>NC_135727.1:99988793-101233068 GCF_964656455.1 Halichoerus grypus | reverse complement strand
GAAATTTTCTTCCCAGCATTCTCAGTAATTTAACTCAAGCCAGTGCTGTTTTACTGAATCTCATCTCTATCTCCAGGCCATGATCATGCTTGTAAATATTTTAGCTATGAAGGAGCTCATAGCCTTAAGAGAGAAGAGATTCATCCACTTTAATGATGGCAAGTACAGTCAGAAAATCAGTAGGTTCATTCCTCTGCTCCAGACTTGAAATAAGCTGGACCCTGCTGCTTTTCCTACGTTTAAATTACTTGCTATTCTTTTTAAAAATTTCTATTGAAGTATACGATACATACAAAGGATACATACTATGGCTTCTGTATCATTCAGTCTTTATAGACTGATAGCATCTTTGTAACTCACACTCAGATCAACCAGATCAAGAAGCAGAATATGACTAGCATCGCAAAAGAACCACCCTCCCCATCCACACTTCCAGGCCCTCTGTGTCTCTCCCAGAGTTATCAGTATCCTTACTTCTAAGGGCATAGATTAATTTTGGTTTTAAATTTATATAAATGTAACCAAAGCATATGTTCTCTTTTATGTCTGGCTTCTTTTGTTCATCATTAGGTTTGTGGGCTTTGTCTATTCTGATACATGTGGTGACAGAGTATTCATTCTCATTCCTGAGTAGTATTCCATTGTGTGACTATACCATCATTTTTCCATTACACAGCTGATGGGGATTTGGATTGTTTCAGATTCTTAGCTACTATAATAGTGCTTCTCTTAACATTCTTATAGCTCTATTTTGGTGAACATATGCACAGAGTTCTTTAGCTGTTACTTACATAACTGTGTTTGTCAAAGTTAGTAATATAAATTTGACCACATACTCACACCATGTGTATTTTTTTCTAACAGGCAGAAGATGAGCAATTTAGTAATTTAGACTTTGCATTAATAATAAGTATCATTAATTACTGTATGTCAGGCGGGATGCTAAATGCTATTCATGTATTATCTAATTTAATCCTTATAACAACTCTGTAAAGCTGTACTAATAACTCAGTTGATGGGTGAAGAAATGGAGGATTAGAGTGAGTGATTAACTAATACAAGTTCACACACGCACTAAATGCCCTAGGTAGAATTTATATCCAGATATGTTCGCCTCCACCATCTTTGCTGTTACCCTCAGATCAAATTTACTTTCTGTTTTCCCTACACTAAGATTGGTTAAGAATTAAAGTCCAAGATATCAGAATAATGAATTGGATTATTTTATGGGAAATTTTTGAGGTCCTTTAGGTTAATGAACTGTGAAGTGTTTCTCTTACAAAAGTAAAGCTGGAGGAACATGAAATGATTAAATACAATGTTCATTTAATGTTTGTCATTAATTTATGAAGGACTTACTTGACCATTTCGTCATCTGTTAGCTTTGTTTAGAAATTTATTGTTCCAATTACCCAAGTCATGTTCTTCAGATAATAATAAGGGTGTATTAAAACTTCCCAAGACAATAAATAATTTATCATAGATAAAGACAGCAGGGTCTGGTGTAAAGAGCACTGTATAAGGAATCGGAAAACTTGGGTTCTAGTTCCCCTTGGCTTTTTTTGCTTTCCTGTGAAATGGGAGAGGTGGATAATGTCAGCATTTTCAAAAAACTGTTCCATGATACAGTAGTTCTGTGAAGTGATTTGTGTGGGGATAAGGAGGAAGAGTCCTGCACCTAAGCAACTCGGTGAATCACAGTGAACCACCTCCCCATTCTGAGGTACGCACAGTGTGCCTTATCAGCATATTAAGCGTTAGAAGACTAATAGTAAAAACATGCCTAGATAATCTCATTTGGCACATTATTTCACATGCTGGGGGACTCTTGAACTCTTTCCTTTTGCATAGCACACAGTAACACCCTGTACATAGTTGGATAGATGATCTCTAAGATCTCCTACATGATTCTCTGTCCTGGATTTACTTCTTCCGTAGAATTGTCTTATTCCCCTTGCCTTCCTCGGTTTAGGAGTACATTTTAGATATTCCATTCTATTTTCCTTTATTTTAAGTACAACATAACATCTGATAACCCTTCATGTTTTAGAAATTTCCACGAGGCTGAAAAAATTTTAGTCATTTGGAAGGGGCTAAAAGAATATTATTTCTATTGTATCTTCTCTCTTTTCCTCTTATTATTAGCTTGGTCACACCAAGGTCATATTTTTGGAGCCAAGGATCCTCTTCAGTAATAGCCCTCAAGGTTTAACAACTTGGAGGAAAGCCATTCTTCACAACGTAGGACAAAACCATGCTTATTTCAAGGTAATGTAGAATCTTGGAATCTTATTTGGATCAGATCACATTATAATTTGAATTAATTTTTTTGCCATGATCACTGTGCTGTTAATACTTTAGTCTTTATAAATTAACTAATGCTAATATTTAGATATTTCATGTGAGACTTACCTAAGTACACTTCATCTACTTTGTCCTTTTAATTTCCCACAAAAATCATTTCTCCTTTCTTCTGTCCTTAGGCTTTCCTCTTCTTACCCCTTTTTTTCTTCCTGTCATTTTGTCTTATTGAAAAAAAGATAATTTGGAAAAAAGAGCACTGTCAAAAACATCCATTGTTGCTATTACAACTCATATTTAATGACATACTTCTCTTCTTCTCATTTTCACTCTGTCATCAGGACTGTTATGGTAGAAACTGGGACCTAGAGCAAGATCCTTCTAAAGATACTCTATAGTTGTTGCCCCTGATTTAAATTACAGGGTGGGGGGTGTTTTAAGTGGTGATAGAACATTTTGCTGAAAAATATATTAAGATCTCCCAATAGTGACAATAGATAGAGGTTAGTGTTTGAGATCTTTCATTCAAGCTTTATATCTACATGTTTTCTGCCCAAGCAAACAAATGCAGATACCTTTTTCTACTCTGTTGCTTCAAAATTAGTTCTGAAGTCTGTTTGTTCCCTCATCCCCAAAATACGTTAACCAGTTTTCCTTTAAATTGTTCTGGCTTAAAGCATGGTAGATAGTCCTAAACTAGCCCCCAAGAAACCACACCATAAATCCTTTGGTAAGTTACTTATCACTTTTTTGAAGGTCAAAATGATATCTTAGACATTAGACTATCAAGGAAATAATAAAGAACAGGAGGTTACTTTATCATCTGCCTCCCCACTAACTTTGCTTTCAGTGTTTACTGTCAGGGAAAAGGCAAACTATCAAAGTAGTATCTAGAATTTTGTCATCTTCTCTAACAGATAATCTCATCCTTGTAAGTTTTGCTAAGTCTTGATAACGTTCCAGACAAGAAATTTCATCATCCTATTTGAATTGGATGCCGCCACTGCTGAAAGTTCTCTTTGCTGGGTTAGGGGTACAAATCCTTGTTGAAGTTTATTTGTGCGTCCGGTGTTGGAAAACATATTACAAAATCATCTCATGCCCTGTGCCCAGGGGTCCTCTCTCTGGGTTGTAGTTTGGAAGCTTTCCTATGAAAGCTTATTTAAAGGATAATGTAGCATTTCTGCAAATTTTCAATTACAGGTTTGTGACCAGAGTCTTTTGCCTACCGTTAATATTGTTCCATCACAAGGAATAATTCCTTTTGGGGGGTTAACTGTTCTCAATATCTCCTGTACACCTACTGTAGCAGAAAAATTTGATACAAGAGCAAAGGTATGTTTATGCATATATGTATTCATACCATATATATATATATATATATATATATGTATGTATGTATGTCTATGTGGACTTGTTTGGTTGTTTAAGAGATTTATAATAGTAAGTATAATGCTATAAAATGGTGTGTTTATTCTTAGAAAACTTGTTTTAAGGATTTCTTCTAATGGGAATGGTTTTAATGTTATGATACTAATGAGTAATTTTTTAAATTTTGGTTACTTTGTTAGCAATTGAGTTACCTCTAAAGAAATGCAGTTTTTAGAGATCTATAGAATAAGCAACCTTACCTATATAATCATGTAGAAATAGTTAGTAGAACCTGGCGAGAGGATTTGTAGAAAATATTTTTGGTGACAATTGGTAATGGAAATTTCTACTAAGATGAAATGGATACAGTTCGTCGACCTGAGGCATTTTTCACGTGAAATTAGAATGATATTTGGCATCTCTGAGTTGTGACAAGTTCTCACTAGTCACAGAGGAAAGGATGACTTTTTCATGGCATTAATTAGATATTTGATTTAATTAGATACCTTAGGAAAAATTTATCAATTTTGGAATGTTATTTCTAAATAGCTTCAATGACTATATGAATTATAGGCAAATTCTATATGGTGTTAAGATCTATATTTATAGCATGCATAGAATATTTTACTAGTTTATATTCTGGAAATTAAATAATTGAAAAGACATTACCTTGATTTTAGGGGCTTTTCTAATTGTTCACTAAATGGAATAAATAAAACAGAAGACTAGTCTCATAAATTTTATTATAAACTAGAGGAATGGAATACTCTTGATTTCCAATCTGATCATCAGCTATGTACATTTACTCACATTAAAAAATAATATGTACACTGTTATCAAATCAAAATGAATGGTTTTAGATATATCCCCCATTTTATCCTTAATTTCCCATAACAGTTCTTTTTTTTAATAACAATTCTTAAATAATATGTAGCTTAATGTGATAATACCAATTTGCCCCAGATAAACAACCTAATGATTATATCTTACTTTTATGAAGAAATATGTATTGAAAGATATTTATAAATTATATATTATGGTACATGGTCTGAGATTTGGGCAGAATTTTTTTATATAATATTCTGGAAAAAATAAAAAATATGGCCAGTAAAAATAGTTTCACTAAAAGATTAATTTCTACTGTATTTTAGAAGAGTATGCTGTTTTTACAAAGCTTACCTTTTTAACATAATGTAATAAGATTCATTTATACATCCATTCAACACATATTTACTGGGCACAAGTTTTATGTTAGTTTCTGTTGTAGATTCACTGGATGATGACTAATGGGGAGGTGGGTGAAAGCCAGCCGTGAGGAGTTGAGACTTATATATGGGATTCATCAATGAAGAACATGTCGATTTATAATTTCCTCTGAATCATTAAATTATGCTTTTCATGATTTTAGTCAAGTATTTTATTTATGTACTATATATTCTTTAAATAAAATGTGGAAATTGTATAATATGAATATAGTGATTTAGTTAATTAAATGACATGTTGTTACCTCTGAAACAAATAATGCAATATATGTTAAGGAAAAAAAAAAGAAGATAGCAGGAGGGAAGAATGAAGGGGGGGAAATCGGAGGGGTAGACGAACCATGAGAGACGATGGACTCTGAGAAACAAACTGAGGGTTCTAGAGGGGAGGGGGGTGGAAGGATGGGTTAGCCTGGTGATGGGTATTGAGGAGGGCACGTTCTGCATGGAGCACTGGGTGTTATGCACAAACAATGAAT
Organism: Halichoerus grypus; assembly: GCF_964656455.1. NCBI lineage: Eukaryota > Metazoa > Chordata > Mammalia > Carnivora > Phocidae > Halichoerus > Halichoerus grypus. Next base: position 101,227,655 of record NC_135727.1, on the reverse strand, counting down.
CATGGAACACTACATCTAAAACTAATGATGTAATGTATGGGGATTAACAACAATAAAAAATTAAAAAAAAACATTAAAAAAATGACATGTTGCTTTCCCCAATAATTTTGAAAAAATGATAGTTTGGATGGGTTTTTTTGCCTATGAACAGTGTCACTGACTTTCTATGGAAAGAGTGAAATACACTTCTATCTCTTTCTTAGATGTATATTTAGATTTAAATCCAGACTTGATGCTCCCTGTTCTTATATAGGTAGGGCTTTCAGCGAATGCTGTTTTTGTGCTTCTGAAATTTTGCTTAGACACTTATATGTTCAGATAATCTACAGTTCTAATTTTGTAGGAATTATACAACTAAATTCTTATTTCACTATCTTAATTTTCTCAGAGGCAGTTGAGTGTTCAGGCAGTCCTTGGTTCATATTTAACCACTGCTGTTTTGAGACCATCAGGAAAAAGTTAAAATACTTAATATTGGTAACCTCACAGGATACTGAGGATTAAAAAGGAGACAATGTATTTAGCACTGTACTTGACCCATTTACTCAGCAATTTTTAGCTACTTTCATCATTATTATTATGATCATTATGGATATTAGTGTCTCTATGGGAGGAAGTATGTTTGTACTCAGTTCCCTATCTGTTTTAATTTTGAATAATCCATTGAAATTAGGTAAATACAGAAGGGATACAGAGCATGGCAATAATGTGTAGTTAAATGGGTAGGACTCTGCAGTCAAATTCATAAGCTATGAACTGGTCCCATTTGTGGTGGAGGTTTTTAAGAGTTGAACACTCATTCCTCTTAGGAATATCAATTCTGCATAACAAGAAATGTGATGACAACTACCAGAATAAATCTTGTGACATTTATAATATGTTATGATTATTTAAATTCAAAAATATTGCCAAATGCCAGGTAATACTTTAGTGGTATATGAGTAGATTTTAATGTGGTTTCTACAAGGCTTTATATTTTTCTCAAATAAGGTTGCTATTCGCCATGCAAATGTCATAGACCTTAGGATTGGTGGATCTGTTGAGATTGCTGATGTGGAAATTAATCCGGTGAGTATGTTTATATGTTAACTATTTGAGTAATCAGTTTATGAGTGTGGTGACTTTTGTTATGTGTCCCTAGTCAGCCCATTTATGTTTGAAAATATTTCATTCTGTAGTACTCTGACATGTAGAAATTAATATATGTACTATAAATATAAGTGATGAAGCAGAATATTAAATGGAGTTTTCAGAATTTACCACTGAACTTAACTTTCAGAACGCTACCAATACCATTAAAGTCATCTGTAGGCTTCATCATGATCCCATCCCTCTTAAGAGATAACCACTTTACTGAATTTTCTGATTATTCTCCCTTTACTTTTTCTAATCATCTCACCACATATGTATGAATTCCTTAACCATTCATTATTTAATTTAGTTTGTTCATTTTTGAGCTTTATGACAGACATGTGCTGTGTGTAGTCTTTGGTGAGTTACTTTAAACTGAATATTGTATTTCCAAAGTTCATCTAAGTTGTGTGTAGCTGTATTTTTTTTTTTTTTTAATTCTTACTACTGCTTAATAGTCCATTATGTAGACCTGTTGCAATTCGGAGACTCAATCTGTTGTCCATTCAGTTGGGCATTTCTTTTTTTGTTATTACAAACACTGCAGCTGGGAACATTCATGTGCATATCTTGTGAGGTACAAATGCCAGAGTTTCCCTAGGAGTGAAGTTGCTAAGTCATAGAATACATGCATTTTTGGCTTCACAAGATAGCTTCCATATTTTCTTCTCAAGTTTCCATTGCTCCACATTCCATTGCTCCATAAGTTGTATTGTAAGACTTAATGTTTGCCAATCTATTGAGTATAAAATGTTATCTCACTGTGGTCTTGATTTGCATTTTTTGAACTATAGTTATATTTATTTTTCAAATTATTGCTCTGGGGGCACCTGGGTGGCTCAGTCAGTTAAGTGCCTGCCTTCAGCTCAGGTCATGATCCCAGGGTCCTGGGATCGAGCCCTGCATTGGGCTCCCTGCTCAGTGGGGAGTCTGCTTCTCCCTCTGACTCTCCCCCCTCTGGCTTGTGCTCTCTCTCTTTCTCACTTACTCTCTTTCTCTGAAATAAATAAATAAAATTAAAAAAAACTAAAAGTAAAAAAAAATAAAAAAAATAAAATTATTGTTCTGAACCCTGATAGAACTTTGTTCTACAATTGATAGAGTGCACACACATACTTTTTTCCCCTGGCAAGTCTTTCAGGAATTAAATCTGGTCTCAACTACCCAAAAAACTTATCCTGGGGGCACCTGGGTGGCTCAGTCGGTTCAGCGTCTGCCTTCGGCTGAGGTCATGGTCCCAGGGTCCTGGGATCGAGCCTTGTGTCGTCAGCGGTGGCTAAGCAGGGAGTCAGCTTCTCCCTCTCCTCCCCGCTTGTGCTCTCTCCCCCATCTCTGTCTCTCTCTCAAATAAATAAATAAAATCTTTAAAAACAACAACAACAACAAAACAACTTACCGTGATCCTTCAAAGCAGGCTCATATGTCCCTCCATTGTGACATTCATAAGATGGTACAAACATCTTAAACTCTGGAACCATCTTCATCATAGCAGTTGTCATATTATTTTCAGGTTATCTGTACTTCTCTTTCTCTCTCCCACTAGTACTGCAGCACCTTGCGCCATTCTGGTGCTGAATTAAATCGAGCAAAAATGGGTGAGGCTGCCAGTGCCTCAGGGAGGGCCTCGTTACTAGTCTGTACTTTAATGGCATCACCACGATTCTAGTGTCTGGTTTTGAGTTATAATTTTCCAGCCTTTATTTTATTTGGTATTGAAGGCATGATAACTCTAGATAGATTGACAGATACTAGGCTAGCTTGTCCAAGGCTGCTTATTCTTGGAGATTAAACCCTGTAGTATCCAAAGTGCTTTCTCCATTGCTATGGTGTTTGTCCTTGAACAATATTAGAAGTGTATTGAGAGTTTGACTATTTTATTTCCACACCCTAAAGGTCTTTGTGGCATGCTTTGTACGTTATGGTACAATTGAGTAATTTACAAGACTTTATATTCATATATATTAATATTCCCTGATTATGTTGAAATTTAAACATAGCTGCCTAAGCTGCCTTTTAAAAATAATATTCTGGCATCATCAGATATCATCAGTAAGACATTTAATAACTGTATGGCATTGAATATGTATCTTAATATGTATCTTAATAACAATTAGGACATTTTATCCAAATGTGCATATGCACAAGGCCAGAATAGTATAAGAGGAGTGATCTTTTTGCATATACAAAGCATCAAGTTTTCATTATCCATATTGGATTTTACAGGTTTCCCCTGTAGAACTGGGTTGATATTTTAAGTGAAACAAATAGTAGCCAGTTGACCTTAATGCAATATTTTCTCATGATCCTGGAGTCCCGGGCTTGAGTCCTGCATCGGGCTCCCTGCTCGGCAGGGTGTCTGCTTCTCCCTCTGACCCTACCCCATCTTGTGCTCTCTTCGCTCTCTCTGTCTCTCAAATAAATAAATAAAATAAAATCTTAAAAAAAAAGATACATTCAATAAACATTCCTTACATATATTTAAGCTAGGCATCAGGTGCTAGGGATACAAAAATGAATCAGGCCTAATGTCCACTAGGAGAGACAGATTGGTAAATAAACAGACTTTATGATGTTGTAATGGTAAGTAAGTATAAGGAACAGAAGTAGTTCTGAGCACAGTGTAATAAAATATGGTTTATCTAACTAGGATTTAAAGATACATAATATCTTATCAAGCAATTATGAGTTAGAGAAAAGCTTTCCTAACAGAAGGGACACATTGATAAAGACACAAGAGGATGAAGCATCAGGTATTGGTTGGAAAGGACAGGTCATACTGCTTGCTGAAGTATGAAGTGATTAGGGTAAGAGTGGAGCTAGGTGAGGCAGGGGAAGGTCAAGATGAGCTTTATGAGCCCTGCCAAGGAACTTGGACATTGTCCGGTAGTTGGAGGAGAATGATCACATTTTAAGATAGCAAGTGCAGATTTTCAGTTAGTTTAATTGCGACTTAGTTGTGGAGACGAGAATTGGAGAAAGTACAAATCTAGAAATGAAAGGAAAAGTGATGCGTTATTAGCTTCATACAATTACGTTAGGGATAAAGAGGTGAAGGAGGCAGAATAAATGGGATTTGGTAACTGATTAAGTATAGGAGGTAGGGGAGAGGAAGGAAAATGTGACCAGTTTTTTTTAGAGTACAGTAGTTAATAATGTCCTTGATGAAAAATAGCAGTATACATTTTTTATCGAGGTATAATTGACATATAACATGTTCATTTTAGATATACCAAATAATGATTCGATATCTGTATGTATCACAAAATAATCACCATAATGAGTCTAGTTAACATCCGTCACCAAACATAGTTACATTCTTTTTCATGTGATGAGAACTTTAAGGTCTACTCTCTTAAAGTGTAATTTTAGGTTTACATTATTTTCATAAAATATTACTCTGCTTTCTGATTCTTTTTCTCTTTTTAAATTTTAGGACGTATTTAACTTCAGTGGTACCTATGTTGGTGCTACTCAGATTATTCCATTTATAATAAAAAACAAAGGTATAACACGTGCCAGAGTGGAGTTTAATCTACAAGACTTTGAATATTTTTCTTTGGATTTTAAAGATAAAACAGGTATATCTTTTATACTATAATAATATTTTTATAAAACAGTTTTAAGTTGCTTTAAGGTATAATGTTAAAAAATACTATAAGTCAAGGGCAATCGTTTTTAAGTATTTTTAATTACTCAATGCATGCTTTTCTTATACTCTATAACCCATCATGGTTTTATTTCTAAAGATATATCAATATTAATATCAGAATACTTTGGTAATGCATAACATATATCCGTGCTTGTTAGTTGATTTAATATAGTTAGTTAAGAATGTTATGTATAAGTAAAAAAAGAGAAGGTTATGTACTGTAAATCAAAATGAAATTATTAATTGCTAATTTTAGTTGCCCAAGAATTTCAGATAAATGTCTTTGGAGAGCTCTCTCTGTATGTTTACTCCTTTATTAAGTATCTTTATGTCACATTAAGTTTAAGAGATAGGCACTGCTGCAAAGACATTTCATTTGTTTACTCCAGGGGTTGGCACAGTAAGGTTTGTGGGCTAAATCTGGACTGACGTATGTTTTTATAAATGAAGTTTTGTTTATTTATAAATAAGTTTTATTTATTTATAAATAAATTTTATTATTTATTTATTTAGAGAGACATTTGTGTATTGTTTATGGCTGCTTGCATACTATAATGGCAGAGTTGAATAGTTGTGGAAGAAATCATATGGCTTGCAAAGCCTACAATATTTAGTATCTGGACCCATATAGAAAAAGTTTGCCAACCATTGGCTTGGTCATTTCTTCTTCAATAAATATTTGTTGAATACCAATTATAGGCTAGATACTAGACGTTGAGTCTCTAAAGATGATATGATATTTTACATGTTCTCAAGAAGTGAACAGCAAGTGTATCAGTCAGGGTCTCAGTAGTTAACAGATGACTCACTCAAAGGGTTTAACTGAAGAGAGTTTAATGAAGGAATTATCTATGGAGGTGGGAGCTGGATTAAAAGAAATCAACCAGGGATGGAAGCGGCTACTACCTCTGCACCTGAAGGAGTAAGAGAAGGCCACATATTTCTGGAGCCCCATGATCGGTGAAACAATGAAAGAGTTGCCAACCGATAAGAGCTCTAGCTGTAAAGGAATGCAGCCATTGCTAGAAACTTAGCCAACGCAGTGAAGACATGAGGACATAAAGACCTCCTAACTTCTGATATCCTACTGGTGTCTCCCTGTGGTTGAACCAAGTCAGAGCAAGGGGGCTAGCTGAACTGACTTGTAGAAGGCAGGACAGAGCAGAACAGAGAAAGGTGGCTATTGAATCTAAGTGACAAACGAAGAACACCTGTAACAGTAGGGGAACTGGACAAAGAATCAGCTTATTACCGTAGAGCACGGCAGATGCTGTAAGACAAGTGAGTACATGGTGCTAAGGGAGCATATGTTAGGGAAAACTAGCAATCAGCGTAAGGGAAGATTTCTTGGAAAAATCGATGCCTAATCCTAGTCTTGAAGAATGATGAGAAGATACACAAGAGAAGGGGATACGTGAAAGAATGCAAGCAAAGGCCTAGAAGTGAGTCAAGATTGTGAGTAGTTCAGGAGGCCCAGAGTGTAGAGGGACAGGACTGGAAGGGCAAGTGAGATCCAGGCCACTAAGGATCTTTTCTGGACTTTTATCCTGGAGGTTAGGCAGCACCGTTAAAGGATGTGTTTCCAGGCAGTGGTGTGATCAGACTCATATTTTGCTCATTTTTCTTTTGGAGCAAAGTTGAGAATGGGCTGGGGGAACATGTGGGAATGGGAAGGGCAAGAACAGAGAGAGGGAGGCCAGCTAGGGGTTGTGGCCACACAGGTGAGAAGTGATGAAAGCCTGAACACAGGCAGTGACGCTGGAGTTGGGAAGGAAGGGAGTACAAAGGTGCTGGGACATTAGAAATGCTCTGACTTGCTTACCAAGTGGACCTGGGTGTTAGGGAGGAGGAGCAAGGCTCAGCTCTCTCCCAGGTTTTGATTATAAGAGGTAGGCGACTGGACGTACAATTCATGGTTGAGGTGATACAGGAGGGGGGTCAGGTTTAGGCGAGCATGGTGTGCGAGGAGACTGCATATTAGCCCAGGAATGATTATAGCAGGCAGTTGGAAATATGTATGAAGCCTCTATTCTTTATTATTATTATTATTTTTTAATCCAGATGCTGAAGCTTTAGTTGCCTAACACTTTCCTCTCGCTGACTGCCTCATATACTGTCATGCACCTTGTTCACTGGATCACAGACTCCTTTTGGTTATTCTGCAAAGCTAGTCTGCAAAGTGCATGTGTTCTCACAATTCTGCCTTAGCCCTAGCTCAAACCTCCCTTCTAGGCCACTGCATCATCTTTTCAAATGCTTCCCCTGCCTCCAAGCTTTTCTCCTCAGACCTGTTCCAGAGAGTGGTCTCCTTAAAGCATGGATCTTATCACATCTCTCCTCTGCTTAAAAAGTTTTGCTTGTTTTGTATTACCAATAGTGGTGGTTCTTAGCAGTAGGCTGCTGACACAGTCTAGGAGGTACTTCCCTTGATCTTAATTATTATTAACAATTTGCAATAAAGTTTATACTTAAAATGTTCTGAAAATGTATATTATAAATATTTTAACACATAAATACCCTTCTGTGACAAATTAAGCTTGTTTTCTCTCATGATCATTTCAAGATTATTGGATAGAGGAGTTACGGGAGAGGACATGTTGAAAGCCATTTGGGGATGACTCACTCCACTTTGTCTTTCCAGTCACCTTTTCCATTGCAGGCTCCAGCAGCTCGCTCTGCTGGCACCGGGCTTCCCTTCTCCTAGGCTGGTTCTGCCTCTTCTGTTCCTGGTGCCTGCGATCCCACCCCCTTTTATAAATTAGCTTAAACCTCATGAGTCCCTATGAATCATTAGCCCCATACCCACCCCTGTCTGGTTGGTTGAAATTATTTTTTTAATCTTTACTCCCTTAGGACATTGTGTAAGTCTCATTTTAGCACTAACCATTTCTGTCTTGTATCAGAGAGAGCTGTGGACCTGTTTGACTTCCCTACTACACTGTGAGCTCCATGAGGTCAAGGACTACGTGTATAATTTTTGTTTTCTAATAGAATTGTCCACTATAGTGCTGTGTACATTATAGATACTCAAGAAATAGTTATTGAAGCTGTCTTGGATTATTGCATTTCACAGACTATATGTTTACATACATTCCAAATATATTTATGAGTATTTATCTGTTTTTATTATATTTTCTATGTTCTAGATATATACCCATTCTAGGTGGGTATTCTTTGCTGTATAATATGTGTATCTTTTCCCACACTACAAACAGGGCTGGTGTTAATATACACTTAATGAGGTTTTTTGTCATTTAATGGTTTTTCATCAAGGTGAGTGAAGTTGATTAAGTTGGAAGACGGTGCAATGAGTTATTCAAGTTCATTTCCACACAGGGGTGATTGAAATGATCATCATTCCTTGGATTAATCAGAAAACTTGAAGGAGAAAATAGGATTTTTAGAATTGTTTAGATAAGGACAGAGGTTCTACTGTAACAAACATTTGATCTTTCAGGAACTTCTTCTAGAAGTTTACTTAAGTGGTTATAATTTTTCATCCTGAAGTTTGCATTATTGTTCAACAATTGTTTATCTCCACCTAATGCTTTTATATCTGGAGTGATTCTATTTTGTCAAAAAGTGACCTTGTATAAAATTGTTCATCTCCTCTGTGGCCTCTTGGAGACATCAGTGGAGATCTGGGTCTTCCCTGCTCTGTCTTTGCTGGAGAGGGAGTCTCCCACTTTCCCACCTAATATTCAGTCCCGTACTTGACTTTGACCTTCATTCCTTTCTACATTCTTCTGAATATGACTGTCATAAGCTCCTTGAACTTTGGAGATTTAAAAAAAAATGGGTTTACTGTCTGTTTTACTGACTGAATATATGTTTGCTACATGTTTGAATATCAGTTTTGCTGATTGGAGCCTTGGTATTCAGAGTCATTCTTTAACGAGCAGCAACCTTATGCAGCCGTGCACAGCAATTGCTTTTTGATTGTTATAGACAGGTTTATGAGGCTTCTCAAAGTTTCATTTACACATTTAACAGTGGCATTATAGATATGCATTTGGCTTTTAAAAAAATATGTTTTTTTTTTAATGTTTTATAGGGGAATTCACAGACCCTGCGTTTCCTGACATATATTCTTTGGAGTTAGAGGAAGGGACATCTCTGGAAGGTGGCATAGCATTTTCTCCCAAAGAAGTATGTTCAGCTTTCTATTACTCATTTGACTTGAGAGTAGTGGCGTTAAGATAATCCTAACTCAGAAGCTATCAGAGATCACCTAAACTCTTTTTGTAATGGGTCTTTTTCTAACTCGTGAGCATGCCTGAGTATACCTTTTAATTCAGTAAAGTGATTGCTAGAGGTGTCTGGCTCATGCTTGCGGAGTGTCTTGAGAGGTACACAGAACACACACAAGGAACCTATGGTCTCAGTTCTGCTTTCTAGAAAATTCAAGATATGACATGTTATGGAAGAAAGTTGAGGCTAACTCAAAAATCACTTATATTTGAGCCAGCATGTGCTTTGTACTTATATTTAAGTGGGATATGTTTAATGTTCCTGGAATCACTACCTGAAATTACCAAAGATGTGCTGTGAGGATTTAAGACGGGTTGCTATGATAGTGGTTCTTTTTATAGGGTCCCTTGATGTTTAGTAATTTAAGAACAACAAACAAACAAAAGCAAAGAGAGTATCTTTCCTGGAATATGCCCAGGAGCAAGGGATACCACTTGGCAAACTTTCGGAGGCCATTTCTCATATGTTTTTGCTTCTGAGATTTTGCAACAAAGTGCCAAGGAGAGAGCTTCTTGCTACCCATGATGAGGAATGTCATGTTGCTGCATCTTCCTAAACAAGAGTCAAATTTCTCTATGACAAATAGAGTATAACATTCTTACGTCAAAACACTTTTTACATTCCAACATAACTAGTATGATGCCTTGAACCCAATAGGTGTAGAATAGAATGAACTAAGTGAAAATAATTCATAACGCAATAAGAAAGCATTTTGAATGCAAGTACTGTCTTTAATTACCCATTTTTAGTCATGTCACTGAAGTACGCTTTCCTGAGATTGAAATCTTATTTTAGGAACAATGATAGCTGTTATTTAGCTTTCAGGAGGAAAAAGTAAAGGAAATTTGAGGACATGTTTAGATTTAAGAAAATGCTAAAGAGTAATTTTGCTGTTTAAAGTACAATACATTCGTTGGGATATGTTTTATGGGTTCTGTGCACATGTGATTCATGTGGAATGATGTAGTCTACAGAGTTCACTCGTGTCTGTTCTAGCTGTAGGCAAGCGTAGTGCATGAGGTAGCAAAAGCTACTTTTCTGGCGTTAGAGAAAATGAAAATTCTCATCTTATACACAACAGTAAGTATACTCAGATGTATACTATACTATATTCGATTTCTATAGGTTTCATCTACATTAATAAACAGTGATATTTAGATACTTTTATTTTTTTTTGGAAAAAATTTTCTAATTTGTTATTTTTTAAATTGAAGTATAATTAACATACAGTGTTATATTGGTTTCAGGTGTACAATATAATGATTCAACAATTCTTTACATTACTCGGTGTTTATCACTGTAAGTGTACTCTGAATCCCCATCACCTGTTTCACCATCCCCCTGCCCCCCACCTCCCCTCTGGTGATCTTCTGTTCTCTAGATAGATACTTTTTAGCAAGGTTACCAGGAAGAGAGAGAACGTCTTTTCTTTTTTTTTGAAAATTATCTTGCAAGTATTTTTCTTTGGCTTAATTTAGGCTATCAGATAATAGCAGAGTACAAATATTATTTAGATTTTCTTTTTATCTTTTCAGCAAAGGACTTTCAAGTGCATGAAATATTGTCAGGGTATTTCTAATTTGTCTTTCTAATTCAGAAAAAAACATAATCAACAAGTGTATTGAGGAGATTCAGAAGATGTTTCTCTTTTTAATTTTTACAGTATTCTAATATCTCCTCAACTCTCACATACCCTGACCATTTGCAATATTTTAATCAAGTGTGTCAATGATATTCTCTTCCTGCTTATGAAAGTTTATTATCAAAGTTAAAATGAGAAGTTTAGAAGAGCAGAAAGAAAAAATAAGCAATAAATAAATCCTACTACTTGACAATGACCCCTGGTTATATATAGGGTTTGCTCTGTTTTTCTCTGTCTCCCTCTCTCTATCTCTATGCTTATATTTTTACATCTATAATTGTAATGAAATAATACTTTATGAATTATTTTTAACCCACATTTTTTACTCAGTGTATCAATTAAAATGTCATGGATAGCTTTTTGTGTTTTGAATTAAGTATTCTAAATACAATTTAATTTTTTAGGGATGATCTATCCTATTACTTAATGGCTATATCATGTTGTAGTCCCTTAACTAATCCTTCTTACTATGCACTTAAGATTTTTCCATTTTGGGGACTTTATAAATGATGCTGTAGAAAACATCCTTGTAGGTAAATGTTTGCTTTCACATTATTTATTTTCATTATATCTTTCTAGAAGGAGAATAGTTGGGTCAAACTCTATGTACATATTTTAGGCTGTTGATATGTATTGCCAAATTGCTCTCCTAAAAAGGTTATACCAGTTATATTAAATGCCAGTAACAGTGGAAAGTGTTGCGCATTGTCTTTGTACAACTAGGTTGCATCATTTATATAGCATGCACATATAATATTCTGTCAGTCTGATAGGTGAAAAATCATCTTAAATTGCATATCTTGGATTCTTCTTGTGTAACAAACCACCCTACCACAGTAGGTGATTTATTTGCTAGCAATTTGGCCTGTTTGGTACTGTTAAAATTCTTTTAACTCTCTGGTAGGATGAGTGGCCTCTATTCTTTTCTTTTTACAATATTATTGGCCAGTTTTCTGTTTTACTTTTCCTGATAAACTTTGGAATCATTTTCTCAAGTTTATAGCCATAAGTCCTATGGGAATTTTGATTCGTGTTGCATTAAACTAATAAAAAAATATCAAGGAAGTGATTTCTCTATAAAATTGAGCTTCCTTTTCAGAAATAAGATTAGTCTTTTATCTTACTTATTATTTTTTAAAGATTTATTTATTTGAGAGAGAAAGAACGTGAGTGGGAAGAGGGGCAGAGGGAGAGAATCTTCAAGCAAACTCCCTGCTGAATGTGGAGCCTGTCTTGGGGCTCTATCCCAGGACCCATGAGATCATGACCTGAGCTGAAACCGAGTTGGATGCTCAATGGACTGAGCCACCCAGGCACCCCAAGCCTTTTATTTTATTAAAGTATTTTATGCTACTCGGCAAAATTTTGAAATATTTTGAAGTAATTTTGCTATGTTCTTTTGTGCTGTGTAAATGTTTGGGTTTTATGTATTTTATGCTCTTAAATTTTGAAAATAATGTTGGTGAGGTATATATAAAGCTGTCTATCTTGGGGTGCCTGGGTGGCTCAGTCAGGTAAGTGTCTGACTCTCGATCTCAGCTCAGGTCTTGATCTCAGGGGTCGTGAGTTCAAGCCCCACATTGGGCTCCACGCTGGGCATGGGGCCTACTTAAACAAACAAAACAAAACAAACAACTGTCCATCTTACTTTAAGCTTCAGTTATTTTAAATTATCTGTCAATTTATTTTAGATTTTTCAGGAATACTGTAATAGACTACAAATATTGTTATTTGTCTCTTCCAATTAAATAATTATAATTTTTACCTATTTTTCTTATATCGTTTAGAATTTCCAGTACCAGGTCACATTATTTTCTTGGCTTATCTTATTCCTAGTTTTCTGTGAAGCATCATAATGTTTTAAGCTCATGTTGGGAAATATCTTTCTAGTACTAATTTAATACAAATTTTAATCCAAAATAGATGTAGATTTTTTTAATTAGTCAAATATCTTTATGCCATCAGTCATATTATTATTCAAAGGAGGAAAACAGTTTGATACATAGTTCAACATTATATTTGTAGCATTAGTATATTTTTGGCACCCATCAGACAAACAGTAAGTATCCATTCAATAAGTAAATTAAAATGCAGCGCATAAATCTGCACATTCATTTTTGAGAACTTATTCTATTTTTTTCTTTTGGATAGTTAGAATTGAAATTAATGAGGAAAGGGTATGTGCATTTTAATTATTGGCACATATAGCCACATTGCCACCATAAAACTTGTATCAATTTATATTTCCATTGATAATCATCCACAAATATTTATTGAGCACCAACTAGCTACCCTGCGTTCTTCTGGACCTTGAGGTTATAGTAGAAAGCTTACATCCTAGTGTGCTAACATGCTGTCTTTTCTTCACATCTTCTTTATATTGGGTATTATCATTTGCCAATGTAAAACACATGTCTGACAAAAGTCCAATGTATCTGTTTTTCTTTTTTTTATGGTCACTTTTGCTTTTTGGTGTCATATCTAAGAAGCTATTACCTAACCCAAATCATAAAGATTTCTGTTTGCTTCTAAGAGTTTTATAACATTACCTCTTAGGTTTAGGTCTATGATCCATTTTGTATTATTTTTGTGTATGCTATAAGATAAGAATCTAGTTTCATTCTTTTGCATGCAATGTCCATTTGTTCCAGGAGAATTATTGAAAATATTTTTTTACCCCATTAAACTGCCTTAGCACCCTTGTCTAAAATCAGTTAAACATAAATATAAGTGTTTATCTCTGGAGTTTCATTTCTGTTCCATTGATCTAGATGTCTTTCCTTATTCTAATAACACAGTGTCTTGATTAGTATAATACATTTTGTAGTAATTTTTGAAATTGGAAAATGTGAGTCCACCAATTTTGTTCTTCTTCAGTAATATTTTTGGCTAATTTGTGTCCCATGCACTTCCATATGAATGTTAGGATTACCTTGCCAATTATCCAGCTGGGATTTTGATAAGGATTGTGAAGAATCTGTAGATCAATTTGGGGAGTATTACCATCTTAACAATATTAATTCTTCTAATCCATGAACATGGGATGTTTTTACATTTATTTAGGTTTTAATTTCTTTCAACAATGTTTTGTAGTTTTCAGTGTGCAGAGTTCCCACTTTATTAATTTTATTTCTAATATTTTTAATGCTATTGTAAAGGAGATTGTTTTCTTAATTTCATTTGCAAATTGTTCATGTTAAGTGTATAGAAAAGCAATTGATTTTAAACATTGATCTAGTATTTTGTAACCTTGTTGAGCTTATTCATTAGTTCTAATAGTTTGTTAGTAGATTCCTTAGAATTTTCTGTAAGAATATGCCTTTTGCAAATAGAGAAAATTTTACTTCTTCCTTTCCAATCTGGATGCCTTTTACTTTTTTTACTCCCTGATATCCAGAACCTTCAGTACAATGTGGTTCAGAAGTGGTGAAAGCAAACATCTTAACTTGTTCCTGGTATTAGGAGGAAAGCATCCATCTTCCATCTTTAAATATGATGTTAGCAATTTTTTGTATATTCCTTTTATCAGGTTGAGGAAGTTCTCTTCTATTCCTAGTTGAGTATTTTTATCATGAAAGAAATTTGGATTTTGTCAGAAATTTTTGGCTTCTATTTTGGTGATCTTGATTTGTCCTCTGTTAATATGGTGCATTGTATTGATTGATTTCTATATGTTAAACCAACCTTACATTCCTGGGATAAATCCCACTTGATCATTACACTTGGAGTATAATCCTTTTTATATATTGCTACATTCAATTTCCCAATTATTTTCTTGATGGATTTTGCATCTGTTTTCATAAGGAATATTGATCTGTAGTTTCCTTTCTTCAACTGTCTTTGTTTGGTTTTAGTATTAGGGTAATATTGACTTCTTAGAATGAGTTGAGAAGTGTTCTCTCTTCTATTTTTGAAAGAATTTGTGAAGGATTCTATTGTAAATCTTCTTTAATTTAGTGATATATTTCACCATCGAAGTCATCTGGTCCTGGGCATTCCTTTGTCATATTTATTTTAAATTACTAATTCAGTCTATTTGCTTGTTATAGATCTATTTAAATTTTTTATTTCTTTAAAAAATTATAACAATCCTTTAATTGATAATTATATAGTACTTAGAGTTTGTAAAGTACTTACGTATCTAATATCACTTTATTTCCATATGAATCCAATAAGACAAGCATTGAGACTTTAGATTTTTTCCTCCTTTTTCCAGTCATAGAAGCCGATGCACAGTGAGGCTCAGTGATTTGTCAAGGCTACCTGCTAGAGCTTGAATAATACAATGTTATGTCCTCAGCCTCCTGACACACTGGACCTTCATGATACCATGTTAGGAATCCAAACATGATGAAGAATACTACATATTCTTTTAGTCTATGGACACAAAACTTTTGTATCTGTTCTTTAGGTTTATTAACTTTTTTCCTAGTCATTAGCACTCAAAATCTTCAATTTAATAAAGTTACACTCATCAGAATGTCAATTACCATTTTTATATGGTCTCTTTCATAGAAAGAAAGGGAAAGAAATTTGCAGTCACAATTAATTTCTTCTGGGATTAAGTTTATTTGGGGGGTCAGGAATTTGTAGAATATCGGGAAATGTTATCTTGACTTAAATATATATCTGTACAAGACAATTAAAAAAATTTAGGCCATGTCATTGGAGGTGGCATGATTATATTATTTGACACAAAATATCTGTTATCCCAGTTGTTAAGCATGAGTAGCACTTCTGTGTCAGATCAAATCATGGGCAGACTTTAAAAATGTTTTTTGCATATATTCCTCTTTGTAAAATTTATAACATCCAGATCAAAAGGAGAGTTTCTCTTGTTTCTCATCCTTTAGTTCTTTATTAGTATTGCCTGTTTGATTTCATTTGTAGATTTCATATGAGTTTCCTCTGACTTATGTTCCACTTTGGATGGAGCTCATTGGATGTTGGTTTCATTCCCTATTGTTCATTCTGGAATGACCTGATGTTCCTTTTGTATTTATGTTTTCTCTCCTGGGAACTTTTTATTTTGCTGTAATCAGTTCTCTGGCTTCCCTTCAGAAAACTAAGGCCAATGGGTCTCCCCTACTTTCCCTGCCCCCTTTTATCTATATCTTAATAGTTTTCTTTAATACTTCTTTCAGGCAAGTTTCCCTATTTTTTTATTGAGATATAATTGACATATAACATGTATTAGTTTCAGGTGTACAACATAATGATTTTATATGTGTATATATTGTGAAATGATTACCACAATAAGTTTAGTTAACATCTATCACCTCATATAGTTAATTTTTTTTTCCTTTGATGAGACCTTTTAAGATTTACTATCTTAGCAACTTTGAAGTATAACAATACAGTATTATTAACTGAAGTCACCATGCTGTAATTGTATCCCCAGGACTTGTAACTGGAAGTTTGTTTTTTTGGTGTCAAATTTTCTGTTTCTTCTCGGGAAATTTTATCTATCTAATTTGTTGTTATACAGTTATTCATGGTGTTCTCTTATTATTTTTATTTCTGTAGGATAGGTAGTAATGTTTCTTTCATTTCTGACTTTATTTTATTTTATTTTTATTTATTTTTATTTTTTTTAGGGGAGGGGGTGGGGGGATGGGTTAGCCTGGTGATGGGTATTAAAGAGGGCACGTACTGCATGGAGCACTGGGTGTTACACACAAACAATGAATCATGGAACACTACATCAAAAACTAATGATGTAATGTATGGTGATTAACATAACATAATAAAAAACAAACAAACAAAAAGACTTTATTTTAAAATTGAGTCATCTCTCTCTTCATCTTGGTCAACCTATCTAATGGTTTTGTCAGTTTTGTTGATATTTTCAAGATTCAGTTTTTGGTATAGTTGGTTTTCTATACGATTTTTGATTCTTTATTTCTATATTTCCACTTTATCCTTTACTGTTTACTCCCTTCTGCCTACTTTGAGTTTAGTTTGCTTTGCTTTTTTTCTTGTCTTTTTTTAAGGCAGAAGGTTAGGATATTGAGTTGAGATCTTATTTTTTTATATAGGTTTTAAAGCTCTACATTTCCCTCTAAGCATTGTTTTACCTGTATTTCAAAAGTTTTGGTCTGTTGTGTTTTAATTTCTGTTCATCAAAGTGTTTTGCAATTTCTTACATAAGTTTTTCCTTTGATCCATTGGTTATTTAGGGTATGTTGTTTAACTTCCACATATTTGTGAATTTACCAAATTTCCTTCTGTTATTGACTTCTAATATAGTCCCATTGTGATTGGAGACTATACTTTGTATTATTTAAATAAATTTAAATTTATTGAGGCTTGTTTTATTACAATCTATAGAGATTATTTAGCTATGTTGAGGTAAATCTACGACCACTAAGAGAGTTCAAAATGATTGCATCTGGATTTGTGTATGTGTGCGTGTATGTGTGTGTGTGTGTGCAAGTATACAATGATGGAGGGAATAGAATGCTAATTTTCAAAATAAGCTATGTGGCGTTATTTTTGTTTTATTTTTTTCAAATCTGTACTCTTATAATATTGATAAAGACAATAACTCACAATAAAAAGAAAATAATCCTTTTGTGACAGGTTAATATTTTGAAGCATTATGTCTTTCTCCTACCCAATGCCTGCATTTTGTATGTACACAGAAGTATGCAAACGCACGCGTGCGTGCACGCACACACACACACACACACACAGATATTCTTCAATAAGAAACTAAGGGAAAGAAGAGAAAGAAACTAATAAGTTTGTGTAGTAATTTAATCTATGCATTTTCAAGTGTGTTAAGATCAATTTATATGTTTTCTTATTAAGTCTATGTTGTGATTTTATATTTTTATATAGTGGAAATGTATAACTGTGTTTTTAATGTCATCATTCATCCACAAAAGCATTTTAACCTGAAGGTCACTAAAAATTAGAAAAAGTATATAGTCCAGTTTATGTTTGTTATATGACTTTTTGGGAGGATTCATACGCAATTTGGTATTTTCATTTTTTGAGTTCAATTTACTTTTTAACATTATCAACAATTAAAAACTTGTTAATCTGTTTTTTAATGTTTAAATTGTGGTTCTCCTAGGATTCTAAAAATTTGCTATAAAATTAAATTACATTCATTTAGTTCTCTGGAGTGCCACACATTCCTTAAGATTTTGAATTGTTCTGCATTTACTGGGTATTTTAAAGGGAGATTTACTTAGAGTATCAGAATGCAATTCAGTCCAACAATGAAATGAACATAAAAAAAACCCTGCATAGGGCGCCTGGGTGGCTCAGTTGGTTAAGCAACTGCCTTCGGCTCAGGTCATGATCCTGGAGTCCCGGGATCGAGTCCCGCATCGGACTCCCTGCTCAGTGGGGAGTCTGCTTCTCCCTCTGATCCTCCTCCTCTCATGCTCTCTGTCTCCCATTCTCTCTCTCAGATAAATAAAAAAAATCTTTAAAACAAACAAACAAACAAACAAACAAAACCCTGCATAGACCGTATACCCTGTGAGATTTTGTTCTATAAATTTGTGCCAGTGAGGCAGATTGATTATCTAGTTTCTAGTCATTTCACATATCCTCCACTCTGTTTATAGCTAGCTGTAAGTTATCTTTCTGTGTCTGTGTGTGTAGATGTAAATAGTCAGTGGCTGCTCTCTTGGTTGACCTGTGTAACAGGCAAATGTAAAACCATAAAAGGCTGGATTTATTTCTAGTTGTAACCCTTCTTTTCCTATACTGCACCGGGTTTGGGTACAATTAAAAGTACTGGTGGGCAATTACAGTTGTGTTTGGCATCCTTGACTGGAATGGTTTGTTTACACTGTCATTCAAGCCCCTCCTTTCCTTGTGGTCCACTCACATGTCTTTTTGGCCAGTGTATAGAGTTGTGCTTCTTTATATGGTAGCCACTAGCCATGTGTGGATATTTAAATTAAACTTTAAAGTTAAATAAAATAAAAAAAATATTTCCTTAGTCAAAATAGCCACATTTCAAGGTCTCAGGATCCCCACCTGGCTATTGGACAGTGCAGAATATTTCATCATCACAGACGATTGTATTTGAAAGCACTGGTGTAGATCTTCCCTGGTTCTCACCCTTACTTTTCCTGCCACCATGGCCCAGGTTCCACTCTGGCACAGGCTAGTCAATCTACAGTGGCTTGGTTGCTCTGAAGCTCTCATCTGTCCTGCTCTTTATTTGCCCTAAACCTCTTGAAAATGAAGGAGAATCGCTAAATTTTTTAACTTTTTTTTTCTACCAGCCTTTGTCCTTCAAGGATATACAGCCTTTGGGTAAAGTTTTGTAGTGATTATTCTGGATTTACAATCATTCTTACAGGAAGGCAGGATGATCCTTTAAGGATTAAGAGAGAGGGTATTTGAGTGACACTCGCCCCCTAAACATTTTTGTCCACCAACACTGGCTGGGGGACTGAAATCTTCATCAGAATATCATTTTTCAACTTGAGGTATTCCTCTGTTTGAATGACAACAACTAGGAAAGCACTTTATTCAATTCACAAAACTTTCCAAGATTTCCCCCTTCATTAGATAGCTCAGTGGTTTCACAGTAATAGCCCTCATTTCCTTTTCTCTCTCTGTATCACTGAGTTTCTGTGTAAGAGATAAATCTTATATTCCTTAGTTCTGTTGTGAGGATAAGATGTGGGTGGAGAGATCATGGAACCTCTGAATTTTGCATTCTGAGTAATTACAGGGCGCTACCTTGGGTATAAATTCATTTTATATAAATTGTCTGTGAAGATGTGAATTGTGGAAAGCAAGTCCAGTATCACTTCCCACATGCACGCATTTGGCAATTAGAGAAGGCAGGGAATGACTCTCAGCTCTGTGAATTCAGCACATAGTATTTTAGAAAATATATGTGTTTTGAGAGGGGAAAAGGTCTCGTACTTAAAAGAGACAGTTAAGGGCTGAGAATCAGTACATCGAATTATCTTGACAGTTACCAACATCATCATCATTTATGACACCAGATATTCTCGAGTGAAGATGACAGTCATGCTCTGTGTTAAACCTCTCCTACCACTCCCATCTTCCGCTCCTATCATCACTGACTTTGGGACCCAGCACTAGACCCAGTGACAGTCAAGACTCAATACTCAGTGACTGTCAGGATTTTAATCCATCGTGATCACATTTTACCTCAGTCATCCCTCCAAGTGGAGCCCTCTGTGAATAGATTCTCATCCCTACTAGCTCTGAGCTCCCTCACACTTGGCTTTCTTTCCCTTCCTATCTGCCCTCTAGGATCCCTATATTTACATAAGTTTTCAATGTTTTTTAGGGCTTCCTTTCCCTTCATAGTTTCTTCATATTATGAACATGGCTCTCTCTAGGGCACTGTTCCTTATATAGTTTGGATCTAGATGTGGCTCTAGAGGTGATGCTTTCTGGAAGCCTCACTCCCTGGGTGGATTTTTCTAGATGGTCTTTTTCTGTTAAAAATGGCTCCTTCTTTGAACTTCATATTATATGAGTTTACCATTTCCCCTCATGCAGAGTAATAATCTCTGGACATTGCTACCAGCCAGTCTCATCGTATATTCTGTACTCTACTCCTCTAATTTTCTGAGTGATTTCAGTATTCATGTCGAGGTCCATCCAGAATCCTGGCCTCCCATTTCCTTGTCTTCACATTTCCATTGATCTCCTCCATTCCCCTCCACTTCTTCCATTGGGAATCCATCTCCATCCATCCCAAACATATAAGGATGACAGTTTGGGAAACATTCTTTTTGACACTGTTTCACTTTAAAATATGTATTTGTATTATATGAACAAAACCTAAAACTTAAAGAATAAGATAGTAATCTAAAAATAATATAAATACTGTTAAAATACATATGATAGAAAATACTGATTTATGTTAATACTCAAAATAAGAACAAAAAGATAAACCAGAAGAGGAAAAAAAGAAATGGGGCAAAATATAACTAGTTGCTAATGATTAATAATAACAAATTGTAGGGGAAATAAGGTCAAGCAAAATTGTTTTGTTTTAAGGACTTATATATGAAAGCAGGTAGTATTTATACATGAAATATATCTTTATTCAATTCACTCCTTGACATCTGTGTATTGGTGTCATTGCAGAAATAGAATATCATGGGAATGAGTTGCTTGCTCTAATTTGTCAAAATAAAGAAACATTCGTGAAAATAAAACATGCTATAGTATTTTTTGCTTCTATATTTCTGTTATGAGAATAGTCTATTTATGAAAGATTCTATGACAAGAGATAGAATTGTCAGTGGTATGGCCAGAGTCTCAGTCTGTTCAGGTTCCATAACAAAATACCACAGACCGAGTAGTTTGTAAACGATAAAAATTTATTTATCACAGTTCTGAAGGCTGGAAGTCCAGGATCATGGCACCAGCATGGTAGAGTGAGAGTCCTCTTCTGGGTTGCAGACTTCTTGATGTGTCCTCACATGGTGGAAGGGGTTAGGGATTTCTGTGGGGTCTCTTGTAAGGCACTAATCCCAATCATGAGGATTTCACCCTCTTGGCCTAAGCACCTCCCAAAGGCCCTAACTCCTAATACTATCATCTTTGGGAGTTAGGCTTTCAACATGAATTTTGAGGGGACACTTTCAGACCACAGCAGCCAACTAATGTTAAATAAAAACAAAATGAGGGGCACCTGGGTGGCTCAGTCAGTTAAATGCCTGCCTTCAGCTCGGGTCATGATCCCAGGGTCCTGGGATTGAGCCCCACATCAGGCTCCCTGCTTGGCAGGGAGCCTGCTTCTCCCTTTTCCTGTCCCCTGCTTGTTCTCTCTCTCTCTCTCTCTCTCTCTCTGTGTGTCAAATAAACAAACAAACGAAAAACCAAAATGAAAACCCAAGTGTTTTGCCTAGTAGAGTGATATGCATGGCTGGAACTCTATAACTTTTCTATTATTAATTATTCATTTTATTTAAAATTTTCAGGTTGTCAGCATGGGCTTGATGAGTATAGCAAAGCACTAGGTATATGTACCTCTGAAACCATCATTGCTTGTTGTCATGATCTTGGAAACTTAGATATGTCAGTGGTACTATTATTCTTCCCTTTCCTACATTTAAAACATTTGCCATTCTTGCCTATTATATTCCTCCTTTCCACCTCCAGAAACTTACCAAGAAATCATAGAGCAATAGTTGTTGCAGGATCACTATTTTAAAAATTATTAGAAACATGAATAATGTTAGGTTTTAATAAAAAATCAATATATAGTTAATAAATGGGTCTTGAGAAAAAAATGAATTTTGATCATTTTCGTATTTTATAATTTAATTTAAAATGCAGTAATAGTTTTTACATATGTAAATATTTTAGCATTGACATTACTTCAGTTGTATTTTCAGTTCTTTTATACATTAATTTTATTTTTTATAATTTTAAATTTTCTAATAAATTATATAATTTATAAAATTTACAATTTGATTTCCAAAATTGATATTTGGGCTGTAGCCACTTCTAATCCTACACACACACCCTTACCCAGGTTCTTTAGTTTTTAATTGATGAGCTCACAGGGAGGAAATTACCAGTCAGAATTCAAAGGGTTAGGCCATTTCAATTTTCAAGTGAGCTGTTCATCAGAGACATCCATCAAAAGAGGGAGAATATTAGGTAGGAAGAATAGTTAAACTGTTTAATCTCAATAAACGGAGTAATCTCATATAAGACCTAATACAATACAGTCCCTCAATCATTTTGCAAAAACAGACTCTCTTATTTTTTACTTCTCTAGAACCTTGAGATCATCATATGATAGGGATCTGGGGGAATTCCTAGAAACCTTTGATTGACTTCTCCCTCTATTTTTTAAGAAATGATTTATTGAGAGGAAATTTATATAACATAAAATGAACCATTTTTAAAGTAAACAATTCAGTGGCATTTAGTGCCTTTACTGTATGGTATAACCATTCCCTCTGTCCCATTTAAAAACATTTCAGTCACTGCAAAGCAAAACCCTTTACTTATTAAAGCAGTTTCTCCTCACCTGTCTTTCCATGAGCCACTGACAGCCACCAATCTGCATTCAGTCTCTATGGAGCTCTCTCTTCTGGATTATTTCATATAAAAGGAATTATACAATATGTGACCATTTGTGTCTGAGTTCTTTCACTCAGCACAATGTTTTGAGTTTTTATTTATATTGTGTTAGGAAACATGTAACATAAAATTTGCATCTTAACTATCTTAAGTGTTAAATTGTATTCACATTGTTGTGAAACAGATCTCCAGAACTTTTTCATCTTGCAGATCTGAAACTCTGTACCCATTTAAAAATACCCCCATTCCCCCTCTCCCCTGAAACCTAGGCCACAACCATTCTACTTTGTGTTTCTATAAATTTGACTACTTTAGATACCTCATATAAGTGGAATCATACAGTATTTGTCTTTTGGTCACTGGATTATTTCTCTTAACATAATGTCCTCAAAGATCATTCATATTATAGCATGTGACAGGATTTCCTTTATTTTTAAGCCTAAATAATATTTATACCAGATTTTGTTTATCCATTCATCTGTCTATGGACATTTGTTTTGATTCTACCTCTCAGCTATTTTGAATAGTGCTATTATGGAGATAGGTGTACAAATATCTCTGCAAGACCCTGCTTTCAGATCTTTTAAATACATACCTAAAAGTGGGATTGCTGAATTAAATGGTAGCTCTATTTTTAATTTCTTGAGGAACCACCATACTGTTTTACATATTGCTAGCACTGTTTTACTATCCCACCAATACTGTACAAGGGTTCCAATTTCTCCACATTCACATCAACACTTATTATTTTCTGGATTTTTGATCACAGCCATGATAATGGGTGTGAGGTGATATCTTATTGTGATTTTGATTTGCATTCCTCTGATGATTAGTGTTGTCAAGTATCTTTTCATATACTTGTTGGACATCTGTATATCATCTTTGGGGAAATACCCACTCAAGTCCTTTGCGCTTTTTAAAATTGAATTATGATTTTTTTTGTTGTTGTCAAGCTATAGTTCTTTATATATATTCTGGTTATTAATCCCTTATCAAATATATGGTTTGCAAACATTTCCTCCCATTTCATAAGTTGCCTTTTCACTCTGTTGATTGTTTACTTTGATGAGCAGATATTTTTGTGTTTGATATAGTCGTATTTGCCATTATCACACTGTTTCAATTACTGTAGCTTTATAATAAGTTTTGAAATTGAGAAGTATGAGTTCTTCACATTTATTCTTTTTTTCAGATTGTTTTGGCTATTTGGAGCCTTACTATTACTTGTGAATTTAATGTTTGGCCTATCCATTTTTGCAAAAATGGCCATTGGGATTCTGATAGGGATTGCCATGAATTGTGGATTGCTTAATGCAGTACTGACATCCGAACAATACTAATTCTTCCAATTGGTGAACATTGGATGTCTTTCCATTTATGTAGAACTTT
This sequence comes from Halichoerus grypus, assembly GCF_964656455.1. Taxonomy (NCBI): domain Eukaryota; kingdom Metazoa; phylum Chordata; class Mammalia; order Carnivora; family Phocidae; genus Halichoerus; species Halichoerus grypus. The sequence continues at coordinate 101,203,533 of NC_135727.1, read as the reverse complement.
AATTTCTTTCAACAGTGTATTGTAGTTTTCATTGTACAAGTTTGTCACGATTTGGACACATTTATTTCTAGGAATTTTATTCTTTTGGATCTTATTTTATTTAAAAAAAAATTATTTAGAGCGAGTGAACAAGCACCCATGAGCAGTGGGAGGGGCAGAGGGAGGAGAGAAGCAGACTTCCCATTGAGTGTGGAGCCCGATGTGGGGCTTGATCTCATGACCTGAGATCATGACCTGAGCTGAAATCAAGAGTTGGATGCCTACCTTACTGAGCCACCCAGGTGCCCCTTGAATCTTATTTTAAATGAAACTGTTTACTTATTTTATTTTTCAGAGTTCATTGCTAGTGCGTAGAAACACTTGATTTTTGTTTGTTGACCTTGTACATTACAATTTTCCTGAATTCATTTATTAGCTCTATCACTTTCTTTGTGGATTCTTTGTGATTTTCTCTATACAGTATCATTTCATCTGCAAATACATATAGTCTTAATCCTTCCTTTCCAATCCAAATGCCTTGTATCCCATCCTCTTTTTTTGTCCTGATTGCTCTGACTAGAACTTTTAGTACATTATTCAATGACATTGGCAAAAAGAGGACATCCTTATATTGTTCCTGATCTCAGGGGGAAGACTTTCAGTATTTCAGCCTAAAATACGATGTTAACTGTGTTTTTCATAAGTGCTCCTTAGTGTGTTGAGGAAGTTCTTTTCTATTCTTAGTGTTCTGAGTGGTTTTATTATGAAAGGATGTATGATTTTTATCAGTTTTTTTTCTGTATCAAATTGGCATCACCATTTTTTCTTTAATTAATGTGGAGTATTTTATACACACACACACACACACACATATAGTTTTAAATATGGAACACTTCATAAATTTGTGTGTTATCCTTGCACAGGGGCCACTCTAATCCTCTCTGAACCATTCCAACTCCAGTGTATGTGCTGCTGAAGCAAGCACATTTATTGATTGATTTTTGTATGTTGAACTGTCTTTGCATTCTTGGGGTAAACCCCACTTGGTCATGGTATATAATGCTTGTAATATGCTGATAGATTTGGTTTGCTAGTATTTTCTTAAGGGATATTGATCTGTAATTTTTTTTTCTTGTAATGTTTTCATCTGTCTTTGATATCACCATAATGTTGACCTTATAGAATAAGTTAGGAAGTTTTCTTCCCTTTTCTATTTTTGGAAGAATTTGGGAAGTATTTGTGTTAATTCTTTAAATATATGGTAGGATTCACCAGTGACACCATCTGGTCCTGAAATTTCTCTGTTGGGTGGTCTTATTGAGTCATTATCCACTTCTATAGGTCTGTTCATAATTTCTATTTCTTTTTGGGTCAATATTGATAATTTATGTTTTTCTATGAATCTGTCAATTTCATCTAGATTATTTACTTTATTGGTATACAAATTCTTTTTTTAATAAGATTTTATTTATTTGTCAGAGGGGCGCCTGGGTGGCTCAGTCATTAAGTGTCTGCCTTCGGCTCAGGTCATGATCCCAGGGTCCTGGGATCGGGCCCCGCATCGGGCTCCCTGCTCAGCGGGAAGCCTGCTTCTCCCTCTCCCACTCCCCCTGCTTGTGTTCCCTCTCTCACTGTGTCTCTGTCAAATAAATAAATAAAATCTTAAAAAAAAAAAAAAAAATTATTTATTTGTCAGAGAGAGGGAGAAAGAGAGAGGGTATCCACATTCATTTTTTATTTTAGTTATTCATGTCTTATTTTCTGTTCCCTTTTCTGTCTGGCTTAAAATTTAGTACTTTTAAAAAAATCTTCAAAGAACCAACATTTAGTTTCATTGATTTTTATTATTTCTATCTCTTTGTTGATATTCTCATTTTTTTCATACATCATTTTGTTGTTTTTCTTTTTTCTTTCCCCCTTTTTCTATTGTTTAGCTCTATGAGCAATTTTTTAAAAAAGATTTTATTTTGAGACAGAGAGAGAGAGCGAGTGAGCAAGCACGTGTGGGGGGAGGGGCAAAGGGAGTGGGAGAAGCAGACTCCCTGCTGAACAGGGAGCCCAATGCAGGACTTAATCCCAGGACCCTGGGATCATGACCTGAGCCAAAGGCAGATGCTTAACCGACTGAGCCATCCAGGCCCCCTATCTATGAGCATACTTAAGACAGCGGATTTAAAGTCTTTGTCTAGTAAGTCCAATGCCTGGACTTCTTCTCTGATGGTTTCTGTCATTTAGCTTTTCTTTTGACTGGGTTATGCTTTCTTATTTCTTGGTATGCATTTTTTTTGTTGTTGTTGTTGAAAAGTGGATATTTGAATGTTATAATGTGGTAACTCTGGAAATCAAATTTTATCTGTTCTTGATAGTTGAAGGCCACAATCATCCAAACTAATTTCCAAATTAGTTTTTGCAAAGAATATATTCCTTTTGTGTGTGTTCACTGAAGTCTCTGGTCCCTTAGCTTTGTTCAACTAATGTTTTGATAGAGATTTCCTTGTGGATTGACTCTGTGCCAGTGCACTTATTCAGCATTTATAACTCTGTTCTGGCCTTTATATGTTCATTGCATTTAGCCTAGAGATCCAGACAAAGGAGATACCTTAGGATCTCCTCAGTTCTTTCCTGATCACATGTCCTTCCCTAGGCACGCTTTTGGTTTTCTAGATTCTCCAGTACACATGCATGCTTTTGAATGCTCTAATTTCCCAAAGAAACTCTCTCCCTAGCTTTTCTTTCCAGGGGTTACTCTGCTTGCATGTCTCAACCATCTTTTGTCCCACATGGCTGCATGTTGTTAGTTTGCCTGACAGTATTTTTGGGCACTGTCCACTAATTTTCTGACCTGAGTGATTTTGAAGTCTGGCAAAACAAAAACAAGCACCTTGCATCAGTCCTTCAGGTAACTCAAGACAGCTTAGAACAAACAAATACAATGACTTGTGAATAAGGTCTGCTCTATTTCATCCAAAACCAGATATCAGAGTTTCACACTAGGACCTCCATCTTCAAGACAGAAGATGAGTCAGAAAGGGAGAGACTCAAGGGCAAGTAAAAGTGCCACAAAGCTTCCCTACTGTTTTAAAGTTGTCTTTTTCTTGATTCAGTGTTCCCACTTGGTTGCTGCAAACCTTTGACTATTTTCCAGAGTTCTAACAAAGTTGGTCCTGTCAACTTTTGCTTGTTTTTCAATGTTTCTGTGGAGGGATGGGCATTTGGATTTGGATTTCCATTATTTGGCTGACATGATCCCCTCCTTTCCTTTTGTTGTGAGCCCTAAACACCAAGAGTAACTCTTTTTCTTCTCTTTGATGTAAGGTTGTATTTTTGTCAAGGCTGAACCACAGAGTCTTCATTTTAAAATGAGAGGCTAGCACTATATAATTTCCAAGATGTTATGAATCTCTAGGTGTTCATTCTTCTATGACTCATCTTGTTAACTGCCTATATTGTTAGTCTGTTTTAGATTTTAAAGCCAGATGTATTAAAACCAGAGCTAAAGAACTAGCTTTAACTTCTTTTCATTTCATTTGTTTTAAAAATTATGATGCAGTAAGTAGGAAGGGAGAAATGAAGGGGGGAGATCAGTAGGGGAGACGAACCATGAGAGACTGTGGACTCTGAGAAACAAACTGAGGGTTCTAGATGGGAGGGGGGTGGGGGGATGGGTTAACCCGGTGATGGGTATTAAGGAGGGCACGTACTGCATGGAGCACTGGGTGTTATACGCAAACAATGAATCATGGAACACTACATCAAAAACTAATGATGTAATGTATGGTGATTAACATAACATAATAAAATAAAAAAAATTATGATGCAGTAAAGTTGTCTTTTATATGAATATTGACAAATTGTACAATTGCATAGCAAATACAAAAATCAATATAGAGAACACTTGTATCCCCTCCTCTAAATTTTTTTTTACCTGTTTGCTGTCAGTCTTTCCCTGAATTCCAGTTAATAACAAACACTGATCTCATTTTGTTTGTATAATTTTGCCTTTTCACTTATATATCATATTAAATGAAGTCTTAAGATAGGTTGGCTTTTCAGTCTCGGTTCTCTTACTTAGAGTAATGCATCTGATATTCATCCATATTATTATATGTAACACTAGTACATTACATTTCATTGTTGAAAAGTATTCTTTTGTGTGGATTTACTAAAGTTTGTTGTCCATTCACTGTTTGGAGGGAATTTGACTTGTTTTTAGGTTTTCATAATTATAAATAAGGCCACTATGAACATTTACATGCGAGTGTTCATTTCTCTTTGGTAAACACGTAGAATTAGGAATTGTGAGCCTTATGTTAAGTGCGTATTTAATTTTCTAAGAAAGTGGGAAACTGTTTTCCATAATGACTATGAAACTATGTATTCCTATCAACAATGTATAAATGGTTTAGGTGCTCACATCTTTTTCAGTTCTTCATAATGTCGTTTTTGTTTAAGCCATTGTGATAGGTGTGAAGTAGTCTCTCCTGTGAATCAATTTACATTTCCCTAATGTGTGATGATGTTAAACATCTTTTCTTGTGGTATTAGGTATATTTTATTTTCTCAGTTGTCTTTTCACATCTTTTACTTAGTTTTCCATTAGGAACTTTGCTTTTTATTGACTTTGTATGTTCTTTTATATATTTTGGATACAAGTTGAATTTTTTGGTCAAAAGTGTGTTTTTGGCTTCTAATTTTATTTATTAAGCATTATCTTTAGCAGGACAGATGTTTTTAACTTTGATATAATATAATTTAATCATTTTTCTTTTGTAGATTATTTTTTTGGTATTGTATTTAAGAAATCTTTGCCTAACCAATGATTACAAAGATTTTTCTCCTAAATGGTTTATAGTTTTAGGTTTTATATTTAGGTCTTTGGTCCATTTTGAATCAATAGGAACTATTCTTAAAATTTAATTTTATTTTTAAGAATTATTTTTAGGCTCATGAAAAATAAACCAGGTCTTATTTAAAAAAAAAAAGCTACTTTCAACATCACAAGATAATTTTCTTTTTGAAAATGTCCTTTTTTTAAACTGCTGTTTTGCTAGATCCATAGTATCTCATTAGATCTCCAGAACTTATTCATCTTGTATAATTGAAACTTTGTACCTCGTGACCAATATCTCCCTGTATCTCCCTCTCTCTAGCTCCTAGTAACCACCATTCTGTTTTCTGCTTCTATGAATTTGACTATTTTAGATTCCACATATAAGTGAGATCATATATTATTTGTCTTTCTCTGTCTGGTTTATTTCACTAAGCATAATGTCCTGCAGGTTCATCTATATTTTTGCAAATGGCCAAATTTCCTTCTATTTTTAAAGCTGAAAAATATTCCATTATATGTATATACCACATTTTCTTTATTCATTTATCCTTTGGTGGACATTTAGGTTATTTCCATGTCTTGACTATTGTAAATAATGCTGCAATGAACATAGGAGTGCAGGTATGTCTTTGAGATCCTTATTTCAGTTCCTTTGGATGAATACCCAGAGGTGAGATTGCACGTAATATAGTAGTTCTGGTAACAATACTGTACTTTATACCTGAAATTTATTAAGAGGGTGGATCATATGTGTTCTCACAACGAGGTGGAGGGTAACTTTGTGAGACGATGTATATGTTAATTAGCTTGATTGTCGTGTTACTTCATTATGATATGTGTATCAAATCTTCAAGTTGTACACTTTATATACAATAAAAATAGTATCACAAATTTCTTAGAGCAAAAATAATCACAGGTGTAATGTATTTTTTTCTCTGTCAGGTGGCAACATATGACTTCAGCATTCAAGTTCAAATTAATTTCTTCAGGGCTTCAGAACTTTACACTCAATATTGTTTGTCAAATTCTCCTATGATTCCAAAGACAACACCACTTATTCGACCATGTTATGTTCAAGCTACTGGTATGTACTGTGAAACATTCACTTGGTGTGCCCATACCAAATATTTACACTTAAGCAGGTAAAAGTTTAACAATTCAGAATATGATATTTACTTTTTTAAAAATAGAAATATTTGAAAGTAAAATTATGATATGATTTCTGTGTGTGTGACTTAAATTGTGCCTGTGAGAATGAATTTTGAGAAATAGCGTAACCAAACCAAGTTCACTCCTTGTTGAGTTACAGAAACTGCACCTGGTGAAGTTGTCACACAAAGATAACTTTATTGAGGAGATCACGGGCAGTGGCTTCCAAAGCCATGAATCCCTGACATCAGGTGAAGGGTTACCTTTTGTTTAGGGTTAGATGAATATTTATTTATTTCTACTTTTAATTTTTATTTAATTAATTAATTATATTTTTTTCTGAGAGAAAGAACATGAGCAGTGGGGGGAGGGGCAGAGAGAGAAACTGGAGCAGGCTCCAAGCTCAGCATGGAGCCGGATGCAGGGCTGAGTCTCAGTACCTTGAGTTCATGACCTGAGCTGAAATCAAGAGTCAGTTGCTTAACTGACTAAGCCACCCAGGCAGCCCTAGGATGACTGTTTAGCTAAGGAAGCCTTCTTATCATATGTAGAGGTGGCCATAATGTCACACATGAGCCTTAAGGAAACTTGTCTATACATACATTGTATGTTATGTAAATGAGGCTGAGGCTCCTCCTTGGTTGGAGATTTTAGTACTATAATGAAGCAAAGGTAATGGTAGGTCATTCCAGAGGTCATTCCATGGTCTGTCTGTGCAGGTATGAGTTGGAGGTTTAGCTCAAAAGGTCCGGGTAGTCTGGTGGGTGGGAGGTCTTGTCAGGGCAGTTGCCATCACCTACAGGGTGGTTTCCAGTTTCATTTGCCTGAGTTAAGAGGTAAGCTGAAAAGAAGAGCTTAAGGAAAAATGTAAGACAAAGGTTAGTGAGTTCAAGCAGGTGGGCAGTAAAGGTCAGGTCTTGGGGTTTAGCTGGTGACAATAGCATGGACATAATCTCAGATCAGTGGCTCTTGCTTTAAAAAATTGGTTATATTTAAAAACAAAGGTCAGTTTAGTTATTTATTGTATGGGTACTTTTAAAATGATTAAATCAAAATACAAATTATTAAAACAAAATACATTAGATATATAATGAAATGATGAAAATTTTATTTAAGAAAAATTCCCCCCCCAAAGGAATGGGTTACTAAAGGACTAAGTTCATGTAAAGAAGGGTAAGTAAAAACAAAGAAACAAAAGAAGGGTAAGTATATTAAGTTTTTGAGTAATTATTTACTCATTTTCTCCAAATATTCAAATATAAAACCAATTCACTCTGTAAACCCTACCTTTTTTTTTTGTAAACCCTACTTTTGACAAGCTTTGGTTTTGCATTTTATTATATGTGTTTAAGTATTTTTCATGAAAAGTTAAGTCTAGTCTATGCTGTATTATGCAATATTTTGTTTTTGTAATTCTGACATTAAGTTGTTATTAATAATAAAATAGTGCTCAGTTGATGATTGCACTTGGCACCTAGTAAGAGAAGCCTCATTAAAGTAGCATACACAATATAGAGATTTATTTCCCTCCTGTTTAAAATACAGAAAAATACAGAATTAAGAGTTCTACAGCTGGTAGGCAGGTTCCATGGAGTTTTCTCCCTTGTTTTAAGATATCATTTTAGGGAAAATATCATTTTCTAATTTTGTTTTCTGAATTAGGTAAATTAGGTGAAAAATAAAATTTATCTACTTGACAAGTAAAAATTAATGTATCGTCATTATGGAAAATTGGAAAATGTTAGAAACACAGAAATGTCATCTGGAGTGAGAATATGTAGAGCATACTATTATTAATATCTTGGTATCTTACTCTTCTTTTGTTCTATGCCTTTCTTAGTTATGTTTTTTTAACATAGTTGCGATCTTAACTGCCGGTTAAGTTGAAATCTCTTCACTCTTAATAGAAACTTTTACTTGGATGTTATAGACTCTTAATTGTATAAATTAACACTGATGACTATTACAGAATATTTAATCCAATAAGTGTCTCTTATAGATTATTTAAGCATAACCATAAGGATTTAGGTTGTTTTTTTATTTTCTTATTCATATAAATATTGTAGTATTGAACATTTTTGTGTGGAATACTTTCTCCCTGTTTAGATTTTTTAAAAAGTGAGGTTCTCTGAATTGGCTGCATTCCTTCTGAAGTACATACATGTTAGGGACGCCTGGGTGGCTCAGCCGTTAAGCATCCAACTCTTGACTTTGGTTCAGGTTATGATCTCAGGGTCGTGAGGTTGGGCTCCATGCTGGGCATGGATCCTGCTTAAGCAATCTCTCTCTCCCTCTCCCTCTGCCCCTCCCCCCTCCTCCAACAAGTACACAGTCAGGCTTTCTCTCTCTCTCTAAAAAAAAAAGTATATACATGTTAAAGCTCTTGATACATTTTGCAAAAGGGCTTTTGTAAAGAGTTATGCTGTTTTACCTCTCCTTCAGTGTAAACTCTAACCAGCCTTGAATTAAAGAAATTGGATATTTTTCTATGTGATTGAAAGTATATCATTTCAGTTTCTTTGATTACTTATGAGGATTAAAAAATTTTCTATCTTTGCTCTTAATAATATATTTCATATGTAAATTATCTGCTCATGAACTTTACCTTTATCATTGTGGTGATGTATTTGTCTGATAGATGTCAGTGATTTTCTTATTTATTTATATTAATTTTTTTCACCTTTACTGTGAGGTTTCCCAAGATCCATTGTTTGCTTTTAGTTTTATTTGTTGTTCAATAAATACTTTTAATAATTTTATAGTGAAATTTGGCTATGATTTCCTCTGTGATTTCTAACATTGTTTTAAAGATTAGACCATCTTCCCCATCTTCAGATTTGGTATATATGTAATTCTGTTTTTTTCTTTTTCTATTTTTAATGGTTTAAAATTCATTCAACAATTTCTATACTGAGTTAATTTGTAAAAAAAAAAAAAAAAAAAAAAATATTGCTGTATTTCCAGAAAGGATTGGAATGTCAAAGGAAACTTGATTATATTATATAACTTACCAAACTCAAAGTTTACTAATGATTCAAATGATACAAGTATAGTCAGGCAGACATGTAACATTTCTTCCTATAGAAGTTGGCATCTATCAGACACAGCTTCCAAATTGTCCTTTTCTCCCTCCTTAAGATGCCTTTTGCTTTTGAATTAACATATGACTTTTGAATGTCATTTTTAGAAACCAGTTCCCAAGGGAAGCTGTTTTTTGTTTGGAGCTTCCCATTTTTGTACTCTTAATAGTTATACAAGTAGAAAGTATCTACATAAGGAATTCTCATTCCCCTACCAGCAGTGCCTCATAAATCCATAAATTCCAGATACTTTTGATTGGCCATTTGGACAGGTAATGTATGTCAAGGGTTTTTTTTTTTTTTCTTGAATAGTCCACTGGTCAATTCCATTTTTATGTTTCAAGGACGCTTGGTCAAGTCCGTTATTCCCTGAGCTACCCCCTCAATAGAAGGATAATGCCTCAGTAGGAGGCTCACAAGCTTTCTGTTACCGCTTTTCTCCCAAATTACATGTATATATTTTAAAAGTAAAATAGTGCTAATCCAGAATTGCAATCCATTATCTCCTTCTCAGGGCTTATCCTGCATCCCAGAGGCAGTGACTTTTTTCTTTAATTATCTAATGAAAACACTTATTTAGTGACAAGCATCTGTACTCACTTGAAACATTAACTCCAGTTATCCATTTTGTAATGTAATTATAGTTTAAATTTCAATTAAATTTTTTATCAGAGATTTAATTGTTATGATGATACATTGTTCATTGTTAAGCCAAGTAGTGTAACTGCATAGTTATTTTATTTACTTTCCTTCAAATTTTTGTTTATCCTTGGAGTTATTAATTGCTCAATTGTCCTTAGATATTTGACTAAATCCTCCCATGCCACAAAGCTCTCCTTTATATTACGCTTGTCTGGACAGTGTTCCACATAGTCTAGACTGTCACATAATATGTCATATCTACTTATTCTCTTAAAGCAACTTTCCTGGAGCACAACAACCTCCTTCTACAACATGAACTAGATACTTTCCCTGTGGCAGAACTTTTGTCTAAGATTTCCTTTCACTATAATTGTAGGGATTTTTTTTTTTTTTTTTAACTCTTTTCTGTTTTGAATCTCCTGTTTTTTCAATCCCTTACCTTCCTATTTCTTGGTTTACTTCACCATTTAGGTAGATTACATTTTCCAGGAGCTTCTCTAAAGAAAGGGCAAAAGGGAGCTAATTTTTGAGAATTTCCATGTCTGAAAATATCTTTGTTTTTCCTTTCACACTTGAATGATAATTTGGTTTAGTATAAAATTCTCTTATTTCACACTGATAACTTTAGTGTGAATCTTTTGTCTTATGTTCTTGTCTTATGTTCTTTTCAATCTGGAAATTCATATCCTCTGGTTCTATAAAGTTTTCATTAACTATTTCCTTGAAAAGTTCTTCCCACCATTTTCTATATTTCTTTCTTTAAGGCTTTATTGGTTGTGTTTTGTATGTCTTGGGTTATGTTATATATTTTAAATGTCCTATATTTTCTTTCCTATTGTCCTTTTCCTTATCTTTTTGTTGTACTTCTCAGGATATTTTTCGATTTTATTATGTCTTAAGAAATTTTGGCCATTTTAATCTAATGAGAGTTAATTTTTTTGTGATTATTTCTTTACCTACAGAATTCTGAAAAATAAAACCATTTTTTATCTCCACTTGTATTATGATAATTTGTTTGAAATTTTCTTCTGTTGCTACATTGTCTCAATTTTTGCTGAATTATTTCTCCTTCATTTCTCCTTCATGCTGAGGAGTTCCTTAAATGTCTGTTGATTTTTGCCTATTCTCTCATGATTATTAGTGAGTCTCACAATGCTGGCTTCATTATCAAGTATTATATCATTTCCTGACAATCTGGATCCCAGTGAATGTTTAAGGAGGTCAAAATGTTAGTGTGTAAGACTTTAATCTTGAGTACTTCAGGTTTTCTGGAAAATATTTCTTCAAATTATAAGGATAATAGGTTAATACATCAACAACAGTATGCATGCAAATTTGATAAGCTAGATGAAATGGAGCAATTCCTTGAAAGACACAATGTACCAAAACTCACACATGAAGAAATAGACAGTCTGGATAGACCTCAATCTATTAAAGAAATTGAATTAGTAATTAGTTACTTTCAAAAACAGAAAGCACCAGGCCCAGATGGATTCATTCATGGACTCTATCAAACATTTAGAGACAAAATCATACCAGTTTTCTGTAATCAGTTCTCTATAATCTCTTTCAGAAGATAGAGAAAGAATATTTTCTAACTCATTCTAACTCATTTTGAGGTCAGTTTTACTCTAATACCAAACCAGACAAAGGCATTACAAGAATAGAAAACAGCAGACCAATATCTCTTCTCAGCATGGATACAAGTCCTTAACAAAATATTAACAAATCAAATCCAACAATGTATAAAAGAATTATGCACCATGACCAAGTGAGATTTATCTCATGTATACAAGGTTGGTTCACATTCAGAAACCAGTGCATTCCATTATATGAACAGGATAGAGAAAAAAATATCACATGATCATATCAGTAGATTCAGGGGAAATAAAACATTTTATAAAATCTAATACCCATTCATGAAAACAGCTTAGTAAATGAGGGCTGGAACAGAATTTTCTCAACTTGATAAAAAAAAAAATATATAAATACCCTACAGCTATTATCATTCTTAATGATGAGAAACTCAAAGCTTTCTCATTAAAATTAGAAACCAAGCTAGAATGTCCCTACTCACCACTTTTTTTATCATTGTACTAGAAGTCCTAGCTAATGCAATGGGATGTGAAAAAGAATCAAAAGATACACAGATTGGGAAGGAAGAACAACTCTTCATTCATTGATGACATGATTGTTTATGTAGAAAATCTGAAAGAGTCACTTAAGAAAAACACTTCTGGAACCAATAAACTATTACAGCAAGGTTACAGGATACAAACTTAATGTACAAAAGTCAATTGCTTTCCCATATACAAGCAATGAGTAAATGGAATTTGAAATTAAATACAAAATAACATTTACATTAGCACCCCCCAAAAAATGAAATACTTAGGTATAAATATAGCAAAGTATTTACAAGATCTATATAAGGAAAGATAGCAAATGATGAAATTTATCTGATGAAAGATATCAAAGAATTAAATAAATGGAGTGATATTCCATGTTCATGCATAGGAAGTCTCAATATTGTTAAGATGGCACTTCCCAACTTGATCCAGAGATTCAGTTCAATCTCAATCAAAATCCCAGAAAGTTATTTTATGGGTATTGCCAGATTGATTAAAAGTTGATATGGAAAGGGGAAAGACCCACAATAGCCAACACTACTGAAGGAGAAGAACAACATTGGAGGACTGACACTATCCAACTTCAAGACTTTCTACAAAGGTGCAGTAATCACAAGACTTTGGTATTAGCAGAAATATAAACAAATAAATCAGTGGAATAGAAAAGAGAGCCCAGAAATAGACCAACATAAATGTAGTCAATTGATCTTTGACATATGAGCACAGACAATACAGCTCAGAAAAGATAGTCTTTTCAAAAAATAGTGCTGAACAACTGGACATCACAAGCAAGAGAATGAATCTAGATACAGACCTTGTACCTTCACAAAAGTTAACTTAAAATGGATCACAGACCTAAACATAAAATGCAAAATTACAAAACTTTTCGGAGATAACAGAAGAAAAAAATCTACATGACCTTGAGTTTGGCAATAACATTTTAGATACAACAACAGAGGCAAGATCTGTGAAGGAAGAATTAAGAAGCTGGAGTTCATTAAAATGAAAAGTTTCTGCTCTGCAAAAGATACTGTCAAAAGACCAAAAAGACAAACCACTGACTGGGAGAAAATATTTACAAAAGACAGGTTTCATTTCACTTCTGTACTTCGGCATTGGTCAAAATCTATTATAGAGATCATTTTAATTGTGTTTACTTTATTCTCAGCTCAGTATTTAGTATATTTTATACTTTTATTGTCTCAAGGCTAATTTTTCTATTGTACTTGTAATTAGTTACCATTAAAATACAAAATTGGAATTTTATGGATGTGATAAACCATGATATTCTACAAATGTTTTAAAGTGTGACTTTGTTTTCTGTCTGGGTACATAAAGATAAAAAAAATTATTTTTTATTTTGTGTTGAAAAGTATAGCAATAATTATCTATAAGCTAATATCTCTTAGTATTTTATCAGTATATTTACTTTCCTCTCATAGTATTGCAAGCACCATTGAGACTATCCAGCACTGATTTTATATTTGAAATGCCATTGCATATTTTGGATCCTAATAACAAGGTCACAAAAACTCAGGTATGTATAGAGAATTGATGTAGTTTACAACTTTTTTTATTATGGTTTTTAGTTTATTGAGTTGATTATTCTGAAGCATGTGTTGTAAGAATACTTTCATTTTTAGAGAACTTGCATATGTATATATCATATTTCTCAGAAGTAATTATCAAAGTATACAAATACGTATACAGCCATTTTTTTATATACATATATTTAATAGGACTATTCAAAATATTTTAAATAGAATTAAGTTACCAGACTCTCCTTATATAAATGGAAGCTATGATTAAATTAATGTGAAATATGTTCAAGTCAGGTAAGGAAATGTGGTGAAAGGTAATAATAAAAATTGGAAAGGTCCAGGTATATAATAAAGTGACTTCTATGGCAATCTACTCTTTTTTCTTACTAGATATTTCTGTGTTTCCTAATTATGAATCCATCTAGAAAGAAAAAGAGACATGCATAAGAAGGAAGCTCATGCATACATAGTAGGAATTTGTATTTGTAGTACCACTTTATTGTCTTATATATTGCCTTCCTGCAATTAATTTTGAACCTCTGTAGCTTTGAAGAAAAATTATATGGAGAAGGTATTTAACATTGCATGTGTCAAATAATAGCAGAGTCCTATATGAAATTATAGTTAGAGAAGAATAAAGGCTCTCTTCTGAAATTAAAATGTGACTGTTTCAAGTATAAAATATCAGTAATACTTCTAACTCTAACATAACTTCAAGGATGCAAAAGGCTTTGTATGTGGGGCGAGAAAGGAAGATTTAGTGAACTGAATTGGATTGAATTCCAAAGGAAAAGCAATCGCTTTATAAATGTGAGATTATTTTATATCATTGAAATTTTTTTCCCTTGGCATAATAAAAGATGATCTAGACAAGAGCCTTCTCTCTTGAGTGGCGAAACAGTCACACTGGCCCCACAGAGAAGGAAATGTGACTCTAATGCACTGCTTGGATTTGGCATGAATGATATTTACATAGTCATAATAAAATATATAATACAGAGAAGGCTTAATATGTTTATGGGGCAGAATTAAAATTTGATCATATATAGTGTATTACATGTAAAATGACAAGTGTGTGATATGTACAATGTGTATGTGAAGATTAAGTTGACAGAAGGGTTGGGAATGGTAGAAGAAAGAAGAGTGAAACTCATTTTACATAGTGAGTAATTAAAGGGAATTATCTAAAGTTGACAGAAGAACTGGAGTTATAAATATACTGCTTTAAGCTACCAGGGGACTAATGAAAGAATTAAAATAATATAAATATCCAAAATTGGGAGGTGGACAGAGGAGGGAAGATTATATATATGAGCTAAATCCTCGTCTTTACTAGTTGGCACTGGAGACAATATCTGGGTCTGATAAATCACGAAATAGCCATGTGATAGAGTAATGGTCCCCAAAGTTATCCAATTCCAATCCCTAGAATGTGTGAGTACACTATCTTATATTGCAGAAGATACTTTGCTGATGTGTCATGTGATGGAGATGAAGGCCCCTGAGCAAGGAAGATTATGCTAGATTGTCTAGGTGGTCCCAGTTGAATCACATGAGTGGTTAAAACCAGAGAAGCTTTCCTGACTGTGCTCAGAAGGAAATGTGATGACAGAAGAAGGGTAGAGACATATGATGTTGCTGGATATGAAGATAGTGGAAGGAGGCCACCAGCCAAAGAATGTGTTTGCCCTCTAGAAACTGGGAATCGCAAGGAAACAGTCTTCTCTGGACCCCTCCAGAAAGTATCATAGTTCCTTCTAACGCCTTGATCTTAGTCCAGTGATATGCCTGTTGAACTTCTAACCTACAAGACTGTAATTTAATAAATTTGTGTTGGTTTAAACTACTAAGTTTGTGGTAATTTGTTATGGCAGCAATAAGAAAACTAAAGTAAGCCTTATCAATGTTGTATTTAGAATCAGGCTATAACGATTAGAGAAAATCCAAAATTTAGCTAAAATTGGTTGCTTCAGGGAAGCAGAATTGTTGATAAGGACGAGTTGAGTGGGACAACTGTTTTTTGTTGTTGTTTGTTTGGGACAACTGTTTTTTTATAAGCATTTTTGAATTATTTGTGTAATCTGTGTACATGTATCATCTTGATAAAATTATTTAAAAAATAACACAATATGATACATACAAACAGTGTTTCTTTATAGATGACTGTATCAGTTCTATTCTTGGGGATAGGATTGGAAAGTGGATAGTAGTTTTAGAGATCTACCATTTCCTCATTTCAGAATGAGAAAAATGAGGCATTCAAATGACTAGTACAATTTCATGTCCACCTTCTTTTTTAAAAGATGTTGTTTTCTTTATAAGCTGCAAATATTAGACCTAAATAGATGTTTAAGTACTGAGAGACATTGGGAATAAAATTGACTAATTTTAAAATCCTGAATATTTTAAATCAATCATACTTTAGAAAGAGATGAAGTACATTATTTTGTTGTGGTGCCAATTGTATGGATCATTCTATACTTTTCAAATTTTGAAGAGTAAAGTTAAAACAATACCTAGATGAAGGTTTTATTTTAATAGTATGTTGTACTGGAAAGACAAGTCTGCACACAAGTCATGCATATAGCTCCCAGATTTACCAGAACATTACAAACACAGTACAGAGAGTTTATGTATATTATTCACACAACTTTCCCTATTAACACGTTATAGAACCATATAACATTTTTTAAAACTAAGAAATTAACATTAGTACAAAATTATTAGACAACAGATTCTATTTGGGTTTCACCAGTTTTTCAGTAATGTCCTTTTACTGTGTCAGGGTCCAGTCAAGGGTATCATATTTCATTTAGTTTCCTCTGATATGTGAAACTCTCAGTCTTGCTCATTTTTTTATGACTTTGTCAATTTTTAGGAGTACTGGTTTGGTATTGTTTCAGAATGTTCTTTAATTTTAGCTTGTCTGATTTTTTCCACCTGACTCAACTGCATTTTTATTTTTCATGGGTTTTGGGGAAGAATGTAACAGAGGTGAGATGTCTTTTTTGTCACATCATGTGAAGGGAGTACATGATATCCGCATATATCACTGGTGATATATGTCAGGAGAATTGAAAAAAAGTTGGATAAACATTTTGTTTTTTCATACTCTGCATTTTAGAAGTGACTTGTCAATTTCAGCCTACACTCAAGGTGTTGGGAGTCAAGCTGCACCCTCTGGAGGGGGGTATTTACATATATTATTTGAAATTTTTCTGTAAGAAAAATTTATTTATTTTATTAGTTATTTTATTACTTAATATGTCAGTGTGACCTCACAAATATTTATACATTCAGTTATAATCCAATATTACATTATTTATTTTGTTATTAAATTTGTTCCAGCTCTGGCCCTTCGGAGTTCTTTTAGACTGGCCCTTTGACATGCTTCCTTCATTATCATTTTTTTAAGTATTTTATTTATTTGTCAGAGAGAGAAAGAGAGAGAGAGAGCGCACGCACACAAGCAGGGGGAGCAGCAGACAGAGGTACAAGCAGGCTCCCCACTGAGCAGGGAGCCCGATGCGGGGCTCGATCCCAGGACCACAGGATCATGACCTGAGCTGATGGCAGATGCTTAACTGACTGAGCCACCCAGGCGTCCCCCATCATTATGATTTTTAAGCATTCTTACACTTTCTGGCACTACCAAATGGTCCAGCTTATCTTTTATTTTTTTTTCTCCTAGCTCTCAAATCAGTATTTTCTCCAACAAACCCCAGTACCATTTATGGAAGAATGGTATTTAGAAACCAAGATCTGTACACTAGATGTGCTAGCTGCTACTGGGGTGTCACATATTGTAAGCCCTTTTGGCAAATAGAATCAGGAAATATTTGTATGTATACTAACTTGTAAATATACATATATCTATAATTTCTCTATCATTCTATCTCATCATCCATCTGTCTATCTATCTGGTTAAAGATGAGTTCAAACTGATATTTCTGAATCTAATCTAATCTAGCACAAGGCCTGTTCCAGTCTTTCTTCCTTGCTCCTTTTTAACTACTTTCTCTGACAATGAGAAATCTGGTTCTCTTATTTATAATTTATTTGCTTATTTTTTACTAGTATGCTAGTAAAGAAGTTTCACAATTTTTATCCTGTAGCTAGAATTGCTAACATGTTTACCAACTAGAGTACAGTGTTCATAAAGAGTAATTTTTTTGTCTTTAGCTATATAGTTTCCAGTCAAAACACAGTTTTTCTGTTACTTAGGCCATTCCTCCTACCCCCACTAACTTCCGTGAGATTATTTCATACATTTGTAATATAGTGTGTTGTAATCTACAATCCATCCTGGGATTCTCAACATCTTGGTTGATTGTTTTTAATTTACGTACATTTAAGTCTGCTCTTAGTAGTATACAGTTCTATGGATTTTGAAAAATATGTAGAATAATTTGTCTACCACTTCAATACATTACAGAACAGTTTCACGACACTACAAATTCTCAGTGTAACCCCTTTTCAGTCAGCTACTCCTCCTCCCACCAACACTTGGCAACCACTGATTCTTTTTTTCCATCCACATAATTTTACATTTCCAGATTGACAGGTAACTTAATTATACAAAATTTAGCCATTTGGGTCTGGCATCTTTCACTTAGCAAAATATATTTAATATTCATTTATGTTTTTGTATGAATTAATACTTCACTTACTTCATCACTGAATTTTATTCCATTGTACAAAATGTTTATCCATTCATTATTTGAAGGAAATCTTGGGGTTTTTTCCTCTATTGTTTGGTGATGAGCAAAGTTATTATAAACATTAACGTACAGATTTTTATGTGAACATAAATTTTCACTTAAGTAAATATTTAGGAATGGGATTACTGGGTCATATGGTAGTTGTATGTTTAACATTATAAGAAACTGCCAAACTGTCTTCCAAAGTGACTGTACCATTTTACAGTCTCACAATCATGAATGAAGGTTGTAGCTACTCTACATCCTTGCTAGCTAGCATAGCTATTTTGACATTTTTATTTTACCCCATAAAGGGGTATTTAAATACCCCTTTATGTATTTTTCATAGTTGTTAATAGGCTATGAACATACTTGCATACCCCTTTTTTGCCTAACATCACTTTTTAAAACTATCCATGAATTCCACTGTTAATCATTTAACTTTGTACATAGGTTCTTCAAGTTGGCATGGTAAAACAAGTTAAATTTTATATTGCATATTATAATTTTTATAAATGTCTTTTATTTGTTTATTTTGTGTGTAAACAGGATCTTGTCTTACATAATACTTCAAAACAAGATGTGGAATGGACTTTGGATATTAGTGACACTGGGAACCTTTTCAAAGATGGCACATTCCAGATTAGTGTGCTGAGTGGGATTCTGCAACCACACGAAGAATGTACTATTTCCATAAGTTTCTGTCCAAGTAAGTACTTTTTTCCTATATTTCCTATCAATTTATCCCTCACATATTACTTTTCTCATGTACACAAAAGTTTAGATTATTTTTTTATGTGTTCTTAAAACAGTTCTAAGAAGTTTCGTACTAGAATTTTGTGGTCATCATCCCCCAAAATGAACCCCAATGATCCTCACCTCTTGGTATTCATGCCCTTATAGAGTCCCCTCCCACATCAAATAGGACTGATATATCACCCATGGGATATTATGGGTGTGATGGTTTGTGACTTCCAAGGTTAGGTCAGAAAAGGCAGTGCCACATCTAGCTTGTACTCTTGGGTTACTTGCTTTGGGGGAAGCTGGTCAGCGTGTCTATTTATCTATACATCCACTTCTTTACTGGTGTTTTTTATTAAACAACTTTACCTTTTTATAGTTGGTGTGACAAATTTTCTGTCATTACAAACCTATCACAACAATTCTTGGCCGTTCTTACACATTTACTTTTCTAAATGAACTATACATTATTTTTTTCCTGTTTCTATAAAAAGGCATACAATTGAGTTTTTCCCTTCGAAGAATAGCGTGTTTTTCTAGTAATGAAAGTTTATTTTATATGCATCATTGTGAATGAGAATTTTTAAATTCTTTTTAATTACCTATCACTATATAAAAGGAATATATTTATAGTTTAGGTGGCTCTTGGCTCCTATACTGAACTTCTCTGTTTAGATCTGGAAGTTTTTCAAAGACTATTCTGTGTTGTTTTTTAAGTAAATAGTTTTATAATCTAAAATCATAGTAACTAATGAATTTGTTTCTTCATTGACAGTATCTCTTTCTCTGCCTTATTCTCCTCCTGAATCTGTTAATACAATGTTGCTACATTACATTTATATTACAATTGCATTACAATTGTTAGTATAATCTATCTGAACCTGTTACTACAATGGCAGTTTGTTAAAACTTTTTCGATTCCAGTAGTTTTGCTTTGTATCTTTGTATGTTATAAAAAGTTTATGTCTTATATATCTTTTATAAATAAGTATATACATTTAAAATAATGTTCTTTTTTCTACTAAATGCTATTTGCTTGAATGCTGTTTATGTGATACATTGCCACTTTGTCTTCCATTTGTCAGCCTTTGGTTGATATATCATTTTATTTTCAGTCTGTGTCTTTTAAATTTAAGACCAGTATTGCAAAGCAAAGGACCTTGCTTTTCTTCCTGAGCAAGACTGAAATGTGATTTTTAGGAGGGGAATTTAACTTATTCATGTTTTGTGTTATAATATATATTCATTTTCTGGTAGTTTCATTTCATATTTCCTTTATATATTTTATTATTTTTCATAAATTTTATCTATTGATCAAATTTTTGTTTTATATACTATACATCTTATTTCTCTTCTCTATATCATCTTTAAACCTTTGAAAACAATACCTTTTTGGACACATATTTTCCTATCTGTTCTATGATGGAAGAGTATTCATGAACTTGCCCACAGACAAAATTATAGTATGGGTTTATTTCTTACTCAAGAAATTGTTGAAATACTTTGGAATTTTATTTCCATTTAGTGTGTTTACACACTAACTGCATCATTCCATTCCTCCTGCTGCTTGATCAGTGGGCTGGAGTCTTTTCCATCTCTAAGGCATTGAGGTAGCGGGGGCAAGACTCTAGCAGATCAAAGCCAACAGGTTGGATGAAGAGTGCTGGGTTCTTCAGAATTAAACAGCTGGATGGAGAATGGAATCTTTGGGGAGTTGGAGTTGAGTTATAGGGGCCTTTTGAGTTGGGACCAGGGTAGTACCTCCTTGATCTTTTGGTCACCCTCATTTATTTTCTTCTAGTGCAGACAATTTTTACTTTTCCTGGCTCATATGGAACTGAATACAGCCCTTTTAACTTTGCCTTAGTAGTTCTTTCCAAATCAAGTATGCATTTATTTTCTGGTTTTCTCAGTTGTTTTTATTGTTCATTTAAATGGGGATACTACTGGAAGAGGAAGAAGATGCCTTCTATTTTGCCTTAAATTCTTATATTTTAGATTAGATACTATAAAGATAAAATTCACACTCAGATGTGATTATTTTTAAAAGTGTGGTTTTTTAATTACAACTATTCAAATTTGATGGACATTTCGATCATTTCTACTTTTTTGGCTTTTATGAATAGAACAGCTATGAACATTCATGTACAATTCTGTGAGGACACATGTTTTTATTTATTTGGTTATATATCTTGGAGTGGAATTGTTGGGTCATAGGATAATTTGATGTTTATTATATTTTTTTAATATTTTATTTATTTTTTCAAGAGAGAGAGAGCATGAGCAGGGGAGAGGGGCAGAGGGAGAAGCAGACTCCCCACTGAGCAGGGAGCCTGATGCAGGACTTGATCCCAGGACCCCAGGATCCTGACCTGAGCCAAAGGCAGATGCTTAGCCGACTGAGCCACCCATGTTTAACATTTTAAGAAACTGTCAAACTGTTTTACAAAGCAATTTTAACAATTTAAAATCTTATCAGCAATGAATGAGGGTTCCAATTTCTCCACATCCTTGCTAACTCTTCTTGTAATCTTTTTTATTATAGCTAGCCTAGTGAGTATGAAATAATAGGTCATTGTAGTTATTATTTGCTTTTCCCTGATGACTAATGATGTTGAGTACCTTTACATGTGCCTATTGTCAGTTTGTATGTCATCTTTGGAGAAAGGTCTGTTTGAAACATTTGTTGATTTTAAAATTTGGCTGTCTTTTTATTTTTGAGTTGTCACTGTTCTTTTTATATTCTGAATAAGATTACTTTGTTAGATACGCAATTTGAAAATATTTTATTTCATTCTGAGATAACTAATG
The DNA here is from genome assembly GCF_964656455.1 of Halichoerus grypus. NCBI lineage: Eukaryota > Metazoa > Chordata > Mammalia > Carnivora > Phocidae > Halichoerus > Halichoerus grypus. Next base: position 101,181,933 of record NC_135727.1, on the reverse strand, counting down.
GAAAATAGTTCACTTTTGATGAAGTCTAATTTATCTAATTTTTCTTTTGTTACTTTGGCTTTTCAGTGTTATATCTTTTTTTCTTCTTAAAGATTTTATTTATTTATTAGAGAGAGAACATGAGCAGGGGCAGGAGTAGAGGGAGAGGGAGAAGCAGACTCCCCGCTGAGCAGGGAGCCTGATGCGGGGCTCGATCCCAGGACCCTGAGATCATGACCTGAGCCAAAGGCAGATTCTTAACAACTGAGACACCCAGGTGCCCTTTCAGTGTTATATCTATGAAAACATTACATAACCCGAGGTCATGGTGAATTATTCTTATGTTTTCTCCTAAAATCATGTAATTTTACCTCTTACATATAAGTCTATGGCTTATTTTGAGTTATTTTTTTTAATATGGTGTAAGGTAGGGTTCCATCCTCATTTTTCTGCATGGGTATATCTACTTGTACCAGCACCATTTATTGAAAAGAATATTGCTTCCTCATTGAATTGTCTCGGTACCCTTGTTCAAAATCAATTGGCCATAAACAGAAGTGTTCATTTCTGTTACCGTGGTCTTAGAGAATGTCTTGGGAAGTACTCATATTCATACATATTAATATATATATTAATATAAAGATATTTATATAGCGATTGATATTAATTCTTCACAAAATGTTTAGTAGATTTCACCAACGAGTGCATTTGAGTTTTGGCTGTTCTGTGTGACAAGTTTTTTGATTACTACTTTAGTTCACTGAAATTCTTACATGTTTAGATTAATGTTTTTTTAAATAAATTTTTAATTAAATTTTTTAAACTAAATTTTGGATGCTTTTGGCCATTATTTCTTCAAACAGTGTTTCTCCCTCTCGGTCTCTTCTCCATCCCATGGATTCTTATTTTGCATATATTGGTATTCCTCATGATGCCCTATAGATCTCTGAGGTTCTGTTCATTTTTCATTCTTTTTTGGAAAACAAGTTTATTAACATGTATATTTCATGTATACATGTATATTTCATGTATATATAGGAGATAACTCGGGAAAATGAGTAAGTCTCAGAAGTGCCTTAAAATTCAGGCTTAAATACCATCTTCAGCTAAAGACAAATCAAAGCCTTTTTTCTTTCTGTTCCTTAGAATCAGTAAATTCAACTGGCATTTTTTCATGTTGGCTGATTCTTTGTTTAGCTAGTTCAAATCTACTGTTGAATCCCTATAGTGAATTTTTCATTTCAGTCATTGTATTTTTCAACTCCACAACTTATATGTTTATGTATATTCATATGTATATATGTCCAATGCTTGAACTTTCTCAGGGACAGTTTCTGTTGACAACCTTTTTTTTTGCATGTGTATGGATCATTCATTATTGACTTAGGATTTTTTTCAGTTATACCGGTAAGATCTTGGCCTTGTTCTTTGGGCTATCCTGTAGCATCTGCCATTTTCTTCTAGCAGGCATTAGGAATGGATTATACTTTTCTTCTGCCCTTTTCTTTTCTTGTAATCTGACTGTGGTGTAAGCCTCTTATCCCAAGCCATGGTCAGGGTCTTTATGTCTCATTCTCTTTTCTTTGCCTTGTAGACACATCCTTTGCCATCAATATCACCTAAGTCATGTGGATCTACATAACTCCACATGGCTAGACCTGTTATACTGGCCACCACGCAGAGCTGCCTTATAAGGTCAGGGCCTTCAAGAGTTTTAGTGAGGTGGTTTTTACTTTTCACTCCCCCTTTCTTATCTCTTCCTTGGACCCCCACAGGGACAGTGGCTGGGGCTGTGATAGAATATGTGACCCATACTGATCTCTAAGCGAATCTCCAATCCCTTCTGAATCCAAACCATTGTTCTTGAATCTAATTTGGGTGGGTAGACTCTCACTTTCCTTGAATAAGATTGTTCTCAGTTCTCATGTAAATAGCTTCAATGTTTCACAACCCAGGGGGCACATAACTTAGAAAATTCCCAACATGAGAATCCCTGCTGCATAAAAATATAGAATTTTTCTGGTAATGAGCTTCAGGAAGTGAGGGTATTGACAACTAGCTTCTTTAAGCAGACTGAAGCTAAGGAACAGCAGGAAGGTGCTTGAAAACACATCTATGAAGATTTTTTTTTTTCTCCTTTTTGAGGAACTCTATCCTGGTATTTGTCTTTAATTTGAAGCATCTGCTTCAGTATCTTTACAGTTTATATGCCCGAACTAAATAAGTACACCAAATGCCATTTCCAGACTATTTTTCTATTTAAAAGGGTGTTACAGTAACTTACCTATTATTCTTCTTAATTATTCTTACTTACAAAACAACATTAGGATTGCAGTCTCTGCTATATGCTGTTTGGGCCCATCCAGATTCCCATTACTGGGTATTCCCATCCATCTCTCAGTTGTGGGTATTGGCTTCTGACGGGCTGTATCTGTCCCTTTCTCTAGAAGGTTGCCCTTAGTGGAAGGAGGTATCTAGGAGGGTAAGCTTCACCAGCGCTACTACCTCAGCTGGCCCAACTAACTCTCCCTCAGCTGGGACAGCCTCTCTGGTGAATTCACATCCCATAGCTGCGTATGTTTGAATCTGGATTATAAAACTGCAACTTTTCATAACTTCTTGCCCTCCTCTGTTTTGTTTCCTTCTTCACTTATATACAGGTTCTTCCTGAGGGCATGCCCTCCATAAATCACTTGCGTCAGAATCCTTGGGACGGTACTGTTTTACACATCTAAAACAAATGTGGCAATCTAAATGAAATACCAAGAACTAGCTATGTTATCAACAGAAAAGGCAGAATAAGAACCCATTATGGCTTTTAAGCTTTTTAGATTTCATTCAGCTGTATATTTTCTCAGTAATATGCTATTAGCACCGTGTTGCCTTAACTCAGTGTCCTTGTACCTCTATTAGCATGACATTTTAGTTTTTTGTTTTTTTCAGCGTGGCATTTTATAATCATTTTAGCTTTAATGGCAAAAAACAGTACATAGAGTACTGTGATTGATAGATTTGAAAAATGTTTCATCTTTTATTATCTCTGTTTAGAACTCTGAAAATATAATAGAAAACATCGTATACTCTCCCCATTCTGAAGTTTGTTTTGTAAAAGTAATTAGGTTTCATTATGTATTTCTGTGTATTTCTTCTCAGTTTCTGTTAAGTCTGGTCCTGAAAGAAATTACGGGAAAGCCAGTCCAGCTAAAGCCACCATATGTATTTCCGTATAGAGCTTCTCCTTTATGTCTGTATCAACATTTTCATCCAGATGAAATAAAATAGATAATCTAGAAGGAAATAAGTAGCATTTCCGTTTGACTTTTCCTTCAGTATGGGGCTAAGCCTAAGCAGTCAAATCTATGAGTTGCCTTCTTAGGATTTCAACCTCACTCTTAAGAAAAACGTATCTGTAACACATTTATATAACTTACATCTCAGATGAGAGAGAAGGACCACCTGAGCTTAGAAAAATGTGTTACCGAACGTCCAGTAGTCTTAGGTTACACAGAGAATCCTCTTCTCCATGACCCCAGAAACGTTTACCAGGTGTGAAACCCAGAAATAATCTCAAAATAGCCCATTCAAAATTCAGAATTCAGTAAGTCCTAATTAAAACCTTGCTTAACTTTGGAAGTAATGAACTTGATTTTCTTTCTCCCCAAAATAAATTTTACAATATCAGGTTCATTAAATGAAACAATCATTTTTCCATAGATTTACAGTTTTAAACACATAAATTCTATTATAACTCCTTTTCTCAGCTCAAGGTATAGATATAGTCTCTCATGTTTTCACAAAGTCTTTCCAGTGTTCATCTGTCATTATTAGTAGGAAGTCACTAATTCACTTCCCTCTCCAGCCACCTCTCATTTTCCAAGGATCCAAACTATATGAACAAGTAAAAGACTGATTGGGCCAAGTGAAGGCACCCAGCACAGAGAAATCTAGTGGGTATGATCAGTTCAATGATACCTTGTTTTTGTGTGTGGTTCACAGTGTGTCACCTTTGAACATGCATCATCCAGAACACTCATCATGTGCTCTGGTGATACTCTTGGTGGCCCTGATCTGTGCCAGGTCATTCTGGTGTCTAGTTTTTGAATTCTAAGATATTACCTTGAGTTCATACTCACCAGATCATATTTTTCTCTTTATGAGACACTGTGTTTGGGCATTTGGGTCTAAAAGGGTGTTGGCGGCTTGCTGAGATGGAACCTGTTGTCTGGGACTAGGCTGCAGCCTCAGATGCTGAGCCCTTTTCTCCAACACAGACTGCCTTACCTCATAGTGAGTTGCCACATGGGAATTTCCTGTCTTTTCCTACCAGGTGAAATTGGCCAGTCAACCCTGGCAGCTTTCCATAAACTTAAAAATCTGGGAGGAACAACATTCCTTTTTTCTCGGCACACCCATTTCACAGTACTAGTCCCCTGAAATCCTTATGGCAACTATTTGACCTCATCTTCATACTGCATATACTAAAGGGACGGGCAGCTCCTGTTAAGGCACAGAAAAGAATCAAAAAAAGAAGTCCTGTTGCACTGTTTCCTCCAGGTATAGGTATTTTCCAATAATAACGAAAATTTGCTTTAAGGAGATCCGCCCTATTTCTAGGCATAGTGCACTTTAGAATATTTTTGATTCAGTGACACTTCATTAACATGTTTTAAGTTCCTTGGCAGGATAATTCCAGTTTCTGGGTAATCTATTCTCCATTGGGCTGTAACCTCATAGTACATTTTAATATTAAGTAAAGTTTAAACTATGTAAATGTTTTTTGTGTATGTGAACAAATCTAAGATACTTTTAAAAAATTGTTTTTCATTAGATCATCCTAGAAAATACACAGCTGATATTCCCATTCGTCTAAATGATAATCCAATTTGCTATCGAACGTTATGTTTGGTTGGAGAGGTGAAATCACCCATGTTATTGTTTGACCCTCCATTCATATTTTTTACTCCCGTTCCTCTGGATGTAACAACTGTGATGGATATCAACATTTTACCTCAAAACTATTTCAGGTAAATGCTTAATGTAAATTTAGCACATTTTCATTTAAAGCCCACTTAATTACCTCACAATTAGTCATTTGATTTTCTTGTAAAAAATTTTGATATGTCTCTCTTCATGGTACAAGAAGCAAGCTTTTTATTTCTACATGACAAATTACCACAAACTTAGTGCCTTAAAACAGAAGTTTGTTATCTCATAATTTCTTTGGGTCAGAAATCCAAGTTTGTTTAGCTGCATCCACTGTTTATGTTCTCAGTAGGCAGAAATCAAGGTACAGACTACAGCAGCTGTCTCATCTGAGGCTCAGTCCTCCTGCAAGCTTTCTGGTAGTTGGCAGATTAATCTGTTTAGTTGTAGAACTAAGGTATCATTTTCTTGCTGGCTGTTGGCTGGGATCACTCTCAGCTCTTAGAGGCCACCCTCACGTCCTGGCCAAATCCTCCTCCCATCATGGTACTTTACTCAATGAAAGCCAGAAGTGACCATCTTTTGACTTCTCAGTCTCTGACCTCCAAACCTTCTTTTAAGATCTTACCTGATTAAGTCTAATCCACCCATGATAATCTTCCTTTTGCTTTACTTGAATTTATTTAACTACGGATGTCAATTACATATGGAAAGTCCCTTTACCATGGCTGTATAACACAGCTGATTCACCAAAGTGATATCATATTTACAGATTCTGCCACCCAAGGGGTGGGAATTAGAGAGTTTGTATGTACACTAAGGCTCTTGGGGACCATCTCAGAATTCTGCCTATCATATGTACATAGTATAGCAGAATGCCGACTGTTTTCATTTTTTAAAAAAATTTATCAGCATCCCAAACCCTACTAGTATATTGCCCTAGATACATTATGTACCCTCGTATTACAAAACAAGTAGATTATGTGTGTGTTTAATTAATTAGTTAATTAATTAATTGCTGGCTTCTGAGAAATGTGGGAGGTCTCCAAAGGGCTCAGATCAAACCAGACCAAACCAGTACATACTTACAAGCTGAAACCAGAGTAGGAGTGGTGAGCTATAATAATCTGCCAAATGCAGGCTTGTTCTTAAAACTTGAGACAACTTCTTCAAGGTAGGAAAACAATCTCAAATTCCTGGATTAATCCAGGGACACTGGAAGAGGCTAAAATAGTTCACGTTGAGTAAATCCCTCTACCTTTCAGCAGAAGCAAGCAAATCTTCTCTAGATCAGTGGTTCTTAAACATTGGTGTATATCAGCATCACCTGAGACGCTTTTTAAAACAGAGATTGTTGCTTCCCATCCCCAGAATTTATGATTCAGGAAGCCTGGCATGGTATGTAATAATTTGTATTTCTAGTAAGTTTCCAAATGATACTTATACTGCTGATGCATGGACCACACTTGGTGAACCTCTGTTCTAAATGAAGCCATCCTCAGTTTTGGCTGATATATCAGTTTCCACAATTGCTATCAACTAGACATGAGTGTAATATCAAGTATTGCAAAACTCACAAGGGAAGATGCCATCATTTAGAGTCAGCACAAAAAACCATCTTGAAATTTAGACTCTGAAGTCAGTCAGATATTGGAATTATCAGACACAGAGTATAAATAATTTTTTAAAACAAGATCACATTATAAAAATTAGTAATGAACCTGGAATTATACAATATAGACTTGAAAATGAACCAAATATAACTTTTAGGAATTTTAAAACAAAGTGTGTAGGGTAAATTTTTAAGGGCATCCACAAACCTAAGATTGTATATAACTACACAAACAGTATAGAAATCAACAGAATCTCAGTTAATTTTGTAAGAGAGAAAAAGAGAGGCATACTTTAAAAAGCAAGAAAAACCTGAAACAAAAAAGATGGCAAAAACTCTAAGTAGTTGAGTAATACAATTGAATGTAAGTAAGTTACTCTGACTAGTTAAAAGACAGAGAACATTAGAGTAAATATGTGAGACAGAAGGACAAGAAAGATTGAAGTAAAGCAGGGTTTCTCAACTTCAGAACTGTTGACATTTTTGGAAAGATACTTCTGTTTTTTCACTGGAGGCTATTTTGTACATAGTAGGATGTTTAGCAGCCTCCCTGGTCTCTAACCAGTAGCATCCTCCCCCAGTTATGACAGAAAAAAAAGTCTCCACACATTGCTGCATGTCCCCTGGGATGCAGAACCACGCCCAGTTGAGAACCACCAAACTAAAATCTTAGGAACAGTTATAGCAGAATAACTGTAAGAAAGCTGGATAGCAGTATTAATTTTACATGTGATAACCTTATTTAAGAGGTAAGACGTATTTTTAATATTAAAAATACATTAAATAATTATAAAAGATGCAGCTCACCTGAAAACTATCAGAATTCTAAAATTGTATGCACAGCTAAAATAGTCTTAAAATATATAAGACCCAAATTAAAATTATAGGGGGAAATTGACTAGTCCTTCATCACTGTAGGATATTTCAACACGTACCTCAATTATTGATGAGTCCAAAAGACAAAAACACTTGTATAGATAAAGGAAATTTGAAAAGGATATTTTAAAGGCTTCATTCATTTACCAATATTATTAAAAATACTAAAAGTAGTATTAGGGGCCCCTGGGTGGCTCAGTCGTTAAGTGTCTGCCTTCGGCTCAGGTCATGATCCCAGGGTCCTGGGATCGAGCCCCGCATCAGGCTCCCTGTTCAGCGGGGAGCCTGCTTCTCCCTCTCCCACTCGCCCTGCTTGTGTTCCCTCTCTCACTGTCTCTCTCTCTGTCAAATAAATAAGGAAAATCTTCAAAAAAAATAAAAGTAATATTAAAAATAGTACTATAAAATACTGCACCCTGCAGTGATAGAATACACAGTTTTCTCTATCATATAGGAGATATTTACAAAGACTGAAAGTGTATCATTCTATAGTTCAAATTTAACAGTTTTTTAAAAAAAGATTTATTTATTTGTAGAGAGAGAGAGCATGAGTGGGGAGTGGGGAGGGGCAGAAGGATAGAGAGAATCCCAAGCAGACTCCCCGTTGAGCACAGAGCCTGACTCAGGGCTCAGTCTCACAATCCTGAGATCAGAACCTGAGCCGAAACCAAGAGTTGGATGCTTAACCAACTGTATCACCCAGGCACCCGTCAAATTTAACAAATTTTGAAGAGTTGACATCATATATACTATGTTTTCTGATAATAATTATAATTTTAAAATCATTAAAGAAAATATTAACAGATTTGCCATACATTTGGAACTGCTTAAAAAAAACTTGCCTTTTTTAAATTTTAGAGAGAGAGAGCACACACGTGAGTGGGGGGAGGGTCAGAGGGAGAGGGAGACTCTCAAGCATACCCTGCATTGAGTGTAGAGCCTGACAAGGGGCTTGATCTCATGACTCTGAGATCATGACATGAGCCAAAATCAGGAGTCAGACACTCAAATGGCTGAGCCATCCAGGTGCCCCTAAAAAAATCTTCTATAGAGAGTCAAAGAAGATACCATACTGAATTCTGCAAATAAATAATAATTAAAATACCATGTATCAAAACATGAAAACAACATTCACTGATACAAAAGCAGTGTTTGAGTATTAAATTTGAAGACTTAACTTGAAACACATACTGTCACTTCTGTTGCTTTCTTTAGACAAGTAAGCCTGCATCTGTGTTGAGTTAACTGCATCTGTTATATTAAATTCCAGTGGTTAAGCAATAAACAAATAAATATACTTATGGAATGTAGCAAAAATGGTATTTAGATGGAAATGTGTAGTCTTAAATGCTGATAGTAGATAAAAAATGATTAGAAGTTTCAAGTATTCAACCTAATAAATAAGAATAAGAATAATAGATTAAACCTAAGGAATATAGAATGTAGATAAAATGAAAAAGTAGAAATAAAAGCAATAGAAAGCAAATATATAGAAAATAGACTCACTGAACCCGAAAGTTGGTTCTTTGAAAAACTAATACAATGGATACTGATACAGTGATATTGACAAGGAACAAAAAGAGAGAAGATACAACTAAATAGTATTAAGAATAATGGGGCATATTATATATCCAGTGGAGAAAAATGAGATAATCGAAATACTATGAGGAAATTTATTCCAACACATTTGAAAACTTAAATGGGAAGTTTGTAGAAAAAATATAATTCACTAAAACCATACTGGGAATACATAGAAAGTCGAAAGTCTTTGAATCAATATTTAAAATCTTCTTACAAGGAAAATATCATCTTCTGATGTTTTTACAGACAAGTTTTACTAAACTTGCAAGAAACTGATATCTCAAACCTTGTAGAAATTCTAGACAAGAGAAAAATAGACGATGTGCTCTAATTTGTTTTATGAAGTCAAAGTTTTATTATAAAATTAGATAATTACAGTATGAGAAAGATAAATTATAGGCCAATCTCTCTTTTGACTGTAGATGCAGTAATCCTTAATGAATTAAATTATGTATACATATTAATATAATGTATATTACATATATAATACAAATATATTAATAAATCATGACCAACTTGGGTGTATTCCAGTATTGCAAGATTTGCCTAATGTTAGAAAATCTAAAATACCTTTGTATTTCATCTCCCACATTTACAAATTAAAGAGAATAATGATATGATCATTTCCATAGATGCAGAAGGAAAGCATTTGGTAAAATTCCAAAACCATTCATGATAAAACTCTTAATAACAGGAATAAAAGAGATATCCCTTAAATTGTTAAAATTTTCTATCATGTATCTAGAAGAGACATTATAATGGATACTGGAACATAAATTAATTCCCTTTAAATAAAAAAGAAAAGGCAAGGATGCCTATTATCACTGTCTCTCTAACACATTTTCCTGAAAAATGTAGTCCATGAATGAAGTTAAGAGAAATAAAATATGTAAGGAAAGGAAAATAAGCACTGTCATTATCTATAGATTAGATGATTTTCCATATAGGAAATTAAAAGAATCTACAGGTAAAATTTTAAAGCTATGAAGATCATTTATCAAAATACACACATATAAGTTCACTATTTAAAATACATAGCACTGGGGTACCTGGATGGCTCAGCTGGTTAAGCCTCCGTCTTGATCTCAGCTCAGGTCTTGATCTCAGGGTCATGAGATCAAACCCCATGCTGGGTTCTGCACTCAGCATGGAGTCAGCTTGGGACTCTCTCTCCCTCTCCCTGTGCCCCTCTCCCTGCTCCTCTGCTCCCCCCCTCCCCATCTCTCTCAAATAAATAAATCTTTGAAAAAAAAAAAAAAAAGAAAAAGATAGCCAAGCCATTCCTAAAGAAGAATAAGATAAGAAGGGCTTGCCTTACCAAATAGCAAGACTAAACCAATATGGTAGTGGTGTAGCAAGAGATAAACATGATCAAAGGAATAGAATAAAGAGACTTACAGAAAGCCCATATATGAATGGGTAGTGAATATTTGGCAAAAATGGTATTGTTGATCTTTGGAGAAAACACGTTACTAGCCAATAAATGGTGCTGGAACAACTGATTATTTGTGTGGAATATTTCAAACTGGATTCCTGTCTACACAAAGATCCATTACAAATGGATTAAAGTCTTAAATGTGAAAGGAAAACATTTAAAAAATATTTTAGGAATGGGCGCCTGGGTGGCTCAGTTGGTTAAGCGACTGCCTTCGGCTCAGGTCATGATCCTGGAGTCCCTGGATCGAGTCCCGCATCGGGCTCCCTGCTCAGCAAGGAGCCTGCTTCTCCCTCTGACCCTCCCCCCTCTCATGTGCTCTCTCTCTCTCATTCTCTCTGTCTCAAGTAAATAAATAAAATCTTAAAAAAAAAAAAAAAAAAAAAAAAAAAAAAAAAAATATTTTAGGAAACAATTTTAACATCTTTGGGTAGAGAAGAATTTCTTAACAAGACTTAAAATCATGCTAACAAATAAATGACTGATAAAAATTAGTTAGAAAAACAATCAAATCACTCAACAGAAATGTTGACAAAAAACCCTGATAAGTACTTCACAGAAGAGGATTCATAAGTGAGTAATGAACATCTGAAAGCATATAATTGACCTTTTTGTAAAGTTGGAAATGAAAATTAGAGACTACAATAAGATAAGCATTTTGCTTGTCATAGGTAGGCAAACGTTAAGAAGTCAGGTTCTAGTTACAATGTCAGTAAGTTAGGACCACACTGGATAATAATATGCAAAGTGTAATATTTGCATATTTCACGGCCCAGTAATTCCACTTCACAGTATATGCAAGAAAAACTCTTACATGTGTGTACTATAAGTTATGTTTGAAATTATTTCATAGTAACCTTATTCAGAACAGCAAAACCTGGGAACTGCACAAATGTCCTGTGGCAGGTAAAAGTCAAGCAAGACTATGTATATGTATATCCTTTATGTAAAACAAAAAAAAGGAAAGCCAGACTAATTTTTATTTAGAAATATACACCCGTCAGTAAAGAAGTAGATATAAAGAGTGGCTTGTTGACATGTTAAAATTATACAAAATGTAAGGATTGGTGCACCAGTGTGAATTGCCTGTAAGCATTATTTTCATCAACTTCTAGATCTTGTAGCTATCTCAGAGCTTCTCTAGTTCATTCTCTTATTTTACAGTTAAGCATTATGAGATCCAGCTAAAAAAGTTCCAAATGTGATGTGATGGTTGAAAATAAATGGATATTATTCAAGTTGTGGAGCCCAGAGCAACCTGTAGTTTCTCACGTTTGGCCTGCAGAATATGATGAGTGCTTACTTACACTTTAGAGCTTGCTCTGAATGCCATTTGGTGACAAGAGTATAGTTGCTCAGCATTAACTGGACAACTTTGGGATTCCCAGTTCTTTCAAGACCCTGTCTCATAAGCAGACACTAATCCTGTTGCTTAAACAGAAAATAGAAGTGACTTGAAATATATTGTGCTAAAAAGTATTTTTTTAATCAAGAAACATTGTCTAATATATGGATTAATGTTTTACTCTTTCAATTTCTGAATGAATGTATAAAGGTATCAATTTAAAAATGATCTCACGTCAAAAGTTGAATCTTGAAAAAATGCGGTATAATGAAAGGAACATGTAACAGTGACTGTAGACATGATATAACCCAGTCTCCTCATTGTACGCACAATAAGATCAACAGCATTAATGACTTATCCAATGACACTTAGCTACTTAATTGGATTCAAATCTGATTTATAAATAACATTTTTAATTTTTTTATGCAATGAACCATATCAGTTTAAGTAACTGAAGTTGAGATCTTTCTTTACTTTTTTAAGTTAATTAGCAGAATGATCTTCATTGTAATTAACATACTAGGGAAATATGATTCCCATTTGATAACACTTCTTATTTGTTATAGGAGCCTACATATATAATAAAATTTTAAAAGTAATATGGCTAAATATTAACTGACCACTAAAAGTTATCAAGTGTTAGAGTTAAAAGTGAGTACTACATACTGTGTTATTAGAAATAATAAACATTTTAGATTGGTTAAATAAATTATAGGTATATAATGAAATATGTGAACATTAGGTGGAATTTTCTAGTAGTAATGATTAGAAACTATTCATGACATATGTATTTAAGTGCTTAATAGTATCCACACTAAAAATTTTTTGTGTGTATATGCATCTGTTAGTATTATATTTAGTCTACATGCATTAAAGCTTTAGCTAGCAAATTGGTAAGTTTTGGTAAATTTTTATAAGGATACATTCAAGGACAACACTATATCATGGCTATCGATAAAAACACATTGTATTTAGTCAGGTGTTTTAATCCTCTTTTTTTAATTCATAGAGGACAGAAGGAATTTTGGATCATCTTATGTGGTCAAATTAATATATTATCCATCTTACTTATATTGTGGCCAGAAAATAAGAGATGATACAAAAATATCTTTAATAATTGGGCATATTATTGCAAATATTTCTTGTTTAGTTGTTCTAATGATTTAAAAACCAGAGGAAGACACATTTAAATCCAATTATTTGCATGTATTTTGAGCTTTTTTTTTTTTTTTAATTTTAAACAGAGACTCAACGTTAAATGTCCAGATTCCCCCAGCAAGACTTTTTGATGGGGACGAGGTTCATCCTCTTTCTGTGACGTTTCCAAAAGGCAGAGTCATCACAGGCTCTCCCAGGGGAATGAATGCGGAGCTCACCTGCCGCCTCAGCTTCAGATCATCTAAACCTGTGTCCTTTTTCACCGATATTCTTTTCTGTGATAACAGAGATAACTGGTAAGATATTCTTTTGTATCTGACAGCAAAGAATAATAAGTTTATGTTTTACACTATTGTAAAATGCTAAAAGGAGAGACATGTAAAATAATGACTTTGGCCGTAAAGTTGTGCATTAAAGTTCCAAACGTAGCATTGCTCCCATGAGAAACAGCTTGACAGCTGTTACCAGCACATACTGCAGCTAGGCTCTGTGGCTTTGAATCTTGGCTCTGTTAACTGAGGTGAACTTATTTAATCTTCTGAGTGCCTCTGTTTTCTCCTACATAAAATGGGGGTAATAACAGAACCTATCTCCTCTGTAATCATGGGAAATTCCCTGAGTTAGTAATCATTGAGTAACTGGACAGGGACTGGAACAAAAGAAATGCTAAATAAGTACTAAATGAAAATGAGAAATATCAGCGTAACGAGTTTCCAAACAGTACGATTTTGTTACATGTTGCTTTAACAGACTCCGGGAAATCCAAATACACCTTGGTAAAAACATGTTTCTGGATTTCTTACCTTGTAGGATTAGAAATTGCACTTTTCTGTTACACCCTGAGATGATTTGATTCCCGAAGTTAGAAGAGGCTAATTAATGGGTAGAGCAAAAAAGTTTGGTAAAAATGTTTATAGTGAGAAGTAGCATTAGAGGGAATTGTACACTAAAGATGAGTGACAGTGTATGTACTCAGTGTGATCATTTATTGACTTGTAGTGGGGTTGTTACTGTTTGGTGTATTCATAGTCAATGGACTGGTTCCTGTGTTAGGAATTAGAAGGGAGAGAGACAGATGCTATTGGAATGTCTCGTCCAGAGCAGAGGGTGGCTGTATCTAGGAGTTCTCCTGAACTCCACCTTCCACGTCTCTTGCATATGTAGATGGATAAAATCATCTAAGTTATACCACTCAGACTCCCGTTTTTCTCTTTTGATGCTAACAGTCTGTCTTTTGTTGATATTTAAAAACAAATTTTTTTTTTAAAGATTTTTTTAAATTTCTTTATTTGACAGAGAGATAGCACAAGTAGGCAGAGTGGCAGGCAGAGGGAAAGGGAGAAGCAGGCTCTCTGCTGAGCAGGGAGCCCGATGCGGGGCTCGATCCCAGGACGCTGGGATCATGACCTGAGCCGAAGGCAGCCGCTTAACCGACTGAGCCACGCAGGCGCCCCTAAAAACAAATTTTTAACGGTTTTGCTTTAGGCTCCCATCAAGCACTGAACTCAGTCCTGGGAGACAGTCTGTCTTTTTGTACATTACTGACCTTGTTCATAAAAGTTTTAACTTTACTTCACTCCAGTCCACAAATTCACGCTTTGCCCAAAGCCCTATGTAAGGTGGACCTTTGCACTCACCAATAAAAATCATGAATAATTTATCCATGAATGTCTTAAAGCTAATGAAGCCTCAGACCATATTAACAGGGTGAGGAAGGAAATAGTTTCACTCAATACTGAGTGGACAAGATTGCTTCTGGGACGAGGGTACGAGTGCCTCTAACAGGGGCATGAACAGACTTGACTGTTGTCTGGTCAGCAAACAATACAGTAAGGAGACCTGAAAACAGTCTCTAGAAGGTGGGGGGGGGGTGCTATATTTGATGATCTTTTTTTTCTTTTCTTTTCTTTTCTTGTCATTGCTGTGTTTCCTTTCTGTCTTGAGACTGGTTTCTCTTACCTGGATTTCCCCACCCTTCTTACCTTACTTTCCACTAAGTTCCATTTCAACCTTCAGCAAGTTTGGGTTAAATTGAGCTTTTAATGACTTTTTTTTAAGATTTTATTTATTTATTTGACAGAGACAGACACAGCGAGAGAAGAAACACAAGCAAGGGGAGTAAGAGAGGGAGAAGCAGGCCTCCCGCAGGGAGCCCAATGCGGGGCTCAATCCCAGGACCCTGGGATCATGACCTGAGCCGAAGGCAGATGCTTAACTGACTGAGCCACCCAGGCGCCCCTAAATAGAGCTTTTAGAAGTAATTTAAGAAACTTTGAAAACCATAGATGGGCTACAGAAGGCTTTCCCATGCACCCAGATGAACACGAATCATAAGCACTCCGTGGAACCTTAATACAGGCAAATCCCTTTACTGATGCATTCATTGTTAACTCCTTATCTAGTTTCCTGTAGTGCATATGACCAGGTCTTCTGTCTCTTCTCAACTCCACAGTTGTCTTTGCCTTTCTTTCTGTAGGCTTTCCACCTTTGATCTCATTGAGATAAATGAGGTCTTCCACCAAGAAATTCCTCAAGAGTTTCTTTCGCAACTCAGAATTTCTCTTGGGAATACATTTTATTCTTTTGTTTCTTTTCATCTATTATATTTATTACAGGCAATCCATATGTGCTCTGCCCAATCTTTTGGGTAAGAAAAGGTGAATTAGAAAGGGGCCCTTCCTTGATGGAGGTCAGTGTAGTAAAGGTAGACTTTAAACAAGTGTTTTTTATATATAGTCTTTGGTGCCAAGAGGTGAATACAAAAGGCAGTGGGGAAATCGGGGATGGCTACATAGGTTCCTGAGTAAAATCTCAAAGGACAAATTGCACTTGTCAGTGTTCATCCTAAATTGAATCCTTTTTTTTCTTTTTTGCATCCGATTTGTCCATATTGGAGCACATGGGTTCAGTACAAAATAAAACTCTCATTCCTTTATGCTTTGCTTTCTTTTACTCATGTAAGACCATTTCATACTGTGGTTCCCCTTGGGGCCTAACATGAATGCGTTCTTATTTTGTTTCCTTATTTAGACTTTGTCACATTTGAATTGGCTAAGCTGGCCCAAGAGCTATAAGAGGTTGCACACCCCACTTGCCTTTTCTCTGAATTCCCCACAAAATCTGGGGACAGAGGCTGTACATCTATGGGAGGGATGGTGATGTGGTCAAAGACTATTACAAGTGTGTAAAAAAAATGCACTAGGTATGGAAGCTGAAGCAGCCTTATATTTGGGGGGATGTTTTTGGTGTTTTTGGTTTGATGGATATTGGCAAGGCAGAAGTGAGAGATGAAGCTGAAAGAGCAGCGGGAGCAGATTGTGGGGGTCTTGCATGCTCTGCTTTGGTACCCATGAGTGAGACATAGGAGAGCTAGGAGAGGTGATGTTATAGAAATCAAAGCTTGGATACATAAGGAAGCATGAGGTCAACAGCTATTAATGAACACAGGTCAAGGAATACATAGTAACATATTTCATTGCTGCTTTACGAATCAACTTCTAACTTACTATCTTCCTTATGTACTAATCTATTACAACTGTTTTCTTCTTGACTTTCCTTACTTTTACTTTTGGCATATGAGGTACCAATGTAGGGGTATATGGAGGGGAGGGGAGAGAGAGAGAGAGAGAATATATGTGTGTATATATATTATATATATGTGTGTGTGTGTAATATATATATATTAGTTTCTGTATTGCCTTTATGCACCAAGGAGTATAGTTTACAATTATATTAAATACATATATAGGTCTTAAGTTATACTCTTTAGAATTAGGGAATAAAGAAATATCACCTGAATAAAATAACAGGAATTCCCTTACATAGGTATAAGATTTATGGAAAGCATCCTAAGAAGTAATCTACCTTGAAAAGAAAGTGTTAACTGATTATTGATAAAATTAGTGAATGTCTAAAATGTCTGTAGGTGGCCCCTAATCAATAAATCATCAATATAAAATAATTAAGGAGAAGATACAGTTTTAGAAATTATAATAGGTATATAATTACCTCTACTTTGGGTGAGTGATAAACATTTAAATTGGAGCTGGGAAATAAGAATGTCCAGGTGTTCAATTCAGTGCAGTCCAGAGTCAAGGGTGGCCTTGAACAATCAAAGCAAAGTTCTGATTCAGTCACCCAAATATTTTTAACACTACTTTCAGTTAGCAGTCTGACATTGTGAGAAATGATTGAGGCATTCATTCATTCATTTATTCATTCATTCCTTTATTCAACAAGTATTTACTGAATGTTCACCATGTACCAGACACCTACCAGACACCATTCTAAGCACTAGGGGTTATCTCAGGTGTCAGAACATGATCCCTGCCCTATGGAGCTTAGAGTCTAGCAGGGGGAAAGAGACAATAATAAAGGGTAGGTCTGGTATGTGATCATTGATGGAGGCTATAGGAAAAAATAAAAGAGTAGGGTAAGGTCCTGGGGAGTACCAGAGAGGGAAGTGACTAGGTCTCAGTAAAATATAGGGTGATAAGCCATGTTTCCCTTAAGAGGATGGGATCTGAGAGATGCGAAGCAGAGGGTCGAGTTAGAAAGATATCTGGGAATATCCTTTCAGACCAAGGGAATAGCTGATGCAAGGTCATCAAGGTGGATGCTTACAAAGAAGCCTGTGCAGCCTACGTAGAATGAAGCAAGGGAGGCATTTAGGAGAAAGGGTTGGAGAGGTAACAGTAGCACCGGACCCAGTGGGGCCTTTGAGGTTATTGTATGGATTTGGACTTTTACCCTGAATGACATGAGGACCCATTGCTTGGTTCTGAGCCAGTGAAAAAATGTAGCAGCCTTGACTTTTGAGCAGTAATGAGGTCAGCCAGTCATTCCCTATCACCAAAATTTTGTGCTTCCAAAACTATCCCTTTTTTCATGAAAAGCCTTCTTGGTTCTCAAGTAGATTTTTTTTTCCTCATTCATTCATTCATTCATTCAATATTTACAAAGTGGCAGTAATAAACCTGTTTTTTTTTTTCTGGCACTGAGGTCAGAACAAAGCTCCTGGCCTCATGGAGCTTCCATTGTAATGGAGGAGACAAAAATTGATAAATAATACCATGTCACAAACTAACAAGGAAATTATATGAGTTTAATGAGATAGAAAGGGATACCTTCATGTATCAGACAGATGAAACATTTCTGAGGATGTGATATTTGAGAAGATGGTGATTATGAGAATTTAATGAGAAACTACTTATAAAGCACTTAGAACAGTCCCTGTGCCGGCATGTTGCAGTAACTGAGTAAATGTTCTAGAATTGGCATTAGTTTTAAAATCAGTATTCTACATCTCCAGAATGATCCCAGTGGCTACTATAGATACAGGGGCTTTCTTCTATTTAGAGAGTGATTAGATCCACCCTGGGGTGAGGGGAAGAAGGGACAGGGGCAGGACAGTTGTCTTAAGGTTAAGGATTGCTTTGGAGAATCTCCAAATCATTTATATTGTGTTTCAGTATTGAGGTTTATTTTTATATTTGAAAATGTATCTGATCTGGGAATTCACACAGGGAACACATTGATTAAGAGGTGCCAGAATGTTGTAATCCCTTATTTTGCACAACAGGTTGAGGAGGAGGGAACATTACATCTTGAAGGAGCTTATAATTATGAGAATGAAGTCTTGCCACTTACTCTTGCTTTGTAAGTTCACTGTCTGACTGGTACTTTACCTAGACCTCGCAAAGAATGAAAGTTATGGCTTTGGAGATTAATTTCATAGAAATCCTAAGGATGCTAAAGACAGCTTAATATTTTCCTATGAATAACTCCAAACATAGCGTGTTTACTTTTGTAAAATCAAGAGTTGATTTCACTTGCATGTTTCAGGTGACCTGAAGGTTAACCTGAGTTAGTAGTGCCTCGTTGTTAAAATAGCAAACACAAACTGAAGGTTCATAATTAGGAATGTGGCATGTCAGAACTCTGAGGTACTCCATACATTTTTTTAAATCCCATAAATATTTAACACATATTTATTATACTCAAAACTGATTAGTTAGTACCCAAATTTAATTCGAATAACTTTAGAGCAAAGGAAAAAATTCAGCTGTTTTATAAGACAGTTAACATGAGTAATTGAAAATTAAAATTTAAGCCAAACGAAAGAAACCTAAATTCCTTATCTACCAAATAGATACGGTGGTTCCCCCTTCCCCCACTCAGAGAAGTACTGCTCATGACTGGAAACCAGAATCACCTGATAAGTTTTGTTTTGTTTCGTTTTTTAAAGATTTTATTTATTTGAGAGAGAGTGAGCGAGAGAGAGAGAAGGAGCAGTGGGAGCTGCAGAGGGAGAGGGAAAAGCCAACTCCCCGCTGAGCAGTGAGCCCAACGTGAGGCTCGATCCTGGGACTCCTGGATCATGACCTGAGCTGAAGGTAGACACTTAACTGACTGAGCCATCCAGGCACCCCTCACCTGGGAAGTTTTCAAAACTATGCATGCCTCAGTCCAACCTATAGACTATGATATAATTTGTCTGGAGGGTCAGTTAAGCACTGCAAATTTAGAAAGCTCCCCATGTGATTCTAATGGGAAGTCAAAATTGAGAACCCTCACGCTAGAACCCCGGTTCTCAAGTTTGACCCTACATAGGACTCACCCTGGGGGCTTGTTAAAACAGATTCCGAGCCCCACCTCCAGAGCTCCTGATTTAGTAAGTCTTGGGTGGGGTGTGCACATTTGCATGTCTAACAGGTTCCCATTTGAGGCTGAGGTTGCTAGTCCAGACAGACACTGAGCTGGTGTGAAAGGCAGAACTTCAGATCTCATTCTGGATCTAAGGAACCAACATCTGTAGTTTTAAAGTATCCCCAGGTGATTCATGTGCAGTAAAGTTCATGAAGCAGTGGACCTAAAAAGACTGAATAAGGAAAAATGCTATCAAGAGAGATTAAAGAGTGGAACAGTTAAATATTTGGCAAGAAATAACATTAACACTAGAAAATGGTATTGCTGTGAGAATCTTTAAATACCCATCTTTCTTTAAGAGTAGGTTTGCTTTATTTGCTAATACATTATCTAACTTAGTCTGTTTAAGAGATATACATTGTGAAGTATAATTCTGAATTTATAGCAGAGGAAATTGAAGTACTACTATTTCTCTTTTTGACCCTCACCCAGCTATCTTGTGAAAGAACCTAGATTTGAGATCAGATCTCATTATCTCTATCACACAACTTTGCTTCCCTTTAACTTTTCAAATCCTAGGATTTTATTGTTGAAACAGGGTCAGATTACTAAGAACATTGAATAAAATTATTTCTAAGCTTTGATATGTCAGGTGGTATATAATCCATTACTTGAATAGGAAGATTTTGAGTTTTAAAGCAAGTTGAACTACATGTTATATTCTGAATGAGAGGCTGATTAGAAATGTACAGGAAGAATAGTACCAAACAAGTTGTTTGGTACATGAGGCTAAACTAAAATCAGGGCTGCTGATTAGCTGGCACACAGTGGTAAATCTTTGCCAGTGAAATATTTTCCAAAGAAACATTTCTTTGCTGGTTGGTAACCAGCCACTGTCCTAGGTCCTCACACTGGTGCCTGACCTGCCCTTAAACACTCCTTTTGAACCTTGGACCTACTCAAGACTTAGTAATTTTTTTTAAAAAGATTTTATTTATTTATTTTAGAAAGAGAGAGAGAGCAGGAGCCGGGGGAGGGAAGAGGGAGAAGGAGAAGCAGACCCCCCACCGAGTAGGGAGCCTGAAGGGGCTCAATCCCAGGACCCTGAGATCATGACCTGAGCGGAAGACAGAGAAGACAGATACTTAACCGACAAAGCCTTAGTAATTAAAGGGCTAAAGCCGGTCATAGCCAGAGTTCAAAGGATTCTATACTATTTATCTTTTGGGTCAGTCTCACATTATCGATAGTGAGAGAGCCAATGTTGTAGCTGGACCGAGACCCTTGTGATCGTTACTATGATTACAAGATGTGCCCCAGCAAAAACCATCAAGGAACTTCGAAAAAACAAAGTTTATTACTCACATGTTTTTAAGGGTATAAGGCACGCTCAGGGCCACACAGTGAGGTTGCCAGTAGAAAGAGAGTGTGCAAGCCTGGGGTTGAGGGTGGGGCACCTAGGGTTTCAGGGGTTCACTCTTTATTAGTGAATTTAAAATATAAGAGCAGAAATTAAAGTGAAGGAAGGGGAAAAAAGCAAGCAGTTAGATGGTCAGTTACCTAGGTCAACCAGAGATCTCTAAAAAGGGGAACTTCCCAGGTCGGGTGGCCTGGCTATTTAGCTGCGTAGGGGGCAGTATGTTTATTTCAGATGCATGTCTTTGAAGTGGATGCCCCTGCAATCAGAAGCCTAATGTCAGGCATTTGACATTACAATCAGAAAAACTGATTGTCAGGTGCTTACACTACATATTGATATGCACCTCCCTTTTAGATTGTAGAATTCACTGATATTCAGAGATAAATATTTTAATATCACCCTTTTACCATGTGAAACATGAGTTTTGTATCCAAAAAACACAGTTAATACAGTTCCAATGACATCAGGAGAAGAGGTCCCACACTTTTGAGTTTGGCTGGTATTTAGAAGCTTCAGTGTCATTAGCAGCAAAGCTGCCCCTGAAGTGTCTGTTCTGTGAATTTCTTGGCACAGAAATTTCTGGGTTGTGCCTGATTTAGTTGCTCACTCTAAAGCAATACGAATTTGTAGTTCTCCTAATCATGAGCAAGATGTGGTTTTGCAAAATTCTTGATCTTTTCTGAAAAATAACTAGTCACAGTCTTGTTTTGCAAGTTGCTGCTTTTAAGGTACTGGGTTCTATATGTCTTCTGACATTAAAACAAAATAAGGAGGGGCGCCTGGGTGGCTCAGTCGGTTAAGCCGCTGCCTTCGGCTCGGGTCATGATCCCGGCGTCCTCGGATCGAGCCCCGTGTCCGGCTCCCTGCTCAGGGGAGAGCCTGCTTCTCCCTCTCTCTGCCTGCCGCTCTGCCTACTTGTGCTCTTTCTCTGTCTCTCTGTCAAATAAGTAAATAAAATCTTAAAACCCATAGTCTTAATTACAAATACACTGAACATTTTGCTGGTGAGGAAATATATTTTAAAATGTGCAGATCTTTTGTTTAAACTGAGGGACGCCTGGGTGGCTCGGTCATTGGGCATCTGCCTTCGGCTCAGGTCATGATCCCAGGGTCCTGGGATCGAGCCCCGCATCAGGCTCCCTGCTCAGTGGGAGGCCTGCTTCTCCCTCTCCCACTCCCCCTGCTTGTGTTCCCTCTCTCGCTGTCTCTCTCTCTGTCAAATAGATGAAATCTTAAAAAAAAAAACAAAACAAAACTGAGAGTGTACAGCTCTTAATTATATCTGTTTCTACATATAGTCACATTTTATCAACCTTGTTATGGATTCAAAAACATTTTTGAGGCGTAGTAAATCTTGTTATGTTACTTTTATTAAAATAATAGGGCATTGATAATCACGTAAATTGAAATTGTATTATTTTTTAAAGCATTCAGTACAATAAAAAGGAAATGAGAATAATGAAAAGTGATTCTAATTATTGTTTTACTCAGTGCATAATTTGGTATTTGTATAGTGTGCACCTGGCAACTTTGGTTCTGTTTCTAGTATTTCTTAGCATGCCTCTTCCAGACACCTTACTGTTTTTTTTTAAAAGATTTTATTTATTTATTTGACAGAGAGAGACAGTGAGAGAGGGAACACAAGCAGGCAGAGTGGGAGAGGGAGAAGCAGGCTTCCCGCTGAGCAGGGAACCAGATGCGGGGCTCGATCCCAGGACCCTGGGACCATGACCTGAGCTGAAGGCAGATGCTTAACGACTGAGCCACCCAGGCGCCCCGACACCTTACTGTTTTTGAAGGGGTGGGAACTTGCATCACGTAAAGGAGATTAACAGAGAAAGAATCAGACCCAGAGTCAAACATATAGAGCATTAATGCATTCAGGTTGGTAATGTGACCTTAGTAACTCTAGTATTAAATTGGTATCTGCTTTGTATGTGACTTTCTGGGATATTTGGATATTTAAAATAAGCCTGTAAATATATATTTAAATGGACATTTAAATATTTAAAGTAAGTATATAAAGTGAGTCAAGAACCTTTACGGGACACTACCAGATAGGTAGAAGCAATTTTTGGGGTATTCAAAACTCCCCTTATGTATTAAGAAGACTAGTTATTTAGGACGTGTTCATCTTTCAGAGTCTCCATTCTTAGCACAAACCGGCTGACTGTTAACAATGAGCCATCTAGAATTTTAGCATCATGGCTGCTGAAATGCAGGCAATGGGAAATCTCAAGAATATTTCAATAACCATCTAATAGATCATAACTGAAGACAATGTTGGGATACTGCCCTGAAACATTATCTGTCATGTTTTGGGGGTCTGGGTTATACATAACACTGTGTATTTGTCCACCTTTCCTGGTGTTGTGTGTATAGATAGAAAATGCAGTTAGGAGGGAGTAGAATTCATAAGGGGCCATGCTTTGTTCTGATATAATCGTCTGTTCCTTATTCCTTGACCTAGGCCTGTGGAAGGCTGTTTGTAATGGCACCTTCATTCTATGAAGAACATTATTTTCATGGTAGATCTGTTAAGCCAGAGCACTGGATTGTAACAAAGTCTCAATTATAAAGTAGAATGTCTATTTGTATTTAACCAAAACATAGGATACCAGTGTATTATAATAAACTCTCAACAGAAGAATTTCATAATTACGATTTGTTCATCATTCACTTATAGCAAAATGGTAGTGCTTAAAATTTGTATAGAAATTTCAAAAACCCAGAAACTTCCAATATAATATTTGCCATTATTTAATGGCAATATTTAAATCATAGTGCTTTTAACACAGGTTGCAGAAAGAAAAGTTAACCACAGTCCTTTTTCCTTCTCTTTACCCCCATTCTCTTTGGTGCCAGTGATGGTTGGAGAGTCTCTGCCCTGCTTAGAGACTTTTCATTTTAGAGGGAATTCTGATGTCTTGCCTTTTGTCTCTCCCTTACTGGTTATGAGCCCCTGCCTGATTGCTGGTCTTCACAGAGCTCCTAGAAGTTGGATCCCCATGCAGTTGGTTGCCGCCTTGGGACCTATTGGTAGGGTCCTCTCCATCCCTCTTTCCTCAGACCCTGTCCGGCACCTCAGCCCCTCACCTATTTATAAATATGAATTGATTAATCAAGAAAATACCATAACAGGGTTATAATATTTGATTGCTGTTATAATATTTGATTGCTTTATGCGTAGAAAACCAGGCATGTAAATAACAAAAAGGAATGCATGCTTATTATAACAATTCAAACAATGCAAAAGTTGAAAACACTACTAATAGTTAGCTTCTCCACCTTTAATCCCACATACATGATCACGTATTGTAAAATGCAGTATCTTTTCATAAAGTACTTTTGTTTATACAAATACATGCAACCCTACATAGGTATGTATGGACAAATATGTGTACATTGATACAGACATAGGTAAAGGTGGTTTTTAGATAATATTATGCCTAATTAGTCCGTGGGTTTTTTTCTGCATATGTCATACAACAGAATGAAGTGGAAAGGTAGTGTGGGGCTTGTGGGCTAGCTCCAACATCTTTAATGTGCAGCTTCTGAAGTCTGCTGCTGTTACCTCTAGACTAATGGAATAGAATGCAAGGAGTGCAGGCCAAAAATTTTAAGGGGATGAACTAGAACATGTACCCATCACCTTTGCCAATATGTCACTGGCTCAAGCTTGTCCTGGGGGCTTGCCTAGGTACAAGTGTGTGTCCCTGCATGGCTACGTGTCCTGTCGACCCTTGGGAGGGGGATTCTGTTTCTGTAAACAAGAGGACAGATTCTGGCCAACCCAAGTAGGAAAGGTCTTTCTCCTTCACAGTACTTCCGGGCTTTTATTAAATTTTACATCCTATAAATCCTTCTTGGTGTTCTAATTGCATTTCATACAGTCGAGCCTTTCAGGCAACTGCAGATTTGGCCTTTTCCACTGGAAGCTGTGCAAGACCCAAAAGGCCCTGACACTGGTGCCCAGTTTCCACCAGCAGGTTTGGTAGTTGTTGTTTCAGTGGTAACTGTGTGGATGAAGGTGACATGACTCTGCACGCTAGCCCCAGCTTTTGGAAATTTTCCTTTTGGTGCTCAGATATGTTTATCCTTTTGTGTTTGTATTGAATCCTTGGATTTGTTTCTATTTTATTCTATTTTATTTTTTTAAAGATTTATTTATTTGCGAGAGAGAGAGAGAGAGCTGGGGGCAGGGGAGGAAGAGGGAGAGAGAGAGAGAGAGAGAAAATCTCCAGCAGACTCCCCGCTGAGCTCGGAGCCTGTTGCAGGGTCGATCCCAGGACCCTGACAACATGACTTGAGCCGAAATCAAGAGTCGGCCGCTTAACCTACTGAGCCACCCAGGTGCCCCCTTGGATTTGTTTTTAAACATATCCTGATTTCTATGTCTGGCCATTCTGTATTTTAGATTCCTCCAAACAAGTATATTGGTATTCTTTTTTTTTTTTAAAGATTTTATTTATTTATTTGAGACAGAGAGAATGAGAGAGAGCACATGAGAGGGGAGAGGGTCAGAGGGAGAAGCAGGCTCCCTGCTGAGCAGGGAGCCCGATGCGGGACTCGATCCAGGGACTCCAGGATCATGACCTGAGCCGAAGGCAGTCGCTCAACCAACTGAGCCACCCAGGCGTCCAAGTATATTGGTATTCTTGACCTATCATTAATAAGAAGAGGTTTGTTCACATATTTCGTGGTATGGCATATGGGGGTTTTCTCTGTTGACAACTAAGGGTTGCTTCCTGCTGTCAGTGCTGATTATAATCTTGATTTGGAGATAATGTGGGGAGATGTTTGTGCTAACATTCCCAATTTCTAAATGCCAGCATCAATTCCACATTTGCAAAGAAACTTCCAATCACTTCTAAATTTGTACTTAGTGCAAATGGTATTTTCATGGTGAGAATTTTCAACTACCACAGCAGTATCAATTTGAGGGCATTTGGTTTACAATTTGCTTTTTTGATTAATTGTTTAGAAAGGTTTTTTTTTTCTTCTTGAAACAACATAGATAAAACTATGTGAAATGAATTTGCATATCTTAACAAATCATTGTAAACACTTCTATCTACCACTCTGGTCCAGAAATAGAACATCACTGATGCTCCCAGAGATCTCTTGTGTATTTCTTTCCCACTGCAACCCGGTTTAATTTCTGTGGCCATTAGTTCTCTATAATTATTTCTCTCTCTAGTTTTGAGCATTTCACATTAGATAGGTGATACTCAAACTTATGCTTTATGTTTACAGAAGGTATTACTAGAAATCAAATTTCATTTACTTTCCTCAAGTTAAAAAAAAGGCAGAACGTGGTACAACTAATTGAATTTTTTTTTGTTTATAAATTTGCATTCAACTTAAAACTATATAACTAGCATTTATTATTTTAATATGTTGATTAAAGGTATTGAACTATCTTATTTTAATATTCTTAATTTTATGTAATTTTACTATTTTAAATTTTTTTGATCTCTACCTATGGCCTGAACACTTTCAGTATTACAACCAAATAGCAACTGATATAATAAAGTGCCTTAATAATAGTGTTTCAGAATTTCAGCAGGCTGCTTAAAGTTAATCATTTAAATGCTTGGATTTTATTTAAAGATGAATATCATTATAATGAATCTTAGAGGATGCAGTCATGCCCTTACTTTCAAAATGAAAGTATTGTCCACTTGCATTCAGTTGGTTCTCACTTGTTGAAACCCTAACTTTAAATACCATACCATTGGCCATCAGGTATTCAAATGATACTTATTGCAAAAGGTGAGTGCTATGTGACATATACAGTGAATTCATACCAATGGATAAGAGCTGGGCATCGGGAAAATTGACTAAGAAGGCAATTTCACATTTATAGTCAGTAGAATTCTAACATGTGCCTCAAGACTCTGTGTTCTACAAAGAGCTTCACGGATCTAGGGAAGATATGAAGCTCTTGACTGGTCACTCAGCCTCTCCTTACTTAGGCAGAGTGGCTTAAATTGACCGACATGTTGTAAAACACACCAAGAGTTTTGGGTTAGCAGTTTGTACACCTTGCTGTACTAGATGATCATCTCACCTGGTAGATTTTTCTGATTTAGAAATTAAAAACGGGTTGATTAGTATGGAATACATGCCCCTCGTGCCCCTTCAAGGTAGGATTTGCTGTCCAACCATGTGGAATGAAGCCAGCAATCTACTTCCATTTGTCAGCTCCTATACAAGCTGTCCCAGCTCCACTTGACCTAAGGTTATACTCCACCAGGCAAACAGCCTGCATTCCCTGACTGACTCAGGCAAGCTTAGGGGGCCAGACATTTTAGCCCGATGCCAGAATCTCTGAAGGGCAATCCAAAGCCCCCTGCCCAGTTGACCAAGGCCTTATTAGGCCAGTATGGCTGTTCTACATCATCCTGTTCTCCACATCTTGCAGCCCATCTTCTTGCTCTTATTTTCCAGTCTACTTCCTCCCTCTTTCTTACATAGGTATTGATTCTAATAAACTTCTTAAACCCCAGACTATCTTCTTCCAATAAACCCAAACTATGATAATTTGAGGTTAAATATTATACTTGTGGTATCCCTGATGAGGGCTATGAAGTAGTCTTTTCTTTTAGCTCAAATGGATCTTGAATGAGGATGTCAGTCACTCCATCCATCCATCCATCTGTCCGTACATCCATCCACCCATGTATGTAGTCACAACTTCCATGTATCTTTTATGTGCTGTATACTGGTCTTTGCCTGTATGGAGCTAGATGAAAGAGAGAATATATTTATGTGTTGGGCAACTGTGAAAATACAAAGACTAGAAATGGAGAGACCAATAAATAAGCTATCCCAGACTGATGCTGTGAAGAGGTAGAGAACTACAGTGATGGTAGTAAAGGGAGAATGGGGAGTGATTTTGATTCAATTGATATAAGGACATGGTGACCGATGGCAATGCCCGACATCAACAAACCCTTGAAATGAAAGAAAATTTAAAAGCGGCATATATGAATGTGAATTAGATGCTAATTAAATCAATTTTTGTAGCTTGCTGTAGTTTGTTTTGTGTAACAATATTTCTTTACTTTTTTTTTTTTTAAGATTTTATTTATTTAATTGACAGAGAGAGAGAGACCGAGAGAGAGGTAACACAAGCAGGGGGAGTGGGAGAGGGAGAAGCAGGCTTCCCGCCGAGCAGGGAGCCCGATGCAGGGCTCGATCCCAGGACCCTGGGATCATGACCTGAGCCGAAGGCAGTCGCTTAACCAACTGAGCCACCCAGGCGCCCCTTCTTTACTTTTATTTGTTAACAAAATATCCTGTATGCTACTAATCTCCCAAATACAGTCTTTGTAGTCATTAGTAAAACTCTCAAAGTTATCAGTCAACTTACTGAAATGGCCATGCAAATTCATTATGCTTTATTACTCTTTTGGTTTATTTATTTTATACTTTCTTTGATGCCTCCTTTTCCCCTAATCTCATACTCTGTTGTTCTCTTGACAACTGTTTACCTCAGGGTTACTGTATTTTAAGGGTTTTCTTTTCTAATTTACAAATCCAGCAGCAAATGTTTGCCCTGTGATCTTAACAGCATATTCCCTGTAACAGTGAGAATCAGTCTCCTAGTGCATTTTGTAGCCAGCACATGGGTGTTTGTAGATAATGGAATCTGATCTCTTCCAGGGTCTTGCTGGACATAGTGTTTTCCTATTACTATTAGATAAGTCTACATAAAGAAGCAGCAGTGACAGGAAGTTGAATTAATTTTTTCCATGCTAAAATGAAAAAGATAGTTCAGGATTCTACTATAGGGTTTGATGATACCTGTCCTTCATACACTCCAAATGATCTTTATCTCAGTCTTGCATAAACTAATGGGATACTAGTGTGGCCTTTTTTAGAGTATATTCAAGCTGAAGAGCAATGGTTTTATGTTTCAAGTACTGCATTTACTAGACCCTCTACATGAGATACATTTTACTCTGGTATTTCTTTGAGAAAACATATTACCAAGTTACTCTAAATTCAGTAACACTTAAAAATTTATTTTTATTAACTATTAGGGCACGTACTGAAATGTCTAAGTTCATTTTTTAAAACCTGTGTTAGGCAAATTACTTTTCAGCAAATACATACCCTATGCTGCTTTTGTAAGAGTCTGTGGCCTACAAGTTGGAACCATTTTCATAGATTATGGAAACCTGTTGGTATATTTACTGTTCTACACCTGTTAATGATTTTAAAGAGGTAACTTTGCATGAATTTCATTTATCTCTTTTTGGAAAGGAATAAAACAACACGCAATTCAAATAAACTTCTTTTCTTTTCCTATCACTGGACTTACATGCAGTGGAGATATTCTGAAAGGTATCATCTAACTTTGGGATATTAATGAGGTAAGAGTATTTTATGCTGTGCAGATGTCCCTCGAGTTATGATGAGGTTATGCCCTAATAAACCCACAATAAATTGAAAATATCATAAATTAAAAATGCATTTAATACACCTAACCTGCCAAACATCATAGCTCAGCCTAGCCTACCTTAAACGTGCTTAGAACACTTACATTAGCCTACATTTAGGCAACGTCATCTAACACAAAGCCTGTTTTATTATTAAGTATTGAATATCTCATGTAATTTATTGAATGCTGTACTAAAAGTGGAAAACATAATAGTTCTAAGTATATTGTCCTGCATGTCACTAGCCTGAGAAAGATCGAAATTCAAAATTTGACGTATGGTTTCTGCTGAATGCATATTGCTTTCGCATCATCCCCAAAATCTAAAAATCATAAGTTAGACCATCTAAGTCAGGGACCAGCTGTACTTCATACATGGTAACTCCTGGTTAATTTGCTTTTCCCTTCCCTTCAGAACCACTTTTCTTTTGCTGGGAGTCCCCAGCTGACCTCATCCTCTGCAACCATATTCTCTGTGAAAGTGTTGCCAGACCATCACCTGGTTTCCCAAGCCCTTGTGGTCCATTTCATCGTATCCTAGTTGCTTTCTAATAAGTGTTCCCTTGCTTAGGTGTTAATCTTTAACCTTTAAGATACTCATTTCTAATCGACAAATATTCTGGATTGCATTGCTCTAACCCAATAACAATACATATTTTATTGTGGGATTTTAGGCCTTTGGCCAGATAGTTAGGGAAATGATTTTTCACAAGGAATTCTATTAGAGGAAGTTCCATCATGGCAGAGTTGATGGCCTCCAACTCTCACCAACTCTGATCTTAGTCTGTGTTACTATTAAAAAAAAAAAAAAAACCACTCTTCCTTAGAACTGATTGATTCTAGATGTTTCAAATCATGAATTCTTATTTTTTGTTAGGTTCATTAAAAATACATATGTATCCTAAAATCTTCTAAGAGATAAAATGAAACTAACTTGTAAAAACTACCTAGTTTGTGTTTTAGCTAGATCATGGTTGTCTTCTAAAGTAAAATGCACTACAGCATTCTAGAAATAATATAATGAGGGGTGCCTGGGTGGCTCAGTCAGTATCTAAATGAGATAAAGATCATTTGGAGTGTATGAAATTAACTGACTCTTAATTTCAGCTCAGATTGTGATCTCAGGGTTGTGGGATTGAGCCCCACGATGGGCTCGGCGCTCAGATTCTTTCCCTCTGCCCGTCCTCCTCACCACCCATCCCCCCGCCCCCCGCTTATGTGTGCCCCCTCTCTCTCTCAAAGAAGTAAACAAATCTTTAAAAAAAAAAAGAAAGAAAGAATTTAATGAAAGTAAGCTTTTTGTTTCGTGTGAGTTCATGTTATCATGGAGAGAGTTTTACTGTTTGGTTCCATCAAGTTGTAAATCCTGACCTGTATATTGTATGTAATAGCTAGAGCTTTGGCTCTAAGTTTTTTGGAATTAACCATTAAGTATATAATGATGCAAGCAGCAGA
The DNA here is from genome assembly GCF_964656455.1 of Halichoerus grypus. Taxonomy (NCBI): domain Eukaryota; kingdom Metazoa; phylum Chordata; class Mammalia; order Carnivora; family Phocidae; genus Halichoerus; species Halichoerus grypus. The sequence continues at coordinate 101,151,052 of NC_135727.1, read as the reverse complement.
ACAGCTAATGATTCACCCAACTTAGAAATAATTTTTCAACTCAACTTTATTAGGCATTATTGTATTAATCACATTATACAGCGTGCTGCCATATTTAGCAGTTCTACTTTTGGGGGGGTGAAGGTAGTGCCCTTTGCTGTATTAGAGTAATCTGTATTTCTTTCTGATTAAAGTTTTTCCTGAATATTATTGGAATATAAGTTTATATACCTTCATGAAAACAAATAGACACTTTGTTTATACATTAATGGTATACATATCTATGCATAGACACAAATGGTAAATTTTGGTGGCAAATTTTACTTTTTGTCTCAATTCTTTCCTGGAAACCCATCAACTGTGTTAACCACTATATATTTTCCTGTAAGAACACCGAATTAAGAGTAAAATGTTTTGAAATAGTATATTAATCAAAGTTAATGATTTAAAATTGTGAGAATAGACCTAAAGAGAGATTTTAAGATTTCAAAAATGGTTTACATCAATTATGGGATTATTTCCAGATTTTTGGGCAGACCGAAAATGAGATGATTCTTCTAAAAAGAATTGATATATATTTAAAATATTGCTAAATGGACATATATTTCTAGACTTGAGGGATATCAATGGATCTCTCATGTATCTAAAGAAGAATTCTCTGCCTTTACCTTACTTTGCTGTGATAAAAATCAGTGGAATACATTCACATGTGAAACACAGTTCTGTGGATTTATGCACATTAAAATAAAACCGAAAATCTTTTTAAGATCACTAAATCAGTTAATAGCATATATTTCCTAGAATTATTAATGTTCATAAATAACAGCACCTTGATGGGCTGCAATGTGGATTATTGCAATGTTCAGAAGAGCAGCTATAATTTTATTTCTTTCCCCTTCACTCAAAGAAGGATATTGAAAAGCTAAATAAGTGAGAATCACATTATCATCAAGAATCCTTTCATTCTGTTTTGACCTATTAAAAATGAATAAATAAAAACTCTGTAACTTTATTAATGATTAACCAAATGATGTTTGATGTCCTCACTTGTGATAGAGAGATTCTTCTCTCTGGCAACATCATGGATGACCTCGACTGTTATAAATATACATTACAGTACCAGATTAAGTCCCATTGATTGACCTAACTAACATAAATATACTAGCAGTGGTAAGCATTAAATATTTAAATAAACATATCCACCCTTTTTGTGTGTAAATTTGTAAAATATTAAGAATTACTGAGTTGTACATCTTAAAAAGGTGGATTTCATGACATGTAAATTATATATTTTAAATGTTGGTATAAAAAATGAGGGCATCTGATGGATACTATCATAACCAAATGACCAGACTCAGTGTCGCTAATAAGGAGGAACACTGACCTGTTGGGCTTCCTGGTGGGATGAAATGAGAACTGTGCCACAGCACATGTGAAGTTTTTTTGGTCAGAAATAAAACATTATCCAGTCTTAAGGGGATAATCAGAATATTTCTGACAACTAGCCTCGACTCTTAAAAATAATGTCAATGCCATGAAGGACCACAGAAGACTGGGAGTTTGTCCTGGTTTAAAGGAAAGTAAATTCAATCAGTGATCTCAGTTTGGACTTTGACATTACTGGGACTCTTCAATATGGACTGTAAACTAGATAATATTCTTGTACTGATGTTAAATTTGATGGTAGTTATGATACGGTTATGATGATATAGAATAATGTTCTTGTTCTTAGGGTATACAGGCTGAATATTTAGGGGTAAATTTGTGTACACACACATTTTAAGAAAATAAATTTTTTAAGAGATTTTATTTATTCATTTGAGAGAGAGAGAGAGAGAGAGAGGGAGGGAGGGAGCGCACAACCAGGGGGGAGAGGGAGAAGCAGACTTCCCTCTGAGCCGGGAGCCCGACGTGTGGGGCTCGATCCCGGGACCTGGAGATCATGACCTGAGCTGAAGGCAGACACTTAACCATCTGAGTCACCCAGGCGCCCCAGAAAATAAATTTTTAATAGGAGAGAAATGAATGTGGCAAAATAGTAATTGCTGAACCGCGTGAAGGGTACATATATGTTTATTTTACTAGTCTTTCAGTTCTTCTGTGAATTTGGAAAAATGTGAAGTACAATGTTGAGGTAGAGGGGAAAAAAACCATTAATGAGGAATTTCAGGTGAACCTTAAAATGACAAAGGATAAAAATAAATTGTGCACTCCATATTTGACTTTCTATACATTATGGTATTTACTGATTATCATACTAAAATGTTCATAGTTTGTGCATGACGGTCGTATCTAAAGCAGTGGGAGATAGAGAGCAGCCAGAGTTTTCCTTAGCCTCTCATTTTGCATTGTCCCCTAGGGTACAGCAGTACCTTTTGTTTCCATACACAACTGCAAACTTTCCACCTCTGTAAGAATTTTCATGTGTCCAACAGGAGAATTTATGTCGATTTTATAAGTGTTGGTTATTGTTTACTAGGAAAACATCTGAAATAAAATATTTCTCCCTCAGAATCCAGGAGAATATTTATAGCTTCCAAAAAAAGGCTTTTATTTAAACCAGCTTCTAATAGGAACTTTTATAATTTAACATTATTCGAACAGCTGTAAATATTAAAATGCATGCTGTTTAATGAGATAATTGATAAAAAATGTTTGTAAGTGCTTACATCCATCATCATATATATGACTCTATCCCAACTTGGTAACTTTGAGCATATGTGCAGCAAGACAGATCTGGAAGCTAACCATTCTCATGCAGTGGCCAAGAGCATAGCTTTGCTTCAGGTATTTGAACTTGAACTTGGGCTCTCTATTTCCTAATTGTGTGACTTTAAACAATTGTTGACTTTTTCTGGACCTTGCTCTTGTAACTGAAGTCTGAGAGAGTTAATAATATATATCCTCAAAGACTGTTGAGGAGATTTATGTAAATGAAATAATGCATTTTAGATGCCCAGAACAATAGCTGCCACAAATAGTTCAAGCCCATTTCTATCAGCACCACCATCTGCATCATATCAACTCTGTTGCCAGGAATGTCCCTCCTGGTTTTTGCCCATCGGAACTCTTCTAAATCACTTGTGCTTGAAGATTGCTATTTAAATCTCCAAATGGAACTGAAACCCATAATGTCAGAGTCACTTCACTGTTACTGTACAGTGTTATAGTCATTTTACTGTTAATGTAATTTTGAGTATTTTTAGAGTAAATTCTCTACCACTAATGGTTCCTGGCTATATGGATTGGTATAGAGAATCCATAAATAATACCAGTATTCTCTGATAAGGTGCTCTATTTTCCCAGAAATATTTTTGTTAAATGTAGCATATTAATATTATTGATTGCAAGTCCCTTTTCTGTTTTAATGTATTTTTAATAATAATGATATTAATGTATAAAGTGCCCATATTCCCATGCTGTGCAAGTTGTATAATTTCTATATCATGTGCTCCATAGAAGAATGTAGTCAAATGAATTTTGTATACGTTGGTCATTCTTTACTCTGAGGAGTATCTGAAATCAGTGTTATCATCTGCAACAAACTAGTTTTATAAGAGGAAAAATTACAATATTCCCATTTCATTCTCCAAATGAATTTTAGTTCAACCTTATTTTCTTTAGTTCTGTATTTTCTTTACTTCTGATACTTTTAAGCAGTATCATTCATTTGGTTCATTTGGTTGTTGTCTTGGGTAGGGGTTGTCCACAAGCTGACTTTTAGATGAAGATTCATGGGTATGTGGTTTATTAAGGAAGGACTGCCAGGAAAAAACAAGGTAGGGGAAGCAGAACACGGAATCAGTCATCCTAAATAAAATGAAATTTGAGTCAGAGTCCCAACCTCAGCTTGATCCCATGGGATCCTCTGGAGATGAAGTTACACCACAGAGTTTTTGTCCTATTTGAAGCAAAGAACCTGTTCTTTTAAACTCCTGCCCCACACAGGCATTGGCTATGGCATTACCCAGGGGACCCTAAACTCCCAAGGCAATTGAAGCTTTCAGCAGCTCTAGCAATCCAACACTGGTTCTTGAAGGTTACACTTACCCCACCATGCCCACCCAGAGGGTGGGAGCCCAGCACAAAGAAATTACATCCTAGGAGATAAGGACATAAGGGCAGGAGCAGCCACACCATTTGCTGGAGAAGTCTTTTTTCCTTTCTGTTTTTTCTCTTCCTATAATCACTGTTAAAGCAGAAAGCATTTTTGGTTCTAAGATAACAATGATGATGGTATCTATGGATAAACTATGTTATTTAATCTGAAAAATATTAGTTAGACAGTTGGGCAGTTAATGGAATTTTGATTGATCACTACATGTAGCATAAATACATAATATATAGAAGTAATGATTCATGCTATCAAGGAATTTTAAATTTCACCTTAAGAAGGGCATCCTATAGAAAAAAACAATTATAATATAGAACTACAATTTAATCCTGACAAGGGCAATCTGTGTCATCCAAACATGTGTTTAGGATGATGGAATAGAATGATCAGGGTTGGTCACATAAGACAATGTTGAATATATATAGTTTGCATAATATTTTAATGCATGTCAGTAGGTAAAGAGAAAAACATAATGCATTCCTTATGAGAAAATATGCAGAACTGAGGTGAAAATCAATTCATTTACATATAATATGTTTATTTTAATGTTCCTGACAGCTCATTATATTTCAGCTACAAAGTTTTTCTTAGTTTTATCCTATTCTATATTTTATTTGTATCAACTTGGATTATAACACAGAATTTGTCATTTCACCTTTTCAGTGACCGTAAACTACATAGAAGGACTAATATGATACATAGATTATTATTAATTATCTTGATTATTACTATAATGCAGAAATTAAGCCAATAATCCAATATTACAGTGGTATAGATATAAAATATAGTACTTCTGGGGCGCCTGGGTGGCTCAGATGGTTGAGCGTTTGCCTTCGGCTCGGGTCGTGGTCCCAGGGTCCTGGGATCGAGTGCTGCATCGGGCTCCCTGCTCAGCGGAGAGCCTGCTTCTCCCTCTGCCTCTCTCTCTGTCTCTGATGAGTAAATAAAATCTTTAAAAATAAATAAAAAAATAAAAAAATACAGTACTTGTGTTAAAAGATCAGTTGGGGACGCCTGATTGGTTCCATCGGTAGAGTGTGTGACTTTTAATCTCGGGGTTGTGAGTTCCAGCCCCCTGTTGGGTAAGAACCTACTTTAAAAAAAGTTGGGCAAGGACAGAGTTGTCACATAAATTGGACAGGCCCAATATAATCTTAGAGTATTTTGTGGCTCTTATTAATAAGAATGTTCACAATGCTTTTATAAAATAGTTTAATAGTGTGTAGGTTGTGGAAGGGATTAATACTCTAGTGGTTGAATAACTTTTATAGCATTGTTTTCAGTTCTCAGATACATTTAAAGGACAAACACAAAATAAAAGATCATCTGAAGAAGGCAGATGGTGTGTGAAATTTCTGGAGACCTTGTAGTTGAAAGAAACCTTGAATGTTCTAAATGTTTTCAGTTTGAAGAAGAGAAAACCTAGAGAAGATACAATGACTGTTTTTAAGTATTTGAAGGACTGTAACAGGGCTCAGATCATAGATTTTGTTCCCTGTTGCCCTGAAACAGAATGTCTGAAGTTAGAGCTCTCCAAATATGAAATGGGTTGTCTCTGAGGCATGAGTGTCACTCTGGTAGTGTCTCCCTCGTAGTGTCAGCTGAGGCGAGATACTGTTCGTCAGGGATTCTACAAAAGAAGAAGGTGAGTAAATTCACTCTGAGGCTCCTTCAGTTCTAAAACTTCCTGAATCTCTTTGTGAACCTGTATAATTACAAGCAGTATTCTAGAGCACACTTGACAGTGAAATTAACCATCTCTGTTAAAAGCTTTAGAAGTAAATAGTCTTAAACCATTACAGTAGTTACAGTAGGTGGTTATGAAAAACAAAGCAGGTGGAAAGAAAAATGATGAATAATTCATGTCTTGATCATTTAAGCCATCTTGGGTACTTAAAAAATATTTCATTGTATTTACTGCATCTGACAATTTTATTTTATTGAAATGCAATGTTTTCACTTTTAGGTTTTTGCTTCCAGTTACTGCAACGGCAGAAAACTGTCTTCTTACCATTTACCCATATATGGCAACTCATCTTGATAAGCAAACAATTGTTTTAAAGGATGGTAAGTTAGATATGACTGTTGTCTCCTATTCTCACCGTGTATGTTCTTGTTATCCAAGGTCGACACCTGGAAATAATGTGACTTTAAAATTAAGAGATGTGGGGCACCTGGGTGGCTCAGTCAGTTAAGTGTCTGCCTTCTGCTCAGGTCATGATCTAGGGTCCTGGGATCGAGCCCTGTGTTGGGCTTCCTGCTTCTCCCTCTCCCTCTACAGCTCCCCCTGCTTGTGCTTGCGCGCGCTCTCTCTCTGTCAAATAAATAAAATCTTAAAAAAAAATTAATAGATATTTATTAAACTCCCGCCATTTCTAGGATCTGTATTTAGCCTTGAGAGCAGAATATGGCCGTGTCTCTAATTGCAAAAGCTGAAAATCTAGTGTAAGACACAAATAAATAAATACAAAGAAGATTGAAGTAAGAGCCAATTGCAGTGTTGGAAATGTGGGTGTGGTGCAGAGGCTAATGCTGACTTTTGGGGTCTGGGATAACTTTATAGAAGAGATGACATCTGTGTAGAGTTTGACAAATGATCTTGAACAGCATAATCTGGGCAAAGGGCCATGTAGCAAAAGCATGGGGGTCTGATGGGCTGCACCCTTTATTCTATAATAGTGGGAACCTTCTGTGATTTCTGAGTATCAGTGATTTAGAAAGGGAACAATTGTTGGGATGAGAGTTGAATTAAAATGGGAAAGACAGCGGTCAGTAGGCCGGCTGGGAGTTGCTGCAGGGGAAATGGTGAGAGACTGAGAACAACAGAAGAGAAGCTACTGAGCTGAGAAATTTGAAATGCAAGACACAGAGGCGAATGATTGATGGAGTAAATCTCAGAGGAGGAGAAAGGATAAGGAGTGGGAAAACATTCCATCTGTGTAGATTGTCAAGGCCTAAAGTTTCAGGGTTGAATTGGAGATCTTTTCCGTGTTTGTAACCAGTTTTCTCCTATTCTCCACTTGCTTCTTCAAGTGTTTGCCACTCCTGTGAAATCTGTTCAGTCCTGTTCTGCCTCAGTCTCAGGGCATGACCTTTTCTGTAACTTTTCAGAAGAAATAGAGACCATCAGGCAGGAATACTCTGAACTTCCAAATACCAAGCATGCATTGGAACCCATCATCTCTCCTGTCACAAAGCTGGGAGAGGCAAGACTCTCTCATGATTTAGGCCATTCCTCCATCTGAATCCCTTCATCCAGAGACCTTGCTTAATCAGCTAACCTTGCTTACTCTTGCTCTTCAAATCATGCCTCCCTCTTAGCTTCTTTGGGGGCCTGTGCAGGATGACAACAGGGAAGAAAGAGGAGACTATATCCTCTCAGTGGATAGGCTTGTTCCCAAAGAGAAAAAAGGTGAATCCAGGCCTTGGGTTCCTGATTTAATCTTGGCAAATTTACCAATCAGATAAACCACTTGATTTCCCAGACACAGGGAGAAAAATAGCAAAGGAAACTAAATAATTAGAGTACCATAGCTTCCTTTAACAGGAAGGACATGTCAGGGGTGAGGCAGAACATTCTGCCATTATACTCCTGTTACCCCACAACTGAGCAGCATCTTACACTGTTGATCACCTCACCCCTTATCCCCAACCTCTCATCAGACTCCCTCTGGACTTCCACATACTGTACTTCCCTGGGGTCCTTCTCACCTCTCTGACTGTTCCTTCTGAGCACATATATATTACAAATTTTATACACATTCTCAAAATTTAAAAGATTTTCTGACCGATCTTGATGTTATATTTTTGTATTCTTCTAAAATACTTGGGAAGGGGGCAGATTTCAGATAATACAACATAACAAAGAGCAGTGGATGAGTATCACAGAACCTGGGTGGAAATTCTGTTTTGTGTTCTAATCTCACCATTTTGCCATATGCTTTTACCGTTAATTCTCAGATCCTCAAACACCTGTTATTTAACAAAATGTGCCTGGTAGGAGAATAATAGGATGCTAACAATATCTATTTCAAGAGGCTTTTGTGAGGACTCATGGAGGAAATACCTGGAAATTATTATCATTACTATTATCATCATTTTATTATTATTGCTATCATAACTGCTATTATTATTATTACTTTAACACTTTTATATTTTTCACAATATCCTCCAAAAAAGTAATGAGGAGTTACTGTATAAAATATTGCTATTTCTTTAAAAGCTAAAATATGAATAGAATCTTAGTGCTTGTATGATAATTGAGTATGAAATCTGCAGATTAAAAATAATGCATCCATTTCAGTAAATATTACCATAGAAAGACATGATTTTTAAATATTCTAAAGTATCTTTAGAAATATGTATAGTAAAATTTATAATATATATTTAATGCTTCCCAGGCATAGGGTGCTCTGCTAAGTGCCTTGTATTTGTTATTTCATTTAGTGCCCCCAACAACTGAGTGCGATATTCTTATTAATTTCACTTTACAGATTAACAAACTGAGTCATAAAGAGTTTGAGCAGCTTGCCCCAGGGAATTCTAACCAAATTTGTAATACCTCAGAGCCTACACACTTAGCTGCTGTGCTCTAGAGTATGACATGTTCAGTAAAGGTGAAATCTTAAAACACATTAAGTATTTCAAAAAGTAAAGCAGTATGATTTACTTGTTCGAGCTAATATGCTGAATATAAGCTATTATATGAATCATTGCTTTTAGTTGAAGAGTACAGATGTGGGTTTGCACCCCACTAGGAACTTTTTATTATTTGATGGTAAATTGAAAAGATATTGCCTAGTGCATCCACAATGAATCATTCTATCATTGAATTTTCTAAGGCTCATTTTTATGAAGCCTGTAGTGGTGTAGCATTGCAGAGATAAGCACATTCTCTGGTAAATTCTGATTGGCTTTGTATTGAAAAAATGGAAGGAACTTAATATATGCCAGCTTACTTATCTGTGTTATTGCCTGTAAAGTAACCCTTACAACAGATTCATGAGCTCAGAACCTTTGGTGTCATTTCATGGATAAAAACGTGTTTCAGAGAACTTATATAACATCCCCGTAGTTGAATAGCTCAGGAGTTGTAGTGCCAAGATTTCAAATCAGAAATTTCTAACTGCAAAGGCTATGCTTTTCTGACAGAATTACATTATGCATATATGTATGTGCATATACATATACATATGTGTGAATAGATAGAAAATAGATGATAGATAGATGATAGATAGACAGATAGATAATCTGGCCTTAGTTCACATATACTGCCTTTTCTTTCTTTCTTTCTTCTTTTATTATTATTATTTTTTATTATGTTCAGTTAGCCACTGTATAGTACATCATTAGTTTTTGATGTAGTGTTCAGTGATTCAGTAGTTGCGTATAACACCCAGTGCTCATCACAACATGTGCCCTCCTCAATACCCATCACCCAGTTACCCCATCTCCCCACTCCCCTCTCCTCTGAAACCCTCAGTTTCTTTCCAGGAGTCCATAGTCTCTTATGGCTCGTCTCCCTCTGTGATTTCTCCCTCTTCAGTTTTCCCTCCCTTCCCCCAGGTCCTCCGTGCTATTGCTTTTGTTCCACATATGAGTGAGACCATAGATAATTGTCTTTCTCTGCTTGACTTATTTCACTTGGCATAATCCCCTCCAGTCCCATCCATGTTGATGCAAGTGGTGGGTATTCATCCTTTCTGATGACTGAGTAATATCCCATTCACACATACTGCCTTTTCTTAACATTGCCTTTGGTTGGGTTCAGATTACCATGGTGGCAAATTCTAGTGTATATACAGACAACTCTAACTGGAATAGAGATTGAAAGCCATGCAAAATGGTGTCAACTCATAACCAAGCAGTGATTTCATTTCAGAAAATTAACTAGGAAGAAATTACTTTTGTTAGTGATGCTCTTCTTATATTCAATTTTGAGCACCATGTAGAATCCAAAAATTTTGGTGTAGAAACATTTAAAATGGTTTAGATATCTTTGTTTATCCTAAAGTTGAGCATTGTTCATTGTCCAAAAACTTTGATATGCCATAATAATGGCCTTGTTGAATAAAATTAATTCAGTTCAGAAAACCATATCAGCTTTTACAGTCTTTTCCTTGACATCTTATTTTAAGTATGGACATTTATACTTAAAAAAATTTTTTTACTCTCTCTCTCTCTCTCTCTATATATATATATACACATATTTATTATATATAATATAGAAAATTATGAAATTCAGATTCAGTAATTTGAGAGTGAGCTCACAAATGCTTGTTGACTTACTGTGTTCCATTGTATCATTTGTAGATAAGGATGACAGTTCTTTGAAGAATAGAGACAATGTTTTGCTTCCCTACCAAGAAGCTGGTTTATCCTCTCCTGCTCCTACTAAATTTAATGATGCTGAGCCTGCAGAGAGAAGATTATTTGTTGGTATGTGGCAAATATATATTGTCCCGAGCAAACCCACTTCTTAACATGATCTGTTTAATATTATTGAATTGAAAACTTGGGCTTCAGGGAAGAAGAAATCCATGAAGTAAAACATGAATTTTTAATTAGTTTTAAGTGGGTCATCTGCTTTGGGAGCTCTCTCCAATGATGTGGAGCAGAGATTCTCCAATGTTTTTTGTTCACAGTATACTTAGTATCTCAGTACTTTTCCCCTAGGTCAAAAGATGTGCCAAGCAATTCCCTTTATTAAATGTTTTGGTTGAAAAACCTAAGACTAGTAATTCATATGATATCCAACATATGCAGTAGTGATATTTAACTAAAATGTTAAATATTCTGTAGAGCCCCTCTAAATTTGCCGTGACATCCCAGCTACTCTCTCTACAGTCTGAGAACTGCCAAACTATGGGTTTGTCTGCCAATTATTTAGCTGGACCCAGTATTACCTATCTTAGAAAGAGATGAGCACAGATAAATAGATAAAGATACAAATTTGGTATTATCATTTGTAATTAACTATTCAAATATTCCTTTCTCTGGATGTGGGTAATATTGAAAATTTTCCTGTTTATTGAATGGACCAAGCTAAATTAAGTATTGTGAGGTTTTTAAATGACTGTGCTTGTGCCATTACATAGATATTTGTGAAAAAAAATATAAAAGCATTTTGTATCCTTGAAAATTTCCCTACCTTGAAACATTTTGTTTTATTAAAGTGCTTCACTTGGATAAAAAGTCATTTTGAATATGAAACCAATATTTTGTTTCTGTAAGTTTTCCATCTAAGGTTTAATTCTGTCTATTAAGTAGAATTGAAGAATGGTCAAAATATTTTACATGTGTAATTGAAAATGAAACATTCCACTTTGGGGAATGTTTACACATACCATTATGGCAAGAAGAAAATTTAATGGTTTTCTTTATTGAAATTCTACCATTTTTAAAGTATTTCTGTTACGTATTTGAAAATAAATCTATTTTCTTGTTTTCAAGATACAGTAAATTGACTCAGAATTTCTTTGAGAACCTAGCATAATTTGTAAAATGAGCTTTATTTGTCTGCATACGAATAGCAATAGCTGACAGGATTATTTTACTCTATGGTGATGTAACCTTTTTTTACAAACAAATGTGAATTTTAGGAATTGAAATAATACATGAAAGGCTGAACTCAGGCAAAAGTAAAACATCAAAGAAAGACAATGATAGATCTATGGAAAAGGAGGAGAAAAATGAGCAGTGGTTTTCTCCTGAAGAAGGAACAAAGGCGTATGTCTTCTTTGAGAAGGTTGTAAATGCTGCTCAGACCTGGTTCAGTCTCTTTGGCTGGCCTGAAGGACCCCATTCTCTTTCTATTCCAGAAACAATAAGAAGGTAACAGCTATGCGTTTCTCTAAAACTTGCTTTGTATCATATAATAGAATATAGTCTACTCATTGGGGTGGTTTTATGTGAAACACAATGTTAAATGATTTATTCTACGCTGGTAAATTAGGAGGAGGCTACTTTAAGAAAAGCAAAAGGACGCAAATATAAATTCTTTGGTATAGGTATACTTTTTTTAAAAAAATAAAGATTTGTTTATTTATTTGAGAGAGAGGGAGTGCGTGTGCCTTTGTGCACGCGGGGGGAAGGGCGGAGGGAGAGGATCTTGAACAGACTGGGCTGAGCGCAGAGCCCCAGATGGGTCTCCACACGGGGCATGACCCGAGGACCCTGAGATCATGACCTGAGCTGAAACCAAGAGCTTAACTGACTGAACCACAGAGGCTCCCCTGCTATAGGTATATATTTTTTATTTCTTCTAAACATTGCATGATTTGAGGTCAGTATTTAAAATCTCTGAACCTCACTTTCCTCATCTGTCAAATGACAACGGGTAAACTATGGGTAAGAAAAGCCGTTTTAAATCTGAAAACTTTGGAAACTCCATGGGTACATATAAAGGAACTATCAGCTCTCGATCTGGAGTGTGGTCAGGTAGACAGTACATTTCCTTCCCTCTTTCATGGACTTTTTAGTACGCAGCATATCTAAAGTAGGTAAACTGCATTGGTTTATATCAAGTCACTTAATTCTGTTATTAATTTAAATTGGAATTTAGCACCTCCCTTGGTTCACGTTGCTGCTGTAGTGGTTCTCACAGTTCTACCTCCTTTCTCAGAGCTTGGGGTGATTTGCTGGCACCATAGGGGCGAGGACTTCATCTCTGTAGCTAGAAGAGCTATAGTAGCATTTTTGCGTCTATATTCAGGAGGGAGTTAGGTTATGCTAAATCTATAGTTTTCCTTTAAGTTATCTTTTTCAGTTTTTTACATTAATGGGACAATATCAGCTTCATAGAATGAATTAGCTAATATTTCATCTTTACCTATGCTGGGGGAAAATTAATACAGCAGGTACACTGAAAATTTACAGGCTTGATCATAAAATCATCTGACTCCAGGGAATATTTTTAGAGAAGTTATTCTGTTAATAACTTTTTAGTTTTCTGCCTTGCTGTTTGTTCTACTGAAAATTGTGTCTATTTTGAGTAAATTTTAATGATTTATTTTCATTTTAAGGGAGATCATTGATCGGACATTTAAAATTCATTCTGACAGTAGTGACTACTAGTATTATTGTTTATATGTTCATAGTCTCTTTCTCATTTATAATTTTTATTTAATTTTTATTATACATATACTTTTATGTCTCCTGTGATGAATAAATTTTTGAATTAATTTATCCATTTCTATGTTTTCTAAATCATTTAATGCTGATTTTTTCTTTAAAATTCATTTCTTTAAACTTGACTTGTATGCTTAATTATTTTCAGGTCTATACATTTATGTCTTCATTTCATGTTGGATGCATCCCAGAATTTTTGCTATTAGGCATTCTCATTTTTGTTGTTTTTTATAGAGCTTGTGATCTTAATTTTTATTTTCTGTATATTTTTACTATAACAGTTGCTAATTTGTTGTATAATATGTTATTGAATTTATGCATCTTTATATACTTGCACATTCTCATTAACTTGGGGGTATTATGTTATTTTGTTCTATATTTTCCTAATGTAAACAATGCCAAGATTCAATATATCTGTTTGTAAATAGTAGCAGATATTTCTGGATGTTACATAGGAAGGATTTCAGAGTGTTATCACTGGATCAAATAATATAAGCTTTTAAAAATCTGCTTTATTTTTGGGTGATTTTCTAGTAAGTTTTCTATTTTATATCCCTACTAATGAGTTACATTGCTGGTCTGGTTTTTAACTGACAGAGTTGAATACCTTGCTATTTTGATAGGTGGGTACTCATTCATGTCATTGGGTACTGCTTGGGGAAACATAGTTCTAGAGGAATATGGGGACCTCTCTAACCCTAGGAAGAAAGCTGCCCCAAACCAAATATCTCTAAATAAATAAAAATTGTCCAAGTAACAGTGTTATTCACTGCTAATTCATTATTTGAAATCTTTGAATCATGGACTCTCAGGCTAAGAGGATATTTTCAAGGTAATATAATGTTGCCAGTCTTTGAACCCCCAAGCTCAGTGTTTCCGACATTACCCCATTATCTGGACTCACTCAGTTTTTTTCATGAGAAGTCTGATTTCATATTTTGTGAGTACCATGTTCATTCTTTCAGAATTATTTTATAGTTCCCATTTCCTTGCTAATCTGCAATTTATGAAATAAAATCTGACTGTGGGAATATTTTATATCATTGAATCTCCTTGCTATTCATTAGGCCCTTTCACTTAGAAAACTCATCTTTTGACTATTCTCCCCTCCCTCCTCTTTCCTGCCCTCTCTTGTTCTCTATTCTCTCTCTCTTAATCTCCTTTTAGAATGATGGTGCATCTGCATGCCTGATCCTTTATACCACTTTCAGTTTTGTCCTATGATTTTCATCTTTTTCTGTCTTTGCTTTCTTAAGTTTGTAAACCTTTTTAAAAAAATATTTATTTATTTATTTGAGAGAGAGAGAGAGCGTGCATGTGAACACAAGCAGGGAGAGGGGCAGAGAGAGAGGGAGAGAAAGAATCTCAAGCAGACTCCCTGCTGAGCTTGGAGCCCGACGTGGGGCTCAATCCCACGACCCTGAGATCATGACCTGAGCCCAAACTGAGAGTTGGATGCTTAACCGACTGAGCCTCCCAGGTGTACCTTATGTTTGTAGATCTTCTTCATTTGCTCTTCCCGTCCTGTATAAAATGTTTAAATTGGTGTTTATAGTTTGGTTTTCAGGAACTCTGTGTTATCCATCCTTCCTTCCTTTCCTTCCTTCCTTCCTTCCTTCCTTCCATCCATCCATCCATCCATTTCTTTCATAATAGCATCCTGTTTTTGTGTTTTGGATGCCCGCCTTCTCAAATATCTCTTCCAAATATAGTACTTGAATTAATCATCATGGTTACTGTACTGAAGGTCACTTCCTTCCTCTGTATCTGCCAGCTGTAATCTTGGTGACTCTCTTATGTTCCTTTCGGAAAAATGGTGTCCTTTTCCCCTGTAGCCTACTGCTATGCAGTCCATCATTTTAATTTATTCGTCAGTACAATTCCATCCATTCTTTGTTTTATAGATTTTCTTCAGAGTTCTTGGTATACTAATTGCTCTTTTCCCAACTTTAGTGTTGTTACAGGTCTCTAGTCTTTCTGACATTTCAGGAATATTTTGAGAGGGAGAGAAGATAAGCACGGATGTTCATTTTATCATCTTGAACAGAAAGTTGATCTTCCTTCTCATAGTTTTCTACAGTTTTTCTCTTCCATTTATTCCACCTTAATGACCTATCATTTTTGTTATTGCTTTCACTATTGTGGTCTAGTAATCCATGCCCTACTGAACTTGCTTGGCAATATGTCTCTTACCTTGTTCCTTTAAAAATAATTTTGTGATGGTATTTTATTAATGATAATGGTTCATATGTATTGGACTCTTACTATGAACAAGGCATAATTATATGTGCTTTGTGGGTATTAATTCACTTATTCTTTATAATGACCCTGTGAGGTAGGTACTATTATTATCCCCATTTTACTGATGAGAAACTGAGGCAGAGAGAATTAGTATCTTTCCCAAGGTCACTCAGCTGATGAATAGCAGAGCCAGGATTTGAACCCAAGCATTCTACCCCAGAGCTAGTACTTTTAAGCATTATGCCACTTGCCAATTATTACAGAATCAGATGAAGATTTAGGAAACTTTAGGGATGCCTGGGTGGCTCAGTCGTTAAGCGTCTGCCTTCAGCTCAGATCTGATCCCAGGGTCCTGGGATCGAGCCCCACATCAGACTCCCTGCTCTGCGGGAAGCCTGCTTCTCCCTCTCCCACTCCCCCTGCTTGTGTTCCCTCTCTTGCTGTGTCTCTCTCTGTCAAATAAATAAAATCTTAAAAAAAAAAAAAGATTGGGGCGCCTGGGTGGTTCAGTCGTTAAGCATCTGCCTTCGGCTCAGGTCATGATCCCAGGGTCCTGGGATCGAGCCCCGCATCAGGCTCCCTGCTCAGTGGGAAGTCTGCTTCTCCCTCTCCCACTCCCCCTGCTTGTGTTCCTTCTCTCGCTGTGTCTCTCTCTGTCAAATAAATAAATAAAATCTTTAAAAAAAAAAAAGATTTAGGAAACTTTAATACTTGAAAGACATGAGCTCCACCATTTGGCATTTTTGTCTTTGGCTTTAGACTGGGGACTATTAAGTACCTATGGTTGGTATATCAGTTCAGGAAGATTAAGAATACAATAGTCTAGAACTGAGGAGAGTTATGTAATCCTAATGTTTATAGGCTAAAGTCTAGGATTTCAGATCAAGTGAAGCTCAAAGTCCTGGGCAAGCTGTGAATTCTAGTGAAGTCAGCTGTATTAACAGGGAAAGTGGAACTGCCTGGCATTATATCAATAACCCCCCCACTGGAGAGTCATTCACTACAGGACGGATAGCCTGGAAGACTAGAAATCATTGTGAAATATGGTGTGGATATCAAAAACTTTTTGTTTTCCTTTTAACATTATTGAACACTTTTGGACATATTTATGCATCACCTTTCTTGAGCCTGCAGATACAGGTTGTCAGAAATGCTGCTTTATTGGTGTATTATCTCAGGTAATTTCACTCTTTACAAACACCAATTTGCAGCAGACAGGCATTATGGCCCATTTCATTTGTTGACTTGAGAGATATTCAGGTGGAATAGCAGAAACCAATTATATGAGGAGATTACCTTTATTGATTAGTAGTCTGTTTTCAATTCTTAGAGGCCCCTAAATATTATTTATTTTTAGCCCTTCCCCAAATCACCAAAAGATGGAAATAGCTATTGAAAAATATAAAAGAACACAATTTATGTTTCAGAAATCATCAGAGGAAATGTACTTAATATTATAGTCCACTTCAAGTTGGATGAATTGTGGGAATTAACATTTTTTCCAAACACTACTGGGAAGATCTCTGAGCAACTGACCACAGAAACATTCAAATCCTAGTGGCAATTCCACTGCATCTGGTAGAAGTGATTGCAGTACTTACCAGTGCTGGTCCAAACTTCCGCTCCCACATGTACCTCCTTCCAGCTGCCACACACCGAGAACACATCTGGGAATGCCAGTCAGGAAGCTTAGGGGGCAGGGCTCAAATTGTTTTGAAGCTACATTCTATCCCAGAAGTTTGCATGTAGTGTAAGTATATAGAATCTCACAGGAAGTCAATCATTGGAATGTCCTACCATTCATAATGACAGCATGCAAAATAAAATATTTTCTCAGTGCCTCTGTTTCCTCATTTGTAAAAAGGAGGTAATGATAATACCTACCTTATAGGGTTCTTGTGATATTTAGAAGAGGTAATTTCTTTATCAGAATAGCGCATAGGACCTAGTAAGCATTCAGTAAATATTAGCTGTTAATATTAAATTTAACTAGGATTGTGTTAGTAGTGTTCTATATTTCTGATTTCATTCATTGTATTCACTAACTCTTCTATTTGACAGTGGAAGGTAAATTTAAAACCCATCTTTTCCTGGGTGGCTCAGTCATTAAGCATCTGCCTTTGGCTCAGGTCATGATCCCAGGGTCCTGGGATCGAGTCCCTCATCGGGCTCCCTGCTCAGTGGCAAGACTGCTTCTCCCTCTCCCTCTCCCACTCCCCCTGCTTGTGTTCCCTCTCTTGCTATGTCTCTCTCTGTCAAATAAATAAATAAATAAAGTCTTTAAAAAAAAGAACAGACCCATCTTTTCCAAGCACTTACCAATGATATTTCATTAACAATATTTCCCTTCCCTCTCACAGGATTTTTCCCCAGTTTGATGTAGGAAGTTCTAATGTTTTCTAAAAAGTGTGTGTGTGTGTGTGATGCTTTTTCTTTGCCACTTTGAGCTGCTGGCAAGATTACTGATAAATTTAATAATATAAACATAAAGTTTCTCCTCTGTTTCTGAGCAGCCTGCCTCTTCTTTCTGCCAGCCATGTCCAACAAAGTCACAAAAATGTGTCTTTAGACTGAAAGTGTTAAAATAAAAGTAGTTAAATAACTGATTAGAGTTGGCTTCCTTGAGTTTTTTTCATTGCTCCACATTGCTGTAAGAATAATGAATCATTTTATAATTCTTTTCAAGATAGTTTCCTTCTTTAACCATTTTATTACTTGCTTGCTGGTGATAGTGATTAAGTGGTAGGTGGTTTCTTTACCTGGAAAGATAGATCATGACATAAGTATATTGAGCCTTTTGCTTGTGCATATTTTCAATCTCTAAAGTAGGAGGACTCTCATAATTGAATAAGAAACTTAAAATCATTTAATACCCTAATATGTAAACAAGAGGAGAAGGAATATTGTTAATAATTGTCAAGCTTTTAATTAACATAAAGTCCAGATTTTTTAAAATTTTATTTTATTATGGTATGTTAATCACCATACATTACATCATTAGTTTTTAATGTAGTGTTCCATCATTCATTGTTTGCGTATAACACCCAGTGCTCCATTCAATACGTGCCCTCTTTAATACCCATCACCAGGCTAACCAATCCCCCCATCCTCCTCCCCTCTAGAACCCTCAGTTTGTTTCTCAGAGTCCATAGTCTCTCATGGTTCATCTCCCCCTCTCTGATTTCCCCACCCCTTCATTTTTCCCTTCCTACTATCGTCTTTTTTTTTTTTTTTTAACATATAATGTATTATTTGTTTCAGGGGTACAGGTCTGTGATTCAACAGTCTTACACAATTCACAGTGCTAACCATAGCACATACCCTCCCCAATGTCTATCACCCAACCACCCCATCCCTCCCACTCCCCACCACTCCAGCAACCCTCAGTTTGTTTCCTGAGATTAAGAATTCCTCATATCAGTGAGATCATATGATACGTGTCGTTCTCTGATTGACTTATTTTGCTTAGCATAATACCCTCTAGTTCCATCCATGTCGTTGCAAATGGCAAGATTTCGGGTTTTTTGATGGTTGCATAATATTTCATTATTCCAGTTTGGCACATCTTCTTTATCCACTCATCTGTTGATGGACATCTTGGCTCTTTCCATAGTTTGGCTATTGTGGACACATAAAGTTCAGATTTGTGGGATATGCATGCATATAGTTATTAAAGACTGTAGTTTATACATCATAATTTGTGCTTCCAGTGGGCAATCCAGTTATTCACTAACAATATCACCTTTTCCATTAACAGTCCTCTGAACAATAATTTTAACTAGCTAATTTCAGTCAGTCTGTAGGTGCTAGAGGAACTTTGAAGACCCAAGCTGTTTCCTCATGATTTTATTTATTTATTTATAAGATTTAATTATTTTATTTGCGAGAGAGAGAGAGCGAGAGAGCACGAGCAGGAAGGAGAGGGAGAAGCAGGCCCCCCGCAAACAGGGAGCCCAATGTGGAGCTCGATCTGAGGACCCTGGGATCATGACCTGAGCTGAAGGCAGACGCTTAACATACTGAGTCACCCAGGTGCCCCTCCTTGTGACTTTTTAAATCATGAAATAAAACACACATAGAGAAAGATTCACAAACCCAAGTACAACCCCTCATTTTACTCCTAGAGCAAACCCCTATGCAGGTTTCACTTTGACAGCACCCCAGAAATCTCTTATGACCCACACAACCTCCCAGATCTCTATAATTGAAAGGAAATTACTAGCTTGACTTTTATGGTAATCATTTCCTTTTTTTTTTTTAAGTTTTATTATGCAAGCATAGATCTGTAAACTCCAGAGTTTAAGGTTTCTTTGAATTTTAATCATATTTGTCACCATGTAACATATAGACAGAATTATAACTATGTGAACATGTGTGTAGCTACCACTTAGACCAAGAAATAGAGCACTGCTAACATCTCCGAATCCCTGCCCCTTCCAACTCCCTTTCCATCTCCCACAGAGGTCACCATTATCCTGAATTCTAACACCAAAGATTAGTTTTTTTCTGTTTTTGAGCTTTATGTAGGAAGAATCATACAGTTTGCATTTTTTTGTAGCATCTGGATTTTTTTTGCTCAGTATTATGTTCATATGATTCATTTTTGCATTTCAGAGTTGATTATTAGTAATCCTGCATATGAGGCCCTTGTATGAATATTCTATTATTTAATCATTCTGTTCATAGACATTTCACTGGCTTCTAGATTTTTCTATTATGAATAATGCTATAGAAATTTTAATATGTCTTTTGGTACATATTTCTGAAAGGCATATATATTAAGACTAAAATTGCCAGATCATAAGATAGAAATATGATCACCTTTAGAAATTACTTCTAAACAATTTTCTAAGGTGGTTGTACCAATTTCCAGTCCCACAGGTCATAAATGAAAGTTCCAGTTGCTCTGCATTGTAAGAAACAGTTAATATTGTCAGTCTTTTCAATATTAGCTCTTTCTGATGGGTGTGGTTTAAACTGACATCTTACTGCTCTTGCTATTAAGAAAATTTTTACATGTTCTTGGTCATTTGGAAATGTTTTGTCATAAAGAGCCTGTTCTTTGTAGTTATTCTTACTGGGATTCATAGTGATTCTTTCATCTGTGGTTTGATTTTTTATTGTCAGTTTTGGAAAGTTGTCAACCGATATCCTTTCCATTATGTGACTACCTCATTCTTTGAGGCTCCTCTCCTTTGCTCACTCTTCTGTATTTTTCTATCCTTGTGTCCCTCTCTGTTGCAGTATAGACACTTTCCTATGGCCTACATTCCATTGCATGAATTCTTCCCTTGATTTAGTCTGCTGTTAACTTCATCCATTGCTCTCTTAATTTTACTTACTGGATTTGTTTATTTCTAAAATTTCCATTTAGTTATATACACATATATTTTAAGATTTTATTTATTGAGAGAGAGAGAGAGCAATTGGGGGTAATGGCAGAGGCAGAGGGAGAGAGAGAGAATCTCAAGCAGACTCCATTCTGAGTGCAGAGCCCTACGCAGGGCTCGATTTCATGACCTTGAGGTCATGACCTGAGCCAAAATCAAGAATTGGATGCTTGACCGACTGAGCAACCCAGGGGCCCCTCCATTAGTTATATTTTTATATTTATAGTTTGATGACAAAATTCTCAATCTTAATCATAGTCCATACAATTACTTTAAAATCTGTGTCTTAAAACTGTAATATGTGGGGCCCTGTGTGTCTGTTTATGTTATTTATTGTTTCTTTCTATTTGTATTCAACTTGTTGTTCTTTCTCCTTTTTTTTAGTTATTGTCTGGTTATGTCTTAATTCTGTTTAGATCATTTATCTTTTTCATAATTTTTTATAGAAATATTTTCAGGTGTTAATTCTTTTCCATGAAATATTTGTTTGCTTTGTTGGTACCTTCAGGATATACTGCTCTGTTATGTACATTACTAATGAGGAACTTGAGAAACAGACAAGTCAAATAGCTTCCATAAAGTCCCACAGTAAGAGGCAGAGCCAGAATTTGAGCAGTGGTAGTCAGCCCCTTACCTAAGTCAATGTACTTTGTCCTATAATATGCAATACAGACCTACTAGCTACCAAACTGGAGAACTGCCATTCAAAATGGCTCCTTGGGCACTTTTTATTTGTTAGTCTAAGTTAGTGATACATTTTGACTTTGACTGCTAGAAGCAAATAGACAATATAGTATAGTATTGGATAACTGATAAAGTATAGACAGCAAGGATTGGTTGGATTTATTTTACTCAATTTAAAAATTAGCATGCAGGGGCGCCTGGGTGGCTCAGTTGTTAAGCATCTGCCTTCAGCTCAGGTCATGATCCCAGGGTCCTGGTATCGAGCCCCACGTCGGGCTCCCTGCTCCGTGGGAAGCCTGCTTCTCCCTCCCCCACTCCCCCTGCTTGTGTTCCCTCTCTCGCTGTGTCTCTCGCTGTCAAATAAATAAATAAAATCTTTAAAAAAAAAAAAAATTAGCATGCAGTATAACTGAGTGTGGGAAGTATCAGAAATAGAGGTTGGACTGTCTTATTTAAAGAACAGAGAAATATATAGGAGCAATAGCTCTCTGGACTTATCTTTAAAATGTGAATCTCCACTTAGGCCAATGTGCCCTTCTAATTATTAAAATACAAAATTGAGAAAATATGTGTAAATTTGTTTTTGTCTAAACATGCATGATGAATGTTTGACATCTATCTTCAAAACTATTATAGGCATTATTATCTCCAATTTAAATGGTATAAAATTTGAGTTCAGTGAGTTTGGATAACTTCTCAACCAGCTAGTAGTTAATGAGCCCAGGACTTAACCCATGTACTATTTCTCCAAAGCACTTATATTTTCTGATCACAGTCCAATCTTCCAGACCTGACAATTGCAACATTAGATAATGATGTGTTTAAAACAAGGTAGTGAAAAGCTCCAGGGTTATCAAAACATCTAATTTGTACTAACAAATGGTAGCTGAATAAGGTAAATTTTGTAATTTCTTATTTGATTTTAAATTGAACTTTATTTAGTCATTGAACATTTTTTCATAACATAACATGTTGAGTTTTTTTTAATTTTAAAATTGTTTTCTCATAGGGAAGTGTTTAAAATACAATTCAACTCGTCAACCTCATCATCCAAAAAATTTTCTAGACAGAATGACTTTTCCAAATATAATAAGACCATTTATGATGTGATGCTCCACTTGAGTGGAAAAATGCCACCTGGAATTAATTCAAGTCAGTCCTCACCTGAGGATTATACTGAAAGGGTGACTCAACTTCATTTTCAACATTCTTCACTTCTTGACTTTCTCAAGTAAGAGCATGGGTGTGCTAATTTAAACATGTAATTATGGCTTGGATAGATACATAAGTAGATGGGTAGATAGGTAGATAGATAGATTTTGAATTATTTGTCTTTTTATAATATATTTACTAAGTTTCCACTATACTCATAACCCTGTAATATATAAATAATAGAAAATAAGCACTTCATAGGCTATTAAATTGATAATCTAAGGCACTCATTCTCAAGCTTTATCATCTATCCAAATCACTGTGATAGCATGTTAAACAGGTTGCTGGCCCTTACAGAGTTTATGATGTTAATTTGTATTTATAAGGAGTTTCAGGTGATACTTATTTGTTCTGGTCCATGACCTCATTTTGAGATTTTTTTACCTAGACAAATATAGAAATCCATAGAAGTAAAAAGGGATGAAACCAATAAGTTTCTCAGAATACTGTTAGTATAATCTCAAGTTATACTATGAATTTTTAGTCAGCATAGTTAAGTCTTTTAATATAAAAATAATCAGCAGGTGAAAATTTCCATAAATGGTTGACAGAAAATACAGGAAAAATACTTGTCATTATAAGGTCTGTAGTTCCTCTGCAGAGATTAAATGGTGAGTGGCCAAGAAATGGAAAAGCAGTGTTTATTAAAAGTCTAAGGAGAGTATTGGTGAATTTATATTCCTTATTTTACCTATATTTGCAGTATCCTTATCCACTGGAACATCTATAAGCAGTGTTACTATTCCATTTAACCATGCTTCTGTAACACTAAAATAGCATTTGTTACTTGTAATCATTTATGCAATAGGGTTCATATATTTTGAAATGTATTACTGTGTTTTTATATCATTGCTTCTTTCTGTATGGAATCTACTCCATAGTTGGTCAGAGATGTTCACCTACCTTAGCAGGGGTGGGGATGAAAGGTAACAGGAGGAATCTTATAGCTGGAATGCAAATGAAAAATTTGGTGTTCAAGTTTTTTTAATTTCCAGATCAGAATTTTTGAGTCCCTTGCAATACTATGGTCTTAAAAATTAGACATGGTGCAGAGAAACAGGAATATGACAACAGAGTAGGAGTACCCTAGACTCACCTTGTTCCATGAACACAACCAGATAACTATCAAATCATCCTAAATACCCCAGAAATTGACCTGAAGACTGATAGAACTACACAACTAAAGGGAGAAAAGAGGTCACGTTGAAGAAGGTAGGAAGTGTGGAGAAGTGGTTTAGGGGAGAAGTAAATCCTGGGTGCTGCAGAGGGGAGGGAGCCAGGGTCATTGAGAACGGCGAGAGAGGAGCATGCAGGGGAACACGAAAGGAGAATGTTTCCTCTTAGACATTGGCTTGCAAAACGAGAGGGGCAGAATTTCATGAGTTCTTGAAACCAGTGGGACTTGAACCCTGGAGTTTTAAAGGTCAGTGGGCTTGCTGTGATACAGCCTGGAAAGCTCTGTGCTGCTCTAGGAGAGAAGGCAGGCAAACAACCTGAGGGCATCCAGTATGGAAACAGTGAGCTGAAGAACGACTGGGGCACACATTGGGGAGATCATTTTTTCTTAGTGTGTCACTGAGAAGCAGCATTCACAGAGACACCTCTCCAGGAACAAAGGAGCTTGCTGGTGCCATTTCCTTCCCCTGCCCCTCACCATAAACACAGAGCCACCAGTGGGAAGCAGCACAGCAATGATACTGGCTGTCTAACTTGCTTATACTAAGCCTCCCTCCCTGCACTCCAGTGAGACTGCCCTTCTCAGTCATACTTGCATCAGTTCCAGCCGGCAGATCCTTCCCCCAGAAGACCAGCACAAACCCCTATCCATACCACATCTCCTGACCAGAGAATTTTGCAGGACCTCAGTTCCTGCAAGAGAGTGGAGGTGGTGACAGGTCTCATTTCACAAGCAGACCAAAGCATATGTAGTTAAAACTTGCCACATTCATGCCAGGAATCAAACACTGCCCACAGCAGGCAAGGAAAGCCTCTGCAGATGACTGGCCTGAAGGATAAAGTGGCCAGGACACAATGGCAGCACACATGTAACACATACCAGAGACACTCCCTGAAGAGCCAGGCCCTGGGCACTACATGACCTTTTCTTCATAAGGCTATTACTTTCAGGAGTAGGAGAAATAACTGGCTTTTCTTTTTTTTTTTTTTTTAAGATTTTATTTATTTATTTGAGACAGAGAGAATGAGAGAGAGAGAGAGCACATGAGAGGGGGGAGGGTCAGAGGGAGAAGCAGGCTCCTTGCTGAGCAGGGAGCCCGATGTGGGACTTGATCCAGGGACTCCAGGATCATGACCTGAGCCGAAGGCAGTCGCTTAACCAACTGCCCACCCAGGCGCCCATAACTGGCTTTTCTAATAAAAGAAGCAGGCAGAGACTTAGACAAAATTAGAAGACAGAGGAATTTATCCCAAACGAAAGAAAAAGATAAGGTCACAGACAGAGATCTAAGTGAAACAGAGATAAGTAACATGCCTGATGGAGAATGTAAAGCAATGATCATAGGGATACTCACTGGAATTGAGAGAAGAATAGAGAACATCAGGGAGACCCTTACCACAGAGATAAAAGAATTTAAAAAGAATCAGAGATGAAGAGTGCAATAAATGAGATTAGAAACACACTTGATGCAATGAACACCAGGCTGGAAGAAGTAGAGGAATGAAGTAATGACCTGGAAGACAATGAAATGGAAAACAATGAAGCTGAACAAAAGAGAGAAGGAAAAATTATGCAAAACGAGAATAAACTTAGGGAACTCAGTGACTCTATCAAACGTAATAGCATTTGTGTTATAGGAGTTCCAGAAGAAGAAGAGAGAAAAGGGGGCAGAAAATTTATTTGAAGAAATAATAGCTGAAAACTTCCCTAATCTGGAGAAGGAAACATCCTCATCCAGGAGGCACAGAGAACCCCCAACAAAAGCAGGCCAACACCAAGACATATTATAATTAAATTTTCTAAGTATAGTGATAAAGAAAAAATCTTACAAGCAGCAAGACAAAAGAAGTCATTAACTTACAAGAGAAAACCCATAAGGCTAGATGGGGATTCTTCAACAGAAACTTGGCAAGCCAGAAGAGAGTGGCACGATATATTCAGAGGGCTGAATGGGAATAATCTGAAGCCAAGAATCCTCTATACAACAAGGCTTCAGTTCAGAATAGGAGAGAGAAGCATTTCCCCAGACAAACAAAAACTAAAGGAGTTTGTGACCACTAAACTAGCCCTGCAAGAAATATTAAAAGGGACTCTCTAAGTGGAAACGAGAGACCAAAAGTGACAGGACCAATGCAGGAAACACAAATGCAGTAAAAATGAATATTTCTGTAAAAAAATCAGTCAAGGAACTCACCAAAAAAAGGGTATAAAATATATTAACATGTATCTCAAACATGGGGAAAAGAGGAGAAAAGAATGGGTTCAGACTTAAATGACCATCAACTTAATATAGACTGCTACATTCAGAAGAGGTTATATACAAACCTAATGGTAACCATATAGGACAAACCACTACTAAAAATGCAAAGAATAAAGAGAAAGAAATCCAAATATATCACTAAAGAAAAAAAGCAAAACATAAAAAAGAGGAAGACGAGGTCAGAGAAGATCTCCAGAAACAACCACAAAAAAAGTAATAAAATGGTAATATATAGTTATCAATAATTACTTTGAATGTAAATGGACTAAAGGCTCCAGTCAAAAGACATAGTGTGTCAGAATGGATGGAAAAAAAAAAAGAAGACCCATCTATATGCTGCCTACAAGAGACTCATGACACCTGTAGATTGAAAGTGAAGGGATGGAGAAATATTTACATGCACATGGATGTCAAAAGAAAGCCAGATTAGCAATACCTACATTGGACAAACTGGACTTTAAAACAAAGACTGCAGCAAGAGACAAAGAAGGGTTCTACATAATAACAAAGGGGACAATCCAACAAGAAGATACAACAATTGCAAATATTTACGCACCCAACATGGGAGCACACAAATACATAAAATAGTTAATAACAAATATCAAGGAACTAATCAATAATAATACACTAATAGTCGCGGACTTTAACACCCCCACTTACATCAATGGACAGATCATCTAAACAGAAAATCAATAAGAAAACAGTGGCTTTGAATGACACACTGGACCAGATGGACTTTACACATATATTCAGAACATTCCAACCTAAAACAGCAGAATACACATTCTTTTCAAGTGCACATGGAACATTCTACAGAATACATCACATATTATGTGGCCACAAAACAAACCTCAACAAATACAATAAGATTGAAGTCATACTATGCACCTTTTCTGACCACAACACTATGAAAGTAGAAGGCAACCACAAGAAAAAATCTGGAAAGACAACAAATATATGGAAGTTAAATAACATGCTACTAAACAATGAATGGGTCAATAAGGAAATCAGAGAAGAGATTAAAAAATACATGGAAACAAATGAAAATTGAAACACAATGGTCTAAAACCTTTGGGATGCAACAAATAGGTCCTAAGAGGGAAATATATAGCAATACAGGCCTACCTCAAGAAGCAAGAAAAATCTCAAATAAACAACCTAACTTTATACCTAAAGGAACTAGAAAATAAAACAACAAATGAAGCCTAAAGCCAGAAGAAGGAAGGAAATAATAATTAGAGCAGAAATAGGTAATATAGAAACTAAAAGAACAGTAGAACAGATGAATGAAACTAGGACTTGGTTCTTTGAAAAAAATTAATAAAATTGATAAACCTGTAGCCAGACTTATTGAAAAGAAAATAGAAAGGACCAAATAAATAAAATCACAAATGAGAGAGAAGAAATAACAACCAACACCACAGAAATACAAATAATCATAAGAGAATATTATGAAAAACTATATGTCAACAAATTGCACAACCTAGAAGAGAGGGTTAAATTCCTAGAAACCTGTAAATCACAAAAACTGAATCAGGAAGAAATAGAAAATTTGAACAGACTGATAACAAGCAAAGAAATTTAATCAGTAATCAAAAACCTCCCAACAAATGAAAGTCCATAACCAGAGGGCTTCACAAGTGAATTCTACCAAACATTTAAAGAAGAGTTAATACCTATTCCTCGCAAACTATACCAAAAAATAGAAATGGAGGAAAAACTTCCAAATTCATTCCTTGAGACCAGCGTTACCCTGATACCAAAACTAGATAAAGACACCACAAAAAAAACAGTATAGGCCAGTATCTCTGATGAACATATATGCAAAACTCCTCAATAAAATACTAGCAAACCATATTCAACAAAAATTTAAAAATCATTCACCACAATCAGGTGGGATTTATTCCAGGGTTGCAAGCGTGGTTCAATATTTGCTAATCAGTCAGTGTGGTATATCACAGAGTAAAAGAACCATATGATCCTTTCTGTAGATACAGAAAAAGCATTTGACAAAGTACAACATCCATTCATAATAATAAAAAAAAAACCCTCAACAAAGTAGGTTTAAAGGGAATATACCTCAACATAATAAAGGCCATATATTAAAAACCCACAGCTAACATCATCATAAATGAGGAAAAACTGAGAACTTTTACTCTATAATCAGGAACAAGACAGGAATGTCCACTCTCACTACTTCTATTCAACATAGTACTGGAAGTCCTAGCCACAGTAATCAGACAACAAAAAGAGATAAAAAGCTTCCAAATTGGCAAGGAAGAAGTAGAACTTTCACTATTTGCAGATGACATGATGCTATATATAGAAAACCCGAAAGACTCCACCAAAAAACTGTTAGAACCGATACACAAATTCAGTAAAGTTGCAGGATACAAAATCAACATACAGAAATCTATTGCATTTCTATATACTAATAATGAAGCAGCAAAAAGAGAAATTAAGGAATCAATCCCTTTTATAATTGCACCAAAAATATTAAGCTATCTCAGAATAAACCTAACCAAAGTGGTGAAAGACTTTTCCTCTGAAAACTACAAAACTTTAATAGAAGAAATTGGAGAAAACTCAAACAAATGGAAAGACATTCCATGCTCATGGATTGGAAGAAAAAATTTTGTTAAAATGTCTGTACTACTCAAAGCAATCTACACTTTTAATGCAATGCCTATCAAAACACCAACAGCATTTTTCACAGAGCTAGAACATACAGTCCTGAAATTTCTGTGGAGCCACAAAAGAACCTGAATAGCCAAAGCAGTCTTGAAAAAGAAAAGCAAAGCTGGAGGCATCACTCTTATAGACTTCAAGTTATATTACAAAGCTGTAGTTATCAACACAGTATGGTACTGGCACAAAAATAGACACATAGATCAATGCAACAGAATAGAAAACCCAGAAATAAACCCACAATTATATGGTCAATCTTTGACAAAGCAGAAAAGAATATACAATGGGATAAAGACTGTTTCTTCAACAAATGTTGGGAAAACTGGACAGCAACATGCAAAAGAATGAAACTGGAAAACTTTTTTACACAAGTTAGAAAAATAAATTCAAAATGGATTAAAGACCTCAATGTGTGACCTGAAACCATAAAAGTCCTAGAAGAGAACACAGGCAGTAACCTCTTTGACATTGGGTGTAGCAACTTCTTTATATATCTGTCTCCTGAGGCAAGGGAAACAAAAGCAAAAATAAAACTATTGGGACTACATCAAAATAGGAAGCCTCTGCACAGAGAAGGAAACAATCAACAAGACTAAAAGACAACCTATTGCATGGTAGAAGATATTTTCAAATGGCCTATCTGATAAAGATAAATATCCAAAATGTATAAAAAACTTATATGACTCAACACCCCAAAAATAAATAATTCAATGAAAAAATGGGCAGAAGACATTTTTCCAAAGAAGACATATAGATGGCCAATAAAGACATGGAAAGGTCTTCAAAATCACTGATCATCAGGGAAACACAAATCAAAACTACAATGAGGTATCACCTCACACCTGGCAGAATGGCTAAAATCAACAACACAAGAAACAACAGGTATTGCTGAGGATGTGGAGAAAGGGGAACCCTCTTGCACTGTTGATGGGAATGCAAACTGGTACAGCCACTGTGAAAAACATGAAGGTTCTTCAAAAAGTTAAAAATAGAACTAACTATCCTACAATTCAGCAATCACACTACTAGGTATTTTCCCAAAGAATATAAAAATACTAATTCAGAGGGATACATGCACCCTGATGTTCCTGATGTTTATAGCTGCATTATTTGCAATAGCCAAATTATGGAAATACCCCAAGCGTCCATCGATTGATGAATTAATAAATAAATGGCACACACACACACACACACACACACACACACACACACAGGAATATTACTTAGCCATAAAAAGGAAATCTTGCCATTTGCAGTGACATGGATGGAGCTAGAGAGTATAATGCTAAGTGAAATAAGTCAGAGAAAGACAAATACCATATGATTTCACTCATATGTGGAATTTAAAAAACGAAACAAATGAGCAAAGGGAAAAAAAAAGAGAGGCAAACCAAGAAACAGACTCTTAACTGTAGAGAATAAACTGATGGTTACCGGATGGGTTTGGTTGGGGGATGGGTTATATAGGTGATGGGGATTAAGGAGTGCACTTGCTGCAATGAGTACCAGGTGTTGTATGGAAGTGTTGAATCACTATCTTGTACACCTGAAACTATTATTACACTATGTTAACTATCTGGAATTTAAATAATAAATAAAATTAGATATGGAACTGAACAAATTATCCTTTCTTCATTTCTTAGGCTCTACCATGTGAATGGTCAAAACTGGCTTGAGTTTGTTGTGACTTGTAAGGGATCTAGAAGTTTCTAAGTCCCTGAAGGGGACTGAGTTAAGACCCAGGCAGCCTGTTATGGAGGTAGATTAAATGAGAGGGATTCCACTGAAGAGGCAGAAGGGTAGGAGTGGCTGGCTCTGAAGCCAGAGTATAAATGACAAATATATGAGGACTGGAGTGTGGCTGAGTCAGTTAGGAGGGACCTCTTTGTCCTCGATCAGGTAAGAGGAGAAATGCAAGATCCTCATCTCAGGCCTCAGCAGCAATTGCCCACATGGCAACTAGATTCCAGGCAGTGATAGGGGGCATTGCCGTAGAGACCGAGGATCCAGAAAAGTAATCACAGATCTGCTTGTAGAGGTACAAGAGTCCCTCTCACCTACTTCATGTAAGCTTAAATGTAGGGTTGACCCATGTTCTGAGAGGCCTTACACAATTTGGAGATCCCTCCTTTATAAAATAATATCAAATTAAAAATACAGTCTCTTTAGAAGAGACTCATGAAAGTGACGAAATCTCAAGTTGAAGCTTTATTTACTACACAATAAATCTGCCTCTTCCCAGATGCCATCGTGTGCGGCGATGGGGAGGTCTGAAATTTTGATTGCTTATCCCAAAAAACAGAATTACTGTAAGGAGACTGTTGAAGTTAGAGGACTCTAAAATATGTGAACATTTAAGTTTATGTTTTCTCCCTATTCCTTTGTACCCAATCTGGTTGAGAGAATGAGAAAGATTATATCAGTTAAGGAAAACAGCACAGCTATGTATAACTTTGTAAATTATTTTTCAGTACTACTGACTTATTCGTGAGTTATACCCTCCCTAATTTATGTGCATGTTGAGGGCAGGAAGCACATCTCACTCATCTGGCATCTCTAACACCCAGGATCCTTGATAACACAGAATGGGGCCAAAGTTCATTGAATATTTATTTATTAACATTGTTTTTCACAGCCTGTGTGGTGAAAGGAATAAAACTTTGCAATTGGGTTGCAGGATAGTCATATAGGAATGGAGAAAATGTGAAATATGAAAAATTAGGGATCAGAGAAGGAAAGGTGTGAAGCATTTGCATTCTAGGAGAGAAGGTGTAACCAGTGAGAAAGGATCAAGTTGGAAAAAGTTGGAATATGTACTGTGAAAGTTATACATTGAACTTTGCTGATAATTTTAAATTATAAATTCTTAAAAATAGCTAATTATTTTAATTTTTTTTACAAGAGACTTTTTAAAATTTTTTATTTTTTTTTTTATTATGTTCAGTTAGCCACTGTATAGCTAACTGAGCTAGTTTTTGATGTAGTGTTCACTAATTCATTAGTTATATATAACACCGCGTGCTCATCACAACATGTGCCCTCCTTAATACCCAACGCCCTGCTACCCCTCCCCCTAACCCCCTCCCCCAAATAACTATTAAGGCATTTATTCCCTCATAGCCATATTAATTTGCTCTGGCTACTGTAACAGACTGGAAGGCTTAAACAACAGAAATTTATTTATTATTTATTTTCTTACAGTTCTGGGGGCTGGCAGTGCAAGATCAAGGTGTTGGCAGATTGGGTCTCTTCTGAGGCCTCTCTGCTTGGCTTGCAGACAGCCACCTTCTCTCTGTGTCCTCACATGGTCTTTCCTCTGTGTGCACACACCCCTGGTGTCTGTGTGTCCAAATTTCATCTTCATATTAAGGACACCAGTTGGGGGCGCCTGGGTGGCTCAGTCGTTAAGCGTCTGCCTTCGGCTCAGGTCATGATCCCAGGGTCCTGGGATCGAGCCCCGCATCAGGCTCCCTGCTCCGCGGGAAGCCTGCTTCTCCCTCTTCCATTCCCCCTGCTTGTGTTCCCTCTCTCGCTGTGTCTCTCTCTGTCAAATAAATAAATAAAATCTTAAAAAAAAAAAAAAAAAAAAATAAGGACACCAGTTAGTTTGGATTAGGGCCCATCCTAATGGCCTTATTTTATCTTAATTTCCTCTTTGAAGGCCTTAACTCCAAATATAGTCGCATTCTGAAGTACCAAGTGTTAGGGTTTCAACATGTGACTTTTGGGGGGACACAATTCAGCCCATGACAATGTCATATATGTTGTAAAAACTATTTTGAAAAAAGGCATTATATTTTGTAATAAATTTCTTATTCGTGTATGTGAAATAATATCCTTAATGTTTCTTGTCATTTGTGCCTGTTATGAAATGAATTGGGTCTCCCTCCAGGTCACATGTTGAAGCCCTAACCTCCAATGCAATTGTTTGGAGGCAAGACCTTTAAGAATGTAATTATGGTTAATGATATCATAAAGATGGGACCCCTAAGCTGTTTGCAAGCCAGGAAGAGAGGGCTCACAAGCAACCAAATTTTCCACCATCTTGTTCTTGGGCTTCTTGTCTCCACAACTGTGAGAAAATAAATTTCTATTGTATACCCAGACTGTGGTATTCTGTTATGATAGACCGAGCAGATTAACACAGTGCCTAATATCCTTTGATATAATTTCATTTATTTATAAACAATAATCATTTTTATGATATAATTAACTTTCACTGAAAAAATAAACTTTTTTGGTTGATAATTTCCGTAATATAAAACTAAAACAGCAGCAGAATAAAAATACTGTGTATCCTGCTTTGAAACTGTAATGTAGGATAGCACATAATATAAAACTATTATAACTCTTACTTTCTAATATTATTGATTTTTTTTAAAGATTTTATTTATTTATTTGAGAGAAAGAGAGCATGAGTGGGGGGAGGGGCAGAGGGAGAAGAAGAAGTAGACTCCTCACTGAGCAGGGAGCCCAATGCAGAGGTTGATCCCAGGACCCTGTGATCATGACCTGAGTCGAAGGCAGACATTTAACCAACTGAGCCACCCAGGCGCCCCAATACCATTGATTTTTAAATAAATTTTTCATTCACAAAAATAAATACACTTAGGAAACCAACTCACTTCCCTTTAAATTTAATTCCATTTGTGACTTCATTTCTTTTATCTTTGAAAACTTTATACCCTTCTTACTTATGCATGACCATTATGGTATCTTATTTAAGGGAATTGCATCTAAGAATGAAAATATTTTAAAGCGGCAGTCTAAGAGTGATTCTGGAAGAATTCACTTTATTTTGGTAAAAGCATGGCTTTTGAATTAGGTAGATGCAGGCTTAAATTCTAGCTCTTCTGTACTTCTGTGACTTTGCACAAGTTAATCTGTTTAAGCTTCAATTTCAATATCTGTAAAGTTGAAGATGTTAATTCCCAAACTTGGTTGATAATAGAATTAGAAATAATAAAGTATGTATTACATGACACACAGTAGATGATGATGATGATGAATTTAAA
The DNA here is from genome assembly GCF_964656455.1 of Halichoerus grypus. Lineage (NCBI taxonomy): Eukaryota > Metazoa > Chordata > Mammalia > Carnivora > Phocidae > Halichoerus > Halichoerus grypus. The sequence continues at coordinate 101,117,163 of NC_135727.1, read as the reverse complement.
TGCAATAAACTATGATCTATGGCTTTCATATGCTAAAATGTTTCCTGAAGTTTCTTCAATATGGTAGCCATTAGTGACATACTGAAAGCTGATTGTTGTGATATCATTATCACTGAAATAGAATATTTTAAAAGTCTGTTGTTCTATTAGAAAGAAAAGTTTTATTGACATAAAATGGCCAGAAAATCAATATTTATCAAGTGTGTCTTTATTACATAAAATAGGAACTTTTAAAAAGTTTTTATAATTTTAAAATAGAAAGCACATGACTTTTGTTTTAATTTTACCATGTCCTACTCTTGATCCTTGATGATTGATTTATTAAAGTAAATGCTTTAATTCAATAAGGCAAACTTTCTAATGCCATTTTTATTTTAGAAAGTTGTGTTTATATCTTTTCTTTTAGAAGGCTTTAATTATAATTATTATTTACCAAAAGAAAGTAGTGTTTGAATATCTAATGAAATATTAACTGTGAACCAAAGAAAAAGGTTCTGACACTTAAATAAATCTTTGTTGTTTGTGCATTATAGAAATGAAACAGTTTTCTGATAGCATCATTAAATTCCATGGTACTTGGAATTGTCATGTTATTCTTGCAGCACTTTTGTTGGTATAGGTCCCAGTAGTGTTGACATTAACATGGGTGGTTTCTGTTTTGACATTTTATGGTGTGAGGATGCAAGTATGGAAGAATGATTTTGGAATTAATGCCAAGCCATTCAAATTTATTGTTCTTTTATAGGAAATACATGCCTATCAGGATATGTTGGCTATGATAAAATTCCTCAACATTTGAATGTAGCAATATGGTTATTAAATTTGGGTCATTAATCCAAGATACATGCTTATGTTTTATCATGGAAATAAATGTACTAAATTCAAAGTAATCATAATTGTTATTAGCTTTTACATTGGAATTCAATGACAGTGGATAAGGACTTTTATACAAGTGAAATTATATTGATTTTGTGCAATAAATGAGAAATTCAAAAATCTTTGGAGATCAAATTGAGGATTTAATAACTCATTACATCTAATTTTATTTTGTTCTACTTAGTGTAAACCTGGCAGAAATACGCAAATGGAAAACCTAGCATGTAAAAGTGTAATTAAATCAATTAGGAAACTCAACTCTGTAAAACTGCTGAGCAGATATAAAATATATTGACAAAGGAGAATCATAAATACTGTCTTAGGGACTGATGAAGTTAGATCTTGAGATAAATTCAAAATGAGAAGAAGAAAACAAGTCTCATGTAGGAGAGGAAAAATAATTTCCCCTGTACCCTTCTAGGTTCTTAGCTGAGACTTAACCCCCCCTCTACCCCCCCCCCAAAGGGCCCCCTAAGGAGGCCCCTTTTCTAATGTAAATTTCCTTTATAAATGTATGTTTTCCTTATAAAAGGGTGACTTCTACTCTGTTTTTAGAGCTCCTGTTCTGCAGTTTCTCAAAATAATTGGTGTGCCAAAGAGGTATATTTTGGAGTGGAATATTCTGCTACCCTTCACTTGATAACAGTGTCTGTAAAATGCTGTGAAAGAACAAAATTCACCTTAGTAAATTTTAAATCTCTTATCAGTTTTATTCAGCAATTCATGAATTGGGCAGCATCCAATCTAGCAGATAGAAAGAAGCTCGGAAGAGCTGTACAAGGCAAGAGATTTTATAGGCAGAAAGAAGCAAGAACAAGGAAGTTGTACCTAGGCAATAGGGGGAGCAGAATATGCTATCCCAAAATGTGCCACTTTGGCATGGGGATTGTTTTGAACTGAAGGCAATTGAGACCCAGCAGACTCTGGAAAAGATTTTTATGTCTCCCTTAACTGCCTATAAGAATTTACACAGGGACCTGCACCAGGAAGAGAGCTATTACCAGAGAGAACTTTTCATATCAGTAAGACTTAACTACCTGGCGTGGCAAATGATTGTTTACCAAACATTTGCTCTTCTCATATTCCTGTGAATTGTCTTCCTCCCCTTTGAGGATCTAGACCCCTACCCCCTTCTCCTTAGCCTCAACTGCCTGACTGCCTCTCAGTCTTCATGTCTTTGTGAGGCTCCCATAGGTATATAATTAAATCTGAGTTTTTTTCCCCCTCTTAATCTGTCTTATGTCAATTTGATTATTGGACTAGCAAAAAACCTAGAAGGTAAGGAGGGAAAAGTCTTCTACTCCTACAGCACAAAAGCAGATTGGTTATTGCAAAGTTACTTTCTCTAGGAGGGATGGTAGGGTTCTGTCAGGCAGATTACCTAAACTAATGCTGCTCAAGCGATTCCTGATTAACTGGTTTAAGATTCCATTTCTGGGAGAGCCAAAATCATAATGAAGTTAAATCTCACTTTGGTGACATGGAGCTAAGCATAAGTGACTCCATTTGGGGCCTGTTGTCTTTAATAATGCAAAAAAATTCATTCTTCATCCTCAACATTTTACTGAGGGCGTATTCTCTGCTGGGCACTATGGCATACTCAAATGAATACCATGTGGTCTCCTTCTTCAGGAAGCTTTCAGTTTAATGCTTCCCTGATAATTTTTCTTAGGCTTTTAGTAGCATTTAAAAGAAGTGATTATTTCCTTCTGAAATCCCATATTTGCTTTGGATGCAAGGAAGTATTCTAGTTTCTATATATGTCTCTGAGCTGTCTGTCTTTGTTTTACCTCTAGGATTTCAACTTAATGGATCATCATCTCATTTGAGTTCTTATGTATGCTTTAAGTCAGCTACTCCTGTAAGGGAGTAGTGTTCCATTAAAATTAGATGTTATTTAAATCTATAATAATTCCAGTCTAGTGAAGATTCATAGGAGTAATGTAGATGCAGTTGGGAAATGCATGAAAATCAAAGAGAAGGGATAATGTTTGACTAAAATGAAAGAGCTTTATGTATGCGGCATGATTTCTTCCACCAGCTTCCACTGGCCCATGGCCAGGTCAAACGTAACAATTCTAGAACTCTGCTCTCTGCTTCTACCCCTGCAAGGGTTCTCTTCCTCACTTCTTTTTTCTCATTCATTATGCTACCTTCAAGGTTTGAGCTTTCATCTTGAGACTCCTTTCTGCCTTTTCCTTTTCTCACTTTTCAGTAGTGATAGGACTGCAAAATGTCTACAGAGTAGAGTACTAGATATGATATTCTCTGATAAATGCTTATGGTGGGTGGCATTCTATGCTTGCTAAAAGAGTTCGACCTAAATGTTTAAATCTCCGCTAGGAAACAGTCCTGCCAAAACTTGTGTTAAACTGTGTGAAAGTAGTTCTGGTGGTGATAGACGTGCATATGAAGAGTTTGAATAAAAATATTTCAAGGGGTGCCTGGGTGGCTCAGTCAGTTGAGCAACTGATTCTTGATTTCGACTCAGGTCATGATCTCAGGGTTGTGAGATTGAGTCCCGCATCAGGTTCTACACTCAGCATGGAGCCTGCTTAAGACTCTCTCTCTCCTTCGTCCTCTCTTTCCTCTCACCCCCCACTCGCTCTCTCTCTCTCTCAAATAAATAAATCTTTAATAAACAATTCAAGGAATATGACAACAAAAAATATCATCTTGAATGTGATAAATCATATACATATGAATATATATGCTTTTAAATGTATAAAATAACATAAATACATATGTGCCACATCAGATATACTACTATAAGTTTATATAATCACAGAAGCCAGAATTTTTGGATATTCTCTGGAAAAATAGGTGATGGATTATGTTATATTGGGGGTTTTCTATATTCAGGTATGTGTTGTGATAGGCATTCACTGAGCATTGGGTAACTAATGATCTGTTTGATGCCTTATTGTATTCAAAGTTTTTCCAGATATTTTTCAATTTTATGTTATACAACAATAAAATGGTTAGCCAAGTCATATAACTCTCTATATTCCGTTATCATACAAAGATAGATGTGGCTGATTGTAGGCACTTAGTAAGTTCTTTCTCATTATTAATTCTCTAAAGGAAACATCATATGCACATTTCATTGTTAAGGGAAATGTTAAAGCTAATTATATAAATTTTAAATTTAAACAATAAAATTCAATACACATATAAACTATGATATTGAAATAATTTAATTGAAGTTCAAATGCAGGTGATATACAAACTGTATTATACTATAATAATCTGGATTTTTCTTTTTTGATTTTAGTGCTCAAGGAGCATGTATTTCTCATGTGCTGCCAGAATTTCTGCTTGAACCAGAAGATTATAAAAAGTGGATTGAAATTACAGTAAGGGAATATAATTTCTAGGGAACAATCTGCATAGTTATTGAATTGACTGGTCTTTGGTCATTGTTAGAAGATTTCATTATAAAATCTTAATATTTTTATTTATGAAATGTCCTATGGATTATGCCTCTCTGGACAGCTTATTTATATGTGTGTGTTTAAATATTTCAATGTGTATATATACATATATGTAGATATTTATATATATACACACAGAGACATACACACACATTTTTATTTCTGTCTAAAAATCTTTGTGGAGTTCCTATTGTTGGGGAGCAAGAATATCCTGTCCCCTTCAAGGTCCTTCTAGCTAGACTAAGAATCCAATTGACATGAGACAGATTAACAGGAGAAAATCAAATTTAATAGCATATGTAAGGGGACTCCACACAGACCTGGAAATTCCAAAGACAGTCAGGTGAAATGAGGTATTTCTGTCATTCTGAACTAAGGAGAAGGGGTGGGAGTCTGGGACTTCAAAGGGAAGGAATACACCTCACAGTGTACTAAGAGCAGATGTTTGGTAATTAGATGTTTGCCCTGCCATACAGATGGGTCACTCAGATAAAATTTCTCTCTCCTAATAAAGCTTATTCTGGGAAAGACCCCTCCCCCCAACCAATTTAGATTCTTCTGTGAGTTAAGGGATGGGCAAAAGTTTCTCTTTTGCCCAGCAGGTCTCAGTCGCCTTCAGCTGAAAATAGTCCACATGCCAAAGTGGCATATTTTGGGGGGAACTGTCCCAAACCCCTTCAAACTCAATCTTTGTGCCAAAGTGACCCATCTTGGGGCAGCCTGCCCTTGGCCTCTATGCTATGTAGAAATTATTACATGGCTTTCTTTTTTTTTTTTTTTAAAGATTTTATTTATTTATTTGACAGAGATAGATACAGCGAGAGAGGGAACACAAGCAGGGGGAGTGGGAGAGGGAGAAGCAGGCTTCCCACCGAGCAGGGAGCCCGACGTGGGGCTCGATCCCAGGACCCTGGGATCATGACCTGAGCCAAAGGCAGAGGCTCAATGACTGAGCCACCCAGGCGCCCCTATTACATGGCTTTCTTAAATATATAAGTAATTGCTTCTTTTAGGGGATCTAGAAATGAAGAATTCTGTGTGCTTTTGTAAATGTTTTCTTAAAGTAAATTTTTAGAATATGTATCTGCCAAGGAAAATACTGGTTTAATTTTCCCACCGCTTGCCACTTGTCTTCTTTAGATAAAGGGGAGAGTAGGCAGAAATTAAACAAGATATGTCTAGGTTTTTTTCAAAGTATACAGTTCATTTTATGGAAACCCATTGAGAAGGGGAATTGCTTGGAGAAGCCTTCAGGCTTTGAGGCAACTCTACTATCGTCATGGCTCTGTTACTATACTCCCCACATGATGTGAACAGGAGAACTAGGGGCTTGTCCTTTTTTTTTTTTTTTTTAAGATTTATTTATTTGTGAGAGAGAGAGAGAGGGAACACGTGCGTGCAAGAATGGGGCGAGGGGCAGAGGGAGAGGGAGAGAGAGAATCTCAAGCAGACTCCCCGCTGAATGTGGAGCCTGACGTGGGCCTTGACCCCATAACTGCGAGATCATGACCTGAGCCAAAATCAAGAGTCCTCAAAATAGGAACTCCTCAACCAACTGAGCCACCCAGGCGCCCCCCAGGGGCCTGTCCTTTGATACTCTGCTGAGTTCCAGTGGCTCATCCAAAGGATGTGTTTCTTTCTGGGACTCAGAGTTCCGAATAACTTTGCATCTCATTCTGCCACTTCTGCCACAGAATAAGCTAGTAGGTACATTGAATGAATAAATCTGTGACCTCAGTAAGGGGCTATGTGTTCCAGAAAGTTACCTCTGTTGATAGTTTCTATTACTGGCACATGGGGAATTAGTGATCTTGATGAACGTATAGATAGGGCATGCAAAAGTTTGTAAAAAGAAAAAGAAAAAAACCTTATATGCTAAGTAGTTAAAACTTTGAACTTATATTTGCCTTGCATTTGAACTAATGTTGTAATATTTTATTTCTTAAATTCTTTCACTGATACCTTGCCTGCATGTTCCCGTATACCTAAGGAAAAGCACTCTGTTGTTCTAGATAGGACTCAGTTTGAAGCCTGGAGTAAGCGGGCGTGGACGGATGTATTGCTTCAGATATACAAGGTAACATTTCCACTCTCGCTCACTGCTGCTTGTTTCGGTTTCTTTACCTGAATGGTGTCTAAGTTAAGGTATAGCTGATGCTGCTGATTAAAGAATTAAAAAATACAGTGGCTCAAATAAGATAGAGGTTTTTTTCTTTTCTTTCTCAGGGAACTGTTGAGAAATAAGTGGTTTAGAGACAGTGGGGTGTGTCTTCCACCCTCAGTCCTGGGCTTTCATCTCTGGGACGGTTTCTCAGAACAAGGAAGAACACATCAGGGACTAGTGGAGGAAAAGTAAAAACTGTTTAAGGATGTCACCTAAAAAATGCATCATTTCCTTTGGGCAGAGTTTAGTCATATGATTGTACCTCACGGCAGGGGATATTGAGAAATGTAGTCCCTAAAATAGGTACCTACAGTTGTATTCTGGTACTAAAAGGAAGGATTAAAGAATGGATGATAGTGAAAATTATGCCTTCTACCTGTACTACATACTACACTCTTGCTATAAATGTTATTCTGGAGAGATATTCACTAGGAATCATATACCAGTAGGCGAGACCAAGTTTTGATGAAACTCTCCAGTTTATTCCATGCCAAATTGCATGTGTAGGTAGATTAACACAGCATAAATTATGCCTTCACATCCTGCCCCTTTATTGCATAAAAAAGTGCTGGTTTCAGTCCTAAGACTTATTCCCTAGGGTTCCAAATGTGGCACTACAGATCTTCCCCACTAAGACCTGTGGAGGCTTTTGCTCTGTTTTCACAGGTTGAAAGCACAGGTAGGGTGAGCTGTGGGACAAGAGAGTGAAAATGAAGGAGAAGTTAAAGAAAAGTAGCAATTAGTCACTGAAAGGAGAGGACAAAATTAGTAACTAAACAGTGTGTAGTTTATGTCAGACTCTTCACCACAAGAGGCTTTCTAAATGTGAGCTTGTTTAATCTTCACAAGCAGTAATCTCCTGTTTAGACATGAGGAAATAAAGGTCCACAGGCGTGCATTGTGTCTCCCCAGATCATCTGATTTTAGCCATATAAAACCATCTGATATAGATAAAGCTTATCTCTTCCTTGTTCTCTGCTGGGGCCCAGAAGCCCAAGGCCCCCTTGCTGCTCTCTGGTAGCCTAAAGCCTCCACTGCAGCCAGCTACCAATCCTACCCTCTAGACAGTTCTTTCTACTGCATGATTCCTACTTACTCCTTCTTTTCTCTTCTTCCATCAGCCTGCCCTGCCTTTTTTTTTTTTTGCCGGATGTCAAGGGGGAGAAATCCTGTTTTTTCTTGAGTAATTCCCTCAAGAATGTATGAGGGTATTCGTGACTCTCAGCCAAACTTAGATTTGGGAAAAGACATTTTCTTCTTTTCTTTCTTAACTCCAGGCTGTATCATCTATAATTTTGGCCACTGATAGGGAGGAGCAACTCTAAAACAGAAGGGCAGCAAATGCCCTACTTAATGGACAAACTAGACCTAATTTTGGTTTGTGGGCTTTAGTCACTCACTCATTCATTTATTCATTCATGCATGCATTGATGAATATGTTTACGTCATCTAATCCCTCTTTCCCAACTTATGAGTCTATGAATTTAAAAACCAAGTATTACTTGTAAACTCAGAATTTGTTTTTAAAAGATTTTGTTTATTTATTTATTTGACAGAGAGAGAGACATAGCGAGAGGGGGAACACAAGCAGGGGGAGTGGGAGAGGGAGAAGCAGGCCTCCCGCAGTGCAGGGAACCCGATGTGGGGCTCGGTCCCAGGACCCTGGGATCATGACCTGAGCTGAAGGCAGATGCTTAACAACTGAGCCACCCAGGCACCCCGTAAACTCAGAATTTGATAGTGTGTCAGCTACATAGTATATGCTCAACAAATACTTGTTGAATAAATTTACTTAACAACTATTTTGGTGTAGGCACTGTACTAGGCTCTGGGGGTTTAAGAGTAAACTTGATAGAGTCTTTCTCTTCCAGGATTTTGTGTCCTGAAGTATATAAGTAACTATTCATATATAATTACAAGGAACTATGACAAATGCTATGTTAAGGTAAGCCCAAAGAACTAAGGGTGAGTGCACACAGAGAGGATCCTACCTTACCTGTACCTTGGGGAAGGTTTCCAGGAAGAAAATCAATTTAACCTGACCCTGAGAAATAACTAGGAATTTTCCAGGCAAGGTGAAGCAGTAAGTGGAGCATAGGCTAGAGAGAGAGAGAGAGAGAGAGAGAGAGGGAGAGTACAATTTGTGAGAAGGAGGTGGTAGATTAGTTTTATTGGGGAGCAAGACAATAACATTTGTCAAGACGAAGGGGATTCAATGTGGAAATGCCTGAGGTTAGAAACAACACGTTATGTTCCGAGGAAGAAGCACACTATGGCTGGGGGTAGGAGGGGTGGATTGTGATCCCAGTCACAAAATAGAGCATGGTTTACTTCATAAGCCATACCAAGGAATCTGGACTTTATGGACTTTAGCCCAGGGTCAGTACAGAGTTCCTGAAGGATTTTAAACATGAAACTGACATAATTAGCTTTGCATCCTAGAGAAATCACTCTGGTACAACGTGGAAACTGTTTGGAGAGGTATTTAAGTGCCTGGTGCCGGGAATACTGGTGGTAGTGGGAAAGATTAGAAAGGGGCAGCTTTCCTAAATATTAGGAATAGAACTCAGAAGGACTTGGTGAATGACTAGATCTCAGTGGGTGAAGGAGACAAAGAGCTAAAAGATGACAGTGGGTCTTGCTGGGATGACTGAATGGAATTTGATCCCAGTCACTGAAATAACAAGACAAGGGATGATAATAAGATTTTGTTGGGGGTGCAGGATGAGATAGGGTAAGAAGGCATAATAAATTAATTTTGGTTATGCTGTATAATGGTGCCCTGTGTCATTACCAGGTGGGTATATCCCTCAGTCAGGAAAGAGATCTGGGTGACAGCACGTGTTTGTGATTCTTCACTGATTCCATGATAAGTCATAGGAATAGGTAAGATTGCCCTGTTAGGTCATCTGCAGAGCTGTGTTTGTCCATGTATTGTGTCTAAAGCATGGGTAGCTCCAGGAGTTCTATTAAATCGGAAGCGGATTGGCAATTTCTCTTGTGAAAGCAAGCAATGTTGAGGTGAGTTTCACACATTGGAAATAGAAGATGGTGATTTTCACACATATCCCTTTAGGTTTTCATTTTCTTTTTCCTAGAGGTCATGCGTGCACTCCAGGACCACCTTTGTCAGTTCTTCTTGGCTAATAGTTTGGATAAAGGATATAGCTTGTCTTGCCCAGTTTGATTTTGTGTCATTTGGTTATTTTTGTTTGTTAAATTTGCATGTTTAATTGTTGCTATTTCCTTGCATTATATTCCCAATTCACAAAAATGTATTGATGGCTAAAAAAATGGGTCATTGAAGCACAAGAGAGATGAAAAACAATAACAGAAACACTCAAATTCAGAATGCTGTTTTAATGTAAATATAAATAGGGCTTTCATGTGGATATAAAGGATGAGTCTGTATGTGCTGAAAGAGGTGAATGTGATATTTTTACTGCAGAATCTAGGCAAGAAAAAGGTGAACAATAATAAATATCTGAATAATAAGTTCAGGTAAACTGTTTATTCATTAGTTCTCAGCATACTGTCTGTCATAAGTTTTTTTTTTTTTTAATAGTGGCACAATTGTGTCAAATATTTTGATATTTTTAAATGAAGAGCAGTGATCTTTCTGGTTAATTAAACACATTTTCCCCAAACCAATTCAAAATCTCTTTGTTATGAAATTGGAATATTTGCTGCTAAAGGTAGGCAAGACACCAATTCTACTGAGGCATTATTTAGAATTTCCTGCCTCTGTAGAAGATGAGCAAAGACAGGACAGAGGATCATATTTGTGAGGAATATTTACTTATTTTTATTTATTTTGAAAGATAGATTTATTATTCATTCATTCATTCATTCATTCAATCATTTATTTATTTTAGGGAGAGAGAGAGAGCGGGGGAGAGGGTAGGGGCAGAGGGAGAGGGAGAAACTCAAGCAGACTCCGCGATGAGTGTGGAGCCTGACATGGGGCTTGATCTCATGATCCTGAGATCACAACCTGAGCCAAAACCAAGAGTCGGACGCTTAACTGACTGAGCCACCAAAGTGCCCTGGTGAGGAATATTTAAAATGAGCTTCAATAAAACATGATTGGAAAGAAAGTAAAATTCATGAAATTCTTTTATTACATGGCTTTGCAGGATGTCCCATTATGTCAGTGGCATGCAACTTGGAAACAGTTATTCTCACATGTGATAGCAAATATTGCATGCTTTGGTTGGATATAAGGGAATGTATGAACACATTTGCATATGTGTGATAAATATATGTGAAAGAAAGAAATAAATGATGATGTTTTATTCTCTTTATCAGTGAAAGCCCATGCTCTTGGAGGAATGCTTCTTTGTCATTAAGATTAATTTGTAATGTAACCTGGAGAAAATCAGTTGGTGGTAGATATTGATAGACAATTAGCCATTGGTCACAAGAAAAGGGGTGTTGCAAATGAACCTTTATTCATAGAGAAATGTAGGTGATTAAAAATATGCTTCTGTTGTGAATTCATTGTTAAATAGAAAAAATTATAAATACTATCAAAGTAAGGCTACTGAGTTACCTAATTGCATCATGATCTCTATAAATTCAAGATCTTTATTTCCAATTTTGAGATGTGCTGGTTATGAAGAGAAGGTCACTCTCACATGCATTTTTCCAACAGGAGTGAGATTAAAAATAGTATCTTCCTAGCACTGTTTTTCTGTATTTATCATTTTCATCTTTTGAAGTGGCTAGCTCAAATGATCCATCAGGTAATGCTTTCCATGTCTTGGACATATACCTATAGAATTTGAATATCATGAGTTTTAATGTGCTACAAAACACTGAAGCATCAAAAATTTGGCTTTTTCCCAAGATTTGTTGAAAAAAGAATGTATTGACGATGAGTGCTGTGAATTGTGTAAGACTGATGGATCACAGACCTGTACCCCTGAAACAAATAATACATTATATGTTAATAAAAAATAATAAAAGAAAAAATAATAATAAAATGTATTGAATTATTGAATGGACAGATAAACTGAATATGGTAATGTAGTTTCTGCACAGCTGAGTTGATGATTGGGAGCTGAAATGCAGCCTACATGCTGCTCCCTAAGACTATGGACACTATTGGAAGCTGTGTCTCAACAAACTAAGGGGGGGGCTTTTACTTTAAATAAGGGTACGATCAGGATAACGGTTTCTCAGAGAGTGTGCCACCTTTTAATTGCTTCTGGCAATGGAAGCCAAATAAACTTTTCCCAAAGATGAATGCCACTGAAGAGTAGAGTACTATTATCTTTAATGCTATTTCCCGAGTTGAGTATTTTTACCTTTGGCCTTTGAGTGTGATTTGCTCATCAACCAGCTTAGCATTTGGTTGGTATTTGAAAGTAGATGAAGTGTATTTTAATAAAAAAACCTCTATAATTTCTGGCTTCGTTTTGGGCCTGACTGTCCATAACAATCAAACTGAGCATCTCTTCTGTTAATCTGTAATTATGAAGTAGGCTTTTCTCATTTAGTGGAAATAGAAATAAGAAAAGAAATTACTGAATATATAAAGTGATATAGAACTCAATACATTCATCATCTGGTTAAATGTAGATACCTTGATAAAGATGGTAACTATATCATTCATCTCACTGATATGAAGCTATAATTGTTCTCATTACTTACTAACATAATGTTCTAAATATTGTGTTGAATCCTTATTTTTTAACCACAGCAATCAATGGTCTTTGTGGTTTCTTAATGCATATTTAGTGGTCTCTGGGAGATAAAATTGGGAGAAACACACCTAAAAAGTTTAAAGAAAAGATGGCATAGGTTAGAAACCCAATACTGAAGCAACCCAGTATTTAAATAGGTAAGGGAAGAGAATCCCGCAATGAGCTCGAAATAGACAAAAAGAGAGCAGTAACACTTTATGGTGTCATGAACAAGGAGGGAAGAAAGCCTTTGAGGGAGGATGTGTTATCAAATGAAACTGAGAGGTTGCTTAAGATAACAATGAAAAATTCCCTGTTGTATTGGACAACAAAGATGCCAAAGGCACCTTCAGGGTGTGGGGGTAGTGAGGAATTGGGGAAACGTTATTAGGTGGGCTTTAGTTTGATGAACAAAAGGAATAAAAGTGGAGACAGTAGGGTAGAGAACTCTTTCATGAGTTATACCTGGTACAGGGAACAGATAAAAGAATCAGGGGGAATCCAAGTTTGGGAGAGCTCTCTAAAAGCTGAATGTAAGTGAGCATGTTTTGATTTTGTTGAAAAGGAACTGGTGAGAAGGGAGAAGTTAAAGATCCAAAAGCTAAAAAAAGGCAACTGATGCACGACTGTCCCAAAGAGGATGAATAGGTTTGGTATCTAGTGCAAGCGAAGGGATAGCTCACCCACTGTGGCCATAGAGAAGGAAGAAAAGTGAGTGTAGATGCAAGAACTTTTGGACATGTGGTAGGACACTGCAGTGCTCTCATTTAGGATGTCATCCCTTTGCTCTTTCAAGTAATGATGATGTATCTTCTGAGAAAAACTAGTGTATAGGCTGAGAAGGAAAGAGATCTGATAAGAGATGATTAAGGAGCCAGGAGCCCCTATGGGTAATAGGAGTGAGAAGACAAGGGAAAGAGATCTCTGGGCTTGCAGGGCGTTATCTTTAAATCAGGAACAGGTGCATCTCAGGTTTCCTGGAACCCCTGTAGTGATCCCCTTGGATGATGTGTGCTGTGCCTTAGAGCTGAGGTCAGACTGCTGCTGTGCCCTCCACCACCAGGAAACTCCCCTGTAGATTCAGTCTTCTCTTGGAGCTTTCTCTCTACCTCCTGTCCTAACTGAAGCTTGTGTCTTCACCACCAGATCACTTCCAGGTGGTCCTCTTTGGTAGGGGCTGTTGATGAACAAGCTTGAATACTTCTTTTTAAATTTTCTTTCTCTATTCTGCTTTTTAAAAATTATTAGTTTTTGTAATTCTTACTCCTGGACTTAAATTATATTCTCTTTACAACAAATTTGTGATCTTGATAATATTTAGTCTTAAATGACTGCAAGGAATTTTGTTAGGGTGATAAACATTTATGGTATGTTTGAGCAGTGTTTGTGATATTCTTCCACTTAATCTGATCAAAAGGAAGGTAAGCTTCTAAAAATTAAATCTGATCTGACTTTTTCTAATTCTTACTTAAATTAATTGTGCATTTTTGGGATACATTTGCGTTAAGATTTACTAGAATGATTTATACACAGTTTAGAAAATTCTGTGAAATTGTAACAGATTAGTAAAATTAAAATTTCACCTCATGTTATTCAGTTTTTTGATGGGGAAGTACATGACATTTTTTGATTGCTATTCTATTTATTCATTATGATACCAATCATTACTGTTAAAATATTATTTTCTTTAAACATAAACAGACATTTGGAGGATTTTTTAGCTTTTAATAGTTTGTGTCTTTATTCTCTTGTCATATGACTATTGTCTATTGCTTTTCATTACTCTCCTATTTTTTCCTATTACTTGTCATTTGTTGTAACATGAAAAACTAGATATCCGACTTAGACAAATTTTCTATGAAATAAAACCAAATAGACACTGACTTAGAGTGCACAGACAGGTTTTTATAAATTAAGTGGGAGAAAGTTAGCTTACGGACTTTGAGACTTCACAGATTGTAGTTCAGAATATTTACTTATGCATTGTGTGCTTGCTGGCCCACCTCCATGAGGATTTCAGACATAGCTGAGATTTGGATAGGTGAGTTGTTATTACATGTCCTCTGACTTTCATCTTTATTGTAGGGGGTCTTCTGATTTCTTTTACTCTTACATGGATGTAGTTGACCAGAAAATACTGATGCCTTCCTTTATTTACTCTTCAAATATTAATTTTTAATTTTGCCATTCAGGTCTAATAAAGGTTCTCTCTTTTTCCCAATTTCAGGTTCTGGTACTATCCCGGGTTGTACCACATTGCAGCAGTAACCTGCCCCCTATACATGTGCAGAATTCACCAAAAGTCAATCCTTGTTTTTTATCCAGCAACATATATTCTAATTCTGAAAGGATTCTGCTTAGTTGGATGAACACAAATTATGAGAATGCCCGACATATTATATGGAAAAACTGTCACCAAGGTGAGAATTTTTTTCTTTAAAGAAATTATTACTAATTTTAGTGTGACAATGTAGAATTGGACTCAGAATCCATGGATTCTAGACCTGACTCTTTTCTGCAAAAAGGAGCTCTTAACATCTTCCCAAGATCAGTTTCCTCAACATGTAAAATGGAAATAATAAAAGATGCTTCTTTAATGTATTTTGAAGAGTAAGTGATAAAAATTATGTAGAGATGCTCTACAAAAGATAGTCTTAATATCATTGCCGGTCTTTTCAGCTGTATAAAGAATTAAATTTTAGGTGACATGCTCAAACCTTGTGTGTACTTAGTTGATATCAAGTGGAATTTGACTAGAAAACATCTTACGTGTCATTGTGACAGTCATGTTGGAAATCACTAAATGCAGTAATGCTTCATGAATTTTGGGGGAGGTCAGTCATATTAGGTCCAAATACTGAGACAAGCGGGTGTTCATAGAGAGACCTCCAATGTTCAGGTGGCCACTCCCTGGTTCTGTGCTTGTGGAATGAGGCTCTGTGAATTTCCACCTTAAGAGCCTTCAGTTTTTTGTTTTTGTTTTTTTTTTAAGTTCCAGTTTGCTAGTATAGTGTATTTTTTTCCTCCATCATAACCACTGATTGTAGTGAGATGGATGACAGTGTGTGTGCTGGTTGTTTCTGTGGCTTCAATTCAGCCCGCCTCTTCCAAGTACACACAAACCTCTTATGTTCAGAAGGGGTTGTGTTTAAGTCATTACATTTATTTTCTATACTGAACCCTCAGAGTTTAATCTAAACTTTAGAAGTAAGAAGAAGATTTAAGAGTGTGATTTAAAATGAGACTTTCAGGGACCAGGGTGGCTCAGTCAGTTAAGCGTCTGCCTTCGGCTCAGGTCATGTCCTGGAGTCCTGGGATCGAGCCCCGCATCGGGCTCCCTGCTCAACGGGGAGTCTGCTTCTACCTCTGCCTGCCACTCCCCACTGCTCATGCTCCCTCCCTCTCTATCTCTCTCTCAAATAAGTAAAATCTTTAATAAATAAATAAAATGAGACTTTGAATTATGGTTGCTCTTAACTTGAAGGCGTTACTTCAACAAACATAGTGACATCAAGATTGAAACAGATATATTGATATATTGGTATTAGACAACAGTAAACGTGGAATATTTTAGTACCTTCTAATTGATGTGCTGATAATATCAAAATAATTTGACTTGAATCTGCAATTGAGTAAGATTCATATTTTATAAAATTGTATTTGGTCCTTTCAAAAATATAAAAAACAAAGTACAAATTATTAGATTGCTGAGGAGTAACACTTTAACCAAAGTAGTATAAAATATGTACATATATTAAAAATTAGTATATTCATTTGTTGTAAAATTATTATGGTTCTATTTTTACCAACAAAAGGGTCTATACAAGTTAATTTCAAAGAGTTTGCTGCATTTTTTAATATAATAGATTACAGGCACTGGCCTCTTTCCTTCTTAAAAAAAACACTGAGTTTTATGCTTTTACAAAGCTTTTGCATTTTTCTCTGCTACCTTCTGCTTGGACTATTATTTTCCTATTTATCTTCATGATTCCATTTCTCACTTCATTCAAGTCCCTGCTCAAATATCACTTTATATGAGAAGTTTTCCCAATACCCTCTAAAATAGCATATCCTTCCATCTTTCTCTTTCTTGCTCTGTTCTTTTCAATAGCATTTTTCCAAAATTATATATATAAAATGGAGAGTCTGTTTCTTCCAGTAGAATGTGAGCTTCTTAACAGGAACCGTCTTGTCTGTTTTGTTGTTCAGAGCCGAGAAACGTGCCTAGAAGATAACAGATATCAAATACTGTTTGTGTATATAAATGAGTGAATATTGAGGGGCGCCTGGGTGGCTCAGTTGGTTAAGCGACTGCCTTCGGCTTGGGTCATGATCCTGGAGTCCCAGGATCGAGTCCTGCATTGGGCTCCCTGCTCAGCAGGGAGTCTGCTTCTCCCTCTGACCCTCCCCCCTCTCATGTGCTCTCTCTCTCTCTCTCTCTCAAATAAATAAATAAAATCTTTAAAAAAAAAACTGAGTGAATATTGAGACACATTCAGGTTTTATACATTTTTCTACCCTATTCCAGATAATTGGATATATATTAGCTTGCCAGTTTGTACCTTCTGGTACAAATTGTAGGAGTCGGGTTGAATGGTTGAGGTAGAAGGAAGCACTTTCCACGTTGAATATGTACCTGAGTACAAGTTTGTGGGTTTAGTAACTATGGAGGTCCATGAGGAGAAGCTCTATGAAAGATTTCACTTTGATTAACTTGGACTAAGAAAAAGTAATACTCAGTTCCCCAGATTTTTATCTGTCAACGTTGATACTTATTCTACTTAGACTCACTCCATTGGTAAAATATGACTGTCCTCACAACTTGGTGCAATGGTGTTGTGGAGGGTAGATTGAGAAGCTCTTTAGGGTGAGACCTAGCAATCTGTGTTTTATTAAGCCCTCCATGTGATTCTGATACACACTAAAGTATGAAACAGTTAGGCTATAGTATCACAGAAAGTGGCTTTTTAGTGCTTTTAAATTGTTCATAGAATGGTATTTGTTCACAATTGTATTTCTTTTTTTTTTTTTTTAATTTTATTATGTTATGTTGGTCACCATACAATACATCATTGGTTTTTGATGTGGTGATCCACGATCCATTGTTTTCGTATAACACCCAGTGCTCCATGCAGTATGTGCCCTCCTTAATACCCATCACCGGGCTAACCAATCCCCCCTCCCCCCTCCCCTCTAAAACCCTGTTTGTTTCTCAGAGTCCATAGTCTCTCATGGTTCATCTCTCCCTCCAATTCCCCCTCCCCATTTTTCCCTTCCTTCTCCTAATGTCCTGCATGTTATTCCTTATGTTCCACAAATAAGTGAAACCATATGATAATTGACTTTCTCTGCTTGACTTATTTCACTTAGCATAATCTCCTCCAGTCCCATCCATGTTGATGTACACAATTGTATTTCTGAAAAACCCCTCCTTTAAATAACAATTCCTTCGGCATAGTAATAGATGAAAATTTCCCCAAATTAATGTCAGACATCAAACCACAGATCCAGGAAGATCAGGGAATACCAAGCAGGATAAACGCCAAAAAAACTTTATAGCTGGGAATACTATATTCAAATTGCAGAAAATCAAATATAAAGAAAGAATCTTGAAAGAAGCCAAAGGGGGAAAAACGCCTTACTTATAGAGGAGCTGAGATAAGAATTACATCCAACTTCTCGGGAATCATATAGTCAGGAAGAGAGTAGAGTATTTAAAGTGTTAAGAGGAAAAAAAAAATACTAACCTAGAATTCTGTACCCAAGAAATTGTCTTCCAATAGTGAAGGAGAAAACATTGCAGAGAATAGACAGTGGACCTTGCTTATACATTTTTTGGGTAAACTGATCAGTTGGCAGCTTGCAGAGTCATCTTTATGGACAGTCTGTCCTTGATCAGCCTGGTGAGGCAACAAATAAGGAATTTTTTAGTTGTTTAAGGCTTTCCCAGAAACTCTTGTTGAATTGAGCAGTGGTGTCAACATGATAGGTGGTTTCCATATTATGTCTCTGCTGAGGTCTTTATCAGCACCTTTACCTCAGTCAGATTAGGTCTGACATATATTTCTCATAGAATTTCTTTGTAATGATATAGGAACTAGGAAGGATGTGACAAGTGAGGGAGCCGTCCTCTGTCAAGGAGAGTATGGAGTGGTAAAGTTGGAATAAGTTGGTTCAGAGGCCTGGCCATCCAGGGCTTTGAATATCAGGACAATGTTTTAGGATTTCATTCTGTTGGCCTTGAAGAGTCATGGGAGATGGCCAAGGTTGTGACTGCTATGATGGGTATTTGCTCTGGTGGCCACAGCAAGTAGGTTGATTGAAGTACACTGAGGTCACATGTTTTGATCAGCACACCTCGTATTTAGCGCTGAGAGAAGACTGAGATTTCTTAACCCTGGACTTTCTATGAATTTACTCAAGAGTATGTGGTGTCCGGTAGTCCAAGTTTGGAAGTTTCCTTTCCTAACTACAGATAGTTGCTGAGAGGCACCGTTAAAAAGCAAAGAAACAAAAACAAAGAATAAAAAAAGTTACCCATCCTATGTTTGAAAATTCATAACATGTGTTGATTTGTTCAAAGAGTTGTGAAAGTCAAAAAACATTTTCCATGTAATAAGTGAACACCTGTTTCATGTAAGTAGGGGACGTTTTTAGGCCTTGCCAAGGAGGTACAATTGCCCTTATACACTTATCCTCTTGTTCCTGCTAGCTCTTTGTATTGTATGTGCTTAAGCCCTTTATTATTAACACAACGGTTAATGTTTTTCAGTGATGAACCTTTTTTTACACCTTAGTGACAGTTCTTCTGTAGATCATGCCTGTGATAAAGCATCCTCTTTGTTATTCTTTTGGACCCTTTTCTTCAATTGCTACATTTGATGGCTAATGGAAATTTTCTCATCCTATAATCACCTGGTGATTTTGAGTACAGCAACAGACCCTTTTTGTAACATAAAGTTTAATTTCTGAGAGGACTAAGTACTTTCATTTGACTGCACTTTTAACAAAATCCCAAAATTGGAGCATTTTGAACTGTTCAAAGGAGCTTTGTTCTACAAAATAATATCTGTTATTATTTTTTTTAAGATTTTATTTATTTGCGAGAGAGAGAATGAGAGACAGAGAGCATGAGAGGGAGGAGGGTCAGAGGGAGAAGCAGACTCCCTGCTGAGCAGGGAGCCCGATGTGGGACTCAATCCTGGGACTCCAGGATCATGACCTGAGCCGAAGGCAGTCGCTTAACCAACTGAACCACCCAGGCGCCCAATATCTGTTATTTAACTGATGCCTATGTCAACATTTTTTTTTCATGAAGTAACAATTGTAGTTCTTATGAATGGAAAATACTGTTTTTATTTTTATTTTTTTAGTGGAGCAGAGTCATAAATATGTTTGGCAACATTTATCTTTTATTTTATGTACTGTCTAAAGGTGCCCCGATTTCATTTATCATGGGATAGTTTGTTAAAGTAAATAATATTCAGTACACATTTGGGAAATTGTACTGGCCTTTTAATTTTATCTATTCTTAAAACTAATGTAGTGTTGAGGTCTTAAATTTGTATGCATTTGTTGTTTCAAATGTGTCTAATTTTGAGCTTCATTAAACCAGATAATAGTTATTATTTACAAAGAACTTTATATTTTTTCCAGAAGTTCCAAATTATCCCTTTAATGTTTAGCATTAAATATTTATCATCAATGTTGCAAGATTAAAATGCACATAGATACTAGAAATGGTATAATCTGATATTTTAATGTTACATTTAGAATGTTTTATATTGGGAATATGACTGTCAGTCAATATGTAGAAGTCATGATTAGTGTGAAACTCAACACTAAATTCGGAGAAATGCCAGGCAGTCAAAAAAACATGAGAACAGAGAGTTAAACCATTTCTGATGGATTAGCGGTGTGGTTCAGTAAATCAGGGTGAACCAATGCAATAGCCACGTGTCCTGCAAAATGTATGATGTAAAAATTCACCCACAATCAGACCACATTCTTTCTCTTTCATATTCATACCTACTCAGTGTCAGTGCCTTCTAGATAGAGACTACTGGGAACACATCTATAGTTGAACAAATTCTTTTCAGTGCTCATTGCAATGAGGGAGACCACACATTATGGAGAGTCATGGAGTGTCTCACAGTAAAGGATATTATGGAAGACATTATAGGACTTGTGCATTAGCTAAGTAAATTGGGGACAGGTTCAAGGAAACAGGGATTCACCTTGATTGTATGCTCTCAGGGGCAGTGGTAATTCTATGAGTAATTTAATAAATCTTATTTAGAAGGAAGAAGGCCATAATTGAGGCTAATTCTTTAATTGGTAGAGAAGCAGTGATCACTTACATTAGTCAGGAGAGGGGGATGTTTGGTGTTGTCAACCATAAAAATAAAATAGTTATTTTATTAGGGAAATGAGTTTATTCAGGAATAGCAGAGGAATGGCAGTTCTGTACAAGCATACTATGGCAAACCATAGGCAAGTATGAAGAGTCAAGAGGAAGTTACACTTTTATTAGGTTTAGGAGGAAATTGGGGAGGGTTGTTTTGAACAGAATTTCATAGGAGAGGAACAAGAGTCTGAGGATGTGGTGATTTCTCATTGGTTACCAGGTGCACTATTAATAGCTGGGGCAGAGAGGGGTCATCCTTCTTTTTTCTTAAGAGCAAGAGATAAAATGCTTCCTTTTTCCTGCTTATCATGCAGGCTGCAATGAGTGGTAACATACATTGATTCCCCCTGCAGGGCTTCCCCAACTCAGTTTTTTTTTCCCATTCCAATGCTGAACTCTTGGAGTTCTTTTTTTTTTTTTATGCTAATCACCATACATTACAGCATTAGTTTTTGATGTAGTGTTCTATGATTCATTGTTTGCGTATAACACCCAGTGCTCCATGCAGAACGTGCCCCCTTTAATACCCATCACCAGGCTAACCCATCCCCCCACCCCTTCCCCTCTAGAACCCTCAGTTTGTTAATTTTAAATGAGTTTTCCTCTACTCATTTTCACAGTATTTTGTAGTATGCCAATTAAAGGACTAAGAATTTTACATATAACGGTTTATTTAAGCCTCAAAACAAGCAACACGATCAGGTGGCTGTTATTATAATTAACAGGAAAACCAAAGTAGCGAGGTTAATTTATGTTCCTAGGAAAGTATGTGGCTGGGTTTTAAATCAATCCAAGCAGTTTGACCTCCAATGCTCGTGTTAAGTGTCATTGTGTGATGCTGCTCTTTCAAAATGTTAAAATCTTCTTTAGCTTAGATCTGTTCAATTCTTGCAAATTCTTTCCTAATGTCCAGAGAGATATCTCATTTACTTTTTCATCCACAAGAGTGGGTTTTCAAATCTGGATGCCCTTTTGTAATCACCTGGGAAATGAAAAAAATAAAAACGGATGCCCCACCCCAGGCCAACTGAAACTGAATCTGTGGGGGTATTGCCTGTACGTGTGTGCAGCTTTTATTTTTTTTTTTTTTTTTTTTTTTTTTTTTTTTAAGATTTTATTTATTTATTTGACAGAGAGAGAGACAGCGAGAGCAGGAACACAGCAGGGGGAGTGGGAGAGGGAGAAGCAGGCTTCCCGTCGAGCAGGGAGCCCGATGTGGGACTCGATCCCAGGACCCTGGGATCATGACCTGAGCCGAAGGCAGACGCTTAACGACTGAGCCACCCAGGCGCCCCCGTGTGTGCAGCTTTTAAAAGCTTTCTAGGTGGCTCTGACGCACAGTGAAGGTTAGAAACTCTAATATGTGCAGGGGCGCCTGGTTGGCTCAGTCGTTAAGCATCTGCCTTCGGCTCAGGTCATGATCCCAGAGTCCTGGGATCGAGCCCCCGCATCGGGCTCCCTGCTCAGCGGGAAGCCTGCTTCTCCCTCTCCCACTCCCCCTGCTTGTGTTCCCTCTCTGGCTGTCTCTCTCTCTGTCAAATAAATTTAAAAAAATAAAAGAAAAAAAAAAACTCTAATCTGTGCAAATTGAAAAATAGGGAATAAGATTAAATAGTGCAGAGGTACCTTATAAATATTTATTCACCACAAGAAATAATATTTTCTAAATTATGTCTCAAATTTAAAAGAAGAAACTTATGAATACATTATGAATTCTGAGGGTTTTTTTTAATTTTGTTTTGTTGCTACACGTGATTTTACATAGCATCGATAACCATTGCTATGACAGGTAAGATAATTCTTACTCTCATTTCCTCTCACCTTTCTGCCCGACTGTATCATTTTGTTATGTTCATTATGCCTATATTGTCAGTATTTATAACACTTATATTCTATTGTGTCAGTATTCTGTTATGTGTCATTTTACCTGGATTCTCCATTTTTATTTATTTTTTGATTCAACTATTGGGTGGCTGGATTTCATAATTGCTTTTCTAAGAAAACCCTTTTCAAAAGTCTCTAGTCTCTGAGTTCTGTTTGTAATTATCTTCTTTTTTTTTAACGTGCGAATGGCATCTTGACTGGAAATAAAATTTGGGTCAGCCTTTATTTTTCTCTAAGCTCTGTGGACAGTATTTAATTGTGTTATGTCTATCAAATAGCTTGGAAAATTGGAGATCAAGCTGGTAACTTCTCCCCTATAAGTGAATTGCCTTGTTTGGCTCTAAGCTTTTTTATATTCACAAAGTGGGAGGCGTGTACAGGAGTATGAAACATGTTCTAAAACATTTCTTTTGTAAATTTGGTATAGGAGGTATTTTTTGTATTCCCTTTGAAGTCAAAGATATTGGTTGAAACTGAGTCCTGAAGAGGCTTTTTCTTTCTTTTTTTTTTTTTAAATAAAAGGGTGGAATTTAATCTTTATTTACAAGAGTTGTTTTGTTTTGTTTTTAAAGAAAAGGGTGAAAAAATAAAGGATGGAATGAAGAGGTTTTTTCTAACCTTTTTTTAACATGGATGATCTTGTATTATACCTGATCTTTTTCATAATTAAGCAGAATACATTCAACATTTCATCATTAATTATGATATTTACTATATGATTACTTTGTAGATTGTGTTCTGGAATTTATATCCTTTTAGTTTTCCAGGAAGTTTTATAACGAATACTATTTAATTATATATATTATATACAGTTGACCCTTGAACAACATGGTTTTGAACTGTGCAGGTCCACTCATATGTGGATTTTTTTTGAATAGTACAGTATTATAAGTGTATTTTCTCTTTCTTGTGATTTTCTTAATAACATTTTCTTTAGCTTACTTTATTGTAAGAATACAATATATAATACATATAACATACAAAATATGTGTTAATTGACTGGTTATGCTTTCAGTAAGGCTTCTGGTCTACAGTAGGCTATTATTAGTTAAGATTTGCTGGAGTCAAAAGTTATACACAAATTTTTCAGTGTGCAAGAGTTGGTGCCCCAAACCCCACATTGTTTAAGGGTCAACTGTATATGTCTATATGTCTCTATTTATCTCTCTCTCTCTACCTATCTTACTATAGTATGTTAAATTGATTTTTAACTGTAAACTAACCTTGCATTCCTGGCACAAATTTAATTTTGCCATGGTAGCTAACCTTTTTTTAATACCTTGCTAGATTAGTTTACTAATATTTTAATTTTTTGCTTTAGTTTACATGAGTGATGATTTGTAAATATTCTCTGTATTTTTTAGTTTTTTATGTTATAATTTTACACAAATCTCAACAATTAGTTGTAGAATATTTCCTCTTTGTAGGCTTTGAAAGAGTTTCTAGAAAAGTGAAATTGCTTGTTTCTTAAATTTTGTAGAATTTACTCGTAAGATTACCTGGACCTATTATTTCTTTAGTGGGATGATTTTAAATAATCATAATGAAATTTTAAATAATGAAATTAATGAATTTTGTCTAAATTGTGAAAATATTAACATAATATTATTGATTAGTTTATTGTATCTGTTCTATCATGTAACTGCTGTGATTATTTTCTTTTGATTACTTATACTTCTTGTTTTTTAAATCAGTCTTTATCCATAGTGATTAATCACCTTAGTACACAAAATTCTTTATTTTCTTTCTAGTTTAATGATGTACTTATATGGAAGTTCTACCAAATATTATATGTATTACCTCACTCTCATGTAGCTGATCTTCTAATTATTATATTTGGCTGATCTTATAATTATTTAGAGTTCACATATCTTCATAATTTAACTACCTTTAGAAACAAGATGATTTCTGCATTAAAGTATATATTACTTTGCATTTCCAAAATGCTTTAAAACAATTAAAAACGTACTATGTTATCTGTTCTGAATGCAGGCATAAAAATCCTCAAAATTCTAGCAAACAGAATCCAGCAACATTTTAAGAGGATTAAACAAAATTACTAGGTGAGATTTATCCCAGGAGTGTAAGATTAGTTTAACCTACGAATTCTGGGGTGCCTGGGTGGCTTAGTCGGTTAAGCCTCTAACTGTTGGCTTTGGCTCAGGACATGATCTCAGGGTCGTGAGATCAAGCCCTGCATCAGGTTCAGTGCTCAGTGGGGAGTCTGCTGGAGATTCCCTCCCTCTCCCTCTGCCCCTTACCCTGCACTCTCTCTCTCTTTCTCTAAAATAAATGAATAAATCTCTGAGAAATAGTAGGACTTCCAATCAATGCAGTACTCCATATTAATAGAATATAAAGGGAAATAAAAGAGACCATTTCAAAGGACACAGCAACAATGAAAATATATATCTAGCAAGAGACTTATACCAAGAATATATAAAAATACAACTCAACAAATAATGCAAATAAAAAGAAAACAAATAATGCAAGCAAAAAGGAAAAAAAGGAGATAAGCAAATGGTCAATGAGCACATGAAGAGCACATGAAGAGACTCAACATAATATTAGTCATTAGGTAAATGCAAAACAAAAGCACAATGAACTAGCACTTGACACCAACTTGGATGAATAAAATGAAAAAAAAATGGAAAATACTATAACATCTATTGGGAAAGATTTTTAGAAATTGGAACCTTATACATTGCTAGAGAGATTGTAAAAGGTACAAGCACTTTGGAAAACAGTTTAATGTTAAACAGTTTAACATTTCTCAAAATGTTAAAAAATAGATTAATGATATGATTCAGCAGTTCCACTCATTGGTTTATACTCAAAATATTTGAAAATACATATATTCTCACAAAAATTCTTAAGTAAATGTTAATAGCAACATTATTCATAATAGCCAAAACGTGGAAGCAACCCAAATGCCAATAAACTGATGAATAGATAAACAAAATGTGGTATATTTAGTCACAAAATGGAACATTATTCAGGTATAAAAAGAAGCAAAGCACTGATACATGCTATGGCATGGATGAACCTTGAAAACATTATGCTGAATAAAAGAAGCCATAACACAAAAGGGCACATATTTTGATTCTATGTCTATGACATGTTTAGAATAGGCAAGTCCATAGTGACTGAAAGTAAATTAGTTTTTTTCCAATGGATGAGAGAAGAGGGAAAAGGGGAATGACAGCTAGTGGATATGGGGTTTCTTTATGTGTTGATAAATATTCTAAGGTTAAGTAGTGGTGATGATCACACCGCTGTGTAAATATATTAAATAATAATGAATTGGACAGTTGAATTGGATAAAACGTATGTTATATGAGTTACATATCAATAAAACTGTTATAAAAATGTACTGTTTTAACCACCTAAAATATCATTTAAATAATTACTATGATACTCATAAAAATAATATGTGCACTTATTCCTTTAATGCATAAAATGTTTCAGTTTTATGTTTAGCAGGCACATCTTCAATTTGTAATACTATTTAGGACTATTTTAATATTTCTGAATATTTGAAGTAATATACTGTAAATAAATAGGTAAAAATATAACTTCTAAATTAAAATTTAAAAAAAAATTGTAGAACATCACTTGAATTTTCTGTTTCCTGGCAAATGAGGACTAGATTAGTTTGCTCTTTCTCTAAAAACAACCCTAGACCAACACTTCTCAGATGATAATATGAATATAAATCACCTGGAGATTTTGCTAAACTTTTTATGTTTCAGTAGGTTTTAAGTGGGGTCTGAAATTCTGTGTTCATAACAAGCTTCCAGTTGATAAAGGTGCTGCTGATTCACATAGCACACTTTAGGTAGCAAACTCTTGGAGTATAGAAGAGAGTAGCCTAGATCAAAGGAATTAACCAAAAAGCAGAGAAAATCCGTGATATACCTAAGGCTGTGGTAAACTGGTGGGGGCTTGGCTGCAGCCTTCTTTCTGTATGAATGGCAGGCCATAGGCACGGGATCAGATCAGAGAAGCAAGGTTTTTACTTCTCAACACTGTTCTGGAGGATTATTGCCATCCTCTTTGCACAGAGAGCCATGTTTGAGCAGCAACAATTCATGCTGATTGCTGTTTAAGAAATAATAACAAAGCAGTTCCAAAGTTGTGATGGGTTGAACAAAAATAGGTGCCACTGGTTTTCCACTCAGAAAGGTAGAGAACTGGAAAGACCTTTAGCTCCCACCCTTAAAATTACAGCAAAAGCATATACAAAACAACAGCAAAAACCATATAGATAGCAAACTCCCAAGTGTGTTAAGCTCCCCTATGAAGCTAAGCCTATAGGACCACAAAGTATCCTAACATCCAAGAAGGAGGAGGTGCTTTCAGGAGGAAATGGGATGATAGCAATTGTCTACTTGTGGTAGAGACAGCTGGACACTGATAAGAAGAGTTGAGTTAGGGTGGTTGGTGGATTGGTAGAGACCAAGTGTACACTAGTGAGAGAGCGTGAAGTCCTTAGGAGCTAGAGCAATAAGGAACGTCTACATCCTCTTACAGGTTTTTACTCCACAAACCTCACTGGTTGCTCACAGAAATGACTGGAGAGTGAGTCTGGAGAATGTGCCCCTCATAGTGTAGACCTGGGGGTGGGGCAAGCAACTTGTCCAATTTCTCTATTCCCTATAGAACATTAAAGTTAATATGTGGGGAGAAGGACCACATGTACAGTCATCTTTAGTGCCCTGATGAAAACTCACTGCAGCTGAAAAAAACTGAAAAAACAAATAATAATAATAACAACAAACCACCTCTACCCCTCAGAAAGAGACTGGAATTCAATATGACAGTCAAGTAGAAAATCCCAAAGCAACCACAAAAAATCTCCTAGAATTGGTATAGAGTTTGTCATGGTTGTAGGATGGATATATAATCAGTATATAAAAAATAAATTCTGTTTTCTATAATGGCAGTAAACAATTGGAATTTGCAACTATATATATATATATAATTTATCATAGCAACATAGAATAAAATGCTTAAGTATGAACCCAACAAAATATGTGCAGGATATATGTACTGAACATTATGAAGCACTGAGGAAAGAAATCAAAGAGAACCAAATAAATAGAGAAATATACCATGCACATGGAAGTGGAAGACAAAAGAGTAAGATATTTTATTGTCAGTATTGCCAAATTGATCTATAGATTCAATATAACCCTAGTGAAAAATCCTACCTCACTTGTTTTTGTAGATATCAATAACTTGACTCTACAGTGCAAATGAGAATTTTGGGGGTGATGAAACCTTTCTGTATGGAAGTGTGATAAATACATGACAGTATACCTCTCAAAATCCTAGAAGTGTACAACACAGAATGTATGTTAGTGCGTGTATTTTTTTAATCAGCTAAGACATGGAAGTAATTCAGGATGGAATGCAGACTGTGATAAATGAATCTAACTGCGTTGCAAATGTTTGACAACCTCAGTGAATATAATGGACAGGAAAGGTGCTGGCTAAATTATCTTGTAAAAACAATCATGACTGCGTACTGTAGACCTAAAGACAAAAGGAATATTGCATGCACGTGTTACTCTAGTTTCTTGCAGGGGTGTGGGTTTGCAATTCTGAAATTGCTTTAAATATATACTAGAGTTGAACAAAGAAGTAAATATTTTGTAGGTAATGAGAACCAGGTTTTCCTGTACTGAAGAGCCAAGTTAGAAATAAGGAAAGAGGGAAGGTCATAATGAGTCCTGTGGTGCTGGATTGCAGTTGGTGGAGTTGGAAGTAACAGCATAATAGTTATTGTTATATTGTAATCTCTCTATCAGCTTCTAGTTAGGAGATTTTTAATTAGTTGTTTTCCTGTTATGGGTGTGATCTATCCTCAACAGGATGATAAACACCTTGAGGGGAATTTCTGTCTCTTTAATGATACAAGATGACATTGGGATGTTTAGAGATCATGGTCTATATCAAATACTGTCTGATTCACTATCAACACAAAAACCTAGTAAATTGCCTTTTTCAGATTAAAGTTAGAATTGCTTACAGTTCTTAGAAAAATGAATTTTGGCTACGAAAGTGAGACCTTTTGCTTTTATTAAAAGACATAGGTGGCACATATACATTAAGAGAAGCCCATTTAGGTTATAAACATCCAGCCCACCAGAAATGTGTATTTTAAACTCATTACTTTGATTGTATCACATCATCTATCAGATATAGGTATTTATAGGTTTTTATCAGCAAAAAATACTTTGAAATATACAGTCCAAAATATTGTTTACTATGTATTAGTTGAAAATTTCTAGTGATATGTGTTTGCTAGACTGATTTTGCAGTACCATGCTATAGAAATCCTATAGAATCATTCAATTATGTAGCATCTCAGATGAAAAAATACCAGGTACTATTTTTGTGAAGTATCTAGGACATCTGTGGTTCCAGAGAAATTGGTCTTCTAGTACCAGATGTAAAGCCATCTGAGTGATCAAAAATCTGCCTATTGGTTTGTCTCTCTCTCTCTCCTCTCTTTTTTTCCCTTTGCTCATTTGTTTTGTTTCTTAAATTCCACACATTAGTGAAATCATAAGGCACCCATCCCTGTCTAACCGACCCATTTCGCTCAGCATCATACTCTCTGGCTCCATCCACATTGTTGCAAATGACAAAATTTTATTCATATCTTCCTCATCCATTCATCAATGGATGGACACTTGGGCTGCTTCCATATTTTGGCTATTGCAAATATTGCTGCTATAAATGTAGGGGTGCATGTGTCCCTTTGAATTAGTGCTTTTGTATTCTTTGGGTAAATACCCAGTAATGTGAATTCTGGATCTTAGGGTAGTTCTATTTTTAACTTTTCGAGGAAACTCTGTACTGTTTTCCACAGTGGCTGCTCCCACCAACAATGCAAGAGCTTTCCTTTTTCTCCACATCATGGCCAAAACTATTGTTTCTTGTGTTATTGATTTCAGCCATTCTGACAGGTGTGAGGTGATTGCTCATTGTAGTTTTGGTATGCATTTCCCTGATGATGAGTGATGATGAACCATCTTTTAAATGTGTCTGTTGGCCATCTATATGTCTTCTTTCGAGAAATATCTATTCATGTCTCCTGCCCATTTTTCAATTGGATTATTTGGTTCTTGGGTGTTGAGTTTTATAAGTTCTTTATATATTTTGAATACTAACCCTTTATCAGATATGTCATTTGAAAATATCTTCTCCATGAAGTAGGTTGCTTTTAGTCTTGTTGATTGTTTCCTTTGCTCTGCAGAAGCTTTTTATTTTGATGTAGTCCCAATAGTTTATTTTTGCTTTTGTTTCCCTTGCCTCAGTAGACATATCAAGAAGTTGCTATGATCAGTGTCGAAGAGGTTACTGCCTGTGTTCTCTTCTAAGATTTTTGTGTTTCAGGTCTCACATGTAGGTCTTCAATCCATTTTGAATTTATTTTTATGTATGGAGTAAGAAAGTGGTCCAGTTTCTTTCTTTTGCATGTTACTATCCACTTTTCCAACACCATTTGTTAGAAAGACTGTCCTCTTCCCATTGGATGTTCTTTCCTCCTTTGTCCAAGATTAACTGACCAAGTAGTTGTGGGTTTATTTCTGAGTTTTATATTCTGTTCCATTGATCTGTGTCTATTTTTGTGCCAATCCCATACTGTGTTGATAACTACAACTTTGTAATATAACTTGAAGTTCAGAATTGTGATTTGCTTTTCTTTTTGTGGTTGCAGGTCTTCAGCTTTGCTTTTCGTTTTCAAGATTGCTTTAGTTATTTGGGTCTTTTGTGGTTCTATACAGATTTTAGGATTGCTTGTTCTAGCTGTGAAAAATGCTGTTGGTATTTTGATAGGGATTGCATTGGATCTGTAGACTGCTTTGGGTAGTATAGACATTTTAGCAATATTTGTTTTTCCAATCCATGAGCATGGAATGTCTTTCCATTTCTTTGTGTCATCTTCAATTTCTTTCATCAGTGTTTGATAGTTTTCAGAGTACAAGTCTTTCACCTCTTTGGATACGTTTATTCCTGTGTATCTTATTATTTTTGGTGCAATTGTAAATGAGACAGATTCCTTAATTTTTCTTTCTGCTACTTCATTATTAGTTTGTAGAAATCAACAGATTTCTGTAGATTGATTATGTATCCTGCAACTTTACTGAATTCGTTTATCAGTTCTAGCAGTTTTTTTGATGGAGTCTTTTGGGTTTTTTATATATAGTATCATGACATCTACAAATAGGGAAAGTTTTACTTCTTCCTTACTGATTTTGATGCTTTTTATTTCTTTTTGTTGTCTGATTGCTGTGGCTAGGACTTCCAGTACTATGTTAAATAGAAGTGGTGAGAGTGGATATCCTTGTCTTATTCCTCACCTTAGGGGAAAAGCTCTCATTTTTTCCCCATTAAGGATCATGTTAGCTGTGGGTTTTTCATAGGTGGCCTTTAATATGTTGAAGTATGTTCCCTCTAAACCTACCTTGTTGAGGGTTTTTATCATGAATGGGTGTTGTACTTTGTCAGATGCTTTTTCTGCATCTATTGAAAGGATCATATGGTTCTTATCCTTTTACTTTTTGATGTGATGTATCACATTGATTTGAGAATATTGAACCACACTTGCAACCCAGGAATAAATCCCAGTTGATTGTGGTGAATGATTTCTTTAATGTATTGTTGGCTTTGGTTTGCTAGTATTTTATTGAGTATTTTTGCATCTGTGTTTATCAGAGATATTGGCCTGTAGTTCTCTTTTTTAGTGGTGTCTTTTTCTGGTTTGTTATTAGGGTAATCCTGGCCTCATAGAATGAATTTGGAAGTTTTCCTTCCTTTTCTATTTCTTGGAATAATTTGGGAAGAATAGATACTAACTCTTCTTTAAATGTTTGGTAGAATTCACCTATGAAGCCATCTGGTCCTGGACTTTTGTTTGTTGGGAGTTTTTTGATTACTGATTAAATTTCTTTGCTGGTTATCAGTCTATTCAAATTTTCTATTTCTTCCTGATTCAGTTTTGGTTATTTATAGGTTTCTAGGAATTTATCCATTTCTTCTAGGTTGTCCAATTTGTTGGCATATAGTTTTCCATAATATTCTCTTATGATTGTTTGGAGGTTTAAATTTTGTTTTTATTTCCAAAGTAATATGTTTTTTCTTTTCCAAGCAAAGACAAAAATTTTTTTGACTATTGCTCAAATTCCATAAGACATCTTTTTTCCTTTTTTTAAAAATTTTCTCATTGTCCTTTATTCATCAATCCATTTTCCTTTTGAAGGAATAGAAAATTCCAGATCATTTCTTCGTTCTTTTGTATGTCACTTTGGAAGAAAACTTGTCAAGGATCAGTAATTCCTTGAAAACCAGGGAAATAAAGCCAGGCACATGTTCTGTTTTCCTTTTTGTTTGAATTGGGCACTAAATGTCTCCACAATGAGAATGATTTTGAAAGCATTTTTTTCTATAATGTCTGCCAATTTTAAATACGTTCTGTATTATATAGTGACAATATCAGAATATATTCAGACAGATACCATAAGGTATCTTTTTTAGAAAAGTAAAACTAATGTTATATTTACTCTCTTTTTTGGAACAGGAGTTATTCCCTCTGACAGATGGATAGTAAATTTTGACAAAGATCTTTTAGATGGCCTTGTTTTTGCAACACAGTTGGGAGCCTATTGTCCGTTTTTGGTAAGAGTCTTTTATGAGGCATAGTCTTCTATTATTTGAAAGAACTTAGTAATTAAAATTCAAAGTATTTTTTATAAACTGATTTTTTTCAATGTTTTAATTTAAATCACACCTGAATCTGAACGGCCGGCATTCCCTTTTGTTTATTCCGGTATTTTGATTGTAATAAGCTACTACTGACAGATGTTAATACTTAAATGATTCTTTGCCGAACTAAAGAGAAGAGTTAAAAAGCAGTAATTTTTATTCCATTACTAAAAGATTTGATTGTTGTCTTTTCCAGATTGAGTCTCATTTCGAAAAAATGTACACACAACCAAAAAGTTCTGAACAGTATCTGCACAATTGCCTGATTATTGTGAATGTACTTCGTGAAATTGGCTTTGACATGGACATACAGGTGCGTGACTATATATCACATATTCCATAAATACCAGTTTCTTCTTTTCGTATTTTTTCCAGCTTCACCAGGTATGATTGTTAAATACAAATTGTATATATTTAGTTTGTAAAATGTAATTTTTGTAGGTATACAGTGTGATGATTGTACATATATAATGTGAATCAATTACCACAGACAAGGTAATTAACACATCCATCACCTCACATAGTTACCATTGTGTGTGTGTGTGTGTGTGTGTATGTGTATGCGTGGTGAGAACACTTAAGATCCAACATCTCCTCATTTCCCCCATCCCTCTCCATTGGCAACTATCATTCTACTCTCAGATTGCATGGGTTTGACTTTTTTAGATTCCACATACAATTGAAATCATAAAATACTTGCCTTACTGTGTCTGGTTTATTTTACTTAGCATAATGTCCTCTGGATTCTTCCATGTTATCAAAAGTGACAGGATTTCTTTCTTTTTTATGACTAAATATTCCATTGTGAGTATATATCATGTTTTCTTTTTTTTAAATTTTATTTTATTTAAATTCAATTAGCCAACATATAATACATCATTAGTTTTTGATGTAGTGTTCAGTGATTCCTTAGTTGCGTATAACATCCAATGCTCATCAGATCACGTGCCCTCCTTAATGCCCATCCCCAGTTACCCTATCCCCCCACCCACCTCCCTTTTGCAACCCTCAGTTTGTTTCCCGGAGTCAAGAGACTCTCATGGTCTGTCTCCCTCTCTGATTTCTTCCCATTCAGTTTTCCCTCCCTTCCCCTATGGTCCTCTGCTCTATTCCTTATATTCCAAATATGAGTGAAACCTTATGATAATTGTCTTTCTCTGATTGACTTATTTCACCTAGCATAGTACCCTCCAACCATGTCGATGCAAATGATAGGTATTCATCCTTCCTGATGGCTGATTAATATTCCATTGTATATATAAGCCACATCTTCTTTATCCATTTGTCTGTTGAATGGATAAAGAAGCTCCGTCACCAGTTTGGATATTGTGGACATTGCTGCTATGAACACAAGGGGTGCAGGTGCCCCTTCTTTTCACTACATCTGTATCTTTGGGGTTAACACCCAGTAGTGCAATTGCTGGGTCATAGGGTAGCTCTATTTTTAATGTCTTGAGGAACCCCCATACTGTTTTCCAGAGTGGCTGTACCAGCTTGCATTCCCACCGAGTGTAAGAGGGTTCCCCTTTCTCCACATCCTCGTCAACATTTGTTGTTCCCTGTGTTGTTAATATGAGCCATTCTAACTGGTGTGAGGTGGTATCTCATTGTGGTTTTGATTTGTATTTCCCTGATGGCAAGTGATTTGGAGCATTTTTTCATGTGTCTGTTGGCCATTTGTATGTCTTCTTTGGAGAAGTGTCTGTTCATGTCTTCTGCCCATTTCTTGACTGGATTATTTGTTTTTTGGGTGTTGAGTTTGAGAAGTTCTTTATAGATCTTGGATACCAGCCCTTTATCTGTAGTGTCATTTGCAAATATCTTCTCCCATTCCATAGGTTGCCTTTTAGTTTTGTTGACTGTTTCCTTTGTCATGCAGAAGCTTTTTATCTTGATGAAGTCCCAATATTTCATTTTTGCTTTTCTTTCCCTTGCCTTTGGAGACATGTCTTGCCAGAAGTTGCTGTGGCTGAGGTCAAAGAGGTTACTAATTGTGTTCTCCTCTAAGATTTTGATGGATTCCTGTCTCACATTTAGGTCTTGCATCCATTTTGAGTTTATCTTTGTGTATGATGTAAGGGAATGGTCCAGTTTCATTCTTTTGCATGTGGCTGTCCAATTTTCCTAGCACAATTTATTGAAGAGACTGTCTTTTTTCCAATGGATATTCTTCCCTGCTTTATCGAAGATTAGTTGACCATAGAGTTGAGGGTCCATTTCTGGGGTCTCTGTTCTGTTCCATTGATCTATGTGTCTGTTTTTGTACCAGTACCATGCTGTCTTGATGATCACAGCTTTGTAATATAGCTCAAAGTCAGGCATTATGATGCCCCCAGTTTGGGTTTTCTTTTTCAACATTCCCCTGGTGATTTGGGGTCTTTTCTGGTTCCATACAAATTTTGGGATTGTTTGTTCCAGCTCTGTGAAAAATGTCGATGGTATTTTGTTAGGGATTGCACTGAATGTGTAGATTGTTCTGGGCAGCATAGACGTTTTAACAGTGTTTATTCTTCCAATCCATGAACATGGAATATTTTTCCATCTCTTTGTGTCTTCCTCCCAATTTCTTTCATAAGTGGTCTATAGTTTCTAGAGTACAGATCCTTTACCTCTTTAGTTAGGTTTCTTCCTAGGTATCTTACGGTTTTTGGTGCAATTGTAAATGGGATTGATTCCTTAATTTCTCTTTTTTTCAGTCACATTGTTAGTGTATAAAATGCAACTGATTTCTGTGCATTGATTTTGTATCTTGCCACGTTGCTGAATTGCTGTATGAGTTCTAGCAATTTGGGGGTGGAGTCTTTTGGGTTTTCCACATAAAGTATCATTCATCTGTGAAGAGAGGGAGTTTGACTTCTTCTTTGCCAGTTTGAATGCCTTTTATTTCTTTTTGTTGTCTGATTGCTGAGGCTAGGACTTCTAGTACTATGTTGAACCTAGTGGTGAGAGTGGGCATCCCTGTCGTGTTCCTGACCTTAAGGGACAAGCTCTTAGTTTTTCCACATTGAGAATGATATTCGCTGTATGCCACATTTTCTTTATGCATTCCTACATCGACAGACAGGTTTTTCCATATGTTTGATATTGTGAATAATGCTGCAGTTGAACATGGAAGTGCAAATATCTCTGAGATGCTGGTTTCATTTCCTTTGGATATATACCCAGAAGTAGGGACGCTGGACCATATGGTAGTTCTGTGTTTAATTTTTTAGAGGACCCCCATACTGTTTTCCATTATGGCTATAACAAGGCACATTTCCACCAACAAAACATATACAAAAATTCCCCTTTCTCTACATCCTTGCCAACACTTTATCTCTCCTCTATTTAATAATAGTTATCTCTCCTCTCTTTAATATAACAAGGCACATTTCCACCAACAACATACAAAAATTCCCCTTTCTCTACATCCTTGCCAACACTTTATCTCTATTCTTTTTAATAATAGGTGTGAGGTAATATCTCATTGTGGTTTTGATTTACATTTCCCTCATGGTTAGTGATGTTGAACACCTTTTCATGTACCTGTTGGCCAATTGTATGTCTTCTTTGTGAAAATGTTAGTTGACTCCTTTTAATAATCTTTTGTTCATATATTTTAAATCTAAATTGAAACCATCTTTTTGTAGGGTATTGCTAAAATGTGGAATTTGAAATATGACTTCATAGAAATCGACTGTATATTTCTACATATGTATAATTATGTATATCCAACTGTGCATAAGAAAATAGTTCTAGTGATTTGTCCATTTTTCTTAAACCCTAAGAATGAAGCTTGAGTGATTTAGTAGCACTACCCAAGCTCTAAGAATGAATTAAAGGAGCAGATTTATTTGAATATAGATGTATTATCATTTTTTAATTTAGTAGCTAAAAAGACGTTTTTTCACTTTTGTTTTAAAATACATATTCATGTAGAGATCAGAATGGCAATATACATTATTACATTTGGATCCCCATGTTATAATTCCATCTGGCCTTTCACATCAAGTCCTCAATAATAACCAACTACTATTATATAATATATATCTAACTATTATATAGCAATAATCAAACACATTATATGCTTACTATTTTTTGAGCCCTTTGTTAGAGTAATGAAGTAGTATAATAAATGATTTCTTGGGGTGCCTGGGTGGTGCAGTTGGTTGAGAGTCCCACTTGGTTTCGGCTCAGGTCGTGATCCCTGTGGTGAGATCGAGCCCCGCATTGAGCTTTACACTCAGCATGGAGTCTGCTTAAGTTTCTCTCTCCCTCTTCCTTTGTCCCTCCCTGCCCCCCACCCCACTCATGGTCACTCTCTCTCTCTCTCTCAAATAAATAATCTTTAAAAAAAATGATTTCTTACTTTGAAGAATATACAAAATCATTGAATTATCAAGATATATTCATGTTCAATGATAAATAACATTCTACTCATGTAATTGTCAGTGTATGTAAAAAACAAAGTATAGAATTCAGATAAGGGAAGAGATCAATATGATCTAGATTGATCCACCAAAGACTTTGCAGAGAAGGCAGGACTTATTTGGAGTCTTGAAGGGTGGATTGGATTTGGACTGGTAGTGGTAAGAGAGGAAAGTGTTCACTCAGAGGAAATGGCGTAAACAGAATGTCAAATGGAATACATGACATGCAGTAAGGAAATTCTGTGAATAGGTTACCATAGTTGAATTTTGGGATTAGAAAAATTGATATAGGTATATATTGGGATATTGGATATCAGTATAAAAAGTAAGAAGCTTACCATCTGGGTATTATGGGACTAAAGGTATTTGTTCTTTTTTTTTTTTTTTTTTTTTATAGCAACTACACAAAAGGTATTTGTTCTTACAACTATGATGGGAATGGACTCACAGGAGAGGGACTGGAGACAGGGAACACAGACCAATCAAAATATAATTTCAGTTGGTCAAGGAGGAAAGTATTTTCTCTACTCATGTCATTTGAATGGAAACTTAAAA
This sequence comes from Halichoerus grypus, assembly GCF_964656455.1. Classification (NCBI taxonomy): domain Eukaryota; kingdom Metazoa; phylum Chordata; class Mammalia; order Carnivora; family Phocidae; genus Halichoerus; species Halichoerus grypus. The sequence continues at coordinate 101,079,970 of NC_135727.1, read as the reverse complement.
TAATAAGTTGATTCAGGAGACATTTGAGGTTTGCTAGACCTTGTGAACAGTCACAAAAGAAGGACACAGGAGAAAGACCATTTCAACTTACTCTGAGTTTTCTTTTCCATGACACGAGAGACATTGACGATGCCAGTGCCCACATCTGGCTTGGTATAAAGTTGTTCCTCACACTTGCTGGAAAAATGATATTTCATAATGGCTTGGTTGCATGTTAACGTCACTTTGTTTCAGATCTGACATTTACATTCTTTTATATTGGTATAGTTGTAAAGAGAAACTGTATTCCTGGATTTTGGCCAGAAATTTCTTTTATAAGAGAGTTTTAAAGATAAACTTCAATGAAAGACTTTGGTTTGGAAGAATAAAAATACTACAGTTCTCGTCAATTCAACAAATTGAATATCCTCCATAAAAGACACTGGATAGACCCTGTAAGGGGTACAGATATGATTAAACCACAATCATGCCTTCAAAGATGTTATTAATAATGAGAAGTATAAGAAAAAGAGCTGATGCAAAGCTGATAGTGAATGCCATAGTATACATAGAAGCAGTGTGCTATGGGAATCAAAAGGAACAGAAATCATTCTGGTGAGGGAACCAAGAAGAGTTACATGGGACTTTGGGTGTTCAAGGTGGCCCCTGATAATTTGGTCGGGGTTTATAAGAAACTTAAAATATTTTTGTTTAGAAAATATAAATCATCATACATTGTTGATTCAAAATTTTTATTTTATTCTGTAGCCAAAAAATATTTTTAAATGTGAGTATCTAATACATAAAAATGTAGAGAAGGTATCTAAGATCTGATGAATGGGGAAATTGACAGTTAGCTGATAATTACCAAGCTTTTACTAACCAGTTCCAATTCCTTAACTTTTTCTTATCACTGAATATGTTTATTAATGTTTAAGTTTCTTATTTATTATATTCTTCTTTGCAACTGTGGAATCAGCTAGATAAGTTTCTGTGCCTATATTATGTCCTGTTGTGGAATCTTGCCATCTGGAATATAACAGTTGTTTACATATTCTCCCTTTTGTGACATACTTTATATTTAAAGAAAAATATGATGGGAATTATTTGGACTCAGCATAGAATGTATTTTTATTCCCTCATGTAAAGAAATGTATATAAAAATAAATATGACATTTGTAGAGGTTGTACTACACCTAATTCACTGAGTAGTGATGGGAGCTAAGGTTCAATAGATAATCTGACTTTTCTCTTAAAACTTTTGTTTTTGGGGCTCCTGGGTGGCTCAGTCTGTTTAGCATCTGACTCACATCATGATTTCAGGGCTGTGGGATCCAGCCCCTTGTCGGGCTCAAGCGCTCGGCATGGAGCCTGCTTGAGATTCTCTCTCTTCCCCTGCCCCTCCTCTCTCTCTCCCTCTCAAGAAAAAAAAAAAAAAGTTGTTTTTATCAATTTTGATGCTTTTTAGCATTAAATAACAGAATGCATGAGTGAAAGTGCTTTAAAAATAAACAAATACAATACATTAGACAAAGTCAGGCATTAGGAGATTATAAGCATAGTCAGTTGCTCAATAAAGTTATTAGAGATTCATTTTTGCTCAGCCCATCTCAGCCTGCTGGCTTTATTTTAGGCATGTGCACTAATAACCACAAAGTTTCTACTGAAATTCTCATGTAACATCTTTATATAGTTAGTCTTGAGGCTGGTTGAGTAGCTCCTCATCTTGCACTTCTCTTTTTCCATAAGATAAACCTTTTCCAATGTTTCACAGCATATTTCCCATTACATGTCATTGACCATAATTACATTCCACGCTTGTAGATAAACCATTGTTCGATAAAAGTAATGAAACAGCCACAAAATTGGGATTCTTAGGGAAGAAGAAAGAGGAAAATTGCTTTGGGGAAGGTAATCATCAGTGTTCTCTGTAGAATTACGGTATGTCAGTTGGTACTGCTCATTATGTTTGGTGTCCAATATGAAAGCTGGTGATATCTTTTAGTCATAGCAAATTAAATCCTCCATGAAAGTCAATATTATCTCACCTCTTCTTGTTACTGATGAAAAAACTGAGGCCTTGGAAAACCAATTGATTTAGTAAAGATCGTGGCACTGTGTAGTAGCAGGACTTGAATTTGGTTTACCAGATTTCTACTCTAGCATTTTTCTCTATTATGACCTTTTTCTGTTTAATTTTTTGTCTTTTATTAGGCTAGTTGAAAAATACTATCATTGTGGGGGAAAAATGGACCAATACAGTTGAAGTTCTTCTAGGTTAGACCTGTATAGAGAAAGTAATGATTATATCTTTGAAAGATAATTCACATGAAAGTCTTGTTTTAAACAAACTTAACTTAATAATAATAATAAAAAGAAACAAACCTATGTTAACATTTGGATTTTTAAGCCAAGGACTGACAAAAGTGTAATTGCTTTTGGTTATCTTCATTGAAATTTATGATAAGGAAAGGTAAGGATGCTCTTTTCTCTGTTTTTTTTTTTAATCTAATATCTTAATCAAATATATTTTTCCCATTAAGATAAACATATTTTTTTAATTTCCAAATTATTGCATTTTCATCCCATTATGTATTTTTCAAAGATGAGTATTGGGGCTAATTCTATATTGTTACCTATATATTTTATGCTGTAGTCACTTAAAAAGTGTTCACAAGTCTCTTATTTAACTCAGACTTTGAACCTAGGGTGTTCTGCCACTAGTTTTACCCTTTCCCCAACAAACACATTTCCTATTACCTTAGATAGTTTTCTTTAAAAAAAAAAAAAAAAAAAGATTTATTTATTTATTTATTTGAGAGAGAGAGAGTGTGCTTGCACCCACATGTATGGAGGTGGGGAGGGGTAGAGGGAGAAGGAGAAAGAGAATCTCCAGCAGACTCCCCGCTGAGTGTGGAACCCAACCCTGAGATCATGACCTAAGCCAAAATCAAGAGGCAGACACTTAAGTGACAGCCACCCACGTGCCCCACAGCCACCTTTGAATCACACTCATAGGCAAGCCCATCCCAGATGGCCCAGTAGAGCCATATTCTTCACTTTGTTGGAATTAAACTCTGCATTTATTTTTTTAGTTTGTTCTTATCTTAAATAATTTTCCTTCATGTGTTGACTAACACTGTCTTTCACGTAGAAATGTATGACCACAGAATACTGATGAGAAACTTTGGAGTCTTGGTGTATTTCTCAGTTTTCCTCAAATCGAACTCACTAGCAGCTTTCTACCCTGCTGAGGAAAGCCAGCTCCCTTATTTTTTACTAAAAATCTCCTCCCCAGGCACCTTTATTGGTTAGTCTTACTGCTTATTGACAAAACAAGAAAGAACAAACTCTTCTCTTCTTCCAAAGAAGGAAAAGAATGTATTTGGGAATGTGAACTAGCAGATGATCAGAGGAGCTGTTTTTATTTGCTGGTAACTGTTGCTGAACTTCAGAGTCAAGTGTGTTAGCTCCACATAATGCATTAGGTCTCCTTGGCTCCCACACTATTTGCACTTCCAAGCCAGGCCTGGATCATTTTTGGTTACTAACTTGAATGTGAGCTATTAAGTCATAGGTAAATCTTCATTTTATGGAAGTGTAGAGGGCTCCCTGTACATCAACAATGACAGAGGTGTGTATCTATCAGTGGTGTTTTATGTCTTTGAATCCTTGCCTTGGACCATTCTCAATACTCCTTTGCTATGAATAATTCTCCCCTACTGCCTTCACATTTTTCTAGGACATCATAGGTAGTATAGGAACTGATACAAAGAATCCTTCCTCTTTCTCCTGACTCTACTTGTTGTATTCAATGTACATTCAGGCTATGTTGATTGTCCCTGCCATTATTCCTTTGCAATTCTGGCTTTTATCTCAAATCTTTTCCAACAACCATTCACTAATTTATCTTGGTTATCAGTATGATTACATTTTCTGACTTACTATATTTTGTCTGTTCTGGGAAAAGTACTCCCTAACCACCCCCCTGCCTGATCTGCCTGAATTGTTGCTCTTGTGTTATTCCTTGTTCAGAAATCAGGGCCCTCATCCTGGCATCCACACCCTCCACAGTGTGGCCCTGGAGCTCCTTTGTCTGTTCCCACAGTGCTTGTCCCTTCTTACCTTACATACAATTCAAATTGTACTTCTTTAATGAATAAACACTGTACCTCCCTATATCCTTGTGCTGTAGTTCTTTGCCTTTCTGATGGAATACACCCTTTTCTGCTCCCCAAACACAGTCTCTTTGAGATCCGAGCATTCTTCAAGGCTGTCTCATGTGTTGCCTTCTCCCTTGAGCTTTTGTTTGAAATTCTTGCCTTCTTTTTACCTCAGTAGTTTGTTTACTTCTCTGTTTTCTTTTACTGCTGATTATGGGACTGTAAATCAGGGCTGGTGTCTTAGTGACGTTAGGCAGTATTTCTAGTGCATAATATTTTTATGACCTCTGACTAGCTTTTGTGGAGGCTTTGAGGCTGTGAAGTCACTGTTATACTGAGAACACATCTAATTCATCTTTTAACACCCAGGTCAAGCTCTTCTGATTCACAGCAACATTCTGTTTACTTTGTTTACAACTCAGTGTCAATGCCAGTAATATTTTAAAATGTTTTAATGTAATTCAACAATTGATGTACTATGCTTTAGCTCTTTTTATATATTTTACCTGTATATCCTCTAATTTATATTTCTTTTCATTGAAACTAGGCCACGGATATCTGTGACCCTAATCCAATCCTGATGCTCATGCTTTGTGTCTACATGTATGAAAGGCTCCCTACATATCTCCCCAAGAAGGTGGTGCCCTTTCATTGTACTCTACATGACACTGTGCTGAGACAGGTAAGGATATATTTGGAGTGAAACACTTCACAAGGGTTTTAGTTATTTCTTTTCTAACCCAAAATTAACAGAAGTATCAATATGATGTATTAAGCCTTAGCTATTTATAGCAGCAATGTCCACAATAGCCAAAGTATGGAAAGAGCCGAGATGTCCATCGACAGATGAACAGATAAAGAAGATGTGGTATATATATATATATACATTCATACAATGGAATACTACTCAGCCATTAAAAAAAAAAAATGAAATCTTGCCATTTGCAATGATGTGGATGGAGCTAGAGGGTATTATGCTAAGTGAAATAAGTCAGTTAGAGAAAGACAATTATCATATGATCTCACTCATATGTGGAATTTAAGAAACAAAACAGAAGATCATAGGGGAAGAGAGGGAAAAATAAAATAAGACGAAATCAGAGAGGGAGACAAACCATAAGAGACTCTTAATCATAGAAAGCAAACTGAGGGTTGCTTCAGGGGAGGGGATAGAGGTGGGGGGCATGACTCGTTCATGGACATTAAGGAAGGCATGTGATGTAATGGGCACTGGGTATTATATAAGACTGATGAATCCCTGACCTCTACCTCTGAAACTAATAATACATTATATGTTAATTAATTTAATTTAAATGAAAAAAAACACAAAAAAGGAGGGAGTTGGCAGAAAATGAATGTTTTGATACTTCATTTTAGCACCATAAAAATGTTTGCCATCTTGGGGCACCCGACTGGCTTAGTCGGAAGAGCATGTGACTCTTGATCTCAGGGTCGTGAGTTCAAGCCCCACCTTGGGTGTAGAGATTACTAAAAAATAAATAAACTTTAAAAAAATAAGCCTTAGCAAATATTGCTTCTTCTAAAGAAGAAGGTTTAACAGAGTGAAAGGGACAATTTTTGCTTAATAGTAACCATCACCTGCAATGAAATGATGATTCCTTGATTCATTTGATGAATGGGGTTTGGGGTGGTGGAAAATGAAAGGTACTTTGAAGGGCAAATTTTCTGAGGACACTTGAGACCCATTTCATGTGCAAAGGGACTGAGACCATAAGTGCAAACTTGTGTTCTGAATATACTCAGCTTTCCTTAAGGGAGTGGTTTACACATCCAGATGGATTTTATTCAGACGAGGATATAGAAAGGGAAATAAAAATGAAAGTGTTCCTGACCAGGGCCACCTAATTCCCAGTAAAGGATATTATATACCCAAGAGCTGCTAAATGTGTAATGGTGGATTTTTTAATTTGCAGAAAAAAATCAAAAATGAAATTTGAAATCCTGTGACAATAACAAATCTGTATAAATGTCCATATTTGTGAAGTGTTCTCTTTGAGAAATATATTGTCAAGGGTCATTGACCTCAATTTGTTTTTCAAGCTTACACTTGTGAAATATCTTCTAGCATACAGTTTTAAATTGCTTATGTTTATTTAAGATTGTTCCTTCTACTAGTTTTCATAAAATCTTCAACCAGATTTATACGTTTCTCCTTGTTTCTTTCTGAGGACACTGTGGGCTGGTAGAATCTTATTTCCTGCAAAAATTACTTTACCTCTTTGGTCAGATCATGTTTATTCCTTTTCTTCAGGCTGTTTTATGTATTCCTCCTCATACTTAGTTGGGAGGGTGTAATTTTATACATTCGATGCAGAACTTGTCCATATTTGCTCTTCAGAAGATATGTCTTGGTGATTTTTGACTTGTAATTGTAACCTCTGAGAAAATATATAGCCTCTGTGATGATATGAATGATGGTTGGTAAGGATTCAGTTAAAAATCGGGGAAAACGCAGGTTCTTGTCTCAACATGTAAAGGGCTCAGTTTAGGGTAAGGAAAGCGTCTCCTGAATTTTTTGTTAGCATACATTGAGATATGATTCCTTTTTATGAATTTTTTTCTTTTAATCAGGAAAAAAAGATATAAAACTCTTTAGAAGATTTTTTTCAACAGTATTTACTCTGATAATTCCCTAACTGCAATGATCCTCAAAGCCTGGAGCTGTAATTATATTGGAGAGGTTTTTTGACTTCAAAATAAAATTTCTAAAGAGTTAGAAATGTTTTGATTAAGCCTGCAGAGTCTAGGATGAGTCTGAATTAGATTAAGCAGTGATTTATTACAGTTAGTTTTAATTCCAGTTCTCTAATTCTGTCCATGTGTTTGTATTTCTTTATGCCATTTAATTGCCACTATTTTTTAAAAGTAGTTAACAACACTAATATTTAAATATAAATTTTAATTGTGATGTTAAAATCAAATTAAAGCATATTAAAATGGAAATAGTTCTTTCCACATTTAGCTCTTTACTAGAAATAATGTTCGTATTTTAAGATTATAGATGAGGGGTGCCTACCTGGCTCAGTAGGTAGAACATCTGACTCTTTATCTTTGGGTCTTGAGTTCAAGCCCCACGTAGGGCATTGAGCCTACTAAGAAAAAAAAAAGGGGAAAAAAAGATTATAGATGAAATTATACAGATATAACTTTGATTTTTCACAAATGTAGAGTATGTCTTTTGACAGTAACAAAAATTAAATTTAAATGCAAGAAAATGTCAGTTATAACAAGCTTTAGTTTTAAATTTCATTTAAGAAAAATCACTGATTTGGAAATTGCTGAGAACATTTGGCATAGTTTGCCCCTATGCATCAACACCATAAATGACAGTGCTTAAGTCATTGAATATCATTTTTACCAACATTTTCATCACTCTAGAATAAAAAAGAATCTCAAGAAATGGCTACTAGAATTGAAAAAGTATTTGTGCAACTATATGTCAGTAACAGAAACAGAATCCTGGAACCAGTAAAAAATAGAGTGATCATTGAAAAAAAATATAGAGAGCGTGTGATTTCCAAGACATTTTTTTTCTGAGACATTTTTAAATTCAGTTGAACTTTTCTTCTCTCTTTTTGAAGCAGAATTTACACAGAAGCACAGTAGTTAAAGATAACTATTAAACAGTGAAAGATGAGCTATCTTGCAAAAGGTGCAAAAGGGGAATTGAGGCTCCTTGAACAGATTTCCTTTGTCCCCATTTACCACTTACCACCCCAATGTGAAATCCTGGGTGGAATAATCTGACCACAGGTGAGCCCAGTGCCTTTGTGTCATATATAGGATATGACATAATGAGAATGAGTGGCTTCCTTGAGATCTCAGGGCTGGTTAGGGATGTTCCAGGACTAAAAATCAGTAGCAGCTCATAGGGAATCCTCATGATTTTTCTACATTTCCTTTCAGAAAACAGAAATTAGTTCTCTGGAACTTAAAATTACTTGGTCTATTCATTAATACTTCAAATTCATACGTACATATATAAAAAATAAAAAATAGGGGTGCCTGGGTGGCTCAGTCATTAAGCGTCTGCCTTTGGCTCAGGTCATGATCCCAGGATCCTGGGATCGAGCCCCGCATCGGGCTCCCTGCTCCGCGGGAAGCCTGCTTCTCCCTCTCCCACTCCCCCTGCTTGTGTTCCCTCTCTCGCTGTGTCTCTCTCTGTCAAATAAATAAATAAAATCTTTTAAAAAATAAAAAATAACACACTGGGTTTGTCTTGGCCCCATTATAACTGATACTATACATAGGTAAGCAACATGAGAACCCCAATTCCTTGGTGTAACCAAAGATAGAAGAAACTCTTCAGCAACAGTGTACTTCTCCTGGTAGTTAACAAACATTCTCATCGAAACATAAAACTAGTTAATTATTTATTTTTTTAAGATTTTTTTTTTTATTTTAGAGAGAGGCAGAGAGAGAGAGAGAGAGAGAGACAGAGCTGGGGGAGGTTGGGATGGACAGGGAGAGGCAGAGAATCTCAAGCACACTCTGTGCTGAGTGTGGAGCCTGAAGCAGGGCTTGATCTCACAATCCTAAGATCACAACCTGAGCCAAAACCAAGAGTTGGACACTTAACTGACTGAGCCACCCAGGTGCCCCTAGTTAATTTAATCTTTAACAAATCTACCATATTCTGTACAAGTCACCATAATCGCTATAAGTCACTATAAGTCACTCTAATCACACATGGTGCTAATTGTTAATTCTTCAGAAATCTGTGACTATACTTCCTGGGCTGCATAAGTTGCACTCACCTTGTTGTCACTCTAATTTGGCCAGTCATGCATTTCCCCCAGGTCATCTTTCTCCTCTGAGTCAGTACTTTCCATGATAATCTGGAGTCTTTCCAGTGTGTCTGTTTTTTGGGGTGTTTTTTTTTTTGAATCCATATTATATTCTATATACACCCTTGGATATTCACAGTTTTCATGAAATATTCTCTCTAAAAATGAAGTAACTTGTCTTCACATACCCTCCCTATCTTGGCATCAGGAAGGAAGGGACAGCCAGCCCCTTGTTATACTACTGCTTCGAGTCAAGGCCACCATCATTTTCAGCCTGGGCCTCTGTTTTTAAAAGTACACTCCTTATAAATCTTTCTACACTGAGCAGCCTGAGTATCCTTTTTGTAAATTGGATTATATAAATTCTGTTTAAAATTCTCCAAAGATTTCCCTTTGCAGTAAGAATAAAATCCAAGTTGCTAACTTTGGATTTTAAATCTTTGATAATCAGGTGTTTTTACCTCTTGTCATTTCCTTGCTTGAAAGCTTGAAAACTCCTTTTCCTTGCTTATTCTGCTAAACTATATATTTATGTTATCTTTAAATACAAAGTCTGCTTTCCTCCAGTTAGTGCACATTAGAAATATTTTCATGATTAAAATGTATAACTTGCTTTGATGAAAATAAGTGCTAAATTATGTATTTTTAAAATTCATGATCTTATGTATGCTCTCTTCTTCAATATAGATTCTACTGAAAAATCCAAGCTTGAAAAACTTAGTGTATAATGCTATAATTATTGGAAAAGATGCCTCTGACTTCTCCCTTTCCCAAACAGGGAACATTGTGACAATATCTCCAAAGTAAGTGTTTTTTTCTTTTAAATTTTATTTCACTGAAAATATCAACCCTAGATATTTAATGTGTATTATAATTATAAAAGCGTGGCCTGGATTTGTTTTTAACTGGTATACATATAATGAAAAGATCATCACTCAGACATAGATAAATTATGTATATGTTGCTGAGATTCCTCACCAATTTTGTTAAAATAATTCTAACAACATAAAACAGTTGCTTATTATGTATGCTTTTAATTTTAGTTTATTTTGCACGCATATGGGCCATAGAGATTAGACTAAGTTTTTTCTTTATGTACTGTAGTTCGGTTTCCCTTAGGAAACTCAAACCAGTATGTAAATTTTATATAGGTTATATATATCATATATATAATGTTATTATATGTCATTCTGTGTATATGTTATATATAGTTGTTTCTGAGCAATGTGCTCATTGTAGAAAATTTAGAAACTATAAAAGTACAAAGAACAAAAAAAGTGAAAGACTGATAATCTTACCTTAAAGATACCCTCAGTGTTGCCGTTTTTCTGTATCCCTTCACTGTCATTGTGTTTATATGTGTGGATAGATGCATAGATAGAGAAATATAAGCATATATATATATATATATATATGCTCCCAATTATAGTGATTTTCTTTAAAGTTTCATTTCTATATGATTCTGTTCTCATGATGCTTTTCTTTAATGTTTCTACTACTGTCCTACTTTCAAAAATAAAGTACAAATGAAACCCCCAGAAATTAGTCTTGAGAAATTAAACATGAGCATAATATATGACTCTTTCCAGATCAACAAATCCTATTAGATATGTCAATGGTTTTTTTTTTTTTTTTTTTAAGATTTTATTTATTTATTTGACAGAGAGAGACACAGTGAGAGCAGGATCACAAGCAGGGGGAGTGGGAGAGGGAGAAGCAGGCTTCCCGCTGAGCAGGGAGCCTGATGCGGGGCTCGATCCCAGGACCCTGGGATCATGACCCGAGCCGAAGGCAGACGCTTAACGACTGAGCCACCCAGGCGCCCCAATATGTCAATGGTTTTAACGATGGCAAATATTCTTATTACAAAATACAAGGATGATAAGAGGACAGCTATGTTAATATCACAGGGGTTCACAAATTTAATAACCACTAATTGACTTCAGCCAGCTTAAATTTTAGTCATTGCCTTTGCATTCAATTGTTTTTTCCCAGTGCCAAGTGACAGATTATAACTACTAAAGTTACTTCACCTGGTTATCTTTTTAGTTTTTAACTAGACATTAACTTGAGTTGCTCTTCACATTGTAATTATTATTACTTCTAGCATATCAAATGCAGAAATAATTGGAAATCAGGGCCATTTTAATTGCATTTAAAATACCAAGAAACCCAGTTGTAACAGTGCCCTTGGTTTGTGTCATTAGCCTGTGTTTGTTTTCTTCAGTTACTTCTTCATGCTAAGGAGTATATAATTTATAAATTCTGAGTATTCATGGTTGGTACTACATCCAGATTGAACTGAGTGTGAGGAAAACAATTCTCCATTCTCCTGTTTCTATATTATAAATTAAATGATTAGAATAAAACTCTTTGTAAAAACAACCCACCCATTTTCTAAGTTATACTTATTACATGTCTGTTATAAAACACAACTTTAGTAATACACGTTCAGTTGAACGTTGTCACAGTCCCATTTTTCTTCCCACAGGACTTTGATAATTGAGATCTGTTCTCTGCCTTTCAAATAGGTTGATACAAGTGAAAAGGACTTATGTTTCTCTCTGCTTTTTTTTACTCATAAACCCAATAACCTCTTCCAGTATTTCAGAGCTCTCGTTAAGTGGAAATATTTCCTAACAATCACACTAAGCCTCTGATATTTTAGCTTAATATCACATTTCAGTTAACAAAATTAACATTTATAGTCTTTATTATAAATGTAAAACCTGTACATCGTTATAAGTTTGTTACAGAAAAGTATAAAGAAGAAACAATCACCTAGAACCCCATCAGATAAGCACAGTTAATTCATCAGTTCATTTCCTTTTAGTCTTTTTATATGCACAAGTATGTTTATTATAGCATATGGCTAGTTAAATATTTACAAAATAAATGCATTATATGTAAATATTAAAACAATGCTTATTAAATATTTGCTACGTACAAAATCTATATAACATGCACTTTGTGTACCTTTTCATATTTAATCATCCTAACAGCCATATTAGTGTCCTCATTTTCCAAAAGAAGACACTGAGCAGAGACCTTAAATCATTTGCCCAATTTTCCCTGCTATTAAGTGGTTAAGCGGTGATTCAAAACCAGCCAATCTAAATCCATTGTTGGCACTTTTATTCAGTTGACACCTGTACATATTGTGTGTTTGTGTGTGTGTGTGTGTGTGTGTGTATCACATGCATACAAAGCCCTTGGCATTCAATAAAATGTGGCTTTGACTATTTGTAAGCAATCCTGAAGATTCATGACATGTAATTGTATCATTTTTTGCTTCTCCAGGAGCTGGTTTGTGAGAATATTTCACTTGGGTACTTGTGAACAGTACTTCCTATTAACTTCTCAGCAGTGTGCCTATTGTACTCTTTATACACCATTGCACCACTTATAGTCTATATAAATATAGACATATTTATAAATATTAGCTTCTTGAGGTTTTGATACATGTCATGTGAACATTAATCGACCATATATTCATGTATACCTACTCACACATGTAATCATGAGTACATATATTCATATTTTGACCATATTACACATATACCTATATTCTTGTTTTCAACTTATCTTTTTTTAATCAAAATTTAACTTATTCATGCTTAACAAGTCCAAATATGCGGAGGAGTTTAAAATGAAAAGCAAGTCCCTCTCCCCTCAAATCTGTCTCTAGAAATCCATTTCTTGAGCCACCTACTTTTCACTCCCTCATTTATGTCTCATTTTAGTTCTTCCAGTGGTTACCTCCAAAATCGAAGTAATCTATATTATCTTTGCCAGTATTTTGGTTATATCAACTTCAGAAATAATCTGTTGATGTATAGCTATAATATTTAATGATCTAGTTTACTTCTCCAGATTTATTGCCCTCCCTCCAAACATCACCAGTTTTATCTTCTACTTAGTACTTTTCCAAGAGTGACAATCTATTTTATAAATGTTTCTTACACCATCAGTATAAAAAGTATCTTTTGACTCCTTTTTTAAATTGAGAAAATCAATAAATTGAGAAAATCACTAAAGAAATGCATACAGTCCTTGATGTCTCTTTCCTTCAAGTAGACCATTTCTAGAGCACTTTGCCTTTTCCTCCTAATTGGACTGATTGCTTTCCAGACCGACTGAAGAGATGTCAATAGTGGACATTTTTTTTAAAGATATTACTTATTCATTAGAGAGAGAGAGAGATAGCATGAGTTGGCGGAGAGGCAGAGGGAAAGAAAAGCAGAGTGCCTGCTGAGCAGGGAGCCCAATGTGCGGCTCGATCCCAGAACCCCGGGATCATGACCTGAGCTGAAGGCAGATGCTTAACCCCCTGAGCCACCCAGGTACCCCAGTATTGGACATTTTTTATTTCTCTTTGGATAGAAACTATTATCTTTTTCTTTCTTAATCTACTTACTTATTTACTTAAAAATCCTTATGAAACGTAATAAAAAATATGAGAGGTAAATTTTCCAAGATTTTTCATTTTTAAGCATGTCTTTTTACTACCCTTACCCTTGATTTATATTTTGCTTGGTTTATTATGCTAAGTTGAAAAGATTTTTCCTCATAACTCTTAAGATAATTGTTCCCCTGCCTCATAGTATTCAGTATTTGTGATGAGAAAGTCTACTATAATTCTGTTTTCCAACACCTCTAGAAGTTTTTAGGATCTTCCATTGTGTTCTGATACTGTTCCAGAATGCATCAAGGAGGGTGTTTTTTTATTTACCATTTGGGTACACAGTGTTTCCTTTAACTATGAAGTTGTTTTTCATAAGCCTTTCATAGATGAAATAATTAAATTGTTTCTTTCATAATTCTCTCCCATCTATTTTCTCATTTCTCATTTTCCAACCTGTAGTTGTTGGATATTGAACCTGTTCATTGTATCCTATATTATCACTAGTATTTTTTGTATCTTTGATTTTTCTTCTTTTTATCAACAAGCCTTCTTTTCCAAGTGTTTCCTTTAGGGGAGAGGGGCAAAGAGAGGGAGAGAAAATGAGAATCTCATATATATATATATATATGTTAAGAATACTTTCATTTTTATTGAGTATCTCTTTCATAGCATCCTGTTCTTAAATTGGGCTTATCTTCGTAAATGTCTCTGATTTTTTATGTATTCAACTCTTACCTAAATATTTTTATTTTCTTTTAGGTCAATTGTTAATGTTTATTTTGTTTTCAGTGTTTCATGTTTAAGGATTTACTCTAATGCCTTGTGGTACTTGTTTAGCCATTCATCGGTAATAATACGGCAATAGAAAAATATATTGTTGTTCTGTGTATACACACAAACTTTTACCTTAGGGTGAAAAACATTCTGCTTTTAGGCCCAATTGCCCAGCATCCTGCACTGGCCTTGAGGACAGTGAAATTGTCTGAACCCTGTCTTGCCCTCCATGCAGGTGGGCATTTCTAGAAATGGCCTCTCCTGGAGTCTCCAGGCCAGCTTTGTTTCCTTCATTAACCTCTGTTCAGATGCTCATTGATAGCTTCTTCCAACAATCAGCTTTTAAAAAAATCTCTTTCTTATCAGTTTAATGAGATTTCTCTTAGGTGATAAATCTGGGCTTCAGATGCCATTGTCTAGAACCCTACTGTCATGTCATTTAACAATTAAATGCTGGGCTTTGATGTTGCCATGTCCTGCTCTAGGATCCAGCCTCATTTTTCTTATTCAGAAAATGAGGATTGGGCACCTGGGTGGCTCAGTTGGTTAAGCTTCCGACTCTTGGTTTTGGCTCAGGTCATGATCTCAGGGTCATGAGATCGAGGCCTATGTCAGTCTCCCTGCTCAGCGTGGGGTCTACTTGTCCCTCACTTTCTCCCTGCTCCTCCTCCTCTCTTTCTTTCTCTCTCATAAATAAAAAAAAGTAAAACGAGGATTGGAATATTTACCCAAAGTTTTGTCAGTAATAAATGTAATTAAATAGGCAAAACACCTAGTACCGTAACTGGAACATAGAGGAAGCAATAAGTATTTGTCCCCTTCCCCCATCCCAGTTCGAAGTGCTGGTTATTCATAGATGAAAATATATTAACACTACTCAGGGCGCCTGGGTGGCTCAGTTGTTAAGCGTCTGCCTTCGGCTCAGGTCATGATCCCAGGGTCTTGGGATCAAGTCCCACATCGGGCTCCCTGCTCGGTGGGAAGCCTGCTTCTCCCTCTCCCACTCCCCCTGCTTGTGTTCCTGCTCTCGCTATCTCTCTCTCTGTCAAATAAATAAATAAAATCTTTAAAAAAAAAAAAAAAAAACACTACTCACAAGTGTTTGCAGTCTAACAGAGTGGCCTACAAGCAAATTCACAATGAGGATATAACTTGATAATTGTTTTATTTGTGTTGTGTGTATAGAACTAGTGAAAAATGGAAAAAAAGCACTTAAGTATTCTTGGGGTAACCATGGACGTGTTTCCAGAAGAGATAATGTTTAATTCTCTGTATATATGGAAAACAATTATTTCCTTTTCTAGATGTATTTTATTTTGTAGGCTTGAATACTATTATTAGATGGTTCTTTAAGCATCTTTTTAGCTAGACTAAGTAATTTCATATTTTTGTTTTTACAAATAGGGTTCAGAAAATATTTTGTTTTCTTTAAAAAATGGCAGCATTATCATTATCAGATATTATATAATTATCTATGTGTACCACATCCTTGGAGTCTGTCTAAATCATGATTAATAATGGCTCTTTCTGACAGCTGTGGATTTAAATTCCAAGCCATATCATTTATATAGAAAAGATTAAACAAGTACATCAACATATAAACAAACGTTTACTTTTGCATCTAATTTGATGACTAAATTTAGCTATAACCATAGAGTTACTACATAAAAGTAAAAGTATACTTTTGGAAGAACATTCTGTTTCTTTTTCTCCTCATTATTTTCATTGAGCCATATGGGCACTGACATTGACTAATATGTTATAAATTATTTTCCATCTTTTCCAAAAGCCGAGTTGAAGTACCTTACAAGAGACATGTAATATCATGATTTTTTTTTAATGAGAGGGAGGCAATTGAAACAAAAAGAAAATAAAATAAAAGGAAGAAAATTAAGATGATGCCTATAATTATACACATTTTTAGAGACCTAAGACACTTACCTAAGTGGACCACCCATTTGATTCTGAACTTTTTAATACATTCAGGAAGGGATCCCTGTCATTTACATGCCTCAATATGACTACAAAATTTCAAATCTTCATGGTCCTTAAACCAGCCATTGATCTCATAAAAAGGATATTTTATTTAAAATATGTTTCATAGGATTTAAGTATAGGTCCATAAATTCATTTATTAAGTGCATGTTATTTAGATTGTGGTCATTCTGATACACCTTTTTAAAATCAACTTCCATGGAGAGCCAATCTCCAAGCAAGTCCTATTGATTTTACCAAATATATCTTAAATTTGACATCTTTCTTCTTATCACCTAGTCCACATTAAGTTTAATGTACCATCATCTTTAAACTAAGTGTAGTTTAAATAGACTACTAAAAGATTTCTCTGCAATCCATCCTCTATCTTAGAATGGTAACAATTTTTTAAATGTAAATTTGCTTACATCACTCCTCTGCTTAAAATATTCCCATAGCTTCCCATTACCATTAAGATATAGGATGATTATCTCAACATGTGGCCTTTCATAGCTGGCTCTTGGATATATCTGTATCACTAACACTCTTGCTCTCTAAACTTCAGTACCACTGGCCTCTGGTAAGTTCTTCAAACACTTAATTCCTCCTACCAGAGACCTTGTATACTTCTTTCCTCCCCTGCTCATTCTGGCTAACTCGTTCTCGTCCTTCATATCCCATCTAGCACATCCCTTCCTCTGACCCTTCAGACTATACCACACTCCCTGTTACATGCTCTTATACCACTTCCTAGCACATACATAATTCGTAATTTTCACATTTATTTTGTGATGACAAAATTAACGTCTGGCATGCCCTATAGAATGTAAGATCCAGGAGATCAGGAATACTGTGGGTTTCTTTCTAATTACTATATCCCAAAATCTAAAACAGCGCCTGGGACATTATAAATTCTCTCAAAATTGAATGAATGAATGAATGAATGACTTGATCTAATGATGAATTTTAGAATATCTAGAAAAATCCTAAGTCACTCACAGGTATCCTAACACAGGGTTTGAGCCTATATACCCTGAAAAAGATCTCAAGGTCAAATATTCTTTGTTCTTAATTAAAGTCATGAGCTTTTATAATGACCAACAAAATATCCCTTTGCACAAATTGAGGAGATTAGTGATGGCATATCTGAGTAAAAACCATCCCCACTCCTGCTACGTGTGAGTTGTAATTTTCCCTAAAAAGCAGTTTTGAGAGTATTTCTATTGATTTTGAAAGTCCTTAATTCACTTTACTTTTTGCTGCTCCATAGACTTACCCATTCATCATTAATTCCACAAGGATTTGGGGGAAGTTAATTCAAAGTTGGACACTGAGAGAATCTATTCCAATCTCCATTTCCACATATGGGCATCCTAGGAGAAGGCAGTAGGTGATAGTTTGCACAAAGGACTAACTGTGATAACTATGCTAAAAGCCAGAGCAAAAGCAAAGGTAAAATTTCCCCAAGACTTTTCACCCACAGCTGTGTCAAGGCAAGGCAAGTCTGAAAGATTTAGCCAGTTAAGAAACACTGAGCCCATTTTTTTTTTTTTTAATTCGAGGACTTCATTACTTAATAAACAGTGAAAACAGAAGTTATCAAAAGGGCCAGATCCCCATGTCCCTTGTGCAGGTTAATACCACAACAAAAGGGCTTTTGTTGATGAATGCATCATGCCTGGTAGGACACCTGTTGTTGACAGCCAATTTCATGCTGCAACTAAGCAGTTTCATAGCCTGTAACTCTCCCCTGAAGGGGGCTAGGTAGTAACCCTCCTACTGCTTCAGAATGTAGGAGGCAGGGGCGCCTGGGTGGCTCAGTCGGTTAAGTGGCTGCCTTCGGCTCAGGTCATGATCCTAGGGTCCTGGGATCGAGCCCCGCATCGGGCTCCCTGCTCACCGGGAAGCCTGCTTCTCCCTCTCCCACTCCCACTGCTTGTGTTCCCTCTCTCGCTGTCTCTCTCTCTCTCTCTGTTAAATAAATAAATAAAATCTTAAAAAAAAAAAAATGTAGGAGGCAATGAGAAACTGATGATACCCTCTCAGGCGAGGTAGGGAGGCAGGTGAGAAAGGTTCTTGTAACAGCTCTTCATGTGCCTCTATGCTCTTCTGTTACGAGAGGATCAAAGGCTTTCTGCCAAGACTTTATCCACTGCAGTTAAGCCTTGTATATGTGGCCTATGCGTTGGCATGCCGGGATGCCATGGTGTAGTCATTCCCCTACAAACGGGTAAGTTCAATCTCCTCCAAGTCCATAGACTCCTTATCGTTTTACTGTGTTTTAGACTAGAAAGTTGAAGTTTAAGAGAGATGGATGTGGCTTTGTGTTTTCCTTCTTTTATTTATGTGTTTCTCTCAAAAATCCTGCTACTTATATACCATTATTTTGATTCCAGATTTAAATTTTATTTTCAACCATGGCGTTAAGTATTTTTTGAATTCTTAGTCATTCTCATTTTTTTCTCTACGTGACCAAAAAAAAAAAAACAGTGATATGATATGATGTTCATCTAAACAGTAGCACAGAGTGTCCTATGAATTTCACACAAAAATACCCACGTGATTTCCTGCGGCTAACTGGAAATCCATTACTTGGTAAATTATATGTACATTTGAAGGGAACTGTAGGTTTTACAGATTGGATCAAGATGTTTCAACTGATGACAGTAACTGGATTGTAGGCTTGCTGGGATCTGCAGCGGTCTTCACTTTTATTGTAGAAGTGAGTATATTGCAGAGTATAGGCCCTGGGCACGTGATCTACCCTGAAGACCTACTTGTTGTGCCTTTTTAATAAAATATTTCTTCTTTTATCTTTTACTAAATAGAAACCAAATTACTATCACTCTGAAATTCACCAGTCGCTTCCTTCATCCTGCTGAAGCTTCACTGCTATTAATTTCAAAACCTAGGCATGCAATAGGAGGGACTACAATGACTTTTGCTCTTAAGGCTGAAGTCCTCAATTTTAAAGCCATTGTAAGTAAATTTTACCTCTTTCGTGTGTCTTCTCTTCTCAGGCCATGGAGTGTCCCAAGCACAGCTGTTCCTCCAAGTTTTCTCTCTATACAGCTCCTGTTCTTTGAGAGCCTGTGTACAGACACACGTGCACATAATTACATTTGCACAATTCTTGGCTTCTGTGTCTCTGATATTCTTGCTGTGATACTCTTTCTGTGGAAATAATTCTTCAATTTTATAAGAGGATTTGCTTGTATTGAGTCTTCCTTTAAGGTCAGATTTTTAGGATTATGTTTGTTCTTTTCATAATGGAGTCATTCGCTATACACATAGCAACTTACATTCCCTTCTGCTGTGGAGACTTGTGATTTAAGGTAAAGCAGTCCCTGGGCTTCTGTCTATGTTTTTGTTTGAATTGAGGGTTGGTGGTTTATGCAGCAAAGAAAATGTTTCTCTTCTCTGATAGGAACATTCATCAATTTATCTTGAGTGCCCCCTGGATCAAATCCACTCTAAAGATAATGCTAAGACTGGCATTTATTGAGAGGCGATAACGTGAGAGACAGAATTCAGTTTATATCTCAAAGGATGGGGGAGAAGGATTTTTAAATCTCTATAAAATAGTTGTGATATTGCTATCATTGACTTTTTATAGCTGTTATTTTGTCTAAATATTATTTTATACCATGGATGTATGGTAAAGAAGAAGTAAACTTGTTATGTCGCCAGATTTCCACATGGATTATAAAGAATTTGGGGTGTGCAGTGGCATGAGTAGAAAAAAAAGAGATTGACTCCAGTAATGGCCAGTTGTGTGAGGAGAGCATTAAGTTGCTCACATGGACAGACTGATTTACAAGGTACAGACACCCAGAACAGGAAGCGGGCATTTGATTATCACTGAGATGTGTGTCGTGATCTTCAGATTTCCTCTTGAATAATAAATTCTTACACTTCCCAACCCTCTCACAGGAATTCTCCAAAATAAAACATTGCTTTGCCATATGTGTCTCTAGACATGGATGATTTTAGTTTGTCATTTACATGGTTCTGGGGCAGAAAACCTGACACCTGAAGTTCATGCAGTCTGTTTACTTCTCCATCTGGCTACTCATGGTTTTAGTAATCCAGGGAGTGGGCTGGATAATAATGGAGAAATGAAATAAGATAATAACATGATCAGTCTAAAAATGTAGAATTCCTAGAATCTTATCTTCCATGCAAGTCCTTCGGGTAATTCGAAGTTTTAATTTTAGATGTGTGCTTTTATTACAGTACAAATAATGTCAGTGTGGCCACCGCATTGTAAACACAGGCATGCCACACTCATACACAGATATTCATGCACTCACAGAGCTATGCATGTGCACATACATACACCTTGTTTCTTCCTTATGTCATGTATATTAGGTATAGGTATGATTAATTTTCGAATGTGAAATCATAGTCATTAACAAAACCAATTTTAAGGAAATCAGTTTAAGAGACACTGTTGTGACAAATAATTCAGTAAATGTGGTAAAATCTATTTCTGTCCTTCCCACCCAGATTTTAGCAGTACACTATTTGTGGGACAAGGGAGATTGCATAAATTAATATCACTGTAATATTTCAGTGTACTATTTTTTAGGTACTTTAAGTTTGTATATTACAATTCAGGTTATTCATTTTTGTTACTTTCATATAGAATTATTATTATTATTATTATTTTTTACTTTAGGAAGTTTTATGTTGCAAATCTCCATGTTATAAATGGAAAGAAATTAATGTGAATGTTAAAAATCCCTTCCATACTGCTGGGGACTTCAGGTACGTTAATATAACATTTTCATATAATTTCTTTGCAATTAGTCATATCCAATCTTAAGGTGAATAATTTTTTTCAACATGAACCATTTTGAGGAGAAATTTTATGTGTTTACATTACAATAAATTTATGAACATCATCAGATAAAACAGAACAAATAATTAAGATAAATCAAGTTTTCTTAAAATGCTATTTGATCTATTTAAAGCTAAGAGTGAGCATATCAAATTTATGAATTTTGTCTATGAGCTTTCTGTTTGTTGAGCTATTCTAATCTTTTATTTTTTAAAAATGTATAAATAGACTTTTTTACTTCTAATTTTATTCCATCTATTAATTTCTGAAAATAAAATCCTGATTCAAGCAGAACATGCATTTTAACTTAAGGCATCATGATTAATTAAAACTGTACATTTACCATGTAGGGGCATCTGGGTGGCTCAGTCGTTAAGCGTCTGCCTTCGGCTCAGGTCATGATCCCGGGGTCCTGGGATCGAGCCCCGCATCGGGCTCCCTGCTCAGCGGGAAGCCTGCTTCTCCCTCTCCCACTCCCCCTGCTTGTGTTCCCTCTCTCGCTGTGTCTCTCTCTGTCAAATAAATAAATAAAATCTTTAAAAAACAAACAAACTGTACATTAACCATGAATTTGTGCATCTTGAGATTTAACAACAACAATAATAACAACACAGGTTTGAGATGAAAATAAAATGCTTAAGTATTATTTAAAGTCATAATAGACAAGTATCTTTATAAACTTATATATTGACGGAGAAAACGGTCAGTGACACCCATGTATTGCTTCAATTATGCACTGTTTCCATTGGCTTTAGAAATCAGATCCTCACAACAATGCTTGTGTTGAGACTAGAAGCTGTATGTATGCTTATTATTTTAGTATTTGATAATATCCAGTTTTTAAAATCACTATATTCCTAGGCTTTTGGTAGTTTCTTATTAATAATCATTTATTATTGATAAAACAAATTTTTTGTTAAAATAGTTATTGGTGAATTTATGGTTCCTATGTTCATGTAAGGGAGAGTTTCATTTACTGTAATTTTATTAAAGTGTTATATCAGAATGCAAGGAACAACAAAAAAAGTCAGAATATGTAGCATTAATCCAGTATTAAACTATGCCCTTAAATGAACCAAATGACTGACTCCAGTTCTTCAGAGGAAATCAAGATCAAACACAATTAGTCTTATATTCTAGTGGTAGAGCTGAAAGGAAATCTCAAAGTTCCAGGAATTGGTAGACTATTATAGTTTTATGTCTTTCAAAAAATCATAATATTTTATTGTTACTTTATGGTTTATCTCAGATTGAATTAAAATTCAATCGGAGTTGGTGCATGATTTGTTTGGTAGAGGACAAGGCTCCTTCCGCCTTTGTATGAATGTGGCCCTCAAACTTAGGCAATGGGCATATAAACTCAAAATTTTAAAACCAATTACAAAATTTGTAAAGTCAATATTTTACAACAGACATGTATTTTAAAATTTAAAAAAATACAATAGAAAAGAAAGGAAATTTAATTGCCAATTCATTCTTCTGGAGATTTTTTTTATGTTATAAATACCATAACAATAAGTGAACTAGCTTTTAATGTTACACTTAAAAAATGAGAATTATTAACAATCTAATATGAAACATACTTTAAAACAAAATTGTCCATATATTTTCCCCAAAATTATATGCAGTGCAGTGACCAGATCTGATCACTTTTTAATCAAAATTTAACACTACTTATAACAAAAATGGCAACCCAACCTAGATTTAACAGAGACAGGATTCACCCACATGCCTCTGTCTACCAGATTAGTGGTTCTCAAATTCCTCTTTTGCAGAATGCAACTATTTCTTGCTATATAATGCTTTTTTATATGTTATAAGATTTGATTTCCTAGTATTTTGTTGAAAGATTTTACACTTATAATCGTAGGGTTTAATGGTATAATTCCCTTTTCTAGTGATGACTGTATCTGTTTTTTTGTGTCATTAATACTAGCCTCCAAGAATGATTTGGGAACTGATCCCTTCTATTCTGTTTTTTTTTGGAAGAGTTTGTGAAGTATTGGTATTAATTCTTTTAATCTTCAGTAGAATTCACAACTAAAGCCATCTGGGTCTGAGCTTTGCTTTATGGGAAGTTTATTTCATTACTAGTTCTCTCTTTATTTGTTATAGGCCTAATCAGATATTTATTTCTTCTTTTAATCAGTTTTGATAGTTTGTGTCATTCTAGGAATTTGTACATTTCCTCCACATTATCTAATTTGTTGGCACAGACGTTTTCATAGTATTCTCTCAGAATCCTTTGATCTTCTTTCCTTTATTCTTGATCAGTCTAGGTAAACATTTGTCAGTGTTATTGATCTTTTCAAAGAACATTTTTTCTGGTTTTCTTGATATTCTCTATTATTTATTGAGGTAGAATTGACATATAAAAAAACTGCACATGTTTAATATATACAATTTGATGAGTTTGGACATATGCATGCAACCATAATACTATCACCACAATTAAGGTAATATACATATCTGTCACTTCCAAAAGTTTCTTTGTTACTTTTTTTTTTTTTTTGGTGGTAAGAATATTTAGCATGAGACTTACCCTCTTAACACTCTTTTTTTTTTTTTTTTTAAGATGTTATTTATTTATTTATTTGACAGAGAGATAGAACAAGTAGGCAGAGAGGCAGGCAGAGGGAGAGGGAGAAGCAGGCTCCCCGCCGAGCAGGGAGCCCGATGCGGGGCTCGATCCCAGGACCCTGGGATCATGACCTGAGCCAAAGGTAGCCACTTAACTGACTGAGCCACCCAGGCGCCCCACCTCTTAACACTCTTAACAGATGTTTAAGCACACAGTACCATGTTGTTAACTCTGTTGTATATCACATCTCTAGGACTTATTCATCTTGCATAACTGAAACTTTATATAACAACTCTTCATTTCATCCTAGTACCAGTTGTTAGCAACCACCATTCTCTTTCTCTGCCTTTGGAGTTTGACTATTTTAGATACCTCATATAAATGGAATCATACAGTATTTGTCCTTCTGAGACTGGCTTATTTCACTTAGCATAATGTCCCCAAGTTTCGAACATGTTGTCACATATTGCAGGATTTCCTTCTTTTTTAAAACTGACTAGTCTTCCACTGTAATATATACACACACCACATTTTCTTTACTCATTTGTCTGTTGATGGACATTTGGGTTCTTTGGATTGTTTCCGTATCTTGGCTATTGTGAACAATGCTGCAATGAGCATGAGAGTAAAGATATCTTTTTGAGATCCAGATTTCAGTTTTGTTGGATAAATACCCAGAAGTCGAAGAGCTGGACCACATGGTAGTTCTACTTTTAATTTTTTGAGGAAACTCCCTACTGTTTTCCGTAGTGGCTGCACCATTTTACATTCCCACCAACAGCATGCCAGTGTTCCCTTTTCTCTAGGTACTCACCAACATTGTTATATTTTGTTTGTTTTGGTTTTTGTGTTTTTTATAATTCTGACAGTTATGAGGTGATATCTCACTGTGGTTTTGAAATGCATTTCCCTGATGAGTAGGGATGTTCAACATGTTTTCATATACATGTTGGCCATCTATATGTCTTTTTTGGAAAAATGTCTATTCATATCCTCTGCCCATTTTTTAACTGGATTGTTTGATTTTTGCTTTTGAGTTGTATGAGTTCTTTATAAATTTTGGATATTAATCCTTTATCAGATATATGATTTGCAAATATTTTCTCCTATTCGGTAGGTTACCTTTTCATTTTTATGTTACTCTTATATAGCTCTATTCCATTTCCCCATTTTTTGTAGTATTTTTGTCAGACATATTGTATCAATGGTGTTACAATGATCAGTAATGTTACTAACATTTTTGGGTATTTTTTTTATTTTGTTTAATTTTTATGATCTTAAGAGAGCTGAGAGAAGAAAGGACAGTGTATTAGTTTGCTACGGCTCCCATAACAAAATACCACAGACCGGTGGCTTAAACAACAGAATCTTATTTTCTCACAGTTCTGGAGGCTAGAAGTACAAGATCAAGATATTGGCAGATTGGGTTTCTTCTGAGGCCTCTCTCCTTGGCTTGCAGATGGCCACCTTCTTGCTGTGCCCTCACATGATCTCTTTTCTGTATGTGCACATCCCTGGAGTCTCTGTGTGTCCACACTTCCTCTTGTAAGAACACCAGTCAGAATGTATTAGGGCCCACTCTAATGGCCACATTTTAAACTAGTTGCCTTTTTAAAGGCCCTGTTTCCAAAGGCAGTCACATTGTGAGTGTACTAGGGGTTAGGGCTTTAACATAAGAAATTTGAGGGAGGACACAATTCAGCCCATAACAGAAAGTACACGTTTATAATTTTCATTATGTTAACCTACTTATTTATCATTTCTGGTTTATTTGTTTCTATGGATTCTCGTTATCTTCTGGAATAACTTCCATGGCTCAATCCAGCTTCGCTGCCCCCCACTTCAGTTTTTAAACAGTTTTTCTTTTATTTTCTCTCTGTCTTCTCCTTCCAGCAATTGTATTACACATGTGTTGGTGCATTTAATTGTGCACCATATATGTATGAGACTTTATTTTTCTTTATTCTATTTTCTGTCTGTTCTTTAGATCGCATTATTTCTATCAATCTTCAATTTGTTAATTCTTTTTTTTCTGCCAGTTCAAATCTACTGTTGAGCCCCCCTAGTGATGATGATTTTTATATTTGTTTTTGTAGTTTCCAACTCCAAAATTTTTATTTGCTTCTCTTTTTAATTTCAGTCTCTTCTTTTGATATTCTCTATTTGATATTACATGTCATCATACCTTCCTTTACTTCTTTAGTCATGCTTTCCTTAGTTTTTGAAGACATTGATAACAGCAATTTGGAATTAGTGTTCTATTAAATCTAATAAGTGGTCACTTTAACATGTGTTTCCGTGGCCCAGTTCTTTTCATGTTTCATCATTTTTAAGGCTGAAAACTAGACATTTTAGAATATATATTTTGTAGCAGCTGAATACTGGTCCCATCTCCCACAGGATCATTAATGGTATTGGTTAATTTTTTAACTGACTAGCTAGCTTATTTTAGTGATAGCTACCTCCTCCCCACAAAAGACTCCACACACAAAGTGTGAAGCGTCTGATGTTACTTCTCAGGGGACATAGCCTTGGGCATGCCCACAGTCAATCTGGGATGAGAGTGGCTTTGGTAGGATTACTTTTGATTCTCTCTTTCCACACCCACAGCCAGATATTGGATTCTGCTGATTCCAGTTCTATAGGAGGCATAAATTGCTCCTCAGACCAATTCAATCAAATGTAGGCTCCTTTGAAGTGATAGTTCCTTAGGTCAATGTTTAAGATTTATTCTGTCCGCACAAGGGATCCTCCCAGCTGTCCCTTTCCCCTGTTTTTACTACCAAATTAGCAGGCCTAGTTTGGCAGTATCTGTATCTCCAGTGGATCTACCAATCTACTCCCAATTGCCTTTCACCACAATCTGCCCTGTTTTTCATTGATCCCTTGGCTTGATCTTCTTCATACTTTATTGAAAATGAAATCAGTTCCTTTGGGAAGAGATTAAGAGCTGTTTTAAGCCCAGCTATCTTCTCCCTTCAGGCAAAATCTCGGAACCATGGCTCTGTAACTGGAGGTGGGGATAGCGTTGCATTTTTCTCTGCAAACCACCCGCACGTTAGGAGTTACGTGCGAGAAGAGATAGGGGACCATAGCTTTAGGTCTTCTTGGCTTGCTTCTGCCAGCACTGAGCAACCATTTTAAAGCTAAGGCAAGGACAATTTCACACCCATGTAGAGCCTCTGTCCTGTGAGTGGTTGCTGGACAGAAGAGGGATCCCCCTGCTCCTCTCAGCTGCACTTGCCCAAAACTTAGCTTCAGCAGCATGTACTGGGGGCAGGATGAGAAATGTTGATGTCCTACCCCTCCCAGAAAAGTAGCTCTCTAACTGGGAGCTGGGTAAGTTGAGAGCCTTGTATTCTTAGCTGTGCCAATGAGGAGTAGGGTTTCTGTCTTACTGAGTGGAGAAGGAAGAGGGAGTGAAGGGGTCTTGGTTCAGACGCCACAGATTACAGCCTTTCTTACTGAATTTAGTATTACTGAACAGATTTTTATTCATTTGCTCTATGCCCTTAGGATAATTTCCAGAGAATTAAAATAGTTGATTTTTACAACTTTTACTCATTTTCCTGGAGGAGTGAGTCTATGGAGCTCTCATGTTTTCATGCTGGAACAATGTTTGCTTTAAGTTCTATTTTGCCCATTATTACTATAGACACTCCAGGTCTCTGTTACCGTTTGCATGGTATGTCTTTCTTGACCTTTTGCTCCCAGTCTGTTTGTGTCTTTGAACTAATGTTTATATTTTTTCTAATCTGTTTGTATTCCTTTTGTCAACCTCTGCCTTTTGATTGGAGTGTTTAATCCATTTAAACTTTACGTCATCTTTGATACAGTAGGATTTATATCTACCATTTGGGTACCTGTTTTCTATGTCTTACGTCTTCATTCCTTTATTTCTCCATTACTTCCTGGTTTTGCATTGTATATTTATTTTTAGTATAAATTTTTTATTTCTTCTTCTATCTTCTACCTTATTTTTCTTATTTTCTTAGTTACCCTGAAGATTACATATATGTAGTTACTTGTGCTGGTGCTTTTTATTTCTTATGGTTTTGAGTTAATTTCTAGTGTCCTTTTACTTCAGCCTGAAGGACTCCCATTAGTATTTTTTTTTTTAAAGATTTTATTTATTTGACAGAGAGAGAGATAGTGAAAGTAGAACACAAACAGGGGGAGTGGGAGAGGGAGAAGCAGGCTTCCCTCCGAGCAGGGAGCCCGATGCGGGGCTCGATCCCAGGACCCTGACATTTATCGACTGAGCCACCCAGGTGCCCCTCCCATTAGTATTTCTTGTAGGGCAGTTCTGCTAGCAATGAATCTTTTTCAGTTTTTCTTTATTTGTTAATTTCTCCTTCATTTTTGAAGGACAGCTTTGCTGTATACAGTGTTCTTTATTGACAGCCTTCTTTCAGCACACTGACTATATCATCCCATTGCCTTCTGTCCTCTAGGGTTTCAGATGGGAATTCAACTGTTCAATTTTACTATGGAGCGACATAGGTGTTGAGTGAATTTTGTCTTGCTGCTTACCGTGCCTTGGCTTACTGAGAGTTTGACTATTATTTTCTAGTTTTGGATTGCCTTGGGTTTATTCTGAATAACATTTTTTTAGACTTCTTGGATGTGTAAATTAATATTTCTCCCCAAACTTGGGAATTTTTCATCATTTATTTCTTCGCATTTTCTTTCTGCCTCTTTCTTTCTTATCTTTTCAGGATTCTGATTAGGCTTGTGTTTTTTTTTGTTTTTGTTTTTTTTTTAATAGGCTTGTGTTTGTATGCTTAATGGTGTCTCACAGGTTTCTGAGGCTGTGTTAATTTTTTGTCATTATTTTCTCTTTCTGTTCTTTAGAGAGAATCATTTTATCTGGCCCATTGTCAGGTACACTGGTTTTTTCTTTTGCCACTGCAAACCTGCTGTTTAGTCCCTCTAGTGATTTTTTATTTCAGATATCGTGCTTTTTAAGTCCAAAATTTATAATTGGTTCTTTTGAATGATTTCTCTCTGTATTAGTATTCTTTATTTGGTGGGACATCATTGTCTCTCATAGACAGGGTTGAAGACCTTTCACGTAGTTTGGGGATCTAGCAAGCTATTTCAACACCTCTTATAGGCCTCTTGTTCCCTAGATCTTCCTTTGATGTTTTGGCAAGCTCTTGTTTGATCCAACTGCTGTAGGAACCTCAGTACAATTGCTACTGATTGTTTTCAGCAAACATCCTGGTTATTGCTGTTTTCCTTTGAGTCAGGTCAGTAAAGACAACACCTTGCAAACTGAATTTTTCTAGGGAGCTGTGAGACAGATGAAAAAGTAACAATACGCAGGGATGGGACTTTTTTTGATGAGCTCCAGTCTCGGTCTGTGCCCTCATGTGGCTTAAGTCTGCCAGATTTTACAACTACCTTAGTTGCAAGGCTGCTGGTTTTCAAGGCTACTACAGAGCAGTGGAAAGATGGGAATTACAACATAATAAAAGTTACAAGGCCACAAACTCTGCTGTTCTTATCATCAAGGTGTGTGTGTGTTTTTTTTTTTAATAAACACTCCTCAAATTGTTGCAAGCCTTTCATTAATTAACCAGAGCTCTGAAAAAGTTAATTTTTACAATCTTTTCCAGTGTTTTTATTGCTTTTATAGGGTACTGAATGTGTGATGGTTCTAACTCTGCCATTTCTTGCCTTTCTTTTTCTGGTAGCCTGGTTTTATTATTTGAAGAATAGTTTTTGTTTTAGATTAGACTCTTCCTTCTCAAAGTATGGTCCTTGAATCAGCAAAATCAGCATCACCTGGGAGCTTGTTGGACAGAGTGTCAGGCCCACCCCAATCCATTTGAGTCAGAATCTGCATTTAACATCTCCAGGGGATTTTTTTGTACATTAATGTTAGAGCCTTGCTGGTCTAAGCCAAGATTGTTCAAAGTTTAATCCATATATAAGCTATTTAAAAAGCATCTGGAGAGCTTGTTTTAAACAGAGGCTCCTGGCACCCTTGCCAGACTTAAGTAAGTCAGAATTCATGCAAATAGAGCTTGGAAATATACATTTTGACCAAGCACTGCAGATGTTTATAATACACACTGAAGTGTGAAAACCGCCAATTTAGAAGCTACAGTAATCAAATAGGATTTTTTTCCATTTTAATGGCAGTTTGTATTTCATTTTTATAGTTAATATTTCTCTTTTAAGGAGGACATCTTCAATGTAATTAAGCAGGGACTTTTCAAATGCTATTTTATCTCAAAATGGTACATGCACCGTATACAAAAAACCTAATATTTACTTTATTGGTTTAGTCTTTTTATTTGTGTGTAAAATTGTATTATCCTTGTGACTGTTTTTTAGCCAGAACAAATTATGACCCATATAAATTGCCCTGAAGATTCACCTTGGATTTATTGAAATATAAAGAAACATAGTAAATTTTTTCTGCCTCATAATTTTATGAGATTTGAATGAGAATTTAGTGCCTTAATTTAAATTAAAATTACCCTCTAGAGAGGAATTCTTCCTACATTTGCCTAACTATAACTTTAAAATGATATAAGCAAATCTGGTAGTCTGATACATGTCTTACATAGTTCATAGTTTACATTTTCCTACAGTTAATTTTGTCTGTTTAAAAATTTTTAGTATTTAATATTAATATAATTCCTTACAATCCTTATATGAAACTATCAGAACTACCAACTTAAAATAAAAGGACAGAAAGTGACATTAGTTTTGTCAGTGAGCAAGAATTCCTGTCCCCTTTAAGGGTCCTTCTAGCTGGACTAAGAATCACATTGACATGAAACAGATTAACAGGAGAAAATCAAATTTAATAGTGTAAGTATGAGGAATCCACCCAGACAAGGAAATTCCAAAGACAGGCAAAATGAGGTATATATGTCATACTGAACTAAGGAGAAGGGGGTAGGAGTCTGGGAATTTAGAGGAAAGGAATGCAGCTCACAGGGGGAGAAGAAAAGCAGATGTTTGGTGATTAGACATTTGCCCTGCCCTATAGATGGGTCACTCAGATAAAATTTATTTCTGCTAATAACCCTTATTCTGGGAAAGACCCCAATTTAGATTATTCTTTATAATTAAGGGAGAGGCAGAAGTTTCTTTTGAGGCCACAGGGTCTTGATTGCCTTCAGCTTAAAATAATCTGCACGCCAAAGTGGGACATTTTGGGAGCAGAGGCTATCCTGAACCCCTTCAACATTGAAACATTAGGATGTATGAATGTGTTACATTTTAGTTTTGTATGCAGTTGGATGTGTGTTTGTGTTTCAATACTAAAGCATTTGATTTTTATTATTGATCTGTCTTTTTATTGTAAAGCTCGTATTATGAGATTAATAACTATTACATAATAAAGATTTATTTTATTTTTTTTTAATTTAATAAGGATTTATTTTAATAAATTTTTGGGAAGGAAGAAATTTTCTCTGCTCTTCAAGATCATTTTCTAGCTGAACTAAGAATCTAATTAGCTGAGACAGATTAACAGGAGAAAATCAAATTTACTTTCTTACATAAGGGAATTCACACACATGTGAAATTCCAAAGACAGTGAAGCAACATGAGACTTAGATGAGCTAAGAAGAAAGATAGGAGTGTGAGGATACAAAGGGGAGGAAGACCATTAGCAACAAAGTGAGA
Organism: Halichoerus grypus; assembly: GCF_964656455.1. NCBI lineage: Eukaryota > Metazoa > Chordata > Mammalia > Carnivora > Phocidae > Halichoerus > Halichoerus grypus. The sequence goes on along the minus strand of NC_135727.1, from coordinate 101,048,793 downwards.
GGAGATGTCTGGAAAACAGAGGTTGTCCTATTATGCAGATATTTTTCTTAGGTAAAGAGGAATCTCTGTTAATAGCTCTTTTCCTGGTACAGGATCTGTTTTCCAATGAAAATTTAGTAAGTTGAGAGGAAGATGAAGAGCTTGACCTGAATCTGCTAGTTTTTGATTGCTTTTAACTCAAAATAATCTTCACACCAAAGTGGCCCATCTTGGTGTAGCCTGCATTTGGCCCCTACAAAATCAAGTTTGAATAAATCTGTTATTAATATTATACAGATTCTCTTCAACTCTACACATAGAATTAGGCATTCCTGACATGACTCTTCATGACATCTTTCATCCACATCTAGAGGATCATTTCCACACTATCCTCCACTATAATGTGGGCAACCTAAGGCAGAGAGGATAACAGATTCATGCTTGTATTTCCAGCACCTAGTCCCACCTATAACATATAATGGAGTCTCCATAACTGTTTCCTGAATGAATGAGCATTATCTTATAAGAAGGACTGAACTGCTTTGTAATTCCTGAAGATGGCATAATTACTAATGCACTGATTAGCTAAGTATCCATTTCTCATCTCCAGTCCTGAAAGAAACATTCTCTTTTTTGAAAATAAGGTTAGAAATTATGAAATGTATACAGCTCTGACAATACATTGAGACCAGTATATGATTCCATTGTTTCTAGAATATAATTGGGCAGTCATTTATGTTCTCAATTTCCTTGCTATAAGAATTTAGTATTGCCTTTCCATATAATAGAATATTATTTTTTACATATTCCAAGTCTTTCCCTTTTTTTTTTTTTTTTTTTTTATCACTACACCCAGCATGTGGCTTGAACTCACAACCCTGAGATCAAGGGTTGTATGCTCTACCAACTGAACCAGTCAAGCGGCCTGATCTTTCCCTTTTTGAAAACATATGTTTTGAGATGCAGAATGAGAACATGTGGATTTTTAAACTGTAATTTATTCTGATTCTAATTATATTTTATGATGATGGAAAAAAATTTAAAAGAATGTTTTGTGGTCATTTGAATTTTGTTATAGTAGAATTCAAAATAATCCTTTTTTCATTTATTTTAGTGTCAGGTTGGTGGAATCCTCAACATTTATCTCTTTGCCATCTCAATTAACAGAATCTGGACAATTCATTAACCACATGAACCATGGGTAAATGTGAATATATTTTATGCTCATAATTTTCTCAGGAAAAATTCTAAGAAATTAGCATTCATTTAAACTTGTTATTAATTCTACAGTAGTTTTCATTTATTTGAAATATTTAATTCATATTCTATATAAAATTTATATTATTCACAGTTATTCTATTCTCTTATGTGTTGCTAGGCTATGTGCATGAAAATTGAATAAATCTGCACTTGATTAAATACAGTGGATTCTCATTATTTGTGATAGTTATGGTCCATAAAATTGTGGCACTCAATGAATGAATACTGAACCATTATTCCTAGAAGAAATATTTGTAATCACATAGATTATAATTGGGAATCCTAAAACAACCCATCCTGGTAGATTCTGGTTTCTTCACATAGAGAAAATAAGGTTCTGTAGTGTTAGTTGTATGAGGCTGACCCACTAAAAGGTGCCAACAAATTGTTTCAAATTCTGCCCACCTGGCCCCAGAGGTGGAGCTTTTTGAACATTTGTACTTCTGTACTGCCTCCTACCGTCTCCCTCCTCTGATCATGGTCATCTACCTATGAGAACTGAAGCAGAAAGGCCCAGCGTCACCTTGTTTGAGCTTAACTGGGAACTGTGTGACCATTGACTGGAACTTTTTGCCACTCTGCACATGTCCACGAACAACAGGGGAAGCTCCGTGAGTATGGATTTGGGGGTTACAAATCAATTTTAGTGAGGAGACAAATTTGCAAATAACCAGAATTTGTGGATAATGAGGATCAACTGTATTTAGGCTTATTCCACCTACATACATTATGAGGTCTGTATTTAGTTTTGAAAGAAACTTTGACTTTGGAATACAGAAGCAGAATTTTTAAAAGTTAGATTGTTTTATATTTCTGATCTATTTTAAACTATAGAATAACTATTTAATGTGAAAGAGAATAAAAACAACATTGCCAACATTAAAGAAAATCAGGCAGAAAGAAAATAATGCAAGCATGTATTAGTGAAATGCATGCATATTTTTTTGTTATTTTTTTATTATGTTATATTAATCACCATACATTACATCATTAGTTTTTGATGTAGTGTATGTAGTGTTCCATGATTCATTGTTTGCGTATAACACCCAGTGCTCCATGCAGTACGTGCCCTCTAATACCCATCACCAGGCTAACCCATCCCCCCACCCCCCTCCCCTCTAGAACCCTCAGTTTGTTTCTCAGAGTCCATAGTCTCTCATGGTTCGTCTCCCCCTCCGATTCCCCCCGCCTTCATTTTTCCAGACCTTTACCTCTGAAACAAATAATACATTATATGCAAGAATGCATGAATATGTTGACCATTACTATAACAACTACTTCATAGCTACCATGTTGTTAGTTTATTTTATACCTTTGTCTCTGTGTAATGATTGACAATGACAGTGTCATCCTTTTAGATGCAAAATTGTGTCAGGAGTCAGGGATTTGGCAATTTTGAAACCATAGGAATAACCAATGTTAAAGTCATCAGAAACTCTTAAAGTGATTTGTGCAGATCTTGCTAAGATTAAAAAGAATATAGTTTATTTTCCAAAAGTGAATTTCTATTTAAGCCAATAGTTTTATGAGATTATAAGGATTACATTTATTATGCTTGATTTCTTCATTGGTTGTTCTGTAAGAAAAAATGTTAAAGGAGCACACCATTTTTGTCTCACAGCATTTGTTTTATTGAATGCTAATTACATGCTTAACTAAGGCGTTTGAAATCTTCCTTTTACATTTTGCTTTAATGAACAATAAAATAATGAATTAATACCTTGAGCGATAAAGCATCATTATAGATACCATAAGAATAGAGTATTGTAGGTATTTTATGTTAATTTCTTTGTATTATGAAGTGCTGGTATTGCTAAAAATTCTTCAGTAAACACTTCTCCTAAGTTTTTATCTTTTCAGTCCCTTGCTTCTTGATTAAGCAGCTGTCTGGCATGATAGATTTTTCCTGAATGGCCTTGAAATAATTTCTCCACATTAACTGCAAATAATTTATAGTATCATATATTAAACTGGAGTCAGATCTCAAAGTATTGCTATAGGTATTTGTGAGCATAAGTAACTCAAAATTGGATCAGCTTAATAAGCAGCAAAATTGAGCCTGCTTTCTCTCTTTTCTTAAAGGTTTATTTATTTATTTTAGAGAGAGAAAGAGCATGAATGAATGGGGGAGGGGCAGAGGGAGAGGGAGAGAGAGAGAATCCCAAGCAGAAATCCCACTGAGCATGGAGCCCGGTGTGGGGCTAGATCTCATGACCCTGAGACCATGACCTGAGCCGAAATCAAGAGTCAGACGCTTAACTGACTGAGCCACCCAGGTGCTCCAAGTCTGCTTTCTTAATTTGGAATGCAATATAGGAATTCTATATCCCAAATTTTAACATGTTTTTCTTCATATAATATTCTGGAATGGTTTTGATTAGATCCAAAGTTTCATAATTACTGAAGCTATAGTTACAGATATCTTTTTTATGTTATGCTTCTCAAATCTAAACCGTAATGGAAATAAACAAGTATTAAGACATTTGTAATTTAATTTTGGTTGGAAAGGACACTTTGCAAGTACTCATCCAAAATAATTGCCAACTCAGCATGCAGTACAGCTGAAGAAGTGTGTCTGTCATGGTCTCAAACATTATTGATCATTCTTTCTCCTATAGTCTCTTCCATTCATACTTATAATACTTTACTTTCTTAGTTCCTTGCTGAAGGCTTCCTTTGATAAAAGTAACATAAAGATATAGTGATACTGAGTATTGGTCAGGGAGAACAGGATCCAACATAGAGTAGTTAGGCTTCTATAGATTAACTCTCAAAGAATGATTCAGAGCCGTTTGTTTAACGGATTGAGGATTTACTCCTTTGCACCTCTCTGAAGACTGTCTATCAGATCAAAGGTGACAGTGGAACTTAAAAAGGCAAAGGCTACAGTTTTTCAAGGAAAAGAGATGGTCCCTGGTTTGTCACGTCAGCACTGTTCTGGGCTGAATGCTGAGCCCCAAATTCATATGTTGGGTTGAAATAGAACAGTCTTAAGTTTACCCCAAAGGCTGTTTTTCTGACAGTTCTTAAGAGATGTATTAGAATACTTATTATGGCTCTTTTGGGGAGTCCTGACTGCTTGCTGTGTAACACCTCCAGGCTCTAGTTTATGTAGCAGGCAAATCTTTATTCACTTTCTCAAGGATCAACTAAAGTATCCAGAACTCCAACAATCAAATCCACTTTATAGGCAGCAGAAAGGAGGAAGCACAATAAGAGTGTGCCCTTTCTTTCTCCGTTAGGGAAACTTCCCAGAAATACCACACAGCACTTTTGCTTATAGCCAGTGGGCCAAATCTAGCTGGAAGGATGACTGAGAAACCACCCTTCTCCACATACACATCACAATAAAAGGAGGGTTTTGTCAGTGAGGAGGGAAGGGCCCATGGATACTGGGATAGGCAATCAACAGGTTCCCCCCTGAGGGGACACAAAAGAAAGTTTTATTTCGACTAGCACAAAGTTACCTAGTATTTCATCAGTCTGGCTTCATTGGCATGTTGAGGCCTTTTGATCTTTAAATATGTCTTAATGAAATAATACTTAGTAATGTTACACACCCTGTTTTTCTTAAAGCTCTTCTTAATGTTTGTCTCATATAGATTTCCAGATACAAATAAAATTTAAGAACATGCATTCTTAATCATGACCAAAATGGAAGTCTGGCGTAGTACCTCTATGATTAATAACTTTTGTATGTAACATACCATACAATAAGCATTACACTGTCTCAGTAACACCCATTCTGGTCTCTAGGTCTAATCAGCAAGATAACATAAGAGAACAAGAAAAGGTTAAAGAAAATTACTCCATAAAGTATCAGTAATCTCTTTTTAGAGCTCTTAACAAATATCCCTGTTTTATTCTTTTTAGGCATGTGGTAATGTACTTCCCCAGTTGAAGTTATGTGTGAACATATAACTTAGCCAGTGGCATGTGAGGAAAAGTGCTAAGTGTTTTCTCCAAGGGCTAGCTTTAAGATCCAGTGAACGATTTTTCTTGTTCCTTTTCCCTCATACAATTACTAAGGAAGTATATATAGAAATGGAGTTCCCTTCACCAAGGATCTTTGAGTGCATCCTCTCCACCTAGGATGGACATGTAACATGAGCATGAAGTAAACGATTGTGCTAATCCACTGAGATATGGGGTGTTACTGCGGCATGACCTAGCATATGCTGACTGATACTCCTCCTCAGATCACTTCAGTCAGGATCTCCCCAAAGAACATTCTCTTCTCAAATGAGCAGTACAGTGCTGAAATTATCTTTCAGGTGGCATAAAAAAAGGTAAAGTTTCCTATTAAAATTTTTAAAAATGCCTCTATAAACTGCTCTTCTTAAGCAAGAGCTTCTTTCATTAGCTATTCTCCAAGAAAATACATAAAGAAAAGAGAAAGACACATATAAAACAGCACATTTGAAACCACATGGATGATAAAACTTTATATTCATCACACATTTTACTTTCCTGGAAAATGATCCGTGAACATAAGCAAGAGCAGTTAAGACCTTTTTATTCTAATTAAATCCAAAGGATTACCAGAAAGGATCAGGACAGGACACTGATTTTAGCCACACTTTAAAATTAAATGATGGGTCAGTGGTGCTCAGAAATGAGCACTATGTAAATAATTTCCTACAGTAATATGACTTGCTGTTTTTTCAGCAACATTGAATTATTTATCATTTAATAAATTCTTACTAAGTGGCTCCTCAGGCAGTGTTCTTAGTACCATAGAAATATCAAATAAATAAGTCATAGATCTGGTTCTCAAGGAGCCAACCATCAAGTAGCGAAGAAAGAAAATCTACACAAGTGGAGGCAATTGTACAGAGCAGAATGCATTCAGTAATATATGTTGTACCAAAAAAAAAAAAAAAAAAAAGTTCTGTGAGCTCATTGGCAAGGAATATTACTATCTAGATATAGAGATCTTCCTGGGCTTCTCCTTTCTCTTTTCTTTATGTATTTTCTTGGAGAATAGCTAATGAAAGTACCTTTTGAATAAATCACAGTTGCCTTATTCTCAAAGAGACCCTCAAACCCAGAAATACTGAGTTACCTACACTTTTTATGGTAAAGACGGATAGAAAAAAAAATGCAGACCTAGAAAGAGAAGACATTTAAAGAGAATAATGAGGTACTAAGCACTTTTTTCTCACACGTATGCTATACTCTGCTGTTCTTTATCATATACAAATTGGGATCAGAAATGTGAGTAAGATTTTGATGGCCCGAATCTAGAGCAGGGGAGAACTTTCCTATAAGTATAAAAGGAACGTGGGAAGAAGGAATTGCTGAAGCAGTGAAGGAGGGGACAGGCAAGGGGAAATACAAGACATATGTTTATGCATATGGATTATGGAAGAATGTGAATGAAAGTTGAAAAGGTGTTGAAGTGTTTATCCTTCTGCTTTGTCATTATTTCCTGTAGACTTACTTTGTATGACAGACTATATCCTGTGAGCTTAGGGGCTTTGTCAGTTATCCTTGTCTCCCAGAGTAGCTTGGCCCAGAGTAACCACCCAAATGAAAGAAGGCCCTGGTAGAGATATTTTTCTGAGTCTTGATTCTTGCTAACAACCCAGAAAAGCTGGATTCTGCATGGCCATGATTTTAAGATATTTCACTTTTACTACACTGAATAATTGGTGACACTTAGAATTAGGCAAATCTTCAAGGAACACAGAGCGAATCAGAAGCCAGATGTATGTACTAAGAGTCACAGTCTGCCATGATCCTCTGCTCTACATGAGAGCTTCATGCGTGTTTTTAATGTCATCATAGTCTTTGCCAGTCTGAGGAAGCCTGTTCTACTTCACAGAATAATGTTTTATAAATACTTAAAATAAGATGCAAGGGTTACAGGGTGTCTTTATCTTCCCAGGCTGCAATAACAAAATAACATCGAAAAAGTGGCCTAAACAACAGAAATTTATTTCCCTTAGCTCTGGAGGTTGGAAGTCCAAGGTCAAGGCAAGATAGTTTTCACTCGGAAGCCTCTTCTCTTGACTTGTAGGTGGCAGCCTTCTTGCTGTGGGCTGACATGACCTCATTGTGCATACATAGAGTGAGCTCCCTGTTGACTTTTCTCATAAGAACACTAATCCTGTTGTATCAGGACCCCACCCTTATGACCTCATTTAGCCTTAATTACCTTCTTATCGGGCCTGTCTCCAAATATAGTCATTTGGAGAATTGGGGCTTTAACATATGACTTTAACGGTGACACAATTCAGTCTACGGCACAGAGGAAACTCATACTCCAGCAGATAATAAAAATTTGTAAAAATTGTTGTATGTTCAAAGACATACTTCTTCATTAACAGAATACACAATAAAAGCTACTGGTGGACATAATAACTACCATACTTTAAAAGTAATTATGAATGTCAATAATAGCTTAAGATATGTACAAGAATTGAAATGTGATATAAACATATCCATGATTATTTGGTGACCAAGTCATATTAAGCTAATGCTACTGTGGTTCAGTTTAAATTGCTATTAAGAGTTAGTGGGAGTCAAGATGGAATTTTTCCCCATTTGAATTCACAAATCTGCTCTGTCCTTGCACTCCAGGTTGGCACACCTTGTTTTACAGACTTCTCAATTGCTCAGGAGCCAAAGAGGTACAAAAAACAGCAAAATCCCACTTTTACTGCCCTCCAGATAGCCACTAGGTCCTTTTTTGAAGAAGCCCTGGACACATGGAAGATGGAGTGAATCTCAAAATTGATCCACTTACATTCCTTCCTGTGATGCATGAAAACTGGTCTTGAACCAGAAAATTCACTCTTTGATTTGGACATGGCTGTGAATGCTTGCCCAAGAGTAGCTTCATTGAAGGCTTATAATAAAGATCTCCCCTCCCTACTGGAAAAGGTTTGAGTAGGAAGGCATTCTTGGGGCTGATTTATTCAAGCTCTGAATAGAACCAGTTCAATGTCATTTTGGTCATTTTAGTTTGAAAAGAGCTGCATATCACCCCTGCAGAGAAAAAAGAAATGTCATCCCTTCACACCTCATAAGTAGGTTTCACTCCCTGACTTTAGCCCACTACTAAATTAGTAGAAGATATTCCCTTGCTTGATCAACAGTATTTTGTATAATTTTAGCCTCTTTTGATGCTATTTCTTCTTTAAGACCAAGGGTTTAAAAATGCTCCCTCTGCCATAGCTTCAGTAATAATTGGTGAGCATTTAGGAAAATGATATAGACTTGAGGTGCAGGGAGTAACCAAAAGGTAGAGTTGGCTTTCTGTTCTGTCTTTGGATCTGCAAGATACTGGTTTTATAAACAAGTTGGGTTTAGCACTGAATTTCTAGACTCAAGAACATTGATCAGGGAAAATAGAATTTACCTGAACCAAATTATTTAATTATTTTCTGATGTCTCTGAATTAATCATGATAATAACCAGTTATATGGGCAAGGTAATAACATTTCTAAGTCTGCAATTTTTTTCTATACATCTTTACCATAAATAGTACAGGTAACTCAATTTTTGTGGGTTTGAGAGTCTCCTTTGAGGAAAAGGCAACTCTGATTTATTCAAAAGGCACTTTCATTAGCTATTCTCCAAGAAAATAGGTAAAGAAAAGAAAAAGGAGACGAAGCCCAACTTGCTCTGCTTTTCTATTCATCATGAAAAAAATGGCTGAAGGGCTGGAGATTGCAAGTATTGAGCAAAATGAAGTTCTGAAATTATCTGAGGATTTTAATCAGGCATTCTACCCAGAGCTCCATTATAAGATAGGGCAGTGGAACCATGCATTGAGAAATAAGCATTCTTTGTTGTTTTTTTCACTCTCTGTATGGTCTCCCTTATAAATGCTAAAATATCTAGTATGTCTCTGATAGCCTTAAAGTGTCTATCAAATGTTCAAATTACATAAAATACTAAAACGGCTAATCAGAATGTCTGTGAATTGAAGTAAAGCAGAGAATAATTACAAGATGCGGTAAACCTTATTAAGAATGTTGTATCAAGAAAAGGCAGTGGAGGGGCGCCTGGGTGGCTCAGTCGTTAAGCGTCTGCCTTCGGCTCGGGTCATGATCCCAGGGTCCTGGGATCAAGCCCTGCGTCGGGCTCCCTGCTCAGCGGGAAGCCCGCTTCTCCCTCTCCCACTCCCCCTGCTTGTGTTCCCTCTCTCGTTGTGTCTCTCTCTGTCAAATAAATAAATAAAATCTTAAAAAAAAAAAAAAAAGAAAAGGCAGTGGAGAAAAAGAATCAATATGGCTAGAATTTTACTTGGAAATAGTCCATATATTTTTACAGCATCAAATTCAGACAAAAGCAAAGGTCGCCTGGGTGGCTCAGTTGGTTAAGCCTCTGCCTTTGCCTCAGGTCATGATCTCAGGGTCCTGGGATCAGGCCCCCCCCCCCCCATGCCCGCCCCTGTCAGGCTTCCTGCTTAGCAGGGAGTCTGCCTCTCTTTCTCTCTCCCTCTGCCCCTCCCCACTGCTCATTCTCTCAAATAAATAAAAAAACAAATTCAGGCAAGGGCATATGACAAGGTGAGAAAATATGGAGTTTTTGTATTTTCAGAAAAAAATCAGGCAAACAATATCTGAGAGCCCAGATGCTAATTGCCAGCTTTTTGAGCAAAGTAATCATGAATATTGAGAAGAGCCATTTGGGGGGAAAAATTGATGGGTTCTGGAAGATATGGAACCTTTCAAGGGAGGCAGTTGTTTCAGGCTGTGGTCTGCTAATTAATTTTCAGAAATGCAACCAGAGCTTAAACAGCTGCCCGTATCTCCTCTCTTTATGAGAAAGAAGCAAATGCAGAAACAATAAGCTCAAAGAAGAGACTCTTTCAAGAAATCAAGTTCTAGAACCACTTTTGGAGAGAATACCTATATAGTCCTAAGTTGAGACCACTACTTTTGGGCCTCAGGATTTGGGTTTTTTTAATTATTATCAAATATTTATTTCTCCATAGTATTCATAAGTAAAAAGGAATTGTTTTTAATTAATTGTATAGAACAGTGGTGGAAATATGGATGATTGTTAGTTTGCTTTTTGCATTTTTTAAAATTTCTGAAACAATGTAAACATAAAGGTGATATATGAAATACATCTGTGGTCTTTGCATATCATGTAGGTAGCCATAATTTTTAAGGATCTATAAGATTTAATGAAGATAGAGAATTGTTTTTGAGTTTCATGTGTGTTGTTGATGTTGTTCTCCTATTTACTTATGACAGTGATGCTGGGAATAGCCCTGAAACTGATACTGCTGAGGGTTGTTGCCATTCCCCAAATGCCTTAAGAACCTGTGAGTACCTCCAATAAAAACTTTCATTTGTCTTCATGTCTGACTTTTAAAATGTGCATAGCATACCAGTAAATGAAATACTCAACAAAGGATGGTTATGACAGTAGACAGAATGCCAAGCCCTGGGGATTGCTGGCGGAGTGGGAGGCCCATGGGCTGGTCCTCAGCCTCTCCTATTCATGACCCTTTGGAGGAGTCTACATCTTTCTCTTTACTTCGAGTCCCAATTGCCTTACCCATACAATGAATGTATATAAATAAATGACTTTCATGTTTCTTTTGGCTTATTCTAAACTGTTTAAACCTATTTAGGTGACAGGTATCACCATGTTTAAAATTACACGGAGAACACAGATTTACTTTGTTTTATGAAATAACTGTAGATTTAGAAAATCTGAATAGAACGTGGATAGGAAAATAGATACAGGAATGTTCTGATTATCTCTAGCTACAGAACAAACCACCCCAAATGTAGTGGCATTAAACAATAAAAATGTATTAACATTATCTCCCACACTTCTGGAGTGACTGGCCTCAGCTAGATGTTTTTTGCTCAGCGTCCTCATGTAGTTGCAGTCAGATGGAGGCTGGGGCTGGAGTCATCCCAAAGGCTTCCTGACTCACGTATCTGATGGATAATACCTTTTGGCTAGGACTTCAGGTGGGGCTGTTGGCCTAGACACTTACATGTGGCTTTTCATGTGGCCTAGGCTTCTTCACAGGATGACAACTCGGTTCTAAAAGCAAGTGAGCCAAGAAAGGGATGATTAGGAAGAAATTGTATTACATTGTTTGCTGTAATGTCAGAAGTCACACTGCTGCTTTCTAGCGTACTATTCATTGGGATCAAGTCACTAAGACTGCCCCACCATATCACCACATTCAAGGCAGTGTTGAAGAACTTGTAGACATGTTTTAAAACCAACAGAATGATAGAAACATATATATATATAAAACATTCCTCTATTTCCAGTTCAAGTTTTCTATTACACCCTGTTATGTGAAGTATTAATATAGTTGACCAAAAAAGTTGTAAATGCTTAGATGATCGCTTTGCTATTTATATATGTATATCGAGGCTAATTTAAACACTAGTGAAGTTCCCTTTTTAAGGAATCTTTAATAGAGGGTCATAATTACACATTTTTATGATATCAGGCTTGAGCGGGGGTCACCCATACTTTTATTAACAAATGCACGTGTCATCTAATTTGGTGTGCTAATGCTTTAAACATTTTTTTATTTATTTTAAAACTTGAAGCACTAATTGAAACAGCTGCTTTATTTGAACAGCACTTATGAAATGATATGTAAACAAGCTCTGCTTCATGTTTTGGTAGCAATTAAGTCCAATTTCATCAGAGAGTTCTTCTGCTCCACACATACTCTTCACCTGGGAGTAAAAGGGACTTCAAGCCTGGAGCTCTTGTTTCTTCCCTTTGACATGCACACGCGCTACTGTGTCATCATCCTTAGCAGCAAAGAGGTGAGAACAGAATGGTAGCACATGTCTTCATCATGGGCTGGCACTGGAATGGAATAACCAGTACAGGGGGCTTGAAGGCAGCTGCAGACTCTAGTAATGTAGACAACAATTGCAGCCTTCTCGTTGCTAAACAAAGAGCTTATCCTCACAAATAAGCAGTTACACTAGTTGTGGGTAAACTTTATAATGGCTGCCTTAGGAAGTCCCACGGGAGAGATCGGTGGCATGCCTAACCTTGCTGCAGCTCTGTGTGTATTCACTTTATGTAGCTGCATAACGAATTACCAAACACTGAGGGGCTTCAGACAACACACATTTATTATGTCATGCCATTTTCCGTGGATCAGAGGTCTGGGCATGACCTAGGTGGGTCTTCTGTTTAAGGTCTATTAAGTCTTCAGTCAAGGGACCCGCCAGTGCTGGATCCTCCTCAGAGGCTCCACTGAGGAAGGAGCTGCTTCTCAGCTCTCTCAAGTTGTTGGCAGAGTTAATTTTCTAGTGGCTCTGGCATCCATATAGCTTACTTCTTTAAAGCCAGAAAATGGGGTGCCTAGGTGGCTCAGGGGGTGCCTGGGTAGCTCAGTTGGTTAAGCGTCTGCCTTTGGCTCAGGTCATGATGCCAGGGTCCTGGGATGGAGCTCCATGAGGAGCTCCCTGCTCAGCGGGGAGCCTGCTTCTCCCTCTCCCTCTGTCTCTCCCCCAGCTTGTGCTCCCTCTCTCTCTCAAATAAATAAATAAAATCTTTAAACAAAAATAAATAAATAAAGTCAGCAAAGGAGAGAGAGAGAAGGAAAGGAGGGATGGAAGAACAGAGAGGGAGAGGGAGAGAGACAGAGAGACAGACTTTAGAGGAAAAGTTTTATGGTATTATCCCCTTCCAGAAAGAAACTGTCATGTGTTGACCTGAGGAGGGACTTTATAACACCCAGAAGATATCCCCAAAGATATCGATTCTGTATCAATTATGTGCTATGTTAAATGAATACGCAATGAAATAATGGTAATTGGAAAGAGGTATTGTATTGACCTGGTGTCTATAGGATCATTTACACATGAAAAATAATATAGCCAATTAAATATGTAAAGAATAGTTTACTTAAAATTGCCATTTAGGAGGGAAAAAATGCTGTTTTATAGTAATGCTAAATCTTGTTTTTTATTTCCCCTAAAAGAGCCCAGGATTTTACTGAATTCCTGTATATGAAAATTTCTGAAAAATAGTAATGATAGTGTGACTAGTAGTAGTTTAATCAAATACTTCAGTTCCTTTTTTATATTAATTTATAATATAGCTCTAGAAAATGCTAGGGTTAATTCTCAATAGCATAGTAAGGAGGCTGACTTTATTATTTGAATTCAACTTTTGGAATATTAATATTTACTTCCATAAATTTTGTCTAAATTAATCAAAATATAATTATACTTAACTTGGAATCTCAGCTTATTAAAACATGCCTTTTGATTACATATATTTTGTTGCTGTCATAAAAAATCTTAAGAAAAACAGTAATCATGAAATTATATTGCTATCAACTGAGAAATAATGCCCTTAATCTAAAGTATTGCACTGAATTACAATTACTTATGTGGGCAAACACATCTATTAATTTACACATTCAATTTATTGCTAATTATATTGAAAAATGCAATTACACGCTTAAATAGATAATCAAACATCCAAGTCCACCTAGTTAGCTCCTGTTCTTATTAAATGTGTGATAACTGCTTTGCCATTAAGAACCACCTGTTGAAAACTGTAAAGTAATTAGGCCTCAATTTGATAGCTTTCCATGTGTAAAACAGAAACATTTCTACTAACACTGCTATCAAGGAAAGACCATTTGTTTCATTCTAGCTGTTCCATTTGAACTTTCAAATAAAAAAAAATGAGATGAATTAGGTAATAGCTGCTTGAAAGCACAAACAGTTTACAAAACTTCCATCAATGTTCATAGAAAGTCTTAGCTTAGGGGACAACCTCCAAAATCCCTAAAAATTCATACTGTCAAATGCCAGAAGTCCAACAGTCTTTCTGCTCATGTGTGGATGGGGCAGATTGAATGGGGAAACCTGGAGTAGAAACATAACCCAGTCCCTGAAGAACAGCCCTCTCTGAGAGGAGAGCTTGACAGACCCCCACACAAACACTGCAAAGTACAAAGTGATGTATTGACACAACCCCCGGGGCTGTGTAAGTAAAGATATTACTTTTGTGCCTGTGTGGACCTCTGCTTTGTGTAGTCCTAGGCTCCCAAATAAGAAACCACCCATCACTTCTAGGATCATCCGTGCGAGAGAGGCAAGGGCATTAGGCAGGGATCCTTGACATGGGGCCTGCGTTGAGACTGGGTTCCATCCAGTTGCAACCATTTGCTGTGGCCTAACCAGTCCTCTTTTACCAACCCATGAGACTTCTTATGGAACCAAACTAGACTTTGTTATCTTGCAGTCCTTCATTGTCCTTTTCTGTCTACAGAACTTAGTCAGAACAAATAAAAACCAAAGTTCAGGTATTGTTGACTTGAGGAAGCCAGGATGGGAGTCAGCATCCCTGAGCAACTGATGGGAATTGGCCCAGTCCCACACTGGGGCCCTATACACCAAAGTGAGTTTCAGCCTTGCCAAGTCAAATAAAAAGTTGGCAGAACAAGGGTGCCCACTCCCAGGTAGAAGAGCAGGCAAGGCCTTCTTATTGATTTGTGGTCTCCAACAAGTTAGTCTAAGGCTACATGTTACCAGTTGTTAATATATTGTGTCTCAGTCTGTCCATCTCCCTTACATTTGCGTGAATTAGTGGGACCACTCATCTGACTTTTTGCCCTGTCCCTCATTTCATTCTCCCTCAGCCTTTTGTGTCTTTCTGTCTGTGCTGATGCAGAGATTAAGCTGGCAGTCTCTATTATGTATATTTTTGCATATTCTATAATCAAAGTGCAACTTTTTTCAATGATAGTTAACGTGTAGACTTTAATAATACTGGTTTTTGTTTAATTTTATTGAATGTGAAGGCAAAAACATTAAATTATGCTATTCTAAAATCTTTACATTTAGGCAAAGCAATTTCAGTTTTATGAAAGTTATTTTTATAACTGGAGGGACAGTATCATTTGAGGGTGGTTTCTTTTATTTTCCATGATTTTTAATGGCAAGCCACATTTCACTCACCTTTTGATTTTTCATTCAGTTTGTTAGACTGCATATTTTGTTGTTGCTCTTGTTTTGGTAAGTATACTCCTTCCTGTACCCCTGAGTTGTTCCCAGGGAAACAGAAGATAAAACCCCATTTGGCCCATAAACACTTTGAAACATTTATTAACCTTAAGATGCCTGCGGACAATATGGGAGCAGGTTAAGTGAACTTTAGATCAATGTGGTAAATGTTCACAACGTTACACATAGTTTGAGCCCCCTCCCTGCTGCAGGGCCTTCTCCCCCTTCACCCACTCTCCTTTCTGTGAAACCGCATCATCATCCTGCCATAAGCACTGCAGCCTTTTTCAAGAAAAAACATTAGAAGAAAATCTGTTAAAGAGAATTTTGTACCCAATGGTAGTTATTTATTCTTGGGGGGGGCGTCTCCTCTGGGTTTCTTATCAATGATCCTAACAGTTAGTCTGTAGAGATTCCACATGCCTCTGGGATACCAGTATTGTAGCTCCAGGGGATACCCTTTCAAATGACATATAGAATACAAGGGAACAGTAATTCCTGTTTTCCCAAATCCATGTCAATTTTATGAACGTTTTTTTTAATTGAGATATAACTGACAGATAACATTGTATAAATTTTTAGGCAACATGTTGGTTTGATGCATTTATGCAATATGGTTATTCCAGTAGTGTCACATCACACAGTTATCATTTCTTTGTTGTGTTGAGAACAATTAAGATCTAGTCCCTTAGGATCTTCAAAGTTTATAACATAGTATTGTTGACTATAATCACTAAGCTGTGCATTTGATATCCAAAACTGATGTATCTGCTAGTTGCTAGTCTGGAACTCTCTCATTCTTGAAGGAAACTGTAGACTATGGAGAATGACTCTTGGAAGTTTTAAAACTTAACGCCCTCAAGCTATATTCTCAATAATTTCATTTTATTATTGTGTTCACTTCTCCCAGCACAGTTTGATTCACCAAAAGTATAAAGCCAGTTCTGTAGGTATATAGAGAGTGAACACAGAGAAAGGACATGAAGTCTGTACTAAGGGGATTCACATTCCGTGGAGAAGGCACGCTTGCATCAGGCTGGCCCAGTTCACACAGAAAGTTGTACTTATTTGAAGTTGGTACTCCATACAGGTGGATGAAGAAAGCTTGCTGAATGTATGGCACATTCCTAAGAATTATAAAAATGCATTCCTGCCTTCAGTGGATGCCACACTGTGCTGGGGCAACCATGCCCTCAATAAGATGCCCCTTGTAAGACATAATCTTTTCTTATGTACACGGTATCCTGAAACGTGTCCATTAATTCTATAACACAGTCAGCCAGATTGTGGCCATGTCTAGAATAGAGGGAAAATGCATTTCTATATGATAGCAGAGGCAGGGATAATTGACTCATAAAGGAGTTTGGTTAAGAGGGTGAGTGGAAATTTGCCAGTAAAGCAGAGTTTGGGTAGCGGAGAAGTGTGCTCAAGAAGATTCTGAGAACATGAGGCAAGCAGCTAAGCATGAAATTTCACTGACACTTGAATTGCCAATTCTGAGAGAAGCTTGTTGGAAGTGACAGAAAATTGATTGGATGGATAAGGCAGACTGATAATGAGGAGGGCAGTGAAATTTTTAGTTGAATAACTTTATTATATTAAGGTAATTATTGTTATTTAAAGCAGGAAGATATTGAGCATAAGCATGACCTGATGTCATCTTTGTTTTAGAAAGCATCTCTGGAGCCAAAACAGAGAATAGATTAAGAGTTGGAGAAGGAAGCTGGAGACCAAGAGACTGGCTCAGAGACTCTTGCAATCTATTATACTACTCCACACATCTCCATTCTCTACTGCCTTCTGCTTTTTGCATACCAGTGGTAAAGACAGAGAGAAGCATGTGAGAAGTAGTGGTGAAAGAAGAGGAGATGATGTTGGATTTGGGGGAAGGAGCAAGGGGACAAGAGAGAACCGCAAAGATGAATATTGATATAAAGATCAATCTTAATGGCAGTTTGCATGATGTTCACACTTGAAGCAAATTTTCATTTACGTGCAGAGCAAATTGATGGCAAAAAATTGAATAGAAACTGTTCTGAGAAATACAGTGATAAAGACAAAGAGAGATTGTCAATATCATTGCCACAGTAACTTCTAAATTCTAGGCCAAGCTTTCTGTTATTTGACGAGATGTTTTCCTACAATATGCCATATATTTTTATTAAGTAATTAATATTTTATGGTATTTAAATATATGTTGCTTTCTCAAAATGTCTGTGGAATAATTTCTCAGGCATGCAATTAAGACTGTGTTAGGGGCACCTGGGTGGCTCAGTCAGTTACGCAGCCGACTCTTGATTTCTGCTCACATAATGATCTCAGGGTCCTGGGATCAAGCCCTGGCATCCAGCTCCCTGCTCAGCAGGGAGTCTGCTTTAGGATTCTCTCTCTCTCTCTCTCTCTCTGCCCTTCACCCTGCTCTCTCTCTCTCTAAAATAAATAAATCTTAAGAAAAAAAGATTGTGTGAAGAAAGTTGAACTTTTTAGTGCAAGCATACAAATCTCTTTACACATTTTCCTTTCACCCTTACCGAGTCTCCTGGAACACTCATTCTATGAAAGATCATATTTTAAAAGAACAGTGATTATTCTTACTGGTCAGTTTCACATTATAATTATGGCAATGCCAAATAGCCACCTACAGTGATTAATGATCTCTCTCTAGTGTATGGAATTTAACATTTTAGAATTTTAGCTTAGCTCTCACATACCTGTTTAGCCATCAAAGTAATATAATATTGTTCAGCCAGTTCAAACAAATAAATTACAAAACATAGCAAAATCTAGGCCCAAGATTAGAGAATAAGTAGAATTTTAAGACCTATGAAACAACATAGGGATTTTCTGTCTAAAATGCTTTTTTTTTTTTTTTTTAAGATTAAGGTTGTTTGTGTCTGGAGGTCATCCATGACATGTCCAAGGTTACCCAGCTCATTAGTAGCAGAGCTGGGGATTAAAACTTTTCTGCCAATTCATTGTTTGTGTTCCTTATTTCTGGGTCATTAACAGCTGGTCTTGTAAATTTGCGTGCAACTGTGTTATTTGACGACTGCATTTAACTAGATACACAGGAAGAACAAAATATCTTTTGTGAGGGTTTCTTACAATGGACAATGGGCTATGGGCTTTGGCATCTTTCTGGAAAATATAATAAAAATCCAAGTAAACATCCTGACTGTAAAATATGAAATTAAGGGCAGAAAGGAAATTTAATAGACTGTTAGAATAGCTCACATTGACAAGTGTCTGTTATGTGTCAGATAATCTCATTTCCCTTGTCATGGCCTCCAGACTTGGAATGTAAGGGACTTCTCTGCTTTAAGGGAGTTCTTTACTGCATTTGTATTCCTTTCCTGGTCTGATTTTATTGCAAGAAAAGTAGAGGGAAATAATTAGATGATACCACAGTTGATTTTCCTGAACAATTTTCTGACACAGGCATTTTTTTTCGATTGTTTCTTTTTAATAAAAAAAGAACACTGAAAGTGAACAAGTTAGACAAAATAATTTTTTGGGAAACGATAATATGTCATCTGTGTAAGATGTGGAATTAAATGGAGTCGAATGGAGTTTTAGTTACTGATATTTTAGTTGGCTAATCTATGGTTAGGAGGCTTTTTATAATGTATATTTAAGGGAAATATTCTGGCAAATAGCAGTTTGCTCCCTTTGTATCAACTTCCATGAGTTAGTATTCATTTTCATTGAGAAGACAAGCTATAGATCAGGCACACATTTAAGAAAACATGCACTTTGGTAACCCTATACTCACTGAGTCTAATTTCTTATGAATATTATATTTTGGGTTAAACAACTGATTTTTTAGATAAAAATTAAAATGAGAAAAAGGTAAAAGTAAAATTTAATATATTGTTTTCTCTGGTCTCTGTTGAGTCTTTGTACTTCGATTATCATTGAAAATTTCATGTCATTAGTATTAATCACTCAGGTGTATTTGTAGTAAACCATGCACACACAGAAAACCCATTTCAGATGGGTAGCTTGGATTTATGTTTGCAAAGTACCAGGTTGCTTAGGAAAAATTACTATATGAAAGTTTTCTATAATGTACTGTTTATTACCAGAGTGCATGGAATTAAATGCTAAACAATTCAAAACATTCAACGTTTTCCATATTTCTTTTTTCAGCATGAACTGAAGGTAATTGTGAGTCATAATTAATAAAATTCTATGGAACATTATCATATGAGAGTAGATGACAGTTAATTTTATTGTAAACAAATCTCAGACAGGGAGGGATAGTGAAGCTATAAATAAATTGACCTCACGATCAGAAATTGATTATTCTTATATTGTTTCCAGATTAATTTTCAGTTTTTGCCATTTCACATGTTATCTAGGATATCTACAATATCTTGGAATATGTATTTTTATTATGCAATTTCCTTTTATATCATTTATGTGTGCTGCCTCTGGAATAGTCTCTCAAACATATAGTTAATATTGTTCTAAGATGGTGGGACAGTTCAAACTAGTAGAGTCCCAGCTTGGAAGCTAAGTTTGTTTCCTTTTGCTTTCCTAGTACTTAGATGCATGCCTGTCACAAGGTCATTCTGGCAGAAGATTCTCCATTGTATGGCTTAGCCCTAAATTTGCCAATGCTCATTTTCATTGATCCTCTCAAGTCTTGGCCCTACTCCAGATTTCTGGAGTCAGACCTGCATTTTCACAATATCTTTAGGTGATTTATATGTCACGAATGTTTGGGAAGCCCTGCTCTCAACAGATGGTCCCTCTCCATTTAGATGGATATCTTATGTGCCTGGTAAGTGCCAGGCAAAGGGTTAGGTTCCTGATATGTGTTACCTCATTTAGTCCTCACCACATCTTTATTATCATTCTACTTCTAAAGATGTAAGCATTTTTTTAAAAAAGACTTTATTATGAAAAATATAAAATACACTTCTAGAAATAAAACTGCAATATATCCCCCCTGTATCCTTCTCCCAGCTTCAACAGTGCATGGCCAAAATTATTTCATCATTATAATGAAGCAACTCTCAATCATCACATAATTTTATCCACAAATAATTTAGTAAGCATCTCTACAACAAAAAGACTTCGGTTTTTTAACATAATCATGATACTGTTATTACTAAAAATATTGTAAAATTTTTTTGTAGCATCAAACAACCAGGCATTGTTTGTATTTCCCTGATTGTCTCATGATTGTCTGTACGTTTTTTCTGTCATTTCCTTTTAAGTGTCTTTGTTTGAATTGTAGAGGAGGAAAAATAGTTTTTCCTCTACCCTTCTGAATTACTGGCTGAGACTCCTGTAATAAAAGACAGATTAACATGAAAAAAACACATTTATTAACATGTATACTTCCTATATACATGAGAGGTACCCAAGGAAAAATGAGTAACTCCTCAAATTGACTTAGAATTCAGGCTTAAATGCCATCTTAATAGGGAAAAGGGAGAAAGGGACGTTGGTCACTTAGAGGAGAATAAATGATTTTTTAGGAAAGATGAATGGACTCATAGAAGAATAGATGGGAGACATGATACTTTGTGACAGAGTTTGTCGGTGTACAGTGTCAACTTCTAGTCTCTTCTGATGAGTCAGTCCTTGGTTGATGAAATCCTCAGGGAGGGAATTTATGATACATGAGTTTCTTTTGGGGGGTCTGTCTTTAGGCAGATAAGGCAAGTTCAAAGAAAGCCTCTCCTTGCATTTGCTGTCTTTCAAGTGCCTACAACTCAAAATTATCAGAATACCAAAGCAACATATTCTGGGGTGACATTTTCTGCTTCCCTTCAGAATCAAGATCTAAATATTCATCCATTGGGATCTTATGTCTTTTAAGACTCCCTCTCTCCCCTTCCTTTTCATTTAATCTCTAGATTTCTAAAATAAACTTATTTTTTTGATCATCCTGTTTTACAGAGGCCAAAACTGAAAGTCAGAGATTGACTAAACTTGCCTGAGGCTTAGTAGCTAGTAAATGGCAGTACCAGAATTGAAACCAAGCCTTTCAACCTCTGTTAATCTTTCCCCATATCATGTTGCTGCCCTTGCGTTGACCCCACTTTAATTTTCACTCTCTTTGTTTAGTCTTTTGTATTTCTTGCCTAATTACTTATTCTAAAAGATCTGCAGTCCGTCATATGCTCATTTTGAAAATCTGCATTTTAAAATATAGACGTCTGGGGACTCAGTCGTCATGCAAAAGTGATGTCACTCCTCTCCAACAATACATTACAGAATGAAGGAAAAAAATATTTCTTTCTTTCTTGATTGTTTATGTGATTTAAGTTAGCAGTCTACCAAGGATATTTACAGCTACAAAGATCAGCTGCCCTCAGGGCCATCCTGGGGCCTTCTTAATTCACCTCCCTGCTCTGGTTGCATACAGAGTTTCCCCCACACTGGGGGAGGGCTAGATTTCAGCCTTACCTTTCACTCCTCACTTAAGGCTTACAGTTGCTTAGCAATGCACACTGCATGGATGTTGTTATAGTGTACAGATTTTTTCTTATAGCAGAAAGATCCTAATTTTTTCTGAGCTTTTGGAATTTAATATTATTGTGTGGTTGTGTTTTAGATTGGAGAACTAATTTACGTTGTGGAAGGAAAAGGTATGATCCCCTTGCCTTCCTCCTTTCTCCCAAAGGATTCTTCAGCTCCACTTGACTACAGCACTTCGCCAGAGGAAGGTAGAGTATGTTTTGTTTCATTTAAAATGTTGAAGGATGGGGTTGTTCTTCATAGAGCCATGCATGCAAGCGTACTCCTGGCAAGTTTTTCCAATAAAAACTTGGAAGGCTTTTGGAAGGCTCCCTTTTAACTTTATTGTGTCAGCATCCATGGAATACAGCCCCAGTTTAACAAGAAAATGTCAATGGTGATTTTTTTTTTAAATCCTTATTTTTCATTCTTCAGATGAATATTGAAATTTGGCATGTAAAATATTTACTCAGCAAATTTTCAGTTGCCCAAATAATTTGGAAATAGTTCTACTCTCAAATTCTATATATTGTAATATATTAACTGAACTTGTACCCTGAACTTGTACCCTCATTCTGAAGTGTAAGGTTGTTAGTGAAAGAAAATGACAGCTCTTACCAGCACCTGACACGTCTTTACA
Source organism: Halichoerus grypus (assembly GCF_964656455.1). Taxonomy (NCBI): domain Eukaryota; kingdom Metazoa; phylum Chordata; class Mammalia; order Carnivora; family Phocidae; genus Halichoerus; species Halichoerus grypus. The sequence continues at coordinate 101,026,458 of NC_135727.1, read as the reverse complement.
TTTATTTTTACCTCCCTTACCTTCTAATCGCTGATAGCACAATGATCACTTAATGTTTGAACCTGTTGATATTTCTGCGAAAGAACCCTTTGAGTTCTTTTGAGCATTCTTTGAGCATTCTTCTTAGAGAATACCAGCAAAATCACTTTAATTCCTGAAGACCTACTCTTGAATTCCTGAACTAGGGCTACTGGAAATGAGTTACCCATGTTACTCTGGTTAATGAAGGCCACAACTGCAGTTTTCTGTTTCAAACCTTCCAAGTGCATTCTGGATAAGGTTGTCGAGGGCATAAATGATCCTGGCAGTCATGAATCTTTTTGCTTCCCCTAGTGTTGAGTAAGGAAAATCCAGTTCTGTATTTGAAATGTGAGCGCCATCAAACCTTGGATGTGGACCTTAAGTTGCCACTGACTAATGAAGCCAAGGAAAAGGCCTTGGCCTTGGCGGCCCAGCAGCAGATGTCGGATATAGAGTATGAGCGACGGTTGATCACGGGCACTCTGGAGAGCAGCAGTGTTCGTGTGGCCATCGCCCTCCTGGGGCTGACCAAGATTGAGGTGAGAATGCAGGACACATGATGCACTGAAATGATTGGCGTTGTAGAATCAGGCAGAGTTGTCACTTGATCGTAACCTTTTTACATGGAAAAATGACGAATGCTGCTTTTCCTCGGGAAGACAGCTCAGTAGCTTTTCTTCTATCTACCTCATTAAAAAGTCTGAAGCAAAGCGTTCTCCTAATGTTAGCAGGACTGCTAATTTTAGTAGTGGAACTAAATTAGTGGTAACTTAGCATGCTAGTACATTTAGGCATTACAGTGTAGCCGCTGAATTCACGGTTGCTTCCACTTCTGACTATACGTTAGAATGCCCTGGAGAACTTAAAATAATAGTAGTACCCAGACCCCGTTCTAGAATAATTAAATACAAATCTCTGGAAGGGGGCGGGGAGGGACATGTTCTAAAAGTTGTCCAGGATATTCTTTGCATCCAAAGAGGCTCGTCCCCGGGGTCAGACTACCAGGCTGAGCATCCAGACCCTGACACTGTCTACCTGTGTGACTGTGGGCTGGTTGCTTCAAAATCCTCAATCTTCAATTTTTATATTTTTAATCTGAAGATACTGGTAATTGATGGAAGCTAAGTGAGATAATTACGTAAAATGCTTACCACTTTACCTGGCATATAAATAAGTGCTCTCTATATGTGCAGCATTATTGTTCTTGTTATTACTATGGACTCTATTATTATATCTTGAACTCTATTGTATAAATGAAGTAAGGTACAGTCTAGCCTCCAGAGAGCCACCAAAGCGATTCTTTTAAAATGGAAACCTGGTCACATTGCTCCCCTGCACAGATTCCTCTGTTGACTTTTCAGCTCATTCAGAATAAAACCCAACATCCTTAGGATGGTCCTCATCCTTAGGACGGTCCTCCCCTTCCCCCCCCCCCCCCCGCCCCGGTCAGTCCCATCTCTTCCCTGATCTTACCTTCTCCACTGAAGCCCATTCATTCATGTCACTCCCTCAGCACAGGCCTCCTTGCTCATCTAAAAATCCCAATGCATGCTCGCCATGCCCCGTGCACTTCTGTGGTTAATTTTCCCTAGATATTAGACGCTACTTCCCTCAATTACTTCAGGACTGCTAGAATGCTACCAGTGAGGTTATGCTTATATTTTTTGTATCTTCTTAAAAATCTTATGTACTTTTTAAAAAGCATTGCTTACCTCTACCAGGCACTTTCCGAATCCTAAATTTCCTTCAACTTTCTCTATAGATAGCATTTACCACCTGAGAGGAATATATTTGTTTGCTTACTCATTGTCTGTCTCCAGCAAGGGAATTTGTGAGGAGATATTTGTTTAGTTAACTCTCATATCACCAGTGCCTAGAAAAGTGTGCTATGCCAAAGGTAGTCACTAAATCTTTGATCAGTGTAGGAACAAATGGTAAATGTTTTCATCCTTGTTTGAGATTTACCTTCATATATTACCTTACATATATTACAACAAATACTCAGCATTGTAGGGATGATTTCTTTTTTTGTTAGAATGCTAGAATCAGTACAGTCTATGCACAGATCCCTAACATTTAATGATGATATTTTATGGATGACCTGGACTTTAAGTTCTGATTAGTTCAAAAATATCAAGGCCCAAGGCTCTGATGCCCTCTGGACTGACCCATCTACACTATGCATTCAAGAAGCTGAGGGCTGTCTTTAGCTCATACCAACAGGCTTACTTCTGTGACGGAGCAATGAATTTGGGAAGGTTTTTGTTCAACTTTGAGTATAGTATTACAATAGAAATGTTGGATATGTGGCCTTTTCAAACTTTAACCCTATCATAGTGCACTGTCTCTCTCTCTTTACTTTTAAATTTATTTTCTTCAGGGGCACCTGGGCAGCTCAGTTGGTTAAACGTCAGATGCCGGAGTCCAGCTCCAGCCGGGGTGGGTCTCTCGTAGGAAAGGACGGCGTCGGCGAATGAGGAGACACAGACACAGGGTCAGGTTGCAAGCATCTCCTCCCGACAGCCTCGGAGGAACTTTATTTATATGTTAGGATATTTTTGTTTTTCCAAATCTTAGATCATTTTCTGGATTACAGCCATAGCCTTCTTTCATTTCTCCTTTGTAATGATTAACATGACCTTTACTGATTTCTGCTTATTGGCTTTCGCTAAAACTAAAACACAGTACGCAAAGAGAAAGGTGCTAGACAGAGCGTGACCATCTTGTTATTTTGTTCTATAGAAACTAATTCTTCGTGGAATTAGTTTCATTATGATTGCTTAGATAGGCGTAACTAAGGTGAGTAGTCACTTTATCATGAAACCCCAGAAATATTCCCACAATTATAAAGATTGCCATAAATAAAATGAAAAAGAATAGCAGGAGCCAGCCCAGAAATATTCCCACAATTATAAAGATTGCCATAAACAAAATGAAAGAGAATAGCAGGAGCCAGCTGTGGAGTCTCCTGTTTTCAGGATCGTCCCCCATACTTGGACTTTGTCAAACAGCATGAGTAGCTTGGCTCGCGCCAGTCAGACTCTTGATTTCGGCTCAGGTCATGATCTCAGGGTCGTGGGATCGAGCCCCCGTCGGGCTCCATGCTCAGCGGGGAGTCGGCTTGAGATTCTCTCTTTCCCTCTCCCTTTGCCCCTCCCCCCTGCTCTCTCTCTCTCTCAAATAAATAAATATTAAAAAAATTAAAAATTTATCTTCTTCATTCTTACCTCTTATCAAAACATTTTATTTAAATGAGAAATGCTGGAGGGAGATGGATTTTGTCAATGGATCCACTTTCTATTATTTATGCATATATACAGTTTCTGTTTTTCTCACTCTTCTTTTAACTGTCTCCAAAACCCAGCACACTCTTTGTGTTTATTATTGTATCTACCAAATTATGTTTTGTATAATATTTATTTTTATATTTCCCTGTTCCTCTAGAATTGTGAATGCCTAGAAATGGAAAATCTTTGTCGTGTGTTTTTTAGCCCTTATTGTCTTGTGTGTGACAGGTGCTCTGTCACTGTTTTAATTGAATTGAACATGTGCCCGAACAAATAATACTTTAAACCTGAGGTCTTCATGTCTATCCAGCTTGCCTCATAGCCTGATTTTTCACAGTCACAGTCGTCTTGTTTACTTATCCTTGTTTACCTCCCACATTTGCAGGATGGGTATCTGTATGTGTGTACTTCTCGATTGGTTGGTGGAAATAACAGCAACAAAAACAATTATCATCATCATAATTTATGAAAAAAAACCTTGGCCTCTTTAAAATTAAAATTGAAATGTTTTAAATAGTCTCTAAATTTAGAAATTGTAAGTTTTTTTACCTGAAGATTATTATTTTCTTTGAATTCTGTGACTATCACACATTTTTCGATTTCAGCAAAAACTTTCCAAATGCACAAAATAACTGTAGAAGGGTTGAATGTGCTAGTTTAGGAAAACCAGCTGCAGCAAATCAGAACTCACAGATGCATCTTATTGTGCTCATATACATCTATCATAAAGGGCTCTTTTCAAGTGGCAATTATCAATGCACTCTTGAAATCCAATAATGCTGATAATTTTTGCAGCAGAATAGTAAACAAGATTAATTTTAAAAGTACTCTCTTCCTATATAGTATTTTACACCATTTGTCCAATATGCTTTTATGTGCATTTTTCCAGATTATTTCAATGACCCCATGGAGAAATGTAGAGAATGTAGAATTACACTTGTAATACAAAAAATGAAATGACTGAGGCATAAAAAGACTTATGTTGCCCTTAACAATAGGGTAGCAATTACAGCCCAGATCATGGTAGAGACATCATTGTATTTTAAAGCTGAGACAAGAAATCAAAGACACTCAGAGACACATAGTCCAACCTCTTAGACTTACAGACCTGCAAACCAAGACCCCAAAATGGTAAGATGGTAGCCTAGGATCACACCACTGATTTGTGACAGAAAAGATATGGACACAGGTTTTTGCGCCCCCCTCATCCATTACTCTTTTCCTTCCCCTGCATAGTCTCCAGATCATATGTTCACTTCTTCGTCTACTACCATGAAATTGTATAATGGAATAAATGAAAGTCTAGAATGCTCAGTTATAGTGTAAAATAACTACATAAAAAAATCTAAAATCATCCTTGAGATAAATCTGTTTAGAACTAAATCTATTTGAATAAATGTAATCACTTTTCTACCAAAGAAAAGTGACACATCTGACTAATTATGTGGTGTTTTGTTTTTTTTTTTTTTGGTACACAACCGTGTGGAATTTGAATTTTTGAAATATTTATAGAGTAATAGCAATATGATGTATCTACTTTATACTGTGAGAGACAGGATCTTTTTTCAAGAGCATGAGTTTCTGACACTTCACCATTTAGCACTCATTTATTGAATTCATATTCTTCTGACGATTAATAAATCAACTCTAACGATATACTCAGTGATACTGGAAAGATTCAGAACTTCAGGGTAGTTTCCTTCTATTTTCTATTAGCTTTTCCAGTTTATGTTTTAAAAGCCATGCTATATACTCTGGGATAAGTGGTAGAAAAATCATTGAAATTTTGAAATTTAATATGTTTAAAAAAGGAAGCCTAAAAGATCTCCTTTGTGAGGATTCAGAAGGGTAAAGAAAATGTTTTTTGTATTTGTATAACTTAAGTGCACTCTAAATCATGAAGTAATCCTATTGATACTGTCAAAGATAAACAAAGCTGGATACTAGTTACAGCCATAAGGCTAGACTTTATTCAGTAACTGTTGCAACAGGGAGAAGGATCCATCATGAACTAAACTGAAATTTGTACAGGAGGAACTGGGAGTTTTAAAAGGAGGATGAGAAAGTAAGGAGGGATAATGAGCTGGGAACTTAATAATAATGAGCAGAATCTGGGAAGTGGACATTTTTAAGTAGGAGGGGGTTGGTCAGTGTGATCTGGATTTGTTAATTGATCCTTATCTGCAGGAGAAACAAACTTCTGTGATCTTTATGACTGGAGGTAGTGATGCAAGATAGAACAAGGTACCTACCTGGCTGGGATCATTATCTCCTTGAATGTTTGCATTCTAAGGTCCTTGAGAAGACAGTTCTGGGTCGCAGAAAACTTACATCTTAAAAAGGAGAGAGAAAGAGGGGGAGGGTGCAGTGAGTGGGGGTGGAAGAAAGAAAGGAAGGGAGAGAAAGGATTTATAATAGCAAGCTTTCTAAAGTAACTGCTCTAATAAGAGGGGGTTTGGGGGCCTATCTTCCTGTCACTGGGTTTTGGCTGGAACAAACAGTATATTCTCTTGGTAGCATTGAGCTCTCTCAGGTAGGCACTTTAAAGGGAACTGGGATCATCCTAGGGATATGGCCTTGAGCTGTTAGAAACTAAGTCAGCATTTGTTCAAGTCTCTTAGAGTGTGTGTGTATGTGTGTGTGCATGTGTGTGAAGGGGGTAGACAAAATCATTTGTGCTGAAAATCTGCAGTTATTGTAGGCCAAGGTTGAGGCCTACTTGAGACGAGGGGTTGGAGGAGCCTGACTAGAGTTTGGCCAAGAAGAGAGTCTATGTCAATATATCATGACTTAATGACTTGAAGATATAGAAGGCAGATGATATACATTTAGGTTAAAGAGCTGGTTGTTGATGTGAATAGATAATTTGTTCATAGTGACTAGAAAAATGAACCAAATACAAGCAATGATAAATGTAAATGAATTAATTTAAGTTTTTTAATTTACATGATTTGAATTACCAAAATAAAGTAGTTGAAAAATGTTACTTTGTGGGAAAAAAATACTTGTGGATTTTGTAGATAACAAACCCAGTGAGTGAGAAAATTGCTAATGGCACTAACATTTATTTTTGTTGAGTAATGATACTATGACCACAATCAAGATGATGATGATGACAATGATGATACTAATAGCCAACATTTATCAAAATATGCTCCAAGGACCTGGATTTTGTTTTCACTTTAAATATTCACACCTTGGATAGGCAGTGTGTACTATTATTGCCCATATTTTACAAATGAAGACTTTGTAGCTTTGGTTAATAGCCTGGCCAGGCTTCCTTAGAGTTGGTTATAAATGCAGGCAGTCTGCCTTCAAGAGTGCTTGGTCTAACCATTGGGCTGTACTATGTGGTTAGCAATAGAGCATCCAGATAAAAATAAATGATTGCCTACCTCTGTGCTTTGCATTGCTTGGTTCACACTTAGAGAACTGGCTTTCTCTTCAGCGTTCCATTTTAGGAAGGACAATATTGAACTAGATTGTGTCTTGAGGAGCATTTGCATGATGATGAGTTGTTGTAACCCACAGTATGTAAGTAGCGGTTGAAGGGACTAAACATATCAAACCTATTTAAAAGGTATATTTGGGATGCGGGGAGGAAGAAAAGAAATTAAAAAAAAATAAAAGGTATGTTTGGATGTCTGTGGAAGGGCAGGACCTAATTTTGTACATCTATATATGTACACACACACATACGCACACATATATTTACAAAATTGTCATTAGGAAAAGAGAGCGGACTAACTGTGCTTCTGATAAGAACTAGAACTGATGGGTTAGATGTTAAGGAACACGGGGATCAACTGAAGGAGGGAAGCACTTTCTCAATGCTATTCACCAGTGGAATTGGTTTTTCCCTGAAGCAATGAATTCCTCAACATTGAAAGGATTAGAGAATGGGACACTGAGCATCTGTTAATAAAGGATGATTCCACAGATTCTGTAAAACATGTTAGTGCTATCTTCCACCAATCAAATAATAATGTGTCTAAAGAAATGAACAGGGGTGCCTGGGTGGCTCAGTCGTTAAGCGTCTGCCTTCGGCTCAGGTCATGATCCCAGGGTCCTGGGATCGAGCCCCGCATCGGGCTCCCTGCTCTGCAGGAAGCCTGCTTCTCCCTCTCCCACTCCCCCTGCTTGTGTTCCCTCTCTCGCTGTCTCTCTCTGTCAAATAAATAAATAAAATCTTAAAAAAAAAAAAAAAGAAAGAAAGAAATGAAAAAATTCAATCCCTTGGTGGATTTTTTCCCAAATGTGGGCTCTAAATACATGATGCTTTTGTGTGTGTGTTTTGGAGGTAAAGGCTAAGAGAATTACATTCCAATTTTACTCTGTTTATTTGCAGACTTCTATGCTCTTTAATACCTCAAAGCTAAAGAAGCCTAAGTCCATTTTATACACAGCAGAACTGAGCCTTCCAAAACATTTTGAAATGCCCAAGAAAATCTACATTCCTCAGATTCCAGAAACTCAAGCTAAATTGACCCAGTCTCAAGGAATTAAACCTGCAAATAAAACAGGTAACACATGGACTGCAATATCTCGCTCTGTCCCAGGCTCTGTGAAATACTAAAATTTTAAAGAGATTATCTCTACTAATAGGATGTTCATAATACAATTAAAGAGATAGTTCAGTGTACATAAATATCAATTATTGGATATTTTGCATTATAAATAACCAACATACTATAGCATAATAATCTAAATTATGTACTAAATTTAAGTGCTAAGTTGCTGGTACTGAAATTTGCGGACCTGTTATTACTCCTTCTTAAAGAGTAGTTGTCTGATAAAGACAGTAAGTGCTCTTTGAGAAAGGTAAGGTCTTGCTGTGACTGTGAGATTGGTTACAGAAGCTGTGCTGGAGTTGAAGCTTAGGCTAACTTTAAAGGATAGGAGGGTTGTTGGTGGCAAGATCATATCAGAGGAGACAGTGTGTTATTTATGAGTGATTTATCTTTGATCTGGACTAGGGCCTTTAATAGTTGAATACTTACTCTTGGTCTCCTGGTACCCTTTTATTCTGTGATTGTAATTAGGAAGGACTAACCCAGATTTAATAGAATATTAATAAATATACATTATCAAATATAAGCAATAGGATGTAAACAATGTGACAAAATAATTTAAAGTATCCAAAATTAATTTGTTTTCATTTCACTTCTTTCCAAGCTGGTAGATAACATTAGGATTATAATTTCTTTACTAGGGCTATTCCCACAATGTATCATAACTCAAGTGTCATGGATCCTACTTTTTATTGTTGCTAATTTATGTTTTGTTACATTTTCCTTTGTTCTTTTCCTAAGGCTTTGTTTTAACTATATAATGTTTCTAAATCAGAAACAGTGGTTACAAATGATAAGGTTATAGGGTAATCTGTTCATTTTACCTTCCTAGGAGATCTGAGATCCCAGATTCAAATTCTAAGTGGCCAAGCATGTAACAAGGATTAATGAATTAGCTCTGGTCTAAGGCAAGAAGGATGATGGAGCCTAGGACAAACTGGAGAGTAGGTGTCCTATCTAAACATTCAAAATCAAAACAATAAAAAGAAAAAGCTTAAGTCCACCCAACAACTGTGAGGGTATATTTAACTCATCAGCCATCAGGCTGGTGACAGTTCTTAAGTGAGGTTGTTGTCTTTTTTTTTTTTAATCTTTGTTACCTACAACTTTTCAATGTACTATTAAATTTTTAAATGAAGATTTTATTATGATAATTTTTTAACTCCTTTGAGATAACTGGATAAAGTTGTGTGTATTATAAGCCCAACTAGGATTCCCAGTCCAAACAATTCACTTATTTAACCATTCACTCAACACTCTTGAACATCAATTCCTTTGGGCAAAACAATGAAAATTGGCATCTTAAGATGCTGTTTAATTATGAATAAGTATAAAGTTATCTATTTTGAAAAGCCTTTCACTGAGATAATTTTCAAAGGCTAATATTTTTCTTTTGTATCAGTTGTGAGCTGTCCATTTCAGTAAGAAGATTATAGTGAGAATTAAGAAAAATAGAGCTGTAAATTTTAAAAGATCATGCACAAAAGCTTTAAAATACAATTTGCATATCATGGTTCCTGTCTAACTTGATTTTCTATGCAGTTGACTTTATAGAAGAAGCTTGCAGCCCAGGTTTCTGTTTCCACTTCCTTCAGCATACATTTAAAAAAATTAAGTTTACAAAAACAGAATATTCTAATTCAGGATCATAGCGGGTCAAATAAAATACATAGCCTAAACAGTGCAGTGTACATTCTATTGTTAAGCAGTGGACTTCATTAATGAAAAGGAAAGGAACATATGCTTTTTAAGTTTAATAAATAACATTCTATTGGAATTTGAGACCAAGAATTGTAGAGTTAAGCATTTAAGAAGCTCATCTTTGTGGGGGAAAAAAAGCTTATCTTTGTGATATAAGCCACTCTGAAGAGAACCAACAAATTCCTAGCATTCAATACAGTAATATAGAAAGAAATCTTGTTTTTTTTTTTTTTTTTAAGATTTTATTTTTTTAAGTAATCGCTATTCCCAGTGTGGGGCCAAACTCACAACCCCGAGATCACGAGTCACATGCTCTACCAACCGAGCCAGCCAGGTACTCCTAAATCTTTTTTTTTTCTTTTCTTTTCTTTTCTTTTCTTTCTTTTCCTTTCCTTTTTTCTATAGGTGGCATGGAGAAAGAAATGACAAGTATTTATCTGGAGAAGTAGAGATAGCCCAGTGTTCCTGCTAATTGCAGGAAAGGGGTGGAGGTGGGTCATTTTTATAATCTCTTGAAGTTCTAATGTCATCAGAAGGCACTAGTTTTGAGGTATTGAGAAGTGGCCGTCTTCTGCCCATTCATATTAATGCTGCCGATCAGTCTTTACCTTTTTGAAATTCCTAATGAAACTTCCACATTTCTGGTTAACAATAGCTATTATTGTAATTACTTAAAATAATCTACTTAAATCCGTGTTTATTTTAGCTCCATGATTTAGGAAGGTATTATTTTTCCCATCCCACCTTTTAACCTTATAATGCTTTCAACTGAAGGAGATGGAGCTGTAGAGAAAGTGCGAGTGCACACAAGTAGGTGCATCCATCTCCACAGACGCCACGGATGTACACACATGACAACATTTTCCCATGGGAAAGACATTACTTGTCCCACCTCGTAGGTCTCAAAGATCCTGTGACTCCTTTGTTGTTAGTGGACTGGAGTAGGTCTAATATTTTTTGAGCACCAACAATATGCAAAGCACTGTGACAGTTGGTTTTATAGTTTTTCTCATTTAATTCTCCCAATAGATACTCTGTCTCAGATCCCATCTGGGCATCTTGCTTATCCATGGACTCTTGCATGACCTTTCCACACAGTTTCTGGCCTTCTCAAACATCCTCTTTACTCCAGTTTTTTCCCATCTCCAACCTCCACTGGACAAATAACTTTGTCACCTCTGTCATGGAGGAAAGGGGGCTACATGAGCACACACTCTTCCTTAACCCCCTTACCACCTCCCCCTCAGTCTCCAAATAATAGGAATCTACTCTATCAACCTTGCTGTGTGCATCTTTTAACTTATGCCAGATAACCTGTTCTTGGGCTCTTCCATCATTTATCAGAGCTCCTTCTTCTTTGAGAGTAGTTACTTCACTTTTGGCTCTCAAACTTTCTCAAGCTTCAAAAACTAAAGACATTCATACCTTTCCCATGACAAACATACTTCTGAGTAGGGCTATCTTCATTTGTAGTTTCTATTCTTGCATGACTAGTTCTCAACCTCTCAAATCTGGCTTTTGCTCTACCACTGTAGTAAAATGGCTAGTTGCTTTCTAATTGCCAAATCCAATGGACCATTCTCAGTCTTCATCTTATTGGATCTCTATTGCATATGACCTGGATGATTAGGCATCTACTCAGAATTCTAGATATTTGAGATAAGGCTATATATCCTTATTCCCTGCATTTCTTCTCCATCCCCTTGATAAGATTTCTTCTTAATCCTTTCGTGAGTTATTCTGTTTACTCCAACAATATGGTAATCTTCAAGGTTCTACTTGTCTTACTGGGGCTATTATTACTTTTAATGTATCCTATAGGAGATTCTGTACACTCCTATAGTTAAAACTACCATTAATATCCCTAATGTTTATCTTTATTCCCACCCTTTTCCTTCTATTTTCAACTTAGATATTCAGAGGCATTTGACATGCCTACCTATGTGTGTGTGTGTGTGTGTGTGTGTGTGTATGCAAATAGATACACAAATAGAGAGATTTATCCCTCAGATTCAAAATGAATGTATTATTATTATTCTCCATTGATTTGTTCCTTAGCATATAATCTTTATCTTTTCATATGGTGGGACATATATCCACCCTGTCTCTTCTATTAGAAATCTGGGCATACTGCTTGAAGCTTCTCTCTTTTGAGCTCATACCTACAATTCATCTTGTAGTTTTAAATTTTCTGTAATTTATTTCCTTTTCTTCTCTACTCCCACTGTTAATGATTCAGGTCTTCATCAGTACCTCACAAATGGAAAAAGTAATCACATCTATTTCTTCTCAATGAGGTGCAGATTTAATGAGATGACATATGTTAAGAATTTAAATGCTATATGATATACCTAATAAATGTTGGCTATTAATTATACTCTAGTCTTGTCTCCCTTAAAGTACTTCACCTCTAGGCACTAGAGCTATTAAATCTGACCATGAAATATTACTGAAACATTTAGTGATTTCAGAGGCAGATTTACTATACTACCAAAGACATAACTTTTATGATTTTTCACTTTTTTGATCCCCCCTTCTTAGTCTCTGTCTAGTTTTATATTTGCAATTTTATGTTCTTTCTCTTGAAGAAGGTCCCTATATTTTAAAAGCCTCAGGCCTCATAAAACCTAGACTTTTACCTGGTTGTAGGTCTTGACTTAAACTCTCATCTACTTGTGGCTCTGGGGATGTTGAAATTTATGGACAGGAAGAGTTTTATGGACCTTAAAAGGGTATAGGTAAACAGGAAATCTCCAGTGGATCCAGGAACACTTATTACCTCCCTAATATAGAGGGTCCTGTGTGTTTTGTGCCCTCCGTGAAAAATATGTACAAGAACACTCAAACAAAATGCTCTAGGCTGGTTTTGCTGATCACTTACACAGAGCTCAAAACCTTCATTTCTAAGGTTATCTCTTCAGTTTCTAGTATTTTACATTGACCCAATTTCTTGTTCTCTCTCAAGGGATATGTGGCAGACATATTGGAAGTGCATATTGTAGGAACACTGTTCTCCTGTACCTTCTCCCATTTGAATCCAATTTTCTGAATTTTCTAACATTTGCTAATAATTAGCGGTCTAATAGGTGACAAATATTCACTAAATCTTTCCATGACAGCAGTTTAATATGTAATATGCTTATAAACTATACTAAAAATTTATTATTTATAACTAACACTATATGTGTTTCTATCCACTTTATAAGGATTAAATATATTATTTTAATAGCTAAATTATCCTTCAGTATGAAAATAAGACTGCAGAATTGTTGCAATAAAAATCAAAATTCCTGCTTAAAATTTATTAACTGTTTTTGACAAATAAACCCTACATCTCCAAGTTACATCAAATAGCCACAAATGCATTTCAAATAGAAAAAAAGTAATTTCATTTAACAGAGTACCAATTAAAATGTTAGGTTTAATGATTAAACTGAGTTAAATTGAAACAATCCACTATACTTTATTGTCCACATCACCAAATCACCTAATCTTAGAAATGTGCTGTTCATTTTTCTCAAAAGAGCTATAAACTTGTGGTGATATATTTGTTACACTTTTTTTCTTAAACTCCTTTTAAATTTACAAAAGCTTTTTGAAATAGAAGTTCCTTAATTCAGGGGTAGACGAACCATGAGAGACGATGGACTCTGAGAAACAAACTGAGGGTTCTAGAGGGGAGGGGGATGGGAGGATGGGTTAGCCTGGTGATGGGTATTGAGGAGGGCATGTTCTGCATGGAGCACTGGGTGTTATGCACAAACAATGAATCATGGAACACTACATCTAAAACTAATGATGTTATGTATGGGGATTAACATAACAATAAAACAATTAAAAAAATCATAATAAAAAAAAAGTTCCTTAATTCACTTAGAAATATAATTCAAATGTATTTTTCATATAGGATTGCTACAATTGTAAACCATCAAGTCCAAATACAGTGTATAAAAGAATGTTATTAAATTCCAGAAGGAAATTAGTAATCCATATACTACATTTAAATCTCACAAGATCAAGAAGAACAAAAACCAGGAAAAGTAAAGAACATATTCTCTATCTGAGATCTTTAAGTTTAAATTTAATTATAAATGTAATAGTTTCTGTTATAGTCTACCTTTCAAGAAGACTTGTAATTATAATCATAAAAGACAATACTTATCTTATAAATACCTGATATAAATCTGAATTTACATCAAGCAAAAAATAAAAGGATATTTATCTATACTCACGCTTAAAGCTTTATTCTTCTATTTATTTATGTATTTCATTTTTAATAACTTTATTAAGATATTCACATACCATACAGTTCACCAGTTTATTTAAAGTGTATAATTCAGTGGTTTTCAATATATTACATAGATACAAGTAACCATTACCACAGTCAATTTTAAAGCATTTATATCACCTCAAAAGGGAACTCAGTATCCTTTAGCTATCAACTCCCTCTCATCTACCCCTCTCCCCAGCCCTAAGCAATCATTAATTTTTCTCTCTACATAGATTTACCTATTCTGGAGATTTCATATTAAAGAAATCATGTCATATGTGGTATTTTATGACTGGCTTCTCTCACTTAGCATAATGTTTTCATAGTTCATCCATGTTATATCATGTATCCATACTTCATTCCTTCTAATGGCCGAATATTCCATTGTATGACTAACACATTTGGTTTTTCCACTGATCAGTTGATGAACATTTGGGTTGCTTCTACCTTTTCCCTACCATGAATAATGCTGCTGTAAACATTTTTGTGCAAATTTTTGGGTGAACATATGTTTTCACTTTTCTTCGGTGTGTATATATAGCTGTAAGTAGAACTGTTGGGTCACATGGTAACTATGTTTAAACATTTGAGGAACTGCCAGACTGTTTTCCAAAGTGGCTATACCATTTTACATTTTACCAGCAGTGTGTGAGGGTTCCAGTATCCCCGCATCATCAGCAACACTCCTTATTATCTGACTTTTTAATTTTAGTGATCCTAGTGGGTAGAAATGGTATCTTATGTGCTTTTGATTTGCATTTCCCTGGTGCCTCAGCATGTTGAGCTTCTTTCCATGTACTTATTGGCTATTTATGGATCATTTGTATAAATGTCTATTCAGATCTTTTACCCATTTTTTAAGTTGTCTTTTTCTTCTTGATTTACAAGTGTTCTATCTATATTTGAGATACAATACTTTATCAGATACTTGATTTGCAAATATTTTCTTCCATTCTGTGGGTTGTCCTTTCACTCTCTTGAGACTGTCCTTTGAAGCACAGTTCTTAATTTTAATGAAGTTTAATTGATCTATTTTTGTTGTTGATTGTGTTTCTTGCTTTTGTTATCATATTTCAGAGTCCATTGCCAAATTTGAGGACATGAAAATTTAGCTCTATTTTCTTCTCAGAATTTTATAGCTTTAGTCCTTACATTTAGGTCCATTTTGAGTTAATATTTGTATATTGTTTGAGGTAAGGGTCTAACTTCATTCTTTTGAATGTGGCTGTCCCAGTGGTCTTGGAACCATTTGTTGAAAATACTGTTCTTTTGGGGTGCCTGAGTGGCTTAGTCAATTGAGCATTCGACTCTTGGTTTTGGCTCAGGTTGTGATCTCAGGGTTGTGAGATCCAGCACCACATCTCATCAGGCTCAGCGCTCAGTGGGGTCAGCTTCCCCTCTCATTCTCCCTCTGCCCCTCCCCTCACTTGCTTGTGCTCTCTCTCTCTCTTAATAAATGGGTCTTTTTTTTTTTAAGAGAGAGAGAGCACAAGCAGGGGTAGCAGCACAGGGAGAGGGAGAAGCAGGCTCTCCACTGACCAGGGAGCCTGATGCGGGGTTCGATCCCAGGACCCTGGGATCACAACCTGAGCTGAAGGCAGATGCTCAACCGACTGAGCCACTCTGGTGCCCCATAAATAAATGGGTCTTTAAAAAAAAAGAAAATACTAATCTTTCTGCATTAATGTATCTTGACACCCTTGTTGAAAACCAGTTGACCATAAATAACGTGGTTTATTTCTGGGTTTTCTATTTTATCCCATAGATCTATATGTCTTTCGTTAGGCCAGTATCACATTTTTCTGATTACTATTGCTTTGTAGTAGGTTTTGAAATCAGAAAGTGTGAGTCCGACTACATTGCTCTTTTTTAACCAGATTGTTTGGCTGTTCTGATATTCTCACAATTCCACACAGATTTTAGAATTAACTTGCCAGTTTCTGCAAGCAAGCCAACTGGCCGCCTGATAGGTATTGCATTGAATTTATAAATCAATTTGGAGAGGATTGTCATCTTTTTTTTTCTTTTTAAGATTTTATTTATTCATTTGAGACACAGAGATACGAGAGAGAGAGCATGAGCAGGGAGAGAGGCAGAGGGAGAAGGAGAAGCAGGCTCCCTGCTGAGCCAGGAGCCCGATGTGGGGCTCGATTCCAGGACCCTGGGATCATGGCCTGAGCCGAAGGCAGATGCTTAACCATCTGAGCCACCCAGGCGCCCCAAGGATTGTCATCTTAACAATATTAAGTCTTTTGATTCATGACCATAAAATATTTTTCCATTTCATTAGATATTCCTTAATTTCTTTCAACAGTGTTTTGTAGTTTTAAGAGTATAAGTTTTGTACTTCTTTTGTTAAATATATTCCTAAATATTTTAATCTTTTTCATGATATTACCAATGGAATTGTTTTCTTAATTTCATTTTTGGATTATTCATCGCAAATGTATAAAAATACAACTGATAGCTGTATATTAAAATTGTATCATGTAACCTTGATGGATCAATTTTTTAAATTCTGTTTTATTGGATTCCTTAGGATTTTCTATATACAATATAATATTATATGCATAAAGAGATAGTCTTACATCTTCCCTTCTGAAATGGATTGGTTATATTTCTTTTTCTTACCTAATTGATCTGGTTAATACCTCCAGTAGAATGTTAAATAGAAGCAATAAGAGGGGACATTCTTTTCTTCTTGAATGTATGGAGAAAGAATCCAGTCTTTAATCATTAAGCATCATGATAGCTGTAGGTATTTTATAGGTGCCCTCTATGAGGTTGAGGAAGTTCCCATCTCTTCCTAGTTTGTTGAGTGTTTTTCTCATGAAAGTGCATTGTATTTTTTCAAATTATTTTTCTGCATAATTGGGATAAACATGTAGATTTTGTTTCTTTTACTCTATTGTTATAGCATATTGTATTCATTGATTTTTGGATGTTAAGCCAACCTTGCATCCCTGTGATAAATATCATGGTTTGAATGTTTTGGGCTCCTCAGAATTCATATGTTGAAAACCTAATGGCCAAGGTGATGGTAATTAGGAGGTATGGCCTTTGGGAGGTGATTGGGTCATGAGGACACAGCCCTCATGAATGGGTTTAGTATCCTTGTAAAAGTTGTCCCAGAGAGCTAGTTCACCCTATCTGTTATGTGAGGATACAAAGAGAAATCTGAAACCCAGAAGAGGGTCCTCACCTGACTCTTCTGGTACCTCATTCTTAGACTTTCAGTCTCCAGAATTGTGATAAATAAATGTGTTGTTTATAAGATACCTAGTCTTTCGTATTTTGTTATGGCATCCCTAGCACATCTTCTATATGTTGCCGATAATTCTTCTATATGTTGCCGAATTCTATTTGCTAGCCTTTCATTGGTTTTTGCTTTGATATTCATAAGAAATTTGGGTCTAGGGTGCCTGGGTGGCTCAGTTGGTTAAGCGACTGCCTTCGGCTCAGGTCATGATCCTGGAGTCCCGGGATCGAGTTCCGCATTGGGCTCCCTGCTCAGCAGGGGGTCTGCGTCTCCTTCTGACCCTCTTCTATCTCTTGCTCTCTGTCTCTCATTCTCTCTCTCTCAAATAAATAAATAAAATCTTTTAAAAAAAAAAGAAATTTGGGTCTACAGTTTTTCTTATGATGTCTGTGTGGTAATACTGGCCTTATAGAATGAGTTAGGAAATGTTCCTTTCTCTTTTATTTTTGTTGAAGCATTTCAGAGGGATTGGTGTTGATTCTTTTTTAAGTGTTTGGTATAATTCATCAGTGAAGCCATCTGGCCATGGGCTTCTCTTTGTTGGGAGAGTTTTAGTTACTCATTCAGTATCTTTACTTGTTATGTAGATCCGTTTAGATTGTCTCTTTCTGTTTGAGGCAGTTTCAGTGGTTTGTGTCACTTAAAATGTGTAATTTTTTGGCATACAATTGTTTATACCATTTTCTTACATTCCATTTTGTTTCTGTATGGCAGAAGTAATGTCCCTACTTCCATTTCTGATTCTAATAATTTGAATATTTTCTTTTTTTTTTCTTGTTCCATTTAGCTAAATGTTTGTCAATTTTGTTGATCTTTTCAAAGAACTAGCTTTTGGTTTCAGTGATTTCTCTGTTGTTTTCTCTATTTCATTAATTTCTCTTTTAATCTTTATTCTTTTTCATTCTACTTTCTTTCAGTTTAGGTTGCTCTTCTTTCTCCAGTGTCTTAAAGTGAACGTTTAGGGTATTGATTTCAGATCACTTTTCTTCTTTGTTGTAGGCATTTATAGTTATAAAATTCCCTATAGGCATTTGCAGCTATAAATTACTACTTGAGCTTAATCCTGCAAGCTTCTGTATGTTTTATCTTTATTTTCATTAGTCATAAAGTATTTTCTAATTTCCCGAGATTTTTTCTTGACCCACTGATTATTTAAGAATATATTAACAATAACAAGAGTTGTTTAGGGAGGGAGGTTGAAATATTATGAAACACCCAATATCTAAATCAGGTAAATAGAAAGCTTCTCTGTTCAAAACCAGAGAAGATGCTTCAGAACTTGGTCTGCTTGTCCTCCGCTGACCTGTTATTATAACACAGCAATGGTTCATGAAGCACATTCTCATGAGGCTGGGGTTCTGATGAATATAATTTGAAAGCTACTGATTTAGCCCAGCTTCCACATTTATAGCTGAGGAAATTGAAACACAGAGAGGGTAAGCAATTTAACTAGAATCAAGTAGATAGTGACATAATTGCATAATTCACTCTAGAACATATGATCTTTAGCCTCTTCGGAACAAAGCTGCTAGATTACGGGATACTTTATTCAACAAATATTTATTGAGAGCTTACTGTGTATAGATAAGCAATGTTAAGGCACCCAAGATCCAGCAGTGACCACAATAGAGAAGATCCTTGTCTTTTAGAATTTGATGTGGAAAATTGTCCCTAGTGTTTGCCATCCTTGGGGCATATTCTGAGTGACATATTCATTATCGGTTGTCGCTTTTCCGTGGCTTATTCTTTCAATCTTGTGACTCAGGGTATTACGTCTTTGGATAACAAGCTAGTTAGATGTGTTGACAGTGATTGTGGTATGGAGAAATATGACTAGCCAAATGAGAACTTAACCCAAACTTTGACTTCACTGTTTCAATAAAAAAGGCCCAGCATCTGGTTTTCAGTTTCAAATGGTCTACAAATTGTTAGTGACTAGATTGACATATTAGATGTGTATAATTGTTAGCTCTGTTTATAATTTTCAGCCATTTCTCTTTTAAATCAGTTGTTTCTATCCATATAATACCTGATTGAAAATAATTACATGTTCTTATCTCCTTGGTTGATCAATTTTTATTCTAATATTTGAAAGTTCTGGTATAATAGTCACTTTTTTTTCTTATTTTTTGGAAAAATAAATTGAAGGTACAATTTTATTTTATGAATTCATTTTATATTTTCATGCACAGGGGTTCAGAAGTGATTTTAATTAAGGTGTATTAAATTTAATGCACAGAACTTTAGTATAGTGAAATTCAGAAATCAAGGAAGTAGTTAGGTAAGTGTACTTAATGTAGTTTAGAAAATTGCAATTTTCTTTGTTGTTGCTATATCATTTTTTTTTTTTTTTGGTGAACAGAAAAAACTTCATTTTTTTTAAAATAAAAGTCAGTAGAAAGACAGTGTCTGAAATAGAATTTTGTTCTTAAGTTTATGGGCAATTGTAGTACTCATTTGAATGCAATGAATGGGAACCCGTGGCACATTCTATTGTAATATCACACATAGGTGTAATAAAACATAATGAAGGTATTTGAAGTTAGCTTCTTTTCAGTATTATGTCTATGATTATTTACCATTCCTATGTTAATAAGTTTCTTTATTTTACCATTAAACATAGAATCTTAGAGAATTTTCATTTTGTCCGTTATGCTTAAAATGTTTTGATCTCTGTCTTCTGTGTTTTAATAAGTGTCATGACAGCTGGTGTGATCACAGCTCTTGTGGAAGGAAATAATAATCTTGTCTTTTCTCAGAGAAGTGCCTCGTAACCACCTCTGGGATGTCGAGGGCTGCCCCGGGTGCACCTAACTGACTTCATGTAGAAGCATAGTGGGGATCTACCATTAGGAAAAGGGGGTCTGGTGATAGAGTGAAAGAAGAAACTATGTAGTTTCAGTGGTCAGCAGGTGAGTGGGCACTTAAAAGATAAACCTATTAACATCTTATATACAAATTTCTAGGTCTGACCATTGATATTTATATTTTGTTGATTATCCTGCTTTCCGTAATACTTTTTATCCTAATCTGGGTCACTGATATGCATCACCTTTGGAAAATGTATTCATGGGCAGTAACTGAATCTTTTGAGCCTCTTCCCTAATCACACTACTGGGTGTAGGGATCAATCCTGTTGATCAGAGTATTCTCCTCAATTCGTATCACTGCTCACAGATTCCTCAGCTGAGTCAGAAAATTGGGTCATGTGCTCTTGTATTCTGGCCTCAGCCCAAGCCACCCTTGGGTGGGCAAATGACTGAGCTGCTGAGAATGTTCACTCCTATCTCTTTCCATTTCAGGGTATCTCTTCTTCAGTTCTTTTCTTTGCCTGACTTGTGGCAGGTTGTAACCTGATTGGAACACTGAGTGTCTCCCTTTTGTATAAAATCCCCTTTAGAAACGTCATTTTTAAAAAATTTTATTTTTAGCCAACAACCTTGGTTTTTCTCAGAAAGAGAAATTTTATATTTATTGATTGAATGATTGATTGAAGTATACCCAACGCATGATGTTACATTATTTTCAGGTGTATGACATAGTGATTGGACAAGTCTATATGTTATGCTGCAGGTTTATGTTCACCACAAGTGTAGCTCCCATCTGTCACCATGCAATGCTATTACAATATCATTGGCTATATTCCCTATGCTGTGCCTTTCATCTCCATGACTTATTCATTCCATAACTGGAAGCCTGTATCTCCCAGACCCCTCCACCCATTTTGCCCATCTCCCCATCCTTCCCTCTGGCAACCATCAGTTTGTTCTTTGTATTTGTGGTTCTGTTTCTAGTTTTTTTTTATTTGTTCATTTTTTTTGTTTGTTTTTTAGATTCTGCATATAAATGAGATCATATAATATTTGTCTTTCTCTGACTTAAGGAGAGATTTTAGACTTCCAGTTAACATTGTGATTTTTGAGGTGGAAATTATACAGTGATATATAGATCTTTAACACAATATTTGAGCTGTAATTGTGTGATTCCAGTAAATCTTAATATGGAGAGAAAGAACTGGAAATGCTTCCTGGGAAAGTTAGGAAAGAATTTTTGTGGAGAAAAAAAACTTAAAAAATAAAGAATTTCTGTGGAGGATTGATAGCTTAGATTGATTTTTCTGGGCATAGTATATGTTTTCTCACATATAAAAATGATTTTAAAGGATAAATAAAAATGATTTAATTAATAATCTATATCTGTATCCATATCTAAGCTGTGTTGCATTTCATTTAATTATTTGTCCTAAAAGTTTATTGTTTAATTATAATATTTGTACCTCTTCCGTTCTTCATATGTTTTGTTACTTTTTAAAATCTATTTTTGTTAGAAACTTCATTATATTTTATTGAAGATTTAAAAGCGTTTCACTCATTCATTTGGATTTGTTTTAAGGGAATTCAAATGATGAAGAAATCATACTGTTTGTCCTCAGGAAGCTTATGGACTAGTAGAAATGACAGCAATTGGGCACATGAGAACCCTGATACACAACTCAAACTGATAAGTGCTTGTCTCCTTAGCTTTCTCATCACTGGAGTGTTTATTCACCTGGTTACAAAAATTGTTTCAGGGCTTCAGTTGTCCACAGTTGATTTAGGGACAGTCAGACTTGGGACTTTTGCTGGAATTTTGGAAAAGGGATTTTTTTTCCCCCCCAGGTCTGCTAAGCTGGTAAAATATAAGTCTGGGGTAAGTGGGTAGAGTCTCCAAGAATGAGGTCAGCATAGAGAAAGAAGGATGACATCTTAAGATTTCAGGTGTATTTCTGGATGATATCATGGTAACGGTGGTCATTCCTTCTGTATATTGCCAATTAGTGGGTCAACAAACTACCTCTATGGTCCCTGCAGTTTTAGTTGGATTTCTGACACAAATGGAAGTGATTTGAGAATTGCAGTATCTGAAGCCTGTGCTCTCCCCACGTTGCTGTTAGTTGCCAACCCTGGTTATACATCAGGGACACCTGGATGTCTTTTACAAAATACAGTTTCCAGATCCAAGTCTAGACCTACTGAATCACTCCCAGGTTGGACGAGGTCTAGGAACTTGTATTTTAAAAGTTTCCGGGGTGCCTGGGTGGCTCAGTCGGTTAAGTGTCTGACTCTTGATCTCAGCTCAGGTCTTGATCTCAGGCTGGTGAATTCAAGCCTCGCATTGGGCTCCACACTGGGCATGGAGCCTACTTAAAAAAAAAAATTATTGGAAGTGGGGCGCCTGGGTGGTGCAGTCAGTTGAGCATCGAACTCTTGGTTTCAGCTCAGGTTGTGATCTCAGGGTTGTGAGATTGAGCCCAGCTTCAAGCTCTGTGTTCAGTGTGGACTCTGCTTAAGACTCTCTCTCCCTCTGCCCCTCCCCTCCTCTCTCTCAAATAAATAAATAAATGTATAAAAAAAATAAAAGTTTCCTTCCAAATCACTGTCAGAGTTAATCCACATATTAGAGTTGGGGATCCATTGCTGTGCAGTGTAATGCCACCACTTGACATCTCCATTTTACAAATGGAGAAAGTCAGGCCCAGGAAATTAAAATCCCTTTAGGAGGCCATGTAAGAGGTCACATCAAGTCTCCTGAGTAAGCACCCAAGTCTAAGTCTTTGTCAGTTGCTTTTTCCGTTATGCAATGCTGCATTAAAAAGTCACATTGCTCTTTATTCTTAGGTTAGTGATTATCTTAGTTTGAGTCCCCTAGACAATGAAGCCTGATGCAAGAATTAAATACTGATGCTTTACTTGGGAGGTGCAAACTCAGGGCAATGAGAGTGGGAGAAAAGAGAAACAAGGGAAGAATGGGAAGCAAAACAATGAATGATGCTTGAGCTGCTTTCTCACTGTCCACTATTTACCTACATGAATAGATGCAACAGGTTGCTCAGCAGGTATCACTTTGAAAAACTATGTGAAAAGCGCCCCTGAGCCATCATTGTGAAAGAGGAAGGAAAGGAATTTTGTCTTCATGTTTACCTCCTGTCTCCTGTACCTATTTGCCAGATTTTACTCCATGGAAGTTAATGGCCCTTGGCTTTGAGGTGGCCTTCCCTGGCCCCACAGAATGCCAGGTTCCATGCCCTACCATGGCAAGAGGAGCCAGAAATTCTGAATTTGGGACTGATCTCCCTGTCCCTCAAGCAGCAGCCAAGGGGTTGGCTCCATTAGTTCTGAAGGAAGTTGCCGGTCATCCTCAGGCTGAGGAACATGGAGGCGGGACAAGCAGCTGAGGTTGGTGGAGGTGGCAGAACCAAGGGAATCTCAGGAAGCAGGTGAAATGGATCCCATACAGCAATGTTGTCTTACTGTTAATAGTTTAAAGAATTCTTGTTACACTGTCAGCAGCTTTCATAGACAATATCCAGTTTCTTTCCCTTTCCCCTACCATCTCTGCTCACAAACTTCATCCCAGGTCCTGAGCCTGCTCTCATCTGAGACCTGGGATCTAGGCACCCGTCTGTGCTGTCCACCAGTCTTCCCTGTCATGCCTGCAGTCTCCTGAGTTCTACTGTAATATTCATCTGTCAGCCCTGGCTCCTTTCTATGCGCCCATCCTTGTGATGCATCTTCCTCTCTCCCTTGTGTTTCAGTACCCAGGTAAAAGTTTCTACTCTATTTCTTAAAATCCAAGCTAGTTGTTTTCAGACTCCCTCACTAGGTACTGCTATACTCACTCTTCCTGCCATCTCCTCTTGTCCTAGACAGCCCAAGTTCCCTCAAACAAGAATCTTGCCTCTGAACTTGGGATCCCGTGTCTTTCTTGACTGTAGTGCAGGTCTCTGACATCAATCAGACCTAGTTTTTCTTATCTCTGGTCCACATACTTGATTATAATTTCACTTCTATTTTTGAAAATCCCAGTCACACATGTGTGACTAATCCTCCTTTCTCGTCTGGCTGCCTTTCCCATACCTGTCCTCCCAGAGTAAAAGTTTCCAGCTTGTTCAGTTGTTAATCTGTGTCTTGTCCTAACATTTGGGGGTTCTGCCAGCCCCAGGTTCTTTCCTCTTCACGCCATACATTAATGAAACATGATTGTGTCCTATATTATCAAAGAAAACATACTTTAAGTCAAATAATTTGCTATAACCAAGTCAACATAATTGTAATATCCAAGACTGTGTATATATTATTTATCCTTACAGTTTTATTGTAAGATACTTTCAGTCTATCAATGTCTCCTACTTTGCTTTTTATTGTTTTTTATCTACGGACATAGAGCCTGAAAGCAAAAACAAATGTGAACTTTAAATGGCATCTTAATCTTTCTATTAGATCTTCAATAGTGAACATATGCTATGCAATAATACATTAAGGAAGACATTTAATCAAAAATTGCATAAGCCTTTTCCCCTAGTTTAAGTCCTAGGGAATGTGTTGTTTATTGGCTTGCTAACAGCTTAAACTAATTTGCACTCTTAGTAAATCAATCTATGAGAACTTAAAAATCAACTCTGTTTAAAACAGATTTTATTTTTAACATACGACAGTTAGAGAAAGTTTATGGTATTCGGAATTGAAAATTCAAAAGACAGTTAATTTACCATCAATAATCTTTTGCTCCTTCCTCATGGAGGGGTTAATTAGAAATTTTATTTCAGTTCTTTTGGAAATTTTGTCTTAAAAAATTATATAGAAAGAAGAGACAATCTCCTAGTTAAAATATTGGCAAGCTGCAACTCCATAATAAGCTCTCTTCTAATTTTCCATTAAATGATCCATGAATACATACAGAAATTCAAAAATTCAGTGGCAGTGGAAAGGAAAGATAACAGCCACCCATTTACATAAATCCTTTGAGAAATTCCCAGTAATTACTGAGCTGATGTGGCCTGATTGAAAAACACATTTAATAGCCTCCACAGCTCATGCCTAATTAAAAGAAAATTTAAGTATAAAGAGGAAACAGTCTAGTCCCATAATCTGTCTTTTCTTCAGAAATTTATTATCTGCACCTACCAGAAAACTTGGAAACCACCTCCTTATTGCATCCCTTCTGGCACATAGTAGGTGTTTTTTAAAACTTTTTTCTGATGAGTAAATGAATCCATGTGAAATACTTTCTAAGGAGGCCCTCTTACTAAGACTTCTTTTTCTGCATTCCTCTTGAAGATCCAAACCCCCTGGAATTAAAATGACTGTAACCATTGGGGAAAATGTGGAGGAACCTCATTCTACCAAGGCTGTATAGAATCTAGCATGTACAGAGATGGGAAGAGTCCAAGTGATTTGTGGTTCATGTTACTGGTGACATTAGAGTTTATCCATTAATAGGAAGATAATGCAGTTTTCTAAAACGTCAATTTTCCCAAGATTATTTGAAAACTGCCAGTGGATGTAAGACACTATCCTCCCTACATCTAATAGATGGGTGCTTCTTTGCTACAGGAAATTGGCCCACGGGGATGCACTGAGTTACCTCCACATGCAGATCTAAGAAATCGCTGCAAAGTAAAAGGAGGCTGAGATCCTGTACAAGTGACTACCTCGGAGAGATACCCCTCTCCTTTTTATACAAGCAAACGAGAAAAGAAAAGGCAGAAATGATTTTATTAATGCTGAAAGATAAGAGAGTGACACCTAAATTCACACTTAAATAGGTTATAGTGAAACTATAGAAGGGCAAACACAAGAGAAATTCTGAAAAACAAGACAAAAAGACACGATTTTCTTTTTTTTTTTATTTAAATTTTTTATTGTTATGTTAATCCCCATACATTACATCATTAGTTTTAGATATAGTGTTCCATGATTCATTGTTTGTGCATAACACCCAGTGCTCCATGCAGAACGTGCCCTCCTCAATACCCATCACCAGGCCAACCCATCCTCCCAACCCCCTCCCCTCTAGAACCCTCAGTTTGTTTTTCAGAGTCCATTGTCTCTCATGGTTCTTCTCCCCCTCCGATTTCCCCCCCTTCATTCTTCCCCTCCTGCTACATTCTTCTTCTTCTTTTTTTCTTTCTTAACATATATTGCATTATTTGTTTCAGAGGTACAGATCTGAGATTCAACAGTCTTGCACAATTCACAGTGCTTACCAGAACACATACCCTCCCCAGTGTCCATCACCCAGTCACCCCATCCCTCCCACCCCACCCCCCACTCCAGCAACCCTCAGTTTGTTTCCTGAGATTAAGAATTCCTCATATCAGTGAGGTCATATGATACATGTAAAAAGACACGATTTTCAAAGGAACAAAAATTATAGCAAAGGTAGAATTCCCAACAGTAAGAATAGAAGCCAGAAGAATGTGGAATTACAGTGCTGAAGCAAATTAACTGTCAGCTTAGAATTTTAAATCCCAGTAAACTATCACTCAAGAGTAAGGATGAAATAAAAGTATTTCCAGTCCAACAATGAGATTGAGACAATTTAAAACTCACAGATACTTGCTAAAAGAACAAATGGAGAACCTACTTCGGAATGAAGGAAATTGAATTCAGAAAAAAGAAATAGGATCCAGTAACAGTGGTTATTAAAACTATCAATAAATGTGTGTAAATCTCAATGAGCATTGACTATGGAAATAATAATGAATAACTCAGGTGTTCTAAAAGCAAAGTGAACTCAAGTACTAGATAATAACTTTATCAGGGGGATGGGTATTGCCATCAGGCATGTAAGGTTTTTGCATTTGGGGGGAAGAGGTTTGAACAATTTTAATACATTTTTTATAAGGTGTAAATGTTGAAAACTTGGGACAACCAAAAAATATAGAGATAGGATATATATAAAATTTCTTTTTTTTTAAAGATTTATTTATTTGGGCGGGGGGAGATGGAGAGGGAGAGTCATTTTTTTAAGCAGACTCTGCGCTGAATGCAGAGTCTGACTGAGGGCTTGATCCCACAACCCTAAGAGACCGTGACATCACGAACGGAGCCGAAACCGAGTCAGACACCCAAGTGACTGCACCACCCAGGTGCCCCATGTTTTTTTAAGTAGGCTTCATGCCCACCATGGAGCCCAACACTGGGCTTGAACTCACGAATCTGAAATTAAGACCTGAGAGGGAAAGTCGGACACTTAACCAACTGAGCCACCCAGGCACCGCAGAATATATAATTTTTGAACCAGTAGAGGCATAAAAGAAAATAAAGAAAACTTTGATGAGTCCAGTAGAATGCAAGAACAGAGAAGAATTAAAGGAAGGTTGTGGTACAGAGAGGTACCGTATGAGATGTTCAACACAAATATATCATTAATCATGATAAATATAAATAGACTAAACTGTGAAAGTTGATATTTTGAGAATAGAAAGTGAAATGCAGCTTTATGCTGTTGACAAAATTACCTGGTAAGATATCTAGAAATGTACATATCTAGTAATGTATATACTAATCAAAAATTAGCTGACATAAATATATTAGAGTAAGTAGACTTTAAAGCAAATAAATATATTAATTTTTTAAAAAAAATCACCCAATGTAGAGAAAAATTCCGAACTTATTTCCACCTAACCACATAATCTCAAAATGTGTAAAGCAAAATTTGACACATATGGAAGGAGAAATGAACAAACCCTCAGAGTAGGAGATTTTATTATACTTCTTTCAGTAATTGGAAGGTCAAGCTGACAGGATGTTTGTAAAGCCCTACCAGACTTGACCAACACAATTAATGAGGTTAGGCTTTCCTCTACTGATTAAGCCCTACTGCAGCTCTGCTGCAAACAATTGTCAATTTTTGCCGTTTAGTTATTACTGCACTTTGATCTCTCTCTCTGGACTTCTTCCTATGCTTTAGGGCACCTGTGAGGATGTGCAAGTATTGCCTTTCAGCAAAATCTGACAGGGGACTGCATACCAGTCTTTCTTGGTTACGGATACTTAAAAAACTTCATGGGGAAAAAAGTCTAGTGCTCTCAGCCATTTAGAATTGGTCAGGAAAATAAAGGTCATATGCCATTCTCTTAGCATCCCCCAAACTTTCTTTTTCCTTCTTTGATTCCTACTTCCCCCTCTTCTTTATTTTTATCCTCCTTCCTTCTTCCTTTCTTCCTTTTTTTTCTTTTTGTATCTCTTTTTGTCCCTCTATTTTCACCCTTAAATGTTACATTATTTGAGATCTTCCTGGTGATAGAAAAGCAAAAGTAGTTGGGCCTCTTTTGAAGTGATAAAATCCATATTAACCAGTATTTCAAAAACTGAATTTGCCCATAAATAATATGGGTCTTTATCATTTTAAATTGCTGTTACTTTATTGAATAGTATAATAAATTTAACAATTTAAGCAGCAAGTCATTTCAGAAAACAGTTTTTCCTGAGTAGATGATACTAAACTACACTTCTACTAAAGAAAACATTTGGGGCACCTGAGTGGCTCAGCCGGTTAAGTGTCTGCCTTAGGCTCAGGTCATGATCTCAGGGTCCTGGGATCTCTACTCAGCAGACAGTCAGTCTACTTCTCCCTCTCCCTCTGCCTCCTCCCCCCTGCTCATGCTCTGTCTCTGTCTCTCTTTCTCTCAAATAAAGAAATAAAATCTTAAAAAAAAAGACATTTTACAAAATAAATCAAACACACTCTAAAATTTGTAATTGATGAATCCTTTCCTTGTTTATGTGAAGTCTATGGCATACTTCATGTTTTTGATATTAAATGAGGACGCTCAGTAATGAGCAATCGTTAGCATGCAATGAGTCTATCACTTACTTTACCTGAGTATTTGTGAGGCAGATGCTCATGTGCCAATAAGAACATAATAAAGTAACTAAAATGGGTAAAATTCCAACTAGCATGTGATTTGGTCTTTTTATTTGTAGAATAGAAAAAAAAAATCTGCACTGAAACTTTCTAGTAGTAGATGGAAGTGGGATTAGCAAATGGGAAAATATAATTACTCATGCATTAATTTACAACAAATATTTATTATAAATTCATTTATGTAAATTGATTTGTATCATAAATATAGTAATTCTCTTGGTACCTCATTTTCTGAATTAAGATATGCTTGCTAATAATATACCTAATAACTATAGAAGTTAATAACCATTTTACTGTATTACTCAGTCTCTTCCAAATTTCTGATGTACTTTCATCTAATCATGAAATATTAAGGCAAAAGAAACCTAGTAGAGGTGAGTTAATCAAATTATATTCTATAGAGCCTTGACATTCCTTTAGAGTGCTTTTGTTTGTCTATAGGGGGGCTGTGGAAATGAATGGAAGCTTCTAGCTTCTCATCTTACTTCAACCAGATCAACTCTAGGTTACTTGGCTTTATATTTGTATATTGAGATTCTGTCTTAGGTATTTTTCAGACACAGTACCCCCCCAAGCCAAAAAATAAGATGTTTAAAAGCCACTGATTAAATCTTACTCCTTAATTTAACCAGATTAAGAATTTATATGCTAAAAAAAAGACTCTTTAAATTGTTTGCCCAAGGTCACACAATATAGGAAAGGGAGCTAAAACTAGAAAATGGGATTTTTAACTCTCACCTTACTAGTTTTATACATGTGTCTTTCTTTGCACTTAAGACACGGTGGATTGTTTCAGTAAAGCTCAAGTGGATCACATCTGCCTGTACACATATTTTATGTAGTCTCTCCTTCCTTGTTGACC
The DNA here is from genome assembly GCF_964656455.1 of Halichoerus grypus. Taxonomy (NCBI): domain Eukaryota; kingdom Metazoa; phylum Chordata; class Mammalia; order Carnivora; family Phocidae; genus Halichoerus; species Halichoerus grypus. The sequence goes on along the minus strand of NC_135727.1, from coordinate 100,996,796 downwards.
CTGGTCTTGGCCATGTGACTTGCTTTGGCCAATGGTTTACTAAGGAATGTGAAAGTAGCAGATATATGATAACCATTTATATATTAGGGCTTTCTTTTGCAGCTAGTACTTTTCATGTACTATATGAAACATATTTGGCTCATCTCATAGATTAGAGAGCTCCTGGCCAGAATTCCTAATTGAGGTCCCAAATCATGAGTGAGCCCAGCTAATACCACATAAAGTAGATAAGCCTTCCCAAATGAGATCATATCACAGACTCATGAGCAAATAGATGGTCATTTCTTTAAACCACTAAGTTTTGAGGTAGTTTGTTTTCGTAGTGATAGCTGACCAAAAGAGCAGTATTGACTTATTCTGCCAACCATGACCTTTCCTAGGATCTGAGTGCAGCATATTTTTGTGGGTTATTTCAAAAACTATAGAGCACACTGACTTCTTCTAGTAGCTAATGTCATATAAAATTATGTATTCTTTCACTAGAGAGAGTCTGTCTTTATTTCCTTTATTTCCTTCAGTAACTGTAATCTGGTAAATGTAGATATATTTGGTTATCTTTAATCATAGAACCCTGGGAACTGCCACAGTTACCAGGATCATCTGTGAGGGAAGGGCACCAGGTGAGCTACATCTGAGCATCTGAGTAGAGTAGGGATGGAAAGGACAGGTCCAGATTGTTCCTAACATATGTGATACCAGGTCGAAAGTACAAATGAAAGCCCATATGCCATATGTCTAAATTTTTTAAGTGGTAAATCAAACTAACAAATTTTTAAATAGAATATATTATATTATTCCACCTTGACAAATATAACTTTAAACCAACCTGTAAGACCACGTTTGAATTTAGAATTTTGGGCCACCTCAGAGTTTTGCACTAGAATATGATAGCACAGAATAGCTGGGCCCTGGCCAAATGCCCACTCTGTTCTCTTCCTTCCTTCAACTTCAACACCCCTTCAACAAGGGGTTCTCATGTACAAATTTGTGGATGTCTCAGCCCACGTAATTAATTTTGGTCTCCATCTTCCCCTTGATAGCCACGTCTTAAGCTGCAATTCTAGGAGTGTTCTGATGAGAGGACTGTCAAAGAGAAGAATCCTGTGCAAGCCCTGGAAATGGGATCCAACTCTTTGGACTGTGAATTATGGCATCACATGAACTGGGAACATGGATGCGGCTGGGTTGCCTAGAGGCCTGTCCCAATGGGCCCATGTACTCCTTGCATGTGCAGAGAGACAATGACAGAGGACACTCAAAGGCCCTAGAAAGCATGAGGCCCTGGACAGGAAGCTCTCTTTCTTGGGCCTAACAGTGTGTGTTTGGTTGGGGGATCCCCAGCAGCAGACCCTGAAACTAGGTCTTGAGAGCAAGTAGTTTGAGAGGTGATCTCAGGAACCATAGGTAGGAGTGTGAGAGAGTGAGAGAGCAAGGAGAAGCCAATTCAGGTAGTGTGAATGGGCAGTTGCCACTGTTAACAATTTGGGCTCAGTTGCACTGGGGATCTCTAGGAGTTCATGTAGAATTCACGCCAGAGTTATCCCTACTAAAGGTCAAAGACCCTGGGTTAATTTTCTACCAATTTGATACATTATTTGTTGAGGATTGCAAAGGTAGGCATGAACTATGACTTCTGGCCTGATCCACATGAGGGCTGAGTACCTTCCTATGCTCAGAGAAAGCCCTCAGAGAGAAAGAAGTTTTCCATAAAGCCATTTGCCTGCAGGGTGGACTTAAATGCCCAGGGGACATGGCAGGGCATGGATGGTATCTGCTCCAGTGCAGATTCGGAAAGGACTTTGAGAAAACCTGCCCCTAAAAACAATGATGGTATGATGGCATAATGTGGCCAGTAAAATTTCCAAGTTTCTAAAGATCAAAATGGTTTCTACAGCTGCTATTTTACATCTGAAGGGATGCAGAAACAGAAGTGGCTTCTTATTTATAATAGATGATAATACTCCTATTTATGTTTATTACTCAAATCGAATTATTTTGGATGTTTAAGAGACGATGCATATGATTTTATCAGTACATCTTCAAAAATAGAACTATCTTACCGTGAACTCCACTGTTACGATGTATTCCTTTCCGGACTGGCAAAGAAAGAGGCTGGCACCGTGCATTCCTTAGGGTCTTTACTCATGAACATTTCATGAGTTGGAAAATGTACACTGAAGAATGTCCTTGGCTTTCACTTTCAGACTCACTATCATTAGGAAGTGGATATTTTTAGGGAAAGGAAAATAATGTAGAACATAAAGCTTCTGATAGAAGCTTTATACTGGGACTTGTGCATTTCAATTATTGTTTACTATTAAATGGCTAGTGATTCTTTATCTTTGATGAGAATAGTTAATTACTGTTGAGTTGGAGTTGCTTAAATTTCCTATTCTAAGCAGTTTAATTTTATTTAAATTACCTAATCTAAATATTTTCATTTCAGTCTGTTTGTGAAAGAGAACAATGAGGTTTCTTTATTTCTGTTAATAAAGCAACAAATTTTGATCAGATGATTATCTCACCTGGTTTGTTCAAATGATGTTGCCACAACTCAAATAATTCTCTCAGAATGAAAACAATCAATGAATAACAGATGATAAAATGTGCCTGGAGTCCTTTTCGACGATAAAAAATTTTATTCTAAAATTAAATCTGTACTTGAATAGGATGGAATAAAAATAACAACATTCTGACAGCCTTTGTTTTCTCTTTAGACCAGCTGATAATCTTGAACTTCCGTTAGATGTAATATAGATTTCAAATGTGATCCACTGTCAGTGTGTTTTAATATACAATGTATAATACTAACATTATATATAGTATATATGACATATAGCAATACACAAATGCAACATGCTATATAATATGTAATTAATATGTTTTTGTAATATATAACACCTAACAGGTAACACACATATACAAATCCTCAATTTGATTTTAAAATGATTTAAGGCAATTAATGTTCTTGCAGATGTGGCTGGTTTTCTTGGCATAAACTTCAGTGTATTTGAAAGCAGGTTTGCCATTTTTAACATTTGAGGTGCTAAATGTGAGTGAATTAAAATTATAGCTAATTAATGTCATACTACTTGTCTGGTCCATTGATTGATGGGCTTGATTTGTTTTCTTGGTTTCAGAGAAATTCCTCTTATAGAATCAGGCTTTGAACTTTTTTTTTTTATCATTTGTTTTTTATCAATTACTTAAAAAATTTGCCATTAGCAGTGAAATGTGCATTAAACTCTTATACTACATCCTATTTTAGCATTGAGAGATTTTTATAACTATTTTCTCATTTCATGGAAATAAGAAAATGGTGACCTTCAGAGAAAAAATTAGTGTTGCTTAGAAGGAAAGGCCAATATATATAGTCTGCCTGCTGTAAGAATTGATATTAGCTGTTGACTTAAGGTTAATGGTGTAACAAGGTGATATGAGAAGTATTAATTGGGCATACCTCTGCTTCCCTTGGTCATTAACTATGGAAAAATTATTTCCAATTGCTGGTCAAGCTGCAAATTATTTTGATTACTAGGGGACAGAGTACCCCTAAGTCATAGAAATGTAACAAACAATAATGCTCACCAAATATTCCATATATCTGTCTCTCAGCCCCCATTCAGTTAGATAGAGCCATGTGGTTGGTTCTGGCCAATTAAATGTACAGTTGGCACTGGGACAATACAGGTGTTAGGAGCACCTACCCCTCGCACAGTCACAAATCCTTATATAACTTTTGACTCCCCCAAAACTTAACTACTAATAGCCTACTGTTGACTGGAAGCCTTATCAATAGCATTAAGAGTTGACTAACACACAGCTTGTATGCTGTATGTGTTGTATACTGTATTCTTACAGTAAAGTAAGCTAGAGGAAAGAAAATATTAAGAAAGTCCTAAGAAAGAGAAAATGCATTTCTAGTACTGTACTGTGTTTATTGAAAAAAGCCCACGTATAAGTGGACCTGTGTGGTTCAAACCTGTATTGTTCAAGGGTCATCTGTAATGTGTATTACTTTTAAGTTGAGCACTGAAAAGCCCTTGAGCAAGCTTCTAGCCACTTTTCTTCCCCTGACCTGTCAACAAAGGAAGAGAGGTGTCCCTGATGGTACACCTGGAAGATAGTGGTATCTTTCACAACATGGGTCCCTGAGTGACTTTATGGAGTAGACCTTCCTATGACCTATGCACAAGATATATTCTGTTATTGTGGTTATACCCTGGCGATTTAAGGGTAATGTGTTACTTCAGGATAAGCTAGTCTCTTCTAGATTATACAATATAATTAAATACAGTAGTATTAAATATTGCTTTACTCCAAAATGAATTTTAGGACTTATGCCACCAAAAATAACTAAGCTATTTAAAACATTTTTTAATAGTTGCAGATGGATCTGTTCTAGTTCCTTTACGATTTGTTCCTCTCAGTCCTGGACGCTACCCTTGTAAAATTTTGCTGATATCACGGCATGATGTGCGTGTCTATTGCATTGAAGGTGTGGTAAATGAAGAACATCCAGAAGCCAGGTTTGAATTTGAAACACCAGCATTTGAAGCCCTTACCCAACATATTCCAGTAGTAAGTGGTACTTATACTTACTTATTTTTTTTGCTACTTTTCTCCATTCCCACTGCCACTGTCTCAATTAAAGTTCTCCAAACCTCTCATCTTGAACTATTACAATTTCTAATTGCATTATCTGCTGCCATTTATTTCTCCACATTGAGGACAGAGCTTTATTCTTCAATATAAATGTTACCATGTTACGCACCACACTAATCACTTCTGTTGGATCTCTTTCCTTCAAAAAATAACTCCAACTTCCTTAACTTATCATCACATTCCCACTCAAAAGGGAATTCCTGGCTCCACCAGGCAGTTAGGATCTCGAGAATCTCTGCTTCAAATTCAGTTGTGATCTTCACAGTTAAGATGGGTTCATGGGCACTAAGAACAATGACTGGCTGTAGCTTGGCTCTCAAAGTGACACTACAGCATAGAAAAAGGTAATATATTTGTAAGGAATGTTGAATTTTCTAGACTAGAAATTGGTTTTGTTTGTTTAATTATTAAAGATTTAAGAAAAGTCTGCTCAAAGCACAAAAATTTGTTCTGATGAGATGTGTAAGCTTTGCTATCTGAGCAATCTACCAGATAGATCGCCCATAATTAGGAGTAGAATGTGTAATTCTAAGACCAGTTTATAATTTTCACAGTAATTAGTCAGTCAAACAAATATTTCTTTAAATATTAAATAACCCATGGATCAACCTATTAGACAATGCTTCTATATGACAATGAAAGCATACATAGTCATCCTTATGCTGTATATTCACATTGTTGATAGTTGTTCTTAACAACTATGACTTTCAAATGGTGATTCTCATGAAATGGAATTTAAAATACAATATATAATTTTATTAAAAGTAACATGAATTAATGCGTAATTCAGCTTCATCAACATCACCCTTCTGATATTTTTCTATATTATTTTTCATGCTTTAGAGTAATAAGACAAAGAATGAATGGAAATGTCAAGTTACTATAGAAGGAGAATGGTTTTATGGACCTTCTGTTTTATATGTTGGACCAGATGAAACTGTGCAGTATCCCCTTACGTTCAAACCTATTTTGGAATGTGAGATTATGGTATGAACTCATTGATTTTTTTTCCTAGTATTAATTTGTCAATAAACTGATGTATGATATTAACCTTTATAATTTATGATAAACCTTTTTGCAAAAAAGTTATGTACTCTATGCTTTTGATTATTAGTATTCACTCTGCTTGAAACTTTAATAAATCTTTTAACTTGAGGGATAAAATTTCTGAATTCACAATGCCATTGGCTGCCAGTACTTATGTCTAGATTATTTTTACATAACACGTTTAACAAAGTAAAATCATTGTTCCTTTGTTTTTATTCATTAAGGTAGTTGGTACTTCAGAGAATATTTTCTTAAGACATATTTCTTTGACAAGGACATAAAAACGCATATAATTGCTATGTATGAGAATGCCTATATAAACTCTGTCATTTAGAGAAAGCAAAGAGAAATACAGAGCTTTTCACAGGAAATTCATCTTTATTCATTCAGTAGAAGTATTTATACATAAACTAGAAAAGTCAGTGACTGATACCTCCTTGAAAGCTCATTTCATTAATCAGATTCAAAGTTAATAGGATAGCAGAGATTGTTTGACATCCAACTGTGACTCCTACAGAGCTGAAATTTGGCTGATTTGTCACAGGGCAGACTTACTCTACAAAATGAAGTAGATGGTATGGAGTATGTCTTTGACATAAAAGGGATTGGAAAAAGACCCCTGGCCTTGGAACATATCACCATAGACTGTCAAGTAGGGAAGATGACAAATAAACCCATAATGGTGCCCAATTATACAAAGACCATCCAAACATTTAAGGTAAGATTTTTTTTTTAAGGATGAAATTGTTTTAAGAAGGACTATATTGAATTATATGAAATTTTAAAAACATTTACTTTTACTTAACTAGGTGAAGTGTCACATAAGGAGATGTTTAGAATTCTACTTTTTGTTAGGCCAACAGCTATTAAATTTCATTTCACTTGTAAAGTTGAAATAGCACCAAACAAGTTTTATATCTAAGTATTAGTATATAATCATAAAACGCTTTAAAAGCTACTTATTTGAATCATGTATTTTCACCTGAATAAATTATATATGATAATAAAAGGCATTTTCAAAAGTATTTTTGACAGCTCTTAAGATTTTAATGTGAAATCTGTAGACATAAAATTTCGAAAGTATATCCTATCATTTATCAGTGTCAATAATAGTGGGAATGTGAAGAAGTGCATAATTATTTATATCTTTATTTTTTATGAAGTTTTACACTTGGCTTTCCTCATTTGATTTAAGCCAATCCTAAAATACATTTTTCCACTTCCCGCTCCCACATTTATCTACAAATTATTGGGTACCTAATAGAATCCTTCAAAGAAGCTTCACATATCTATTTGATCATAGGTGTCTGAGTTTCAGAGGGTACTACAGAAGTTTGGAAATTCTCTAGGTTTACCCTCTGGGTTTTGTTGTTGTTGTTGTTGTTGTTGTTGTCGTTTTGTAATCCTGGAAAAAATATGTACTTTGGTTTTCTTCTCTCCTTACTGGATGGCAAATGGAGTGAATATTAAGAACGAAAATCTCATCTTGTCATTCCCCTGCTGAAACTTGTCAGTATCATTTCTTACCAATTCAGGATCAAATCTGTACTCCCTGAATTGGCTTTTGCTGTCCTTTAAAAGCTCATCTGCTCAGTTTCATCTGTTGCCACTCTTGGCTCCAGCAGCACTCAGCCCTTTGTAAACAGTATTTACTTTTGCCCCTGTCTGGAAATCTCTACCCAACTCCCTGTCTTCCATTTCTCTGTGTTTGTCTTGCTCCTTTTAATTCTTTAGGGCAAGTCTTAGATGCCACTTTCCCAGAATGATAATAAAAGGTATTTTCAAAAAAATTTTGAACAGCTTTTAAAATTTATGGATTATAAAATTAGGGAGTAGATGTCTCTTATGTGCTTCCACAATATATATATTTTTTTACCTTTTCCGCCATCAAACATATTATATCATATTGCTATTACCTTTTTATTGTTTTCCACCAGATTATAAACTGAGAAAAGAGGCGTGCCTCTCTTACCCACATTTATACCCAGCATAGATTATTTTGTCAAGCTCGTAATAGTTTTTCAAGGAAGATTTTCCATATTTTTATATTTAAAGAGCTTCAACAATTATAAAAGAACAGAAATGTATTTAAGATTTAAGAAACATTTGTTCCTAGAGATATTATCAATAGGTGCAGTATCTCCTTTCTTAATTTGAAATTTACCATTGTTTTTAATCAACACAGAATAATGAGCCTTACGAATTTGCCCTTTCACATCATTTAATTTAATACATAATATAATACATAATACAAGTTTATTGCTTGTATTTCAATAGAAATTCTGTTGAGGAACAACTGAGGTATCATCAAGGAGAAAGTCTGGGCTGAGAATCTTTGCTTTATACTTTCAGCTTTTATCATACTCTTGCTTTAGTACCACTGAAATGCTTCTGACCCTCCATCTTTATTCCTTCATCCGTGAAATGAAGTTTACCTCAGTGCACTCAAGACTGATTCGCATTCTTTTCCCCTGCTCTTCCTCTCTCTTTGAGTATCTTCCTCTTTGTGGAATTATTTCCCTTAATCTATAATCTATGAATATTCTCAAATTTAGCAGAGCAAACTTGTCTTTATACTACTCCTTCCTCAACTATTATCATCTTTATTGTCCACGATTGCTAAACTTTTTGAAAAAGTGATGATTACATAATCACTTCTTAATTTACAGTGGGCGATTTATAGCTCTTCTACTCTGCTGTGAAACTCCTGCCACAGAGATCATCCTTGCCTTTGGGTCAAGAAAAATCACTTATTTTGCCAACGTATCTGCCTCAAAACTCCTGTGGTGTTTGACAGTGTCAATCTGCCTTCTTAACACTCTTCACCTTTTATTTTGTATCATTCTGTATTCCTCACTTCCCTGCCATTTCTTGATTATTATTTATCTGGTTCTTTTATCCTTCTAACCTTCTGATGTCTTTTCAAGTTTCCATCTTCAAAAGTATTCCTAAGTCTTTACAACATCTCACCTGGCAGTTTCTTGGCTTCAAACTCTCATCAAGGTACAAATGCTGCATCTACACTTTTACTCAAGATGTATGTGTTATGTCAGTTCCTCATTCTTTGACAAGCTGCTAACAACTCAAACTCAGTATATTCTTTTCATATCTCTTCTTTGTTCTATTTTTCATTGCTGTGGTAGTCTTTTTTATTTTAGAGAAAGAGAGAGAGGATGTGAGCGGCGGCGGGGTAGGAGGAGAAGAGGGAGAGAGAAAATCTTAAGCAGGCTCCACGCCCAGTGTGGAGCCTAACACGGGGCTCAATCTCATGACCCCAAGATCATGACCTGAGCCAAAATCAAGAGTCCGATGCTTAACACTGAGCCACCCAGGCACTGCAGCTAGTAGTCATTTTTATGCCTTTTTAAAAAGCCTTTTAAGTTATAGTTCATCTTACTGCTACAAGAATAGTTTTCAGCAGAAGGTTGGGACTTCCTTAGTATGAAAGAGAAAATAAAAAATCAGAGAACGTAATTGAGATACAGGTAAAATGCTGTGGCATTTTATCCAAGTGATCAAGTAGTAGAAAATAGTTATGCAATAAGGAAAACAGCAGATATGGGACTTCCAGAATGGTAGAGCAAGGAGTTGCATACCTCAAAAGCAATAAAACACTGGCAAAAATTATCAAAATGAAAATTTTCAGACCTTGAAATTAAACAAAAACTTAAAACAATTTGAGGGGTATTTACTCAATAAAAAACTTGGGGGGCCAAAGTCAAGAGTCAGACACTAACCGACGGAGCCACCAGGTACCCTCAAACATACAGAGTTTAAATAGATAGTTCCCGGGCGCCTGGGTGGCTCAGTTGGTTAAGCGTCTGCCTCCGGCTCAGGTCATGACCCCAGGATCCTGGGATAGAGTCCAGCATCAGGCTCCCTGCTCCACAGGAAGTCTGCTTCTCCCTCTGCCCCTCCTCCCACTCATTCTCTCAATCTCTCTCTCTCAAATAAATAAAATCTTTAAAAATAAATAAATAAACAGTTCCCCAGGGAGGGTATGCACATGAGCAATAAGCACATGAAAAGATACTCAACATGTCAGCCATTAGAGAAATGCAAATCAAAATCACAATGAGATACCACTTCACACTTACTGGGATGGCTATAATCAAAATGACAGACAGTAAAAACTTTGAGAGAAGATGTAGAGAAATAGGAGCTGTTATGCCTTGTTGGTAGAAAAGAAAATGGTGCAGTCACTTTGAAAAACGGTTTTGGAAAGCAGTAACTCTGAAGGTTAAACATTGAGTTATCATTTGCTTCAGCAGTTCTACCCCTAGATACATCTATGTCCATAAGAAATGAACATCTATGTCCACTTCAAAGCTCATAGATGTTTTCATAGCAGCATTGGTCATAATCGACAAAAGTGGAAACAACCCAATTTCCATCAGTTTATACATGGATACACAAAATGTGGCATATCATACAAGTTAGTATCATTTGTCAATGAAAAGAAATGATATATTGATATATACCACAATACAGATGAACCTTGAAAACATTATTCTAAGTGAAAAGAGCTAGTCACAAATGACCACATGTTATATGATTTCTACGAATTGTTCCTGTAGATACCAAGTAGATCAGTGTTTGTATAGGCAGTGGGGGGTAGTGAGATGTAGCACTCAGTGATCTGAAAGATGGATTTAACCAGAGTTACGGTCAAATGCTGCTTAAATATTCTTTATTTGCTGTATTAATATTGGCGTAGAATTCATTGAAATGGTTCATCCTTTGCACATCAAGTTGCATAAAGAAAATTATGCATGGCTTATAAAAGATATTCAAGTTGTCTAAGCATCAGTGATCTTGCTACAAGTAGCAACAGAAAATAAGCATTCTTCTTTTTGTAAGAATCATTTTCTTTGTTCTATTTTTTCAGAGGTTTCTCCTCAGATTTTTTTTTGCTGTATGTAGTGTTTTTCTGCTTTGCTTTTCATTTAAAGGTGAACAGTTTTAATGGAAATATTTAAGTTTTCAGTTTTTTCTGTGCTTTAGCTTGTTACATGAATTTCATGTAAATATTGACATTATGTAATTCTTTGAAATCTCTTTTCTAGGTAACTTCAGATCTTCCAATAGTGTGGGGAAACCCATACATCACCATAGACCCTGATGATGCAGTTCCATATATCCTACATGTATCCCCTTGGAAACGTGGTGTATTCAAAGGTAACAAAACCATTAGTAAAATATTATTAACCACCACACTAGAACAGATACATGATGAGAAGAAATAAAAAGTATAGTTTACATTTCCCCTTTCTAATAAATGACCCAGAGGGAAGTTTAGTTTTCTACTTCAGTCAGAGCTTTGGGACATACATTTTATGTCTTGTGCTATACTCTCTTGGCCATTTGTTTGAATGTATGTGTTGGACAAATTTCTAGAAGTATAAATATTTAGTTAAGGGTATTTACATTTAAAATTGTGATTGATACTTTCAAATACTTATACCAATTTATGAGCCAGGCAGCATCTTATGAGAATGTTTGTTTATGGGAATAGGTGTTATAAAAACAAGCATATGCACTGAATTAACACATGAAAAAATAGGTTAAAGTCTTTGGTGTGTGAAGGTTCTTTCCTTTGTCTAATAAAGCGTTTATTTGTACAAATTGCCCTGAGGGTTCCTGAACAGAATTGCTTGCATGGGAACAGTGCTGAGGGGTATTCCTTATAAACTTTTGAAGGGAGGGTGCTTAAGAAGGTAGAAGAGTCATAGGGAAGAACTGAGGAACTGTGATTCATCAAAGGAATAAGTTGTCCTCTTTGGGAGAGAATTAAAGCCCCACAGTGGTTAGATCCTGCTGAGGAAATCATCATAATGTAGGTAAATGGATATAATTTAGAAGTGTAGTAAGTATACACCTAGTAGCAATCTTGTGCTCCCTAGGAGAAGTGTGTCTCAACCCTGTTTGCCTCAACAAAATTGTTTTAGGAAAGGGTCTATCCTTAGCATAGAAGGGTCTATACCTAGCATGCCAATGCTATTAATAAGCAGAAGGGAAACTTCAGAATGGCAAACAGTGATCCATTCAATACCACTGGAACAGAATGTGCTGTAAAGCAAGAGCCAACTTGCCCACCCACATTGTCTGGTTCTAGTGGCCTTGACCTCACATATCACCAGTCTTAGTTATTAGCATCTTCCAAAATCTTCCCACCACTTTTCAGACATTTGGCTTTGCAAAGCCAATTAATAATTCTCCATGTGACGGGTAGATTTTGAGGTATAGTGAACCTATTCCTAGTATTTCAGTAAATTAGCATATTTTGTCTTTTTTTATGTAATTCAGAAGATTTGAATTGATTTTAAGAAATCTAAAGTTCACTTCTCATTTTAATAATCAAATGACAGTGGATTTCCTTTAGTTTCAGAATGTTAACTAGTCTTTTGTAAAGGGCAGCGAATCATTTAGATTTGCCATTATTTTTGATAAACATATTACATCTCAGTTTCCTGTTCTACAAAAGGGAGAGGGTTCTGCTATGTATGAGAAAGAACATATGAGGAAGCTCAAACTGCACAACATTGTTGTATTAGAAATGTGTATGACTCCCTTAAACAAACAAAACCCCTTGTCTATGAATCGGACTCTTAAAGTTATGGAAATGGAGCTAAGAATAATTAAGTACTCATATTTAATATGTCTTTCCTTTGTATAGTCATTTTTTTGTTAGTTTGGCAGCCTTTCGGAGACCATAAAATTTCAGTACGTATTTTCACTGAACAGATATGGATTCATTTAAAATGCTGGTTTGAAGGACTTTAGAAGGAATTTGGGGAAGTTAAAGGCGACTCCGGGTACATCATTAATTGGGGATGAATTAGTAAATGTTGCTGGCTACACAAGAGGTTTTGCAGGCTTCATAATTTTGAAAAATATTTGCAAGACGCTATCATGATTGCTCTTTCCAGGGCAGTAGTCCCCTAGAGGTGAATTAATGTTGATATGATTTGGAGAAGGTGAGCCTGTAAAGAAAGCTAAGTGCATTTTTATTGATATTATTGTTAGAAAACTTACACAACACTTGAAACAGTGTAAATGTAATTGCCTTCTGAACAGCTGTTAATCTAATGTGATTAAAAAAACAGACTATAACATTTTCATATGTACATGAGAATATTCCTATTTGTGCTGGTTAAAGAAGTGTATCCGTGTGCATGTATGTATCAGTGGTCTTTTTAAAAAACTTTGTGCTTCTTTTCAGTTCTGTTCTTAATTATATAACAGTTATTTACAAAAGGCCTACAACTTGGGAAGCCTTAATAACTATAGTTGTTGTGAACAAAGCTGACGTCCAACCAATTATGCCCTATTTCTTAAAATATTGTAACAGATGCTTTTCCTTATATGTTGGTAAATACTCAAGTGTTTGAGCTCCACTGTAGTAAAACCCTTAACCACTATAGCCATCATAGCCCCTCCTGCAGGCCCCCCCAGGACTTCCCAACAAGCCAGCAGCAACTAAAGGGTTAAAACATGACTCATCTGGGTGCCCCAGGACTTTCATCCGGTGTCCTTTCTCATCGGCCAAATTAGAATATAGGTTTGTTAATTATTTCGAATATTAGCCATGGATATAAAGATGGGTATCATGGCTCCTGCCTACTAGGAATTCATATATGGTGGTGAACATATATATCCATAAATCATCTCAGTGAAAGGTACACTCTGATATACCAAAATTTAAACATGGCACTGGGGAGCATGGTAGCAGGAAATATTAACCCTAACACTGGGGGTATGAGAGGTCTTTTTAGGGGATAATGGATTTGATTTAGACCTCAGAGGATAAGCTGGGATTTATTAGCCAATATGGTGGGGAGGGCATTACAGCAGAGGAAACAACCGTACTGAAAACACAGAGAAGATACTTCATGTCAGTAATGAGTAGAGGAGTGTGTCTGCAGTGTGTTTGTGGTAGGAAATGCAGGCTGACATACAGTTAGAAATACAGGCCGACTTTGATGGACAGAGTTTTGTTTTACTTCTTATTGCCGCGGGAGCCACTGAGGATTTCTAAGGAGCGTGAGTCAACAGAGTTTTAGAAAGAAAAATCTAGAGGTAAAATATAAAACAGATAGGAGGGGCAAGAGAGGGCAGTAAGATCTGAAAGATCCTTTAGGAGCCTTTAGTAATATTCAAGTTGATCAGTTCTCAGTATTTGTGTTTCTTCTCTTAAAAGAAGACCCTGAGAAAAGAGTTTAATTGCAAGTGGTTTAGATGAGAGTTGATCACAGGAAGCACTCTGAGAGAATGGGAAGGTAAGATGCTAAAGGGAGAAAGTCAATGAAAAGTAAGCTAAATATCAGACTACTCCTGAGACCTGGGGAAGCTCACTGGGAACCTTCAGAGAGAATTGTCATGCCAAAGGGCAAGCAAATTGTGGTAATCATTCACTAACTCCAATCCATCATTGGCTAACGTTTGCTCTTAGGGCAGCTTCCCATGGCAATGAAACAATCCCTACTGGAAAAGTCATAGGAAACGAATGCTGTATATGGAAACTGTCTGCAGAGGGGATTTTTATGGGATACTGAGAGCATATACCACAGTGGGTATCATGTCATACGGATTGGTAGGTAGAAATTTTGAAAAATGGATGGATTTGGAATTTTTGCAGCAGCCTGCAGTGAGCCACAATCAATCATGTTTCAAGTATGTGATATGGAGACTTGAATTTGAATGCCTCTCTGGCCATGGAACAAATAGTGAAAATTGACCATTTTAAATGAAAGTTAAGGGTAGGGGCACCTGGGTGGCTCAGGCAGTTGAGGGTCCAACTCTTGATTTCAGCTCAGATCATGATCTCAGGGTCGTGAGATTGAGCCCCGTGTTGGGCTCTGTGCTCAGTGAGGATTCTGCTTGAGATTCTCTCTCTCCTCTCCCTCTGCTCTTCATGCCCCCCCACTTTCTCTCTCTCTCTAATAAATCTTAAAAAAAAAAAAAAAGTTATGGGCAGACCGAACTAGACAAGTGATAGTGGATTAAAGAACAGAGGAACAGTTTTTAAAGAAATAAAAATGGGAAATGATGCTCTAACAGCTTGGGTTTTCAGGGATTCAAATTCTGAGATGGGAGATTGGCAGGACATTTATTAGGAGATATACTATGATCAACATTTGTGAAAGGAAAGGTAAGAAGGTATATTGACCAGGTGGAGAAAGAGTTTGGGCTTCTAGACAGGTCCAGTGAAGGCTTTTAGTCAACTCACTGGGGCCTCTTAAGCTAGGATGGCCCTTTGGAATTGTCCCAAGTTAGGAGAAGGGGACTGGACCTTTATGCTGCTATGTTCATCAGTCATTGAAAGTGGACTTGGATGAGGCAATTTTTTCAAGCCAAGGCAATGCCCAAAGAGGGCTGACCTAATTTTCATCTTCGAGTATCATTCCCTGTAGCTACAGAAATAATTCCTTCATTCCTGATAAGGAATGTGATTGATGTTGTATAGTGTCCACCACAGTTACGTCTGATGAAAATCAGATATGGAGAGATAAGGGAGAAAGGAGAGTCAAATGTACTGATAGGAAGCAACACTAAGGAAGGGGATATAATTAACTGAGAGCTATGTCAACTGTACTTCCATTACATTTTTTTTACTTAGCATAATACCCTCTAGTGTAAATGGTAGGTATTCATCCTTTCTGATGGCTGAGTAATATTCCATTGTATATATGAACCACATCTTCTTTATCCATTCATCTGTCGATGGACATCTCGGCTCCTTCCACAGTTTGGCTATTGTGGACATTGCTGCTATGAACATTGCGGGTACAGGTGCCCCTTCTTTTCACTACATCTGTATCTTACATAATAAAGGCTGTATATGGGAGCGCCTGCGTGGCTCAGTCGGTTGAGCATCTGCCTTTGGCTCAGGTCAAGTTCCTAGGGTCCTGGGATCAAGTCCTGCATAGGGCTCCCTGCTCAGTGGGGAGTCTGCATCTCCCACTCCCTCTGCCTCTCCCCCTGCTCCTGCTCTCTCTCGCGCTCCCTCTCTCTCAATTAAATAAGATAAATAAAGGCCATATATAAAAAACTCACAGCTAACATCATACTTAATTGGGAAAAACAGAGAGATTTTTCACTAAGGTCAGGAACAAGACAAGGATGTCTACTCACCACTTTTATTCAACATGGTACTGGAAGTCCTAGCCACAGCAATCAGACAACAAAAGAAATAAAAGGCATCCAATCAGTAAGGAAGAAGTAAAACTTTCACTACTCACAGATGACATGATACTCAATGGAGAGAACCTGAAACACTCCACCAAAAACTACTAGAACTGATCAATGAGTTCATTAAAGTGGCAGGATACAAAATCAACATACAGAAATCTGTTGCATTTCTATGTACTAATAATGAAGCACCAGAAAGAAATTAAGAAAGCAATCCCATTAACAATTGCACTGAAAGTAGTAAAGTACCTAGGAATAAACTTAACCAAAGAGGTGCAAGAACTGTACTCTGAAAACTATAAAACACTGATGAAAGAAATTGAAGATGACACCAAGAAGTGAAAAGACATTCCATGCTCATGGATTGGAAGAACAAATATTGTTAAAATATCTATACTACCCAAAGCAATCTACATATTTAATGCAATTCCTATCAAAATACCAACAGCATTTTTCACAGAACTAAAACAAAAAATCCTAAAATTTGTATGGAACCAAAAAGACCCCAAATAGCTAAAGCAATCTTGAAAAGGAAAGACAAACTTGGAGGTCTCACAATACCAGACTTCAAGTTATACTACAAACCTGTAATAATTTCTTTTAAGTAGGCCTGACACCCAGTGTGGAGCCCAGTGCAGGACTTGAATTCACAACCCTGAGATCAAGAACTGAGCTTACATCAAGAGTCAGATGCTTAACCAACTGAGCCACCCAGGCACCCCATGAACTGTAGTAATTAAAACAGTATGGTACTGGAACAAAGGTAGACACATAGATCAATAGAACAGAATAGAAAACCCAGAAATAAAGCCACAATTAAATATGGTCTATTAATCTTCAGAAAGGAGGCAAGAATATGGAATGGGAAAAAGACAGTCTTCTCAACAAATGGTGCTGGGAAAACTGGACAGCTACAAGCAAATGAATGAAACTGAACCATTTCCTTACTCACATACATACACTTCCTTTCATACATGAAAATAAATTCAAAATGGATTAAATACCTAAAAGTGAGACCTGAAGCCATAAAAATTCTAGAAGAAAGCACAGGCAGTAATTTCTCTAGTATCAGCCATAGCAACATTTTTCTAGATATGTCTCCTGTGGCAAGGAAAATAAAAGCAAAAGTAAACCATTGGGACTACATCAAAATAAAAAGTTTCTGTACAGCAAAGAAAACAATCAACAAAACTAAAAGGCACCCTATGAAATGGGATAAGATATTTGCAAAGGACATAGCCAATAAAGGGAGAGTATCCAGATAATATGAAGAACTAGCAATAGTCAATATCCAAAAAAATAAATAATCCAATTGAAAAATGGGCAGAAGACATGAACAGATATTTCTCCAAAGAAGACATCCAGATGGTCAACAGACACATGAAAAGATACTCACCCTCACTCATCATCAGGGAAATGCAAATCAAAACTACAATCCATATTACCTCATACTTGTCAGAATGTCAGAATGCCTAAAATCAAAAACACAAGAAACAGCAAGTGTTGGTGAGGATGTGGGAATACAAACTGGTGCAGCCACTGTGGAAAACAGTACGGAGGTTCCTCAAAAAGTTAAAAACAGAACTACCCTATGATCCAGTAATGGCACTACTGGGTGTTTACCCAAAGAATAGAAAAACATTAATTCAAAGGAACACATGCACTACTATGTTTATAGCATATTTTTTTTTTGCTTTATTTACAATAGGCAAATTATGGAAGCAGCCCAGTGTCCATTGATAGATGAATGGATAAAGAAGTGGAATATATATATATATATATAAAAAATAGTGGCATATATAATATATAGGTTATATTATATATATGATATATAGGTTATATTATACATATGATATATAGGTTATTATTAATATATAACAATATTATTCAAGTATAAAAAAGAATGAAATCTTACATTTGCAATAACATGGATGGGGTTAGATCGCATCATGCTAAGTGAAATAAGTCAGTCAGAGAAAGACAAATACCCATATGATTTCCCTCATATATGGAATTTAAAAAACAAAGCAAACGAGCAAAGGGGAAAAAAAAGAGAGGCAAACCAAGAAAAAGACTCTTTTTTTTTTTTTTAAAGATTTTATTTATTTGACAGAGAGAGACACAGCAAGAGAGGGAACACAAGCAGGGGGAGTGGGAGAGGGAGAAGCAGGCTTCCCGTGGAGCAGGGAGCCCGATGCGGGGCTCGATCCCAGGACCCTGGGATCATGACCTGAGCCGAAGGCTGACGCTTAATGACTGAGCCACCCAGGCACCCCAAGAAACAGACTCTTAACTATAGAGAACAAACTGATGGTTACAAGAAAGGAGGTGGGCCGTGGGGGATGGATGAAATAGTGATGGGGATTAAAGAGTACACTTATCATGATGAGCACTGAGTAATGTATAGAATTATTGAATCACTATATTGTATACCTGAAACTAATAGAACACTGAATGTTAACTGTACTGGAATTAAAATAAAATCTTAATATAAAAAACTGACAAAAACAATTCATTAAAAATTAAATTTACAAATTAAAAAGAAGCGATCAGGAGGATAGATTTATTAAAGAGGCAAAGTTTGGGGGTGTCTAGGTGGCTCAGTCAGCTAAGCAACTGACTCTTGATTTTGGCTCAGGTCATGATCTCAGGGTTGTGGGATTGAGCCCCAGGTCGGGCTCCTCACTCAGCAGGGAGTCTGTCCCTCTCCCTCTGCTCCTCCCTCTGCTCCTCCCCTGCTCATGTGCTCTCTCTCTCTCAAATAAATAAAAAAGAAATCTTAAAAAAAAAAGAGGGAAAGCCCATTTTATCTTGATTTGAAAATTGTCTTTTTTTGTCAACTAATCTCAGAAACATGGAAAAATATTGAATCAGTCAACCTAAATATGAAATCATGTGACCTTAGAGGAAAACAGGCAGAGACAGACAAAACCAAGCAAACAAAAATACTGCGTATGAAGGGCATGACAGAAACCCTATGTTAATGACTGAATGCATTGAAACAGGATGGTTTAATTCTTTCCCTAATAACCAGATGCTGACCTCGCATAAAGCTAATATTACTGTCCATTATTACAGGATTAGTATGTAGCAAAATATAGAGATGTAGTAATAATCTGTTGCTTATTTGTAGTAGTGAAATACACAACTAAATTTCTAGTTGTCTTAGGTAGAAGCTTGAGTTCTTATACAAGACTAATGTTTAGGTGAAAATGATGAGGTTACTAAAGTAACAATAATCCTTAAATTTATTTTGATTGCAATAACATAATATGTTTCATGAATATAATTTAGAGGTGACTATAATCATACATGTTTACAGTATAGAGCAACTGATTCCTAATATAGCGTAAGAAAATGAACTTGTACATGTAAGATTAACTTTGTACAACTTTATATAACGCACATATCTTTTTTTAATAATTCACTCCAGTTGTTCTTTAATAATCTACATAGAGCACATGTGTCTCTAGCATAACTGTTCTGAGTTCCTTTTGAGGATATCACACTGACCAGCTCAGTGCCCTCCAGCCTGTGAATATTAGGATTACAATATGATTTTAAAAAGCAAATTTAATGACAAACAGGAGACTGTTTAATCTTGTAGGGATACCTCTTGGTTCCCTTTCTGTGATGAGGTGAAGAGAAGCTAAATAATTAATTTGGGGCCTGGTAGTCCAGAAATACAATGTGAAATCTGGACTCCAAGCCATGGAAGTATGGGCTGTATAGCTGACAGTTTTGTTCCCTGATTGCCATTTATGACCCCAAGATCCAAGACTCCAGGCCATCACAGAGTAGCCCATATCCCAGAACAAATGTCATCTCCAGTGATGACTCAATACAGTGGATCTCTGCTTTCTTAGCTTGTATGTGTGCTTAACTTAAAACTTTCAGTTGAGAGAGGATTTTCTGAACATCTCTTCCAACATATTGTAGAAAAGACAATCCCTAAATGTATTTTTTAAAGATTTTATTTATTTATTTATTTATTTGAGAGAGGGAGAGAGAGAGCATGAGTGGAGGGATGGGCAGACGGAGAGGGATAGAGAGAATCCAAGCAGACTCCCAGCTGAGCATGGACAGGGAGCTGGATGCGGGGCTTGATCTCACAACCCTGAGATCATGACCTGAGCCGAAATCAAGAGTTGGATGTTTGGCTGAGCTACCTAGGCGCCCCCCCTAAATATTTTTAAACAACTTTTATCTAATTGTTCATTAGTACAGTTGATTTTATTAACCTAAGTATAAGATTTGATAGTTATCTCTTATGAACTCTTACTTTTGAGCAACAAACATAGTTACATCTCCAAGGAAAAGGTCTTTAGAAATTCTTACAATTATTAATGATATTTATTTGTGACCAAAGAAAGGGGTGGGGTGAACTCGAATAGTTGAATATCTTACCTTTGTCCAAAGAGTTGACAGAAGTACAAAAGAGAAAGGCAGTGACAAGGATCATTTATTAAATTGTTAGTCATTTAAGGGGCACCTGGGTGGCTCAGTCGTTAAGCGTCAGCCTTCAGCTCAGGTCATGATCCCAGGGTCCTAGGATCAAGTCCCACATCGGGCTCCTTGCTCAGCAGGGAGCCTGCTTTTCCCTCTCCCACTACCCCTGCTTGTGTTCCCTCTCTCGCTGTCTCTCTCTCTCTGTCAAATAAATAAATAAAATCTTTAAAAAAAATTATTAGTCATTTAAACGTATGAGCAAAAATTGGGCTGAGATAATTTAATATGTCGATCATAGCACGTTGGCCTAAAATGTTCACTAAACATTAAACAACAAGAATATTTTTACACCTAAAACTAATGCAATGTTATATGTCCATTATATCTCAGGTAAAAAATTAAAAATTAAAAAAAATTAAAGAATATTTTCATATAGCATTTACTTACACTATCAAGGCTTTAGATGGTACAGAATATTACATGGACATGGTTCAGTGCCCTCACCAGGGTGCTTTAGCTATTTATTCCACATTACAAAACCAAATATTGAGAATCCATGTTTAAGGTGGTTTCTTGTCATTTTAGTAAATTTAGTCTCTACCCTGAACATTCATGATAGAGTAGTCTGAAATTCTCTCTTATTATCCACGACCCTTTATAATATAGTAGCTCCCGAAAATAGGTAGCAGTGATCAATTGTGATGTAGCCAACAATTACCTTGTATTTTTTCAATAGCAGCTGAAAGTGGTCTTTTACTTGCTGAAAATTGATGGTATTCATTCAGTTCAACACAATTGCAAATTACAGCTAAGCTTCATTTCTACAAATTTGCAGTTCGGAAGTTCTTTCACTAGAATGAAATCTGTTCTGACATGGCACAAGAAAGCCTCGTCCAAACAATTGCAAACAAGTTTTAGTCAGCTTTGCTAAGACTTTAAATTTTTTTCCCCATAAACTTCTGTTCAGTGTCAAAACAAAATGTTTACTGCGTGCACAATAAGGTTCTTATGTTAGGCCTATCTTTAAACAAGATAGAAATTGTTTTTTATATTTAGCATTCGGCTACTCTCTGAAATTATACACAATCCAGAAAGATGTATACTATCAGTTGCTATCTTTAAAATAATAAAAATACAAATGAAGTTCAAAATTTGATTTCTAATACTGTATGTGATGAGAAGCACTGCCTGTCACGTGTATTTTCAGAGTGTGATGTTGAGCAAAAGTAGTGCTATTTAAATTTGCATTTTTCATTTAAAACGTGGGCATTATATTCATGCTAGCCACCACATTGCAGTGGTAAAATTGCATATCTTTAACTTTGCTGTTTCCTATTTTACTGTTATTGTGTTGCAAAGGAATACATTTAGAAGTCAAATATGACTTCGGCCTCCAATTATATCATTCTCTGGTTGTGTGACCTTGACTTCACTGAATGTCAGGTTTCTTATATGTAAAATATTGATAGTGTTTAATCTTTCAGGGAGCTCATGGGCATTAAGTGGGAATCTATGGAAAGTGCTCATCTAGTAGGTGCTCAATGTGTAGCACACTTACTTAATATACTAACTCCCATTTTTAAAAAATTCCTAATACGATATGGATTTACAGGGGGCTTTGCAGCTTCTTTAATCCCCACTCTGTCCTAGTTTGTCTCCATGAAAATGACAGAAACTCAGCTGAAACCAAATTTGGATCTTACCGGCTTGTTCCCATCACCATTGTGGACTGGGGCATCGTTGTGGAGGCATGAAAACCAATCGGATTCCACTGGTCTTCAAAACAAATATTGGTTGCTATAAAGCATTTTTCTTGCTTTTTTAGATGAAAGAGATGTTTTGCAAAAGCCGGGCCTTGGGCCATTGTGGAGGGAATGAATTGGGTTTGCTTGCATCCTTTCATGCTCCTTTGGGCACTCCTCTTTGCTTTTACCATCTCTGCTTTCCCATGCCACCTGCACTCTGATGTTTCATGACAGCTTTGCCATCTGTGTGGCTTTACCCTTCAGGGCTTGTGAGCACTAAACTTCTTCTTCCTGCCCTGTCCCCAAAATCAAAATAAGTATTCTACGGGCGCCTGGGTGGCTCAGTCGGTTAAGCGTCTGCCTTTGGCTCAGGTCATGATCCCGGGGTCCTGGGATCGAGCCCCCCATGGGGCTTCCTGCTCAGTGGGGAGCCTGCTTCTCCTTCTCCCTCTGCCTCTGCCCCAGCTTGTGCTCTCTCTGGCAAATAAATAAATAAAATCTTTTAAAAAAATAATTCATGGGGCACCTGGGTGGCTCAGTCGTTAAGCATCTGCCTTTGGCTCAGGTCATGATCCCAGGGTCCTAGGATCGAGCCCCGCATTGGGCTCCCTGCTCCGAGGGAAGCCTGCTTCTCCCTCTCCCACCCCCCCTGCTTGTGCTCTCTCTCGCTGTCTCTCTCTGTCAAATTAAAACAAAAATCTTTAAAAAAAAAAAAAGTATTCTAGTCTAAAGCGCCACTCAGATGATTGGTTACAGAAAAAGTTCTTTCATATTACTAGATCAGTGAGTGATGGCATATACTGTATTTTCTGCCTTGACGTTAGATAATGTGTCCTCTGACTGCCAGGCCAGCATTGGCCTCCAGACCAACATCTGGCATTCAGCAGCAGGTATCTGGGCAGTATTGAGTAGAAGAATCAATACATTTCAAAAATAAGATTGTTTCTAAAATATTTCAGAAATTACTTGGTAGTGAAATAATAGGAGTGCAGTTAAAATATGAGAACAATGATTTATAAACTTGGAGAAAAAAGTAAATTTGGTAACTGCATCTACTCCATTAAGGTGAAGGAAGACACTCTTGCATCTCCAGTGTTTGCCATGAGGCCCACATTTAATTGGTACAACACTCACTTATAATTCTTGATTATGTGTCAGAGACATAGTTCTTCCTAGGAGTGCAAGGCAGGCTCTAGATGCTCTATTGAATGTAAATTCAGGTTGCTCTTTATATTTGAATTTTGAACTGCTAAGATATGTATATATATATATATATATATATATATAGCATTGTTACTGAAAGGAAATCTTTCTCTTATTGTGTGTGTATGTGTGTGTGAGAGAGAGAGTTTGTATGTGTGTGTGTTTGTGTGTGTGTGTGTGTCCTACTTTACCAAAGAATTTGTGTATTTTGTGAGGAGTTATTTACAGTAGAAGGAAAATATGGTTTGGCAGTTCATTGGCTTTGCTCATGTAAGACTTTTGCTTAAGCGGGGCGCTTGGGTCACTCAGTCAGTTAAGCCGCTGCCTTTGGCTCAGGTCCCGGGATCGAGCCCCACATCGGGCTCCCTGCTCAGCAGGAGTCTGCTTCTCCCTCTGACCCTCCCCCATCTTGTGCTCTCTCTCTCACTCTCTCTCTCTCTCAAATAAATGAATAAAATCTTTTTTAAAAAAGACTTTTGCTTAAGAATCTCAGATACATGGATTTATTATAAATAATTCATACGTTTTTATGAAAATTTTTAAATTCTAATCACCCTTCAAAGATGCTTTCCTAATATGTGAAGAATTAAGCATAACCAGTTGAGATTAGTAGGATTAGAAGATCATTCAGAAATCATGAAACTAGAGGCGTCTGGGTGGCTCAGTCAATAAAGCATCTGACTCTTGATTTCAGTTCAAGTCATGATCTCAGGGTCTTGAGATCAAGCTGTGTGTCAGGCTCTGTGCTGGGCATGGAGCCTGCTTAAGATGGTTTCTGTCTCTCTCTTCCTCAGCCCCGCCCCCCTTAAAAAAAAAAAAAGAAACACTGAAACTAAAACTTCTTTTTTTTTTTTTGGCATTTTTTTCTTAACATGGAACTTCAAGAAATTTTACAAATACTTGTGAACATTTGCCTCTTATCACTCAGCATTTCTATAAAAAACAATCTTTCCCATTTTATTGCTCAGATGGAGCCTAAGGATGCTTTTTTAATACTAAAATTCCCTTTTCATGCAGAAATTACTCATAGAAATATGTTTAAAGTAAAATTAACAAAATGAGGGCACCTGGGTGGCTCAGTCATTAGGCGAATACCTTTGGCTCAGGTCATGATCCTAGGGTCCTGGGATTGAGCCCCGCATCGGGCTCCCTGCTCTGCGGGGAGCCTGCTTCTCCTTCTCCTGCTCCCCCTGCTTGTGCACTCTCTCTCTCTCACTTTCTCTCTCTGTCAAATAAATAAAATCTTAAAAAAAAAAAAATAATAAATGAAGGCTTTACATGGAAGCTTAAGAAACCACTTTAACAGTGTGGTGAATCCAAACAAATGAGCAAACAGTTGCATTTGATATCAGTGAAACATACATGAATTTGAGGAACTGAGAGATGTAAATGAATAGAAGTGATAGGTAAATGAGAGATAGATTTATAATGAAGACTTTAATATGCTTTATTAATTATCCTGCATTAATTATCTCATATATGATATTGCCTACTGCTGGAAAGATATCCATAATTGGATGTGAACTTCACTTACACATCCTGCTTATACATTATACTCAATTTGGGGTGACAGTTCTCAGATCCTGTTGTTATCCTGCTCAGCAGTGGTGAGTATAGTATCTGAAATACCAAGTGTGCTTTTTAAACAGTTTTATTGTGGTATAATTGTCATATAATAAGCTATGCATATTTAAAGTATACAATTTGAGAAGTTTTAGCACATGCATACAACCATGAATCCATTGTCACAAATCAGATAACGAATATATGTCACCCCAAAATGTTTCCTTGTGTCTATTTTTAATGCTTTGTCCTCCCCTCCCCTCATGCCACAAACCACCCTTGCCTTATGCAATCATTTATCTGGGTATTTTTTGTCACTTTATGTGCATTTGATAGCACTGTATATAAATGAAATCATATAGTATATACCCTTTTGAGGGGTTGTTTTCTTTTACGCAACAAAACTATTTTAAGATCTGCCCATTTAGTGCATATATCCATAGTTTATTCCTTGTATTGTAGTAGTAGTCCGTGGAATGGATATACCACAATTTGTTCATCTATTTACCTGTTGATGGGCATTTGGGATTTTCCATTTTTTGCTAATTACAAAGAAAGCTGATATGAACATTCATATATAAATGTTTGCATGGGCATATACTTTCATTCATCTTGGGTAAATCACTCATATGTGGGATGACTGGGTAATACGGTAGTTGAATTTATAATGTTTAAAGAAATACCTGCCAACAGTTTCTCAAAGAGGTTGTTCCTTTTTCCATTTTCACCTGCACTGCATAAAAGTTCCAGTTTCTCTATATCCTTGACTGTACTTAGTAACTGAGTTCGCCATTTCCATTTTATCCATTTTAACCTGTGTGTAGTACAATTACAGGGTGGTTTTAATCTACATTTCTGTAATGAATAATAATGTTGAGCATCTTTTCTTGTGCTTCTTTGTCATCCATGTGTCTTCTTCTGAAATGCTTTTTCAAATCTTTTGCCCGTCCCTCCCCCTACATTCAGTTGTTTGTTTTCTTATTACTGAATTTTTAATGTGTTCTTAAAATTTATTCTGGTTACGTTTTTTATCAGATACATGCTTTAATTTTTTTTTTCTTCCAGTCTGTGGTTTTCATTTTAATTTTCTTAATAGTGTCTATTGAGTAGCAGAAGTTTTTTTTCCAGCGTTATTGACAAATAAAAACTGTGTATATTTAAGATGCACAGTGTGACAATTTGATATATGTATACATT
Organism: Halichoerus grypus; assembly: GCF_964656455.1. Classification (NCBI taxonomy): domain Eukaryota; kingdom Metazoa; phylum Chordata; class Mammalia; order Carnivora; family Phocidae; genus Halichoerus; species Halichoerus grypus. The sequence goes on along the minus strand of NC_135727.1, from coordinate 100,970,736 downwards.
GTGAAAGATTATACAGATTTTTGATTTTGATGAAATGCAATGTATCACTTTTTTTTTTTAAAGATTTTATTTATTTATTTATTTATTAGAGAGCGAGAGAGAAACAGCATGAGAGGGGAGAGGGTCAGAGGGAGAAGCAGGCTCCCCGCCGAGCTGGGAGCCCGATGCGGGACTCGATCCCAGGACCCTGGGATCATGACCTGAGCTGAAGGCAGTCGCCCAACCAACTGAGCCACCCAGGCGCCCGTATCACTTTTTTCTTACATGAATCAGGAAGAAACATGCAGTTTTAATGGCAACCTAGATTGTTACTGCTTTAACATATTGCCCCAGTAATGAAAGCATAGGTTCTTCCTAAGCTAAAACATAATCGGCCATCCTCTACAACAGAAATCTGAATCCTGTAGATTTTATTAATCCTTTCCTGTTGTCTGTAGTGTCTTCTGTTATACACATTTCAAAAATGTGTTTTAGAAAGAACAAATAGTATAATACCACAAACAAATGGAGCCTAAAGGACTACAGTTGGGGGCTAGACTACTATATATTTTATCATAAAAATTAAGAGCTTAAAAGGAATAGAAGACAAGAGCTATATTATACACAAAATAAAAGCAGATGTGGCCAGAACACTGGGTTTCTTTAATTAGCCACCAGATTTTGTTTTTCCACCTTGCCTTTGGTCCCCTAAAGAGCGAAAATAAAACAAAAGAAAATGAGTTAGAAATGTGGTTAAAATGAGGTAGGAAAAAGATAAAGAGAGAAGGAAGAGGGTTAGCAGAGATATCCTTTGGCTTCCATCTTTAGTCTTGCTACTGATATTTTAGGGTAGTGTATTAGAGAAACAAGACAATTAAAATTCATTCAATCACATGTGGTATAATGTACATAGAGCAGATATTTATGAAAACACTTCTTGACAGAACTAATGTACCCCCAGGAAATTCCCAAGGTGATAAAAGCCCAGCCATACGGAAATTTTCCTTAACCACAGTATTCCTCATTAGCGATAGGGAGTGGTGAAGCATGAAGCCAGTGGAGAGAGGAGGATGGATGTGGGGGGACCAAGTGCAAAAGGGCAAAGACCTTGCCAGGTTTAACTGTTGCCATGGAAACTTGCTTTGGGAAGTTTTCTAAGGGGTGAAATAGTTTAGATAATCAGTGAGCAGTATCTGAAACCTATTGCTTTAGGTCAAAATAAATGTTTTGTAAGTATGTGAGTTATTTTGCTGTTTTTCCAGTCAAAAGCCCTTTTATTCTGTGGTATATTTGGTGATATTTAGACATAATGTACCATTTTCCACATTCCATGTCAGGTAAATGTATATGTCTTTGTCACTTACTGTGTGACCTGGAGTGAGTTACCCAACCTTCTGTACAGCCCAAGTTGCTCAGCTTTAAAATGAGTCTAATGCGGAATTAACTTTTATGTTTATTAAAGGGGTTCAATAGATAATGAATAGGAGGCATTCATCATATGCCTAACACAGAGTAAACATTCAATAAATGGTTTTACATTATTTTCAAAAGATTAACCATTGATATAAAATTGCATTGCTCAGGCTTTAACTTGAGTCTGATATCGACATTTTACAAGATAGTATAAAATTAGAGAAAAACAATGCCTAATGGAAAACAAAGTTTGTTTTTACTGTTAGAAATGCATTTTGAAAAAATCAAACATGTAGACTGTTTAGCAGAGAAAAAAAAATCCATTTGTCAAAATAAAAGCTTGAGCTATTGAAAATATAATAGCTGTAATTGCAATTCCTATTAGATTTTTTTTGTAACACTCATTTCAGACAAATTGAAAGTCTCCATTAAGTCAGTGATGCTGTATCTTAGAGAGTTGCTTTGTACACCACTATTATTTCTGTTGTACCTAGAGTTTTTCCAAAACAGTCTTAATAGTTTTCCTATCACTCTGATAAACTGAAGCACCAACAAACAACCTTTTATTTACTTTTGTTCCCCTTTGGATTGGTTGGCCTTAGCCCGAACAGAAGGAAGCAAAGTAATCACACGTACATAGTGTGGAAAAATATTATCAACTTTTGAAACACATATTTTCATAATCATTATTTCCTGCATTTGGTTCAAAGGTTCATTGCCAATAGTCAGTTGCTGAGTCTAATGTTATTCTTTGTAATAAGCTTATAAGAATTTGACTGCTTGTCTCTTCTACCATAGCTAATTCATAACCAAAAATAAAGATGCATTTTAAAAAATGTAATTGTTTAGAAATAAAATAAAATTAAATTGCCAAGAAAAAGGTTTTTTGCTGGGAAAAAATTGAGTCTAAATTCGTGGCATAATTCTAAGATACGTTGTTTTATTTATTTTTTTTTAAACTTTTTTTTAAAAGATTTTATTTATTTGACAGAGAGAGAGAGAGAGAGAGAGAGCACAAGCAGGGGGAGTGGTAGGCAGAGGGAGAGAGAGAAGCAGGATCCCCGCTGAGCAGGGAGCCCGATGTGGGGCTTGATCCCAGGACCCTGGGATCATGACCTGGGCCTAAGGCAGTCACTTAACCAACTGAGCCACCCAGGCACCCTAAGATACATTGTTTTAAAGTATTCTTTCAATTAAAGCATAAGCTACTAAATAGACGTATATAATTCCATCATTCACTTAATTTATTTCTAATTTTTGAGATAAATACTTAATTTCTCATGCTGGTGTATAGTATATGGTCTTGTTATACTCATGTAGGGCTTTTGAATTGTTTTATAAATGATTGTTCAATTTCTTTTTGTTAAGGGACAATAAAACTGTAATAATGTTTAGATGGATATGTTTGAGGAAGAAAAAAATATGCTGAGTATATAAATAGGCTGAAATGAGAAAGAATGGAGAATGTGTGCTTTTAGTTCTTGAGAGTATTTTCATAGTATTTGAAATATTGATTAGGTTTCCTTATTATTCAGGGCAAACATATTATTTAACATAATGTAGGTTTATCCAAATAATGGTTTTATCTAACTGAATTGTTTTTCTTAAAAGTTTCCTTTTCAAATTGTTCACTACTAGTGTATAGAAATGTAACTACTTTTGTTTGTTGATTTTGTATCCTGCATATTTACTGGATACATTTATTAGGTCTAACATTTTTTTGTGTGTGCAGTCATTAAGGTTTTCTCTATATGAGATTGTGTCATCTGCAAACATAATTTTACTTCTTCCTTTCCGATCTGGATACCTTTACTACTTTTTCTTGCATAATTGCTCTGGCTAAAAATTCTAGTATTATGTTGAATAGAAGTGGCTACACCAGACATCCTTCTCTTGTTTCTGATCTTAGAGGAAAGATTTTAGTCTTTTACCATTCAATATAATACTAGCTGTGGTTTATATTCAATATAATACTAGCTGTGGTTTTCATATGTGGCTATTTGAGGAAGTCCTATCCCTAATTTATTTCTATCATGAAAGGATGTTGAATTTTGCCAAATACTTTTTATCCACTAATCGAGATGATTGTGTTTTTTTTTTCATTCTGTTAATGTGGTATATTACACTGATTGATTTGTGTATATTGAACCGCCCTTCATTCATTCATCCACTCATTTATTCTTGGAATGAATCCCACTTGACCATGGTATATAATCTTTTTAATATGCTGCTGAATTTGATTTGCTAGTATTTTGTTGAAAAGTTTTATATCAATGTTCATCAGGGATATTGGATTTTAGTTTTCTTTTCTTGTCCTGTCTTTGTCTGCTTTAGTATCAGGGCATTGCTGGCCTCCTAGAATGAGTTAGGATGTTGTCCCTTCTCTTCAATTTTTAAGTGTTTGGGAAAAAAAATATTAATTCTTTAAATACTTGATAGAATTCAACAGTGAAGACATCTTATCCTGGGTTTTTCTTTGTAGGAAGTGTTTTGATTACTGATTCAATGTCCTTACTAGTTTTATATCTATTCAGCTTATCTTTTATTTATGAACAGTTTTAGTAGATTGTGTATTTCTAGGAAATTGGCCATTTCATCTAAGTTACCCAATTTGGGGGGCATATAATTGTTCATAGTATTCTTTTATAATGCTTTTTATTCTGGTGAAAACAATGTAATATCCTCACTTTATTTCTGATTTTATTAATTTGACTCTTCATTCCTTTTTTCTTAATTACTTTAAAGGTCTGTCAATTATGTTGACCTTTTCAAAGAACCAATATTTTTGTTTATTTTCTCTATTGTTTTTCTCTTCTCTGTTTTATTTACCTCCACTTTGATCTTTATTGTTTCCTTCCTTCTGCTCGTTTTGGGTTTAGTTTGCTCTTCTTTTTATAGTTCCATAACAATGTGCAGTTAGGTTGTTGGTTTTATTATTTATTTATTTAAAGTTTTTTGTGGGGCTTGGACTCACAACCCTGAGATCAAGACCTGAACTGAAATCAAGAGTCAGACACTTAACCTACTGAGCCAACAGGTGCCACAGGTTGTTGATTTTAGATTATTCTTTTTAATGTATGTTTTTGCTACTATGAATTGCCCTCTTAGTGCTGCACTCACTGCATCACATCAGTTTTGTATACTTTGTTTTCCCTTTCAAACATCTGATATTTTCTAATTTCCATTGTGATTTCTTCTTTGAAATATTGGCTAAGTGTTTGTTGTTTAGTCTTCAAATTTGTGAATTTCCACCTTTTTTCCCATTATTGATTTGTACTTTCATTCCATTATGATGAGAAAAGATGCTTTGTATAATTTAAATCTTTTTAAATTTATTAAGATATGCTTTGTGGCCTCACATGTGATCTGTCCTGGACTGTGTTCCATGTTGATTTAAGAAGAATGTGTATTCTGCTCTTGTTGGGTGGAATGTTCTGTATAATCCAATTAGGTCTAGTGGTTTTAAAGTGGTGTTCCCATTCTCTATTTCTTTATTGGTCTTCTGTCTAGTTGTTCTGTCCATTAATGAAAATGAGGTATTGAAGGTTCCAACTCTTATTGTAGACTTGTTTATTTCTCCTTCCAGTTCTGTCAATTTTTGTTTCAAATATTATTGGCCTCTGTTTTTAGGTGTGTATATATCTATAATTTTTATATAATCTTGCTGAATTGAATTTTGTATTTGATATTTGTATATATTGCAAAGTAATCATCATGTAAGTCTAGTTAACATCTGTCACTATACATAATTACAAAATTCTTTTTTCTTGTGATGAAAACTTAAGATCTACTCTCTTAGCAACTTTTAAATATGTAATACAGTATTATCAACTGTAATTGCCATGCTGTACATTACACCCTCCACCTCTGGCAACCACCAATCTATTCTCTGTATCTATGAGCTTAAGAGTTTTTGTTTTTGTTTTATTGAATTGAACTTTATCAATGTATAGTGTCCTTATCGGTCCCATATATATATATATATATATATATATATATATATATATATATATATATACATACACATATATACATATATATATACACACACACACATATATATGTATATATATATATATATATATATATATATATAAATTGGCAAAAGATCTAAAGAGGCACCTCACCAAAGAAAACATTCTGATAGCAAATAAGTGTATAGAAAGATGTTCAACATCATGTCTCTAGGGAACTGCTAATTAAAACAAGATACCACTACCTGCTAATTAGGATGGCTAAATTTAAAAGTCCTGACATCACCAAGTGCTGACAAAGATGTGGAACAATAGGAACTTCCATTCATTGATGGTGGGAATGCAAAATTATAGAATGCCACAGCCATTTTGAAAGACAGTTTGGCAGTATCTGACAAGACTAAACATACTCATAACATGATATAGTAATAATACATCTTCATATTTACCCGAATGAGTTGAAAATTTATGTCCATCCAAAAATCTGCTCATGAATGTTTATAACAGCTTTATTCATAGGTGCCAAAATATGGAGGTAATTATGATGCCCTGTAATAGGTGAATGGATAAACGGTGGTAAATCTATACAATGGAATATTTTTCAGTGATAAAAACAAATGGGCCTGTGGTGCCTGAGTGGTGCAGTTGGTTAAGTGTCCAACTCTTGATTTCAGCTCAGGTCTCACGGTCATGGGATCAAGCCCCGCTTTGGGCTCTAACGCTCAGCACAGAGTCTGCTTGAGATTCTCTCTCCCTCTCCCTCTCACCTCTCTCTCTCTCTCTCAGATAAATAAATAAATCTTTTTAAAAAATGGCCTACCAAGCCACAAAAAACATGAAGGAAGTTTAAATGTATATTGCTAAGTGAAAGAAGTCAATCTAAAAAGACCACATGCTGTATGATTCCAACTATATGACATTCTGGAAGAGGTAAAGGATCAGTGATAGCCAGTTAGTTCTTTAGAGGTTGGGTGGAAGGGATGAATGAATGGGGCACAGAAGATTTTTAGGGCAGTGAAACTATTCTGCATGATAGAGTAATGGCAGATACATGGAATCACATATTTGCCAAAGACATAGAACGTACAACAGAAAACGTTAGCTAAAATGTAAGCGATGGAATTTAGTTAGTAATGGTGTATCGTTATTGGCTTATCAGTTGCAAGTAATGTATTACAATAATGCAAAATGCTTGTAATACCTGAAACAGGAGGGGATATGTAGGAACTCTGTACTTTACATGATTTTTTTGTAAACCTAAAACTGTTCAAAAAATTAAATTTATTAATTAAGTAAAAAATAGTATGAACTTTGAAGCAGAATGCATGTTTTCATATTCTAGCTGTATTTTTATGAGCTGACTGACCTTGGGCAAGTTACTGAACTTTCTTGTGTCAGTTTCCCTTCTTTAAAATGGAAATAATACATCATACTCGATGGTGAAAAACTGAGAGCTTTTACGCTAAGGTCAGGAACAACACAAGAATATCTACTCTCACTACTTTTATTCAATATAGTACTAGAAGTCCTAGCCACAGCAATCAGACAACATAAAGAAATAAAAGGCATCCAAATTGGTAAAGAAGTAAAACTCTCACTATTTGCAGATGACGTGATACTCTATATAGAAAACCCTAAAGCCTCTACCGAAAAACTACTAGAACTGATAAATGCAATCAGTCAAGTTGCAAGATACAAAATCAACATAGAGAAATATGTTGCATTTCTATATACTAATAATGAAGCAGCAGAAAGAGAAATTAAGAAAACAATCTAATTTACAGTTGCACCAAAAACAATAATGACATATCCAATAAAGGGTTAGTATCCAAAATATATAAAGAACTAATAATAGTCAGTATCCCAAAAATAAATAATCCAATTGAAAAATGGGCAGAAGACATGAACAGATATTTCTCCAAAGAAGACATTCAGTTGGTCAACAGACGCATGAAAAGATACTCACCCTCACTCATCATCAGGGAAATGCAAATCAAAACTATAATCAGTATCCCTCATACCTGTCAGAATGCTTAAAATCTAAATGCAAGAAACAACAAGTATTGGCGAGGATGTGGAGAAAAAGGAACCCTCATGCACTATTGGTGGGAATGCAAACTGTTGCAGCCACTGTGAAAAACAGTATGGAGGTTCCTCAAAAAGTTAAATGTAATATAATATATTAATATATGTAAATCACCTAGAACAATGTCTATTATATAGTAAGTCCTACATAAACATAAACTACAGTCCTTTAATCTTCAAAACAGCTAGCACCATTTTACAGACGAGGTAAATCACATTTTCAAGGCTAAATTAGTAGTGGCAGAACAAGTGTGTGATTTCAGCTTCTATCCAAAGCCTGTGTTCTTTGCACTATGTATCCTGTCTTTTTATAATGTGTTTGTAAACTCCTATGTAAAATAAGAAAGCCATGTTTATAATAGGATATGAAATTTAACCTGAAACTTAAGTGACTTTATATTTTAAAATAAAAAGATTAAAAATGATAAGATAGGAGTGACATCAGCAAGATGGCAATATAGGAGATCCAACACCTGCATCCCCATTCAGCAACAGTAACTTGAACGCCATCCACAGCAAAAGTGCCTTTGTGGGAACTGTGGGATCCAGGTGGGAAATTATGAAACCCCGGTGGAATCCAAGACTGAGGAGGGCCATTTTGAAAAGGCAGGCTTGTGCCCATGTGGTGGACGTGCCAACCAAGGTCCTGGCTATAGATCAAGAAATAGCCCTGTCCCTTCTGTGGACTCAATTATAGCCCCATTGGGCTTGAGTGCTGCCACCAGCACTTTATGAGAAGGAGCTAGCAGGACTCATTGCTGTCCATGCCCTGTCTAACAAGTGCATGGAAATTAGTCCCATCTGCGGACCCTGAAGTGGCTCATGGCCCAGCTTCAACCCTTCTCAGCCATGATTCCTGCCCACCTAGCACCTTGGAGAAGACACACCTGTCTGTGCACCTGAGGCAGACCCTCCAGTTTGGTCCAACTGCAGATCCTCTCTAAGCCATGGTCTGGGAACAATCGTCTTGGGAGACGCACTTGTCCATGCCCCAGAAGTAGGCCCATTGACCATGATCTGTCCTTACATCTGGGAGCAGCCCCATAATCCAGTTTCAGCCCCTCACAGCTACAGTCTGGAAGCAGTCCTGCCTGCCCAGGGACCCAGAGGGAGACAACGCCCATCCATGTTCTATGGTCAAGCCTGCCCACCTCAGTCTGACTGCAGATCCTGAAGCAGTCTGACCTGGTTCCAGCCCCTCTCAGCCATAGTCTGGGGCCAGTCCTGTCCACTCAGAGGTTGGTGAAGTGTTGGGAGCATTCCCAGAGACCCAGAGGGAGCCAGTGTAATACCACGGACACTTCGTAATATCCAGTGTCACCAGCTGCTACCGATGTCACCTCCATTTCATATTTGGGCAAACCAAGGCACATAGCTGGTGACGGACATCCCCAGTTGTGAACCCAGGTATCACACTGCTGGTTTTAATGAAAACCCAATTATCTCTTATACTTAAATATTGATGAACTCTCTATTAAATTGTTCTGTACCACCATCAGGTTTAAATGTGATGGTGAGGCCTAGAATTTATGTTTGTCTTTGTTTATTAGTTTCAAGCTAAAGCATCTTTAGTACCTAAAACTGACCTTTCATTTTAGAAAACCAATCCCTGGTTAATCTGGCATCTTGTACTTATGTGTTTTAGGTACAATTTCATTTTCTGTTAAACGCAGACGAGATGATGACTCTCAGGAAGACTCAGATCAAGATCAATATCGAGCACCCTCTGAAAAATCATTATCAGAACTATTCCACAAGTTTGATGAAGAACACTCAGGTAAATTTATGATTAAGGAAAGTTTCATGATCACTTTTCAATCATTCACTTTTAAATGAACAAATATTTTACATTCATAAGGTATATGCAAATGTGTGTTGCATATATCTGTAAGAATTTTATTGTATTATTTCAGGATTAACTTTATGTAGTTTACTTTCTGGATTTGTACAGCTTTTAACATTAATAGATTACTTCAGCTTGAAGGCTGTCTTCTCTTTCATAAGTGAAAAACTTTATATATACTTGTTATTAAACAAAAAATTACAGTAAATTTCTGATAAAATGTTAATGAGTATGTAATTTTAACAAGGTAATATGCTTTTCTTCAGCATAGGAGATGATAGCAGTCTTCCTCATATGCAGAAGAAAGTCAGTGCTATTTTTTTCCTTCCTGTATTATAAAGCTTTATTTGAATGTTGTTAAACATATCTTTTTAGTAGAAATTCAAAAGAAATTGAGATAATGGAGAATTGGAAGGCATAGGGTAGATTTCCTGGAAAATGGGTAACTGAGTTCTCTTATGGGTGAGTGGCAGGGACATCAGAGGGCATTAGAGAAGAGTGGGTCAACAGAAGCAAAGCTGTGGAGACAATGAGGTATATCAAAGAAGAAATCTTTATTGAATGACTTTGTGTTTAGTCAGGATTCTTCAGTAAAACAGACACTACCATAATATAATGTAATGTAAATAGATACATAAAGAGAGAGAAACAGAGAAAGAGAGATGTTGAAAAATTTTTTAAAAGATTTTATTTGTTTATTCGATAGAGTGTGTAAGAGCATAAGCAGGTGAAGGGCAGGCAGAGGGAGAGGGAGAAGCAGGCTCCCTGTTGAGCAGAGAGCCCCACATGGGCCTGATCCCAGGATCCTGGGATCATGACCTGAGCGAAAGGCAGGAGCTTAACCAACTGAGCCACCCAGGCTCCCCGAGATCTTGAAATTTTTAAAAAAATGGCTAACATGATTGTGGGGACTGGCAAGTCCAAAATCTGTATGCCAAGCAAGCAGGGCAGAGAATTTGGTAAGAGTTGCTGTTGCAATCTTGGGTCCAAATTCCAGAAGCAGGCCAGGCAGGCTGCAAGCTCAGGCAGGGTTTCTCTTTCAGTCTTGAGTAAGAATTGCTTCTTCTTCAGGTAACGTCAGTATTTGCTCTTAGGGCCTCCAACTGATTGGAGGAGGTATACCCACATTATGCAGGGCAATCTGCTTTACTCAAACTCCACTGGAAAAAACAAACAAACAAACAAACAAAAAAACACCTTCACAGCAAGGTCTGAGACTGGTGTTTAAGCAAACAACTAGACATCATAGTCCAGCCAAGTTGACACATAAAATTAACCATCACAGAATATATGGATTAAGAGTGATTATTTAGGCACTATTCAAAATGGTTTGGAAAGGGAAGAGCAGTTGGGGCCAGCTAGGCAGGCCACTGGCACAGCAAACTGGCTTTGAAGTGAAGAGAACAATGTATTTTATGGTGGCGATGGGGATAGAGACGTACCATTAAAGATAGAAAACATTTCAGAGATTAGCATTAGATGACTCGCTCTCTTTTTTTTTTTAAGATTTTATTTATTTGTTTGACAGAGAGAGACACAGGGAGAGAGGGAACACAAGCAGGGGGAGTGGGAGAGGGAGAAGCAGGCTTCCCGCCGAGCAGGGAGCCCGATGCGGGGCTCCATCCCAGGACCCTGGGATCATGACCTGAGCCGAAGGCAGACACTTAACCGACTGAGCCACCCAGGCGCCCCCCCTCTTTTTTTTTTAAAGATTTTGTTTATTTATTTGAGAGAGAGAGCACAAGTGGGGAAGGAAGGGGCAGAGGGAGAGTGAGAAACAGACTCCCCGCTGAGCAGGGAGCCCTATGCAGGGCTCGATCCCAGGACCCTGAGATCATGACCTGAGCCAAAGGCAGACGCTTAACCAACTGAGCCACCCAGATGCCCCTAGATGACTTTCTTAAGAGAGGAGATGAAAGAGAGGATTGATTCTAAAAATGAACAAGGTTTGTTTGTATCTTGGTGAATAGAAAAATATTAAGATATTAATTTAGAAGTGTTGGGACTTTGTTAAAATAACATTTGTTAAGTAGACCCCTGGGGTGTCAGATGGTGTGTCAAGGTTCAACAAAAGGCCACAAGGGAAAGTGAAAGAGTTTATTACTCACAGGTCCTGGAGGATTCATACTTCACTCCTCAAGGGGCCACATGGGGAGGTCAAGGCAGGGTGCAAAGAGAGAAGAAGGACCTGTGCACATGCCTTAATTAGGGTTCTCAGAATGCTTTGTGGTTCCTGGGCTGAGGCCAGATTGGTTAATTCAAACCAAAAAGAGTAGGATTTTGGTAATCATCACGGGGGTCTCATCTAAGGGCCGCACAATGGGAAGGCCCTGGGAGAGGAGAGTGCTTATCACAAGAATGGTTAGGGAGTCATATCAGAAATTCACATTTACTTGTGACTGTGTAGGCTGTTATCTAGTGTGTGTACTCTCCAGAGGGCTACTGTCAGTTCAAGGCCCATGCAGCCCACTTGGCCACACAAAATGGATGCGGAGACAGCAATATTATGGAGTAATTTAGTTGTTGAACTATCAACAAGAAGAAATAAAAAGTCTGGGAGATTATAATGCTTGGCACAGTTTTGTGCTTGCTGATTTTGATGTGACAGCAAGACATTTATGTAGCAATATCCAGTCATCAATTGAATATTTGGAGCTGAGACCAGAAAAAAAAAAAAAAAAAAACAGGTTGTAAAGTTTTAGGGTTTCTTTAATTGAAATCGTGCAGGTAAGTTCAAAGAGTAGATGACTGCTGTAGATGGATTATGCTAGGAGTGAAACTCCCATTGAAAACTAAGGCAGAAGAACCATGAAGGAAAGCCAGGTAAAAGTGTTTGAAAGAAAATCAGAATATTATGGTATCATGTTAATGGAATAAAAAAGAGTGGGGATATCTAATAAGAAAATCTGCATGATGTGACGACATGTTGCAAGATAGATTAAGAGCTAGGAAAAATGCATCTAATAATATTACAAGTATCCCCAGTTCTTCAAAGTTGTCTTCTTATATCAGACAGGATTAACCTTTCCATCTCCTATAATAACATGGAACTTTTTCTTACTGATTGCTCAGCAGTGTATCTCTTTTCAATTAGGGAAGTTTCAGTTAGGTAAAATGAGTAAGTTTTGGAGAACTAATTAATATACAACATGATTATATTTAATAATACAGTAGGGTATACTTGAGATTTGCTTAGAAGGTAGATCTTAAATGTCTTCACCACCCCCACCAAAAATCAGTAATTATGTGAGATGATGGATGTGTTAATTAGCTTAATTGTAGTGATTATTTTATAATGCATACTATATCAAATCAAGTTGTACCTTAAATATATATAATTTTTAATAGTTATACCTCAACAAAGCTGGGACCAAAAAAGAAATGGAAACAATAAGATTTTTTTAACTTTTTCCAAATTGGAAAATTTGAAAAATATGAGTAACACCCAGTTTTGATGAAGGGCAAGTTGAAAGAGACAATTTTATGCATTGTAATGGGAATTTGAGAGCATTTACAATATGCTTAAAACTTTTTTTTTTTAGATTTTATTTTTAAGTAATCTGTATGCTCAATGTGGGGCTCGAATTTACACCTCTGAGATTAAGAGTCACGTGCTCTACCAACTGAGCCAGCCTAGCACCCCTAAAACTTTTGAGATTTTTTTATCCCTATTGATCCAATGATTTCATTCTAAGAAATTAGTTCGAATAAAATAATCAGAGATATGCACACATTTTTCTATAAGAATGTTCCTTATGTGATCTATTATTTTGAATAATTGAAACGTAAATATTTTAGTTTTACAATTTTATTTAAAATAATTTTGAATATGTGTTACTTGCACATAAATTTTTTCCCACTTTTTTGAAAAATAGTTGACATACAGCACTCTGTAAGTTTAAGGTATGCAGCATGATGGTTTCTCTACATACATTGTGAAAAGATTACCACAATAGGTCCTGCTGATATCTATCTTCTCATATTGATGCAGTGAAAAGAACGGGAAAAAAAGGAAATAAAATGTCCTGTGATAAGAACTCTTAGGATTTACACTCTTAACAACTGTCCTCTATATCATACAGCAGTGTTAGCTATACTCATCATGTTGTAATTACATTGTAGTTCTTATTTCTCTTATAACTGAAAGTTTGTATCTTTTGACGACTTTTCTCCCTTTCCACCTCCTTCCCATGCTCAACCTGTGATAACCACAAGTCTAATCTCTTTTTCTGAGTTTTTTTTTTTTAAAGATACCACACTTAAGTGAGGTCATACAATGTTTTTCTTTCTCTTTCTGATTTATTTCACTTTAGCATAATGCCTTCAAGGTCTGTCCATATTGTAAATGGTAGGATTTCCTTTTTTTTTTTTTTTTTTTAATGGCTGAATAATATTCCATTCTATACATATATCTCACAAATTCTTTATCCATTCATCCCTCGATGGACACTTAGGTTGTTTCCATATCTTGGCTATTGTAAATAATGCTGTAATAAACATGGGGTGCATACATCTTTTCCAAGTATATGTTTTGGTTTTCTTCAGATAAATACCCAAATGTGGGTATGAAAGTTTTATTGTAAAATTTTTGAGGATTGTCCATACTGTTTTCCATAGTGGTATAACTGTACCTAACAAGAGTTCATCTCTCCAATGTCCAACACGCCAATAAAAAAAAAAAAAACTGAGCATTTGCACTGAAGAAAGATAGGCTATTTATTTGTGTGGCACTACCCCGGAGAACAGGGAACTCGTGTTCAAAATCTTGAATTCTCTGATGGCTTGCAAGTGAGGGTTTTTAAGGGCAAAAATCAAGGGTAAAGGGTTTGGAATCATGGGTTCTTTTGATTGGTCAGGGATTGGGTAAACTTCAAGACTAATTAACTGGTGCCAGGTCACCTGTCTCTTCAAGACTATGGTTGAGTGGTCATTTCCTTCACTGGTCCAGGTTTACAAAATATTGCAGCAATGTTCGTCAGTGATGCTGTCTTTATTAGCAAAAGCAGAGGCTATATACCTTATGACTATGATGTCTGCACAGGCTGTTTCATTTCCTGTTCCCTTGGGCTACATTTTCATTATCTTTTTTTTTTTTTTAACTTTATTTATTTATCTAAGTTTTCCCTACACCTGTCATGGGCCTTGAACTCACAACCCCAAGATCGATAGTCTCATGCTCCTCCGACTGAGCCGGCCAGGCACCCCTACATTTTCATTATCTTAAGCAAAGCATATTCGAAGTTCCTTCCTGGTATTTTTCCCAATAGTCTTTAACTATGGGCTACATGCCTTTCTGCAGACTTAATTCTGTTGGCGGTTTCAGGGACTGCACCAATTTGTATTTGCCACCAACAGAGCACAAGGGTTATCTTTTCTACATATCCCACCAACACTTGCTGTTTTCTGTTCTTTTGATAGTAGCCATCCTAATGGGTGTGAGGTGATAGCTCATTGTGGTTTTTGATTTGCATTTTCCTAATGATTAGGGATAAAACTCAAGTTCTAATAGCAGATGTTGTCTGAAGGATAAAAATATGTTTACACACACACACATATAGATACATCAATTTTATATAATTTGTAAACCCCAGTGTATTTATATATATGTGTGTGTATCTATACATCTATGTCTTTATTGACATATCAAGCCTGGAGTTTTATACAAGAAAAATAAGTATTTATCCTTAGTCATGAGATAATGAATAATTGTCATCTTTAGGCTTTTCAGGAATTTCTAAAGTCACTATAGTGAATGTTACTGATTTTAAAATTAGCAAAAAGTTTTAATGTGTTTAAGGCCTGTAGCTAAACAGTGTTTAATAATTATTATTTTTGTTCTCACTAATAAATCATCTTTAATCTTATTCTAACCAATAAACTCATAATCAGTGTATATTTTTAGCACTGTAGGAATTAAATCAGCTACATCATAACAGTGCCTTATGTGATAGTCACAGCAATCACAAATATTAAGTGTTATTGTTTCTGTGATAGATAATTTTAAGTGTCAACCTAGCTAGGTTATGGTGCCCAGATAATAGGTGAAACATTATTCTGGATGTTTCTGCGAAGGTGATTTTGGATGAGAATTATATTTAAATCTGTGAACTTTGAATAAAGAAGATGGCCCTCCCTTGTGTGGGTAGGTCTCATCCAATCAGTTGAAGGTCTTAACAGAACCAAGACTGACCTCCCCAGAACAAAAAAGAATTCTACCCATAGACCACTTTTGGATTTGCACTGCAATTCTTTCTTGAGTCTATAGCCTGCTGACCTAACCTGCAGATTTTGGACTTACCAAGTCAATTGCATGAGCCATTTCCTTAAAATCAATCTCTCGCTGCTTCTGTTTCTCTGTCTGTCTCTTTATATGCACACACATATTCTATTGCTTCTCTTTCTCTGGAGAACCTTGACTAAGACAGTCCCCATTCCATAGATGAGCAGACTGTTTTATTGTTCTTTGTGCCAGCCCAGAGTTGTGGGGCATTCAGGCTTTATAGTCGTGAAGCCCTTTCTCTCCAGAATTATTTTCCCTGTGAGTTCAATGTGGATTAAAGCATTGGAAAAGCCAGTGAAATATACATGAGCAACCTAGAAGGGGAAGCATTTTTCATTTTAAGAACTTTGGTTTATTTTGAGATGTCACATTTAAACATCATAAAAGCATTTAAAGCACTGTCATAGAATTGAAGGAGCAGCCAACACAATCCTGAGCAGAGGTTTTCCCAGTAACCTAACATCAGTATAAAGTTAGTAACTTATTCTCTGTGCATTAATGGTTTCAAGGTAATTAGTTGGTGTCTGTAAAATAAATAAACATAGAAGGCAGTTCAAAAATGTGGAGTTAAGATCACCCTCAAGAACTTCTCACAAGTATTTGGAATAAGAATTCACATGGACCTTCTCTGTCTCCCTCTCACTAGCTAATTGTTCTGAATGTCTGGATTGTTCTAAGATCCACTAATTTGATAAGTACTTCTTAATAGCTAAAGTATTAGAATAGAGGGGCATACAATACAATATAATATAATATGGTATGAAGTAGTGCATTTCAGTGCAATAAGATAAAATGCTCCTGGTAGGGGGGGAATAATTTTCCCTCTACCTTTCTAAATTCTTGGCCGAGAGCCCCCTGTAATAATAAAAAAAAAAGATTAGCAGGAAAAAGAAAACAAAAGTTCAGTAACATGTGTTACTGGCTTGGTGCTTTGGTGGCTCATTCAGTTAAGCAACCGAGTCTTGATTTCGGCTCAGGTCATGATTTCAGGGTCCTGAGATTGAGCACTGTGTGGGGCTCCAGTGGGTGTGGAGTCTGCTTGGGATTCTCATTCTCCCTCTCCCTCTGCCCTTAGCCTCTCCTCTCTCTCTCTCTCAAAAAAAAAAGTATACCTCTTCTATATATGGGATAGAACCAGGAAAAATGAATAACTCCTTGAAATGGCCCAAACCCTTACCTTAAAATACCATCTCCAGCTAAAGACAAAAAAAGATGTTGGGGGATGGAGAGCCAATAATGCAGTTACCAGGAAAGCACAGTAAACAAGTGTAAGGTTGTTTTGCAGGTTTCTAAAGATTTAGTCTCCCAACTTCCTAGTACAGAGAGGGAGACACCCTTACAAATGCAGATTTCCTTTAGAAATGTAAATGTCTCTTACAAAAGGGTAACTTCTACTCTGTTTTCAGAGCTTCTGTATCTGCAGTTTCTTAAAAATAATCAGCTCAAAATAATCCTTATACCAAAGACAAATTTTGGGGTAGCAAATTCTTATTTATTTATTATTTTTTTATTATTATTATGTTAATCACCATATGCAAGCTGGTGCAGCCACTCTGGAAAACAGTATGGAGGTTCCTCAAAAAGTTGAAAATAGAGCTACCATATGATCCAGCAATTGCACTACTGGGTATTTACACCAAAGATACAAATGTGGGGATCCGAAGGGGTACGTGCACCCCGATGTTTATAGCAGCAATGTCCACAATAGCCAAACTGTGGAAAGAGCCAAGATGTCCATCGACAGATGAATGGATAAAGAAGAAGTGGTATATATATACAATGGAATATTATGCAGCCATCAAAAGGAATGAGATCTTGCCATTTGCAACGATGTGGATGGAACTGGAGGGTGTTATGCTGAGCGAAATAAGTCAATCAGAGAAAGACATGTATCATATGACCTCACTGATATGAGGAATTCTTAATCTCAGGAAACAAACTGAGGGTTGCTGGAGTGGTGGGGGGTGGGAGGGATGGGGTGGCTGGGTGATAGACATTGGGGAGGGTATGTGCTATTCGGTGGCAAATTCTACTCCGCTTCACCATGCAATACAATTCCATACAACACAATGTACTGCAATATACAACACTCTCTTTCAGAAGAGAGAGAGAATTCCACTAGTCTGGGACCCTTATTTCAGATGAGGAAACTGAGGCCCAAAGAGGTTAATAATTTACCTAAGTAAGTTAGGCAAACATAGCAGTACATGTAATCTTTAAAACATGACATACTGATTTGAATATGCATATGAATAACTGAAATGGGAGGACATCTTAAACCATATACTAGCTCAACACTGGAGAATAAAGAACATCAAAGTAGAAGCTGAACAGATCAGGCTAAACAAATGGAAAACTTGAGTTTGATGCCAGCACATACCCTGCTACACAGGACTGTTGTGGTGGACCAGGGTTCCAGTGGCAGGATTTGGGAGGATGACTTTAGACATCACCAGCAACAGAAGTGCCTACCTTTAAAAAAAATATCGGGAACCCGCATGTAAACATTACTTTCTCACCATGTAGTTCATTCCCAATCCAGCTTCCTTTAGGCTAAATTGCTAGAATCCTTTTTTACACTTTCAAGAAAAGAA
Organism: Halichoerus grypus; assembly: GCF_964656455.1. NCBI lineage: Eukaryota > Metazoa > Chordata > Mammalia > Carnivora > Phocidae > Halichoerus > Halichoerus grypus. Next base: position 100,952,568 of record NC_135727.1, on the reverse strand, counting down.
AAATCTCATCAACTATTCCTGATTGTGTCCTTAGACTAGAATCTTATGGTACTAGAAATGTACCACTGTGAATTATAATACTTAGATAGTTCTATATATAATATGTGAATGTTTTGGCAATTGGGAAAATGATTGGTTATTTCTTTTGAAATATTAATTCTTAGAAGTAAAACATTCTTATTTTAGTAGGGAATATAATGAGTTCCTGGGGCATTCGGAGGACAGGGAGCTTTTATAGGGCAAGCTCATGGCTATGCAGGATGGCGCTTCTCTTTGCACTCACAAATTGTAATGCAATCAGCTTTTCACCTTCCACTTCCGTCTCTTGACAAATCAGTTCATCAAAAAGAGTTTGAAAATGGTATCGATGTTTCTCAAATTTTATGTTAAGTATGGTATTCTGAAGCCTACATTAAGAGATGTTTGTTTTTTGTTTTCTGTTTTTCAGATGATAGTGTTAGCAATTTCCAAGTCTGGTATTATCTTGAGATCCATAGCTCTCCGGGACCACCAGTAAACATTATTGAAATGAAATGCCTTGCTCTGGTAAGAACCCATTAAATGTTCATAGACTCTCTTTTTGCAAACAGAGCTTTTGTTGTACGCTTAAATTGCGATCCCTAAAAAAATCCATATTAAATGAGCACATTAGAATAAATTATTCAAATTATACCAGTTTTATTTTAAATCCAGTAATATGGACCTTAAGTGCTTATGGAAAACATCTTTTAGCTCTATGGTATCTTATAGTGGCTTTACTGATTAGAATTCTACATGCATGTTTCAAGAGTTATCAAGAGCAAACTTAACCTTAGCCTATATGCTTGCACTCACACATATGGTAAAAGCAGGATTATGCTCTTGTCAGGGATCAGGAATATCCTGTCCCCTCAAGGTCTTTCTAGCTGGACTAAGAATCAAATTGACATGAGACAGATTAAGAGAAGAAAATCAAATTTAATAGTGTATATCTGGGGAATGCACATAGACATGGAAATTCCAAAGACAGGCAAAATGAGGTCTATATGTCATTCTGAATTAAAGAGAAGGGGATAGGGGTCTGAGACTTCAAAGGGAAGGAATGCAATTTACATAAAGGGGAAAAAGAGTAAATATTTGGTAAGCAAATGTTTGCTAGGCCTCTTGGGAAACAAGGGGATACAGAGAACTTTGATCAAACAGACCTTTCTAGGTTCCTCCCTGCCTATCACACCCATTTCATACTATAATGTAGTTTGTGGTGATAGCTCTCTTCCTGGAGCAGGTCTTCTGTCTAAATCCTTTTTATGCTGTTGAGGAGAGAGGTAAAGAGATTTTCCTGAATCTGCTGGGTTTTGATTGCTTTTTAACTCAAAATAATCTTCTTGCCAAAGTGGCCCATTTTGAGGAGGCCTACCTTTGGTTCCTATAGCCTCTTGACTCTTTCAGTACTGATTCTTCCTGGTTTCTACATCAGGCCTTTCACTTTGAAACACATTTGGAGTAACAGGCATAGATTTGGCATTTTATTTTATTTTACTTTTTTAATATAATTTAATTTTATTATGTTATGTTAGTCGCCAAACAGTACATCATTAGTTTTTGATGTAGTGTTCCATGATTCATTGTTTTCATATAGCACCCAGTGCTCCATGAGATACATGCCATCCTTAATACCCATCACCGGTCTAACCCATCCCCGACCCTCCTCCCCTCTAAAACCCTCAGTTGGTTTCTCGGAGTCCATAGTCTCTCACAGTTTGTCTTCCCCTCCGATTTCCCCCCCTTCATTTTTCCCTTCCTTCTCCTAATGTCCTCCATGCTATTCCTTATATTCCACAAATAAGTGAAACCATATGATAATTGACTTTCTCTGCTTGACTTGTTTCACTTAGCATAATCTCCAGTCCCATCCATGTTGATGTAAAAGTTGGGTATTCATCCTTTCTGATGGCTGAGTAATATTCCATTGTATATATGGACCACATCTTCTTTATGCGTTTGTCTGTTGAAGGGCATCTTGGCTCTTTCCACAGTTTGGCTATTGTGGACATTGCTCCTATGAACATAGGGGTGCCTGTGGCCCTTCTTTTCACTACATCTATATCTTTAGGGTAAATACCCAGGAGTGCAATTGCTGGGTCATAGGGTAGCTCTATTTTTAACTTTTTGAGGCACCTCCACACTGTTTTCCAACGTGGCTGTACCAACTTGCATTCCCACCAACAGTGTAAGAGGGTTCCCCTTTCTCCACAACCTCTCCAACATTTGTTGTTTCCTGCCTTGTCATTTTTTGCCATTCTAACTGGTGTAAGGTGGTACCTCAATGTGGTTTTGATTTGAATTTCCCTGATGGCGAATGATGATGAACGTTTTTTCATGTGTCTGTTAGCCATTTGTAGGTCTTCTTTTGAGAAGTGTCTGTTCATGTCTTCTGCCCATTTTTTGACTTGATTATTTGTTTTTAGGGTGTTGAGTTTGAGAAGTTCTTTATAGATCTTGGATTTTAGCCCTTTATCTGTAGTGTCATTTGCAGATATCTTCTCCCATTCTGTGGGTTGCCTTTTTGTTTTGTTGACTGTTTCCTTTCTGTGCAGAAGCTTTTTATATTGATGAAGTCCCAAAAGTTCATTTTTGCTTTTGTTTGACTTGCCTTTGGAGATGTATCTTGAAAGAAGTTGCTGTGGCCAATGTCGAAGAGGTTACTGCCTATGTTCTCCTCTAGGATTTTGATGGATTCCTGTCTCACATTGAGGTCTTTCATCCATTTTGAGTTTATCTTTGTGTATGGTGTTAGAGAATGGTCAAGTTTCATTCTTCTGTATATATCTTTTTTTTTTTTTTTTAAAGATTTTATTTATTTATTTGAGAGAGAGAGAATGAGAGAGAGAGAGCATGAGAGTGGGGAGGGTCAGAGGGAGAAGCAGACTCCCTGCCGAGCAGGGAGCCCAATGCGGGACTCGATCCAGGGACTCCAGGATCATGACCTGAGCCGAAGGCAGCCGCTTAACCAACTGAGCCACCCAGGCGCCCCATTCTTCTGTATATAGCTGTCCAATTTTCCCAGCACCATTTATTGAAGAGACTGTCTTTTTTCCATTGCATATTTTTCCCTGCATTGTCGAAGATTATTTGACCGTAGAGTTGAGGGTCCATGTCTGTGCTCTCTGTTCTGTTCCATTGGTCTATATGTCTGTTTTTGTGCCAGGACCATGCTGTCTTGGTGATCACAGCTTTATAATATAGCTTGAAATCAGGCAATGTGATGCCCCCAGCTTTATTTTTCTTTTTCAACATTTCCTTGGCAATTCGGGGTCTTTTCTGACTCCATACAAATTTTAGGATTCTTTGTTCCAGCACTTTGAAAGATGTCATTGGAATTTTGATCGGGGTGGCGTTGAAGGTATAGATTGCTCTGGGTAGCATAGACATTTTAACAATGTTTATTCTTCTGATCCATGAGCATGGAATGTTTTTCCATCTTTTTGTGTCTTCTTCAATTTCTTTCAGGAGTGTTCTATAGTTCCTAGAGTATACATCCTTTACCTCTTTGGTTAGAATTATTCCGAGGTATCTTATGGTTTTTGGTGCTGTTGTGAAAAGAATCGATTCTCTAATTTCTCTTTCTACAGTTGCATTGTTAGTGTATAAGAAAGCAACTGATTTCTGTGCATTGATTTTGTATCCTGCCACATTACTGAATTGCTGGATGAGTTCTAGTAATTTGGGGGTGGAGTCTTTTGGATTTTCCACATAAAGTATCCTGTCATCTGCAAAGAGAGAGAGTTTGACTTCTTTGACAATTTGAATCCTTTTATTTCTTTTTGTTGTCTGATTGCTATGGCTAGGACTTCTAGTACTATGTTGAACAATAGTGGCGAGAGTGGGCATCCTTGTCTTGTTCCTGATCTTAAGGGAAAAGCTCTCATCTTTTCCCCATTGAGGATGATATTTGCTGTGAGTTTTTCATAGATGGATTTTATGAACTTGAGGAATGTTCCCTCTATCCCTATACTCTGAAGAGTTTTGGGGCGCCTGGGTGGCTCAGTCGTTAAGCGTCTGCCTTCGGCTCAGGTCATGATCCCAGGGTCCTGGGATCAAGCCCCGCATCTGGCTCCCTGCTCAGTGGGAAGCCTGCTTCTCCCTCTCCCTCTCCCTCTCCCCCTGCTTGTGTTCCCTCTCTCGCTGTGTCTCTCTCTGTCAAATAAATAAATAAAAATCTTTAAAAAAACAAATGAAGAGTTTTAATTGGGAAAGGATGTTGTATTTTGTCAAATGCTTTTTCTGCATCAATTGAGAGGACCATATGGTTCTTCTCTCTCCTCTTATTAATGTGTTCTATCACATTGATTGCTTTGTGAATGTTGAACCACCCTTGCATCCCGGGGATAAATGCCACTTGGTCGTGGTGGATGATCCTTTTAATGTATTGTTGGATCCTATTAGCTAGGATTTTGTTGAGAATTTTGGAATCCATATTCATCAGGGATATCGGTCTGAAATTCTCCTTTCTGTTGGGGTCTTTGCCTGGTTTGGGGATTAAGGTTATGCTCACCCCATAGAATGAGTCTGGAAGCTTTCCTTCTGTTTCTGTTTTTTGAAACAGCTTCAGGAGAATAGGTATTATTTCTTCTTTGAAATCTTCTTTGATCACTGCTTCAGTCTCGTAACCGGTTATTGGCCTATTCAGGTTGTCAATTTCTTCCTGTTTCAGTCTTGGTAGTTTATAGGTTTCCAGGAAGGCATCCACTTCCTCCAGATTGCTCAATTTATTGGCATATAGTTGTTGATAATAATTTCTAATAATTGTTTCTATTTCCTTGGTGTTCGTCGTGATCTCTCCTCTTTCATTCATAGTTTTATTAATTTGGGTCCTTTCTCTTTTCTTTTGGATAAGTCTGGCCAGTGGTTTATCGACCTTATTCTTTCAAAGAACCAGCTTCTAGTTTCGTTGATCTGATCTGTGTTTCTGGTTTCTAATTCACTGATCTCTGCTCTAATCTTAATTATTTCTCTTCTAATGTTTGGCTTAGGTATTGTTTGTTGCTTTTTCTCCAGTTCTTTAAGGTGTAAAGTTAGTTGGTGAATTCGGGATTTTTCTGGTTTTTTTTTGAGTGAGGCTTGGATGGCTATGTATTTCCCTCTTAGGACCGCCTTTGCAGTACCCCATAGGTTTTGGACTGATGTGTTTTCGTTCTCATTGGTTTCTGTGAACTGTTTAAGTTCTTCTTTGATTTCCTGGTTGACCCAGACATTCTTGAGCAGAGTGGTCTTTAGCTTCCAAGTGTTTGAATTTCTTCCAAATTTTTTCTTGTGATTGAGTTCCAGTTTTAAATCATTATGGTCTGAGAATATGCAGGGAATAATCTCATTCTTTTGGTGTTGGTTGGGACCTGATATGTGACCCAGTATGTGGTCTATTCTGGAGAAAGTTCCGTGTGCGCTCAAGAAGAATGAGTATTCTGTTATTTTAGGGTGGAATGTTCTGTATAGATCTATGAGGTCCATCTGGTGCAGTGTGTCATTCAAAGCTCTTGTTTCTTTGTTGATTTTCTGCTTAGATGATCTGTCTTTTGCTGAGAGTGGAGTATTGAGGTCTCCTACAATTAACATAATATTATCAATATGACTCTTTAGTTTGGTTAACATGGCTGCTCCCATGTTGGGGGCATAGATATTTACAATTGTTAGATCTTCTTGTTCGATAGTCCCTTTAAGAATGATATAGTGTCCTTCTGTGTCTCTAACTACAGTCTTTAGTTTAAAATCTAATTTGTCTGATATAAGAATTGCTACCCCAGCTTTCTTTTGAGGTCCGTTGGCATGGAAGATGGATCGCCATCCCTTCACTTTCAGTCTGGACATATGTTTAGGTTCAAAATGAGTCTGTTGTAGACAGCATATGGATGGGTCCTGTCTTTTTATCCAATCTGCAACCCTATGCCGTTTTATGGGAGCATTTTGGCCATTCACGTTGAGAGTGATTATTGAAAGATATGAATTTATTGTGATCATGTTGCATGTGTGTGAAGTCCTTGTTTCTATAGATTGTCTATGTAAATTTCTGTTGTAGATCACTCTTGGGGTCTTTTTCCTTTTATAGAACCCCCCTTAATATTTCTTGCAGGGCCGGCTTAGTGGTCATATATTCTTTCAGTTTCTGCCAGTCTTGGAAGCTCTGCATCTCTCCATCCACTCTAAATGACAGCCTTGCCAGATAAAGTATTTTTGGCTGCATGTTATTCTCATTTAGTATCCTCAATATGTCTTGCCAGGCCTTTCTGGCTTGCCAGGTCTCTGTGGATAGGTCTGACATTATTCTGATGTTCCTCCCTCTGTATGTAAGGAATCTCTTCCCCCTAACTACCCTTAAGATGGTTTCCTTGGTTCTAAGATTTGCGAGTTTTACTATTACATGCTGGGGTGTTGGTCTGTTTTCCTTGATCTTGGGAGGGGTCCTCTCTGCCTCTAGGGCACGAATGTTTATTTCATCCCCCAGATTAGGGAAGTTCTCAGCTATGATTTGCTCAAATATATTTTCTAGTCCTCTCTCTCTCCCCACCCCCTCAGGCATCCCAATAATTCTGACATTGGAACGTTTCATGGTGTCACTTATTTCTCTAATTCTGTTTTCATGGAGTTTGAGCTGTTTCTCTCAGGCCTCCTCTTTTTCCTTCTTTTCTATCAATTGGTCTTCTAGATTACTAATTCGTTCTTCTGCCTCGTTTACCGTAGCTGTTAGAGTATCTAGATTAGATTGGATCTCATTTATAGCTTTTTTAAGTTCTGCCAGTTCAGCTTTCAGTTCTGCCCTTAGAGACTCCATGTTGCCATTAATCAATTTCTTCATTCTAGCTATCATCTTCATAACTGTTACCCTGAAGTCCATTTCCCACATCTTGGTTATATCTGTATCCATTTGTTAATGTGTGGCAGAAGTCACAGTCTCTGAGTCTTTCCTATTTTGGGGTTCCTCCTCCTAGTCATTCTGCTGAGGGGTGGTTGAGGGAATGTACAGAGTCCAAATTATTGACCACAACCCAAGCAAGATGCACCTGTTTTATACGGACCTTAGGTTGTTGGCCTCTGGTTCTCCCAGCCTGTCTCCTGGGGGAGGGGCCTGCCACGCTGTTACTCAGGCAACCCTGTTTGTGCAGAGTTGCCCTGCCCACTGTGTGTGTTGGGGGATGGGCTCAGTGAAAACTGGTTTTGGGGGGCTTTTGTTCTCTGTCGGCTTTCCCTGGCAGGTTTCCGCGTCTCTTTGGAGAGTCAGAGCAGAAGAGACCATTTCCAACCCTCTGCCTCAGAACAGAGAGATCGCAGTCTGTTCTTCAGTGAGCTCTCCAGGCCACACTATCTCTATTTCTGTCTGTTTTGCTAAAAACTGCTGCATCCTGGGTTGTGGTCCCCTCAGCAGCAGTCCCAGTCCTCACCTCCGGGTCAGGGCATCTACCCTTTGTGCTTCTAAAACCACCAGCCACCCCCAGTTCGCACACGCAGTCTGCCGCTCTGGGTTTCCATCCGGGGGGCTTCCCTAATGTCCTTTCCCCACTGCTACCAGTCTGCGAGTCTGTGCTCCATCCCCAGCGGGGGAGGCTTTGACTCACCGGCGGTGCGGTATCCCCACGGCTCCCCCCCTTCCGTTTATCTTCCGGTATCTGCCTGTGGAATCACGGCTCCCCACTTCATACTTCAAAACCAACCGCCTGTGATATTCTGTTTGTAGAGATTCAGATATATCTTCTTACATCTCAGGCTGATATTATGGGTGTTCAGAGTGGTCTTGTAGATATCCAGCTCAGTCAGGGGACCAGTTGGAATAGGGTCCCCTACTCCTCTGCCATCTTCTCCCACATCTCCCAGATTTGGCATTTTAAAGAATAGTGACTAAGAATAGGATTGTCTTGGGCGCCTGGGTGGCTCAGTCGTTAAGCGTCTGCCTTCGGCTCGGGTCATGATTCCAGGTCCTGGGATCAAGCCCCGCATCGGGCTCCCTGCTCCACGGGAAGCCTGCTTCTCCCTCTCCCTCTCCCCCTGCTTGTGTTCCCTCTCTCGCTGTCTCTCTCTCTGTCAAATAAATAAATAAAAATCTTTTAAAAAAAAAAAAGAATAGGATTGTCTTATGTGAATTACTAAAGTGTTACTAAATCCATGTTCATTATTATTATTATTATTTAATAAAGTTAAATATTGAATCTTTGTGTTTTTTTTTTTTAAGATTTTATTTATTTATTTGACAGAGAGAGTGTGTGAGCAGGGGAGAGAGGGGCAGGGGGAGAGTGAGAAGCAGACTCCCTGCTGAGCTTGGAGCCCAGTGTGGAACTCGATCGCAGGACTCAGAGATCATGACTTGAGCCGAAGTCAGACACTTAACTAACTGAGCCACCCAGGTGCCCCATATTGAGTCTTGGTTTAAATGAAACATTAGGACAGAATTAATTGCTCTTAACCATGTTTTAATTTGATTTAATTTTCTTATTGTTAGTATTCAAATTTTTAAATTGATGATAGAGGTTACTTTCATTTTTAAACATGCAGATAGATTTTTCACAAAATTGATTATTTAGAATCTTGAACTTTTGCTCCAATGAATAAAAAATTTTAAAAAGACTAAAATACTTTAAATCTGTAAATCAATTACTTGCCCACTTGATTTCTGGGTAAATCTCCACTGAGACATAGAAAATGGGTGGTTAAACTATTGAGATGCACTCAAGTGTAGCTTTCAAAAGCATTCTCTTCTAAGTGGAAAATGATTTAATATGATGATGGTTGTGTCATTTCACTCAATGAAAATGTCCCATTTCCGTGACCCTGTTATCAGTACAGAATAAAATCTTTCTTATAGGTTATTTTTAAATGATATAACTTTAAAACTATTTGCTCTGGAAAATGATTACTAGATTAGCAGAAATCTCTTTATCAGGACATAGGAGAAAAAAAAACATTTTAAATGGGTCCAGGAGAAATTGGGACCATGAGGTGGCACCTCAAAAAAGACAGACGTTGGCTCCCTTATTATCTGTATATTTAAAATAGGTATAGAGATGAGTAGAGATCTGCAACTCAAAGTAACAAAAAAGGATGTGATCCTAAGATACTAATAGACAAACAACTGTTCACATCTTCTCGTGAAATGGTATCTAATGTGCCCCCCTTTGGGGAAGAGATGTTAACCCTTAAAGCAAAACTGATAGAAACTAAGATTTTTAACTTTCAACTTTAAGTAGTAAAGATTGTCACACAGACTGAGAAACATACATCATCAGGGTACTTTATGTGGATAAGTAAGAAGACTGAGCAAAAAGAAAACACAATCTATTTCTTTTAATGTACTTCAAATATGTTTTCATTTTTAAAATTAATATTTGCATATACACTTTCAGGAATACATTATTTTCATAAATAATGTATTTTCAAATAATGGCCTTTGTCCATTTTCCATAAAAGACTTGCCCCTCCCTATGTAATAAATTTCATTATTATTGTGTGTTAAATAAAAATACAACCGAGTGGGGCACCTGGGTGGTGCAGTTGGTTAAGCATCCAGCCCTTGGTTTCAGCTCAGGTCATGATCTCAGGGCCCTGGTATAGAGCTCCACATTGGGCTCTGTGCTCAGCATGGAGTCTGCTTGAGATTCTCTCCCTCTCCCTCTGCCCCCCCACTCGTGCTCTCTCTTTCTAAAACAAATAAATACATTCTTTTAAAAAAAAAGTACAGCCAAGTATATTTGAAGATCTAATTGGCTTTATTAAATGATTCATGAATCGGGCAGCATCCCATCCAACCAGTAGAGGGGAGCCTCTAATTTTGTTGTACAAAATTAAAGGTTTTTATAGATGGAGGATAGGGCAAGAAATTTATTAGCAAAGGAAAAGGATTGTTCCAGACAAGGTAACACTTCCTCATGGTAAAGAGCAAGGGGTCTTATGCAGATTAGCTCATCTTCCTTTGAGGGATAGAGAAGGGTATATGACAGATTCATTGGCACCCATCAGAAAATTCCTGACTGACCAGTTAAGACTACATTCCTGGAGGAGTTGAAACTGCAATTAGATTATGTATTAAGCCTCCACTTTGGGATTTTGTCCTAAGTGATGCCATTTGGGGCCTGTGGTTACTTTTAATTTGGTTTGGTTTGGTTTGGTTTGGTTTTTTTAAGTTTATTTATTTTTAATTTTTTGGTAATCTCTACACCCAATGTGGGGCTTGAACCCACAACCCCGAGATCAAGAGTCGCATGATCTTCCAACTGAGCCAGCGAGGCTCCCCGTTTTTTTTTTTTTTAACACTTGTGTAATTCTCATTCAGTTTGTGTTGATTTCCTGTCAGTTTTTACTTTAAACCTTTCCTGGTTTTGGTACTACAATGTGATACCTATAACTCATCTTGTTTGCATACCTTCTTCTGATTATTACCAATTTCACTATTGCTCTCATTTTTCATTATGAATAGTTAACAGAGTTATTTCATAAAGATATTTAATAATTTACATCCAAGGTCTGCATAGATGAAAATGCAATTCCTGAGCCTCCATTCCATTTAGTAGTTTTACATTGTAATGCAGGAGCAGAACTTAGTGCCATGAATTGCCAGGTTGCTCTGTTTCTCACTACAGGTAGGTGTGCTATACTAAGGGATCACTTTCAACTGAGGTTGGTGGCAAAGGGGAGTCTTTTTTGACTACCTCAGTCCTTTTAGGCTACTAATGACAGTGATGTTGTCGCCAAGTTATTATGTTTTCCTACCTCTCTAATAGTAATTGCCTAAGGTAAAAACACATGCACTCTTTAACTCTCAGACATGATGGTTTAGTTGGTGGAGATAGTAGGGGTTCTTTGAAATAATCCCATCACATAAATCTTTGTGTACTTCTTGAAGAAGTTTTCTAAATACTTTCAAAAGTATGCTAAAATTGTTGTCCTTACCTATATACTGTTAGCTAATATTTTTTATTGCATTTGCTGTTTTGCCAAACTTTTGAGATATATTTTATTTAAACCTTAGATCATCAGATGTAGCAATGGAGCTTTCAAGATACTAAGCCATCTCTGATTTTCCATCTGTATCTCAGCTTTTGTTACATTCAACCCAGTTTTCACATCTTCCTTAGAGATTGTCAGAATCTCTGTAAAATAGGGCTCATGTAAGAAATGTTTATACCCTCAAGGCACATAAATTTGGTTATTTCCTAGAGTGAGTTCCAAAAATCAGATTATATTCACAGTAAACAATAATTGGTTGATAGCAGTCCATTATCTCTTGGTGTAAATTATTTAGTATTGTCTTGGAAATTTTAACATGTGATATCTGCTATTCCATTTTGTTTGGCCTGAAAAATCTCTTGTATGTCATATAGTTTGGCTGTGTGAGAATGATGAGAGCAATCCACTATCTTCCTATTGACAATAATTTCAACACAATAATGAGTTATAAATGTGTTCTGAAAACAAAATAAGTGTGTGAACAAAACCTATGCTTTAAACTTTAGATCAGTCATAGCCTCCATAATATTTGTTCTTTTGTCAGTGACAATTGACTAATTTTTTCATTTTATGATCAACCTTTAATAAAATTCACTGTATTATTAATGGTGAGACCCAGAAGTCTCTCTTCATGTTAGTAAGAGAAGAATGTCGGGGAGGAAAACATTTATTATACCTTTGAAGGATTTTGGCTGGTCTAAGAATGAAATTGACATGAGACAAATTAACAGGAGAAAATCAAACAGATGTTTAATAACATGTATGCCTCCTTCTTATATACATGGGAGAGACACAAGAAACTGAATAACTCCCCAAAATGGCAGAAGCCTTCACCTTAAATATTATACTTAAATACTATCACTTAAATACTAAATACTATCTTCAACTAAAGACAAAGCAAGATGTTGGGGGTGGGGAGTCAGTTTTATGGGAGGTGACCAGGAAAAGCATAGTGAACAAGGGTAATATTGCTCTGCAGATTTAAGTTTTGCCTTTTCTTATTGATAAGAGTCTCTAGGGATTTAGAGTCACCCCCCCCATCCCCCCCACCGCCCCTTCCTGGTACAGTGTGGGAGACACACTTACAAAAGCAGATTTCCCTTATAAATGTAAATGTCTCTTTAAAAAGGATTAACTCCTACTTAGTTTTCTGAGGAGCTTCTTGTGTGTTTGTTGTTTCCTAAAAATAACCAGTTTAAAATAATCAATATGCCAAAGAGGCATATCTTAGGATGGCGAGATTTTCTCCCCTTCAGGAGCATAGTTAAAAACACTAATAATCCCCTCGGTGTCAAACATAAAAAAGTTAATACAAAACAACATATGTGAGTTGCCAACCATTTTCAATAAGTTTTTAGTTTAAAATTTTAGCCTCCGTAATAAAAATATATATATTTTGATTTACTCATTTTGCTGTTTTTCTTCTTTTCTTTGTATTTTTATATTCTTTATTTTTTCTGGGTGAGAGATCATATATCTTGTACATGATATTGAAATTTTTCTTCCTCATGAGATGTTGATTTTAAAAAATTAATATTCTGCTTTGAATTTATCTTGAGAAAATAAAATATAGACTATATGTGTACATGTACAAGTATGTATATACGTATGTATAGTCATGAGCACGCTATGAAGGCACACACACAAGCTGTGTCTTTCCACAGTGTCAGCTTTAATCAATCACAAAGCAAAGCTAATCATAATTATAAAGCAGGTTCAGGATTCCAAACTCAATGACATTTCACCATGTGATTAAACTTGGCTTCTTACATGGCTCCATCGACATTTAGGAACTCAGCAGTTCCTGCATATAGATGGAGAAAGAAAAAGGAAACAGAAAAGAATTTCCACTGGTTTCTTAACCATGCTATCACAGACGTGGCACACATCACTTCCACCCACATACTATTAGAGAGAACTAGTCATATGGCTATGCCTGGGCGCAAGAGAGTTTGGGAAACGTTACCTCTGGTTGGACAGCTCCTGCCCAATGATGTCTTCATATTATAAAGAGGAGCACAGAATTTTGCTGGAGGAATGTTACTTCTAACATGTCAAGAAAGATGAGAAATCTTTAGCCTATCACCCATGTCCAGCCTCTCTATGTGTTGGCCAGAACACAAAGACAGGGGGAGTGGCTTCTTTAAAGAGTGAAAACTGAGAACTTAATGCCCATTGGATTTTGCTGAGTTCTTGCTAAAAGACTGGACAATGGATGGAGGGGAAATGCCTAGAGTGACCGCAGCTGCACTTCCATTGGCACATGACAAGACCTTGTAGATCAAAGTAGATTCTACTCAGTGCCAGGAGACTGGGCTTGGGCTATTTTAAAAGGGTCTGCTCAACATACATTCTGCTAAAGTGAGAAGAACCCAGGAGAAAAAGTCTACATGGGTAATGCTAGAAAGAGGAAAAGAGAAAGACCTAGAAAGTCAACTGGAAAAGATCAATCAGTATCAATTAAGTAAATGGCCTTTGTTCTTTTACCTTTCATCCCATCTTCATCCTGTAACCTGAAGGAGCTGTATTAACATAGTGATTACAGGAGAGGCAGTTAGAGCAGGGGCTTGCAAAGAGCAGGTCACGTCCACCTTCTTCCTCACGAACAGTCTGAAAAATTACTACATGTCCTGGGGGTAGAGAGGGGGTGCCAGGAGGAAAGGTCAGGAAAAACATTCATTGTATATGAAATGAAAGTGTTGATTGATTTTGTACCTCTTTAAAGATCTGACAAAGAGACGGCTCTGGCATTGGGAACTATCCTGAGAAAACAGCGAGGTGGAGAAAGGGAGATCCTGCCAGGTTTAGAGATCAGTAGTGGATGAGAAACCGTTTTCAGATGATATGCTACCAAGTTTAGTCCGTTCAGTTTATCTGTCACCATGACAATAAATGCCTAAGCTAAATTTAGTGATAATTGTACCAACAAAAATAGTTCAGTGTTATGTCGACTGTGGCATGAAGACTGGGGAAATGCACCCAGGTAGAGCAAATGACAAATGTCCCAGCCCTCAGAACAAAATGAGCTTCGTGGGGCGGGAGGTAGTAGGTAGGAGCCCAAGTGTTCCAGGAACAGAAAAGATGCTTCTGAGGCTGGAGCTTGGACAGAAATGGCAGTGGGTGGGGGGTAGTGGTGGGGATACTTTCAGTCCGAGGTGCCGGCAGGGCCACGTCTTGCAGGACCTCAGAGGGCAAGACAAGAGATTTTATTCCACGTGCAATTAGAGGCCACTAGAGAGTGGAAAGAGGGGAATGGCCTGACCTGTTTCTAAATCTCTCAAAATATTTCTTCTTTTTTAAGAAAATAATAAAAATATAAATTATATTTAGATGCTGAAAATATTTTTTAAAGATTCATTTATTTATGAGAGAGAGAGAGCTTGCGCACACGAGCTGGGGGGGAGGGGTAGAGGGAGAGGGACAAGCAGACTCCCTGCTGAGCACAGAGCCCCATGAGGGGCCTGACCCCAGGACCCCCAGGATCATGACCTGAGCTGAAGTCAGATGCTTAACCAACTGAGCCACCCAGGTGCCCCTGAAAATATTTTATATTTGTTTTAAAATGAATATGGGGGGGTGCCTGGGTGGCTCAGTCAGTTAAGCATCTGACTCTTGATTTCAGCTCAGGTCATGATCTCAGGGTCATGAGATCAAGCCCCGAGTTGGGATCCGCACTGGGAGTGGAGCCTGCTTAAGATTCTCTCTCTGCCCCTCCCAATCGCCCCCCTCTCTCCCTTTCTAATAAATAAATAAATAAATAAATAAATAAAATTTTTTAGAATTAAAATGAATATAGGTATTCAAACTTTCTCTGAAAAAGTTTAAAATTTGCAAAATTCAATACATCTGTTTGTACATATTTTAAACATATTCCAATCTTAGCTGGGTGTTTGAATTTTTTCAGTCCTAAATTTCAACATCTTATGAACGTCTTCATGCTTTAAAATCTTTACTTATATTCCACAGGATTAAATATACATAATTTATTCCTTTCACAAAAGGATTATGAAAAATGGAAGCAATTTCTTTAAGCAGTCATTATGTTAGCTAAAATATTCCTTAAGTACACAATCCAGACAACATACTGAACACCTTATAAAGGAATGCTGTCTATCATTGCACCCAAAAGAGCCCATGTAAAGACAAAAGACAAAAAAGAAAAAATAGTTACTATTTCACTTGAATTTCCAAAAACAAAATCAGTCCAAATTGATATGCATTTAGTTCTAAAAAACCTTATAAAACCACTCATCAAAGTGGAAGAATATGCCATTGGCAAGACATACACTAGCCAAATATTTCACACTTTTTATATAGAGAGTGAGTCACAGAAATTCACCTGGCTTTATACTTCCTATTGAGTGAGAGTTATTTGTCATAAAATGGAATGGGGTGGCAGGATGCCTTAGACAATAAGACTATTAACCATTTTTGCAGATGACTCCTTTATACATTCTGTTTCGTATGTTGAAAATAGTTATGTATCTATTTTTGGATTATATAGCTAACACAAAGGAGGTATTTCAAGAATAAACTTACAAATTTGGATCATCTCATCAAGTGAAGAATGACAAAAATCTCTTTAACTTACTGAGTGCATGAAATATTTAAAGAAATATTTAGTTTTTATGGCTTTAAGAAATGTAGTTAGAAAATTAATCTTGTCTAAATTAATTTTGACAGTATTTTGGCAGATGTATATTTAAAAGAGATTATTCATACAATACTATATTTTAAAAGTGTAATTTAGGGGTTTTTATCTATTGAAACTTGAAAGAAAATATTCAAATTATAATGAAAGTTAGAAATTATTTTTTATAATATTGTTGTTAAATTTGACATGCATTTTACCAGACTAGAAATACAGCACTCTTAATTAATTGGAAACGTAAATCTTTTTACTATAACGAAACATTCATTTCTATTGAGTCTATTGCTGGTTTTGAGGCCCCAGAGAATTCCATTGCCGGCTTTCCCTAGAGACCGCAGTCTTGCTTTAGTGCAGGTGGTTCGGAGCAATTAACGATTGCTCTCTGGAAGGTTGCTTGATTTGGAGGGGGTGTCCAGACCTAATGGATAAGAGTGAAGTGATCAAGTAGTGATATTTGCCATGGATGTGTCAAAGAGAGGCTGTTACGCAAGTGCCCCAGAGCTGCCATCCTCATTTTCTTTCTTTTTTTCTTTTTTAAAGATTTTATTTATTTATTTGACAGAGAGACAGCGAGAGAGGGAACACAAGCAGGGGGAGTGGGAAAGGGAGAAGCAGGCTTCCCGCTGAGCAGGGAGCCCGATGTGGGGCTCGATCCCAGGACCCTGGGATCACGACCTGAGCTGAAGGCAGAGGCTTAACCACTGAGCCACCCAGGCGCCCCGCCATCCTCATTTTCATCTCTTAAGATTCGGCCAACCGTAGAATGTCCTCACACATTTGTAACACTAGGGCATGCTTCTGTTATGTGGCTTGTAGATTGCAGTGATCACAGTAGATTGAAAGTGGTTTTGTTTTACTTTGTGTTCAAAGTCTGTATGTGATGAGACATAAAGCAATTCGGTATTCCAGTACTTCATTCCTCTTTAGGCCAGAGTTTTTCAATGTATAGGTCTCAAAAAAAGGTGAGTGGGTCAAAACGAGCATTCTTTTTTTTTTTTTTAAGAAATAGAATAGAATATAAGAGAATAGAAAGCATCAGAGAACGTCACATGTGGGAAGAGTAGGGATTGTTATGTGAATCTTTTTTTCCAGCAGTATGTGTATATGGGCCACATTGTGATGTACAGTAAATTACTCTAGGGATGCCTGGGTGGCTCAGTCAGTTAGGCGTCTGACTTCGGCTCAGCTCATGATCTCAGGCTCCTGGGATCAAGCCCGGCATCAGGCTCTCTGCTCAGCAGGGAGCCTGCTTCCCTCTCTTTTTGCTTGCCTCTCTGCCTACTTGTGATCTCTCTGTCAAATAAATAAATAAAATCTTTAAAAAAAATTAAAATAAAATAAAATGAATTACTCTAGGTTATGATGAAATCATTTTGAAAATCACTGGTTTAGATCCTACTATTTTTACTTCTGTTAAGAATAAGCTACAGCATTGTTTTAAACTGACACTGACCTTCTCTGAGAAATATCTGTGTTTGGCCCAAAGACATCTCATTTCAGTTTTCTGTCTAAAGACCCGGGCAAAGTTTCTAGGCCAATATATGGTTGTTGGTATATGTTATCCTGGCATATGGTTTAGTTGTTGATTTGTTTGACCCTTAGAAACTTCCTAGGAGGCTAAATTCTATAACAGTCTCATGAAATACTTCAGATTGCCTAGGAAATGATAAACTGTGTCAAATGTCATTATTGGTTTTTTGCATTTTATATTTTTATTTTTCCTTCTTTATAATCATGAGCATTAGTTATTTTACTATAGCAATTTAAATGCCCATATATTTTAGGAATCCATGATTCTAATATCTCCTGAAACTATCGTAGATAGCCATTTTCCAATGCATTTATAATTAAATCTGATTTGTAATAAATGATATCCTGATTTAATTATAAATTTGTATATATTCTTGTTTTTCATCTCTCCTTACCAGATGTTGTTCACCACACTCAATGCTATTTCCATTCCCCTAAATACACTCATTTATTTATATATCGGTAATCAAGCAAATGTTCATTCCTTGGGTGAAGCTGTAATGTCTATCTTAAAGATATGTTTTGTGAATAACTCTCTCCCCATCACCACCTGTCCCTACCAGCTTGGTTGTTTTTGTCATTCCTGTAATGTGTTAAGTTTCAAAATACTTCCAAGTCCTGAAGTATGTCCATTACCAAATTTTTTTTTTTTTTTTTTTTTTTTTTTTTTTTTTTTTTTAAAGATTTTATTTATTTATTTGACAGAGAGAGACACAGCGAGAGAGGGAACACAAGCAGGGGCAGTGGGAGAGGGAGAAGCAGGCTTCCCGAGGAGCAGGGAGCCCGATGCGGGGCTTGATCCCAGGACCCCGGGATCATGACCTGAGCCGAAGGCAGACGCTTAACCGACTGAGCCACCCAGGCGCCCCCATTACCAAATTTTGAATTATGACTGAAATGCCCAACATTTTCCATTTCATTAGGTTAAGGCATTATAGACAACTCAAATTTGTTCAAGATTGAGATATGTCCTGTCTATTAATCACCTTTTAACACTTTTGTTTCAATTAATGGCTTTTACTCTAGTGGAGATCGTGGCTGTAATGGGATGAAATATAAGTCATCAGCCAGAATGGGTCAGAATGGGGATCAGGAAATGTCTTGGAACCTGAAGAGTGCCTTCCAGGGCTGAGTGGATGTAGCTAGGGGGGCAGGACAGCAGAAACCAGAATGGAAGGAAAGAATCTAAACAAGAAGTTAGTTGTATTATCAACAGAATTTTTCTTAGTTCAGATTTTCCCTAGTACGTGATGCTGATGTACAGAGATCCTTCAAGTGTGTCCTCTGGATCAGCAGAACTTTTTAGAAATATATATTATCAGGCCCCATCCCAGAACTATTGAATCAGAGTCTTTGGGGCAGGGGGCCAGTAATCTATGTTTTAGCAACCTCTGCAGATGATTCTTATGCATGCTAAAGTTTGAGTACCACAGCTAGAGAAAACATTGACAAATGGACCTCATGGTAATAATGGTATTGAATAAAACTATATTTTAAATGTAATTTTACACTTTCCTTAGCATTTAGCTAGATGGATGTCTTAAAAGTATTTGTTGTTGGGGCGCCTGGGTGGCTCAGATGGTTAAGCGTCTGCCTTCGGCTCAGGTCATGATCCCAGGGTCCTGGGATCGAGTCCCACATCAGGCTCCTGGCTCAGCAGGGAGTCTGCTTCTCCCTCTCCCTCTGCCTCTCCCACTGCTCATGCTCTCCTCTCTCTCTGTGTCTCAAATGAATAAATAAAATCTTTTAAAAAAAAAAAAAAAAAAAAAAAAGTATTTGTTGTTGAAAAAAATACCATTTACCAAGACTAGTCAAGAAAAACATATAAGAGATTAAAAGTAAGTGAGATATATTTAACAGTGGATCAAGGGGAAAAATAAAACAAATGGCCTTATGTTGTGTAAAAGTTTTCTTTGCATTTGCTTTTATAGAACAATGACTAACTCTATGCTGACACTAGGAGCTGATTTTGTATTTGTTCTGTAATTCTAGGAGAGCATTTACATTGAAATACCTCTCTCTAATCCAAAAGGGAAAATGATTCACTTAGATGTGCAGTTATCCAATGCTGCCCTTAATGGATTTAAGCAACTTACACTGTACCCGCTAGAATGTATCAACTATGTCCTACAGTATTCTCCAGCGACTACAGGCTGTAGAGATGAAAGGTATGGTTTGAGTGTGGCATTATATTTTATTGTTGATCCTTTGAAATAAAGCCTTCAAAATGATTTTAAGTGACTTGTTCGAGTCTACTTAAATAAAAGATGGCAGAGCTGAGATACCAGCCCAGTTATAATTTTATTTATTTATTTTTTCCAGTTATACTTTTAGACGGTCACAGGTTCTGTCTCTGTTTCCCCCAAAAGTGAGCACATGCTGATAATAAAGGAAGGTCTCCAGAGTTGCATGTCACTTGAATGCCTTCACGTGAAAATATACAGGTGTTTAATTCAATGAACTAAATTGGATTTAATCACAGAAAGCAGGACTTTTCTTGTTATTGCTCCTGTAAGACATTTGAATTCATTAACATTTAAATATTTTTATTCACTCAACAAACATTTATTAAACAGATATTAATGATGATGTTTTTCTGAATAATGATCTTCTCACCAAAAATGAAAAATTTAAAAATATATCTACAACAAAAGTAGAATGCGTCACAGAGCAGTTGTCAAATATTGTATTTGAAACCACCTATTTAGGATATTTTTCTGCCAATTTTATTACACAAACTAAAACCACTGACAAGATTTTGTATATTTTTCTCCACCAGCGTTATTTTTCAGCCTGATGTGGCTCTCGAGTTCTGGTATTTACTGAGATTAACTACTGAATTACCAAAATCAACCACAGTACCAGAAATACAATGTGACCTTGGAAAGTAAGTTCTATTTAATAGATAAAATTATTTCGTGGAAGGAGAAAAATTTATCTAAAAGAATATTGTTGTAATCCACTTAATCTTTTTTTATAAGACATAAATATATTTTTCGTAATTGATTTTCCTTTCTAGGGAAGGTTTGATATTTAAACTACCCCCTGGAAAACTTAAGTGAAAGAAAAAGAAATTAGGACTTAGTAAGGAGAGGCTTTTATTCAAAATGATTATTGCAAGGGAGAGAAAGGGACTCTTGAAAGAGTTGGAGAACGCAGATCTCAGAAATCTGCAAGCATTTCAAAATCAAACAGGAAAAGCTAAAGGTGGGACAAGGAGAGATAAGCAGACTCTGGAGGGAAAGCTGGACAAGGAAAGGAAAATGACTGGTGGCGACTGATAGGAAAAGGATCGTCCTGTGGTAAGCGGATTCCCAGGAGAAGTCAAGGAAAGAGGCATGTTCCACTTTATTTGTGCTTGCTCAGGCTTGGGGACAAACAGAGCACAGGGGCCCATAGGAAACATAGAAGGCTGACTAAAGTTTGGTCAAGGCAAAGCAGCGGGTCAGCGATGGACAGTGGAGAATACTTTGTCATTTGGCTAATACCATGTGCCCTTGAGATATGACCATTTATATTTACATGGTTGAGCTCTTACTACATGTCTGGTACCAGGTTTGATGCTGATACATAGGGGTAACCCAATCACAATTTCTAGTTTTATTTTTTAAGAGGTATTTATTTATTTGAGAGAGAGAGAGAGAGAGCACAATCAGGAGGACTGGCAGAGGGAGAGGGAGAGAAGCAGACTCCCAACTGAGTGAGGAGCCTGACACGGGGCTCAGTCTCAAGACCCTGAGATCATGACCTGAGCTGAAACCAAGAGTCGGACACTTAACCGAGTCACCCAGGTGCCCCCACAATTCCTACTTTTATTTTTATTTATTTTTAATAACTCTATAGAGATTGCATTTTATTGAGGAATGGAAATCCAATATGAAACAAATAGAATTCTAAATAGTTTATGGGCCTCAGATCAGTTATACAAAGCTCAAGGTGACATTTATTTACTTCATATTTTAGTGAGCAGTTTTGATTATGTCAGATACAATTGAAAACATGCTTCTATGAATTACTATAGAGTAATTCCTTATAAAGGTGAGGTAATCCCTCATAGCTTAATAATAAAGGTCCTTACTAAATCAAATATTTTTGAAATCATTTTGGTTTCTAATATGTGTAAAATACATTCATTATTATCATTTCAAGGTCACAATTTTTTTCATTCAGGATGAGGATTTTTTGAGCCATATCATCTTAAAAGGAAATTCTAGACCCAGAAGTTACTACATTGTTCATAGATATAAGCTACATGAATGTTTTTTAAGACTAATATGCCTATTAGGGGGATTTGCCTCAGTTTCAAATGGGGTAACTGAGGTTTACAGATGCTAAGTGATTTGCCCTAGGTCACTAAATGTAGAAAAGAGACTAAGGAGAATGTTCTTGTATACAATTTTCCAGATTCAAACTAGTGGATTTACATAGAAAATCCAATGGAAATCCAAAGATTTGTCCTACAAACCCTTAAAAGATAATAATCTCTAAACAAATAAATAACATTTGTGAATATAAAAACATGCCAAAGTCTCTACATTCTCTAGCAGAAATATCCTTTGGCATCTTTCCTGCTTCATATTACAGTACTATAAATGATTGTATTAACAATACTTAACAAAGGGTGATTAGGAAATATGCGGGTCTGCAAGAGGATTTGGTGCAATCTTACTTCAAACAAAATACAGCCTGTTAGGCCTGAAGGCAAACCTAAAATACCCTGGAACTACCGTATGTGAAAGAAACAACATGCATGTGTAATAACATAAAGGGCTTTTAATTAAATATAACTTATAGTATTGGACTGATTTTAACGGCCCAGTAGATGCTCCAGTATTCTTGTTTTTGTTGCCATTGCAACTTGTCTTTCCTGCATTTCAATCACCATGGATAAATGAAACTTTAGGTCTCAAGACTTTTTTTGTCCAAATGATGATACACGTTCGTACTTTTAAAGAGCATGTGCACTACTGGGCAAATCTGTACCTCTTTGTTAATTTCTCTCCCTTAGCACTCCAGAAGAGTGTTGAATTCTCCCAGGGCCAGATCTGTAGCCAAAGAAATCTGTAGCAAGTGATTTATTAAGGAAGTGCTCCCATTAAGAACAACCTGTAAGAGAATAGGGGAAGCAGGACAAGAAAAGGGAAGAAGCTAAGCAAGGGTGTGATTGCAGGTACGGTCCCAGACTATCTGATCCTGCAGAGAGCTCTGTAGCATAAATTACATCTCAGAGTTTGTCCTGTCTTGATGCAGAGATGCTTGGCTTTTGAATTCCCGTACTAGTCATTATAAGCTTCCTTGGGAAGAGGTATAAACTCCCAGGCACTTCTACTGTCTGTACGGTTGAGGAGATAGCAGGACCCAAGGGCAATCATCTGAAGGTCTCAGAAGGAAAATGAATAGCAAGCATGTAGAAGTTGGGGTCTGAGGGTAGAGAACTGGTAAAAATCTTCCAGGGGAACTGGGTAGGGTGCCAGCAGTGTCTGCTTTAACTTCCTAACAAACTTATTTCTACTTTTATATTTTTTCTTGTTTTAAAAATATATTAATGTATGAAAACTATATATGTATATAAAATTATTAACAAATGTAATACACTTATGTGAAAATATTTAGCACAACCAGTTTTACAATCTTTTTTTTTTTTTTCATTCCACTAACAGGTGCCCACCTTTTCTCTTTCTTTTTGAGTTCTTGTTACTTTTGGTCATGTTGTTCTAAAGCGTAATTTCTTTTTATCTAAGTCCTACTGTATGTAATTAAAAGTTGCATAATATTAAAAAATGTTTGATAGTAACTACTTTTTTAGCCAGCCTTATTCTGGATCCCTATCCTCTTTGGAAGTTTGATGGCCATTAATTGTATCCAGTGTTTTTAAAATGTTTAATAAATTGGTGTGGTTCTATTTTCATACATTTTCTAGGTAGTTGGAGTCTCTTTCAATATGGAAACACATGACTTTCAGTTTCTGGAAGTCTCAAATTATGCCATCTATTTTCTCTCTTCCTACAACATCTATGTTTTAGTTTTAGAACTTGGGGGCTATTTTAATTTTCTTATTTTTTGGCCTTTTTTTTTAACCAACATCTGTGCTTTTGCATTCAGATAGATTTACCTGAATTTATCTTCCATTCTTTTTGTTGAATTTTCATGCCAGTTATCAACATCCAACACCATTTTTGTTGTTGTTTGGATGTTTCTTTTACATATTTTTGGGTTTTTTAAAAAATCATAATGTTCTGTTCTTATTTCATTTTGGTAATATTTTTTCTGATATGCTTAAGATATTAATGGTCATGGCTTTTGTCTTTAATTATAAATTTTGTTCTTTTTTCCTACTCAAAACTTTCCCTGATACTTGTTTTGCTCATATTTAAGGATTTATTTATTTAATTGAGAGCGAGAGAGAGTGGGGGTGGGTGGGGCAGAGGGAAAGAGAAAATCTCAGGCAGACCCCCTGCTGAGTACAGAGCCCAATGCGAGGCTCGAACTCACGACCCTGAGATCATGACCTGAGCCAAAATCAAGAGTTGGACGCTTAACCCACCGAGCCACCCAAGTACCCCTTTCTCATATTTAAATATGACACTCTGTAATGATAGTCAGGACTTATTGACCCATTCATGTTGTTCTGTGTACCGTTCTTCATTTATTTTCATTGCTGCAAAAAAAAAATTCCTTTTTATTGTTGATCAACTTTTGGGTTTTTTTTTTCCCAGTTTGGTGTATTATGAAATATGTTGTTTATAACATTGTATATGCTTTTGTTGCACATTTGTGCTCATTTCTATTGGGTACAAACATAGGAATGCAATATCACTGTACTTTAGTGGATGACAACAAAGAATTCACAATTGGTTGTACTTATTTACACTCCACTGGCCATATAGGAATTGTACTTGTTTCACATCCTCAAGAACATGTGTATGGTAAGACTAATTTTAACCATTGTAATGTGTGTAAAGTGGTACATTGATGTACTTTTATTTTTTTAAGATTTTTAAAAAAGATTTGTTTATTTATTTGAGCAGGGGGGAGTGGAGAGGGAGAGAGCGGGGGGAGGGGCAGAGAGAGAGGGAGAGAGAGAATCTCAACAGACTCTACGTTGAGCCCAGAGCCCAATGCAGAGCTTATTCCCATGACCCTGAGATCATGACCTGAACTGAAATCAAGAGTTGGATCCTAACTGAGCCACCCGGGTGCCCCTTCAGATTTTGTTTGTCAAGTAATCTCTACACTCGAACTCACAACCCTGAGATCAAGAGTCATACACTCCTCTGACTGAGCCAGCCAGGCACCCCTATGTCAATGTACTTTTAATTTACATTTCCCTCATGACTAATGAGGTTGAGCATCTGCCATATGTTTATCAGCCATTTTGATATGGGATTTTTTGAAATTTTTGTTCATGTCCCTTGACCATTTTACTATTAGTTTGTCTGTAGTTTCCTTTATATCTTATAGTTCTTTATATACATTGGCTACAAACCTTTGTGGGTTATATAAGTTGCAAATACCTTTTCTTATCTTGTGAATTTCCTTTTCTGTCTCTTAAGGGAGTCTTTTAATGACATTAAATTCTGAATTTTAATGTAGTTTATTATTATTATTTCTTCTTATTCTAACATCATTAAGAACTTCTCTGTCATTTCTCAAAATATATATTGTCTATACTTCTCATATTTAGATCCACAATGTACATGGAATTGAAACCTGTATGTGATGTGAGACAAATATCAGTTAGGAGGTCATTACACTAATTCAGGACCAAGATGACAGCAGGTTAGACCAGAGGATTGCCAGTGAGTGTGGAAACAAGTGTTCAGTTATGGTTTATTTTTTAAAGTAGAGCTAATGAGTTTTGCTGGCTACTAATATTTGAGGCATAAGGAAAACAGCAGGGCATGAATGACACTAAAGTTTTTGACCTGAGCAATTGGAACTAGAGATGTGACATTAACTGAGTTAGAGGATACTATAAGAAAAGCTGGTTTGAGGGTAGGTATCAAGAGCTCAGCTTGGGACCTGTAAATTTGAAGTTTCTATTAAACATCTGAATGATAAGTAGGCAGTTTGAAAAAAAGCCTGGAGTACAGTGGAAATATTCATGTTGGAGATACATTACTTAGTTGTTCCCAGGTTTATGTCAAGCATAAGCGGAGAAAAGTGGAATAAACACTTCTAAGTAGGACTCAGCACTTTGAAGTCAGAGACAGCCTTAATTATAATCTATGATTTGCCTTACAGATTATTATTAATGAATTTCAGAATGGTCATGGTCACTTACTAAATAATTTGCAAAATGGAATTAATTGAATTCAGTCACCCCAGGAACCTTTACATATTAGAGGCATTTTTTGTTTTATCCTTTTATGGTAAGTGCATTCTTCCCAGTGGTTCATGATATTTTCTCATCACCAGTGTTTGGCACTGTCTTCTTTTTTTTTTTTTTAAGATTTCATTTATCTATTTAGAGACAGAGAGAGAGAGAACACAAGTTGGGGGGGGAGGGTTGGAGGGAGAGGGAGAGAGAGAATCTCAAGCAGACTCCCCACTCAGCTCGGAACCTGACGCGTGGCTTGATCTCTCAAACCGGAGATCATAATGTGAGCTGAAATCAAAAGTCAGACACTTAGCCGACTGAGCCACCCAGCTGCCCCGGCACTGTGTTTTTTTTTTTTTTTTTTAGTGTCTTTTTATTTTGAAAGAGCTTAAGACTCACAAGAAGTTGAAAAAATAATTCAGAATTCACACATATGCTTCATCCGGGAAATGGTTTTTAAGGTGCTACCACTTGGTTCACATTAAAATTACCTTCTTGGTGCATCTGCATGGCTCAGTTGGGTAAGTGGCCGACTCTTGATTTTGGCTCAGGTCATGATCTCACGGTCCTGGGATCGAGCCCTGCATGGGGCTCTGTGCTAGCAGGGAGTCTGCTTCAGGATACCTCTCTCCCCCTCTGCCCTCCACACACTTGTTCACTCTCTCTCTCTCTCTAAAAATAAATAAATATTTTTTAAAAAATCATCTTCTTGTTTTTCTTTGATTTGACAAGCAATGTTATTTTAATTTTCCCTTCTTATTCTATATTAATAAGTTTGAAACAGTCTTGATGAAAAAATATTTTATCGTGACTGTTTGGGAGAAGATATTTGCAAATGACATATCAGATAAAGGGCTAGTATCCAAAATCTATAAAGAACTCATCAAACTCAACACCAAAAGAACAAAGAATCCAATCAAGAAATGGGCAGAAGACATGAACAGACATTTTTCCAAAGAAGACATCCAAATGGCCAACAGACACATGAAAAAGTGTTCAATATCGCTCGGCATCAGGGAAATCCAAATCAAAACCTCAATGAGATACCACCTCACACCAGTCAGAATGGCTAAAATTAACAAGTCAGGAAATGACAGATGTTGGCGTGGATGCGGAGAAAGGGGAACCCTCCTACACTGTTGGTGGGAATGCAAGCTGGTGCAGCCACTCTGGAAAACAGTATGGAGGTTCCTCAAAAAGTTGAAAATAGAGCTACCATACGATCCAGCAATTGCACTACTGGGTATTTACCCCAAAAATACAAAAGTAGGGACCCGAAAGGCTACGTGCACCCCGATGTTTATAGCAGCAATGTCCACAATAGCCAAACTGTGGAAAGAGCCAAGATGTCTATCAACAGATGAATGGATAAAGAAGATGTGGTATATATATACAATGGAATATTATGCAGCCATCAAAAGGAATAAGATCTTGCCATTTGCAACGACGTGGATGGAACTGGAGGGTATTATGCTGAGCGAAATAAGTCAAACAGAGAAAGACATGTATCATATGACCTCACTGATATGAGGAATTCTTAATCTCAGGAAACAAACTGAGGGTTGCTGGAGTGGGGGGTGGGGTGGGAGGGATGGGGTGACTGGGTGATGGACACTGGGGAGGGTATGTGTTCTGGTAAGCGCTGTGAATTGTGCAGGACTGTTGAATCTCAGATCTGTACCTCTGAAACAAATAATGCAATATATGTTAAGAAAGAAAAAAAGAAGAAGAATGTAGCAGGAGGGGAAGAATGAAGGGGGGGAAATCGGAGGGGGAGAAGAACCATGAGAGACGATGGACTCTGAAAAACAAACTGAGGGTTCTAGAGGGGAGGGGGTTGGGGGGATGGGTTAGCCTGGTGATGGGTATTGAGGAGGGCACGTTCTGCATGGAGCACTGGGTGTTATGCACAAACAATGAATCATGGAACACTATATCTAAAACTAATGATGTAATGTATGGGGATTAACATAACAATAAAAAAATTTAAAAAAAAAAAAAATAACTAGAAATAAGTATAACAACATTTTAGACTCAAGAAATTTAATTTTGTCCCTAAGTAATAAATATGTGCATCAACAATCCTCAGTATATACATTTGTAATTACAAACTTCATTTCTCATTATTGGGAAAACTAGCAATTAAAGAAAATATTTATTAAATTCAATTCAATTGAAAACCTTTT
Source organism: Halichoerus grypus (assembly GCF_964656455.1). Classification (NCBI taxonomy): domain Eukaryota; kingdom Metazoa; phylum Chordata; class Mammalia; order Carnivora; family Phocidae; genus Halichoerus; species Halichoerus grypus. The sequence continues at coordinate 100,924,916 of NC_135727.1, read as the reverse complement.
TCTGGATGAACAATGAATCAAGTACCTCTTTAGTTAATATATTTTGCTCCTTGGTCCACTGGCAATCACAGGCTACATACACTTCTTACTTTTTGTATCTTTGCCCATTTCTAATGTCATCAAGTTATATTAATCTTTGCAATGAAATTGATTTTAATTCCCACAGAACTTACACTGTTTCTCACTTTTTTAGATTCCACCTATAAATAAGATCACACAGTATTTGTCTTTCTCCGTCCGAGTTATTTCACTTAACATAATGTCTTCTAGGGGCACCTGGGTGGCTCTGTCGGCTGAGCATCTGCCTTCTGCTCAGGTCATGATCCAAGGGTCCTGGGACCGAGCCCCACATCGGGCTCCCAGCTCAGCGGGGAGCCGGCTTCTCCCTCTCCCTCTGCTCCCCTGCTCCTGCTCTCTTGCTCACTCTCTATCTCAAATAAATAAAATCTTTAAAAAAAAACCCATTATGTCCTCTAGGTTCATCCATGTTGTCAACAAATGTCAGGATTACCTTCTTTTTTAAGTTTGAGTAATATTTCATTGTATATTCCATGTTTTATTTATCCATTCATCTGTAGAAGAACATTTAGGTTATTTCCATATCTTGGCAATTGTGAATAATGCTGCAATTAATGTGGGAGTGCAGTTATGTCTTCAAGATACTGATTTCATTTATTTTGGGTATATACCAAATAGTTGGTATATACCCAGTATTTGGGATCCAATTGTTGGATCATATAGTAGTTTTCTTTAATTTTTTGAGGTACCCTCCTATTGTTTGCTATAGTTGCTCTACCAATTTACATTCCCACCAGTGGTGTACCAGTGTTCCATTTTCTCCACATCCTTGCCAACATTACTATTTTTTTAAATGACAGCCATCCTAACAGGTATGAGGTGGTATCTCGGTGTGGTTTTACTTTGCATTTCTACAGCATGGCAGTTTTCATGCTATACATCAAAAGGTATTAGAAATGATGGTAAAGTGAGAATTATGAATCCTCTTGATTATTCTTTGCTTTGAGCATAAATATCAGCCACTTTTTTTTTTTTTTTTTGTATTTACTCATCACTGGTTTGGATCTTTTTGATGTAATGGACAGAACTTTGTGAATTTATTACTCATTGTTATTATTTCTAAACTGTGTTAACTTTTTTGCCTGAATTTAACAGTTATAAAATAATGAGTAAATATTGCTCCTAAAACTGGGATATATTCCACTACCCAGTGTGGAATAACATTTGGTCTCCAAAATAGAAAATCAAGGACTAATTTAGCAAAATGTCATTAGTTCATACATGATTGTTCTTATTTTGAAACTCACACAAGTCATTGTATTAGCTTCCTAAACCTGTCATCACAAGTACCACACACTGGGTGAATTAAAACAACAGAAACGTATTGTCTCACTGTTCTGGAGGCTAGAAATTTGAAGTCAAGGTTTCAGTAGGACCAAGTTCTCTCTGAAACCAATAAGAGAGAATCCTTCCTTTCCTCTTGTGGCTTCTAGTGCTTACCAGCAATCCTTGGTATTCCTTGACTCAGAGGTGCTTGGTATTCCTTGACTCTCCAGTCTCCACCTCCATTGCCATATGCTCATCTTCTCATGTGTCTTCACATTATCTTCTTATAACAACACCAGTCATAAGGGATTAAGGGCCATCCTACTCCAGTATGATTGCATCTTAACTAATTACATCTGCAGTGACCCTCTTTCCATATTCTGAGGTATTGGGAGTTAGAACTTAAATACATCTTTTTTAGGTATGCAGTTCAACCCATGATAGTCATCAAGTTTATAAAATTATCATTGAACAAGTTTATGAATAAGTTTACTCCATTTTTCCTTCCAGGTATGTCACTCAGATCATTCCTTTAGTTAATCCAACACACGAGACCTTAGAATTGCAAGCAACAAACAGTAATCCTGAAAATTTTGTCTTGGATGTTAACAGATCATCAGTAAGTATATTTGGAAAGCCAAATAACCTACCACTACTAGAGCATTTTTCAGTACTGATTTTGGGACACCATGGAGTATTATCATTTGATTTATTAATTAACAAGGTCTCAATTGCTTAAAATTTAAAAATAGAATTTATATACATATATATCTCCCCCAATTTTAATTGATCAAAGAAACCAATATCACGTCCGTCTAAATTTTTAAAATTCTATATGCTAGCATCATACTCATTATCACTGGACTCTAAATGAACTGGTTGTGCTTTATTTCGGACCATTTTAGTAATCAGATTTGGAAATCATTCCCCAGTAGTATGATATTGACTCAGCAATCTTTCTATGTTTCCAGGGTTCCAAGAGGCTAGTTCCTTCCAGCACTTGATGAATTCCTGCCCATCACCTGTCCCCCACTTCCAAAAAATGTGAACAGTTCTGACCCTCTCTCCTTTCTCTACCCCATGTACTCATTCCTTGGTCCCTAGCATAGACTAGAACCAGTCAATGGGCCCCAATCACTTTTCTCCTCCCATAAGTAACAAAACAAGATCTGAAGGTTTAGCATCAATCTTTGTTTCCAAGCATATGACACCAAATATGTACAGTGAATACCAAAACCATGTTTTCAGGTAAACTTCAAAATGGTAATTGTGATAGATTATTTTCTTCAGAGCATCTCACAGTAAATCATGAAGCCCTGTTAAGTAGATATAGTATTTAAATAAAGGCTTTTACTATTTGCTGTTTAATGATTGTTTAAGAAATCTACAGTGTGATTTCATGTGTATCTTACTACCTATCTCTTGTCAATGACTGGTTGCCAATTAATAATAACATGATATGAAATTAGTTCTTAACTTCCATAATGTGTCAAATTAGATATCACTAAGTATTATATTGCTAGCACCAGTTTCTAATGAGGAATTTCAGTTATTTGTAAACTATATCCTGATCACCATATTCTGTTTAATTTATGGAAAATACAGTGTTAAGTAATACAAGCATGTGTGTACATTTTAGTATAGTTATTCTAAGATTAAACTATATACACAATTGTGTGTATAGCATTGTGTATATAGTTTAATCTTAGTGCTTAATAATAATGCTCTGCATTATTATTATATATGCTTGTGCATATATAAGCACAAACTTATACTTTCTACCTTGGTTCTTATGTTAATGATTTGCTACATTTGTCTTCTCTTACATTTCTTACTGTTCAGTCTGAAGGTAAGTTGTAGGCATCATGCTATTTCAACACTAAATACTTCAGATTATATTTCTTTTTTTTTTCAGATTATATTTCTTAATGGCATAATTAATCTCCCACATCATCTAGTATCCTGTTCAAATTTAAGTTTACTCAGCTGTCCTGCTAATCTTTCTCTCTTCAACTAAGATCCAGTGTAAACTCACATATTGGAATTGGTTATTATGATGACACTTCCTTGGAATTAAGTGTTTGCAAATTTCCAAAAGGTCCTATATTTAACAGATTATCTATATTCCATTATACTAAACCAGTACATTTGCTGCAGATAAATTCCAACCAATAGTGTTTATCTTCCTTTTCCTTGAAACCATGGGATTCATGGAATTCGTGAATTTTAGGTGAAAATAAAGGAATTTCATTGAGTTCCTGGTTGGTTATATACACTAATCAATCTGTGCCACGTGCTTCTGACATATATTTAGGGAAGAGGAATTTGAGGCCAGAGAAGCTAAAATACTTAAACCTCCTGGCTAGTAAATGGTAGAACTAGAATTAAAATCCAAGTTAATGTACTGGTATATGGTTTTTCTAATGAAATAGATGATTTCCTTATATCGATCTATCTAGAGAACTTTTTGCTAAATTGAAAGAATACATGAAATACAACTTTTCTTATTTTTTTTGCTAAGGTTGATATTGAAATTAATTTATACTCATTATGTATGCATAAACTTAAGTGATTAACTATCAAAGGGAGAGCCAGCCTGAGATAAAAATATTTGCTATAGATAAACCACACATATATAGATAGTAAGGAGGTGACTGTTCTAAATATAACAATGAATTGTATTTGTATTTCATGGTCATTATCAGAGCATTATTATTAAGCACTAAGTGCTACATTCTACAGGGATTTGAATGACACTGCTATATTGCAGTTTTATATTTTCAAAAGTTATCTGGCAAAATACAGTAGTGAAAAAAATAAACTTACTTTTCAGACATACACCTTTTCATTTTATCATTCTGTAAGTGTTAATGTTAAATATCATATTATTCACAGTATAGCATTTTGATGTAGTTGCTGGCTTCTTTCACAATCTCTAAAGAGGTAACTCATTCTAATACTGTTCAGACTCAAGTTATTCTAACAGGCCACACCTTGAGTGTGTATATGATAGGGCAAAAAGGAACACTTCACTGTATACTAAAGAAGCCTTCCTTACATCTATGCTTACTATCAGTTTATCTCTTCGGACATCGCCAAGGTACAAGTTAGGTTCCCAGTGGTTTCACAAGTATCTTGGGATGATCAATAAGCTATCGGTTCCTTAAAAAATGTATATTTCTATTATTTGGGGTTCTTAGTTGGCTTTAAAAATTAATCCTGATTTCCTTTTATAAAGCAAGTAACTCCATGTAGTCATTGTCTGGGGGGAGAACATGGGGTAAACACTGCTGAACACTGTTTACCATGGCCATTATACCAATATTCACCAAGCAGGCATACTAAGAATGGGTAACACGTACAAGACAACATACTAATTACACAAAAATCAACCTGGCATGTACCTAGCACACAAAGATCCTGACTCAAACAAAGCATTGATTTTTTTTTTCTCTCTCTGAATTTACACAGCTGACCGTACCTCCTCACTCCATCAAAGAAGTATCTGTTCACTTTTATCCTTCGGCTCTTGGAAGAACTGGTCATCAAGTTTCTATCACCTTCCACTGTACTCAGGTATGATAGATTATTCTTGGACCAAGTCAAGTTCATTAAATTTCAAAATCATAAATAAGTAAATCTAATTCACTCACTTGACATATTTTGTAAGCAAAACAAGTTCATTGTAAATGATTAATTAAATGAACTTTTGGAAATACGGTCTACATTGTACCTGTGGAGGCATCTAAAGAAGGCATTTTTAAATCCTTAGATTACTTGAATGAAGGAGAATGTACAACCAGATTTAAAATATAGGTATTTTAATGGAATGCCATTTTACTGGCATTTATGTTTATTTTCTGACTTGTTTACTCATATTTTCATGAACTTAAAGATGAAACTGTAGAAAATGTGATCTTGCAAATATTGTATTATTTTTTCATTCTATTTCATCTGCACAGTGTTACTGATTAATAATAATTTTTTAAAAGCAACAATGGTTAAGGGGCGCCTGGGTGAGTTAGTCAGTTAAACATCCAATTCTTGGTTTCGGCTCAGGTCATGATCTCAGGGTCATGAGATCAAGCCCCACTTTGGACTCTGCTCAGCACAGAGTCTGCTTGAGATTATCCCCTCTGCCCTTCATCCCATTCGCACTCCCTCTCTCTCTCTCTCTCTCTCAAATAAATAAAATCTTTTTAAAAATAAATAAAAAATAAAACAACAGTAATTAATAATTTTTTAAGCATCTCTAAACTTGCTACATGCCATTCTCAGAATTATATCAACTCATTCTCACCCAGTCCTGTGGTCGAAGTAATCTATCTCATTTTATGGATCAGGAAACAGACACAAAGAAATTAAGTTCAGGCAGCTAGTAAGAGGTTTAATTCAGACCCGAACGCAGGACATGTGACTTCAACCTGTCTTCTTGACTGTTTTTGCAGCTACCTACAGATGGCTAAGTGATTATAACTCTCTTACTGCCAATGAAAATTTTACATACCTTTTGACAATTATTATTATTTTTTATTTCTTCAAGTGTTAATGAGGAGGAATGTAAATGGAGATATGTGCTTTAAATCCTACAGGACAACAAGGAGGTTACAAAACCCTGCCACCTGAGAGGCAATGGAATCAAATATAATATAGGGGACCCCATGTCAGTGCAAGACCAGTGGGTAACTAGAGTATCCTCTTTTCCAAGAAAATGTGTAATTTACCTTCAGAAGAAAAAATTTGAGGCTATTAAATTTCTTACATGATGACTGACTTTTAAGTAAACTGAAGCAATGCTCTGGAAGTATGCTTGATTCTCAATAATATTAAAGAATAAAAAACAATAATCCTTTTCATACAGAAGAGAGAAAGTGTAGTAGAGATTATTTCCTTCTACATAAATAATTTTAACAAGGCAGATCTTTTTTTTTTAAGATTTATTTATTTACTTTAGAGAGAGAGTGCGCAAGCAGGGGGGAGCAAAGAGAGAGGGAGAGGATCTCAAGCAGACTCCCCACTGAGTACGGAGCCCATTGTGGGGCCCCACACGGGGCTTGATCTCACAGACCTGAGATCATGACCTGAGCTGAAATCAGGAGTTGGAGGCTTAACTGACTGAGCCACCCAGGCACCCCTGGAATTGGATCTTTAAAGAGCGTGCTGTGTCTTCTTTCAAAAAAGTTTGAGGTAGGGGCGCCTGGGTGGCTCAGTTGGTTGGGCGACTGCCTTCGGCTCAGGTCATGATCCTGGAGTCCCTGGATCGAGTCCCGCATCGGGCTCCCTGCTCGGCGGGGAGTCTGCTTCTCCCTCTGACCCTCCCCCCTCTCATGTGCTTGCTCTCTCTCATTCTCTCTCTCTCAAATAAATAAATAAAAAATCTTTAAAAAAAAAAAAAAAAGTTTGAGGTAAAGATGGGTGGACAATATTACTTTTTTTTTTTTAATTGCACGTTTGTTTGGATACTTTTTAATTTCCCTCTCTGAACCCAAGGGGATAATTTAAGCAATGCCAGGGCAGTTGTTGGATACTAGTGTTTAATAATGGTGGGTTGTGGTCTAATTTAGCAGCTCTAATATTCCAGGCCACTTGGTGAAACGTGAAAACATGGCCTTCTTGTTTTTGTAGTTTGGCTCATTCCCAGTGGTTTAAAGTAACTTCATTTCTGTCATCCAGGATTGATTTTTATTAAGTAGCCAAAAAAGTAAGTAATTTATGTAAAAAAGTTGTTAATATAATTGAACCCTGATGCTTGATTCTAGTCATTCAGTTGTGTGGAGTCAGGTTAGGACATTGTAAATGAAAATATACTGCACTTGTATTCTGCTAGTAGAATCTCTAACTACAAGTAGTGCAGGCATTTGAAGATATATGCTGATAAAACTTACCTTTAATCCTTCCTATACAGAGATAGCATTTTATGGATTTACTGTCACCACCTGTCCTAGTTTTGAAACAATCTTAAAAGTTTTCCTCTTTTATTGGAGGCTTGGACACACCTATGTAGTTTAAGAGATTATAAACTAGGTTATTGTTTGTTGGTTTTCATTTTGTGACCTCTTTATTCATCTGGAACATTAGCAAACTGTTCAGTGCAGAACTGAGTCACAGTCTCTTGTACTCTCGGGACTTTTATTCTAAATGAACACAAAGGGAACATTTTCAAACAGTGCTTTGCAGGTTTATGAAACCCAGATAAGAACGATGGCTGCATGCAATCTCCTTCATGTAATTTTTGAGCCATTCTTCCCTATCATGTCATAACAGAACATACACTGTACTAGGCAGTAGAGATAAATAATATGCCATGCAGTTGTGCACACTTCCTTTTAATGGGACTTCAATCTGTGCCTCACCATCTTAGCCTTCATGTGATAACTATCTGAATTTCATTTGAAATTCACTCTAGGATTTTGGAAACTTCATGTAGTGTTTAGGATCCAGTTTGCTAGATAAATTGATTTTTTAAAAAACCTTGAGCAGAAATACAAGGTTTTCATTAAGATTTCTCTTTTATGTTGCTATAAATAACCTTTTATGCATAGAAAGATGTTTAATATTTGAGTATTGGCCTTTTGTCCTCTTTTTTTTAGTGCAGAAATATATTGAATATTCAATAAAATCAAAAGGAATTTGGAAAAGAAGAAATACATAATGATACATATTAAATATAACAACAAAATGGGTTTTTTTAATAAAGATGCATTTATTTTAGAGAGAGCACAAGCAGGGGGGAGGGGCAAAGGGAGAGAGAGAGAGAAGCAAACTCCCCACTGAGCAGAGCCCAACATGGGGCTCGATCTCAAGACCCTGAGATCACAACCTGAGCCAAAATCAAGAGCCAACCAACTGAGCCACCCAGGCACCCTGAAATGTTTCTTATCTACCAAGATTTTTATGCATATTACATTTATTAAGTGTTGCAAATAAAATGTATGCGATTAGGATATATATGTCATGAATGTTTATCTTTAAACAGTTTAAAGAATGGATATTCTACCTCTCTGGAGTAGGACTGTTCCCCCAGCCTATAGACATAGAAAGAATAACCACATACCTCTGTCTTCATTCATCTATTGTTATACCTTTCCAAAATCCCACCAAGGAAGATGTTTTGGTCAATATTGTACTAACAAGTAAGTTTTTTTTTTTTGTATTTTACATATGTTATTTTGTAATTATTAGTCAAACTTATTTTATCACAGAATCAAACCATATTAGAGATAATGGACAATTTAGAGATCCGTTAGTTGTTTCAACAGCATTATTTTATAAAGGAGAAAACAAGGTATGAGAGATGAAATAGCTTGGCTGAAATCACTTATAAACTTATAAATGGTGGAGCCAGAATCAGAAATTAGAAATCCATGTACCAAGTCAAGTTCTTCCAATTTTATCTGTAAAGCCAAATATGTAAAGTAATAGATTTGTAAGATTCTTATGACATGACTCAAATATGCCAATGCTTATTCCTTAAAAGTTTTTAGAAATTCTAGTGTTCTGGTTTTGTTTCATTTCCCTCTTTTCTTTTTTTTAAATTTTAATTCTCATATAGTTAACATACAGTGTTATATTAGTTTCAGATGTACAATATAGCGATTTAATAATTTCATACATCACCCAGTATCATCATCATATAAACATAGGGTTGCCATGTGCCCCTTTGAATTAGTGTTTTTGTATTTTTGTGGTAAATACCCAGTCATGTGATTACTGGATAGTAGGGTACTTCTAATTTTAACTTTTTTGATTAACCTTCATACTATTTTCCACGGTGGATGCACCCTCTTTTCTTTATAAATAGCATATTTGGATTAAATTTTGGTTCTAACAGAACTTGGGTTTTTTTTCATGTCATATTGAAGATACATGTTTTTAAATTAGATCATGTGAAGTTTCTGATCACTTTTTATTAAAAGACCAAATAATGGAGGTCTGATAATCAACTCATTATGAGTTTTCTGAAACACATTTTAAATCTAACATTAGACATTACTAATTTTATCTTTTCAAATATTATTACTACGTCTACTAAAACTACTACTACTACCACAAATCATTGTAGATAGCTCAATTGTTGGGCCAAAAGAAATGTATACATGTTAAGGTTTTTGATATAAATAACCACCTTGCTCTCCAGGATGGTTATACTGCTACAATTCGTGCTGCTATCAGGAGTATATTACAGACATTACCTCTTTTCCTGAACCTTGGAAACCCTGACCAGTAGCATTCTCCTTAATCTCCATCAATCTGATTGAGGCAAAATTGTATTTCATTATGATTGCCAATGACTATTTTTTTGATTAATGCTGAAGCTGAACACTATCATTGACCTGTTGAAGTTTTCATCTTTCCTGATCATCTGCTCCTGCTCTTGGTATGAAATAATTAAGTAAAAATTAAGAACATAATGTCATCTAATGTATAATTCCCTTGCAAAGACTTTGGCTGTGATGAGAAGGAGAGACATGCCAGTATTTACTAAAAGTTGATTGTAGACTCAAGGAAGTCAGCATTTTAATATGGAAGAGATGTGAGCATATGTATAGGCAGAAAGAAGCCAGGGTTGAGCAGAAGTTAAAGCTGTAAAGGAGGTGGGGCTTAACTGATTGGTAAGGCTCTGGGAGGACTAAGATCAGACTTGAAGTAGAAGGAGAAGCCCTGAACAGGAAGGGCATTTCTCCCTTAGGTCTCAGAGGGACTTGGGAATTAAGTGCAGTTGTGCTTATATTTTTATCTGCTGAGAAAAGGAGATAGAGTAAGAGATTTGAAGAGTGGCCCAGTGGTTTGAAATAATTGCTGGAGGGAATGGAGGAGGGAGCTGACAAAATTAAAATATGAAAGGTATTGTATTTGGCTGGGATTGGAAACCACAAATTTAGATAGACACCAAGAAAATACGTGTTTGTGAAGTTTGTACCATTTCTGGGGCTCAGAATTCCAGGTACGGGAACAATACGCAAGGCTGATAAATGGATCTGTCCAAGGAATGGAATTTTCAAGGCAATTGCAGCCAAATCACTTCATAACTATGAGAATGTTATAAAAAGCTATTGGGTCAAGATTGTTAACATTAGAAATAAATTATGAAGTAATTTGTGGCTTCTTAATTTTATTTAATTGGTCTAAAATGCTTTTGCTATATAACACAAAAAAAACAGGAAGCTTGACAATGAAAGATTGATTAGTCTTTCGTATTTTAAAACAGTCTCTTCTAAGTAAACTCCCTCTCTCTTGAGTAAATGTTCAGACCCTCAGGTTCTCCTCCTTCCTTCAACCTGAGGAGACCGGGGACAAAAAAAGACAACTTCTGCTATCTTCCTTCCCTTCACTTTCTCCTTTTCCTTTATGAAAATATTTCTCCTTTCCCTTTCTTGGTAATGAAGTCTCTCTCTCTCTCTCTCTCTCTCTGTCGTAACCTCCTCCCTCTTTCTTTTGTGGGTTCTGTTTTTTCTAGCTACCATGTTCGTGTCTTCTTACATTCATATTCCTTGGCGAGTGGGCCTCATAATTTGGCCTGAATTGTTGAAGGACCACAAGGAAACAGGACTGACAAGGTTAAAAATATTTAACCTGTATGCCAAATACACTCATTTAAAAAGGTACTAAATTAATACCTTCTGATTTAAATATTTGCACATGTCTTAAAATTACTTCATGATAGGACTGTGCAGTCCCTTGCTATCTTTCAGAAGATGTCAGTGTTTCTGCAGATGCTACAGAATTCACAGAATCCCCTTAGGGAAGTTGATAGCAAGACTTCACAATATAGCACCAAGCTGGTGTTTGCTGAGAGAGGTCTTACAGTATTTCAGATTCTGCATTCCTGATTTTTCTTTCAATAGGCAGACAGATAGGTAAGATATATAAGATATATAGGAAAAGATGTCTTTCAAAACGCACTATTTTTCCAGGAAGGCAACATTTTTAGAGTTGCAAACTCATTCTCAAACTTTTATATTGCCAATTCTCTAAAGTCTTTTCTTCTGCTGGTATTTTAGCTATTTCCATTTTAATCACTTACCTCAGAAATATTGCCCTTTGACATTCAAGAATCTTTTAATTCTATTTAATTAAATTCTATTTAATTCTTTAATTCTACTGTATGTTGTCTCTAAGTTCTTTCAGTTGAACATTACACAAGGCAAGGTGATGAAAAGGTTATATTTCAGGGGTCTATTCATATCTTAATTCATGCCACTTTTAAATGATGAATGAGGTCGGGTGACTAAAGATGGCCTAAACACTCAGAGAATAGTAGAGACTTCTCCAAAGGAGACCATTAATGAGTCCCATGAGGAGCAGGATGCTACACAAAAGCTTCAAATAGCCTAGGAAACTCGTATTTGTTATACACTTACTTGGTACCACATTTGAGCTCTGTCAATGTGACTATACTCAATCTTTAAAAAAAAAAAAACAAAACTCTGAGAAGCTTCTCAGATGTGGAATCTGAGGCTTAGAAATCTCCCAAAGACATACAGTGAGTAAGTGATTGAACAGTGTCTTGAACTCATCCCATCTAACTTGTCTTCTCCAGGACCACCTAACTGACATTCTAAGTTGTCTGCTTACAGATGGTGCTTACAAATCCTTATACTGATGAGACTCTAAAGAATGGTACTTGCCCCTCTTCTTGCTTCCTCCCCTAAGATCTCAGGGAAAGAAGCCTCCCTCCATCCAATCAAAGGACCTCAGGAAATCCTCTGACTGCCACTCCTTTTGCATTTTCTCAGCTCTTCAGGTCTCTCCTTTCTCTTTTTGACTCTGCCATCAGACCCTGGTTCTGCCTCATCAACATATGCTTGGATTTTCTGTCTTGGCCTCCTTGTTCAGCCTGGACATGTACCCTTGCTCGGTGACTGCTATCAATGGACTCAGTTCCCACAATCCTCTCTGATCAGTAATTATGCCCTCCACCCCAATCCCTGCTCTCAAATTTCTACCCTACTTAGCCAGAAATAAAGGTGGAAAAAGGAAAGGTAGCCATGAATGGGTCTGAGTCAAAACGTTAGAAATTTGGGCCTGATGAATTTAGGAACTTAAGGACACATCTCCATAATAGGTATGTGTGTGCCCTTGCTCATATAACCACAGTCCAAACCTGCTAATCTGTGCTCACTAATGGCAGGGGTTACATTAACTCATAGCTTTATTCTTAACTAAATGAGTATTTCAAAGTTGGCATATTTGTTCAGAGAGCAAGAATTGAATCTTCAGTCACTGATTATGTGTATTGAGCATCTATTTTATGATGAACACTGTCATACACACATTTCAAAATGACTATATCTGCAATATACATACACACATACATGTATACATTGTATTTTGATCTCATGTGATATTCTCTTTGTGAAATACCACTATGGGTTATATACCTAAAAGTTATATAAATGAATGAAGCAGTAACTGATACATGTAAAGTAGCAATTTTCATTTCTTTTCTACTGAAATAGCTATAGTCTTGAGATTATTCACTCTTTCTACTGAATTCAAATTTAAATGTGGTATTAGTGATTTGATTCAAATGTTTAAGTGTAAGTGGATTCTTTTCCAGACATCAATAGTTTTATTGAAGAGCAAAACAAAATAACATAGGGATAAAGGTGTACCTACCAATTATCATATTAGTTTTACAAATTTCAACTTCCATTTTGAGGGTTGATTGATGTAAACAAAACACTGTGTTGACAACACCACACAAAATATCCCCATGGTTCTGTGCTTTTCCAGTTATAGGTGGAGCAGGAAAATAAAAAGTTCTGTCTAAAATTTATTTTACTAAATATAACCAAGAAACAGACTCTTAACTATGGTTGATGGTTATCCGACGGGAGGTGGGTGGGGGATGGGATAAATAGAGGGGGGCACTTGTTGTGGTGAGCACTGGGTGTTTTATGGAAGTATTGAATCACTGTGTTGTACACCTGAAACTAATATTACACTGTATGTTAACTGGAATTTAAATAAAACCTTTTGAAATTAAAAAAAAAAAAACATTGTGTTGAGTTGTTGTTGACTCAGGGTTAATTATGACCATAGTGTTCACCAGCAGTAAAGTAATAAAGTACACACTGTAGCATAGTTATGACATGTTAATCATACTTACAGGACAGGGAGAGGCAAAGTCTAGTGCATTTGATTTGACATGTTAGAATTAGTTTATGAAAATCTTGTCCCTGGAGGCCCTCTGAATCTTATCTAAAGTACCTCCAGAGTTGAATAAATATTTATGTTAGATATGTAGTGATCATTGTGTATTGCCAATCAGGGTGTACATAGCTTTATGTATACATAAAAAGAGAGAGAAATAGGTGCAAGAAAAAGTCCCACACTCTCAAAATCTCTCCCAAATTAAGACAATCAACTAAGTATTTCAATCAATAAATATTATTGGGAGATTTGAGATTGGTGGGCAGTTGGAATATCAAATATATAACAGTCTCTTCATACCATAGTTTAATTGGATTGTTCGTCTTAGTTTGCTCTGCTTATAGCAAATAACTAATGTTTTTTGTAGTATGGAAAATTAGATAAATTATTGTTATAGTCACTTTTCAGAAAAGTAATCTGAGCTTCAACTTGCTTATAATTAATTTTTTTTACTTTAGACACTCTTTAGGGGACTTAATATTTAGAACTCCTTTTTTCTTGTTTAGTAGATCTTAGAAGTCAGTAACCAATAATTGGGAACTTACCAAAATTTAGATTCCCAGGTCCACACTCGGTTATTCTGATTGATTATGTCTGGGTTAAGACCCTACCAGCATAAGTTATTGCAGTGTAGGTTGTCAGAAGACTACACTTTCAGAAGTACTGCTCTTTACACAAAGGTCTCAAAAAATATTTTAAAATCATATACCTCAATTAATAAATATTTCTCAGCATTCACTTCAATGTGCATATATTTACTTGTGAAATATATATATGAAGCATTATCAACTCATATACTTAATGTCAATAGAGCTTATTTCTTTTTCATAGAGAATTAAGTACAAATATAATTTAAGTTTTTTCTATGACCCAATAGTTCCTTTTACACAAATCCCATTTTAAAGATAATAAAATGTGCTTTCATTAAAGCTATAGGAATATATATATATATATATATTTTTTTTTAATTTATTTATTTGACAGAGAGAGAGAGAGCGAGAGAGGGAACACAAGCTGGGGGAGTGGGAGCGGGAGAAGCAGGCCTCCCGCGGAGCAGGGAGCCCGATGCGGGCCTCGATCCCAGGACCCTGGGATCATGACCTGAGCCGAAGGCAGACGCTTAATGACTGAGCCACCCAGGCGCCCTATAGGAATATATTTTTAATTTTAATTTTTTTTGCCATTTAGTCTTTAATTTTGTCCCCCTAAGACACAACTTTTTTTTAAGACACAACTTTCTATTTTGAAAAATTTCACACCTATAGAAGAGCACAGTACAATGATTAGTCCTATAGTTTTCATATAGATTCATCTGCTTCGTCGATTGTTAATTTGGGGGGAATTTGCTTTATATCCTGTCTCTATCTATAGATATATAATTTCATCTCTAAAGCATCTATGGCCTTAGAGAAAGGACTTTCTCCAACATAACTGCAATGCCATATCATACACAAAGATTTAATATAGATATGTTAATATTTAATATATACTCCACAGTAAAACTTCTCCAGTTGTCCCAGAAATGTTCCTTAGAACTTAAAAATTTTATCTTTTTTCCAATCTGGGATCCAATTAAGAATTGTGCATTGCATTTGGTTATCAGATCTCTTAAGTCTCATTTAAGCTAAAAATTTCCTCCCACCTTTTTCTATCTTTATAATATTGGCATTTTGAGGAGTCCAGGCCAGTTGTTTTATAGAATGTTGCACATTATGGATTTCGTGGTTTTTTTTTTTTTTTGTACAAAAACTTCTCTTTCATTACATACCTTGGAGATTATTCCATGTTAGGACATACAGAACTACATAAATATATTAACAGTTCTATAATACTACATCGCATTGATGTACTTTGTTTTACTTTATCTTTGTTTCTTCATTACTCAATTCTGACTAACATTTTGGGAAGAATATCACATACTGTGTACTTATTGCAACACATCAGGAGACACAAAGTCCCATTATTGGGGATGCTAAGTTTAATCACTTGGTTAAGGTTGTGTCTGCCAGATCTTTATATTGTAAAGGTCATCTTTCTCCCTTATAACTAATAAATAATTGTCGGGGTGATAATTTGAAACAATGTGAATAACCCCTTCCCTTCCAACCTTTCACTTGATGAAACATTTTAGTATCCATACTAGTATCAGTTATTATGTCTATCATCCTTGCTGTTTTTTATTAGCTGGAGATTCTTTTTTTTTTTAATTTTTTTTTTTTTAAGATTTTATTTATTTGCGAGAGAGAGAATGAGAGACAGAGAGCATGAGAGGGAGGAGGGTCAGAGGGAGAAGCAGACTCCCTGCTGAGCAGGGAGCCCGATGTGGGACTCGATCCCGGGACTCCAGGATCATGACCTGAGCCGAAGGCAGTCGCTTAACCAACTGAGCCACCCAGGCGCCTTTGGGTGTTTTTTAAAAAATGTATTTATTTATTTAAGAGAGAGAGAAAGAAAGAGAGAGAGAGAGAGAGAGAGAATCTAAGCAGATATTGCGCTGATCATGGAGCTCGACTTGGGGCTCGATTTCACGACTCTGAGATCATGACCTGAGCCAAAATCAAGAGTCGGACGCTTAACTGGCTGTGCCACCCAGGTGCCCCTATTTTTTTTTTAATTGCTTTTAAAAGCCATAAGGTCCTACTGGAGATCTGGATACAGAGAAATCCAGAGAAGAAAGAGATAGGTTTCAAAATCAATTCTGTTAACATTTGTTATGTTTTTGTTTTCCCAGACTCAGGGAAATTACTCAGAAATAAAATGGTAATGACACTGTTTTAAACAAAGAGATCAAGTAGCCTCCTCTGAATAAAGTGTGGGCCATCAGACAATGCATGTTCGGTAGTCAAAGAATCATAGAATCACTAGCTAAAACCAACCTTAGCTATTACCTGGTGCATCCCCCAGAATGTAAGGAGATGCAGAAGCCAAAAAAAAAAAAAGAAGTTCCTTGCCCAAAGTTACATAGCTTGTGTCTTCTGAATTTAGATCCCCATATGCTTTTATATAGCAAATATTCTGTGAATAAATGTGATGATGTGATGGGGATTTGAAAATAATAAAAGCTGAGATGTAAAAGACAAAAAAAAAAAAAAAATCCATGAAGCTGTACTCACACTTAAAAATAGAAAGGGGGTGGGGGAGGAAAGCAGAGGAAAAAGCTTTTATTTCCTTAATATAAGGAAATATTTTGTTATTTGTTATTTGTTATTTGGGTCCTCTGTATCCTTGCTGATTTGACTGTGGTTCTATCAGTTGCTGAGAGAGGGATGTTAAAGCACACAGCCATAATTGTGTATTTGTTCATTTCTTTTTTCATCTCTATCAATTTTTGCTTCATGTAAGCTGAGGCCCTGTTATCTGTTATAGACATGTTAGGATTATATGTCTCCCTCATGTATCAATATTTTATATTATGTAATGCCTCTCTTTGTCTCTAGTAATTTAGTTTTCTCTGAAATTTATTTTATATGATATTAATGTAATCATTCCTGTTTCTTATAATTAACATTTGCATGATACATCTTTTTCCATCTTTTTTCTTTCAAACTACCAAGGTCACTAAATTTGAAGAAGTTTCTTGTGGACAGAATATTGTCGGACAATTTTTATTCATTCATTCATTCATTCATTCATTCATTCATATAAACTCTACCCTGGCAACCCTTTCTCTCAGCCTGCTACCCAGCAAGAGAATTGGAGTGCTGCCTGTGTCTACCAGCAGGAGCTGGAAGATCAGCTTGCCTCCTCTTTTTTTTGTCTACCCCTCTTAGCTGATCTGGGTTCGAGGCTTCTGCAGTGCCTTGTCCGGTATATATAAGAGGCAATATAGAAACCAGGAACTTGGGGCACCTGGATGGCTCAGTCGGTTAAGCATCCAACTCTTGATCTCAGCTCAGGTCTTGATCTCAGGGTCGTGAATTCAAGCCCTCCATAGGGCTCTATGCCCAGCATAGAGCCTCCTTTAAAAAAGAAAAGAAAAAGAAACCAGGAACTCACCACCATGTTGTTCCTCAAGTTACCTTCTTCTTCCCATGCTTGCAAAGTCTCCCCAGGCTTGTCTGTTATGTTACATCTGACAAGTTTTAGTTGTAAGAGGGAGAACCTGGGAAGAGTGGAGCTACTTTGTCTTCATGGGTTTATTATTATTACTATTATTATTATCATTATTATTAATTATTATTCTTATTCTTTTGGATACTCCCCAGTTTGGCCAGCAGGATCCTTTGCAAGTCAATCCCTAGGTCTTTTGAATTGTCTCTATTAGTTTTTGAACACTTTGTTACTTTCTGGCACAAGATGTTCCAATTTCACCACTTAACTAGTTTTAAAGCTAGAATTAGACACTTTTCTAAGGTTTGCTTTATAGGGACAAGGTATTTAATATCCAAGAAATGGGCACTAGATGTGCTCACTATTGCTGGGATGTCCCTTTCAGGGGACAGAGCAAATAGAATTATTACAAATTGTTGTTTTGGGGCACCTGGGTGGCTCAGTTCATTAAGTGTCCAACTCTTGATCTCAGCTCAGGTCTTGATCTCAGGGTCATGAGTTCAAGCCCTGCATTTGGGCTCCACGCTGGGCATGGAGCCTCCTTAAAAAAAAAATGTTGTTTCATACTGATTATCTCCCTTTCAATCCTACACCATAGGGTTCTTCTTAAATTTACCTCACACTCTCTTCCTTCTCCCACATGAGAAACCTGGTTCTCAACACAACAGTGTAATTCATTTGTTCTATCATAGTCAATATTTTGGCTAATATTGTCAAAATTACTATATTCTTACAATTACAAAAAGTTTTAAGGTTGCTTTTTGAGACTTCTTAAATTCAATTGTATTTTTGAATTTGTGAAACATGTATTGTTCACAACTCAAAGCTATATAAAAAGTTCTGAAAGAAATTTCATTCCCGTAGCTACACCATCTACCACATTCTCAACCAACTGTGTAGGTAATGATTTTCATCTTCGTTTGATTCTAATTTATCTATACTGTGTTTGGTTTTACAAAAATGAGTGTACATGAATAAGTGCATATATACATACCTAGTCCCCTGTCATCCTCTATCTCATGCAGAGGTCAATACCATATCATTTCTTTTGCACCTTGTTAACTTCACCTAACAATATGTATATGTTTGGAATCCCAGTAAAATAGTTAACGGACACCTTTCTCATTGATTTTTATGACTTGTTAGTACCTCAGTTTTTGCTACATTATTGTTTATATACGACTAGTCGCCAATACATGGACCTTTTCATTATTTCTAATAATTTGCCATATAAATAATGCCCCAATGTATATTGCTATACAAATAATGCCCTTACATGTATATTGTTTCATGTTTGAAGTCTATATTTAAGGTGTATTTCTATAAGCAATATTGATTGGCAAAATAGTAAATACATATACAATTTTACCATAGGTTACAAAAATCCCTTTCATAGGGGTTGTAACATGCACTCCCATTCCTTTCCAAGGACAGTGTCAGCTGGTATCTAGTTCAATGTACTTAAAATTATAAATGCCTATGCTGACAGAGATTTTTGTCTTTTATACACGGTAGCACTAAAGGCAAGTACTTGTTATGTAGCCAGTACGTTTTAGGTAATTGATTTTGTATTTATTGGTTTAAATTATTGTCAATGCATATACATTTAAACATGTAAGTATTAATTATTAGAATCCATTTTTAGACAGTGGGCTTAAACGGACTCTCAATAATATCTGTTACTTGAGTAGTTTACATTAAGTTCTAAGAATGTATGAGTTGATTTTATAATATTTTTAATATAGAGAAAACTTTTATAATATTGGATATGTTCTTCAAAAATGGGATTTAAATCTCATCTTAAAATATACTTTGAAAAATAATCATCTGAGAAATTTTCCATTAGAGGAGAGTTTGATTCTATTTCAATCTCCACTGCTATTTTTCCTCTTGAATGTGACCTTGAGGAATAATATCTCTTTATATTTTTATTAGGTCAGGAAAAACCTAGGCATCTCATCTTTGACTGTTACTGGGATAGCTTCTTCCATGAGACTTCTGCCTTCAAGTTTAGTGGTCTGAGTCACACACAAGGTATGGATTTCAACTTTATATTCTGTCATTCTATATGCTTTTATATTTCAGAGATGATGAAATTATATGTCTCTTATCTTAATATATATTTAATAACAATTACACAATTAAATATTTGGACATGAATTTTAGTAAGTTGATAGAAAAACATGGATAGTATAATCTTTATATATATTCATTATATCTTTACTGTTTTTCATTCCATAGCACATAAATACAACTTGTAAAATATTTTGTCTTTGAGATTTCGAATGTTCGAAAGTCATTTTGACCACTTAATACTTAAGTGTGTGAGGGGCGCCTGGCTGGCTCAGTCAGTAGAGTGTGCAACTCTTGATCTCTGGATTGTGAGTTTGAGCCCTACATTGGGTGTGGAGATTACTTAAACATAAAATCTTTAAAAAAAATAAGTGTGTGAATCTAAGAAGATTTTGGAAAATTAAAAATAAATATGCTAAAGCTATTCATAATCATGAAAAATAATTGCATCTTCACAAAGCTAATGATTCCCTGAAAATTTATTAGAGGGTGTACATCAATTTGTACTATGTATTAATCATCCCACCTGCACATTGATGAATAGGAGAAAATCTAAGGCATAAGAAATAATGAAGTTGCTTAAAAACTAAAACTCAAAAAATATTAATTTGCTTAAAATAATATTTTAATTACATTAAATTAGTCATAATAGTTATGGTAAACATGATAAAATATGAATTATCTTAACATAATACAAAAATACTAACTGGAATTGGCAACAACTATTAACATCCCAATACAAATGGGTTCATGACTTTATTCTATTTATTGTACTATTTCTATCAGCATCCTAAATCTCATTTTTTTATTTCATTTGATACAACTCCATAGTGTAGGTGTTATTATTACTCTTATTGAATCAAGGAGATTGCAATTCAGAAAAATTAACTTACATAAAATCAAAACAGTTGCTTAATGGCAAAGCTAAACCTCCTTGTGTATGACTTTAAAGTCTTTGTTTTCAATTTCTTTGTAACACATTAAAAAGAGTGTAAACAGCAGTTCTCAAAGAGTAAGTTGCAGATGGCCAAAGAATGATTGAAAATATGTTCATAGTCACTAATATTCAAAAAGATGTTGATTTAAATGATAGCCATGTAAGTTTTCTTTTTCCTTTTTTGTCTTTATTTTTTTTATTCCTTGAAACCATGGTGAAATTTGAACAAGTACTGCTTTGGGGAATGTAAATCACAACATAGCTTCTGAAAAGCACTTTGTATAATGTATATAAAGAAACTTAGAAATTATCACTCTTTTGACCCAGTAGTTGCAATTCTGCTGAGATCTTTTTTTTTTTTTAAGATTTATTTATTTATTTTATAGGCAGGCAGAGGGAGAGGGAGAGAGAGTCTTAAGCCGACTCCACGCTGAGCACAGAGCCCAACGTGGGGCTCAGTCTCATGACCCTGAGATCATGACCTAAGCCAAAACCAAGAGTCCGACCCTTAACTGACTGAGCCACCCAAGCGCCTCTCTGCTGAGAGCATTTAAAGAACGAATCAAAATATTGCACTGTTTATAACAGCAAAAAGTTGGAAACCACCTGAATGCCAAATAACAACCTTATTATATTTGTATTAATTATTTACATGTGTGCTTATATTTTAATTTTACTTACCCATTGAGTATATGAGACACTTTCTTTCTTAAAAATTTTTTCCATTGGTTCTACACTTTCAGTCTTTCCACATTATGAAATCCATAAAAAATTCACCTACATTTTCTTTTTCTTCTTCTTTGTAATGGAGAAGGAGTTACACGTAAATAGGCAGCTTTTTCATTTACTCCTTTAATTCATCTAGGTTTTGCTTTTTTGCTATGTAATTATAATCTAATTTGATTCCCCTCATTTAATTAGCAAGTTTCCCATCTTTTCATTTGATAATAATAATCATTCTGTAGCTATTTATTTTTTGCAGCCTGTATTCAGATCATATTCTGTTACGTGTCTGTATATTTCAGGTCTTGTTCTAGTGCCATGCAGTTTAAATCCTACAATTTTATGTTTTCTTATTCTATTTCTTTCTTTTTATGATCTCTTAAATAATTTATTTCTGGGGCGCCTGGGTGGTTCAGTCAGTTAAGCATTCGACTCTTGGTTTCAGCTCAGGTCATGACCTCAGGATCGTGAGATTGAGCCCTGCATCAGCTCTGCGCTCAGCGTGGAGTCTGCTTCAGATCTCTCCCTCTTCCTCTGCCCCTCCCGCTTGTGTGCACTGTCTCTCTCTCAAATAACTGAATAAATCTTTTTTAAAAATGAATTAAAAACATAGTTTATTTCCTTTTATCACCTATTTATCCTTGTAGAAAAAATTTAGAATAACTTTGTCAAGTTTCAAAGAAGTCCCAATAAACATTTGATCGCAATTACATTAAACCTATAGACAAATTTGGGGAGAACATCTTTGCAATAATCTTCTTCTCCAGGAAGATTATTTCCTTGTTATTTTCAAGCATAGTGTTCATAAGTGTCAATAAAGTTCATTTTTTGCATAGTAAAAACATAAAGCTTCCAGTACCCGTACTTTTATTTAAATAATCCAAATAATGGGTGAAAGGGGCCAGAACGTAAAAAAATAAATACATAAATAAAAATAAAATGCCAGGGAATTGCCTCCTCTAAACATGGAGTTGTGTATGGGAATTATGGAAATTGTTTCTTTTACCAAAGTCAACTGCATTAGTTTACAAACCTTTTATCTTTGTCTGTTAATTTTGAACTGCTCATATATTGAAATGAATTTCCTTGTGGTTTTTTTTTGATTCCTAGTTCTTTATTCTTCAAGTGATTTCTAATATAGTTTCAAATTTAAATAAATGAGTAATCCAGTTAGTAATTATATATAATGTAATTTCTATGCAACACAGACCAACATTGTGTGTTCCAATTTTAAATTTTCTAATTTGAAAAAAAAGAGAGATTCTGAAAGTACTTTCTTAATTATAATTTATATTGTTCTAATTGTCTTCACATCGTTTTCAAATTTAATCTAATGTTCTCCTGCATTCCATATTGATTTCTCTAGTGTCTTCTGTGACTTGTTTTTTCAATAAACAATGCACATCCTGCCTGTGTGGTGGGTTGACAGTTCAAGATGTGCTCCCTGCTGCTCTATATAATAAAATCTCCAAAGGGGATTATTTTCTCTAGAAGCTTTCTCTAGAAACTTCTTGTTTGCTCTGGTGTTCTTATGTGGTATTAGTGTCAGGGGTGTTCCTGATGATTTGGGGCACATAAACATTAAAGGTACAACCGAAATGGGTGCTCTGTTTCTTATATTGCTATGGGCATTTTTAGAGACTTTGGGGTTCATTGGCCTTACTGTAAAAATTACCTGTAGGTATAATCTCACATGCCATGTAAAGCATTTATAACCTTAAAACTCTTTCCACCTCTGCATGGAACATTTCCTTGGTGAATACTTGAGAACTATAAAGATTGTCTTATTCTTGACCAGCATTTACCTAAGTGTGTAGAGTGAAATGCTAATTTCAAGAGACAGAAATAGGTATGATATGAGAAAAAAAAAAAAAACTAAGTTCTATGATTAAATAAATTTGGGAAATACCAGCTTAAACAAAATTTCCTTTATGGCAGGGTTTCCTAGGACTTTTTTTTTTTCTAATGCTGTCTATATTTCCATATAGAGGAAATAACATGTTTTTGGAATGTATATCTGGCTAAGAAATGTACTTTTGTAAATATTGCTCTCAGATGAACTGAGTTAGCAGAGAGGTTCTAAACTCCTACCCTCCAGTCTGCTATATCCTGTGACATTGCATTCAATCAATTCAGGGAATGGCTCAGCATTAAAGGGAGACCAACTGACAGCTGCTAAGACTAGTGTTTCTCAATGTGAATGCCGCTGCTTCATTTCATGCTCAGCTCTTCTAGGCATCCTCCCAGTCTCAACCCAACTTCAGCAACATTTTGGTCTATATGTGACAAAAGGACAAAGATAAAAATAATTTCTGCAAACATTCTTGTATTCTTTCTGAAATTTAAGTTCCTTTGTATTTACAAACTCCTCTAATAAAATTACATCTCTATGTATGAAGATATCGACTGCGACTAGAATTCTAGCCATTGACATTGTTCTTTCACATTGAAAAGGACATTCACATCCATTTTATTCCTCTACAGAAATTTTTTTTTCCTAGAATTTTTCTTCCTTCGAATGAGTTCCATGCTATGGTGTAGATAGCTCAATATTTCATTTTGTTTTTAATAAGTTCACTGTCCTTTTTGTTATCTTTCTCTCAAAATTGGTGACAGGAACTAGACAGGAGGGGGGAACAAGGGGGTCTTCCTGTCAGTGAAGAATGTTAACCTGCCAGGCTTTCATTTTGAAGCTCATTCTTATCTACACATCTAATTAGGTTGAGTAACCAAGAATGAGATAAGAGTAGAGGTGAATTGTGATCGCAGAAGACATCCTGCTACAAAGCTGATACATTTATAAGACTTGAAGTGTTCTTTTTCTCCCTCACCAGGAAGTAATCAAATGTCACTGAAGCAAAATCAAGATTAAACCCTTGAGAAAAAAAAAATCTTAGCTGTAACATTTTCCTGGGTCCTCTGACTGTGACATTTTAAAAAACAGGGCCGGCCGTGGGGAGAGGTTAGTTTTTTCTTATATCATATTGTAGCTCTAGAGAATAAGTTGCTACTTCCTAGGACCCTAGGAAGAGATCCAAGCTACAGGGACTGGCATTAGACTTGTAGTCCGAGAATCTGCTGTGTTCTAGTTTTGACTGTAACCTTAGCTTGAGCTAGTTTCTGTATTCTCTAGATTCTAATCTGGCATCATAAAAAATGAAAATCGGTTTTACTGAATAGGATATTTTTTGAAGAACAAATGCAATTGTTTATGTGAAGAAATTTCTAAACACTAAAATTACAAGTATTGGTTATTAGAATTATTTGTATAGGTGAAAATAGGTTACACAAACACAAAGATGGATTCCTGGTTTCTTCAGTTTTATAAGAAACAAGACTAGTATATTGCTGATACGTACCCAGAAATATATTTCTGAAAAATGCGTTAAGAAATAAATAATAAGTTTTTTTTCTTCTGAAATCCATTTGTTTTCTGGGTGAACAATTGCTAAACAAATGCTTTTAATTTTCATCAATTACTCATTGACGAAAGTCTTGTTACCTTAGGTGAATATTAGTTTTCTAGAATACTAGTTTTTCTACAAAAGAATTTCTTACAGAGCAGTAGATATCTATTTCTATATTTGTATCTATATTTTTAAAATTATCCATCTTTGTTCTTCCTTTTGATATTCCTAATCCTTTATGTGTTCTACTTTTATTC
Organism: Halichoerus grypus; assembly: GCF_964656455.1. Classification (NCBI taxonomy): domain Eukaryota; kingdom Metazoa; phylum Chordata; class Mammalia; order Carnivora; family Phocidae; genus Halichoerus; species Halichoerus grypus. Next base: position 100,899,969 of record NC_135727.1, on the reverse strand, counting down.
AACATTTTCATTAAAAAATATCACCGGGGAGCCTGGGTGGCTCAGTCGTTAAGTGGCTGCCTTCCGCTCAGGTCATGATCTCAGGGTCCTGGGATCGAGCCCCACATTGGGCTCCCTGCTCCACCGGGAGCCTGCTTCTCCCTCTCCCACTCCCCCTGCTTGTGTTCCCTCTCTCGCTGTGTCTCTCTCTCTGTCAAATAAATAAATAAAATCTTAAAAAAAAAAAAACACCAAATTTCAGTTATTCATATACCACCTTCACAAATTTTGGCATGTCACCTATATAATAATTTACTTAATGGTATTTGAATGGAAAACAATGTCACTTGCCATGAGCAATAGCAATGTACTCTGTGCAAGGAACTATTTCAAACACTATACAAATATTAAAGGATTTAGTCCTCACAATAACCCTATGAGATAGATTGTATTAATACCCTTCTGTTAGATGAATATACTGAGACATGTAGGAGTTAGGTCCAAGATCACACCCACAATATATGCTGGAGCTCGGGTTTGAATGTAGGGCTTGAGCTCTTACTCAACTACACAATACTATTCTAAGTAGAAGACAGCTGTAAAACATCTATCAATAAATAATGAAACAAAAATTTTAAATATCTGTCCAAGTTTCACTCAGAACCGTCTGAAGTATCATTGTTGCAGAACAGTTTTCCTGGGAAGCAGTCTCTGAGAAGGAGATTAGTGTGCAGGAAGTTTATTAGGGAGTGCTCTCAGGATCAACACCCCTGGGGAAGAAGAGAATGAAGCAAGACTGAACAGAGGGAGAAGCTGGAGACAGAGGTGTTGGCTCATACCATGGCAAGCATTGAAACTAGGCTAGCACTTCAGATTTGCCCCAATTTGGAATGAGGAGGCCACGATTTTATATCTCCATCTCCTTCTCCCCCCCCCCCCCCCCGCTACCTACATCAATCTATCATTAAATGCGTCTGCCCCAGGAAAGGAGTTTGACTTTGGTCAGGTGACTCTACAGCTAAAGGCACTCCTCCCAGAGCGCTGATATCTAGCTACCATATACTGGCCATAGTCTTGGTAGCTTGGGGCGTAAAGTCATGAAGATATATTTCTCTTTTTTACTAGAAGCATTATTGTTCACTTTTCCTGATACATATCTCAATAACTTTAAATATGGTGAGGTGGGAGTCAAGGTTCATTTTATTCATTATGTATACCAAATTGCCCTAGCACCATTTATAGAAAAGGCCATCCTTTCCTTCATTGAATTGCATGACACTTTTCTCTCAAATCCAGTGACAGTATGTATGTGGGTCTATTTCTGGACTTTCTATTCAGTTCCAGTTGTCTAGTCATCCATCCTTGCACCAATACCATACTGCCTTAACTGCTGTAGCTCTATGGCAAGTCTTGATATGTGGTAACATAAATCCTTCCAATTTTCCCTGCCCTTCAATATTTTCTTTGTTATTCTAAATCCTTTGTACTTTTATAAGAATTTTAGAATCAGCTAGTTAACTTCCAAACACACACATGCCCCTGTTAGGATTTGTATTTGAATTATATTGAAATTATGCATCGATTTGGGGGTAACTGGCATCTTAGAAATATTGAGTGATTGAGTCTTTTAAATCTAAGAATATGGTTCTCCCCTCCATCTATTTATCCAAATGGCTATTTCTTCAAGATTTATTTAAAAGCCCATTTTGTCTGTACCGATTTGATCTGCCAGCATTATCATAGACTACTACGCTGCCATGTGTACTTGGTTTCTTTCTGGGCTATCGCTACTATTCCCCTGATTTTTCTTTGAGAGCCAAAACTACACTGTTTTAATTAAAGAGGTTTTATAATGTGCTTTAATATGTGTTGAGGATAGCTCTCTCACATTGTTTTTCCTTTTCAGAGTTATACTGGCTATTCTTCCTTGTTTATGTATCCATATGACCTTTGTAATAAACTTGATTACCTCCAGAGAAAACCTGATAGAATATTTATTGGAATTCTTTTAAATTTGTCATTTAAATTTTAACTTTATACATGTAGGGAAAAATGACATTTCTGTGATTCTGAATCTTTGTATCAATGTCCATTTTGTGTATTTTCAGTAGTTCATCAACCTCATGTCTTCAGAAATTTTTTTTTATGTATTTTATGTATTTTTCATATATTTTGCTTTTGTCTAATCATGCTCAAAACCATTTTGGATTACCTTTTAAAAATAGCAAGAGTATTAACAATATATCTCATTTTTTGTGATATTAGAGCAACAGTAAATACACAATTTGTTGTCACATAATATAAGCTACTTTTATGTTTATTTATACTTAATACCTTATTACTGATTTTAAATGCAACAGCTCACTATTTCTTTGCTCTTATTGCTTCTTAGAAAACACAAAGGCTTTACTTAAAACAATAACAGTATTCTTTGTTCAAGAATAGAAAATCTTTAATAATTTTCATGAGAAAGATTAATATAACTAAAAATATTATTACATAATGACTGTTATATCACTTTTGTACTCTTGGTATTCCCTGACACAGTGGTAAAAGGATTAGCATACTATTCAAAACATTTTACACAATGTTAAATAATCTCTGTAAGGGCTAATTAAATTTTATCTTTAATTTAAAGAAAAGATTTAGAGCCTCAGTTTAGGTTGTTGTCATTGGAGTAATCACAGTAATAGGAAATCCTGACTTCTGGTTACATAAATATTCCTGGCAGAAAAACACATAGGGAAGATACCTTTAACCATGTTGCTTTGCTCCAGTTAAATTTACTTCTTTTTCTTTAAAACATCAGGCCTTTATTTTCTCACATAATTTCCTACAGATAAATAAAACTAACCAGATATAATTTTAGTTAGTGTCATTTTCATGTAACTTTAAAAATTTTCAGTTTTCTATTTTAGCTTTATTTAAACATAGATATATAGGCAGACAGATAGATAAATGTTAGGTCCCATCCCTCTTTCTTCTTTGAGAATTAATGCCTCTGTTGTCAACATGAAGCCATTCAGTTGGCCAATACAAGAAGTTCTTTGGGTTCCAGGAAGCAGAACTTGCAGATCTAATATTGCTCTTTGCACTTGGCTTTTTGTAAATTGTATTTGCATAACTTTTGCTCATTTTAAATGATACTAGGTTGTTTTTACCTCTACCATTAATTTGTAAAACTTTTTCATATTATCCATTGAAAACCATTTTTGATATCTCCCTGAGAGAGATTTCTTCCCATCTATTATTTGTTTATTGTCTTCAAATTATAGAATTTTTCCCATAATTTTTTTTTTTTTTTTTGCAATTTTATGATAGAATCATCCTGTCTTTATATCCTCTGGGTCACCTGTCTTGGTTAGAAAGATTTTTCTTCTTCAAACAATGTGAAAATAGACTACTAAGCTTTTTTCAAGACTTTTAAAGTTTTAAAAAATATTTACATATGCAGTTCATCTGGATTCATCTTTGTATTTGGTGTGCAAAATTTTCCATTTGTTTTTCATTTAGCCAGATAGCAAGTTGTGATTTTTATCATTTGTGAAATAAACCAGCTCTTCCACTGAATGGAAACATCATTAATGTAATTAATATATAAATATATTAATATATAAATAATACATTGTTAATTATATAATCAATAATAATTTATAATTTGATTTATATGAAAATATATTATTATATAATATAGTGATGCATAATTGAATATACTGTTTAGTACCTTCAATATTATTAATATATATTAATATATTAATTAATTGATGGATGTGTTAATAAGATAATATCTTCATACACACATACTCTACAATTGATTTATGGTCATTTTCTAGGTTGTTTCATTAATTAACTAGTCTATAACTAGCTGGTATCTTTTTTGTGATTTAAAAAATTTTAATTCCAATAAGGTTAACATACAGTATTATATTAGTTTCAGGTGTGTAATATAGTGATTCAAAACTCTATACATTACTCAGTGCTCATCATGATAAGTGTACTCTTAATCCCATTCACCTATTTTACCCATCCCCCCACCTACCTCTCCTCTGGTAACTGTCAGTCTGTTCTCCATCATTAAGAGCCTGAATTTTTGTTTGTCTCTTTTTTGATTTGTTCGTTTGTTTTGTTTCTTAAATTCTACATGCAAGTGAAATCATATGGTATTTGTCTTTCTCTAACTTATTTCACTTAGCATAAAACTTTCTCGTTCCAAGTTGCAAGAGACAGACCCTACATGAGGTATACTACAAAGGGAAGACCTACAGCTGAGAGTGGAACAGACATTAAGAAAAGCCCTTTGGCAAACTAGCCCCAACACTAAACAAAATTATACCACTCCCAACTAAAAAATTATGAAACATACAAACAAGAGGAGAATAACATTCTCTCAAGAGAAAAATCAGTTATTAGGACCAAAGTGGGACATGGCACAGATGCTCAAACTTTCTGATAGGGCATTCAAATTACTCTCTTTAAGCTTCGAATGGAAAAGCTAGACAAAGTAACAGATTAGATTAATTTAAGCAATGAGATGGAAATTATAACAAAAGAATCAAACCAAATGCTCAAAATGAAAACACAGAAAAAGTATAAATAATATCTTTGATGGACTTATCAATAGATTTGACACAGGCAAGGGAAAAAAATCCATGATCTTTAAATTAGGTTGGTAGAAATTACACTGATGTAAGATAAAAAGAAAATGAGGCAGAAAAACAGAGAGCATTGAAGAGTTACAGAACAGTATCAAGCAGTCTCACATATTTGTAATGGCAGTTCCAGGAGGCAGAAAGATAGAACACCACAGATGGAAAGAAGAAATATTTGAGAAGATAATAACTGAGGTGTTTTGTTTTTTTTAGAAAACCTAGGCAAATGATATTTGAACTGCAGAAAGCAAGCAACAAAAAGAAAACTGTTGAAGGTAGCCAGATTTTTTTAATCTTTTTATTATTTTATTTACTTTTTTTAAAGTAGGCTCCACACCCAGTGTGGAGCCCAACATGGGGCTCGAACTCACAACCCCAAGATCAAGATCTGAGCTGAGATCAAGAGTCAGACGCTCAACGACTGAGTCACCCAGGCACCCCAAGTAGCCAGGTTTTTTAAAAAGGCACATTACATACAGAGGAATAAAGACTTCTCTTCAGACTCGAGAATATTCTTTATTTCCCACAGGGGCTGCTTCCCACGTGTGGACAGCACCCATGACTGTCTTTTCTGTGATCTTTACCCAATAAACATGTGGTGAACTCCTTAAAGAAAAAAAAAAAAAGGCTTCTCTTCATAAACCATGCAAGCTAGGTGGTAATAGAGTGACATTGGTAGTGATGCAAGAAAAAAAGTACTGTCAATCCATAATGCTGTACCCCAAAAATACTCTTTACAATGTAGAATTAAGGACTTCTTCAAGTCAGTATACAAAACCCAATTGCATTTCTGTATACTAGCAATAGACAATTCGAGTGTGAGGTTAAAAATGTCATTTACGACAACAACAAAAAACCCTGAAATTCATAGGTATATATCTAACAAAATATGTACAGTATCTTTATACCAAATAGTAGAAAACACTGATGGAAGAAATCCAATAGACCTAAATAGATAGAGATGCATCATCCTCATCGACTAAAAACCCAATATAGTTAAAATGTCAATGCTCTCCAATTTGATATATAGATCCAGTGCATTTCCAATCTATTTCTCATGAGACTATTTTTGCAGATATTGATAAGCTGATTCTAAAATATATACGAAAAGACAAAAGAAGTAGAATTTCCAAAAAAAAAAAAATAAGGAAGAATGAAATTGGAAGGCTTACACTAACAGATTTTAAGATGTACAGGCTTACCTTGGAGATATTGCAGGTTTGATTCCAAACCCCTGCAGTAAAGCGAATATTGCAGTAAAATGAATCAAATGAATTTTTTGGTTTCCTAGTGCATATAGAAGTTATGTTTATACTATGCTGTAGTCTATTAAGTGTACAATAGCATTATCTCTAAAAAAGCAATGTACATATCTTAATTAAAAATACTTTATCACTAAAAAATGCTAACCATCATTTGAACTTTCAGTGAGTCAGAATCACAAACCTTTAACTTGTTAAAAAAAAAAAAAAAAAGCATTATCTGAGAAGCTTAATAAAGCAAAGCACGAGAAAATGAGGTATGCCTGTACCTAAAATCTACATTTTTTTGTATTGACTAAACAGACATACAGACAATTTGTCCTGACCAGAGATGGGCATGAAGATCAAATGAACAGGAGAAAAAAACCCAGATTTAGACCCACACAAATATAGTCAACTGAACGTTTTGGGGTCTGAAGAAATACTAAACACATAATTGATACAAGCAAGGTCCACTGATAGGTGATCAAATTCTATGGGGAAAGTTCAAAGAGAAGGAATATTTGCATAATCCCAAAGTATTTCCACAAGATGTATATTAAATACTAAGAGAAAATATTGACTTACATTGAAGAACCTGGCAGATACAACCTCAACCAAATAATAAAGATTAACATGACCAATAATAAACTAAATCCATATCATGTATCCCCCGATAAATGAACACAGAGAAGAAGAAATCATCTCTCTGGTATTATTCCCCAAAATATATATCCTCAATCTTATGAGAAAACATCAGACAAATTCATACTGAAGGGCATTCTATAAAATAACTTACCAGTACATTTTGAAAGTATCATAAAAGATCATAAAAGACAAGGAAGGGCTGAGTCACAGACTGAAGGATATTCAAGGGACATGCCATCTAAATGCCATGCAGAATCTTGGCTTGGATCATGTGATATAAAATAACATTAGTAGAATAGTTAATAATATCTGAATAAAGTATATAGGCTAGTTAATCATATTGTACCAATGTTACCTTCTTAGTTTTGATAATTCTACATTTTCAAATAAATGATTATTTTTAAAATCTGTTAGAAAATATTATCTCTGGAATTATTCCAAACACCAGCTGTTTTTTAATTTTATTATTAAAAATCCATAGCATGTTTTATAATTTCTATAAGACTATGTGAGTCTTTCTTTGTGTAAGGTAAATTTAGAATGGCAATGTGATGATAAATTGAGTTTTGGTTGCTACTATACAAGAAGTAGAACAGGGAGGATTCCAATGCTAGCTGGTTAGTTTATGTTAAATCCTTAAAAAAATTATTGATATATCATTGAAATCATGTAGAATGCATGATTACAATTCAAACATGAATAGTAATAAATGCATGGATAGATTAAGAGCAAGTTCTAACACTTTAAGCTAGTTTTACAAATCTGCCTTGATGTATGATGGGGTTACGTCCCAACAGAGCCATTTTAAGTTGAAAATATCATAAGTTGAAAATGCATTTTATACATCTAGCCTACTGAACATCAAAGCACAGCCTAGTCTACATTAAACCTGCTCAGAACATTTACAGTTGGGCAAAATTATCTAAGACAAAGCCTATTTTATAATAAGCTTTGGAATATATCATGGAATTTGTTGAATACTGTAGTGAAAGTGAAAAACAGAATGGTTTTAAGTGTATTGGTTGTTTACCCTCATGATCAGGTGGCTGACTGGGAGCTGGGGCTCGCTGCCACTGCCCAGCGTAATGAGAGAGTATCATACAGCATATCACTACCCCAGGAAAATATCAAAATTCAGAATTCAAAGTACAATTTCTACTGAATGTGTATTGCTTTTGCACTATCGTAAGGGACTGCCTGTATTGTTAAACTCTCAGATCTTGGAAAATATGTAATAATTTTGTTCTTTGTTTTCTACAAGGCATTGGGTAAATTCCATCATGAGATCCTTGGGATACAGATATGTGCATTCTAGTGTATTGAACATTTATATCCAAAACTTCTGATAAATGGTCGTTTACTCTGTCATTATGTTCACTCCCTTCCTTATGCTTTCAGCTCCCTTGTTTATCTTCCTTCTTCTATTCACTAAGTAAACCCACAACCATGGTGAATTAGTAACAACCTCATAATCTCAATGCTTTATAACCAGAAACATTCATTTTTCTTGCTTGTGAATCTTTTGACTAGCTGGGTAGCCCTTCTTGAGCTTTTGTATCAGTTTCAGAACTGTTACATATGTTTATTCATTCTGGGACATACCTAGCACATGTTCTTCTCATTGTGTCTGGAAGAACAAGAGGGCAAGTGAGTTCTAAGGCCTCAACTTGGATACTATCACCTATACCCACATTCTATTGGTCAAATCAAGTCATACTTAGTATCAACGGAGATGGGAAATATATATGCTACCTTAACATGGGAAATGTCAAAGTCAAATCACAATCAAACCATGACCATGATTATATAATTATAATAAAGAGGAGTGAAGTATGAGGAAAAGTGGTCCAGTCTACTATACCAGACACAAACCAACTCTCTGTCCTTTCTACACTTGCATGCACATAGCTGAGTATGGCTGGGAGACAAAGAAAAAGAAACAAAGCAAAACAAAACAGAAAAACCTCTGACTTTCATTACTATGGCCAAATGGTTTGTAATCCTGTCACAAACCAGCCCCTCCACTTGAATCCCAGATTTCACCTCTTCTGATTTATTCAACAGCCTTGCCGCCCAGTTATACCTCCTCTTACCTATATCTACAGTGTTTGCATTGACTGGATGATTCTCAGCATAATATCAATATATATTAAATTAACACCTTGATCTGATGGCCCCTGCAGCCCCCAACCCATTTCTCTCTTTTTCCTTGAGGAAAAAGTCCTGGAAAAATTTGTCTATCCTCACTGTCTCTGCTTCTTTATCTCTATCATCAATTCTCTTATTCACTTCAGTGGGAATTTAATCTTGACAACTCAACTAAAATTACTTTTGTCAAGGAAATCATGACTTTCATGTTGCAGAATCTACAGGTCAATGCTATGTCCTTATCTTTATCTCTCAGTAGTATTTGACATAGTTGACTTTTCTTTCCTTGAAATGTTGTATTAACTTGACTTTTGGTTTTCCTCCTATGTCATTGTTCAGCCCTTGTGAGTCATCTTTTCTCTCTTTTATCTGCTATCAGAACTCGAGATGTTGGCTTGATTTGAGTTCAGTCCTGTCTCTTTTCCAGTTATATTATCTTCCTGGTCATTTCTTTGAGGCTTGTGGATCCTGTCTATTCATCATGAACTCCTAATTTATATCTCCAACTCCAGAATTTCTTTTGAGTTTCAACTGCTTATTTGCTTCTTCACATGGGTATCTAGTAGGTATCTCTTAATATTACTCTTGATATACCCGTCCCCTCACTCTCATGCTAATTTCTTCCACAAAGATTTCTCCATCTCACTTAATGGCACCATTATTTATCTAGTTCATCTTGCCAATCACCTAGGAGTAATACTTGATTCCTTTTTGTTCTCAGTGCAAATTCCTAGCCCATCAGTGAATACTGATCAAAAAGCCATAAATATATATCTCATTTCTGGCCCCTTTTTACCACCTCCATCATTTTTACCCTAGTCTGTACCACCTGAACTGCTACAATTGCTTCTTTTATTTCTGTCCTGCTCCCTAAATTCTGATATTCACACAGAAGACAGAGTGTTCTGTTGTAAAAACATAAATTGAGTCATATCACTATGCTTTTTTAAACCTCCCTATGTTATCCAGTTCAGCTTTAGGAGGTGAGGTCAGAAAGGCCTCACATCATCTGGTCCATGCTTTTTCTTTTTTTTTTTTTCCTGACCTCACCTTCTCTAATTTCTCCCACCCTTCACTGAGCTGCTGCAGCATCCCGAGCCAATTCCTATTTAAGTGTTTAAGTTGCTCACCCTTCTGCTTGGAACACTCTTATCCCAACTTCTTGTTTACCTTCCTCTAAATCCTTTAAATGCCTCTACTCAGTGTCACTTCTTTAGAGAAATTTTCCTTGAGAGCAGTCTTCATTAATTCTCTCTTCCTAAATAATTAACTTAAAACCTATTGTGTAGTTATCTACCTATTTACTCCTCTTCTTTTCTCCACTTTCTTTTAAGTTCCACAGCACAAACAATATTTTCTCTCATTTCCTATGGTATTTCCGGTAACTAAAACAGTTCCTTGCTCAACTCCTTCCCATACTAATATTTATTGAGAGCTACAATATGCTAAGATTCTGTTCTAAACTCTGTAGATACAGCAGGGAGCTAAATAGGCAAATATCTCTGCCCTACTGGGATTTACATGCTGCTAATGTCAGATTCAATTATGAAACATTGAGTCCATTCTCTCTAAAATAGGCAGTGACACAGGATGCCGTTTTCATCACTTATTTAAAGTGATTTAAAGGAAGTCCTAACGAGTACAAAATGGCAAGCAAAGGAAGCAAAAGGCAAATAGAATGGAAAGGAAGAAATAAACTGTCCCGATTTTCATATCACATGATGGTCTATCAGAAAATCCCAAGGGATCTTAAAAAAAAAAAAAGTTTGTAGGAGTATTAAGTGAGTTCAGGAACACTACAGTAAACAAGAACAACACACACAGAAATCATATTTATATATACTAGCAGTGAAAACATGGAAACTGAGTTTAAAAACACAATACCATTTACAATCTCTCCAAATAAATTAAATACTTAGAAGTAAATCTAACAAAGCATGTATAGGACTTATATACTAAAAATGACAAAATCAAACAACATGAATAAATAGAGAGATGCACTGTATTCATGGGTTGCAAAACTCTATAGTATAGTAAAGATGTCAGTTCTATCCAAATTGATCTAGGTTTAATGCAATTCCTGTCAAGATGCTCACACCTTGGGGCACCTGAGTCGCTCAGTCGATTAAGCATCCGACTCTTGATTTCAGCTCAGGTCATGATCTCAGGGTCCTGGGATCAAGTCCTGAGTTGGGCTCTGTAGTCAGCACAGAGTCTGCTTGGGATTCTCTCTCTCCTTCTGCCCCTCCCTCCCCACTTGCACACACTCTCTCTCTCTAAAATAAATAAATAAAATCTTTTTTAAAAAGGATGATCATGCCTTATGCAAATTTAACTCAACACAATGCTAAGCAAATAGTTCTTATATTTCACTAATAGCAAATTCCACAAGAGGAAAAATTAATAAATTGGGCATCATCAAACTAAAATATTTTGCTCTGTAAAAGCCCATGAGAAGATGATGAAATGGAAAACTACAGACTGGGAGAAAATATTTGCAAAACATGTGATAAAGGGTTAGTATCTAGAACATATAAAAAGTACAGAAAACTCACTAATAAAAATACAGTTAAAGTAGAACATGATTAAAGAACATGAGCAGATATTTCACCAAGAAGAATATACTGATGACTAATAAGCACATGGAAAGGTGTTCAATATAATTAGTCTTTAGGGAAATGCAAAATAAAACCATAATGAGATTTTACTACAAACACATTAGAATGGTTAAACTAAAAAAATACTAACATCATGAAGTGTTGGGAAAGATGTAGAGAAACAATTGCTCATAAACTGCTGTGGGAATATAAAGGGGTACAGCCATTCTGGAAAACTGGTAGTTTTTTCTAAAAGCAGACATGCAACTACTTACCATCCAACAGTTGCACTCCTGGGAATTTATCCCAGAAAAATGAAAATTTATTTCTACATAAAAATATGTGCATGAATGTTCATGGAATATTTATTCATGATAGCCTAAATCTGCAAACAACCTAGTTGCCCTTCAGTGGGTGAATGAGTAAACAAACTGGTCCATCCATAACATGAAGTACAGCAACAGAAAGGAATTATCAGTGAAGCACTGATAAGCACAACTTGATCAAATGTCCAGGGACTTATGCTGAGTGAAAAGGCCAATTTCAAAAATTTATTTACAATATGGTGCCATTTATTTAACATTCTTGATGTGACAAATTTATAGAAATGGAGAATAGATGAGTGGTTGTAATGATTCAGGGATGGAGTAGGGGATCGAGTAGGGGTGTCTATAAAAGTTCAACCAGAGGGATCCTTATGATGAAACGTTTCTATATCTTGACTATATCAATATAAATATTCTGAGGGTTTTTTTTTCTTTTTTAAAAAAGATTTATTTATTTATTTTAGAGAGAGAGAGCTCGAGTGAACATGCATTGGGGAGGGGCAGAGGGAGAGGGAGAGGGAGAAAGAGAATCTCAAGCAGACTCCCCAATGAACGCAACATGGGGCTTGATCCCACAACCCTGAGATCATGACCTGAGCTGAAATCAAGAGTCAGATGCTTAACCAACTGAGCCACCCAGGCGCCCCTAAATATTCTTGTTTTTATATTGTCTTATAGTTTTACAGGATGTTACCATGGGAGATAACTGGGTAAAGGGTACATGGGATCTCTCTTTCATGTCTTAAAACTGGATTTTATAATTATTTCAAATTTTTTGTATTGTATATGGGTGATATATTATAAAAGAATAATCTAAAGGATAAAGATATACACTGTGTTTGGTATCTATAGTATCTATTGCTTAAAAGATATACTATGCGTCATTTATGTTTATATGATTGCTAATAATCAGAGTTAAATAAGCAGAGTTCTAGCATTAGCATTTATTAAAGACACTGTTTTTTTCCTTATAAGAGATCATTGCTATGTTTCATGTTGATTTTAGTTAACTTATATCGTGTAATTTGACAATCAATAATAAAAATGTTATTTGCAAAAGTAATACGTTTTTGAAACTAAATAATGCTATTTATGAATTGGAGAACATCTTTAAGAGCTCAGTGTTTAGGAGCACATGGTGGCTCAGTCAGTTGAGCATCCAACTTTGATTTTGGCCCAGGTCATGATCTCAGAGTCATGGGATTGATCTCAAGGTCATGGGATTGAGGCGCAGCTCTGCGCTCAGTGTGGAGTCTGCTAGAGATTCTGTCTTCCTTTCCATCTGCCCCTCTTACTGTTCTCTCTCTCAATCTCTCTCTCTCTCTGTAAAAATAAAATAAATAAAATCCTTAAAAAAAAGAGCTCAGTGTTTAGTGACATTTACCGTGTGTGCGGCTGCCTAACATAAAGTATGCCCAGGTCTCCAGATAATTGTCATGAATGTTTATTAAATTATGTCTGCAGCTGAGCACGATTTCACATTTTTAATAAAATTTCTCTTCCTATTATGTCAAATGACCAATTTAACACACAAATAAGCAGAGGTTCTAATCACATAGATTTGTAATTACAATTTACAGCATACAGCAGGTAGATTTCTTAGTCAGTGAAGCTACTGATTTTATTGTAAAACACAAAGCTACAGCTTTTCTTATACAAAGTTGTCTGGATGCCTGCCTTTTAGAAAAGTCTCTGTAACCTGAAATTTAGACCCACTTATACCACTAGAATACTTTTACACAGAGAGCAGAAATTGAACTTATTAAAATAGTTTATATAATGTCTGGGCTTGTAAAATGGAGCCCAAGGCACAGAGCCTTTTTTTTTTCCATTTTATGCAATTTTCTTAGGTGCAGAAATGCAGGTGAATATTCTAACAGAGAGAAGACTAGTATCTGCTTAGGCATTATAGACCTTTAAGACAGGTAGAATGGTTGATAGATGTATAGATGAGTAGATGGAGAGAAAGGAAAGTAGAGAAATAAGTAAATTTTAAATGATGAACTTTTGGTGGGACATGATTTTCCTTTAGTAAAATCTGCTTATAGTAAAATTTCCTACAGTGAATTGAAACTTGGTAACTACCACTGACATGCAGTATTTCCTCTTCTTCTCACATCTGATATTCTTCCTATTTCATTGAGAATATAGAGTCAAATCAGAGTCTAATTGTCTGCTTCTTCCATTATACCAACCAGCCTAATTTTATTTTCATCCTTGTGTCTTGCATTCCCTCCCATTATATCAGAAAAGTTCTCTGTGCTCTTGTGGCCATCCCTCTATTCATTCACTGAATCCCACAGCTTCTCAACTACATGGAACTCTCCAGGAGTTTTCCCCTTTTGTCTTCTCTATAATAACTGTTATTGTATTTTTCCTATCAACATACACATGCTATAATAATAGCTCCTGATGTTAAAAGACATGTCTCTTTTTACCCCTTATCCTTTCCAGCTACAATCCCATTTCTCTGATCCCTCTTTATTGCAAAACATGGTGAAAGGTTTTCTATACTTACTGTCCTCACTTATACCATTATCTTTTGTACCTAAACTAATCTGGCTGTATGCCCCATCCGTCTACAGATACTCTTTTTAATTTCATCAGTAACCTAACACTGCCAGATTTAATCATCTATATGCAGTCTTCATCTTGCCCAACTTGACACAGCTGATCTCTCACTGTTTTGGAAACAACTGGCTTCCAGGACTTATTCTTCCTTGATTCTCCTTCTCCCTCTCTAGTAAGTCCTCCTCGTTCTCTTTTGCATGTTTCTCCCTTATTCCCATCCCCGTAACTTCCTGGATGCCCAAGGCTCAGTCTTCTCTTCTCTTCATTTCTAGCCACACTCATTCCCTATGAGCTCTCCTCATTCAGCCACACCTGAGATGCTAAGAACTTCTAAATTGATAGGCCCAGCTTCAACCTCTCCTTAAATCCAGTTCATATAGCCACTTGCTATCTCCATAGTCCCCGCCATGGATGTCTACAAGGCTTCTCAAACTTCCTTAGGTTCTCTGTGCAAATGACACCTTATCAGAGAAGCCTTCCTGGACCACCCTATATTAACATCCACATGACTCTCTAACCCTTTATTGTTTTATTTACACCATACATACAAATACATTTTTTTATTGTTTGACTCCTGCTCTCACCCCCTAACACATTCTGGAATGCATGACTCAGAAAGCAGGGGATACATTTTTTTCACTGTTTTATCCCCAGTGCTTATTATAGTGCATGGCACGTAGCACTTTCTGAAAATGAATAAGTGAAAGTATAAAACAGTGTGGAATTAGTGTTATACTGTACAAAATGGTATTATGTGGATGGAACTGGAGTAGTATCTTTGCCATAGCAAAACCTTGATATGTATATTGATATGTATATTAGCTTTTTCATAAGAGGAAAATCTCACTTAGAGATTGAAATAATTTTCTCAGTGCTAGCAAATAACAGAGCAAAGATTTAAACTTCTAAAGCTCATGCTCTACACTATATCATAGAGTATACCTGTAAGTAAAGAGAGAGGTCTTACACGCACGTACATACACATGTGTGTTTATGCGTGCACGTGCACACACACACTACTTAGTATGGTACAGGGGCAAGGAGGACATGGTAATTGATCAATAAAGTATATTAGTTGTAGTACTAGACATTATTTTATCTTAGAATTTTCTGTGGGTGATCTTAACTAAAATTAAAATTAGCTGCTTTCCAAGAAAATGTTCAATTCCCTGAAATTAATTTTTTGAATCTTATTTATCTTTTCTATTTATGAGGAAAAATGTTATCATAGGATATTAGAGCTGGAAGGAACATTAAGATATTCTATTCCAAACACTCAGGTAAAGCTCAAAAGCCTTCTTTCATCACTGTCGGGGCTTATGCAGCATGTATTTGATGGCCTTTAATCATAGAAAACTCTCTCCTTCACTGTGCATCTGGTCAGGAGGCTCTAATAGTGGATTTTTCACTCATTTTGAGCCAGCAATGAAGTGTTTACATTAAAATTAATATTTTCTACACTTGATCTTAGCCAAAAGGCTTTAAGCGTTTGTTTGTTTTTATTTTTGCTAATGAATTCTTAGACTTAAAAAGCAAACACAAAACTTTAACTTACAGGCGCTTAGTTCATGGTGTAAAACTTACCTTAGCAATCATATTTGTGTTGAATAACTCCAAAATCTACTTTTAAAACTATATGTCCCAAACAACATATTTTTCTGAAAAGCATTTGTATCTTTTCCCCAATTATCTGTTTTAGTAAATATGATCTTCAACTTAGTGCTTGCTTTTTCTACACTAGTCCCTTTGATGGTATCTTCTTTGGATAAACTTCTTCATTAAATCTCAAGCATTAGCTAGCTCTTCAAAAGATAGAGTAAAGCAGCAACAGTCACTAATCCTTAACAAAGAAAACACAATCCCTGAAATGTGCTTTTTGCTATTCATTAGATGGCCCCATTCAGTCGACAAGATACAAGTAGCAAGGGAAGAATGCTTCATCCCTAGCTTTTCCGTGATCATAGCAGCCAAATAGCAATCAGAGTCAAGTTTCTTTATCTGCCCTATGTTTTTTTTTTTTAAAGAAGTCTCTTTTTTTTAAGATTTTATTTATTTATTTGAGAGAGAGAGACAGAGATAGTGAGAAAGAGCACAGGCAGGGAGAAGAGTGAGAAGCAGGCTCCCCGCTGAGTAGGGAGCCCAGCGCAGGGCTCGATCCCAGGACCCTGGGATCATGACCTGAGCCGAAGGCAGATGCTTAACCAACTGAGCCACCCAGGCGCCCCTGCCCTATGTTTTGAGAGTCTGGAATTAGAACTTCTGTAAGCAAATTCAATGGCATCCCATACTTCAGCCTCTAACATAAGAAAAGATAATTTCATGGATTAGTTTGCTAGGGCTGCAATAACTAAATACTAGACTGGGTATTAAAACTGGCTTAAACAAAATAAATTTATTTTCTCACAGTTCTGCAAGCTAGAAGTCCAAGATCAAGGAATTGAGGGGTTTGGTTTCTTCCGAGGTGTCTCTCCTTGGCTTGTAGATGGTTGCCTTCTCATTGTGTCCTCACATGGTCTTTCCTTTGGGGTATGCATATTCCTGGTGTATGTCTGTGTATCTGAATTTCCTCTTTTTATAAGGATACCAGTAATACTGGACCAGGGCCCACCCTAACATTCTTATTTTAACTTAACCGCCTCTGTAAATGCCCTAACTCCAAATATAGTTGCATTCTGAGATACAGGAAATCAGGGCTTCATCATATCAATGGCGGCCAGGGAGCAGTGGCACACATAATTCAGCCCATAGCATCTCCACAGGAACCAATGAAAGGACTCTTCTCCAAACTACCACAGTAACAATTCTGTTCCATTTTTTTCGTCATAATTTAAAGATTTTTGAAATCAGTTTTTGAAAATACAAAGTATCCAAGTAGAAAGTGAATAGATTTCATGTTTGAAAATGGTTGATGACAAGTCATGTTCATCTTGTACTCTTACTTAAAATTAAAATTTAAAACTTGTACTCATTTAAAATAAACCACAGTAACCAAAATAATCACATGACTTAGGGTGCTAATATGTTTCTTAGTATCTCTTTGATTACCTGACATGGGCCATTCCTATTACCATGCTAAATATTAGAAATTATGCTGTGGGAAACAGTAATGTCATACCACTGAAGTGATTAAAAATGAACCTCGGGGCGCCTGGGTGGCTCAGATGGTTAAGCGTCTGCCTTCGGCTCGGGTCATGATTCCAGGGTCCTGGGATCGAGCCCCACATCGGGCTCCTGGCTCGGCGGGGAGCCTGCTTCTCCTTCTCCCTCTGCCTCTCTCCCTGCTCATGCTCTCTCTCTCTGTATCTCTGTGTCTCAAATGAATAAATAGAATCTTTAAAAAAATAAATAAATAAAAATAAATAAAATAAAAATGAACCTCCCAGGATGAAATACTTTCATTACTAAAATGAGGATTATGCTCATTTTACTCTCTTGAGAAGATTTTCTTCTAAGAAGGCAGGAAACCTCATAGCCATTAAAGCATTGTACAGTTTCTGTATTTCAAATGAGAGATCAGTGCATAAATATTTCTAACACCTTTAATCAAAAGAGCAATCAAAATAGCAGTTTTAAAATATACTGAATAAAATTTGAATGCTAAGTGCAACAAGGCCATAGGAGATTTCAAAGGCAAAACAGTAATATCACACTTTGTTATGTTTCTCAGATACTAAGCATAAAGTATTATCAGGGTTTTGAAAATTCTATAAATAATGTATACCTCTCATAAAATATATAATTCCATAAAATTAATTATATAAAACAAAATGTGCATATTCCCCCCCAGATGCTTATTAGGGTTTTGAACTTAAAGAATGATAACTGTAATAGAAAAAAGTAAATATATATGTGGTTAGTTTGTGTGGTTACCATATGGAAATGGGATAAAACAGAAAGAGATAAGCTCAGAAAATGTTTTGAGTTTAGAATATGTTTATCAACCTAACGAGTATAATAATCATCATACTAGCTGGATTACCTTGTCAGAAGATAGAAAAAAACTGATGTGGTTCCTCTCAGCTTCCTGCTAAATACGTATTAAGATGCTGAAATAAGCCTCTAGCAAGACTGAAAATTAAAACTGGCCGCAAAGCTATTCCAAGAACCTAGAAGCACCTAATACAATGCCCAGATGAGAAATATAAGATAAAGTCCATATGCTTGCTCTTGGATAGATCGTGAATAGATAAAAATGTCAGTTATCCCAAAAGTATAAATGTAGGGTGATTCCATTAAATGTACTGTTTGCCACCCCATCCATTTCCTGGAGCTAACTGTTCATTCCAAATGTAGGAAAATTCTTTTAAAAAATGAGCTGGAGGAAGAGGCAGTTAGTCCCCCTAAAAAATAAAGCATCTGTGATTATAACAATGTGGCATGTACAAATGAAGAGAAAGAAAGACTGAAGAAATCTAGGGAATCCAGAAAAAGAGTAAAATATATATGGACATGCCATGAAGGTAGCATTTCAAGTCAGTGAAATTTTTAAATAAGTGGTTTTGTATTATTAGTCCCATATAGAAAATCAGTAACATTGGATACATTCTTCTTCATTTCATATGTATGGATAAATTACAAATGGATCAAATAACTATAAAAATGAAAGCATATAGGTATTAGAAGAAAACATGGGTAGATTTTTTTGTAAGGTAGAAGTGAGGACAGCTTTCCTGTCTCTACTCAGAGTGTTGCACAGGATAATGGGAAAACCACAGAAAATAAAACTCAGTTGTGAGACACAAAATGAACTTGATAAATTCTCAAAGTTCTTTTCAATGTTACATTTCAGTGATCTCATGGAAGTTAATAATAGCACAGTGATTCTTACTATTCAAACATATAATAACAGTGAAGGAGACTTACGATCACTTCAGCAGGAAACTATTTCTACTTGTAGACCCGGTAAAACGTTATGGCCACAAATAGGCTACTGGATTGTTAACTAAATGGGCTTATTTATCATAGCATTGTCTTTCCATACTTTCAATTCAAACATTATAAGAAAGCATGATGTTGGCAATGAATTACCCTTTTGTATCTTTGTCTTGGCTCCTTACACCATCTAAATGTCTAGGTTTTATTTTTAGTCATACTAAAATCTATTTTTAGTGATAATATAGAATTTTGTAAGGGTAAATGATCATTTCTAAACTTGATTTCCTTGGGGATGCATGGGTAATTTATTCTGACTCAGCTCTTGCTCTTTTTATTCCTATTCCAACTCTTTATCTTCTCCTCTTGCTACTTTTATCCATTTGAATGCAGTGATTCATTAAGCCTCTAGAGTTCATGAAGACAAAGTTGAAGATGGCAGACATTGTTTAGATATCTTAGTAAGCAACACAGTCTTTCACTGGGACTTTGGCAAGTTTTTTAACCAAATTGTCTCACTTTTTCCACATCTAAAATGAGAAACATAGTAGCGTGTAATTTGCAGTGATTTTCTGAGAATGAAGTTAGGTATTGTGTGAAAAATACTTAGCACAGAGCCCGGGATATAGCAAGTACTCAATAAATATTAAGTAGTAATCATATTAATTATTAACTACTATTAACTATGCTATGAGACAGAACATTTTCATTTCCTGGAGTAAAATTTAAAATTTAAAAATTTGTAAGAATTTTGAGACGGGATGTTTTGCAGAGGGGCCATTTTCTGATTCTTTTCTTGATGTTCTTAATAGTTTAGTACAGTGTTCTTAGCTGAGACAAAATGGCTTTGAAAATCATTGACTTTATAACAAAGAATTTTAATAACCAGAATACAGTTAATAATCTTTTCTTATAAAGAAATAATGTTCGTAAGGGAGACGAACCATGAGAGACTATGGACTCTGAGAAACAAACTGAGGGTTTTAGAGGGGAGGGGGGTGGGGGGATGGGTTAGCCCAGTGATGGGTATTAAAGAGGGCACGTATTGAATGGAGCACTGGGTGTTATACGCAAACAATGAATCATGGAACACTACATCAAAAATTAATGATGTAACGTATGGTGATTAACATAATAAAATTAAATTAAAAAAGAAATAATGTTACTCTTCAAAATAAAGGAAGACATCCATCCCTCCGAAATCCTCACTGCTTTAAATAGCCAGAAGCTCACCATGCTTCCAACCTCTCAATACTTGTCCAATAGGTAGAACACATTGTTTTTCAAAGGGTGGCCACATGACCATGAGCTACTTAAACGTGCAGCTTTTGGGCCCCAGCCCAGACTGAATAAGTCAGAATCTATAGGTGGAGCTTAGCAGGCTCCTGTCTAACAAGTTTTCCAGGTGGTTCTTATGTAAAGGTGGAAAAATTTGAATTTTATTAGAACAAAAGAAAATGCTGTCAGTATTTCTGTCTTCTGGTTTTTACAACCTGGAGTGGATCCCCCTTTCTTTCACACATAAGCTTTGGCTTCCCTCGTGGATCAGTTAAATAAATGAACAGTTTACTGGTAACAATTTTGGTACTCCAAGCAGAAACCTGGAGCTGTTATGGCCTAGGGAAAAAAAAAAAAACACACAAAGTATTAGAAGGGTCAAAAATTGCTGTACTTTGGCTTTTGCAAAATGTAGTCTAAGTAATGTATGGTGATTAACATAACATAATAAAAATGTAGTCTAAGACTTGGGGGGCACCTGGGTGGCTCAGTTGTTTAAGCATCTGCCTTCCATTGTGGCCTGGGGTTCCCTCCTCAGTGGGGAGACTGCTTTTCCCTCTCCCTCTGCCCCTCCCCCATCTCATTCGTGTGTGCGTGCACACACGCACATGCACTCTCTCTCTCTCTCTCTCTCTCTCAAATAAATAAATAAAATCTTGTAGTAAGACTTGGAAAGACTCATGGGTTTCATGGTTCTTTTATCACTCTGGGCACTTTCTACATTTCCTCATCCCTTCCAGCCTCATCAGGAGAAGCTTCTTGCCTCAGGATAAAATGTGTTTTTTAATAGGGTTAATGGCATTTGAGGAAAATTAGTGAAGCCAGTGAAGTGCGCTTATAATTTAGCACAAACAAAGCATTTTCTTGCTCAGACGTGATGTTGAAAAACTGATAGGCAGTTAAGGGGATTAGGAGATTATTTTCGGCTGTTAAAATTATATTCTGAAAATGTTTACCACATTTGAAATTATTTTTGTGTTTTTTACAGGAATCACATTGCCTCCTAAAGGGAATATAGATATCCCAGTGTTATTTATGCCCCACATTATGAAATTACACAGAACAATGGTCATTGTTCAAATGATGAGGGCGAATAGAGAAAGTTGGCCTATTGACAATTTTGATGAATTGAGCACAAAGATGAAAAGGTAACTTTTCAGTAAAGACATTGAAGGAAAATGATTTTATTTTGACTGGCACTGACGTGATCACTTTCTTTTCTATGTTATGCAATGTAAAGTTCATGATTTTATATTCTCTGAAGTGTTGAAATTTATATGTTCGGAAGAGGAAAATACATTTGTTATATGGGTATAGTATATATCATTTGACGATCAGAGGGATTTGAAGTTCAGAGTGATGAACAAGTCAACCTTAAGTATCATGTCAATGAATCAGAATCAGAGACATGCAAGGGGACTCTTTTTGACTGGGAAAATAGTTATTGCTGAGACAACAAATAATAAATCTCTAGAGAACAACCTGAAGCAGCTTGTCTTGGCGGAGTATGGGACTGGTGATGCTGGCATTCACCAAGTGATGGCCCTGTGCCAGGTGGGTATGACACCCCAAGGAAATGCCGCCATGACTACCACCATTACCTGTGTCGCTACCAGGATGAAGAGTGCCCGTGCCCTCTTTGCTTCACTGAAATTTAAGCAAACTCCAATAATGATACAAAATGTGTATGTCTTCTCTGCTTTTATAGTTTCGTTAAATATTTCTTCACATTTAAAACAATTCTTTTCTGTGAGCCCATTAGTGTCCATTCTGCCACGATGTTCACCCTTCTAACAGTCAAGACTGCCTATGTATTTGTGGGTCCCGGTGTGAAATGAAAATGAGGGGGCCCTCACTTAAAAATGGTTGAGAATTTCAAGACAGTTACAGTGGTGTACTAAACAAGCGTGGAACAATTCTAGGTGTGGAGTCCTTGTGCTGTTTGTTGTGCAAGTCATGTGCTCGTGAAGCTGGTCCTGCCTGCTCTGTCTTATGTTTCATTTTTAACAAGGAAAGCCCATTTTCAACAATGACCAGAACCATTCTGTACTATTGCTGTTGTCTTGATGGTGTATGATGGACTTAGAATATTTTGACAAATGCCCTCTTTCTTTTAACAGATAACCCCCAAAAGTAAATTCTTTGTCACTTTCTTTGTCACTGTACTTAATGGCATTTTTTGTGTTTTGTGTTTGGCCTGTCCAATTTAGAATATAACCCATAGGAACTATATTGCATCTGATTAATCACATTTTAGTCTCATCAATAAATACCAATACTGACTTTTAAAAGCAGGGGAAAAGTTCTTCGTTTTTAACTTACATCTCATGATCTTTGTGTTACATTTTTCTTTGTGATAATTTCCCAGGGTTTGCTTTGAAATGTTCATAACATTTGCAGAAAGTGTTTTGTATTTCATAGTTTCTCTCTGCCAAAGTTTAAATTCATGAGCTTTGCTAAAATACCATTAAGCTAATAATGAATATTCTATTTTATGCTAATATTGAAAGTGTTCTTGTTTTTGTTCACTCTTCCTTATTTAATTTCTCATTAGAACTATGGGAATAAAAAGTGGAGAAATCCAAGCAATACACTGGATATACCCTATTCTTGGACTTCCACAGGCATTACATCCTAAATTCCCTCAAGGTACGTATATTTTACAGTCAGAGAACACCAAGATTCTAAATGATCTTAGAGGCTCCTTTAATCCCATCTTTTCTTGTACAAGCAAGAGAACTAAGGTCCAGAGAAAGTAAGTCGTGAAGTGAACAGCCCTACTAGTAGGAGTGCCAGCACTGAATCTGGTCTCCTAATCGTAAGTCCAATGATCTTTCCACCAAACCACACCATTTCCTGTTGTTCTTCCTGTTGGTGAAACCTCAAAATCAGCTAAGATAGAAATAACATTAACTTCAGGCCCCTTTATTCTGCATTCTGTGGGGCACTTGGAGCCCTGCTCTAGGTCTTTAAGATTCCCAGGTACTTTGGTTCTTGGGTCACACTTATTTCCCAGATTCCAGCTTCTGTGTAACTCTAAGTCTCATCCAAGAACTATCCTATGGGGATACCGATCCCTGTATTCTCTGTTGTCCCAGACACTAAACTTGTATGATGTCATCCAAAAACCAGTCAGAACATACTGAAGTTTTCAAGGAAGTTCACTTCCTTACCATACACACAACATAAAATCCTTACTCCTAAAATGCCTTTCTTTTTCTCAGTGACCCCTCTTTTTCTTTTCCCCTGCTCCAAACTTCTCTCAAGTTTCTGTGTGTTCTCCTTCCTCAATACTCTTCTCACTTCTTCTGCATTCCTTGATTTTCCCATTTTCTTCCCAGAGTAAGCCTAAGAAATGCAATTCCTCTTGGATATCCATAGAGCCACCTCTTACCAGGCCTTACTCATAATTCTTCATAACTAAGGCACGCTGAATTGCTCAGCCCTGCAAAGAGATACCTCTTTTGGAGCCCCTCTCTTGAGCAATATGGATGACCTGAGAGAAGTCTTGAAATTTTGAATTTTTCTTCTCCTTCCGGTACCGATCTTTGGTAGTGAAACAGAGTTAGTCCTGTACTGCCATATATTATGTCACCACACTTCAGAAGAAGAGAAAATAGTAAGTTTTGCTCATGGATAACAGCATTTCCCCAGATACACTGAAGGCCAAGGTTACCTATTGCCTTATGTCATTTAATTTTAAAATCCACATATCTAGCAGTACCTTTGACAGTAAATGTCATTTGTCTTACTTGAAGTATTTTTGCTCTTAAGTTAAAAAATTATCAACACATAAATGTTTCAGATATACTAAATTATCCTCTGAATGCTTCACAAACATGCCAAAATGTTTCTTTTATTTCCTCCTGGAAGATCATTGTTTGTATACTTTCCATGGAGCCGAACGGTTCAAAATTTATAATACACTCATCTGATCAAAGTGATGTAATAAACCCTAGACATTACTCTGTTGAAATACTAACAGCAACATTGCTCATGTTGACTGCAGACACAGTTTTGTTTTTCCCAGATTAAAGATTTAAAGCAGATATTTTTCAGTCTGAAACAAAGCCTATGAAAACATAAAACGTAAATTTCTTGCACCGTTTTCGTCAAAGAAAGTTAAACATGCTGCAGAAACAAAAAGGCATTTTCCATCAAGTCACTTCTCTTGGTAATTATTCAATTTTTAAATTAAGTGTGAGTTCTATAAATAGCCTGTGTTGCTTTAGCACAACCCAGTAGTAACATCAGTGTTCTGAAACAGATTGTGTACTAGTTATTAAATCATTTTTGCAGAAGTCTAAAGCCTATTCTTGTAATTATTTTCTTCGTCTACAAATGCCCTCGAGAAAAAAATGAGTACAATTATATAAATACATATTGCTTACTTTCTGTACAGTCCATCCTTCATTCTTATGAACACATCAGACAGAACTTATTGCTTTCCCTGCTCAGCTGCATCACCTTCAATGCTTACTGTTTCTTTTCTGTTTTTCTGTGTCTATCGCTCAGGTTATTCTTAAACCCGGGGTACTTGTCGTTGTGTGAGCCACCTTTTCTTTGTGTGTATTCCTATTTGCTCCTATCCGTTGGGGCAGATAATTGGAAAAGGACTCTACTACTGTCACAATGTGAAGACAATGGAATGTGAATCCATTGTGATTGAGTAATCCGTACATTGCCAGGGCACTAATTTCCGAAGGACTTAGAGGACAAGACTAGTGACATGATACTAATTGTAACTTTGATCACACTAATTTCCAATTTAATGCTTTAAGGCTGAAGCTAATTAAAGCCAGAGAAGCCTGTACATTTTCCTCAATCATTTCAACCCTCTTCATTTACATCTTGTATTTCACTACTTATTCTAAGTTCAAAATGTTCAATATCAACCTGTATGTTTTAGAATTAAAAATAAATTTATGTTAGATATTTATAAATGTGGTGTGTAATGTGAAAAAACATAAATCTGAGGACGTTATCCAGTTGTGCAGTTTAGATGAATATATTATTATTGATGCCACAACAGTATAGTGTAATACATTTTAAAAGATTTTTTATATTATGATTCCTTTTTATCCCCTATATTAAATTTATGTTTTATGTGCATCGGAATTGATAAAAATATAGCATCTAATATATATATACACTTTTTTAAAGATTTATTTATTATTATTTTTAGAGGGGAGGAGGGGCAGAGGGAGGAGAGAGAGAATCTCAAGCAGACTCCTTGCTGAGTGAGGAGCCTGATATGGGCCTTTGATCCCACAAGACCCTGAGATCATGACCTGAGCCAAAATCAAGAGTCAGACACTTAACCAACTGAGCCATCCAGGTGCCCCAAGCAAATACATTATTTTTGAGAAGTAATATATTTATTTGTGTGGCCTCTAGTATACTTGGCCGCATGATATTATAGAGCTAATGCCAAAGGAATTCATTAATACTCCTTTGTGTAATTAGTAGTTGTATATAGACACAATATTTTGGTTTCTCACAAGATCGCTGACAACTTCTTCTGTACTTGATATAAGAAAACATTGAAATTTTATATATATATATATATAATATATATATATATAATGATTCAGGGGTGCCTGGGTGGCTCAGTCAATTGAGCATCCAATTCTTGGTTTCGGCTCATGACATGATTGTGGGATCGAGCCCTGTGTCAAGCTCCAGTCCTGCATCGGCTCCCCGCTCAGCAGGGAGTCTGCTTGAAGATTCTCTCCCTCTGCCCCTCTCCCCACTTGTTCTTTTTCTCTCTCTCTCAAATAAATAAATAAATCTTTAAAAATATATATAAAGTTTTAATGCTGTATATTAAATTAATATTATAATTACATTTTAACATTAATTTTAAATAATTCATTACAATTTTATTTTTAACCGTTAGTGTATTTTGTAAATTTAAAAACCATTTACAAAAGAAAATCAAAATATTTTACTGAAATAATTTAAATATGAATTTTAAGGTGCATGTGAATAAAGAATAAGAAATATTTTTGAAGTGTTATTACAAAATAAATGCTATAGAACTTATTTTTTTAAATTATTTGAAGGTATTTGCTGTAGTATTACTATGTAGGTAGAGTTTGGTATTTGCCACAATGAACATAGAGATAGCTGAAAAATTCACGTGTTCCTGACCACCAGTTGAATTATTGATATGACTAGGTGAGTTCCTGAATCAAATTTTACATCCTAATATAATCTTCTGTAATCTAATATATATCTTCCAGGTTAATCTCTGTCGTGCTATTTTTACATATTATTTAATATTCTTATTTGTTTCCAAAATGTCATTGTATATAGATATTGCATGAGTGTGTGTGTGTGTGTGTGTGTGTGTGTGTGTGTGTGTTAATGCCAGACACAATAAGTCAAAGTATGCAAAAGGATATTTTTCATGACATAATTTATTTTCTTCCATCTCAACTGGAAATATTTCTCTCCTGTAGTTGTCATAAAATGTCAGTCCAGGAAGCGGATAGAACAGGAGGTGGAAGTCACGCTGACTGGTGATTTTTTTGGAGAAAATCCTATCTTAGACGCGACAGATTTTGTAGTGATTCCAAAAAAGTCTTCATATGATTCTTATAAAGATATTGATGGTAAGAGAACCACAGTCATGGATATAAAAATGATAATAAATAAAAATTCAATTTCCTTAAATTGCAGGTTGCTGATTCTTCAGTTACATGAAAATCCACACCCAATATGTTTCAGTTACGATATATCTTTAAAATAGTGCTCAGCAAGTGTTCAGTGATGTTTGCTCTCTTCACATAGGCGGTTATTTCCAAAAGGAAAACAATTATAGTTGTTAATGGATTTATAAGAATAGATTATGATTCTGTCATCAGTGAGAAGAGTGAAAAACTGTAGTAACTCATTACCACATCCCTTCACTTTTAATCTCTTCCTTTATTCTCTTTTTCTGATTTGAGGAATGATTGAAACCATGTCTTGCAGCTTTAAGTTCAGAAACACAACCTTGATTAAATGTTCCTTATTTAAAGAAATTGAAAAATTGCCATAAATTAGATGCAATCCCCAAATAAATTTTGTATAATAATCCCTTTGGCATTTAAAGTCTTAAAGAAAACTTTTCAACAAGTTAATATGAAGATCTGGCAAAATCAAATCCCAGTGAGGCAAGGTTTATTTTTCAACTGTCTTCCAGATGAACTGAGGTAGACTGCTCCTATTTCACATTGAAAGGGAAATTTCCTATGGCAGTATTTTATTAAAATCAAGGCGGAGAATCGATGTTTATGTATTATTTAAAAAACAAACTGACTACAAAATTAAGTATGAAATTCCTGCAGAAACAAAAATATCTTCCCTAGTTTTCTCATTCATATCTATAGTTTTTTTTACTTCTTAGTATTATTATCTTTGTGTCTGATTTAATTATTTCAGTGATAAAAGACTATAAATGGGATATAACTGAAGAGAGAGACCAAATATATGAGTATAGAAAGAGTATACAAAAGGGACGCCTGGGTGGCTCAGTCGTTAAGCATCTGCCTTTGGCTCAGGTCATGATCCCAGGGTCCTGGGATCGAGGCCCACATTGGGCTCCCTGCTCAGCGGGAAGCCTGCTTCTCCCTCTCCCACTCCCTCTGCATGTTTCCTCTCTCGCTGTCTCTCTCTCTCTCTGTCAAATAAATAAAATCTTTAAAAAAAAAGTATATAGGAGTAAAATAGCTTTTAATTTTTTATAATATTGGCTATTTCTATTAAATAAGAAATGCTCATTTTAAACAATTCCAGAAATTTCTGAAGTGATACGGCTAGCCACCCTCAACTCAAGTCAGTCCTACTTGGATGGTTGTTACAACTTAATAAATTTGATATATACCCTCTTGTGCTTCCAGCCATACCTGAGGGGTGGAAACATGCTAGGAATTTAACCAGCTATTTTAACAAGACCAAATAACAATGACAAAC
This sequence comes from Halichoerus grypus, assembly GCF_964656455.1. NCBI lineage: Eukaryota > Metazoa > Chordata > Mammalia > Carnivora > Phocidae > Halichoerus > Halichoerus grypus. The sequence continues at coordinate 100,871,701 of NC_135727.1, read as the reverse complement.
AAGAGAGGCTTATTTCTCATTCTTTCTTTTTTTTTTTTTTAAGATTTTATTTATTTGAGAGAGAGAAAGAGAGAGTGAGAGCACGAGCAGGGGGAGCAGAAGGAGAAGCAGACTCCCTGCTAAGCTGGGGGCCTGATGCGGGGCTCAATCCCAGGACCCTGAGATCATGACCTGAGCTGAAGGCAGACGCTTAAACGACTGAGCCACCCAGGCACCCTTCATTTCTCTTTCACATGAAAGCCTGGACTTGTAGGTCCAAGGAGTGTGATGCCTGTGTCCCTTGAGATTATCCAGGGACCCAGGTTCCTTTTCTCTTGTTGCTCCACCATCCCCTGTGTTGTCTTCATCTGCATGTCAATTGAGGAGTCACATCTGCAGTGGAGAGCAAGCTGGTTCCCTTTAAAGCCATGACCTGAAGATGCACGCATCATTTCTACTTGCATCTCATTGGTCAGAACTCAGTCATATGGACACGTCTAGCTGCAGGTGAGGCTGGGAAATGTAATCTCTTTATCCAGGCCCAGATAAAATTTGGGGATTTTCTATTACTAAAAAAGAAGAAAGGAAAAAATAAATATTGGGAAGACAATGAGCAGTCTCTGCCATATTTTATTTACTCTGGACTGATAAAATCTATCTATGGTCAGTCCATCCAAAAGTACTTATTAAAAACTTATTATACGTTAAATATTTTTCTCTGGGCCTGGAAACTCATACCCCCCGCATATCTCTCCTACCATGAAACTCATGTCCCCACTCTAGGATAGAGTTTGAGTCACTTTCTGGGCAGCATGTCAAATCCCCCACTCTTTATCTTCATTTGTTGAAACTGTATTATGTAAAGCTGGGGAGTATTTTTTTGCCTGCCTTTCTCTGCATGCCTGCTTTTCTCTCTTCTCCGGCCCACTTTCTCTGCCTACTCATCAACTTATACACATGGCTCAGTTATGATCAGTCAACCCTCTTTCACTTTCCTGGACACCCCTTGGTGTCTTCCAAAATAGATCATTCAAACTAGGGTTTTGTTTTTGCAAACAAGCGGTCTGAGAGTAAATACAGAAGAGGGTCTGGAAATAATAAATATTTCTTAAATGAATTACAAGAATGTCAGAACAATCTCCCCCCCCACACAACACTCATATGATTTGGAAGGTAATATTTTAAAAACTTGAGATGGAATTATGAAATGAATACCTATGTTACATGTACCCAATATACTTCATAAAATCTTTGGAATTACAAAAAAAAATAGTTCACACTAATTATTGTCTTTTTATTGACTAGATATTGATAATATGAATTGTGTGAGTTAAGGAAATATTACTAAGTTGCACAGTGAGAAATTTAATTTTTAATTATGTTGATTTATTAGTTATTTCTTTTTTCTCTTTGAATTTTAGTGTTGTAATTGCAGAAATGCCAACTTAATCATAGACTGCTTAAATTTATAAAAAAATGAAATAAACTTATGTGAGGAGAGGGGAATTTTCTATTGCAAGTCTGTTCAATTGCTCTTTATTTTAAAGAATATCTGTTCATAATGAAATCAGACTGATGGAAACCATTTATCTCTGAAATGTTATTATAAGTTTAATACAGATTTTGCTTTAGTGAATCATGTAGTAGCATTAGAGAAATGTAGGAATTATAATTTTTACGTAAATGAAACCCTGCTGACTTTCTTTTCTTCAACCAATAGACAATACAAAAGGGAATTCTGATTGTTAATGCAGGTCACGGATAAAAATATCAGTGTAGATTAACCTCAGAGTTCAAATGTATAACACAACTCTCAATTTCCAGTGATAAATAAATGTAAGCACTTTTTATTGAAATGGAACATATTTTCATAAGCAGCCAACTTATAGTAAATGTACCCCAGTAAATGTCCAGTACCTTTCTGAAGTGAAGTAATTGTTTTGTCTGTCATCCTGCTGTGCTTAAGTGAATTTTAATAATTGAGTGTTCAGACCTTGATTTCTGTTTGAAACCTATCCTGTTGAAAGCAAAATGTTGATGTGTCTGTGACATTGTAAAGGAAGGTTAAAAAAAAAATGCTTGTATATAGGAACCATTTTAATATGTTCTTGCTACATTAAATTACTTATACTTTTGTTAGGTTGCAACCTAAAGAAATTATAATTCTGATAATAGAAATTGATTAAATGTTATTACTGGAAAAAAGTCCACTTCCTTCTAGATAAGCAGGGTCTATAAGGAATCTGCCAATATCATTTTGGGAGGTTTGAAAGGCATGTTAAGAAAATAGCTCTTGAAAATACACCTTTTGATATGGCTCATAGTTCACTGCTTCATTACTTTTCATGATGAAAAATAATACTTCATATTGAAAATAGCAATTTGGAAGGTTTGCAGACTTATCTCTTCCAATGATTCCCTTTAAAATAGCTTTTTCTATGCTCCATACTACCAAACTCAAGAAGTTTATTATTTGGCTAAAGACATTTTAATTTGTGAATGTTTCTGTTCTGAAGCATGTCCTATATAGAAGTAGATTTGCTCAATCCCCTCCCAAACTTAATGTTTTTCTCTGTCTTTATGGTACCTGAATATTTGATAAATCCGTTAACTTCTCCTTTGTCTCGGTTCCTTAAAGACATCGGTAATAACTTGATTCCTTTCCCTACCCATATTCGAAAGATGTAACCAACTTGCCTGCGCTCTGTAAGTCTACCTGCTTGCCTTTGCCTTCTCCCCTATTTCTTTAAGGACAGGTCTACCACAAAGTCTTAATACTATTTTAGTCTTCAGTATATGCAAAGGCAAACCAATTCTTTTTCCCTGTGTGTGTAATTATAGTTTACCCAACACATTAAATAGTGTTCAAAAGAGTCATGTTGTTCATTCCAGTTTTTCCTTCCTATCGTCCCTTAAATCCATTATGGTGGAAATTAAAGTCTCTTAAATCCATTATGGTGGAAATTAAAAACTCTCTGGCTTGGACTATGACGGGGTTTTAGGTGTGATCACTAATTAAACCCTTATATTCCCTCATCCAGGTTTATGACCAAATGAAAAGTAGATTAGAAATAAGGCAGATGGAGAGCAAAAGGTTACCTCTATTAATTATAAAAGTGAACTGAAATGTGACTTGGCAGTATGGACTCATTTGGGCTTATTAATACCTCCCACCAAAATGAAGTGCATTCACCCCAGACTAACCAGTTATAGACTCCTGGCAGGAGCAAACAACCCACACATGCAGAAGGACGAGAAAGTGCGCATTCTGGATTCAGGACATTAGGAAAGTAAAAGGTCTGCTCATCTGCTTACCTTCCATTCCTTCACCCATATTCACTGGTCAGATATGTTGCTTTTCCCCCCATGGCAAGTCATGATGGAGGAGGCAGATTGATGCTGAGATTTTTTTCCTTCTATACTTTTCCTCTCTTGTGAGTGAATAGGCCCCTCTATGTAAACATGGTAAGTAGGAGATCAGAATCCCCAACACTCCCTTCCCATCAGTCTCCCTTTATCTTCATCATCTTTCCCGAAGAGTCCAAAAAACCTTACCAAGCCTCATTACATGAAAATGCCAGGACCTCTCTGTTCTCCTTCCACCCTGATTCCTCACACACACCATTGAGTTAACCAGGATTGATCACCTTTGTATTTTTTTCATTCAACAACAATCTTGCAAGCATCTTTGCCGCCAGATATTTTGCTGAGCCCCAGAGATGCCAAAATTAATAAGACACACAGAATGTTGTCAAGAAATTCAAAGAACATCTGTCCAATGTGTCGGATTTATGCACCTGCAGTATTTAAATCAATTGGTATTGCCCTACTGGAATAATATTATATATGGATATTTAGACTGTATTTTGCACTTTCACTTCTATAAGATTACAGATTATTCTGTGTGGGCACAATCTGCCCCATAATTGTATTTATTATTCTTACATAATTCTTGGTCTATGCATTCTTTGTGCCTGCCTGGGGATTAGTCCAGTGACTATCTCTATGAGACTTTTTCTGTGGGAATGGTTTTATTGTTTAACTCCATATCAGAATCATGCCTCTTTCTTTTATTTTCCAGATGTTCTATAACTTGAGGCCATTGTTCTTTGATTAATCTGTTATGTTTTCTGTGTGTCTGATTTGCTAGTTTATGTGTCACATTGGTCTCTTTTCCGTCATCTTGCTGTATGTTGTTTGCTGTCATATGTAAATTCTCCTGCCCTGTTTGGTCTGTAATCACAAACAGCTCCTGAAAAACCTGTCATTGGTCCTTCCATGATCCTACCTTGGCCTCCAGATTTGATCCTTTCCTCTGCTTTTGTTCTTTTTACTTTCTTTGCTCAACTCACTCTGTTACGGCTTCTGTCCTAACTGTTCTAATGAGACTGCCCTTGACAAGACGGTCACCCTTAACCTGTATGCCTAATCCTATGGTCAGATTTGTGTCCTGAGCTCACTCAGCCTGTCAGCAGCATTTACCATTTGACCCAGCTGAAGAACTTCCTGCTCTTAGTTTTCATGACTAGTCTTATTATTTATTATCTCATTGGTTGTCTCTCCTCCATTTCTCTTGTTGGCTCCTCTTCTTCTGACCAGAATCTAAATGTTTTCGTGACCAAGGGCTCTGCCCTGAGGGCCACCACACTCCATTGTGCCGGTTATGTCCTGCACATTTCCAGAGGCTGCTGCTAATGGTATCTTCTCAGCAATTGTGCCACATGACCAGCCTCATATCATAGGTTGTGAAGTATAAAGCCAGACACCTCGGGTTCTTCCATTTAATCTCTTTAGGGCCTTGAGAGAATTACTTTACCTCTCTATAAACTTAGTTTCTTCAACTGTAACATGGAGATAATAATGGTATCTACTTCCTAGGGTATTTCTGAGGATTAAATATGTAAATGCATGGAATCCTTAGAAAGCGTATGGTTCTCAGTATGTGTTCCATAAGTGTTAGGCCTTACCATTATTGTCATGCAAAGCTCTAGTTGGGTATTTTGTGACAGTGATGTAATAGAGTGCCCATCTTCAGTCACTGACAAATGATGTTTTATAATGGAAACATGGTCCTCCCAATGTCATTCAGTGGGTTTTCTCATTAATGCACAGAAGAATATTCTATGAAAAAGAAAGTACAAAAATATGGTGCCTAAATATTGGATAGAGACTGAAATTGGAACTTTGCTGAAAGTTCAGGTCAAATATTCACGTTGCAGAAGTCCCTTTATCTTTTCTTCTTGGTACCTTGTTTCAAATAAAATGTGTAAGAAGAGCATCAGATATGAGGCCACTTTCTTCCTTTAATTTTTCATTTTGTAGTTTACTGTACTTATAGTCATAGCAGAGGAACATGCAGTTATTTTAAATTAATCAAAATGTCTGGTCTGTTAAATGACCTTATGAAAGTGAAATAAAAACATGTCAGTGAAATGCCCCTTCAGAAAGATTTGTAACTTTATTTTTTTATTAAGGTTTTCAACTTTATAAAAAAAATAGTAAGAGTGGTTCATTCTTCATTACCTGTTCAAAGAAAATAGCTTTAGTGAGTTTATCCAGCCTTCTCTGTTTTCTTTGAATACTTTGCTGTCTTCATCTATATCAAATTTGTCTCCAGCACTCCATTCATTCCTTATATGATTATGATATTCTAACAAATGTGCATGTCTATTAGTGAAGGGAAAACTGCAGAAATTTAGGGAAAGAACATGAATAACAATGTTCATTATTCTTTGATAGTCATTTTTCCATTATTGAGACCTTTCTGTTGGGTTTGCTTTGACATGTATTTCTTACAGATTAAAATGTATATGGTATAATAATACATAATTTCAAAGTATATTTTGTAAATTAATTTGTTATAATTCAATACTTTCTGATTATCATATTTAGTCAAGTGTTCTCTTTTAAAAAAAAAATGACTGATATTCTCCCACATTGAATAAAATTCAGTCATTGCCCTGAGAAAATTCACCTTAGTAATGAACCACTGGCCAACGTAGCTCCCACTGCATGATTTATTGGCACTATGATACAGGCATTAGGTTGAATGATAAGTATACAGGGACACTATCTGGATGGGAGACATGCCCCTTCTGTTCAATATAATGACTCTGCTGCCATACCCAAATGATTATCACCATTATTATTTTGTGACACAATAGATAGATATGGACATGGATATAGAGAGATATAGATATCCTACTCTGAAGTTCTCTGAAACCTGTTTGATTAAATATTTTGTATATATGTGGAGGGTATGAATACAGGACAGAAGTGATAAGCTGGGGATTCTAGTTGCCAGTCATGCCTGCTCACATATCTCCCACTTTATACAGAGCAGGGCATTATTTGATCTTAATCTACATCTTCCTCTCACCCTCATGCAAGCCACCAGCTGGCCTGAACTACCATGGAAACTTCCTTAAGTTCTCTTCTAATCCCCTTTTGCTCATTAAAAGAGCACATTACTGACATACTTAAAACATTCAGTGGCCTCCTGTTATTCTTAGAAGTCCCAATTCCTCACCATACCCTGTATAGTCTTGCCTACTTTGCCCACTTCATCTTTTGACAAATTCTTGCCACTTCCTCTGCTTCATCCACATAAGTTCTTTCTCAACTGGGCTAAGGTGGTTTCCCCTCTGGAAAACTCCCCCATGCTGCTCTGATGAAGCCTAGGGGGCATTTTCTTAATTTCTACATCCGGGTATCCTTTATCACCTTTCAATTTTGGTGTATTGGTTTCCTCCTCAGGACCTTCATAGCCAGGTTCCCAGGACAGATGCTCTCATGCCTCTTTTACTTCTCCGTAATAGCGGTTATCACAGTAATTAAAAATTAGTGGTGTTACCGGTAGTTTATTACCAGTTCTTGCCTCTCGGTCATCAGCTCCATGAGGACAAAAACCATACTTGTCATTTCAAGGAAAGCTTTTTACATGCTGGTAAAACACAACTGAAGTCAAATATGTTTTTATCCTATTAGTTTCATGAATTTAAGTGCCTTTTTTAAGGGTTTGCTAAAAAACAGTAAGATTTTCCCTCAATGTTGAAAAATTTGTTACAGTAGTCCCAAGGACTGTTGACTTATAACTTCGAAATTGTAATGTGTATTAAGGGAAACTACACTTATTTAGATACTTTTTTTTTAGAAATGTGCAGGTATTCTCTTAGAGTTATGAGCTATGTTTGTCATGAGAGATTAATTTTATCCAACAATCACGTAATTAATTTATACTGGCCTCACTGACTTAGCTCTTATCCACCCAGTCCACATAAAAATACTGCATAGTTTCTCTCCAAATTAGGAGCATAACAAAAACCATGTTTCTCACTTGGTAATATGACTTTCCAAATAAAATGCAGAGACTCTAACAGATTGTTTTTAAGATACAATACCGAATGTCAGTTTATTGTGATTTTGTCCAGCCGCCTTCTTTCCCTCTCCTTTACGGGCTCAGATCAATATATTCCAGTTACAGACAAGGTGGATATGTGTAGTTTGAAAAATATATTCATATTGTTTCTACTTGTCTCACCTCCTATCCCTTAGTTGATAATCATGTCTCTATTTTGTACCAATGGATCTTCTTATGATTACAATTATAACATCCATAGTGACAGATTCTCCATAGGGGGTTCAATGCTTCTGAAACTAAATTTAGCTTCTCATTTTCTTGTCTTCATTCTGACACAAGCATTCCCATAAAGGCTTCAGTAATTAAGTAGAAACAGATGCAGAGCTCAACTACATACAGTATTTGCTTTAAAAATATTATGTTATTTGAATGCAATGGAAATTTCATCTCCCATTAACCACTCTAAAATTCTTAAATGCTCTTTCTTTGTATGGATTATGGCTTCCTATGGAACATCTCCATATCTCATTACCAGAACAAATAGGCGCATTATATGTAGACACATTGATTTTGCTATAGCAAAGACAGGTTATTGATAGGAATAATAATTGCTGATTTTGTCAACAGGATAAAAATCAGCAATTCAGGAGATCAGAAGTATACTTTTACATGTGGAAAAAGAGAAAAAGGGACCTTGTAAGGGTGTGGATTAACCAGTTATTTTACATTAATAAGGTTTGCTAGATAATCATTAAATGTGACTTGGGCTTGTTACAGCCATTCAGAGTTCTACAGCATACATTATAATCAACTACTTCTTAAAGGTGGTCTGTTTTCTGTTTGGATTGCTTAAAGAAAGGTGGCCATCAGTTCTGTGAATCCAGGGATCACATTTACCTTTATACACTGGAAACAAACTTTAGAAATTACCTCAGCTGTGGACCAGGTCAAGTTATGGTTTCCTGACCTCTCTTCCATGATCCATATGCAATAAACTTCTCAATTTGGCATTTGGGCTCCTGACATGTATGTGGAGAGTTAATATAATAGATGTTTGTGCTTCTCTTATACATGCCAGTAGTGGATTTGAGTTATTTTTCACATGTACCCAAAAAAACCCTGCTATAACTTTCCTCTGGTAGCCTACTGGTTAAGAAAATATGGTTAACTAGATTGTCTCTAAAACCCCAGACTAAAACATGAAGAACTCTCTCTTTTATTAAAATATACCAGAACTTGAAAATTCTGCCCAAATAGATTGGGATGCTGTTTTAATATTGTTTAAACTTAATTCAAATCTTTCTTTATAAATTACAAGTCTATAAACTTTTAATATATTATATAGACAATGCCGTATTATTTATATTTTATGGTAAATATTGATTATTAATTTCCGTCTGGCTATTTCTTGTTCATAAATCTGAATTTTAAAGATTTAAGGTGGTGAGAGTTGTCTTCTGAATTTATTTTTTATTCATTCATTTATTTATTTACCTTTTAACAAAAACATAACTGAGTACATCTATTATATACCCAGTAATGCACTAGGTATTATGAACACAAGGGTAAATAATATAAACCCTCTCCCTCCCTCTAAATACCTGTGCATGATTAGTGTTGACAGGTAATTGATTTTCAATCTATATATATTTAATTAAGTTGAAATTATTTTAATCTTGATTTTCTTAGATTTGCCTGTGAAACGTGAATTTGAGTATGAAATTCAATTTGAATCTGAAGTTATGAAGTCTAACTTGGGATCCTGCGTAGCTTTGTATGTGATCAAAAAATCTTATCATATCAAAGCTGAAATGATAGCATTGGTCTTCAATGTGGTATTTGCACCAAAGAAACCATTGAGGTAAACCTTTTTTCTTTAAATAATATTATTACTTTTTGAAACTACATATTATTACTCTTTTAAACAAAATTATGTTGATTTTTCTTTCCATCTTTTATATTTGGATTGTATTACTTCTTTGATGCTGTTGAGGTAAATATTTTGGGCTAGATTATCTCTAGCTATCAAACTCTGAAAAGTATTCTGATGAGAAAAAATAGTCCAAATGATTAGAAATCTAAGATATCCTTCACAAATTGTGACCTCCCAAAGGTCATTAGGGTTTAGTATTCACAAAAGAGCAGTGCACTTTGTAAAATTTTTAAAAAAATTACTGACTTGGTACTGTGCATTAACAACATGATGTTTCTTTTTTTTTTTTTAAGATTTATTTATTTGAGGGTGGGCAGAGGGACAGAATCTTCAAGCAGACTCCCCACTGAGCACAGAGCCCAGCGCGGGGCTCAATCTCAGGATCCTTGAGATCATGACCTGAACCAAAATCACTAGTCAGACACTTAAGCTACTGAGCCACCCAGATTCCCCAGCACGATGTTTCTTGATACTACTTCAAAGAACCAGTTCGAATGATAAAAAATGCCTCAGCTGTGTTTTGCTGTCATTACCCTTTTACCACCAAAACTATATTATTGCACATCCTTTAGTAAGGTTTAAGAGGATAATATTGGAATCTGTGAGAATAGTGACCTTTGAACGTCTTTCTTCTGGGAAACCTCATCCAGTGTCTTTATATTTACTTCTTAGGCAACTGGTACTTAGCACATGCAAATGCTGTATGATAGGTCACATCCGAAATAGGGCTTTCTTTATGTCGTAACACAGAGCTCCTGATCAGTACCACAATACACACAAAGTACAAAATACAGCCTGGAAATGAAAAGACAGCTGAAGTATTACCTGTGCTTTTAATTGTTTCTGTAGTTTAACTATGTATTCGATGTAGCCAGGCATGTATTTAATGTAGCTTTGAATATGTAGTTCAATAACTAAAAGATACCAGGGTCATCTTCAGGAAGCAGTAATAAAACTAAGCTGCAAGAAGATAGTATACTGTAAACATTTATCTTCTCTTTCATTTTAATAGCTTTCTGTGTTTGTTTCATAGTATTTTTTTTCACATTTAGATTTGTATTATGTTGATTTAGTGATATGGAAATTACCAGCAACAACCAGAAGGGGAGAATGTTATCATTAGTGAATATGAGCATAACCAGTGTGAATTTATACCTCTTCAACATTTTGTGGATTTAGAGCTTCTTGGTGTATGTTTGCAAAAGTGATTTAGGACAACTTGTATGCATGATTCATAAATTTTTGTGAGTGTTGTGTGATATTCTGATGTAGTTTAATAATTCTGTTTTGTGTATATATGTATATATTCGTTTACTTTTATCATTCCTTTCTCCTTATTTATTTGGGATGGTTCACTGGAAGACATACAGTTAAATGAGAAAAACCAAAATAAACCCAATAGCTCTAAATTATGAAAAAGAACAAGAAAATAATTATACCTAAACCATGCTTTACCTAGATAAGTAAGTATTAAATTCAATTATTTTCTTCCTGTTTGGCAAGGTAAAAAAGAAAACAAAATTTTCATGTTTTGGTGAAAAGAAAATATAACATTATTTCACAACAGTTAATACAAGGTAATTTTTCACATTCCTCTTTTCACAGAATAGTGTATATAATAAAAAAAAATAATAATAATGGTCAGGGCCCTAATTGGTGGTTTTACAAAAACAAACAAGATTATTTCTACAGGTCTTGACCTTTTCTTTCAATAAAAATCAAGGGTCTGATACAAAAACTTGAGAGATCAGTAGTTAATATGGTCGTGAATCAGCCTGATGATTATAATTTAACACAGGTCTAAACATTTTTTAATAAATAAATGATCGATATCATTTGTCCTAGGGTTTCTTAAGAAATAATAATTATCTTAGCTCAACTTTCTCCTGGAACTCTTGACCTGCTGTTCTTTTTGAGAGTTTTATGTAAAAGGATTGTGATTTCTTTGTCCAATCTGACATACAATATTACAGCCACACCATTACCTGTTTGCATTATTTCCCCCCTAAGCAAGCAAACAGACAAGTAACCATTCCTCAGTTTCACGTACTGCCCTATGTCTCCACTCTCCTTCATAGCCAAATGCTTAGAAAGGCTATCTGTATTCACTTCATTAATTCAGCTGCCACTCAATTATAAGTTATTATGAAGAGTGTTTGTGGTCTTTTAATTTAAATTAAAATTGCAATTTAATTTTTGAAAATCTTTAAGTCAATTTTATGAACTTTGTAAGTGTCCACAGAAAATATAATTTTTTCTACATGAAATAAGAATTTAAAAAACTTTCTCACAATGTTTCCTTTTGAACAAAATTTCCATACAGACCTATCTGTGTAACACCTGGGTCCCTTTGCCAACCTAGCCTTGGATTCTTAAATATTACCATATTCTATGCTGGTTATGGAAAATTTGCAGTTAATTCTGCATATTTTACTGGTACTTAGTAAATAAGTAGAGAGTAGATAAGATGGGCTACAAAATAATTACCTCACAGGGAGATTGATAATATAACCAAAGACCTAAAATTTATTTCTAAAATGTAATTCACAGTCACCTGCATTTTTTTAAGGAATTTAAAGTCCCAGGGACGCCTGGGTAGCTCAGATGGTTAAGCATCTGCCTTCGGCTCAGGTCATGATCTCTAGGTCCTGGGATTGAGCCCCACATTGAGTCCTACATGGAACCCCACTCCGGGCTCCCAGCTCAGCAAGGAGTCTGCTTCTCCCTCTCTCTCTGCCTTTCCCCCTGCTTGTGCTCTCTTTGTATCTCTCTCTCTCTCTCTCTCAAATGAATAAATAAAATCTTTTAAAAAATAAAAATAAATAAAAAATTTAAAAAAGAATTAAAAGTCCCAATATTTTTACCAAAACCACAAGGTTTGCTTACATTTTCACCCTAGATATTGGTCTGCTATATTGTATTCTCTTTTTACTTGTTTTCCTGTAGTATCCTTTGTAATCTCTTTTTCTATTTAAGGACTCAAATTACACTGAAAATAGAGTGCATAACAGATGGGATTTGGAAGTTTCCCATAACGTTGGTTGCTACTGAGCCTGATGTGGATGATGTCATTGATATTGAAGGCATTGGTTTATTTAAGGAATCTATTGTTGACTTCAGGCTGACAAGTCAGACGAGGTAATGTATCAAACAAAAGTATATAACTGGTTTTGTGAATGTAATTTATGCTGAATTGAGAAAAAAATTTAAGATGGAAAATTCTATTATGTCATCTTTTGCTGTTTAAGCCAGAGAAGTATTGATTTTATGAATCAAAGCTTAATATATTTCATAATTTTTAATTAAAAATTGGAAAAATAGAGCCTACAAAGTGAAGACCAAAAAAAACAAGAACAAAAGTAAATAGATACTGAAATTTAGGATGATATTTCTATTTGTTTTTCTTTTTTCCTTAAGATTTTATTTATTTGAGAGAGAGAGAAAGAGGGCACATGAGCAGGGGCAGGGGCAGAGGGAGAGAGAGAATCTCAAGCAGACTCTGTGCTCAGTGTGGAGCCTGATGAGGGACTCGATCTGAGGACCCTGAGATCATGACCTGAGCTGAAACCAAGAGGCAGACACTTAACTGACTGAGCCACCCAGGTGCCCCTCTATTTGTTTTTCAAAGGATGTTATTAATGTATTTTTATAGCCCACTCTCATTAAGTTTTTTATTTTAATTCCAGTAAAGTTAACATACAGTGTTATATTAGTTTGGGGCATACAATATAGTGATCAACAATTCTATACATTACTCAATGCTCATCATAATAAGCGTACTCTTGATCCCCTTCACCTATTTTACCCATCCCCTCCCCTCCCCTCTGGTAACCATCAGTTTGTTCTGTATAGTTAAGAGTCTGTTTCTTGGTTTGCCTCTCTGTTTTTTTCCTTTGTTCATTTGTTTTGTTTCTTAAATTCCACATGTTAATAAAATCATATGGTATTTGTCTTTCTCTGACTGACATATTTCACTTTGTGTTATACTCTCTTCCTCCATCCTTGCTATTGCAAATAGCAAAATTTCATTCTTTTTATGGCTGAAGTGTGTGTGTGTGTGTGTGTGTGTGTGTACCATTTCTTCTTTATTCATTTATCTATCAATGGATACTTGGGCTGCTTCCATCATTTGGCTATTGTAAATAATGTTGCAATAAACAAATAAACATAGGGCTGCGTATATCCTTTTGGATTAGTGTTTTTGTATTCTTTGGGTAAATACCTAGGAGTCTGATTACTGGATCATAGAGTAGTTCTGTTTTTAACTTTTTGAGGAACCTCCATACTGTCTTCCACACTGGCTACACCAGTTTGTATTCTCACCAACAGTACACGAGGGTTCCTTTTCCTCTACATCCTCACCAACACATGTTGTTTCTTGTGTTTTTGATTTTAGCCATTCTGATAGGTGTAAGGTGATATCTCACTGTAGTATTTTTTTTTCAAGTTTTTATTAAATTCCAGTTAGTCAACATACAGTGTAATATTAATTTCAGCTGTACAATATAGTGATTCAACACTTCCATATAATTCCTAGTGCTCATCACAACAAGAGCATTCCTTAATCCCCATGACCTATTTTACCCATTCCCCCCACCCACCTCCCCTCCAGTAACCCTCAGTTTTTTTCTGTATAGTTAAGAGTCTGTTTCCTGGTTTGCCTCTCTTTTATTTCCCCCATTTCATCTGTTTTGTTTCTTAAATTACATATACTGGTGAGATCATATGGTATTTGACTTTCTCTGACAGACTTATTTCACTTAGCATAATGCTCTCTATCTCCATTCACATCTTTGCAAATGCTAAGATTTAATTCTTTTTGATGGCTGAGTTATATTCCATTGTATGCATATACCACATCTTCTTTATCCATTCATCAGTCAGTGGACATTTGGGCTCTTTCCATAATTTGGCTATTGATAATGCTGCTATAAACATCAGGGTGCCTGTATCTCTTTGAATCAGTATTTTTGTCTCCTTTGGGTAAATACTTAGTAGTGCAATTGCTGGATCGTAGGGTAGTTCTATTTTTAACTTTTTTCAAAAAGATTTTATGTATTTATTTTAGAGAGAAAGAGCACACATGCACACAAGTGGGGAGAGGGGCAGAGAAGGAGGGAGAGGGAAAGGGAGAGAGTCTCAAGCAGACTCCACGGTGAGTGCGGAGCCTGACATGGGGCTCCATCTCAGAACCCTGAGATCATGACCTGAGCTGAAACCAGGAGTTGGACGTTAACCGACTGAGCCACCCAGGCACCCCTTATTTTTAACTTTTTGAGGGACCTCCATACTGTTTTCCAGAGTGGCTGCACCAGTTTGCATTCCCACCAACAGTGAAAGAAGTTTCCCCTTTCTCTCATCCTCGTCAATACCCCTTGTTTCCTGTGTTTTTAATTTTAGCCATTCTGACAGGTGTGAGGTAATATCTCATTGTAGTTTTGATTTGCATTTCCCTGATGTTGAGCATCTTTTCATGTGTCTGTTGGCCATCTGTATGTCTTCTTTGGAGAAATGTCTATTCATGACTTTTGCCCATTTTTTAATTAGATTATTTGTTTTTTAGGTGTTGAATTGTACCAGTTCTTTATAGATTTTTGGATACTAACCCTTTATTAGATATGTCATTTGCAAATACCATCTCCCATTCAGTAGGTTGTCTTTTAGTTTTGTTGATTGTTTCCTTCTCTGTGCAGAAGCTTTTTATTTTGATGTAATCCCAATAGTTTATTTTTGCTTTTATCTCCCTTGCCCCAGGAGACATATCTAGAAAAAAATTTTAAAGATCAATGGAATATTTTTCAGTGAACTTTAATGGTTTGGGGTTATGAAGTGGTTTAACTAAGTGGAGATGATCAGGTAACCTATTTTGGTTATATTTTCTATATTATTATTCTGCTCCACCATAGCTATCCTTGTTATACTTGTGATAACATGGGCAGTATGACCATAATACTTTTACCTATCTCATGTGTAAAATATATTTTACACCTGTTTTTGAGATACAACAAACATGCCGTAAAATTTCATTGTAAGTATACATTTCAATAATTTCTTTGAAAAATTGTAGAATTTGCAATCATAACCACATTCCAGGTTTAGAACTCTCCCATTTCCCCCAAAATATCCCTCAAGCCCCTTTGCATTCAACCCCTGCTCCCACCCCCAGTCTCAGGCAACCAGTGATTTGCTTTCTGTCTCTAAAATCTTGCCTTTTCTGGATATTACATATAAATAAAATCACCCAATATGTAGTCTTTAAAAAGAAACTGTTTTTTAAGCAGTGTTAGGTTTATGACAGAATTTGAGAAGAAGGTGCAGAGATTTCTCATATATCTCCTGCCCCCACTCATGCATAGCCTTCCTGATTGTCAACTTCACCCACTGGAATGGTACATTTTTTACCAAGGATGGACCTACACTGACACATCAAAATCACCAAAAGTCCACAGTTTACCTTAGGGTTGGTTCATTCTTGGTGTTGTACATTCTATGAATTTGGAAAGAAGAACAATGACATATATGCATCATTATAATATACAGAGTATTTTCACTGCACTAAAAAATCCTCAGTGCTCTCTATATTCATCTCTCTCTCTCACCCCTGGAAACCTAGTCTCCTAGTTTAGACTTTTTCAGAATGTTATATAATTGGAATCATATGGTATGTAGCCTTTTAAAACTGGCTTCTTTTACTTGATGATACGCATGTGAGGTTTATCCATGTCTTTTCATGGCTTGATAGCTCATGTTTTTTTAGCATTGAGTAATATTCCACTGTCTGGAGGTACCACAGCTTATTTACCCATTCACCTGCTGAAGGATGTCTTGGTTGCTTCCAAGTTTTGGCAGTTGTGAACAAAGCTGCTATAAACATCTGGGTACAGGTTTTTTGCGGATATAAGTTTTCAAGTCTTTGGGGTAAACACCCAGGAGCATGATTGCCGGATCCTATGGTAAGGTTATGTCTAGTTTTGTAAGAAATTGCCAAACTGTCTTCCTAAATGGCTGTGCCATTTTGTACTCTCACCAATTATGAATGACAGTTCCTGTTGCTCTATACCCTTGTCAGCATATGATGCTATCAGTGTTCTGGATTTTGGCCATTTTAAAAGAAGTGTAGTGGTATCTCATTGTAGTTTTGGTTTGCATTTCCCTAATGACGTGGTACATAATGTATCTTTTCAAATGCTTACTTGACATCCGTATACCTTCTTTGGTGATGTGTGTGATAAGGTCTTTGGCCCATTTTTAAGTTGGGTTGTTTGGGTTTTTTTTTT
The DNA here is from genome assembly GCF_964656455.1 of Halichoerus grypus. NCBI lineage: Eukaryota > Metazoa > Chordata > Mammalia > Carnivora > Phocidae > Halichoerus > Halichoerus grypus. The sequence goes on along the minus strand of NC_135727.1, from coordinate 100,855,152 downwards.
TTTTTATTGTTGAGTTTTAAGAGTTCTCTGCATATAATGCATAACAGTCCATTATCAAATATGTCTTTCACAAATACTTTCTCCCAGTCTGTAGCTTGTGTTCTAATTCTCTTGATACTGTCCATCACAGAGGAGAAGTTTTTAATGTTAATAGGATCCAACTTACCAATTTTTCTTTCATGAATTTTGTCTTGGTTGTTGTATCTAATAAGGCATCACCATTCCCAAGGTCATCTAGGTTTTCTTTTATGTTATCTTCTACTAGCTTCATAGTTTTGTGTTTTGAATTTAGGTTTATGATCCATTTTGAGTTAACTTTTGTAGTGGGTGTAAAGTATGTGTCTAGATTCTTTTTTTTTTTTTTTGCACGCGGATGTCCAGTTGTTCCAGCACCATTTGTTGAAGAGACTCTCTTTTCTCCATTGTATTACCTTTGCTCCTTTGTCAAAGGTCAGTTGACTATATGTATGTGTGTCTATTTCTAGGCTCTCTGTTCTGTTCCACTGATCTATTTGCCTGTTCTTTGGCCAATACCACACTGTCTTGATTACTGTAGCTTTCTAGTAAGTCTTGAAGTTGAATATCCAAAGGTATTTCAAATTATTAGATATTTTTGTTTAAATGTAAACATATTTAATGCATTCAAAAAGTTTTTCAGGACTAGTGAAATAGTTTCAACTGATTTTATCATAACCAATATTTTTTCAAATGCAATATTGGCAAAAAAAAAAAAAAAAAACAGGTGGAAATAAACTCCCCAAATTGTATTTTTCTATTATACCCAATGTTGTTACCCTTTGCTACTTATATATATTTTAGCTCAGTAATAGTTCGGATGGGTTTTCCTTTATGTTTGAGCAATTGAAATCACCTCATTAAATTCTGTGTCTGTAGTCCCTTTCATTCCAATCTACTTTATACATTGCAGTAAAGCCAGTCTCCTTAAAACAATGTTATTAACATATGACTTCCCTTGTCAAAAGCATTTGATGGTTTCCTGTTGCTTACCCAAAGTGGCATCTAAATTATGCATGCTGTTCATGGTCCTAGCTCTCTCTGACCTTTCCAATTTCTTCTTTCCACTGTCTAAAACAGATCTTCTGCTTCAGTCTTAAGGGAAAAAAAGTCACTATTCTCAGAGTGTCTTATCCATTACTTCTCACCTGTATTCACTTTCTTTTTTTTTTTTTTTAAAGATTTTATTTATTTATTTGAGAGAGAGAATGAGACAGAGAGAACATGAGAGGGGGGAGGATCAGAGGGAGAAGCAGACTCCCTGCTGAGCAGGGAGTCCGATGCGGGACTCAATCCCGAGACTCCAGGATCATGACCTGAGCCGAAGGCAGTCGCTTAACCAACTGAGCCACCCAGGCGCCCCACCTGTATTCACTTTCTGTCTGCTTCTAAAATACCTTTCTTATCTCCTCTCCACTTTCCTAAATTCTAATTGTTCTTCTCGTCAAAATATAATCTTACTTGACCATTTATGTATATATATGCATATATATATGCACACATACACATATACATATATATGTATACATGTGTGCATATATATATGTATATATTCCTTAGGCATAATATATAGGATTTTTTTTTTTTTGCTATTTCTTCTGTGTCTTTTGTTCAGAATTTGTTCCTATTAGGTATCTAGTAATGAATCAAACTTAGGAAAATAATTTAGAATAAAATGAATACATTTTATTCATTCAACAAATTTCCGAAGATAAATATTCCAGGTAGGCCAGTATAATACAGGTATTCTCTTAGAAAAATTACTGTTGTTATATGCAAGAGAACAAAATGACATTCTACCTTAATATCAAAATATAAACCCAGTATGAAATTCATAGTATGGTCATTTATTTTGGAGGGTTATAAGATTCTTAATGTGTTTTTCTCCTGTAAATGCTTGAATCAAAGTTAGTATTCAATAAATATTAAGTTAATTGTGAAATCAACTAAAAGACACTGAGCTGATTTCTGCAGGCAAATTCAAAGAACATTATTGCATATCATTAGGGAATAAGCATATGGAAAGGTGGTGTTTTATTCCAATTATATTGTACTCTATAGAAAGTGAGATCCCCATGGGACCATGTTTTATTCATCTTCGTAAACTCTCTACCTAGGTGCACAATAAATTATTTCAATCAATGGGTATTTTAAACTGAGTCTTTTTGTTTAAGATTTTATTTATTTACTTGAGAGAGAGAGAGAATGAGCGGTGGGGAGGGGCGGGGGGGAGAGAGTGAGAGAGAGAGAGTGAGAGAGAGAGAGAGAAGCAGACTCCCCGCTGAGTAGGGAGCCCCATGCAGGGCTCAATCCCAGGACCTGGAGATCACGACCCAAGCCGAAGGCAGATGCTTAACCAACTGAGCCACCCAGGCACCCCATTTTAAACTCAGTCTTGAAGGTTAAGTTGTCATTTACAATGCAGATTAGGGAAGGGAGTGAAGGAGTTCCAGGAGGAAGGTATTATATATACAAAGTTCTAGGGGGATGAGACAGTGAGTTCTATTGAAAGAACTGAAAGTAGTTAGAATGGCTGGAGTTAGGAGTACCATGGGGAGACTGGGAGCAGGTACCGTAGAATTGGCATCCATTCAGAAGTACTTAACTAGAGAACCACGGGGCTCCTGGATTCTATTATTCTATTCATTCATCGTGCCTGAGGGAAAGAGCAAAATGACGTGGTGACCATTTCTAATTCATTAATTCAATAGTTATTGCACATCTCCCTTGTTCCATTCGTCTGTGCTCATAAGTCTGTTGTGTGGTCAACAATTAAATATTTGATATCTTCTTTATCTCTCATTCTTCAAGAACATGAGATTCTAGAGCCCCAAATCACCATTTAGTAAGTGTTTTATATAATTTAGGGCTTCAGTAAAGATTGATTAGTGAGTAAATGAATAACTTCATGAAATCAGAATAAAAAGAAACATTTCAAGGATCCACCTAGTCAGTTATTCAGAAATTACAGAAGTTAGAAAATAAAGTATTAAATAGATATATATGGATTGTATCTTATTGTGTCATTATTTTGATTTTCTGTTCCATATAGAATTTGATGTCTAAATTAGTACTTATTGATAAATACATATATCATATCTCTATATAATATCTTATTTTCCATAATTGAAAATTAATATGGCCATTTAAAACACTTTGTCAATGCATGTGACATCAAGATGTTGCAAATCTTGATAGCAAAATTCACAAGTGATCAACTTTAAAACATATGCTTTTGGGTGAATAGCTTCAAAAAAAAGAAACAATTTATCTGGAAGAAATGTAATTTGCTGATGGAAGTTTGATAGGCATGCAGAGCCCTAATGTTTCCTCATAAAATGTAGTCATTGAGATTAGTTAAGAGAAAAAAAGGAAGGGGGAGGAACATGATGTGAAATTCTCAAATCTTGAGTCAAAAAAATATCCTCTACCTGTTTCATAACAATCCAGAGATATTACTGTTTCTCTACATTAAAGAAGGGGATATACATATTGCTTTATGTTAAAGCAGCAGCTTTGTTAATGGTTTAAAACATACTTTGTATATGTGGCAAATAAGACCTTACATCACAAGATGGTGCTTTAAAATAATGGATAATATTTAGAGGAGATTTAATCAATAAATGACACTATTAATAATTTTTGTGGTCATAGAACTAAACTCATTTGGGTCAGGAAATGAGTAAAGCAATTATATTTTTCAATTCTTCTATAAAATTATCAAGCTAAGTAATTTAATCTTTAGGAATAAAGAATAAAGATCTGTTTCTTCACAGCATGCAGTAAGGGATTGCTGAGGGTCTTATATGTACAGTACTGCAAAATGGCCAATTATTTTTTTTTTAAAGATTTTATTTATTTATCTGACAGAGAGAGACACAGCGAGAGAGGGAACACAAGCAGGAGGAGTGGGAAGGGGAGAAGCAGGCTTCCCGCCGAGCAGGGAGCCCGATGCGGGGCTCGATCCCAGGACCCCGGGATCATGACCCGAGCCAAAAGCAGACGCTTAACCATCTGAGCCACCCAGGTCAAAATGGCCAATTATTAAGAGCAGCCCCTGTAATATAAGAAAGGGCAATGGATTGTAGTCTGTGCCAGGAAATTCATGGCAAGTAGTAGAGTAACTAGCTCATGAACATAAATATTAATTGAAGGAGGGGCACCTGGGTGTCTCAGTTGGTTAAGCGTTCGACTCTTGATTTCAACTCAGGTTATGATCTCAAGGTCCTGGGATTGAGCCCCATGTTGGGCTCCACACCCAGCGGGGGGTCTGCTTCAGGATTCTCTCTCTCCTGCTGCCCCTCTCCCCACTCACACATTCTCTCTCTCAAATAAATAAATCTTTAAAAAAGAGAGAAAAAAAGACTTAGTTTAAAAAAAGGAAAAAATATTAATTGAAGGAATAAGATTAAGAAGGAAAATTATTAGAAACAATATTCATGTCTTCAGCTGGTTAGGATAGCCATATAGAACATATGGAGAACAAGCAAAGTATTATCTTTACTGTGAGGAGGCAGAAATTTATTGCATAATACCATTGAGATTTGGTGGGAATAGACAATATTGAAGCATACATTTTTAATAAGACTTCATTTTTAGAGCCATTTTTTTAAGTATACAGAAAAATTGCACATAAAGTACAGAGTTCCTGTATACCCCATTCCCAAACCCCAGCACAGTTTCCCCTCTTAATAACACCTTGCATCAATGTCTCACATTTATTACAATTGACAAACCCATATTGATATATTATTATTAACTAAAGACCATAGTTTACATTAGGGTTTACTTTTTGTGTTATACAGTTACATGGATTTTGACAAATGTGTGTTCAACTTTACAGTATCATACAGAATAATCTTCACTGCCCTAAAATCCCCCACCTTTTACCTATTTATCCCTCCCTACTTTCTGAGCCCTTGGCAGCCCCTGATTTTTTTACTGACTCTATAGTTATATCTTTTCCAGAATGTCATGTGGCTTGGATCATATATTATGTAGCTTTGTCAGACTGGCCTCTTTCACTACCAATATGCATTAAAGGTTGGTCTGTGTCTTTTTGTAGCTTCCTACCTCATTTCTTTTTATAGCTGAATAAGGGACAGCTTGGTAGATTCTAGTTTGGGGCAAGTATGAAAAAAGTTGCTATAAACATTTGCTCAGGTTTTTGCATGGTTGTATGTTTTCAAATCATTTGGATAAACACCTAGTATTATAAATGCTGGATTGTATAGTAAGCATATGGTTAGGTATGTAAGAAACTGCCAAATTATCCTCTAAAGTGGCTTTACCATTTTGCACCCCCAGCAGCAATGAATGAGATCTCCTGTTGTTCTACATCTTCACCAGCATTTGGTAGTGTCAGGTTTTTTGGATTGTAGCCATTCTAATAGTGGTATCTCATTGTTTTAATTTACAGTTTCCTAATGTTAATGACACTGAGCATGTTATATGCTTATTTGACACTTGTATATCTTCATTGATGAGTAGTTTATTAAGATCTTTTACCTATGTTTTAATTGGATTTTTGGTTTTGTTCTTGTTGAGCTTTTAGAATCATTTGTAAATTTTGCATATAAATCCTTTACAGGTACTTGTTCTGAAAAAATATTCTCCGAATCTGTAGCTTGTGTTTTCATGCACTTAACAGTGCCTTTCACAGAGAAAAATTTTTTAATTTTAATAAAGTCTAATCAATTTTTTCTTTCATGGGTTATGCTTTTGGTGTTATATCTAAAAACTCATCACCAAACACAAAGTTGCTTTTATTTTTTTGTATGTTCTCTTCTAGATATCTTATAGTTTTGCCATTTACATTTAGGCCTATCATCCACATTGACTTAATTTTTCTGAAAGGTGTAAGGTTTGAATGTAGGTTCTTGATTGATTGATTGATTGATTGCATATTGGTTTCCAATTTGTATAGTGCCATTTGTTGAAAAACTCCTTTCTCCATTAAATTACCTTTACTCCTTTGTCAAAGAACAGTTGCCTGTATTTATGCAAGCCTGTATCTGGGTTATCTACTCTGTTCCATTGATGTATGTGTCAATTTTTTCACCTGTACTATACCACTTTTATAGTAATATCTGAAATCAGGTAGTGTGCATCCTACAACTTTCTTTTTCATTATTGTGTTAACTATTTTAGGTTTTTTGCTTTTTCCTATAAACTTTAGAGTCAGTTTGTACATGTCTCAAAATAACTTTCTTATATTTTTATTGAGATTTAATTAAATCTACAGATAAAGTTTAGAGGAATTGATATCTTAATATTGAGACTTCCTAGTCATGAACATGGAATCTCTCTCCATTTATTTAGTTCTTCTTTTGTTTATTTATCAGAATATTGTAGTTTTCCTCATCTAGATCTGGTACATATATTGTTAGAATTATATCTATTTACGTCATTTTTCAGTGCTAATGTAAATAGTGTTGTGTGTTCAATTTCAAATTCCAGTTGTTAATTCCTGGTACATAGGAAAGTGGTTGATTTTTATAATTAATTTTGTATCCTGCAACTTTGCTGTAATTGCTTATTAGTTCCAGGCAATTTTTTGGTCAGTTCTTTAGGATTTGTACATAGATAATTATGTCATCTAAGGCCAAGGATAGTTTTTATTTCTTCCTTTCTGATCTGCGGAGCTTTTATGTCCTTTTCATGTTTTATTATACTATCTAGGACTTCTGGTATGAATTTGCATAGGAGTGGTGAGAGGGAATATCTTCTTCTTGTTTTCAGTGTTAGGGAGGAGACATCTAGTTTTTCATCATTAAGTTTGATTTTAGCTGTAGGCTTTTTTATAGATGTTTTTTAATAAAATTGAAGAAGTTCACTTTTATTCCTAGTTTGCTAAGAGTTTTTATCATGAATGGGTACTGGATTTTGTCTGATGCTTTGTCTGTATCTGTTGAAATGGTCATTTGATTTCTCTTCTTAGACTGTTGATGTGATAAATTAAATTAATTGATTTTCAAGCATTAAGGCAGCATTGCATACCTGGAATAAATCCCACTTGGTTATGGTATATAATTCTTTTTATACATTGTTGGATTTGATTTGCTGATATTTTGTTAAGGAATTTTGCATCTATATTCAAGAGACATATTGGTTTTTAATTTTACTTTCTTGCAAAGTATGTATCCTCTTTGGTATTAGGATAATGCTGGCCTCATAAATGAATTAGGAAATGTTTCCTCTGCTTCTATTTTTAGAAGAGATTGTAGAGAGTTGATTATTACTTCTTATTTAAATATTTGGTAGAATTTGCCAGTAAGAAGCGTACGTTTTTGTTTTTGTTTTGTTTTCAGAAGAAGTATCTAAGACAAAGTGCAAACAAAGACTTCTGTTATATATATATATATATATATATATATATATATATATATATATATATATCTGGTATATATTCCCCTGTGAAAATCTAGGAACATGAAGGTTGAAACATCATGTTGAACTTTGGATTGAGGTTTTAAAAAAGAGAATGGAAAGAAGATTATAGGTCATATAGAAGGATACTGGCCATGGGGGATAACCTTCTTATGCAGATGATAAAAATGGCAAAGAAGCAAGACAGAGCAGAGTCAACTGTTATCCATATATCTTCTTTTGGTATATTTGATAAGAATATTTAAGTAACCTGTCTTACTGATGGGTCTGCTATCAGAAGGGATACTATGCTCTGCAATTAGTTTTAACTTTATGGAGATAACTCTTTAATTATGTAGCAATCATGACTATGAGAAATTATAATAATAGGGAAGGGAAATCTGGACATTTTGAGGTATAATGCTATGGTGCAGCTTGTTAGAGAAACATGAATAACTTATCCATTCTGAATTTTAGATTATAAGAGGGTCACTAAAAGTCTCAAGGGTATCTGGAAGTATGAGAAAAACAGAATGAGGAGATCTCCTAAAATCTCTCACCAAGGTTCTAGAAAACAAAAGATAACAAATAAACTTGCCCTATGGGAACTGAAGAGAAATGACGTCCTTATCTAAAAAAATAGTTTCATCACTCAAACCAGTAATAGGACATATTCTTTCAGTCATTTATTCCTTTATTTTTATTATTCATGTTTTCAGTGGATATGTTTATCACACAAACATTTAGACAAATATGAAAGTTTATCTGTTGTGACAAGAATTAAGGGTGTTCTGAATGCATATAATGAGGAGATTTGGCTAAGTCATAGAGACCAGGGAAACTTCTCTGGGGCAAGGTTTGAAGGTTTATAAGAGGTAAGAAGGTGAGGAGGAAGGGAAGAGCATTGCAGTCATAAAAAAAAAAAAAAAACATATGGGCAAAGATTCTTTAGCGGGAGAGAGCTAGCTATGAACAGGTCACCAAGGAATTGCAGAGTGGATGAGAAAATGGGTATAAGAGGGCATGGTAGGGAGATACTGGAGAGGTCAGTTGGAGCCAGATAATACAAGGCTTTTTAGGTAGAATGGCCACAAAGTCACTGTCCAAACTGGAATGAAGGACTCAATTAATAATTAGGCTTGGCAACAAAGTAAGCTGGGGCAGATCTGAGCAAACCAACCCTTACAGTTAAGAGTTCTTATTGGCCATGGTAAGAAGTTTGCTCGTTATCCAAAGAATAATGGAAAGTCATTAAAGTATTACAATCACAGAAGTGATATATTTGGAAAAAGAACACCTTAGCTGAAATGTATATAAAGGATAAATATGAATGGAGGTAGATCATTTAGTTAGTTGGCTATTGCTGTTGTCTAGGCAATAAGGGATTGGTTGAATATTTTGGGGGAGAAGTAGAAAGGGGATGTGTATAGTTAGGGAGCCTTCATAGAGATAGTATCTATGAATTTAGTAATGGATTTAGAGATCAAGATGTTACACCTTGTTAGAGATCGTTCAATCATGAGCCCTAGGATTACCTATAAGGTAGAAGGCATCACAATATTGGGTGGATGTTGGACTATATGACCTGTGATTTTGGAGTGATTGTAAAAGGTACATTGTTTTTAATTAGTCTCCAAATGTTTATTGCTAATATATAAAAATACAGTTGATATTATGTGTTTATCTCATGTCCTCTGAATTTGCTGAAAGGTATTTGTGCTACAAGCTTTGTTTTTTGATTCCTTGGCATTTTCTACATAGACAATCATGTCTTTTATAAATAGCGCAGTTGTATTTCTTCATTTCCAGTCATTATGACTTTATTTCATTTTATGCCTTATTTCACTGGCTAGGACTTCCAGTACTATACTGAATGAGAATGATGAGAGTGGACATTGTTGCCTTTTTTCCAAACTTAAATGGAAAGCATTCAGTCATTTGTCATTACATATGATGTAAGCTGTGGGATTTTTACAGAGAATTCTCATCAAGTTCAGAAAGTTGTTTCCCCTCTGCTGTAGTTTTCTAGAGCTGCTGTAACAAATTATCACAATCTGGGTGGCTTTAAACATTAAAAATTTATTCTGTCACATCTCTGGAGAATAGAAGTCCAAAATCAAGGTGTTGGCAGGACTGTACACTCTAGGGGAGAGTTGGATCCATCCCTTTTTCTTTGCTTCTGGGGTTGACTGTAAACCTTGAGCTTCTTTGGTTTGTGGACACATCAGTCCAATCTCTGGTGCCATGTCACATGGCATTCTCCTTGTGTGTCTTTCTCTGTATCTCTTCTCATAAGATATCTGTCATATTGGATTAGAGCCCACCCTAATTCAGAATATCCTCATCTTGACTTGATTATATATGCAATGACCCTACTTTCAAATAAGGTCACATTGACAGGCACTGGGGGTTAAGACTTCAACATACATTTTGTGGAAGACGATTCCTAATTTCCCTACTCTGATTTTCTAAGAGCCTTTATCAAGAATGGGTGTTGAATTTTGTCAAATGATTTTTCTGCACCAGTTGATATTACATTGCCATCTTTCTCCTTTGGCTTGTTGACATGGTGGATTATATTGATCAAATTTCAAATATTGAACTAAATTTACATTTCTGGAATAATGCCAACTTGGTCTTGGTATATATTTCTTTTTATGCATTCCTGGGTTAAGTTTGCTAAAATTTGGTCAGAATTTTTGTGCCTAAGTTTATGAGAAATATTGGCTTATAGTTTACTTATAAATTGTTATTATTGTTGTCATTACTATTATGATAAGTGTGTTATCTCTGTCTCATTTTACTAAATGGATAATGCTGTACTCAAAAAAATGAGTTTCAGAAATGTTCCTTCCTCTTCTATTTTTTGCAAGATACTATTTAGAGTTGGCTGTAATTCTCCTTTAAATAATTGGTAAAATTACCCAATGAGATCATGTGGGCCTGGAAATTTCTTTTTCACAAGCTTTTTAAAATTACTGATTTAATTACTTTAATAGTTGTATACATATTTGTGTTATTTATTTCTCATTGTGTGAGTTTTAGTGGCTCGTGCTCCTTAATCATTTGTTCCTTTTCTTCTAAGTTACCAGATATTTGTGTAGTTATTTATATAATATTCCCTTATTTTTCTTTTGATATCTGTAGTGCCTATATGATGTCCCCTCTTTTGTTTCTCAAACTGGTCATGTGCAGCTTCTCTTTTATCATTATGAGTTGTGCTAACAGTTTGTCAGTTTTATTGACCTTTTTAAAAGAATCAGCTTTTTGTTTCATTGATTTTCTGTTTTGATTTTAATTGATTTCTGCTCTTATTTTTGTTTTCTTTTACTTGCTGTGGGTTTACTTTGATCTTTTTTTTATTATGGTTAAAACATTTAAGATCTATTCTATTAGCAACTTTCAAGTATATGTTACAGTATTCTTAACTATAGTCACAATATTACATTCGATCCTCAGAACTTACTCATCTTTAATTGGAAGTTGTACCCTTTGACCAACATCTTCCCATTTCTTCCATCTGCCAACTCCTCACAACCACCATTCTACTCTCTGTTTCTGAGTTCAGCTTTTTTAGATTTCACATATAAGTGAGATCATACAGTATTTGTCTTTCTCTAACTTATTTTACTTAGAATAATGTCCTCAAGGTATATCCATGTTGTTGAAAATGGCAGGATTTCCTCTTTTTATGGCTAAATAATATTCCATTGTAAGTATATACCACATTTTCTTTATCCATTCATCTGTCAGTAGATACTTAGATTATATCCATTTCTTAGATTTTGTGAGTAATGCTACAATGAAGGTGGGAATACAAATATCTCTTCTAGTAGTGATTTCATTTATTTTGGTTATATACCCAGAAGTGGAATTGCTGGATCATATAATAGTTCCATTTTTAATTTTTTGAGGCACCTTTATACTGTTTTCCATAGTGGTTATAAAAATTTACATTCCCACCAACAGTGTTCAAAGGTTCCCTTTCTCCACATCCTCACCAACACTTGTTGTCTCTTGTCTTTTTGACAAGACTGACAAGTGTGAGATAATATCTCATTGTCTTTTTGACTTGCTTTTTCCTAATGTTAGTAATCATCATGTATGTGTTGGCCATTTGTATGTCTTTATTGGAAAAATGCCTATTCAGGTTCTCTGCCCATATTTTAACTAGATTATTTGTTTGCTATTGAGTCGTATGAGTTCCTTATATATTTTGGTGATTAACCCTTTAAAGATAGATGGTTTGTAAATATTTTCTCCAGTTCCACAGGTTGCCTATTCATTTTGTTGATTGTTTATTTTGCTGTGCAGAAATTTTGTAGTTTGCGTTAGTCCCACTTGTTTGTTTTTGCTTTCATTGCTTTTGCTTTTGGTGTCATATTGAAAAAATCATTGCCAGGACCGATGCCAAGGAGCTTTATCCCTATATTTTCTTTCAGGAGTTTTATAGTTTCAGGTCTTAAATTAAGTCTCTAATCCATTTTTTTTTTAATTTTTCATGAATGGTGTGTCCAATTTCATTCTTTTGCATGTAATTTATCCAGTTTTCCCAGAATTATTTATTTAAGAGACTGTGCTCTTTCCCCGTGGAGTAGTCTTGGTTCCTTTATCAAATGTTAGTTGACTACATATGTGAGAGTTTATTTCTGAGTTCTCAATCCTGTTCTATTTTTGTATGTGTCTGTCTTTATGCCAGAGCCATACTGTTTTAATTACTATAGCTTTGTAATATTGTTTGAAATAAAGAAGTGTTATCCTTCCAGTTTGTTCTACTCAAGATTGCTTTGTCTATTCAGGATCTCTTGTGGTTCCATATAAATTTTAGGATTCATTTTTTTCTATTTCTATGAAAAATGCCATTGGGATTTTGATGGAGATTGCATGGACTCTATAGATGACTTTGGTTGTGTGGATATTTTAACAATATTAATTCCTCTGACCCCTGAACAAAGTATACCTTCCTATTTGTTTGTCTCCAATTTCTTTCATCAAAATCTTAGGGTTTTCAGTGTATAGATCTTTAACCTCCTTGGTTAAATTTATTACTAAGTATTTTATTCTTTTAGATGCTATTGTAAAACGGGACAGTTTTCTTTATTTTTCAGATAGTTTGTTGTTAGTATATGGAAATGCAACTGATTTTTGTATGTTGGTTTTGTGTCCTATAACCTTAAAATTTTGTTTATTGCTTCTAATGGTTTTTTGGTGTAGTTCTCGGGATTTTCTATATGTAAGATCATATCATCTGTAAGAATAGATACAATTTTATTTCTTCTTTTCTGATTTGGATGCCTTTTATTTCTTTTTCTTATCTGTTTACTCTGGCATGGACTTTCAGTACTGTGTTGAGTAGAAGCAGTGAGAATGGGCACCTTTTTCTTGTTCCTGATCTTACAGGAAAACCTATCGTTGAGTATGATGTTGGCTGTGGGCTTGTCATATATGGCCTTTATTATGTTGAGGTATGTTCCTTCTAAATTCAATTTGTTGAGAGTTTTTATCATGAAAGGATGTTGAATTTTGTCAAATGCTTTTTTGCATTTGTCTAAATGATAATGTAAGTTTTATCTTTCACACTGTTAATGTGGTATGTCATATTTATTAATTTGTTTATTTGAACCATCTTTGCATCCTAGAGATAAATCCCACTTGATTGTGGCATATGAAACTTTTAATGTACTGTTGAATTCAGTTTGCTAGTCTTTTGTTAAGAATTTTTATACCTTGGGGCACCTGGGTGGCTCAGTCGTTAAGCGTCTGCCTTCAGCTCAGGTCATGATCACAGCGTCCTGGGATCGAGCCCCGCGTTGGGTTCCCCGCTCAGCGGGGACCCTGCTTCTCCCTCTCCCTCTCCCACTCCCCCTGCTTGTGTTCCTGCTCTCTCTGTGTCTCTGTCAAATAAATAAAATCTTTAAAAAAAAAAAAAGAATTTTTATACCTTTTCTTTCCTGGTAGTGTCCTTATCTGGCTTTGCCATCAGGGTAATGCTGATCTCATAAAATAAGTTGGAGAATGTTCCTTTCTCTTTTGGAACTGCACTAGAGTTTCATTCACAATTTTTAAATTTTGCAAAAATTTAAGAAAGATTGGTATTGATTCTTTTTAAAATATTGGTAGAATTCACCAGTGAAACCATTTGGTCCTGGGCTTTTCTTTGTTGGCAGGTTTTTAGCCATCAATTCAGTCTCCTTACTCCTGTTGCTGTTTCGCATTTAAAGTAGCAGTCACCTCCTCCCAGTCTTTGCTGAATGGTTTCAGGCAAGAAATGCCTCTTTCCAGAACACATACCCTCCCCAGTGTTGAATCTCAGATCTGTACCTCTGAAACAAATAATGCAATATATGTTAAGAAAGCAAAAAAGAAGAAGAATGTAGCAGGAGGGGAAGAATGAAGGGGGGGAAATCGGAGGGGGAGAAGAACCATGAGAGACAATGGACTCTGAAAAACAAACTGAGGGTTCTAGAGGGGAGGGGGTTGGGAGGATGGGTTAGCCTGGTGATGGGTATTGAGGAGGGCACGTTCTGCATGGAGCACTGGGTGTTATGCACAAACAATGAATCATGGAACACTATATCTAAAACTAATGATGTAATGTATGGGGATTAACATAACAATAAAAAAATTTATTTAAAGTAAAAAAAAAAAAAAAAGAAAAGAAATGCCTCTTTCACTCCTACTTGGGATTCTGAGTCTTTCTCATTGCTTTTCTATGTCTGTGGCTGCTCCACACCTCTTATTCTAATCTCGAATTCTGTCCATCTTGTCAAGCCACTCTGAGAGCTGACAGCCTCCTTTTTGCTTTCCCTAGGGTGGTGCTGAATGCTTGACTTTCTGGTTTCCCGTAGACCCACAGTAGTGGGGAGCACATACAGGGAACTAGCCCTGGGGTGAGAATGTGTGGGCATGAGGCACCCAGAGTGCTAGGGATGCTTGTGGGCCAGCTGGGACATCTGCAGGTGAAGCGTCCCTGTTGGCTTTTGTGTGGGCTTCTTGACAGAGTCTGTGACATAGAAGGATCCATGTCCTTTTAATATCCTCTGAGAGCCCTGTGCTCAGCTCTTCCAGCTGCTTCCCTGCCAGGGGCAATCCTCAGGGGTAGGGAGCTGTTCCCTTGCCTGTAGCCATGACCATAGTAAGCAAGTCAGTCACCAGGATATGGAACTGCATTCTCAAAATGGCTGTGCTCAGTTTTAGACTACACTAGAGTTTCATTCACAATTTCTACCTGGATCCTGAAGCTCCCATAAAGGTACTTTTGTCTGTGGATGGATACCAAATTATTATTGCTATGGAATATATGAGCGAGGGACATCTTATTCAGTCATCTTGCTGATGTTGCTCCTATTTTAATCATTTTTCAGTTTCTTGAAGTGGGAGCTTAGATTATTGATTTGAGATCTTCCTTTGTTCTATTTTAAGCATTTATTGTGATAAATTTCCCTCTAGGTACTGCTTTAGCTGCATTTCACAGATTTTGATAAGTTGTATTTTCATATTTATTCAGTTCTAAATGTATTTTTGATTTCCTTTGGACTTCCCCTTTTATTTAGAAAAGTATTGTTTAATTTACAAATATTTCAGATTTCTGTTATCTTTCTGTTATTGATTTCCAGTTTGATTCTGTTATGGTCAGAGAACCTACTCTGATTTAAATCATTTTTATATTTATTGAAAAGAATAAATATTTTTCTTTTGTTGGATGGAGTGTTCTGTAAATATCTATTAGAGCTTGTAGGTTGATCATATTGTTCAATTCCTTTGTTTAATTGATGATTCTTTGCCCCATAGTTCTAAACATTGATGAGGGGGTAGAGTTGAAATCTCTAGACATAATTTTAGATTTATCTATTTCTTTTTTTAAAGATTTTATTGATTTTATTTATTTTTATTTATTTGAGAGAGAGTGCAAGCGGGGGGGTGGGGGAAACAGTGGGAGAGGGACAAGCAGACTCTGTGCTGAGCGCAGATCCCACGACCCTGAGATTGTGACCTGAGGCAAAATCAAGAGTCAGACACTCAACAGACTGAACCACCCAGGTGCCCCAATATCTATTTCTTTTTCAAACTCTGCTTTTGCTATATGTATTTTTAAAGTTCTGATACTTAGTGCATTACTCTTTATCATGATATATCTCTCTTTGATAAATGTATTGCTTTGAAGTCTATTTTATCTGATATTCATATAGTCATTACTGCTTTACTCTTGCTTTTTAAAAAATAAATATTTGCATGGTGTAATGTTTTTCATCCTTTTACTTTTAACCTATGTCATTAATTTGAAGTGTATTTCTTGTAGACAGCATGTAGTTTGATCATCTATTTTTGATTCATTTTGCCAATCTCTTATCTTCCATTGATGTGAATTTACATACTAATATCTAAAGTAATGATTAATATATTAGGTTTATTTCCGCCATTTTATTGTTCATTCTGTTTGTTCATTTTATTTCTTTCCTATGTTTCTCTTTTTTTGCCTTTCTATTGGTAATCTGAACTGTTTTTAGAATCCATTGTTATTTGCCTACAGTTTTTTTTTAAAAATGTGTCATTGTATAATTTGTTTTTAGTAGTTGATGTCACTATTACCATATACATGTGCAATAAATCGCAGTCTACTATTAGACATTTTGCTACCTCAAGATAAATGTATAGACTTTACTTCTATTGGTTCCTTTACCCTCCTCACTTTTTAAATGTAAATATCTTAAATATTTTCACTACATATATTGAGCACCATGTCTAATAATGCTGTAATTTTTGCTTCAAGTGTAAAATATAATTATAAAAACTCATAAAGGGCACCTGGGTGTCTCAGTCGGTTAAGCGTCTGCCTTCAGCTCAGGTCATGATCTCAGAGTCCTGGGATCTAGCCCTGCAGTCAGCTCCCTGCTCAGCAGGGAGTCTGCTTCTCCTTCTCCCTCTGCCCCTCCCCCACTCGTTTTTTCTCTCTCTCTCTCTCAAATACATAAATAAAATCTTTAAAAAAAAAAACTCATGAGAAGGATAGTCTATTATACTTACTCCTATTTTTACCCATTCCATTGTCTTTCTTTCCCCCTGAAGTACCAGCTTCCTTCTATTTTCATTTCTTTTTGTTAAGAGAACTTCTTTTAGCTATTCTATAATGTTAGCTCTGTTAGTGACACATTCTCTTAGCTTTCCTTAATCTCATATTGTCTTTATTCCCCCTTCATTATTGAAAAATATTTTTGCTTGATATAGAATGCATGGTTCAGAATTCTTTTCTCTCATCAGTTGAAAAATATTGTGCCACTTTCTTCTGGCTTGCATAGTTTCTGAGGAGAAATGAGCTGTCATTAGAATTGTTCCCCTATAGGTAACATTTCATTTTCTCTAGGCTCTTTCAAAATGTTTTCTTTGATTTTAGTTTTCAGAAGTTTGATTATGAGTCTTGTCATGTAATGCCTGCTGTCTCCATTAGCCTGAGTTCAATGAAGACAGGGACTAGGACTGTCTTGGTCAGTGCCAGACATATAAGAGATGCTTAACAAGTATGCTCTAAAAGAATGAAATCCCCAAGTACTTTGATTTCTATGACAATAAGTAACAATAATTATTTAATATAAATTTGCCTTGAAATGTACTTAGGGACAAAACAAAAGCTTGGTGTATTTCTTAGGTTTCTGGTGAATACTAGCATATATAATTATTTGCGATTTCTATTGAGAAATCTTGTAAAACTCTTTCAAAAACATTTTCTAAAGTTTAGTCATAGTTCTTTAAAGTATCTATTTGTATTCTTCTTTACTGCATGAAACCATTATATCAGTATATTCAGAGTCTTTTCAAAGTAAATTGTTTATTGCAATCAACAGCATTTTCTAGTGGATTAATCAGCTACAAATAAACACAGTTATGGGCATGATTAGAACTCTGCTCTTCTAATAATTTATTAAATATTCTTTACTGATTGGCCTGTATAACCTTCTCCTTTGCAATCAGGAGTGCAAAAATGACTTTCTGTTTATTGGCAGGCAAGAAATTTTAATATCATACTTGTTTACTCTGTGAAAAACTACCTCTTAAACAGGAAATCAATTCTCCTTCATCCAGTTTTATATGTACCTCTGGCCTACACAATACTTGGGCTTTGCCCACAGTCTTTGTTATTGCAGATCTGTTTTAGATCATCTACAACATGTTTCCCTTATAGGTGAAAATTAACTAAAGAGATGCAAGAGTTGCTACCTAAAATATGAGAAAGTGAACTGATTTCATAACCTGTATGGGCCTTTAATGAGTAAAATTATCTTTATTCTTTCCTGGTTGCAGGAAATAAATAATTCATAGAATTCAGAGTAACTGAGCCATTGTATTCTGTCCTTGTTAATTAATCACTGTGTAATATTATCCTGTATTTAATTTAATAAAAACATAGGAACTAAAGCATTTTAATTCAAAATAACACAAATTCCATCCTTCACTGCCTCATTTGAGACTGCTTTTGACAGATGCAATTATATAATTCAATCATCAGTTAGACTACAGTTTTAAAAGTCTGAAAATTTTGGATGTATTCATGAAGGAAAACAATAAAGATATAAAATGAAATGTATGAGTTTTCTGGAAGAATATCATCATGATTATTTCTGTCTAAATTGAAAAATTACTTTCCTTGGTCTACTTTCTTTCAAAATCTAATTGGAACCCCCTGCATTTATTTAGTTAATTGGAGACATCAACCAAGGCCCATGTTTACTGTCAGAAGGAGGAAAGAATATGCATGTTACATCCTACTGAATATCCATTTTTTAAAAAGATTTTATTTATTTATTTGAGAAAGATAGTGAGACAGAGCACAAGTCGGGGGCAGAGAGAGGGAGAATCAAGCTCCTCGCTGAGCAGGGATCCTACTGCGGGGCTCAGTCCCAGGATACAGGGATCATGACCTGAGCCCAAGGCAGACCCTTAACCAACTGAGCCACCCAGGTGCCCCACTGAATATCCATTTTAATTCAGATTCCAATATGATTCATTCCCCCAATGTCTTGAGTAATATCCTAATTTATATAGGCTCTGACCGTAATAATGCTAATGTTAATATTTTACAGATATGCTGAACCTGATGTGGTTTATGATAAAAGTTCAAGATTGCATCTATGTCTCACTCAGCCTTCTCAAAGTAATAAATTAAGAGCTCAGTTCTCACTTCCTTGATTTCTTTACATTTATTAATTTTTTCTCAATTCAATCCCAACTGATTTCGGAACATACCTTCATACTTTCAGTAGGCATTTGGAAAAAAATAGCACAGTTACAAAATCAATTTCTTCAAAATGCCATTCAATTTATTTTTGTGTTTTCACTGGGCATCTTGATTTTTTTTTTAATATCTTGGAAGTTACTTTTTTATGGCTACAACCAAAAAATATATGGCATATGATTCAGTTTCTAAAATAATAAGATCTGTTTCCTTATGCCCTTGTATACCTTTTAAGTAAAAAAAAAAAGGCAATTATGACAATATATCTGTGTAAAAGAAGCAAAAGGGAAACAGTCACTCTGCTTCATAACAACCTCAATTTTCTGAGTTCATTTTTTTATTATTATTATTTTTTATTATGTTATGTTAATCACTGTACATTACATCATTAGTTTTTGATGTAGTGTTCCATGATTCATTGTTTGCATATAACACCCAGTGCTCCATTCAGTAATGCCCTCTTTAATACCCATCACCAGGCTAACCCATCCCCCTACCTCCCTCCCCTCTAGAACCCTCAGTTTGTTTCTCAGAGTCCATAGTCTCCCCCTCTGGTTCATCTCCCCCTCTGATTCCCCCCCTTCATTTTTCCCTTCCTACTATCTTCTTCTTTTTTTTTTAACATATAATGTATTATTTGATTCAGACGTACAGGTCTGTGATTCAACAGTCTTACACAATTCACAGTGCTCACCATAGCACATACCCTCCCCAGTGTCTATCACCCAGCCACCCCATCCCTCCCACCCCCCACCACTCCAGCAACCCTGTTTGTTTCCTGAGATTAAGAATTCCTCATATCAGTGAGATCATATGATACATGTCTTTCTCTGATTGACTTATTTCGCTCAGCATAATACCCTCCAGTTCCATCCATGTCATTGCAAATGGCAAGATTTCATTCCTTTTGATGGCTGCATAATATTCCATTGTATATATACCACATCTTCTTCATCCATTCATCTGTCGATGGACATCTTGGCTCTTTCCATAGTTTGGCTATTGTGGACATTGCTGCTGTAAAGATTGGCATGTAAACATGCTGTACCCCTTCGGATCCCTACATTTGTATCTTTGGGGTAAATACCCAGTAGTGCAATTGCTGGGTTGTAGGGTAGCTCTCTTTTCAACTTTTTGAGGAAGCTCCATACTGTTTTCCAGAGTGGCTGCACCAGCTTGCATTCCCACCAACAGTGTAGGAGGGTTCCCCTTTCTCCATATCCCCGCCAACATCTGTCATTTCCTGACTTGTTAATTTTAGCTATTCTGACTGGTATGAGGTGGTATCCCATTGAGGTTTTGATTTGGATTTCCCTGATGCCAAGCGATGTTGAGCACTTTTTCATGTGTCTGTTGGCCATTTGGATGTCTTCTTTGGAAAAATGTCTGTTCATGTCTTCTGCGCATTTCTTGATTGGATTCTTTGTTCTTTGGGTGTTGAGTTTGGTAAGTTCTTTATAGATTTTGGATTCTAGCCCTTTATCTGATAAGACATTTGCAAATATCTTCTCCCATTCTGTCGGTTGTCTTTTGGTTTTGTTGACTGTTTCTTTTGCTGTGCAAAACCTTTTTATCTTGATGAAGTCCCAATAGTTCATTTTTGCCCTTGCTTCCCTTGCCTTTGGCGATGTTTCTAGGAAGAAGTTGCTGTGGCTGAGGTCGAAGAGGTTGCTGCCTGTATTCTCCTTTAGGATTTTGATGGACTCCTGTCTTACATTTAGGTCTTTCAACTATTTTGAGTCTATTTTTGTGTGTGGTGTAAGGAAATGGTCCAGTTTCATTCTTCTGCATGTGGCTGTCCAATTTTCCCAACATCCCATTTGTTGAAGAGACTGTCTTTTTTCCATTGGACATTCTTTCCCGCTTTGTCAAAGATTAGTTGACCATAGAGTTGAGGGTCCGTTTCTGGGCTCTCTCTTCTGTTCCACTGATCTATGTGTCTGTTTTTGTGCCAGTACCATACTGTCTTGATGATTACAGCTTTGTAATAGAGCTTGAAGTCTGGAATTGTGATGCTGCCAGCTTTGCTTTTCTTTTTCAACATTCCTCTGGCTATGCGGGGTCTTTTCTGGTTCCATACAAATTTTAGGATTATTTGTTCCATTTCTTTGAAAACAGTGGATGGTATTTTGATAGGGATTGCATTAAATGTATAGATTGCTCTAGGTAGCACTGACATCTTCACAATATTTGTTCTTCCAATCCATGAGCATGGAACGTTTTTCTATTTCTTTGTGTCTTCCTCAGTTTGCTTCATGAGTATTTTATAGTTTTCTTTTTTTTTTAATTTTTAAAAAGTGTTTTTTTTATTATGTTATGTTAATCACCATACATTACATCATTAGTTTTTGATGTAGTGTTCCATGATTCATTGTTTGCATATAACACCCAGTGCTCCATTCAGTACATGCCCTCTTTAATACCTATAGTTTTCTGAGTACAGATTCTTTGCCTCTTTGGTTAGATTTATTCCTAGGTATCTTATGGTTTTGGGTGCAATTGTAAATGGGATTAACTCCTTAATTTCTCTTTCTTCTGTCTTGTTGGTGTATAGGAATGCCACTGATTTTTGTGCATTGATTTTATATCCTGCCACTTTACTGAATTCCTGTATGAGTTCTAGCAGTTTTGGGGTGGAGTCTTTTAAGGTCAGGAACACAGCAGGGATCTGCTGCTCTTCAACGTAGTACTAGAAGTCCTAGCCACAGCAGTCAGACAACAAAAAGAAATAAAAGGCATCCGAATCGGCAGAGAAGAAGTCAAACTCTCACTCTTTGCAGATGATATGATACTTTATGTAGAAAACCCAAAACACTCTACCCCAAAACTTCTGAGTTCATTTAAAATTAATATTACAAATATTCTTTCAGGTGTTTTATTTAAAGTAAGAAGCAGCTAATATCTTTTATTTTGCTGTATTTCTGCAAGCACTAAGTTCAAAGAGAGTCTCAACAGAAATCTTAAATATAACTATACTTCTATAGATTTCAGTAAACATTTTCCTAGTGGATGATTACATTTATCAGAAATTTTAGGATATATAGTCATATATGTCAAATGCACTCAAAATGTGAAAAAAAATTTTGATTCTTATGTCCTGAACTCTAATAGCCCTCTTCTATTGAGAAAGTGAATTAAAATTACTCAAATATCCAAAAATGCCACAGAATATTTTCTGAAGTATAGATTTTAACTTTGTTCAGTTTTGGTTCTGAGGATGTAATAATGCACCTGGTATATTATTGACACAGGAGGATTTTTTTTTTTTTAAGATTCAACAGAAAATAGAATTATCCTCATTAAGCACATTTAATGTGCAGGTTTGGGGTGCATTTTTGATACATTTTAATGATTGAGTCTCCCTCATGAGGATGCAATTACATGTTGGCCATGTCCACAGTCATCTGAAGGCGTGATTGAGTTAGCTGATCAAAACAGTTAACTCTTACAATTGGCAGTTAATTCTAGTTGTTGGCTAACAGTGCAGCTCTTATTGGCCATAGTTCCTACATGTAGTCTCTATATCATGTGTGTCTCAAGTAGTTCGATTTTGTACATGGTGACTTGTTCCTCACAGTGTGTATTCGAAAAGAACCGCATGGCATTTTCTGACATAGACCTTCTGTTATACAGCATCCCTTCAGCCACCTTCTGTTGGTTACAAAAGAGTCACTGTGTTGGCTTGGATTTATGAAAGGGAACACAGGCCCCACATTTCAGTGGCAAAAGTATTAAAGAATGTGTAAGCACGCTATGGTGGAATCTACTTCCTTGAGTATTTTAAGCCACTTCTAAGTCAATAAACTCTCTCCAGATTCCTCCTGGATATTTTCACCAGCAGGAATTCTTTTTGAGTGGCAAGGCTCAGATCATGCTGGGCAACATACCAAGCAGCAGAAGGGGGTGCATTTATTTTCTCTTCATAAATCAATTTTCTAGGGCAGTTGAAAACTATCCTTTACCAAGTCTATCTTTTTTTTTTTTTAATTAATTTATTTGTTTGAGAGAGAGAGAGAGAAAGAGTCCTCAAGCAGACTCCCTGCTCAGTGTAGAACCTCCCCCCACAACACGAGGATCGATCCCAGGACCCCAAGATCACAACCTGAGCTGAAATCAAGAGTCAACCGACTGTGCCACCCAGGCACCCCCATACCAAGTCTGTCTTTAAATTTATTTTAGGGGTGCCTGGGTGACTCAGTCGGTTGAGCGTCTGACTCTTGGTTTTGGCTCAGGACGTGATCTCTCAGGGTCATGATCTCAGAGTTGTGAGATAGAGCCCCATGTGGGGCTCTGCACTCAGGGCAGAGTCTGCTAGAGTCTCTCTCTCCCTCTCCCTCTGCCCCTCCCCTCCTTGCACTCACTCGCGCTCTCTCTCTCAAATAAATAGATAAATCTTTAAAAAGGAAAAATAATTTATTTTAGATGACTCAATGATATAAATAAGCTACTGAATATATCCCGTTTACTTTCCACCTCTAGGAGGCTATACCCAGTTAGATACTGGAAATCTCAAGCCATTCAGAAGATCTATGAAACTAGTGGGGAACATATGAAAAAGAAACAAAATGGGTCAGGAAGACAGATTGACCTTCATATTCAGCCTTTGACCAGCTTCCCCACAAACCAACTCAACATCTCCCTTTTTTTTCAGTGATCAAGAGTAAAATAAGTTCTGAAGATAAATTATTCTATACCCTAATGACTACCCATTTTTTTTTGTTTGTTTGTTTGCTGAGCATTCAGGGAGGGGAAAGGAGGAGGAAAAAAAAACTACATGGCAAGCCATTTAGTGGTAGCTATTCTGTTTCCTAAATTAAGTGATCTCTAGGGTGCCTGGGTGGCTCAGTCAGTTAAGCATCTGCCTTCAGTAAGCATCTGCCTTCAGCTCAGGTCATGATCCCAGAGTCTTGGGATTGAGTCTAGCATTGGACTTCCTGCTCAACGGGGAGTCTGCTTCTCCCTCTGCCCCTCCCCCACCGCTCCTGTGCGCTTGCTCTCTCTCATGCGCTCTCTCTCTCTCTCTCTCTCGTGCACACACAAACATAAATAAATAAAATCTTTAAAAAAAAATCTCTAAAACATAAGAGTCTCTGGGAGAGGAGGGAAGAGAAGAGGCCAGGAAACTTTATATTTTCATTACTTAAAGGAACCATAGTTTGGGGTGCCTGGGTGGCTCAGTCAATTAAACGTCTGCCTTTGGCTCCGGTCATGATCTCAGGGTCCTGGGATTGAGCCCCACGTAGGGCTCCCTGCTCAGTGAGAAGTCTGCTTCTCCCTCTCCCTCTGCCCCTCACCTCCACTCGTGCTTTCTCTCACACTCTCTCTCTCAAATAAATAAAATAAAATCTTAAAAAAAAAAAGACCATAGTTTGTTGAGGGATTTTAGGCATGATGATTTAGGGATGCAAAGTGTTCTAAAGAGTTCGGAGAAACACATAATAGAATTCAAAGTATCAAAATAGCTCATCTATTGTTCTTAGTGATATTATTAAAACACTGAAAATAATGTGTTTCCATTAAAGACCAGAACTGTGTCAAATATAGGACAGTATGAGCCCACTTAAGTGATTATTCATTATCATTCCATTTTTCTTATTCCTTCATCTGCCTTACCTAAGAACAACACAATAAACAAAATAGTATTTGTTTCATTCCTACTAAATCTTTAGCATATATAGAATTATTTAATTATATTTTTAAGACGCTATTAAATAGGCATCACTGTATCCAATTTACCTAAACACACACACGCACAAACACACAAGCACCCATCTTTACACAATCATTGCAAAGAACAAAGCAAATTACCAGCTTTGGTAGTGTTTAGTAGGCAAGGTGTCCATTTAGATAAGATGCCTCATCTCCTGTCTCCTCTCCTCCAGTCCCATCTCACCAGAGAAACCCTTGCTCACATCCTTATCCCAGCTTGGTATCCTGTGAACCTCAGATCAGACAATTCTGAATTGTGGTAGGCTAGAGAACACATCAAATCTCTGAGCTGTATTTTCAGTATCAATAGCCCTGGGAACGCTGATAAACATTTCTGTTCCTTTAGAGGGTTATATCCAGCAATAACTTGGCAGATGTAAGGAGAACAGGTACCCTACCGGGCAGTATAATATAACAAATGCTGCATACATGAAGGGATAGTTTCTGTAAATATCTGTCATAACTGGGATTGGAAATTTTTCTATCAGATGCTTACCCTTTTCCATTAGGTTGTTATTTTTAAATTTTATTTTTCTAACTTTTTCCAGCCTCACTTAGGTTTTTTTCACAAATAAACTTAGTATATATTTAAGGTGTACAACTCAACAATTTGATATATATATGTATAGTGAAATGATACTCCCAATCACGGTAATTAGCCTATCCAACACCTCACATAGCTACCTTTTTTGTGTGGTGAAAACACTAATGATACACTATTTTAGCAAATTTCAAGTATACAATACATTATTATTAACTATTGTCTCCATGCTGTACATTAAATCTTCAGAACTTATTTATCTTAAAACGAAAGTTTGTACCCTTTGACCAAAATCCTCCCATTTCCTCTAATCCCCAGCCCCTGGCAATCACTGTTCTACTCTCTGCTTTTATGAGTTCTACTTCTTTTAGATTCCACTTATAAGTGAGATCATGGAAAATTGCTTTTTCTGTGTCTGGTTTATTTTAATTAGCATAATGTCCTTCAAGTTCATCTATGTTGTTGCAAGTTTTAATTTTTTTTTTATGGCTTAACAATATTCCATTTTGTATATATACTACATTTTCTTTATCCACTCATCTGTTGACGGACACACGTTATTTCTGTATCTTGGCTATTGTGATTAATGCTACAATAAACATGGGAATACAGATTTATCTTTGAGATACTGATTTCATTTCCTTTAGATATATACCCAGAAGTGGGATTGCTGGATCATATGATAATTCAATTTTACTTTTTTGAGGAAAATTCATATTATTTTCCGTAATGGCTGTGCCAATTTTAAATCCCTCCAACAGCATTCAAGAGTTCCCTTTTCTCCACATGCGTGCCAACACTTATTTTTTTACTTCTTGGTAATAGCCATTTTAACAGGGGTGAAGTGATACCTCATTGTGGTGTTGATTTGCATTTCTCTGATGATTCGTGATGCTGAACATCTTTTCATATATTTGTTGGCCATTTCTATGTCTTCTTTGCAAAAATACCTATTTAGGTCCTATGCCAATTTTTTAAATAGGGTTATTTGAGTATTTTTGCTATTGACTTGCATTAGTTCCTTATATATTAGCCCCCTATCAGATATACAGTCTACAAATATTTTCTTCAATTCCATAGGTTGCCTTTTTATTTTGTTGATTTTGTCCTTTGCTGTGCAGAAATTTTTTCTTTTGGTATAGTCCCACTTCTTTATTTTTGCTTTTTTGCCACTGCTTTTGAGGTCATGTCCAAAATATCATTTCCAAGACAAGGAGCTTTTTCCCTGTGTTTTCTTCTGGGATTTTTACATGTTTTTATGGGATTTGGGTCTGATATTTATATCTCTAATCCATTTTGGTTTGTGTGTGGTGTAAGATAGGGATCCAGTTTCATTCTTCTGCATGTGGTTATCCAGTTCTTCCAGCCACATTTATTGATGAAACTACCCTTTTTTTTTTAAGCCATTCAGGATCCTTAGACATTAAATATGAATTTTATGATTTTTTTCCTATTTCTTTAACAAATGCCATTGGGATTTTGATGAGGATTGCATTGATTCTGTTGATTGCTTTGGGTACTATGGACATTTTAACAATATTAATTGTTCCTGTCCATGAACATGGGGATATCTGTCCATTTATTATCTTCTTCAATTTCTTTCATCATTGTCTTATAGTTTTCAGTGTATAGATCTTTAAACTCCTTGGTTAAATTTATTTCTAAGTATTTTATTCTTTTTCATGCTATTTTAAATAGGATAGTTTTTTAATTTCTTTTACAAATAGTTCATTGCTATTGTATAAAAATGCAACTGATTTTTGTATGTTGACTTTATATCCTGAAGTTTTACTGAATTCACTTATTAGTCTAACAGGTTTTTTGTGTAATCATTCTACATGTAAGAATGTCATGTATCTGCTATGCCATCTGCTAACAGAGATAGTGGTCTTAGAGAAAAAGCTTCGGCTTTTCAGTGTTGAGTATGATGTTAGCTGTGACTTTTTCATATGTGGCCTTTATTATGTTGAAGTAATTTCCTTCTATTCCTAGATTTTGTCATAGAAGGGTGTTGAATTTTGTCAAATGTTTTTCCTGCATAAATTGAGATTATTATGTATTTTTTATCTTTCATTCTGTGAAAGTGGTATATCATATTGATTGACTTTCTTATGTTGAACCTTCCTTACATCCTATTTGTACATGGTATATGATCCTATTAATGTGCAGTTGAATTCCATTTGGTAGTATTTGTTGAGGATTTTTGCATCTATATTCATCAGGGATATTGGCCTGTAGTTTTCTTTTGTCTTTTTCTGGCTTTGGTATCAGGATAATATTGATATAAATAAATTAAATTTGGAAGTATTCCCTGCTGTACAATATTTTGGAAGAGTTTGAGATAGGTTGCTGTTAATTCTTCTGTAAATATTTGGTAGAATTCACCATCTGGTCCTGGACTTTTCTTTGTTGGGAGGATTTTGATTCCTGATTCAATCTCCTTAATATTTATAGGTCCATTCAGAGTTTTTATTTCTTCATGATTCAGTCTTAGTAGATTGCATTTTTCTAGGAATTTATTCATTTCTTCTAGGTTGTATAATTTTTTTTGTGTATAATTGTTCATAGCAGTCTCTTATGATTGTTTTTATTTCTGGGGCATCAGTTATAACATCCCCTTTTTCATTTATGATTTTATTTATTTGAGTCTTCTCTCTTCTTTTTTTTGTTTAGCTCAATGTCAATTTTGTTGATCTTTTCAAAAAACCCACTCTTAGTTTGACTCTTAGTTGATTTTTTTAAATTCTGTATTTAATTTATTTCTGCTCTCATCTTCATTATTTCCTTCTTTCTGATAACTTTGGGTTGAATTTGTTCCTTTTTTTTCCTATTTTCTTGAGGTGTAGAATTAGGTTGTTTATTTGAGATCTTCTTTTTTAATGTAGGCTTTTATCACTATAAAATTCCCTTTAAGTACTACTTTTGCTGCATTCTATAAGCTTTGGTATGTTGTGTTTTCATTTTTGTCTCAAGTGTTTTCTAATATCTCTTTAATTTCTTCTTTGATTTATTGGTTATTCAAGAGTTTGTTGTTTAATTTCCACATATTTATTTATTTCCCAGGTTTCCTTCTGCTATTGATATCTAGTTTTATTCCATTGTGGTGGGAAAAGACAGCTGGTATGATTTCAGTCTTTAAGCTTATTCAGACTTGATTTGTGACCTAACCTCCAATCCATCCTAGATATTGTTCCATGTGCACCTAAGAAAAATGTAATTGCTGTTGCTGTTGAGTGGAATGTTTTGTATACATCTATGAGATCCATTTGGTCTATAGTATTGTTCCAGTCTTCTTTTTTCTTATTGATCCTCTGTCTGAGTTTTCTATGAATTAATGAAAGCAGAGTATTAAAATCTGCTACTATTTATTATTCTATTGCTGTCTATTTCTCCCTTAATTCTGTCAATCTTTGGTACATACATTTAGGTGCTATATATATATATAGTAAATTGATCCTTTATCATTCTATAATGGCCTTCTTTGTCTCCTGTTACAGATTGTTATTAGTCTACTTTGTCTAATATAAGTAAGGCTATCCATGCTCTTTTGTTTAGCATTTCATGGAATATCTCTTTCCTTCCTTTAACTTTCAGCCTATGTGTATCTTTAAATCTAAAGTTAATCTCTTCACAAAGAAATGGAAAAACCTTCCATGCTCATGGATTAGAAGAACAAATATTGTTAAAATTTCTATGCTACCTAGAGCAATCTATACATTTAGTGCAATTTCTATCAAAATACCACCAACTTTTTTCACAGAGCTGAAACAAATAATCCTAAAATTTGTATGGAACAAGAAAAGACCCCGAATAGCCAAAGGAATGTTGAAAAAGAAAACCAAAGCTGGTGGCATCACAATGCCAGACTTCAAGCTCTATTACAAAGCTATAATCATCAAGACAATATGGTACTGGCACAAAAACAGACACATAGATCAGTGGAACAGAATAGAGAACCCAGAAATGGATCCTCAACTCTATGGTCCACTAATCTTCGACAATGCAGGAAAGAATATCCAATGGAAAAAAGACAGTCTCTTCAATAAAGGATGTTAGGAAAATTGGACAACATAAAGAAGAATGAAATTGGACCATTCTCTTACACCATACACAAAGATAAGCTCAAAATGGATGGAAGACCTTAATGTGAGACAGGAATCCATCAAAATCCTAAAGGAGAACACAGGCAGCAACCTCTTCGACCTCAGCCATAGCAACTTCTTGCTAGACATATCTCCAAGGCAAGGGAAACAAAGGCAAAAATGAACGATTGGAACTTCATCAAGATATATATCTTTTGCACAACAAGGAAACAGTTGACAAAACCAAAAGACAACCAACAGAATGGGAGAAGATATTTGCAAATGTCTTATCAGATAAAGGGCTAGTATCCAAAATCTATAAAGAACTTCTCAAACTCAACACCCAAAAAACAAATAATCCACTGAAGAAATGGGCAGAAGACATGAACAGACATTTCTCCAAAGAAGACATACACATGGCCAACAGACACATGAAAAAATGCTCCACATCACTTGGCATCAGGGAAATCCAAATCAAAACCACAATGAGATACCACCTCACACCAGTCAGAATGGCTGAAATTAACAAGACAGGAAACAACAAATGTTGGTGAGGATGCAGAGAAAGGGGAACCCTCTTACACTGTTGGTGAGAATGCAAGCTGGTGCAGCCACTCTGGAAAACAGTATGGAGGTTCCTCAAAAAGTTGATGATACAGCTACCTTTTGACCCAGCAGTTGCACTACTAGCTATTTGCCCCAAAGATACAAACCGAAGGGGAACCTCTACCCAGTGTTTATAGCAGCAATGTCCACAATAGCCAAACTATGGAAGGAGCCCAGATGTCCATTGACAGATGAATGGATAAAGAAGATGTGGTATAGATATATACATTGGAATATTACTCAGCCATCAAAAAATGAAATCTTGCCATTTGCAATAACGTGGATGGAACTAGAGGGTATTATGCTAAGAGAAATAAGTTAATCAGAGAAAGACCATTATCATATGATCTCACTGATACGTGGAATTTAAGAAACAAAACAGGATCATAGGGGAAGGGAGGGAAAAATGAAACAAGATGAAATCAGAGAGGGAGACAAACCATAAGAGACTCTTAATCATAGAAAACAAACTGAGGGTTGCTGGAGGGGAGGGGGGTGGGGGGATGGAGTAACTGGGTAATGGACATTAAGGAGGGCATGTGATGTAATGAGCACTGGGTATTATATAAGACTGAATCACTGAACTCTACCTCTGAAACTAATAATACACTATATGTTAATTTATTTATTTATTTATTTATTCATGAGAGTCAGAGAGAGAGAGAGGCAGAGGCAGAGGGAGAAGCAGGCTCCCCGCCTAGCAGGGAGCCTGACACAGGACTCGATCCCAGGACCCTAGGATCATGACCTGAGCCGAAGGCAGACGCCCAACCATCTGAGCCACCCAGGCGCCCCAATACACTATATGTTAACTGAATTTAAATTTAAAAAATTTAGTCTCTTGTAGACAGCATACACTTGGTTCTTCTTTTTCATCCAATCAGCTACTGTGTCTTGTGACTGGGAGTCTGATTGTTTTATATTTGAAATAATTATTGATAGGGAAGGACTTACTGTTGCCATTTTGTTGTTTTTCGTATGTCTTATAGCTCTTTTGACCATCTTTTCCTTTCTTGTTGTCTTCCTTTGTGTAGTATTGATGTTTTTTTGTAGTGACACACTTTGATTTCCTTCTCATTTTCTTTTTGGTATCTTCTGTAGGTGTTTGTGGTTACTATGGGGCTTACATAAAATAACTTATAGGCTTAATAATCTATTTTAAGCTGATAACAACTTTAATTGCATACAAAATCTCTATATTTTGTTAGTGATGTACAGATTACATATTTTTATATCATGTATCCATTAGCACATTTTATAATTTTAGTTATTTTTTATACTTTTATCTTTTAACTTTTATGCCACAATTAAGAAATGATTCATGTACCCCCATTACAGTATTCAGTGTTGTTTTTCTGTATATTTACCTTTACCAGTGAGCTTTTACTTTCAAATACTTTTGTGTTGCTATCTAACGTCTTTTCATTTCAATTCGAAGGACTCCCTTTAGTATGTCTTGTAAGACAAGTCTAATGGTGATTAACTCCCTCAGCTTTTGTTTATCAGGGAAAGTCTTTATCTTCTTCATTTGTGAAGGACAGTTTTGCTAGATACAGTATTTTTGGTTGACAGTTTATTTTTAGCACTTCAAACATACTATTCCACTCACTTCAGGCTTGCAAGGTTTCTATGAGGAATCTACTAATGGTCTTACAAGGGTGGCCTTGTATATGAGGAGTCACTTTTTTCTTGCTGCTTTCAAACTTCTCTTTTTGTCTTTAATTGTTGACATTTTGATTATGTGTCTCATTGTGGAGTTCTTTAGTTTCATCCTATTTGGAATATGTTGGACTTCACAAATCTGTATGTCTCTTTCCTTCCTCAGATTTGGGAATTTTCTGGCCATTCTTTCTTTTTTTTTTTTTTAATTTTATTGTTATGATAGTCACCATACAATACATCATTGGTTTGTGATGTGGTGATCAACGATCCATTGTTTTCGTATAACACCCAATGCTCCATGCAGTACGTGCCCTCCTTAATACCCATCACTGGGCTAACCAATCCCCCCTCCCCCCTCCCCTCTAAAACCCTGTTTGTTTCTCAGAGTCCATAGTCTCTCATGGTTCATCTCTCCCTCCAATTCCCCCCCACCATTTTTCCCTTCCTTCTCCTAATGTCCTCCATGCTATTCCTTATGTTCCACAAATAAGTGAAACCATATGATAATTGACTTTCTCTGCTTGACTTGTTTCACTTAGCATAATCTCCTCCAGTCCCATCCATGTTGATGTAAAAGTTGGGTATTCCTCCTTTCTGATGGCTTAGTAATATTCCATTGTATATATGGACCACATCTTCTTTATCCATTCATCTGTTGAAGGGCATCTCGGCTCTTTCCACATTTTGGCTATTGCAGACATTACTGCTATGAACATTGGGGTGCATATGGCCCTTCTTTTCACTACATCTGTGTCTTTGGGGTAAATACCCAGTAGTGCAATTGCTGGGTCATAGGGTAGCTCTATTTTTAATTTTTTGAGGCACCTCCACACTGTTTTCCAAAGTGGCTGTACCAACTTGCATTCCCACCAACAGTGTAAGAGGGTTCCCCTTTCTCCACAACCTCTCCAACATTTGTTGTTTCTTGCCCTGTCCATTTTTGCCATTCTAACTGGTGTAAGGTGGTATCTCAATGTCGTTTTGATGTGAATTTCCCTGATGGCTAATGATGATGAACATTTTTTCATGTGTCTGTTAGCCATTTGTATGTCTTCTTCAGAGAAGTGTCTTTTCATATCTTCTGCCCACTTTTTGACTTGATTATTTGTTTTTGGGGTGTTGAGTTTGAGAAGTTCTTTATAGATCTTGGATACCAGCCCTTTATCTGTAGTGTCATTTGCAAATATCTTCTCCCATTCTGTGGGTTGCCTCTTTGTTTTGTTGACTGTTTCCTTTGCTGTGCAGAAGCTTTTTATCTTGATGAAGTCCCAAAAGTTCATTTTTGCTTTTGTTTCACTAGCTTTTGGAGATGTATCTTGAAAGAAGTTGCTGTGGGCGATGTCAAAGAGGTTACTGTCTATGTTCTCTAGGATTTCGATGGATTCCTGTCTCACATTGAGGTCTTTCATCCACTTTGAGTTTATCTTTGTGAATAGTGTTAGAGAATGGTCGAGTTTCATTCTTCTGCATGTGGCTGTCCAATTTTCCCAGCACCATTTATTGAAGAGACTGTCTTTTTTCCATTGCATGTTTTTTCCTGCTTTGTCAAAGATTATTTGACCATAGAGTTGAGGGTCCATATCTGGGTTCTCTATTCTGTTCCATTGGTCTATATGTCTTTTTTTGTGCCAGTACCATGCTGTCTTGGTGATCACAGCTTTGTAATATAGCTTGAAATCGGGCAATGTGATGCCCCCAGCTTTGTTTTTCTTTTTCAACATCTTCTTGGCGATTCGGGGTCTTTTCTGATTCCATACAAATTTTAGGATTGTTTGTTCCACAAGCACTTCGAAAAATGTCATTGGAATTTTGATCGAGATGGCATTGAAGGTATAGATTGTTCTGGGTAGCATAGACAATTTAACAATGTTTATTCTTCTGATCCATGAGCATGGAATATTTTTCCATCTTTTTGTGTCTTCTTCAGTTTCTTTCATGAGTGTTCTGTAGTTCCTAGAGTATAGATCCTTTACCTCTTTAGTTAGGTTTATTCCGAGGTATCTTATGGTTTTTGGTGCTATAGTAAATGGAATCGTTTCTCTAATTTCTCTTTCTACAGTTGTGTTGTTAGTGTATAAGAAAGCAACTGATTTCTGTGCATTGATTTTGTATCCTGCCACATTACTGAATTGCTGGATGAGTTCTAGTAATTTGGGGGTGGAGTCTTTTGGGTTTTCCACATAAAGTATCATGTCGTCTGTGAAAAGAGAGAGTTTGACTTCTTCCTTGCCAATTTGAATATCTTTTATTTCTTTTTGTTGTCTGATTGCTGTTGCTAGGACTTCTAGTACTATGTTGAACAGTAGTGGTGAGAGTGGGCATCCTTGACGTGTTCCTGATCTTAAGGGAAAGGCTCTCAGCTTTTCCCCATTGAGGATGATATTCGCTGTGGGTTTTTCATAGATGGATTTTATGAACTTGAGGAATGTTCCCTCTATCCCTATACTCTGGAGAGTTTTTTTTTTTTTTTTTTTTTTTTTTAAAGATTTTATTTATTTATTTGAGACAGAGAGAGAGAGCACATGAGAGGGGTGAGGGTCATAGGGAGAAGCAGGCTCCCCGCCGAGCAGGGAGCCCGATGCGGGACCCGATCCAGGGATTCCAGGATCATGACCTGAGCCGAAGGCAGTCGCCCAACCAACTGAGCCACCCAGGCGCCCTACTCTGGAGAGTTTTAATCAGGAAAAGGTGTGGTATTTTGTCAAATGCTTTTTCTGCATCAATTGAGAGGACCATATGGTTCTTCTCCCTCCTCTTATTAATGTGTTCTATCACATTGATTGATTGGTGAATGTTGAACCACCCTTGCATCCCGGGGATAAATCCCACTTAGTCGTGGTGGATGATCCTTTTAATGTATGGTTAGATCCTATTAGCTAGGATTTTTTTGAGAATTTTGGAATCCATATTCATCAGGGATATCGGTCTGAAATTCTCCTTTTTGATGGGGTCTTTGCCTGGTTTGGGGATTAAGGTAATGCTGGCCTCATAGAATGAGTTTGGAAGTTGTCCTTCTGTTTCTATTTTTTGAAACAGCTTCAGGAGAATAGGTATTATTTCTTCTTTGAATGTTTGGTAGAATTCCCCAGGGAATCCATCAGGCCCTGGACTCTTGTTTTCTGGGAGGTTTTTGATCACTGCTTCAATCTCGTTACTGGTTATTGGCCTATTCAGTTTGTCAATTTCTTCCTGTTTCAGTCTTGGCGGCTTATAGGTTTTCAGGAAGGCCTCCATTTCATCCAGATGGCTCAGTTTATTGGCATATAGTTGTTGATAATAATTTCTAATAATTGTTTCTATTTCCTTGGTGTTAGTCGTGATCTCTCCCCTTTCATTCATAATTTTATTAATTTGGGTCCTTTCTCTTTTCTTTTGGATAAGTCTGGCCAGTGGTTTATCGATCTTATTAATTATTTCAAAGAACCAACTTCTAGTTTTGTTGATCTGATCTACTGTGTTTCTGGTTTCTAATTCATTGATTTCTGCTCTAATTTTAATTATTTCTCTTCTAATGCATGGCTTAGGCATCGTTTGTTGCTTTTTCTCTAGTTCTTTAAGGTGTAGAGTTAGTAGGTGAATTAGGGATTTTTCTATTTTTTTGAGTGAGGCTTGGATGGCTATGTATTTCCCCCTTAGGACTGCCTTTGCAGTATCCCATAGGTTTTGGACCGATGTGTTTTCGTTCTCATTGATTTCCATGAATTGTTTAAGTTCTTCTTTGATTTCCTGGTTCACCCAAACATTCTTGAGCAGAGTGGTCTTTAGGTTCCAAGTGTTTGAATTTCTGCCAAATTTTTTCTTGTGATTGAGTTCCAGTTTTAGAGCATTGTGGTCTGAAAATATGCAGGGAATAATCTCAATCTTTTGGTATTGGTTAAGACCTGATTTGTGACCCAGTATATGGTCTATTCTGGAGAAAGTTCCCATGTGCACTCGAGAAGAATGAGTATTCTATTGTTTTAGGGTGGAATGTTCTGTAAATATCTATGAGGTCCATCTGGTCCAATGTATCATTCAAAGCTCTTGTTTCCTTGTTGATTTTCTGCTTAGATGATCTGTCTATTGCTGAGAGTGGAGTATTGAGGTCTCCTACAATTAACGTATTGTTATCAATATGACTCTTTATTTTGGTTAACAGTTGGCTTATGTAGATGGCTGCTCCCATGTTGGGGGCATAGATATTTACAATTGTTAGATCTTCTTGTTGGATAGACCCTTTAAGAATGATATAGTGTCCCTCTGTGTCTCTAATTACAGAATTTAGTTTAAAATCTAATTTGTCTGATATAAGAATTGCTACCCCAGCTCTCTTTTGAGGTCCGCTGGCATGGAAGATAGATCTCCATCCCTTCACTTTCAGTCTGGATGTATCTTTAGGTTCAAAATGAGTCTCTTGTAGACAGCATATGGATGGGTCCTGTCTTTTTATCCAATCTGCAACCCTGTGCCGTTTTATGGGAGCGTTTAGGCCATTCACGTGGAGAGTGATTATTGAAAGATATGAATTGTCATCATGTTGCCTGTGAAGACGTTGTTTTTATAGATTGTCCCTGTAAATTTCTGTTGTAGATCACTCTTGGGGTCTTTCTCCTTTTATAGAACCCCCCTTAATATTTCTTGCAGGGTCGGCTTAGTGGTCACATATTCTTTCAGTTTCTGCCGGTCGTGGAAGCTCTGCATCTCTCCATCCATTCTAAATGACAGCCTTACCAGATAAAGTATTCTTGGCTGCATGTTCTTCTCATTTAGTACCCTGAATATGTCTTGCCAGGCCTTTCTGGCTTGCCAGGTCTCTGTGGATAGGTCTGACGTTATTCTGATGTTCCTCCCTCTGTACGTAAGGAATCTCTTCCCCCTAACTGCCCTTAAGATGGTTTCCTTGGTTCTAAGATTTGCGAGTTTTACTATTACATGCCGGGGTGTTGGCCTGTTTTCCTTGATCTTGGGAGGAGTCCTCTCTGCCTCTAGGACTCGAATGTTTGTTTCATTCCCCAGATTAGGGAAGTTCTCAGCTACGATTTGCTCAAATACATCTTCTAGTCCTCTCTCTCCAGTCCCTCCGGGATTCCAATTATTCTGACATTGGAACGCTTCATGGTGTCACTTATTTCTCTGATTCTATTTTCATGGATTCTGAGTTGTTTTTCCCTGGCCTCCTCTTTTCCCTTTTTATCTATTATATTGTCTTCCAGGTTGTTTATTTGCTCTTCTGCCTCAGTTACCCTAGCTGTTAGATTATCTAGATTGGAATGGATCTCATTTATAGCATTTTTAAGTTCTGCCAATTCACCTTTTATTTCTACCCTTAGAGACTCTATGTTGCTATTAATTGATTTCTCCATTCTAGCCATTGTCTTCACAATTGCTAGCCTGAATTCCATCTCTGACATCTTGGTTATATCTGCATCCATTTGTAAATCTGCAGCATAAGTCATAATCTCTGAGTCTTTTCTATTTTGGGGGCTCCTCCTCCTAGTCATTATGTGGATGGGTGTTTGAGGGAATGTTTAGAGTCCAAATTATTGACCAGAACCCAAGCAAGATGCACCTGTTTTCTTGGGACCTTAGGGTTGCTGGCCTCTTGTTTTCCCAGCCTGTCTTCTGCAGGAGGGGCCTGCCGCGCTGTTACTCAGGCAACCCTGTTTGGGCGGAGTTGCCCTGCGCCCCTGTCGTGGGGGATGGGCTCAGCGGGAATCAGTTTTTTGGGCTTTTGTTCTCTGGCGGCTTTCCCTGGCGGCTTTCCGCATCTCTTCCGCGAGTCAGAGCAGAAGAGACCGTTTCCAACCCTCTGCCTCAGAGCAGAGAGACCGCAGTCTGTTCTTCAGTGAGCTCTCCAGGCCACACTGTCTCCGTTTCTGTCCGTGCTGCTATAAACTGCAGCGTCCTGGGTTGTGCGCCCCTCCGCAGCGCCCCCAGTCCTGCCTCCAGGTCGGGGCACGTCTCTGCCCTTTGTGCTTCTAAAACCGCCAGCCACTCTCAGTTCGTGTGGCGCTCCAGGTTTCCGCTCCGGGGGCTGCCCTAAAGTCCTTTCCCTGCTGCTACCGGTCTGCGAGTCTGTGCCCGTCCCCAGCGTGCGAGGCTATCACTCACCGGTGGTGTAGGATCCCCACGGTCAGGCACCCTCCCGCTGCTGTTTATCCTCCAATATCTGCCCACGGAATCGCGGCTCCCCGCTTCGTACCTAGATCTTCTTAGATCTCAGGCTGGTTTCGTGGGTGCTCAGAGTGGTCTGGTAGATATCCAGCTCAATTCCGCGGACCAGTTGAAATAGGGTCCCCTACTCCTCTGCCATCTTTCCCCCCTCCTGGCCATTATTTCTTTAAGTAAGTTTTCTGCCCCTATTTCTCCCTTCTTTTGAGACTCATTATGTGTATATTGGCGACTTGACGTTGCTGTATAAGTCCTTCAGATTTTCTTTACTCTGTTTCATTTCTTTTTCCTTTTGCTCCTCTAACTGGATGATTTCAAATGACTTATCTTTGGGTTCCCTGATTACTTCTGCTTGATCAAATCCATTGTTCAAACACTCTAGTGAGTTTTTCAGTTCAGTTATTATCTTCTTCAGCTCTAAAATTTGTTTGTCCTTTTTAATATTTTCTCTTTGTTTTGTTCATGCATTATTTTCCTGATAGTGTTGAGCATCTTCGTGACAGTTTTTTGAATAATTGATCAGTAATTCCTCTACTTCCGTTTCTTTATGATGTGTTTCTAGAGATTTCTTTTGTTCCTTTCATTGAATAATTCTTTCCTGTCTTCATGTTCTTTGTAACTTTGTGTTGATATCCCCACATCTGAAAAAAATAGCCACCTCTCTCAGTCTTCATAGACTAGCTTCATGCAGGGAAAGATCTTCACCACTCAGACCAACTAGAGATCCTGGGGACACCTCAGATCTTTTTTGTGAGTATATCTGTCTGAACTTGTGTGTGAAGATTACAGGGGTTTGCTGGTTTCTAATTTTTCAGGAGTTCCTAACCTCTTGCTCTCTTTGCTGTCTGTCTTCTGTACCCTGGCACTCTGAAGCAGCAATACACCAACCAGATCTTTTTTTTTTTTTTTCCTCAGTAGCCTTTAGGTATCTAGATTTTGCCAAGTTCTGTCAGTTCTCTGAGACAGGATGGACATAAACTAGAATGTTGGGCAGCCTACTGAAAAGCCAGGAAGTTTGACACATGTTCCACTCTTCTTTTTCCACACTTAAGGAGGCGCTTCTGAGCTGTATCAACCTGCTGGGACCTCTGGAGCACCAGCACCCTGCCCAGCTTGTTCTTAGAAGCCCCCATGCATCTATAGTATGTCAGGTCCCATCAGTACTTCAAGACAAGCAAGACAGAAGCCAGTCCCTCAGGCAGCACCCCTTCACATTCCAACCAGAAGTCCAATTGTTGGATATTTGGTCTACTCTTCTCTTTCCTTCCCCAGGGTAAAATGGAAGCTGAGAATTTCCTCCCAATCATGTGCTATTGCACTGGTGTGGAGGGCAGACTGTGGTGAGAGCATGCCACAAATTTTCCTACTGACTTCAAAACAGCTGATTTTGTGCTCACCTAGAAGGCAGAAGTCTCTTAACTAGTTTCTGAATTTCTCACAATGGGAATTGGTCTTTGTATTGTTCCTTGGGAGAAAAGAGGGTCTGGGTCTTCCTATTCCACCAGAACCCCTGGGTATTCTGTTTTATACATTTTTTAAATTTATTGCATCATGCATCATTGCCTGGTAATGAGCATTGGTAATAAGATGTTTTAAAACAACAATCATAATAATGATTATATTAATATTGATTAAACCTTATAGAGCACTTCCTACATGTCAGGTACTGATCGAATGGCTTTATAGAGGTTATTAAATTCATTTAACAGATATGAAAACTGAGGTACAAAAAAGTAAATTGTCTAAAGTTATGCACCTACATGGAGCTGGGATTCCAATCCAGGCCATCCATATCCATAGTCCACTTTCTCAAACCCTCTGAGATGATACTCAATACATTTGCTGAGTGGATCACTGAGTCCCAACCTGAATCTCCCATCTCCTTTTCTATGATTCACTGTTGGATCTGTTCTAGGAAACTGTTCTTTACCTTCTACTTGCATCTCCCCAGAAAGTTTGGATTTAAAATTCCTCATGTACAACTTCCCATGCAGTGTACTCCTCCCCTGTTTTATTCTACCAAATGAGTTCCTCAACTTCTTTTACCATCTTCATCTCAAATGTAATCAACCTTGACATGAAAATGGTCACTTGAATCCTAAATGCTGCTCAGTTCACTTCAGATCATAGCAACTCATCTTCAGGCTCAAGAATCTTTAATGAACCTGCAAAGTACTTTCATCTCACTTCACAAGTGGAAAGCTAAAGGAGAGTGAGCAACCACATTGGAATAGTAATAAAAACAAAGGCTTCATGATAGCTGTTCTAGCCATGCATTTTGGATATGAATTTATTTACAAATGATTACATTTAATGTGGGACATTGAGTTCTTCAAATTTTTATAGGGACAACATTTTATTCTTTGTACACTAAAAACATAAGACGTAATTTTAAAAATCTTTAAGATTCCATTTTGTCACCCTGGGAAGAATGACACTTCAGTAATTTTTAAAAGGCCTCCTCACTCTTATAAAGTAACACGCATTAGGCTCATAGCTGCATGGCAGCATTAAAGTTTAACTGTAGTCCTATGCAACAGGATATAAATTCTATCCATCAAGTGCTCACAAAGAGTAATGATAAAATTTAAAGTTAATATTTATATTTTTGTTCTAGAAATCCCGCGCCGTTCACTGCATACTTCCTACCTGGCAGTGATCCTGAGTTTTTTGTGAAACCTCGGGTTGGAGAACTTCCTCCTTTTGACACTGAAGGAACTGTCCTCCTTGTGGGTTTTAAACCCCGAATGTACAGTAGGAAATACAAAGCAACATTGGCAATACAGGTGAGTTCTTTGATGTCACTAAAGGCATGAAAGGAGAAAAGGTTTCACCCAAGTAAAGAATAGCAACATTACCTTGCAAAAGCCAACATATTTCAACTACTCTGTCTTGTTTTAATTTTCTTTTGCCCAGTAAAGAACTTGTAAATATGGAATATAGCAAAAAAGTTATCATCACCAGTGGGAAGTAAGAAATTATTTCTCTTCCATATTAAGAAAATGCAGAAGAGATAAATATTGACTGTAAAGTGATTTGTATATTCACATATTGTTATCTGTAATAACACATTCAAGGACTTCAGGTGATTTGAGACCGAGATTTTGAAATCTTTAATTAAGGCATAAGGTACTGTCAAAATGTTAAAGTCGAAAATGAAGAAAATTAAATAGAAGATAAAACTGATTTTGAATGGAGAAAAACACAATGTAGTGAGCCATTAATATAAAAGTCTGCTCAAGTGATCATCTTATTAAAAGGTAAGGTAAACACAATTTTGAAAATTTATGTAGTGAGCAAAATTTCTCCATCAGATTTCACACATGTATTTTACTAATAGCTTTTAGGCTAAAGAGAACTTTCAAATTATTTCTGAAAAGATGACTATTGCCAGTATCTAGTTTCAGTAGCACAGACACAAAGGACGTGTGGTCATGTTTCAAGACACAACCACTGGTGCCAAAGTGACTACTAGACTTCTAAATCAGACATTAATTAGGCAGTGCCATGGGCAGAAAAATGTGTTGTTACCGTTTTAATGAATAGAGAAAAGAATAATGTTGAATATGTCTCAAGAAAATTATTTATATTTTTCATCTTTCTGGGAATTCTTACAACCCAGGTAATAAAAATCTAAAACCTCTGGAGCCTTGCTGCACATCGCCCTTTGCTATATAGATGCTTGATTTAAAATGATCATGTCGTACCTGCTCCTTAAGAATAAGGACATACTCTTACTCTAAGGGGATTAAATGACATATTTAAAAACAGGTTTACAAATGAAAATGATGTTTATTTCACCTAGTGAACATTTCTGAAATTAACTATGTTGGGGGCTTTCCCAACAAAATCTGTGCCTGGTTTCCCTATGTTGATTTGACAATTAAATCACTGGAAGCAGAATTAAAGGGTTTCTGTGAGAGAATAAGTTGACATATGGGATCAAATGAAAATGTGAAATTTTCATTTAGTCTGAAGTGGTACAGTCTGAGAAAGCTTTTGTGGGGAAAATTGAGATTGTAATGTGTTTAAGAAGTCACTATTTTGTTGATTCTATTTTTATTTTGGAAAATTCCAAATGTGAGTAGAAATAGAATAATTAATCTACATACATTCATCTTCCAGTATGAACACTTATCAAATCATGGCCAATTCAAGTATATTCCCACCCCCTTCCCCATATTCCATATTAATTTGAAGAAAATCCCAGACATCCTATTTTCTTCAACTATTTCCTATTAATCTCTAAAAGACCAAAATTGTAACCATGATACCATTATCACATCTAAAAATTTACAATAATTTCTTAATATCACGACATCAGATATCCATTTAGTGTTCAAATTTCCAATTGACTCATAAATCTCATATTTTTTAACTTAAAAAAAGTATTAACTTACAAGAAGTTGCAAAAATAGTACATAGAGTCCTGTGAATCCTTCTCCCAGCTTTTCCCAATGGTGAGATTTTATAGAGCTATAGTACTATATTTAAATACTGTTAACTAAGCTAGAGACCTTATTTCATTTTCAGCATTTTTCACATATATTTGTGTGTGTGTGTGGTTCTAGGCACTTTGAACCCATGTATAGATCTGTATAACTACAGTCACAACTGCGATACAGAACTCTTCCAACACAGCTGTGAGAACTGGTAACAGTGTGGAAACTGTCCTGCTAACTCCTTACGGTCACATCTAATACTGTAACTCCTTCTTTACCCTGGCAACCACTAACCTTTTCTCCATCTCTACGATTTTCTAATTTCTAGAATATTACATAAATGGAATCATACTCTATGTAACCTTTGGAGATTGGCTTTTTATGCTGAGTATAATGCCCTTGAGTCATAAAATTTATTGCATATATCAGATCAATGACTTTGAAATCACGGTTCAAACATTGTCTGATTCTAAAACCCTGCTCTTAATGACAACACCATGATGTCTCACATGATAAATGTGAAGAATTTTAAAAGTTAATTCATTATCTAAATAAAAATTGCTGTGTACCGTAGTATTATCATCTCTTTTAAACTGTTGATTTTAAGCATTAAATCAATTAATACTTATATATGAAACATATGACCTTCATTGTGTTTTACTTAGAAATAAAAATGAGGATCTTTAAGAACAGTTTAGTTAAATATTAACCTACAGAAACTTCAACAACTACATTAGCAAGCTTCATGGGTTCCCTTTCAATTAAACCATATTTAGAATGATTAAAAACTGCTTTTTCCCTATTGTTAAACAAGGCATATAGCACTAGCTTTGAGAGACTTAAGTTAACTTAGTCAGACTGTTACAAAAAGCAATGTTATCCAAAGAGAATAAATAGTCCACTCAGCTTTCCATGGTGGACATGATAAATCTTAAACAGTTTATACAAAAATATGAAAGCTATCCGAATTATCCAAGATAAAACATATAATGCTTGTACAAAAGTAATATCTATGGACCTGTTATAACTAGAGACATAATCAGATGTAAGTAATATGTATGTAAATGCATTGCTTTTAAAGGAATAAATCATTGTCACGAAACTGTAAGAAATGGCATTTTATTTATATATATAAATCATGGTTTGTATTTTCTCTTAAGCAGACCTGAAATAGGGATTCGAATTCAAGTAGCATATTTCCTACATGATCTCAAGAAACAGATGCAGGAAAGCCAAGATATGAGACAGAAAAGGAATAGAAACCAATAAAGGGTGCTTTTTCAAGGCAATTACCACAGTGGGCATCTGGAATTTAATCCCATGGGATTTCTATGGAAAATAGTGTGGAACACACTACAGAATATTTACACCTGATGGGGCTAGAGAGTTGAGGGGGGTTGTTTTTTGTTTTGTTTTGTTTTCTGAAAAACTCTTGAGTCAAGAGGTATAGATATTGGCAATTGGAAGCTGGGGCAGGCAATGAAATGGAAATACCTGAGGGATGTGGGTCGGCACAGCCCACATCTACTAATGGGCTGTTTCCATTCATAAGAATGTGTCCTTTAAAGCATAGCTTTGAGCATTCATTCCGTGAGTTCTTTGGCTGATACCTTTTCATACTACAAAGACATTACTGAAATATGGAAATTTCATCTGTTTAAAAAATAGTTGTTTTTTTTAAAATTTCTTTAAATAAGTAGTTGAGGAGTATAATTGTCAATTTGACGTTCTTTTGTAAAACCAACAGTGATTCTCAGAGGCACTAGTGCCGTGGAGGTATTGATTTATTCTTATATTATTTTAACATAAGCTTTTTAATTTATATTTTCAAAAGGAGATTCAAGAGTGGAAGACACAGAGCTATATCTTTAAAGTATTTTCAAAAACACAATGAGTCACTGTATTTATTTACAACTTGAACTCTAGAAATGAGAACTGTAATATTTAATTTTTATAAAATAAACATATTCTTATTACCATATAGAGTGTTGGAATAAAGGACATGAATGACTTCTTACAAATTTATTTTATATTTGGATTATATATATTTATGTATATATATATACATATATATATACACACATACACACTCAGCATCACTTATGGCAAAATTATTTGAATCTTAATTGAAATGCATACAATAACATTTAGGATTTTAAAAATAGTGTCCTTATAGATAATTATTTTCAAAGGGTCTTGGAGATGTGTCAGGTGAAGGTACAAATCCCTACATGTCGTTCCCATTTGTACCTACTACATTCCAAATAGGAGTGTACATTCCTTCATGTAGCTCACTCCTGAGCACCACTGAGTGTTGGTCATAGGAGCAGTGCCCTTCAAGTACCTCATGCATATGTACTCATGAAGTGGGTCACCTGTAATGTAAAAATTTACAATGATATATGCACAATCACCAAAATGTAGCTTTGTTTTTCAAGTTGAGCATCCTATGTGAAGTAAAATGTTATTTAACCTAGGTATAGTATAGTCTTTGGTTTGTTCTGCTTTTGACTCCTTGATTCAGAATACACAATTACTATGAACACTGGATAGAAGGGCCAGTTCTGATTAAAATAGGGTCATTCCAGATGTGTAAGAAAGTCCTGCACTTAACATTCTTCGATTGATATCACATTACCCCTTAAGCCCTGGCTGATGTTACTGCAATATTCACTTAGCGTGGATTTATCCTAAATGAGTTTTCTGACCATACATGGTACAAATCTTCTTGTGGGGAAGAAGACCCAGATAAACACAACACCGGAAATTCTGTAAGAGCAGTGGGATTTAAGTATGAACATAGACATACAGAAAATGCTAGACTGTAATTCAATATTGCCATCCTGTGCATATATGCAGAAAAAAATGATGGATTTTTTAAATAAATCCCTAAGTTGTACTAACTTGGATTTAGATTAT
Organism: Halichoerus grypus; assembly: GCF_964656455.1. Lineage (NCBI taxonomy): Eukaryota > Metazoa > Chordata > Mammalia > Carnivora > Phocidae > Halichoerus > Halichoerus grypus. Next base: position 100,810,431 of record NC_135727.1, on the reverse strand, counting down.
AACTGTCATTAATGATTTTTCACAATTCTCAGAAATTTCAAATGGTTCGATTAATTGTAGACTTTCATAATCTAAAAAAACAGAAGCTCAACATATTTTACCAGTCGGTTCTATAGCCATGCCTAAGTTGTCATGGATCAGTTCTTGCAAAGTATGGTTTCGGTTAGTTACATAGTTCATGCTGGGCAACAGTTTCATGCAAAGAAAATAGATTGCTTCCCCTTAGATCAGATGGATGCTTATTTCACCCACAGGGCAGACCTCTAACTGAGAGACTTTTTAGTGAGTGGTTCTTAATTCATAAAGCTAAATGCTTTCTTGAATTTATTTCCCATGTTAATTATTTATTATGGGCACACTTTCAGTTTTGTACATTTCCCATACCTTGCATGGAGAAGAGAGACCGTATTAATTTGGTAAACTTTTTCCTATAGCTTTCTCAGTCCCTGAATATTTCATGTAAAATCTCTCCTCTCTTTGTTTTCAGACACCGGACATGTACTGGTTGTATGATATCAATGGATTACCTCAAGTTACCGTGCCACCGATGAATGTAAAAGCCAAAATTGACACTACTAATGAGAGGTTTCAGAGCAAGCCAGTTCGTCGGCGCAATATTATCCGTGAAAATGCTAAACTCACAAGGACGGGGGTGTCCTCTACCATCAAGGGTGCACCTTTGATGTTGAAGAATAAATAAATACTTTTTTCCAAAATATTTTTTGGCCTTAAGTAGAATTAAACATATTTTCATGATTGTTCTTTCATCTTTTGGAATATTTCTGATGAGTAATGTTTCAATTATAATAGGCCTTCTCTATTTTATTTTTTAAACTCTATGTTGCACCTGATTTCTGTTATGTGTGTCTTTTAAAATGGACTAGTTGCAATTATTGGGATTGGTTCACTTTTAAGGTGCGGGGTACGTTTGTAGTAAAAAAATGATTTCAGGGGCGCCTGGGTGGCTCAGTTGGTTAAGCGACTGCCTTCGGCTCAGGTCATGATCCTGGAGTCCCGGGATCGAGTCCCGCATCGGGCTCCCTGCTCAGCAGGGAGTCTGCTTCTCCCTCTGACCCTCCCCCGTCTTGTGCTCTCTCTCTTTCATTCTCTCTCTCAAATAAATAAATAAAATCTTTAAAAAAAAAAAAAAATGATTTCAACTTAAAAATCGATGCATGTAAGTATATGTAGTCCATCCACTCCTATATTGAGCCTTTAAATAATATAGATATATTTCAAAATGATCCTGGGGAAAATTCATTTTCTCAAAGTAAAGGAAAAGTATTTTGCTCAGTACTTATCATTCAGGAAAAATATAATAATAAATAGCCAATATGGACCATCTTGAAGAGAATTTGGCACAAAATGACTGGCTTTACCACAAATTTTTCATTCATACGATTTTAAGGACATCACTTACCCTTTTTGTGCCCTGTTTTCTTATGTGCGAAACAAAAGAACTATAGTAGGACAAGAATTGGCAAACTATATAGATCTAGTCTACTGCCTGTTTTTATATACCTACTAACAGATAAAAGATTTTTACATTTTTAAATGATTGAAATAATTAATAGAAGAATATTAAGTAACATAAGAAAATTGCATAAAATTCAAATTTCAGGGTGGCCTGGGTGGCTCAGTTGGTTAAGCATCCAACTCTTGATTTCAGCTGAGGTCATGATCTCAGGGTCCTGGGGTCAAGCCCCGCATTGGGCTCTGTGCTCAGAGGGGAGTCTGCTTGTGATTCTCGCTCTTCCTCTCCCTCTGCTCCCCCACTCCGTGCGTGCTCTCTCTCTAAACTAATAAATAAATAAATACATCTTTTTTAAAAATTCAGATTTTATTGTCTATAAATAAAGTTTTATGAAAGCATAGTCCCAGTCATGTCTTTGTGTCCTGTCGATGTCCTGTCCTGTTACATGCATTTCCGTGCTGTAACCCCAAGCTCCAATGGACGGAAACCATATAGCTACAAAGTTTTAAAGATTTACTCTCAGGTACTTTACAGAAAATATTTGGTAACCCTCTACTAGAGTAGGAATGGCCTTTAGGAACCACTGTAGGTTGATTATAATTTCTTCCCAAGGTGTTAAGTGGAATTGTAGGGACACATCTATGCAATCACTTAGTTTTGTCTGCAGGTATTGAAGTAGAGGAGAGTGGAGGCCCATGTACCTCAGATTTGCCATCCCCAAAAAGGACAAAAGCTAAAATTCTGTGACTCTCCAAAAGCGTTTCTTCTTCTCTGGCTCTCTAAAGATATTTCTTTGAGTAGAATCATAGATTATCTGTCTGTCCTTTCTTCTGCTGTACTGTGTGTGTGAGGAGGGGTTTGGTCAGTCTCTGAGTATATTTCTCACAAAGCCTTTATAAAACTTCCCCAAATCCTTAGGAAAGTAAAATCATATTTGCCATGAACATATGGTGTTTATATTGGTGTTTTTATATTTTGGTGTTTATGGTAATACATAATACTTAAAAAATCTTAAACCTCTTACGTTGAGCCTTCACAATTGCTCTCCTATCTGAAATTCTCCAATAATTTGAAACTGTTGCACTGTATACTTTCCACTATTTCTTAGTCCAGCACTTGTGAATATCAATGGCCCCTAAGACCAAAAGGCATCAAATTAATTCAGAGACTAGAGCAGTTACACGGGGAGTATGGCAAGTAACCAGAAAGCGGTCTAACAATATCCACAGACTTCTTCCTTATCTCTAGAGGACAAAGAACATGCTATAGTGTGCTAAAGTTTATATCTTCATATTGAAAAAGGAGTTTGAAAAAGCAGTAAGAGGTTTTACTTGGAGTTTCTTATTTGAGGACCACAATTTGCTCATTAGTAAGTGAATTTCCTATAGAATGAAAGATAAGATTTTTCTGGGAATCTAAAAGTTCCATGTGTGCTAAGACTGCACATTCTTAAATATACATATGCTGATTTAGAATTTGATTGTAGATTCTTTAAACCTTGATCAAATATCTATTAATTCACTTATGTGTTTATGCCCTTACTTATTAAACAGGTATTAAGTACTGCTCCAAGCTACTCACCCTTGATATAAAAACAAATGAACCCTGATCAGACCTCTCCTGCAAGTGCCCCCCTGACCGATGGAGAAGACATGTGTGAGCAGGTAGTTTCCAGAACATATGGAAGGTGTTGTGATTGAGACCTTGGTATAAAAACACAGAGGTGGGGACCTGGCTAGGGAGTGAGAAAAGGCCTCAGGGAAGATGTAACATTTGATGAGGATATTAACGGAGTTGGAGTCTTCCAGGTATAGAAGGGGAGTATGACCTCTGAGACCGGGTGGAGGAACATGTTCCAAAGCATACAAATGTGACAGAACATGGCATGTCCAGAGACAAGTAAGTGGTGGTTGGAGCTCAGGATAAGTGATTTGGGGAGTGATAGAAAATGTGGGAACAAATGCAGGTGGGAACAGAATGGCTTAAAGTAACTCAAATGAAGGGCTAAGAAAATGGGTTCAAATTAGGATGCACTGCTTTAGGTAAATATAGAATATGTATATTGAAATGACCAGTTAGCAGGTAGATATAGTCATATGGAACTTAGAACATGGGTTTGATTCTGATACAAATTTTGTGACTTATTGGTGAATTGGTATGAGTCAAAAGCAAAGCTATACATGATAATGCTTATAGAAAACTTGTTAAGAGCAGTGGTTCTCAAACTCTAGTATGCATTAGAATTATCTAAGTTGACTGCTAAAAATGCAAAGTGTGAACAGAAACATTTGAAAGAGGGAGCCTGGGTGACTCGGTTGAGCCTCTGCCTTCGGCTCAGGTTATGATTCCCACCCCCCCTTCTTGGATTGGGTTCGAGTCCTGCATCCACGTTGGGCTCCCTGCTCAGCGGGCAGCCTTCTTCTCCCCTCCCTCTGCCCTTCCCCCTGCTCATGCTTGTGTGCTCTCTCTCTCTCTAGTAAATAAATAAAATCTTAAAAAAAAAAGAAACATTTGAAACATTTGAAAGGAAATAGGAATGTCAAGGGGCCCTAGAATGAAGCTGGGAGGCCCCTGGGGAAGCTGGTCTTATGCACCTTGACACCTGCATGAAACATGGAGCCTTTAGACTCTGCCACCCACAAACTGCCACAGCCTGTTGGAATCCTCAGAATGAGGCTTGTTTTTCTTTACTATAACCGAGCAACTAGCAAGGTAACCTATCATATATATATATATATATATATATATATATATATATATATATATACCAGTGCTAATTATTTTTGCCTCTATAAACTTTGTCTTTCTGTTCCCTCCTTGGAGCACATTTCAGGCTTCTCCTAAATCTGTGTCTCCCGTATTTGAAGTCCTAAAGACCCCAAATAAACTTCTGGTTTGCTTTGCAGGCTCAGCTCAGTTCTTTCTTGTTTGGCAAGAGTTATAAGGGTCACTTTTCTTCATTCTGATTCTTTATATTTGGGGCTACATGCAAGACTCTACATTTTAATATGTGTTTATCTAAGGTTTGCACGTTAAGACGCAATATTGATGAAGAAAAGAGGGGCATGGATAAAACTCTGAAAACCATTTAAAGAGTAGCAAGCAGAGAAAAGAGGCAGTGGTGTAAACTGAGAAGACACTGCCTAAAGAAAGAAGAAACATCTAGATCCTGCTCCTGACTTTGGGGTACGCCAGTCAGGGGTCTTGTGCCCACTGAGCCAACCAACCATATAGCACGGTTCCTAGAGAACAGACAGGACAATGTCGGGTATTTACCACTGGGAAGGAAAGGGTTAAAGGGGGGTTGTAAGAAGCCTGGGGAAAGTTTTGAATCCTGTCCAACCTCCCTGTAAACAGATTGTTGAAACATACTTGTGGGAAGAAAAAAGTGTTATTCATTTAGGGTCTTTTTTCTAACCAAAGTCAGTATTGTAAGGTTTTGTTTGTAGCAATTGTTGACTGAGAAAAGAGGCAGAGCTGAAGTAAAAGCATTTATTTGGTGTCTTAGAATTGCAGTTTGGGGAGCACAGATTTGGCCAGCAACCCAAATCGTGTCCCCTCAGGGAACAAAAGCGAAAGGCTTTTAAAGACAAAAGGGGATGCTGGTATATGTTGTTTACAAAGAATTTTGATTGGTGTTGGTGGCAGGAAACTAATCTTGGGCTGAATATAATTGGTTGCTAAGGCTATCACTAAGCAAATGTGCATTACTGTAGCAAAGGAAGCTGCAGGTGTTCGGTCTGAGTCCTTGGAGTATTTGCCGTTTGGCCCAGTTCAAAATTTGACAGTTCCACCCAATGAGGATGTGCATAAGGCCCACCACCTTAATGGCCTTCCAGCTCCATTTTAAAGCCCCTGGACATAAGTGACCCCATTTCATTTCACCTTTCACACAACTTCTTTCAGTCTTTGGATTTCTAAAAATGTCTTCATTTTGTCATTTTGAATTACACTTTTTCTTGGTATAGAATTCTGAGTTCCTAATTATTTTCTCCCCAGCGCTTTGAAGCTATTACCTCAGCACTTTGAAGCTATTTTCTTTTTTTTTTTTTTAAGTTTATCTATTTTTTTAGTAAGTTCTACACCCAACATGGGGCTGAAATTCATGACCCTGAGATCAAGAGTCTCATGCTTTTCTGATTGAGCCAGCCAGGCGCCCCTGAAGCTATTTTCTATGGCCTTCCTTGTTTATAATGAGAAGTCTGTTGTATGTCAAGTTGTTAACTTGTAGGTAAACTGACATTTCTTTTTAGCTTTAAGATTTTTTCTTTCATGCTTGATTTCCTAAAAATGTCTCTATTGCATATCTAGAAATAGATTTATCATGTCATTATTTTGTTGCTGTATTATTATTAATTATATCATTATACTTGGTACTCAAAGTATACTATCAATTTGAGTACTTTGATCTCTTTTCAATGGCAGGAAATTCTCGGTTAATATCATCACATATTCCTTATCTGCCATTGCCTGTATTCTCTTTATTCTGGAAAGGCATCCCAAGAGATCAGGCCTGAGGTTTAAGTGTAAAGGACCTCACTAGATCTTGGGGGAATCTTGTGCATATGTTTTACCTCTTATCTCTTTGCTGTGTGGTAAGTTAAGTATTCAGTGCTATCTTCCAAGTCAGTAATAATTTCTTCAGCAATGTTCTGCTTAGAGTTTATCCTATTGGTTTTCGTGTCTACTCTGATAGTTATTATTTCTCACATTTAGTAAGTTTTTTATATTTACCTTTTTAACATACGTAACTTCTTGTTTAATATTTTCTTGTTCCCTCTTGAATGTTAAGTTTTTATCTCTTTGAGTATCTTAGCCATGCTTACTATAAAACATTTCACAAGTGTGAAAGAAAACCCTTCAGCAGAAATTTGCAATGGGGCAGGATTGTCAGGTACTGCACAATGAGTGTTAAGAGTATGGGGAGGTACCAACAGGAACTGATGAATCACTCCCATCCTCTAATACTGATATAGGAACTTTTGACATCTGTATAACAGATAAGGTCATCCTCCCTACATGCACAGGTCAGCGGTATTTGTGAGACCCCAAGACAATGTTCGTCCAAAGTTATCTGCTTCATTCATGCCTATAATTCTCTGTTACCAATAGTTTCATGTTGCACATCATCTCTTTCAAAAGGCAAATATCACTAGACCCTAGATCTGAGTCCTCAATATCCACATTCATCCTCCCACATGACCCCACTGCCAGTTGGATAAAGAGCAAGGAACTGATCTGGGAAAAACCATCAGATTGCCTCTCTAGGAGAGGTTCTTTTGGTCTCAGTTATTTGGTTAGGTAAACTTGGGAGCTGAGGGGTGGCAATGTATGCAGCAGGCAAAACATCAGTAAGACCCGACTTCAGAGAGAGAATAAGTTAAATGGACATAGAGAGACACACCGGAGATGCTATGATGTGTCCTGCTTACTAATACCATTCCAGTGGCTTGTTCATATCACTAGGGAGGTCTGTCTGTATTGCTTATCTTTGAATTATACCTGAATCCTGACAAGCTCCTTTACACTTAAAATTCAGGCACTAATTCTTTACTTTAAATGAGTTTGCCAAAAGATTTCCTTCTGGATCTGTTTAAAGAGGAAGCACAAGAATACTAATACATGGAATAAGGGATATACGATGTTGATGGCCTCCATGTTTTACTGGGTCAGACCAAGTTGGGGTGAGGGGGATAAGTGTATAGCCAGATATAGAAATAACTACCGTGGGGTACCTTATTTATATATCTGAGTGAAGTACTTTTTTTCATTTTAACATTTTTGTGTGTATGTGTGGTAAAATACACATAAAATTGACCATTTTAACCATTAATGTACAGTTCAGCAGCATTAATTATATTCACATTGTTGTTTAACCATTACCAACATCTCTCTCCCAGAACACTTTTCATCTTTCCAACTGCATACCCATTAAACAATAACTCCCCATTCTCCCCTCCTTACAGCCCTGGCAACCACCATTCTATTTCTGTCTCTAGGAATTTGACCACTCTAGATTCCTCACATAAGTAGAATCATATAGCATTTATCATTTTATGACTGGCTTATTTCACTCAACATAATGTCCTCCAGGTTCATTCATGTTGTAGCATATGAGAGAATTTCCTTCTTTTTAAAGCTGAATAATATTCCATTGTATGTATATACCACATTTTCTTCATCCAGTCATCCATCAGTGGACACTTGGGTTGCTTCCACATTTTGTCTGTTGTGAATAGTGCCGCTATGAACCTGGGTGTGCAGATATTTGTATACAAATTTGTGTATGAATATTTGGGTCCTTGCTTTCAGTTACTGGGTATCTACCCAGAAGTGGGATTGTTGGATCATATGGTGATATTTCTAATTTTTTGAGAAACCACTGTACTCTTCTCCATAGTGCCTGCCCCATTTTACATTTGCAACAGCAATGCACAAGGGTTTTGATTTATGCACATCCTTGCCGACTGAGTTGGTAAATGTATATGTGTAGACATTTTCTGCATTATTCCCTTGTTAACCTTCTGATGCCTGCAGGGTCTGTAATGATACAACTTGTTTCTTTCCTACTGTTAAAAAAATACTAGTTTTCTCCCTACCTTTCCTCTTCATTTTATTTTAGAATTTTTCTTTGTTCACTCCACTTTCTTTTTCTCTGTTTACTTTCCTGTCCTACTATGGATTACTTGTACATTTTTTAAACACCATTTTGAGTAATATAAAGTGTTTTTAAGAGTACCTCATTATATAACTTTGTTATGATAGCTTTCTTATTATATATTCATAACTTATCACAGTTTGCTGGTATCATCATTTTATCAGTTTGAGTCAAGTGCAGCATCCTTATCTCCCTTTATATAATTTTTAAAATATTTTCTCTACATATATTTGGAACCATATCAGATAGTGTTATAATTTTTTCATCCAATATCAACCATAATTTAGAAAACTCAATAGGAGAAGAAAAGTCTATAGTATTTACCCATATGTTTGTGCACTGTATTCTTTCTTCCCTTCTTATGTTCCAGTATTCCTTCTTTTATAACATCCTTTCTGCTTAGAGAAATTTCTTTCACCTTTATTTTAGAGTAAGTCTCTTGGTAACAAATTCAACTAATTTTCCCTTGTCTCAGAATATCTGGGCTGCTTCTTCCTTTCTGAACAATATTTTCACTGGATATAGGACTCTAGGTTGACAGTTCTTTCCTTTAAGCACTTAAAAAATATGCCACTTTCTTTGTGCCTCCATGGTTTCTAATGACAAATTCATTGTCATTATCGTTGCTTTTCCCCTCTAGGTAAGGTGTCATATCTCTGTAGATGCTTGCAAGACTTTTCCTTTATTTTCATTTTTCAGAAGTTTGACTCTGATCTGTGTTGGTATGGATTGCTTTGGATTTATGCTGCTTAGAATTTTATCAGCTTCTTCAATCTTCAGTCATTTGCTAAATTTTGGGAGTTTTCCTCCATTATTTCTTCAAGTACATTTTCAGCCCTATCTTTTTTCTCCTCTCATTCTGATGACATGAATATTAGATTTCTGTCCCTGAGGCTCTGTTCATTTTTTTTTTTTTAATTCTCCTTTTCTCTGGTATTCAGATTAGAGTCAGTAGTCTTTTTTTCTGTCCCCTTCCTTGTACTGTTGGGCTCAAACAATGGGTTTTTTAAAATTCATTTATTGTATTTTTCACTTCTAAAATTTGATTCCTCCCTATATCATCCATTTCTTTGTTGAGACTTTCTATTTCTTTGCTGATATTCTCTGTTGTTTCAAAAATGCTCATAATGCTTGTTCAAGCTTTTATTTTTTGTTGAAGATGGCTGCTTTAAAATCTTTTTTTTTCAGAATACTGTCTTTATTTTTTTTAATTTTTTTATTTTTTAATTGTTATGTTAATCCCCATACATTACATCATTAGTTTTAGATGTAGTGTTCCATGATTCATTGTTTGTGCATAACACCCAGTGCTCCATGCAGAACGTGCCCTCCTCAATACCCATCACCAGGCTAACCCATCCTCCCAACCCCCTCCCCTCTAGAACCCTCAGTTTGTTTTTCAGAGTCCATCGTCTCTCATGGTTCGTCTACCCCTCCGATTTCCCCCCCTTCATTCTTCCCCTACTGCTACCTTCTTCTTTTTTTTTTTTTCTTAACATATATTGCATTATTTGTTTCAGAGGTACAGATCTGAGATTCAACAGTCTTGCACAATTCACAGTGCTTACCAGAGCACATACCCTCCCCAGTGTCTATCACCCAGTCACCCCATCCCTCCCACCCCACCCCCCACTCCAGCAACCTTCAGTTTGTTTCCTGAGATTAAGAATTCCTCATATCAGTGAGGTCATATGATACATGTCTTTCTCTGTTTGACTTATTTCGCTCAGCATAATACCCTCCAGTTCCATCCACGTCGTTGCAAATGGCAAGATCTCATTCCTTTTGATGGCTGCATAATATTCCATTGTATACATATATACCACATCTTCTTTATCCATTCATCTGTCGATGAACATCTTGGCTCTTTCCACAGTTTGGCTATTGTGGACATTGCTGCTATAAACATCGGGGTGCACGTACCCTTTCGGATCCCTACTTTTGTATCTTTGGGGTAAATACCCAGTAGTGCAATTGCTGGATCATAGGGTAGCTCTATTTTCAACTTTTTGAGGAACCTCCATACTGTTTTCCAGAGTGGCTGCACCAGCTTGCATTCCCACCAACAGTGTAGGAGGGTTCCCCTTTCTCCGCATCCCCGCCAACATCTGTCATTTCCTGACTTGTTAATTTTAGCCATTCTGACTGGTGTGAGGTGGTATCTCATTGAGGTTTTGATTTGGATTTCCCTGATGCCGAGTGATATTGAGCTCTTTTTCATGTGTCTGTTGGCCATTTGGATGTCTTCTTTGGAAAAATGTCTGTTCATGTCTTCTGCCCATTTCTTGATTGGATTCTTTGTTCTTTGGGTGTTGAGTTTGATGAGTTCTTTATAGATTTTGGATACTAGCCCTTTATCTGATATGTCATTTGCAAATATCTTCTCCCATTCTGTCGGTTGTCTTTTGGTTTTGTTGACTGTTTCTTTTGCTGTGCAAAAGCTTTTTATCTTGATGAAGTCCCAATAGTTCATTTTTGCCCTTGCTTCCCTTGCCTTTGGCAATGTTTCTAGGAAGAAGTTGCTGCGGCTGAAGTCGAAGAGGTTGCTGCCTGTGTTCTCCTTTAGGATTTTGATGGACTCCTGTCTCACATTGAGGTCTTTAAACCATTTGGAGTCTATTTTTGTGTGTGGTGTAAGGAAATGGTCCAGTTTCATTCTTCTGCATGTGGCTATCCAGTTTTCCCAACACCATTTGTTGAAGAGACTGTCTTTTTTCCATTGGACATTCTTTCCTGCTTTGTCGAAGATTAGTTGACCATAGAGTTGAGGGTCCATTTCTGGGCTCTCTATTCTGTTCCATTGATCTATGTGCCTGTTTTTGTGCCAGTACCATACTGTCTTGATGATGACAGCTTTGTAATAGAGCTGGAAGTCTGGAATTGTGATGCCGCCCGCTTTGCTTTTCTTTTTCAACATTCCTCTAGCTATGCGGGGTCTTTTCTGGTTCCATACAAATTTTAGGATTATTTGTTCCATTTCTTTGAAAAAAGTGGATGGTATTTTGATGGGGATTGCATTGAATGTGTAGATTGCTCTAGGTAGCATTGACATCTTCACAATATTTGTTCTTCCAATCCATGAGCATGGAACGTTTTTCCATTTCTTTGTGTCTTCCTCAGTTTCTTTCATGAGTATTTTATAGTTTTCTGAGTACAGATCCTTTGCCTCTTTGGTTAGATTTATTCCTAGGTATCTTATGGTTTTGGGTGCAATTGTAAATGGGATCGACTCCTTAATTTCTCTTTCTTCTGTCTTGTTGTTGGTGTATAGGAATGCCACTGACTTCTGTGCATTGATTTTATATCCTGCCACTTTACTGAATTCCTGTATGAGTTCTAGCAGTTTTGGGGTGGAGTCTTTGGGGTTTTCCACATAAAGTATCATATCATCTGCAAAGAGTGAGAGTTTGACTTCTTCCTTGCCGATTTGGATGCCTTTTATTTCTTTTTGTTGTCTGATTGCTGTGGCTAGGACTTCCAATACTATGTTGAATAGCAGTGGTGATAGTGGACATCCCTGCCGCATTCCTGACCTTAGGGGGAAAGCTCTCAGTTTTTCCCCATTGAGAATGATATTCGCTGTAGGTTTTTCATAGATGGCTTTTATGATATTGAGGTATGTACCCTCTATCCCTCTACTCTGAAGAGTTTTGATCAAGAAAGGATGCTGTACTTTGTCAAATGCTTTTTCTGCATCTATTGAGAGGATCATATGATTCTTGTTCTTTCTTTTGTTAATGTATTGTATCATGTTGATTGATTTGCGGATGTTGAACCAACCTTGCAGCCCAGGGATAAATCCCACTTGGTTGTGGTGAATAATCCTTTTAATGTACTGTTGGATCCTATTGGCTAGTATTTTGGTGAGAATTTTTGCATCCATGTTCATCAGGGATATTGGTCTGTAATTCTCCTTTTTGATGGGGTCTTTCTCTGGTTTTGGGATCAAGGTAATGCTGGCCTCATAAAATGAGTTTGGAAGTTTTCCTTCCATTTCTATTTTTTGGAACAGTTTCAGAAGAATAGGTATTAATTCTTCTTTAAATGTTTGGTAGAATTCCCCTGGGAAGCCATCTGGCCCTGGGCTTTTGTTTGTTGGGAGATTTTTGATGACTGCTTCAATTTCCTTAGTGGTTATAGGTCTGTTCAGGTTTTCTATTTCTTCCTGGTTCAGTTTTGGTAGTTGATACATCTCTAGGAATGCATCCATTTCTTCCAGGTTATGTCATTTGCTGGCATAGAGTTGCTCATAATATGTTCTTATAATTGTTTGTATTTCTTTGGTGTTGGTTGTGATCTCTCCTCTTTCATTCATGATTTTGTTGATTTGGGTCATTTCTCTTTTCTTTTTGATAAGTCTGGCCAGGGGTTTATCAATCTTGTTAATTCTTTCAAAGAACCAGCTCCTAGTTTTGTTGATCTGTTCTACTGTTCTTTTGGTTTCTATTTCATTGATTTCTGCTCTGATCTTTATTATTTCTCTTCTCCTGCTGGGTTTAGGCTTTATTTGCTGTTCTTTCTCCAGCTCCTTTAGGTGTAGGGTTAGGTTGTGTACTTGAGACCTTTCTTGTTTCTTGAGAAAGGCTTGTATTGCTATATACTTTCCTCTTAGGACTGCCTTTGCTGCATCCCAAAGATTTTGAATAGTTGTGTTTTCATTTTAATTGGTTTCCATGAATTTTTTAAATTCTTTAATTTCCTGGTTGACCCATTCATTCTTCAGTAGGATGCTCTTTAGCCTCCATGTATTTGAGTTCTTTCCAACTTTCCTCTTGTGATTGAGTTCGAGTTTCAAAGCATTGTGGTCTGAAAATAGGCAGGGAATGATCCCAATCTTTTGGTACCGGTTGAGACCTGATTTATGACCTAGGATGTGATCTATTCTGGAGTATGTTCCATGGGCACTAGAGAAGAATGTGTATTCCATTGCTTTGGGATGGAATGTTCTGAATATGTCTGTGAAGTCCATTTGGTCCAGTGTGTCATTTAAAGTCTTTATTTCCTTGTTGATCCTTTGCTTAGACGATCTGTCCATTTCAGTGAGGGGGGTGTTAAAGTCCCCCACTATTATTGTATTGCTGTCGATGTGTTTCTTTGCTTTTGTTATTAATTGCCTTATATAATTGGCTGCTCCCATGTTAGGGGCATAGATATTTACAATTGTTAGATCTTCTTGTTGGGTAGACCCTTTAAGTAGGATATAGTGTCCTTCCTCATCTCTTATTACAGTCTTTGGTTTAAAATCTAATTTGTCTGATATAAGGATTGCCACCCCAGCTTTCTTTTGGTGTCCATTAGCATGGTAAATGGTTTTCCACCCCCTCACTTTCAATCTGGGGGCGTCTTTGGGTCTAAAATGAGTCTCTTGCAGACAGCATATCGATGGGTCTTGTTTTTTAATCCAATCTGATAGCCTGTGTCTTTTGATTGGGGCCTTTAGCCCATTTACATTCAGGGTAACTATTGAAAGATAGGAATTTAGTGCCATTGTATTGCCTGTAAGGTGACTGTTACTGTATATTGTCTGTGTTCCTTTCTGGTCTATGTTGCTTTTAGGCTCTCTCTGCTTAGAGGACCCCTTTCAAGATTTCTTGTAGGGCTGGTTTCGTGTTTGCAAATTCCTTTAGTTTTTGTTTGTCCTGGAAGCTTTTTATCTTTCCTTCAATTTTCAATGACAGCCTAGCTGGATATAGTATTCTTGGCTGCATATTTTTCTCATTTAGTGCTCTGAATATGTCCTGCCAGTCCTTTCTGGCCTGCCAGGTCTCTGTGGATAGGTCTGTTGCCAATCTAATGTTGCTACCATTGTAGGTTACATATCTCTTCTCCGGAGCTGCTCTCAGGATTTTCTCTTTGTCTCTGAGACTCGTAAGTTTTACTATTAGATGTCGGGGTGTTGACCTATTTTTATTGATTTTGAGAGGGGTTCTCTGTGCTTCCTGGATTTTGATGCCTGTTTCCTTCCCCAAATTAGGGAAGTTCTCTGCTATAATTTGCTCCATTATACCTTCTGCCCCTCTCTCTCTTTCTTCTTCTTCTGGGATCCCAATTATTCTAATGTTGTTTCGTCTTATGGTATCGCTTATCTCTTGAATTCTGCCCTCGTGATCCAGTAGTTGTTGATCTCTCTTTTTCTCAGCTTCTTTATTTTCCATCATTTGGTCTTCTATATCACTGATTCTCTCTTCTGCCTCATTTATCCTAGCAGTTAGTGCCCCCATATTTGATTGCACCTCATTAATAGCCTTTTTGATTTCTACTTGGTTAGATTTTAGTTCTTTTACTTCTCCAGAAAGGGTTTCTCTAATAACTTCCATGCTTTTTTCAAGCCCAGCTAGTATCTTTAAAGTGATGATTCTGAACTCTAGATCTGACATCGTAGTAATGTCCATATTGAGTAGGTCCCTGGCAGTCGGTACTACCTCTTGTTCTTTTTGTTGAGGTGATTTTTTCCATCTTGTCATTTTGTGCAGAGGAGAATAGATTAATGAGAGAACAAAATGGTAGCAGGGTAACAACGTCCCCAGAAAATATACTCTAAACAAATCAGAAAAGACCTGAAGCAGTGGGAAAAGAAAGGGAAAGAGAGGAAAAAAGAAAAAGAAAAAAAAAAAGAAAAAGAAAAAGTTAAAGATAAAAACAAACAAAAACAGAACAAAACAAAACAAAAAAAAACAGAATGTGATCAAATATGATCAAGCTGGTATATAGATCAGTGCCACACACTAGATTTTGGGTGTATTTTGGTCTGTTAGAAGAAAGTGCCTCCCAAAATTTTAAAGAAAGAAAAACTTATATATGTACAAAAATAAGGGTTGATATGATGAAGGGATGGAATATGACTGTAAAGATGGAAATTATAAAAAATTTTATAAAAGGATTTGATAAGTTGTTTGAAAAAAGAAAGAAGAGGATTTAAAAAAAAGAAAAAAGGGAGAGAATGTGATCAGGCAGGGGAGTAGAAAAAAACCA
Source organism: Halichoerus grypus (assembly GCF_964656455.1). Taxonomy (NCBI): domain Eukaryota; kingdom Metazoa; phylum Chordata; class Mammalia; order Carnivora; family Phocidae; genus Halichoerus; species Halichoerus grypus. Next base: position 100,795,327 of record NC_135727.1, on the reverse strand, counting down.
TACACTAGAGATTTAGAGTATATTTTGATCTGTTAGAAGAAACTATCTCAAAATTTTAAAGAGAGAACAACTTATATATATATGCCAAAAATACGGGTAACTACTATGAAGGGATAGAATATGACTCTAAAAATGAAAAATAAAAATTTTTTTTTTTTAAAAAGGGATTGATAAGATGTTGGTTGAAAAAGGGAAAAAGAAAAATTCAAAAAAAAAGAAAAAAAGAAAAAAAGACAGTTAAAAAAAATAATTTACTTTGAAAGACTAAAGAATCATGGTAAAAAAGCCATGAATTCTATGTGCAGTATTCCCCTAGCGCTGGAGTTCTGTCGTTCTCATTGATCGGTAAACCTGGTCTTGGCTGGCTGTTCTCGCTGATCTTCTGGGGGAGGGGCCTGTTGCCGTGGTTCCCAAATGTCTTTGCCGGAGGCAGAATTGCCCCGCCCTTGCCCGGTCCGGGCTAAGTAATCTGCTCAGGTTTGCTCTCCGGAGCTTTTGTTCCCTGCAAGCTTTCCGTACAGCTTTGGAGGCAGAGAGTGAAAATGGCGGCCTCCCAGTCTCCGCCCCGGAGGAGCCGAGAACTCGGGGTCCCGCTCCTCAGCGAGCCCCCAGAGAAAAGCAGTCAGTCACTCCCGTCTCCCCGGTCTCCGGCCGCACTCCGTGCTCACCTGGCCTGTGACCGCGCCTTTCTATCTGGCATCCGACCCCGGGTGGAGTCTCCAAACCCAGCAGATCCCCGCGGTGCGCTCCCGCACCTCTCCTCCCGGGAGAAGAAGGTGAGTCTCCCCGGATCTGCCGCTTATTGGGTCCCTGCTGGAGGAGCAGTGGCCCGACTGTGCCGCGGATCACGGTTTATGGCAACCCCGAGCTGAGAGCCCGCGCCTGGGCTCCGTCTCTGCAGCCGGCTTCCCCGCTCCAATACCTGGGAGCTCTGCCGCACTCAGGCACCCCTGGTCTTTCTGTGACCCCGAGGGTCCTGAGACCACACTGTCCTGCGAGGGTTCCACCCCCCACTTCGCCACCAGAGTGACGTCCCTCAGCGGAGCAGACTTCTAAAAGTTCCGATTTTGTGCTCCGTGGCTCTATCACTTGCCAGAAGCGGCCGATGGAGGCCCCTCCCCCGCCGTCTATCCTCCCGAATATCGCCTCGGATTCACTTCTCCGCACGTCCTACCTTCCAGAAAGTGGTCGCTTTTCTGTTCAGAGAGTTGTTGCTATTCTTTTCTTCGATCTCCTGTTGAGTTTGTAGGTGTTCAGAATGGTTTGATCCCTATCCAGCTGAATTCCTGAGTTGCTTTAAAATCTTTGATCATTCTAACATCCCTGTCATCTCAGTGTTGGCATTTATTGATTGTCTTTTCTCATTCAAATAAAGATCTTCCTGGTTATTTTTATGAAGAAGGATTTTCATTTGAAACTTGTGCTTTTTGGGTATTATGTTATGAGAGCCTGAATCTTATTTCAACCTTCTGTTTCAGTTGATTTCATATGACAGCATTCCAGCAGGAAAAGGTAGGACACCAACTTTTTACTGCCAGATGAGAGCAGAAGTGTAGGTTTCCCACTCAGCCTCCATCGACGCTCAAGGGGTAGAAGACTTCTTAACTGCTGGGCGGGGTGGGAGTTCTTCCTTTCCCCTTGGCTTCCCCTGATACCTCTCTGGCAGGAAGGGCTAGGAGTGCCTTGTTCCTGCTCCTCACATGGCCTCCAGTGACACCACAAGGAGGGTTTTTGTCGTCACAAGTGAGAGGTGGTGAAAGTCTTGCCTCTCTGTCACTCCAGTTGGGATGGGCATCTCATTACTGCAGAGTGTAGGGAGATGTCCAGGCCTTCCATGTGGCCTTCCCTGACAGTGTTGGGGGCAGAGTCTTATTACCACCTGGCAGGGATAAATATGAAAGCCCTGCCCCCTACTCAGCCTTCTCTGATACCACTCCAGTGGGGAGTTGTGGCACTTTATTACAGTCTAGCGAGTGTGACTGTGGAAGTCTAGCCTCTGGGGCACCCGGGTGGCTCAGAGAGTTGAGCGTCTGCCTTCAGCCCAGGTCCTGATCTCCAGGTCCTAGGATTGAGCCCTGTGTTGGGCTCTTGGCTCAGCCAAGAGTCTGCTTCTCCCTCTGCCTCTCCCCCATGCTCATGCTCTCTCTCTCTCTCAAATGAATAAATAAAATCTTTAAAAAAAGTCTTTCCTCCATTTGGCCTTTATTGGTGAGGGCTAGTGTGAGGCCACAGGTTTTTCTATGGTTTTTGGCTAAAGTAAAGAAGTTATTGTCTAATTTCTCTGTCTGCTAGCCTGACCTTGTCCTAGTCCTTTCTTGAGTTCCAAGGTTGTCTTTAGCCAGTCTGCCTTCTTCTCTTCATCTTTCAGAGTTATATAGATAACATTATACATATTTAAGTTGTACTTATTGGGAGGACAAGGGATAAATACACTTACTCCATCTTCCCAGAAGAGGAGGTCTAACTTTATATGCATCTAATTAATTCAGAGAAAAAAAATAACATGGATGCTTTCAGTTTTCTCCAGCATGATTGTCATCCATTTATTTCAAAAGTCAAAAGGAGCTTGGTGCAATTAACCTCTCCACTCTATGGGAAGCTGACTTTGGGATTTTTCTACTCTCTGCTTCCATCTTGTCAATACCAAGAAAAATTCTAAAGTGTAGGAGCTTGAGGTTAAACACAATGTAGTCAAGATAAAGGGCACTCTGCTTTAGTGAGCCTCTGCAAGATTCCCCAGCATTCGAGACCAGGCCTCTCTTCATGTTTAGCAGTGCCCTGTCCCACAAAACAGGCTTGGGAAACCCCAAAGAGCATCTCCTATCCCCCTTGTACAATAGCTCCAAGCACTTGTTACTGAAGTCATTGCTGTGAACTTTGAAAATATGTTAGCTTTACTGCTCTTTTAAAATCATTTCATCTTTCCTGATCATAAACTTACTGACAAAAATGAAACAGCCAAATGCTTTGATTAAATGAAGCAAAGAATCAAGCATAAAGTCCATAATTCTATAAGAAAAATGACCTAATTTTGCCTCAGTATTTATTTGCCCCTTAGATATTCAATATTTGCATTTTTTATGAAGTGCCTTCTTGCACTGAAATAAATGACTAAGGGATGTCTTATTGCTGACACAGATCACAGTTTGTTGCTAATGGAATGTTAACTACTTTTTAAGTAACTGAATAAACCTGCTGATCCATAAAAGATTCATCTAAAAGGAATCCAATTCATTTTCTGGCTCTACCACTTCCACTGATGTGAAAAATTTTCTTCCATATTCTACTTTGTTTCAGCCATTGCAGTGCTGAGAGTGGCACCTGGCTTATAAAAGGATATTTTAATTGGGAGAGGTAACACTTTTAATAATATGTCAAGGTTACCACTTAAGAAACAGACACTCCCCAAAAGAAGAATGATTCAAGCATACTCTCTGGTGTAAAAAATCATCTCCAGAGTATGAGGGTTTGCTCCATTTCAAAGATCAGAAAGGCAGTGCTGAAAAAACATTCTGAAATTTCCAAAGATGAAACTTCAGCTTCATCCCTGTGTGATTTTATATCTGGGACAACCACTCACAGAGGACAGTGTAAAACTTTAGCAAAAGCAAAAGTCAACACCTCAGCAGAAGTCTCAGTGGCTTCAATTTTCTCAGTGTCTAGAGCACTTTCCTGCCTTTTGTGCCGTTGTAGGATAGTCCAGCTCAGGTAGAAAATTGTCCCATCGAGAGTATGGTTTGGAAATGTAGGCCAGTGCTCGCTTCAGCAGCACATATACTAAAACTGGAAATGTGGGCTATACCTTTCTTCCAGGTCTGCATCTTGTTTTTCATTCTTTGAAACGGTGATATATTATATGTGAAAATAAGACATGTATATGAAAAAAATTAGGAAATAAGATATTTAGAAGACATTTCTTTTTATAAACCTCAAAAAAATAAATATTTTATTAAGCAAAGCTCTTAGATTTATACCACAGTCCTGCAAGAATACCTTGTCATTACTTAAACAGTAGCTTACAAGAAGTTGCTTAAGTTGTGCTGGTTACATAGATGTGTGCAGGCTATAAATTGTTTTTAAGCTTTCAACTTCTGTGTTTAAGAATAGAAAATGATGAGCCATATGACTGAGTGGCATTTCATAATAGAGACGATACTAAATCTATATTTCAGCATCACTGGCTCCTAAACACAGCATTTAAATTATATTGCCCATGGAGAATCTCTGTAAATAAGGTCACTGTGGGACCAAGGCTGGGTGCTTGGAAATCAGCCAGCCCAGAAGTGTCACTTCAACAGGGCCTTTCTACAGTTCTGAATATATAATCTTTTATCTATTTAAATAAAACTCAATGAATTTTTACATGTGTATACACCTATGATACCAGTACCCAGATCAAGATATGGAACATAACCAGTTCTCAGGAAAGCTCCGCTGTACTATCTCGTAGTTAACACTCCCCATCAGGTCACCACCATTTCAAATGCTGTCGATATGGAATAGTTGTGGCTGTTTTGAACTTCATATACATGGAATCATATAGTTTGTCCTTATTTCTGTTTGGCTTTCTTTCACATAATATGTTGTCTATGGGATTCATCCACATGTTTGCTTCTATCAGGTTTTTTCTTTTTATTGCTGAGTTATATTTCATTGTATGAACATACCACATTAGATGAAGATATCATATGTATTTACCCTTTCACCTATGGATGGACATTTGATCCCAGGTTTTGGTCATTATGTACAAAGCTGCTAAGAACATTCTTGCCCATGTTATTTCTTGCACAGGTATATACATTTCTGTTGTGTATATAGCCAAGAGTGGAATTGCTGAATCCTAAGGTGTTTCTTTTATAACTTTACTGGTTGTGATCGCTTCTCGGCCTTTTGGCTAAGATCAAGTGTACTGGTTGTTATCAAAGAGTTTTCCAGTGTCGTTTTAACAGTTTACCCTCCAACCAACAATGTGTGAGAGTTTCGGTTACTTTATATCCTTGCCAACATGTGGTATTATCAGTCTTTTAAATTTTAATTCTTCTGGTGGTGGTCTACTGATACCTTGCTGAGGCTTGAACTTGCACTTCCTTATGGCTAATGACGTTGAACACCTTTTCATATACTAATTAGCAATCTGAATTGGAAACAAGCTCTTTTAATATAAAAAAGTATCATAATGCCTTGAAGGTCCATCCACACTGTCTTTTGAGGGCATTATGCTAAGTGAGATAAGTCGGACAAAGACAAATACTGTATATCACTCATATGTAGAATCTAAAAAAAACTGAACTTGCAAAAACATAGAATGATGGTTACCAGGGGCTGAGGGTAGGGGAATTGGGGACATGTTTAAGGGCACAGCCTTGCAGCTAGTAGATAAATAAAGTCTGATGATCTAATGCACAACATGGTGATTATAATCAATGATATTATAAACTTAAAAGTTGCCAAAAGACTACATCTTAACTGTTATTAACACAAAAAAGAATTGATAGTTATGTGATGTGATAAAGGTATTAGCTAATGCTACTGTAGTAATCATGTTGCAATATATAAATGTATCAAACCAACACATACACCTCAAACTTATGCAATATTATATGCCAATTATATCTCAACAATAATGAATCCTAAATTAGATATTTTCATTTTTCTTTATAGATCTTAGATGAAAACAACTGTTATTTCACAAGTTCCCTAAAACTATTCATTATTATTTCAATTTAATAAAGTTGAAGGAAAGAACCCAGAATCACATAACAAAGTCACAGGCCAGTGGCCAAGAAAGGACTGTAACTGCCAAGCTTTACCTCAGAGCTCTTTCAACCTTTCACTTTTTGTTCTGTGCTAGTAATAAAATGTCCAGAGCACAGTGTCCATCACAGATAATCAGAGAGGCATATGATAACACTGACTAAATCAGTTATGTCTGAAAGGTGATAACTATTAGAGCATTGCAAAGGTTAGGAGTTTAGGATGAGATTTCCTAAGACATGATTAGTGGTATTTTGATACACATATCTGTTTTATAATTTTCTCTGAGTGCTGAGTCATAAATGCATATGTGTTGCTCATAATGTGTATGTATATGAATATGTGTATACAACACACAGAACTATTTAGAGACACGTGCTATTACAAATGAGCGTTCATCTAAAAGCCTCTTAATAGTTCATTAAGCTTCACAAGTTGTCTGAGGCACATAAATGACAAAAACTATGCACATTTCTGAAAACAAGAGGCAAGAGTCCCAGGGAGACTCAGGTCCTGAATAAAGGAAGATTTCCATACTCTGGTGTGAAGATTGAGTTGGGTGGTGGTATCTAAATCCTAATAGCAATTAATCACACTGGGAGTTTGATTGAAAATGCAGCCACCTCCACTCCACTGGGAGGTCTGAATCTTCCTGGGCCAACCAACCACAGAACACTTGGCCACAAGTGCTAAGGTGTATCACAAGAGCTAGGCCATGACAGGCTACACATAGGAATAGAAGTACAGCCAGAATTGTGCTTTTGCCTTCAAAGCAGATGAGTTTTACTTGAACAATTGAATAATTATGCCTGTCAAGATGAGTTCTGGAGGACTGAGGCTGGAGCCAGACTTCAGTGTGAGTCCTGGGTGAGTTGCTTAATAATCATCTGAGCCTCCATTTCCCTCATGATAACGTGGAAGCTGGTAAACCACTGTCTCCACCTTTTCTTAGAGTTGCAGAAATAGTACACATTAGTTATCAGTGCAAACTGAAAATTAATAAAGAATAGAAAACATGATTTTCATTAGAATTTTAGAACTCATGAGAGTGCCTGTCTCCCAAGAGAACAAAATAAAGTGGCTTTTTTTTCATTTTTTTGATTTAAATTCAACAAGCCAACATATAGAATATCATTAGTTTCAGACGTAGAGTTCAATCATTTATCAGTTGCGTGTAACACCCTGCGCTCATCACATTAAAGCAGCTTTTTAAGAAGTCCTTTATATTGCCCATAGATGGTTGTCAAATGCTCAACAGATTTGTAAGGATTCCTTATGCACTTCTGTCCATTTTTGTATATGTTCAAAATTCTCCAAAATAAAAAGTTAAAAAAAAAATTCTTTAAAAGTGAAATAGCATGTAAATATAAGATGAAACTACTGTGACGCTGTGGTTCTCAAAGAGCAGTCCCTGAGACCAGCAGCATCAGCAGCTATGTAGGATCTTATCTGAAATGCAAATTGCTGAGTTCCCGTCTCAGGAAAACTGAATCCAAAACTCTGAGGGTGAAGCCCAGCAGTCTGTGTTTTAACATGCCCTCCAGGTGATTCTGATATACCTCTAAAATGCGAAAATCACTACCGCAGTGAAGATAGTATTGGTCCATGTTGGAGGAGGTCATTGAGAGGACAGGACCGCTGGTTCACCGTGCAGCTGAACGTAGGCAGTCAGACACTCCTTACCCCTGCCCCCAACCCCGGCCCAGGAGCTACTTCAAGGATGCAGCCTTCAGAGAGTAATGTGTTGTTGAGATCATCTGATGGCATACAGGCAACTGAATCTTGTTAAGGCCTCTATATAAATTCTTAAGATTGTGATGGGCAGGTGCAGAGTTTTTCTAGTCTTATGGCAGCTCAATACAAGTCTATGTAGAGGAGCCAGTTTCAAATTTCAGCCAGGGAACTCTTGGCGTTTCTAACCAATAGTCCAGTGAATTTTAGTCCAGGGCCAACTGGCTTTATAACCTTAGACAAGCCACTTACCTTTTCTGAACATCAGTTTTCTCATCTCCAAAAGAAGTCTGAATCTTATGGCTTCCTGGACCCTTTCTAGTTCGGCCTTCTGGAATGACTCTGATTCATACAATTTAGGTAAGGTAATGCTCTTCAGAGCTTAGAAAATTATGAGGCTTAGTTGGATATGCAAACTGCTAATAAGTAATTGTCTTTAGTGGGTTTTTTGTGTATAGCTGGAAGAGGGTTCACTTTCATCTCTAAATACAGTTAGAAAATGTAAATATTGTTCCACAAATAGAAAGGATTTCATGGTTTTCATTATAATAGGTATTGGTGTTACTTTTAAGCATAGACCACCAGGGGTGATTTACTTGTGTTTTTATAGCCCTGCGTTCTATTTGATGCGGAGTAGGTACTTCTACTTTATATAACACATTTAAGAAACTAACACTTTTGCTCTTAATTATAGCTATTTATAGATAAAAAGCTTATTGTGTAGCTAAAAGGTGTTTTTAAAGGATTTTTAAGCACCAAACTTTGTCAGGTGTTTGTGCAAGCCAGCCACATTACTCTGGTTCACAAAAAGATGTTAAGAATTCAATGGGCCACCTAAGTGGCTCAGTCAGTTACGCGTCTGACTCTTGGTTTCAGCTCGGGTCATGGACTCAGGGTGGCGGGATAGAGCCTTGCATTGGGCTCCAGGCTCAGCGTGGAGTTTGCTTGGGATTCTCTTTCCCTCTGCCCCTCCCCGCACTCGCTCACGTGCCCGCTTGTGCGCTCGCTCTCTCTCAAAAATCTTTTTAAAAAGATGTTAAAAATTCAAAGTATCATGAAATGTTGGCCATTCTGAGTTATCCTTAGGGAGGACAGAGAGTCCATAACTGGGGGTCAGGGGCTAAGAATAATTTCTATGAAGTTTCACCATTAATTGCCAGGATCTTACTGAGGTTGAGCATTTGAAAATAATAGCAGAGCAAGGAGGAATATAAGGCGTGTTGGACCTGGAAGGGTGTAACCAAAGGCGGCATTTGGAAGTAGAGAAGCCAGAAGCTCCTGTTCTTCTCAGATGTGATTGAGCTGCAGCGACAAAGGCCAGATCTTCCTTTGTTTATTGCCTGCTGCAACCCTCCAAATGGTGATAGTACTTCAGGGGCCTGGGAGACACGAGGGTGGCTCTAACTGTTGCTGCTTACTCCCTTCAGTCACTATTAAAGAGCAAAGTAATGGGAGACCAGGAAATTGTCAAGATGCTGGCACCTCTGGGTTTGGAGAATGCAAATAGCCAGTCCTGAGAAACAGGCTCCGCCCTCCATAACAATCCCCAGGAAGCACCTTCCATCCCATAGTGGCCTATTACGGACTGTAAGTGTCTTATGGATAAAGGAGACACTTAACTTAAAAAAAAAAAAAAATTTAATAACTGCAAATACTGACAGTAATAGGCTAGAATTAAGCCGTACAAGGCTGCAACTATGGGGATTTGGAACAAAGGCACAGAGGTGAGCCCCCGTGGATGCACAAACGAGCGAAGAAGAAACAAGTCTAGGTGTGGAAGCTGGTCAGAGTCTCTAGGCAGGTATTCTTATTTAGAGAGTAAATTAAAAGAGAAAAGAACAGTCAAGTGGGGACTGAATCTGATGCTTATTTTATTCCCATTTGTGCTGAGGATATAGTGATATAAAGAGGAGGGTCACAAAAAAAGTAACCCTGACACATATCTGAGATAAGTTTATTTCATTTGATCCTTATAAATTGGAAAGGTTTTGGGTATTGCGGTCTGCCTGTACTTCTGCCTCGTGGTTCGTAATTGCATTCAAAGAACAGAGCAGCAGACTTCCAGTTCCAGCCAAGATGGTGAGACCCCTTTCTTCCTCTAGGTCTTCTGTCTTATAACCAAAAGCCCTGAACCTAACACACCAAGGATAGGAAGACTCTGAAAAGCAGAAAGACCATGAAATGACTAATGACTTGGGGACTTTGAGGCATAACATGGCAGTGAGTTCGCTGGTGTCTTAGTCTACTCAGGTAGTCTAACTCGGCCACCATAACAAAATGCCACAGACTGGGGGGCTTAAACAACAAATTTATTTTCTCACAGTTCTGGAGGCTGCAAGTCCAAGATCAGGGTGCCAGCAAGATTGGTTTCTTTTTATTAATTTTACTGCAGTTAGAATGCTTAATGTGTAATATAAGAACTTAACACTTAGCAAATCTTACTGTGCAATACAGTATTATACTCTGTAGGCACAATATTGTGTAGCAGATTTCTACAAGTTATTCATCTTGCCTAAATGAGATTTTATAACTGTGTTCTTTCATGAGTTTGGCTCTTTTGGATATCTCCTGTAAGGGAAATCATGCAATATTCGTCCTGCTGTGACTGGCTTATTTCACATAGCATAGGACTTTGTCCATCTTGCCTTATATTGCAGAATTTCCTTTTTTTTTTTTTTACACAGTTGAAGGATACGCTGTTGTATGTGTATACCACATTTTCCATGCTTTATTTACCCATTAATCCGTTGATAGACACTTAGGTTATTTCCACATTTTGGTTATTGCGAATAGTGCTACACTGGGAGTGCTGATACCTCTTTGAGACCCTGATTGCCATTTTTCATGGATAAATACCCAAAAGTGGGATGACTAGACAATATTATTATTCTATTTTTAATTTTTTGAGGCACTTTTAGACTATTTTCAATAGTCACTGCACCATTTTGCATTCCCACCAACAGTGTAAAAGGGTTTCAACATATCCACAACCTCAGCAACATCTACAATCTTGTGTTTTTGTTTGAGAATAGTTATCCTAACAAGTGTGAGGGGATACGTCATTGTGGTTTTGATTTGCATTTCCCTGATGAGTGAGGTTGAGCATCTTTTCGTATAGGTGTTGGCCATTCGCATAATTTCTTTGGAAAAATGTCTGTTTAGGTCTTTAGCCCCCCCCCTTTTTTTTAAAGATTTTATTTAATTTAGAGAACACAGGGTGAGAGGGGGAGGGAGGGGCAGAGGAGGGGGGAGAGAGAAAAGGAGAGAATTTTTTTTTTTTAATTTTATTTTATTATGTTAGTCACTATACAATACATCATTAGTTTTTGATGTGGTGATCCACGATTCATTATTTTCGTATAACACCCAGTGCTCCATGCAGTACGTGCCCTCCTTAATACCCATCACTGGGCTAACCCATCCCCCCACCCCCCTCCCTTCTAAAACCCTCAGTTTGTTTCTCAGAGTCCATAGCCTCTCATGGTTCATCTCTCCCTCCAATCCGCCCCCCCCATTTTTCCCTTCCTTCTCCTAATGTCCTCCATGCTATTCCTTATGTTCCACAAATAAGTGAAACCATATGATAATTGACTTTCTCTGCTTGACTTAGTTCACTTAGCATAATCTCCTCCAGTCCCACCCATGTTGATGTAAAAGTTAGGTATTCATCCTTTCTGGTGGCTGAGTAATATTCCATTGTATATATGGACCACATCTTCTTTATCCATTCATCTGTTGAAGGGCATCTTGGCTCTTTCCAGTTTGGCTATTGTGGAAATTGCTCCTATGAACATTGGGGTGCATATGGCCCTTCTTTTCACTACATCTGTGTCTTTGGGGTAAATACCCAGTAGTGCAATTGCTGGGTCATAGGGTAGCTCTATTTTTAACTGTTTGAGGCACCTCCACACTGTTTTCCAAAGTGGCTGTACCAACTTGCATTCCCACCAACAGTGTAAGAGGGTTCCCCTTTCTCCGCAACCTCTCCAACATTTGTTGTTTCTTGCCCTGTCCATTTTTGCCATTCTAACTGGTGTAAGGTGGTATCTCAGTGTGGTTTTGATTTGGATTTCCCTGATGGCTAATGATGATGAACACTTTTTCATGTGTCTGTTAGCCATTTGTATGTCATCTTCAGAGAAGTGTCTGTTCATGTCTTCTACCCATTTTTTGACTTGATTATTTGGTTTTTGGGTGTTGAGTTTGAGAAGTTCTTTATAGATCTTGGATACCAGCCCTTTATCTGTAGTGTCATTTGCAAATATCTTTTCCCATTCTGTAGGTTGCCTCTTTGTTTTGTTGACTGTTTCCTTTGCTGTGCAGAAGCTTTTTATCTTGATGAAGTCCCAAAAGTTCATTTTTGCTTTTGTTTCACTAGCTTTTGGAGATGTATCTTGAAAGAAGTTGCTGTGGGCGATGTCAAAGAGGTTACTGCCTATGTTCTCCTCTAGGATTTTGATGGATTCCTGTCTCACATTGAGGTCTTTCATCCATTTTGAGTTTATCTTTGTGAATGGTGTTAGAGAATGGTCGAGTTTCACGTTGCCTGATTTCAAGCTATATTACAAAGCAGTGATCACCAAGACAGCATGGTACTGGCACAAAAACAGACATATAGACCAATGGAACAGATTAGAGAGCCCAGATATGGACCCTCAACTCTATGGTCATAATCTTCGACAAAGTAGGAAAAGATATGCAATGGAAAAAAGACAGTCTCTTCAATAAATGGTGCTGGGAAAATTGGACAGCCACATGCAGAAGGGAGAGAATTTTAAGCCGATTCCGTGCTGAGCATGGAGCCTGATGCTGGGCTCCATCTCTTGAGCCTAAGATCATAACCTGAGCCAAAACCAAGAGTCAGATGTTAACAGACTGAGCCACCCAGGTGCCCCAGGTCTTGAGCCCAATTTTAAATTAAGGTGATCTTTTTGCTAATAAGTCGTAGGAGTTTCTTAAACATTTTGGAAATTAACCCTTTATCAGATAAGTTTCGCAAATATTTTCTCCAAGTCCTTAAGTTGCCTTTTTATTCTGTTGTTTGATTTGCTATGTAGAAGCTTTTTAGTTTGATGTCGTCTAATTTGTCTTTTTGGTTTTTGCTGCCTGTGCTTATTGAAAATCACTGAAGACCAACGTTATTAATATTGTCCCTTGTGTTTTCTTCTAAGAATCTTAAGTTTCACATCTTATATTTAAATAATCCATTTTGAGTAGATTCTTGTGTATGGTATAAGATAAGGATCCAATTTTATTCATTTGCATGTGGATATCCAATTTTCCTGTCACCATTTGTGGAAGATGAGTCTTTCCCCAGTGTGTATTTTTGGCACACTTGTCGAAGATCGGTTGATTATATATACATGTGGATTTATTTCTGAGCTCTCTATTCTGTTCCATTGATCTATGTGTCTCTATCCCTGTACCATACCAGTTTTATTACTGTATCATTGTAATGTATGTAGAAATGAGGATTATAATGACTTGAGCTTGATTCATCTTTTTAAAGGTTATTTTAGCTCTTTGGGGTCCTTTGTCGTTCCATATGAATTCTAGAATTGTTCTATTTCTGGAAAAAAATGCAACTGGGCTATTAATAGGTATTATATTGAATCTGTAAATCAAATTGAGTAGTATGGATATTTTAATACTCTTTCAATCCATGAACACAGATGTCTTTCCATTTATGTGTTTTTAATTGCTTTCATTAATGCATTAATTTTTTTTAGTGTTCACTGTACAAGTCCTTCACTTCCTTAGTTACTTTTATTACTAATTATTTTCTTTGATACTATTGTAAAATGGGATTGTTTTCCTATCCCATCACATGCCTTTTCAAATATTGTTATATTTGGAGCTTTCTTAGCAGATTTCAAGTATACAATACAGCATTATAACTATAGTCATGAATTCCCATTCAAATGTTAGTATTAGCCAGTGAAGACACCCAGTACTGGACTTGTTGTGATGGGAGGTTTTTTGAATACTGATTCAACCTCCATAACAATTACAGGTCAGTTTAGATTTTCCATTTCTTTGAGTCAGTCTAGGTAGGTTGTGTATTTCTGGAATTGATTCATTTCTTCCAGGTTGTCCAATTTGTTGGTGTATAATAGTCTCTTATGCGCCTTTCTATTTCTGTGCTATTAGTGGTAGTGTGTCTTCTTTCATTTCTACTGCCATTAATTTGAGTCTTCTCTCTCTCTCTCTCTTTTTTTTTTTTAGTCTAGCTAAAATTTCTTTCAGGAAATAATACCAGATACCATCTGATCCATCCCTTCATATTTTACAGTGGAAATATGTCCAGAGAGGTGGACTTGCCCAGTGCCAGACCCTGCAGGGGCATGTACTCTCACATCTTCATCTGGTCCTGGCTTTCCTACACCAGAACTGATATTCTGAAACAGCTCATCAGCAGTCACCAACAGACACAGATCTTTCTTCCTGAAGTGTTTCCCTCAGAACTTTGCATGGGAATTGATCTGTGGCAGTGTGAGTGGGTATGGAATTCTCTGTATATTTTGTTATGTCAACTATATATGACCATATGTTAAAAGTCCTTCACTTTGAGATTGGCACATAATTGGTGCTCAGTATATGCTGTTCTCTTGCATGTGTGTGTTCAGGTTTATGCCACCAACTACTCAGCCTGAGGCTGTGGATAATTATTCATACAGTTGATGACTGATAAAGGTGAATGCCTTTAGTTTGTACTCAATATACATTGTGTTGTAGCCCTATTTCTACTGCATTCACCAACCCCCATCCATCATCACATACCTTTTGCTCTACAAGTACCCGGCTACTTGTAGATTTTTCAAACCCCCAGGCCTTCTTATGCCAGTATGATTTTGCAAATGCAGTTCCCTCTGCCAGAAATGCCCTTTATTCTTGTCTTCCTAATGATCTGGAACTTCTAGACTCAGCTCAAACTTCACCACCTCAATGAAAAGTTTTGATTATCCTTCCCCAGCAGAGTTAGCTTTCTCCCTCTATGTTCTTATTTACATCTTATTTTCCCATCTCCCTCAGTGCATTGTAAGATCATTGAGCTGAGACCTAACATCTCATTCATTCCTTCTTATATCCTGTGACTCTAATAATTCTCAATAGGTACATTTTTTAAAGAATTTCCTTTAACTGAACTAATCCCTTTCATTGAAAGTCAAATATATCTGCTTGGGTGATTAGGAAAATCATGATATGGATACTTAGGATAGAAAAAAATCTACTGATGAAGAATTCAAGGATTTCACCAGGACCTCAATGGCTACAGTCAAAAAAGGTAAAATCTGAATAATTCTGAATATAGTGCTGTTCAAAGAAAGGCAAGGAAGTGAATATATCAGAGTTAAAATAATACTATTTTATAGCTAACTTTTAATCCTCAGAGGATTATGAGGGAGGTACCATTTTTATCTCCATCTTTTAGATAAAGGGACTGAGACTCAAAGTCACACTGCTAGAAAAGGACACAACCAAGATTTTAATCAAGATCTCTTTGACTCCAGAATAATATGCTAAAGTAATACACTGTTTCAGTCCATTTAGATTTCTACAACAAAAATACCATAGACTGGGTGGCTTAAACAACAAGTTACTTCTCACAGTTTGGGAGGAAGTCCAAAAGATGAGGAGTCCAAGATTAAGGCACCAGCAAATTTAGTGTCAAGGGCTCCTTTATGGTTCATAAGTGGCCATCTTTTTGCTGTGTACTCTCATAGTGGATTTTGGGAGTACACAAACATTCAGTCCACAGTTAGCATACTAACTCCTAAAGAACTATGTCAAAAAGTACTAAAGCAGGATTACATGAAATGTACAGAAAAGCTGAGTTTGGTCAAAAAAATCTTTGATAAATTGAAAGTTATTCTGAGGGATCAGCTCACTTAGCTAAACACATGATTCTTAAGGATACAAATCTAATGATAACATTTATGAATCATTCATAATATCCTCACTTCTATCATTCAGAATTTTGCTGAAACATATAAGCAGTGGTCTGTCCATGAAAACTGTTTACTTCTAAATGTACTTCCTGCCACGAGTTTCTGTGTTAGGACTTGGATTGAACCATGAACTCCACGGGGTCTGCCCTGTCTCTGGGCAGTGCACCTCTCATTCCTACAAACACTACATCATGGTGTAATAAGGCCAGGAACAATGAGTGGCAAGGAACAGAGGGTGTCTCATTCTTGTCAGCAGTGATAAATCTTACAACTATTGTCTAAACTTGCACACTTGAAAATGGGAATTGGCTTGAGGACCCTATTGAAATCCCATTTGCTACTTAACTGTGTTGCCAAGAACTTGCTAAAGTAGTTTTGTTTCTGTAGTCCCTATATAGCTTTAAACCACTCACCTAATGTGTTCAATGTTATAATTAAAACCAGGAAATGTTATCACCAACATATAGACACCAGCACTACTCTCATTTGTTTGAAGTCACACTCTCCAAGGTGTCCTATTTATGGAAAGTTCTCCACAGGGTTCTTGTTAACCTTAGCAGCTGGTACATTGATGCAGAACATTGAGTAAATCCCACTCACTGCTAGGAAATTCCCAACAAGCTCCTAATGCCCATTAACCATACGGCTTTGATGTCACTCTGATCTTTTGTGCTCTTAGCCAAAGACCCCACACTAGCCAGGGAACATCATTCCTTCCATTCTAAAAAATTCATAGCATAGAAATAAACAGTCTTCCTTTACAGATAAGGCTGGTATTAATAGAAGAAGTCAAGTTAGAGCATGCCAATGGCATGATCCCATGTTCTCTACTCCTGCTCTTGCCATCTGACGATAATGGTGGGTCACTTTTGTTTGGATGTATTAAGCGGTTTTCCATAAAATCTTTTCTCTAAACCAACATTGAAGAGAATGAGGTATAGGCTTGCAAACTCTTGAAGCAATAATAGAATCAACTAAGAGAACAAGATCATTCTACAACTGCTGGGATAACATCAGAATAGAGGGCTAACTTATTTGATTCATTATATTTACCCCAAATCTTAGGGAAATACCTAGGTTGCCCCTTTATAGCTTCTGTATCAGAAAAATACTCTTCTGACAACTGATTATTCCTTATAAGAAATGCTACAAAGATAATTTTTTTTAAAGATTTTTATTTATTTGACAGAGAGAGACAGCGAGAGAGGGAACACAAGCAGGGGGAGTGGGAGAGGGAGAAGCAGGCTTCCCGCTGAGCAGGGAGCCCAATGTAGGGCTCGATCCCAGAACCCTGGGATCATGACCTGAGCCGAAGGCAGACGCTTAACCAACTGAGCCACCCAGGTGCCCTGATAATATTTTTAATAGATTCTGAAAACAATCCCTCACTTGAATATGTTGTAACATATCAAAGTTTCTGATGCTAGGTTCTTACATGATGCAGTTGAAATCTAAGAAGATGATTTAAACTTGATTGATTCAAGCCATCATTTTAGACTGAAGTATCTGCTTTGGTCTTAAGTTTGCAGATCATTTCTTCAATTTTATATTTTGCTATACATATTTACCTCAGCACAGAACATCTAGAGTGTAATTTTAAATGCACTACATTGTTTCAGGCATGTGTATCTTCTCTATCTCTCTCTCTCTCTCTCTCTCTCTCTCTCTCTCTCCACTAGCCCCTTATTTGCTACTGTCACCTGAAGGTTGGTGGATCCTCCGTGTTATCTGTAACCAATATCTCTCTCATGAGTTGTGAAACTACAGAACTAGGTATGCAAGTTAAGTTTCACTCCATCTGGATGTCTGCACAGAAACCTCAAATTCCTCATATCCAAAATTAAACTCCTAAGTATGCATGAATACACACACACACACACACACATATTCTGAGAAAAGTACACTTTTTTTTACAAGATTTCACACATGTAGGTTAATATCTAATCTTTTAGAGGAAGCAACTACAGGAGAGAATAAAGTGGGAGCACAATACACATACATGAAAAGGTAAAAATTAAATGCACAGGAGAGGTGCCATTCACAGATGGGGGAATGTCAGTGCATTTTAACACGAGGAGTCCAAACCACTCAACTTTCCATACCTGAGATCTGGCCTGGTGAAGAGTCAGTAAATACTCTCAATAAAATTGTTAGATGTCTGACATTGCCTAGGATGACATGTATATCCACGGGGTTTTGTCATGGGTCCATAACTGACCTTGAAACCAAACTTGTGACCTCATAAGTTATGCAAGATAGAGTCTGGTCTTTGACAGAGAAATTGTTCAAGGCTCCCAGGTATTCTCTTGGTCTCTGTCCAGTCAAACCCAAACTATGTATATACTATTCTTCCAGAGAAGGTATGGATGCAATTTTCAATTAAGTTGAAATAAAACCACCAGCAATTACCAATTATGTGTTATTCAGGGTAAGCTTAGTGGTGTGGATGCAGGGACTGTGCACTCACAGATGAATATCATGTCCATGCGGTCTGCCTTCTACCAGCTCAGAAGGTGCCTAAACAAATCTTGAACTTTGAGGAATCTTTGTCTCTTAACCTGGCCTGTTTTCAATTTTGTTGGGGAAACTGAGGCAGCTTACACGCCCATCCTCTGTTAAAAATGTACCCAGAACTGAGAGTTTAAAAGAGATTTTCTTTCCATTGCATGTAATTATACCTTAGAGTTTTCTTATTTTTTTCTTCTTCTTAGTTTCTTAATTCATAGTATTAATGTGAAATACCTAAAGTACATTTAGGACCCAGTCATTGCTGTTAATATGTTCAGAGAGTCTTAGTTTTTAATGTTTTCTGTCTCAGTTGCTGCTTTCCTGTCAACTTGACTACTCTTTGGTCTGTGTGGAAGTAATACTATGAATAAGACAGCTAGTTTAAATTGATTTTTTTAAAAGGGAATTGGACAACTTGTTTCTAGGATCTGAAGTTTTAGACTCAGTGAATCCGTTGTCCATTATTTGCTGTACTGTCTGAAATCAAATGTTTCTATTATGTTCCTTACATCTAGAGACATTTGGAGAAACTTCTTTCAAACAATGATGCAATAAGCCTATTGATACAAACCATATTTTCATGATAGAAGAGCTTCCAACTGTCACCTAAAGTAATTAGCTGTTGTTATTTCACATGAAGTTGAGGTGAATGAAGAGGACTCAGAAAGCTGAGTTAGCTTCCCATTCAAGAAATTTATAACTGTACCACCACAAAAATAACAGAATATTAATGTTGTTGTGCCTATCTTTTGCACACAATTGTACTTATGAAAACCATACACATACATGATATATATACATATATATACACTATAGAAATATATATTTATTAAATCTGATTTTACTCATTTAACAACATACATACTTAGTATTTTATAATATCCTTAATTGGAAATATGATTTGTAAAAGCTGAAGACTAATTTGAGATTTAGATGCAGCAAGCATTATTTTAAACACAGGGTTGAATTGTGTCCACCACTCCCCCAAAAAAGTCCATAATTTGAAGTCCTAAACCCCAGTACCTCAGACTGTGACCTTATTTGGAAGTAGGGTTGCTGCAGATATAACGAGTTAAGATAAAATCCTATTGGAGTAAGGTGGGCTTTTAATCCAATATGGCAGTGTCCTTATACACAGAAAGCCATGTGAAGACAGATATGCCTGCACGTAGGAAGACTACAAGGGGAAGATTGGAGTTCTGTTGGCACAAGCCCAGGAAGTATCAAAAGTTAGAAGAAAAGCCAGAACTATGAGACAAATTTCTTTTGTTGGAGCAACTGAGTTTGTGGTACTTTGTTACAGCTAATAGAACGAATTTTTATTTTCCAACTTTATTGGTTTTGAAAGTGATGTTTAGATGAATATTCACCTAAAAGATTATTCTCCTCCAAGTATTTTATTTTAATAAAATAAACTTTATTAAAATAAAATTCACATATATATGCACCCATTTATGGAAACCGTATGAGCTTCAAAAAAATTTATATACCATTTTAACCAGTATTTTTAATCAAAATATAGTGCTTTTCCATTACCCAAGAAAGCTTACCCATGTTCCATGTAGTCAACCCTTCCTACCTCCTAACCCAGATAATATCTTCTAATTCCTTTTTTCTTCATTTTTATTTTTTAAATTTTAATTAGTTAATATACAGTGTTATATTAGTTTCAGGCATACAATATAGAGATTCAACAATTCCACGCATCACCTGATGCTTAACCCGCTTTGGTTTCTTAATAAATTAAGTTCACCCTTTCTAAAGACATATACATGAAATTAGATAGTCTGGGTTTTTGTTTGTTTTTGGGGGGGGGGTGTGTATGTGGCCTCTTTCAATAAACCTGTTTCTGAAATCCATCCATGTTCTTGTGCATATCAGTAGTTCATTGCTTTTTATGGCTGAGTAGTTTTTCATTATATGAGTATAATATAGTCCTTTTATCCATTTATCATTTGATTGACATACAGATTGCTTCCAGATTTTGGACATTAAGAATAGGGATGCTAAGAATATTTATGTTAAAGATTTTATGTGGACATATGCTTTCATTTTTCTTGTATAAATAACTGGGAGTGGAATGGCTGGGTCATAGTATGTTTTTAATGTTCAAAGAAACTGCTAAATTGTTATCCAAAGTGGTTGCCTCTGGTAAAGTATGAGAATTCTAATTGCTCCACATCCACACCAATGATTGGTCTTCTGGGAGATGTATATCAAATAGTGGTTTTAATTTGCATTTCCCTGATGACTAATGATGTTGATCATCACATGTGCTTATTGGCCATTCCTTTATGTTCTTTTTTGAAGTATTTCTTCAAATTTTTCCCCAATTTTCATTTGTCTTATTGAATTGTAAAACACACATTTACATATTTAATTAAATGTATTTATATTGTTTATACTAGTCCTCTGTCATATGAGCACTTTGGGAATAATTTTCCCTAGGTTATGGTTTTATTAGTTTCCTTAAAACTTTCTGTTAATGAACTGAGGCTTTCAATTTTGATGCAGTTAATTAATTTATTTATTTAATTTTGAGTAAGCTCTTTGCCCTGTGTGGGGTTTGAACTTAGGACCCTGAGATCAAGAGTTGCATGCTCTTCTGACTGAGCCAGCCGGGCACCCCTATTGCAGTTTGCTTTCTATTTTATAGTTTGTGTTTTTTGTATTCTGTATATCTGGAGGTCACAAAAATAACCCAGGATCAGATTTTTTTTCCCTTTTTTTTCCCTGACAAATGTTAACAGTTTTAGTTTTTATGTTTAGGTCCAATCTACTAGGAATTTTTTTTTTTTTTTTTTTTGGTATGGTATGATGAGTTAAGATTTATTTTTCCTCTTCTAGGTATCTAACTCTTCAAGCACCTTAGCACCATTTCCAATTGAAATAGATAACACATCTGTTGAAAATGAATTGAACGCATACGTGTGGGTGTATCTCTGGACTGTGTATTCTGTTGTATTGATCTCTGTGTCTATTTTATGCCAACACCGCACTGTCATGTTACTCTAGATTTATACTAGCTCTTGAATCAGATACTATAGATATTTTTATTTTTCCCCTTGTTTTGCATAATTGTCAAGGCTATTCTAGTCTTTTACAATTCCATATTAATTTTAGAACAAGCTTGTACATTTCTATAATTAGACTGCTGGTATTTTTACTGCAGTTGTGTTGAATCTGTAGATGAATTTAGGGAGTCTGAACATCTTAGCAGTAGTGAATCTTCATGTTCTATTTCTTGCCCATATTTTCTTAATGTTATTTGTAATTTTTTGAAGATCTTTATATCCCAGGTGTTTGCTAGTTCATAGTAATATATTGGCCTTTTTATTTACTACATATCTTATGACTGCTGAATCCATCAGTTCTAATTATTTTTGTGATTTTCTTACAGTTCTTTAGGCAATTGTGTCAAACACAGATAGATTATACTGTTTCTTGCCTTATTGTACCTGGTAGCACTTCTAGTATAATAATGAAAAGACATGGCAAGAATGGTCATCATTTGTTTCTTCCTGTGCTTAGTGAGAAAGCATACACTTTTTTCACCAATAAGAACATTGTCGATATAGATGGTTTTATTTTTTTTAAGATTTTATTTTTAAGTAATCTCTATAGCCAGTGTGGGCCTCAAACTCACGACCCCAAGATCAAGAGTTGTATGTTCTTCCAACTGAGCCAGCCAGGCGCCCTATATATAGATTGTTTTATACATGTATTTGATCACTTTGTGAAATTCCTGGTTTGCCAAAGCATTTTAGTGATTTTAATCTTTGATGGGTATTGAATTCTGTCGGCTTTTTCTATGTCTATTTTTTAAATTTATTTTTTATTTTATTATGTTATGTTAGTCACTGTACACTACATCATTAGTGTTTGATGTAGTGTTCCATGATTCACTGTTTGCATATAACACCCAGTGCTCCATGCAATACGTGCCATCCTTAATACCCATCACCAGGCTAACCCATCCCCCCACCCCCCTCCCCTCTAAGACCCTGTTTGTTTCTCAGAGTCCATAGTCTCTCATGGTTCATCTCTCCCTCCGATTTTCCCCCCTTCATTTTTCCCTTCCTTCTCCTAATGTCCTCCATGTTCTTTCTTATGTTCCACAAATAAGTGAAACCATATGATAATTGACTTTCTCTGCTTGACTTAGTTCACTTAGCATAATCTCCTCCAGTCCCATCCATGCTGATGTAAAAGTTGGGTATTCATCCTTTCTGATGGCTGAGTAATAGTCCATTGTATATATGGACCACATCTTCTTTATCCATTCATCTGTTGAAGGGCATCTCAGCTCTTTCCACAGTTTGGCTATTGTGGACATTGCTCCTATGAACATTGGGGTGCATATGGCCCTTCTTTTCACTACATCTGTGTCTTTGGGGTAAATACCCAGGAGTTCAATTGCTGGGTCATAGGGTAGCTCTATTTTTAATTTTTTGAGGCACCTCCACACTGTTTTCCAAAGTGGCTGTACCAACTTGCATTCCCACCAACAGTGTAAGAGGGTTCCCCTTTCTCTGCAACCTCTCCAATATTTGTTGTTTCTTGCTTTGTCAATTTTTGCCATTCTAACTGGTGTAAGGTGGTATCTCAATGTGGTTTTGATGTGAATTTCCCTGAGGGCAATTGATGATGAACATTTTTTCATGTGTCTGTCAGCCATTTGTAGGTCATCTTCAGAGAAGTGTCTGTTCATGTCTTCTGCCCATTTTTTGACTTGATTATTTGTTTTTTGGTTTTTTTTTTTTTTAAGATTTTTTATTTATTTGATAGAGACACAGCGAGGGAGGGAACACAAGCAGGGGAGAGTGGGAGAGGGAGAAGCAGGCTTCCCACTGAGCAGGGAGCCTGATGCGGGGCTCTATCCCAGGACCCTGGGATCATGATCTGGGCTGAAGGCAGAAGCTTAACGACTGAGCCACCCAGGCGCCCAGATTATTTGTTTTTTGAGTGTTGAGTCTGAGAAGTTCTTTATAGATCTTGGATATCAGTCCTTTGTCTCTAGTGCCATTTGCAAATATCTTCTCCCATTCCATGGGTTGCCTTATTGTTTTGTTGACTGTTTCCTTTGCTATGCAAAACTTTTATCTTGAAGTCCCAACAGTTCATTTTTGCTTTTGTTTCACTAGCCTTTGGAGATGTATCTTGAAAGAAGTTGCTGTGGCTGATGTCGAAGAGGTTACTTTGTATGACTGTAACCTCTGCCTCCATTATCACATGGTCGTCTTGTGCCTTTGACTTCTTGTGAGGACAGCAAGATAAGGATTTAAGGCCCACCCTAATCTAGTATAACCTCTTCTTCCCTGGATTACAATTGGAAAGATGCTATTTCCAAGTAACGTCACATTCTCAGATAGTGGGGATTAGGATTTGAATATATTTTGGAGGGGAGACACAATTCGACTTGAAATAGATGCAAGAAAAATAGGAAATTTTAGTTAGATTTATAGAGCAGAAAGGAAAGAAATAGGCAAATGAGATAAGAGAATTGTGTTACATTTTACGTAAATTAAAGGAGGAACTTGGATCAAATCTCTAGGGTGAATGTTTCACATTAGGTGTTTAGGAAGGCTTATACCGGCTCCCCAGCTTATGCCATCTGAACTTGTGAAAGTTCTTTCTGACTTAGGTGTGATATTTTTTACCTTTTACACATCAGTCACATTTTCTTCTCAATAATTTTTAAAATGTCATTGTTCACTGTGACTGTCTCCACGATTAAATGCCAGTATTCTTCCTTTGAATATTAATTGTTTGTAGGTGGCTTGTTGGCTGTGGCCATTTTGTTCTTTATGCTAATTGTGCTGATATTTAAAGAGCTAGTGCAGCTGTTATGTTCACCAAAGAAGTATGACTCCTCGCCTGCCTCAGAGAAGAAGAGGAGGGTTTGATCTGGGGTTATAGAGTCACCAAAGCACCCCAGGATAATTCTGTTCCATGCCCTTATTAAAGTATTATTTAGATTTTGCTCTGAAAGTATGGATCCATCTACATTCCCAATATTGTTTCCTTCTGACCATCCACCAATGCAGATTACTATAAATAATGTTAGACCAATGTTCCCAATTAATATTGCTGGCATGGTCTTTATGTTGTAAATATCTGCAGGCAGAGACGGAACGTACTGATAAAAGTGGGGATGTATTTCTCAGGTCTTTCCTCCCTGTCTCAACCTGCCGTATATCCAACAATAGCGATCCTACGTATTTGGCAAACACTCATTTGGTTTCTATTCTATCAATTCTCCCTCCAATTTAATATACCAAGTTGAACCAACACTTGGTACCAATAAACTTATTAACCAGGCTTACTTTGGTGATCAGTAATGTTTCTGTGTTTTTATTCCATCTTCACTAATTTAATTTTCTCAAACCTGTTTAGATATCTGGGCCCAGAGATTAGGTTAAAAAATGTAAAAGCTTTAAGATACCATAGAACTGCATGATGTTTTTAAGTGAGGGAATAAATTGACACAGGAAAATAGACAAAGCCTTTGGATATACACTGTTTAAGACTATATCTGATTAACTGATTAATAAGGAGCTTCAACATTGCTAAAATGAAATCCAAGGTTTTTTGTTTGTTTTGTTTTGTTCTGGAAGCTCTAATGATGATCAAAACAGGCTATCCATGTCTAAATGCAAAAGTTTTTGTTAATGTTTAATTTAGAATAATGTCATAAAATATAACTTAATTCAACATCTTTTAAGCATGACAGTTTTTAGACCATGTACTGATTTTTCTCCTAGAGAAATTTATCATCAAACTAGGAGGTAGATTAATGATGAAAATTCAAAAAGTGTTTACCAAAAAAGCGTTATTTGTGGGTTGAGTGTGAGACTTAGAGCGTAAGAGGATGGAAGCATGCACTTTGAAGGCAAAATGCTTGAACTTGAATCCCCACTGGGCCAGACTGGAACTGTGTAACCTTTGACAAGTAACTTAGGCACCTTGCCTTAGTTTCTCTATCTGTAAAATGGGTGTGACTTAGTACTACCTCCTGAGAATATTATGAAGATTAAATGAGTCATTGCATGGAAATAATTCACAGTGGTTTTAGTACCTTGGAATTTTTATTATTTATTACATTATTTTGGCATTATCAATATTGTATCCATTAAAATTCAAATCTCTTGAGACAAGTTTCCAGCTTTTGATATGAAAAAAGCATGTGATCTAGCCATTTGAGATGGTGTAGAATAATCTGGCTACACAATCTTAAAGAGGATTTTTTACTCCAGATTCCTTGGAGCCAATGAGGTATAAATGGGAAAGAAAATACATTAATTCATAGATTTTTTTTTTTAATCCAATTGGGACAAAACCTTAAATACATGATGTGAACAATAATTTAGGATTGATAGTACCTAAGGATGAGGAAAAAAGGCTTGCCGTGATTTTCCCTTTACCTTAAGCAAGTCACCATTTCTTAGGTTTCCTACTGATTCCTCACGCTGTCGAGTGACGAAACTGCCAATAGCAAAGACAAATGCTGAGAACTCAAAATGGCGTCATCGTGAGGGAAATGATTTACCTACCAGGTGGCAGATTGATTACAATTAATCCCTTACATCCTTGAGAGCTCTGCTGCTTTAGAGGATTAGTTCCACCAGAGCCGTAATTCTCCCAGTAATGTGAAAACTGAAATTGCCAAATGATCCATTTAGGATTCGGCATGCCAGTTAATTAACAGGCAAAATGTTACTCTATTTCCTGTGCTAATTGACCCTGATTATTAAGAGAAAGTAGGGTTGTTGCATCATAGTGGGTCAAAGTGAGTATGTGTTGAGTATGGAATGCAAGTGATTCTCTGGGGGACTTTTTTTGTGCTTCTGTGTCTAATGTTAAACACTGATGGAATGGAATGTTAAACACCTAAGGCAGACAGGATCTTTAAGGACTCACGTCTTTTAGGAATGAAGATAAACCAGGATCAGCTCTGAGCAAAGGAAAACTTTGGTAATGGAAGAAGGCAGTTATAAATACCTACATTGTGACCAACTGTAAAAAATCAAGATGTTAGATTTTTAAGCTCTTTTTTTCATTCTTGCTTTGTCATATACTCATCTACATTAACCAATTTATGGCCCCATCTTCTCTTGAAGTGCTATTTTTTATAATGTGTATCCAAGGTCATTAACCTTAAATTTTAATAGTAAGATTATGGAACATCAAAAAAAGAATTGTGACTGAAACAGAAAAATGAATATCACAGAATAATAAGGGGATAATGGGAGTTTAGGGTTTCATATTGGGGTAGAAAGTGAGTGTGTCTTATTTATATTGGAGATAGCCACATGATGTTGGGTACAAGCAGGATTTTGTTGCCATTTTTGTCCTTTGAAAGTTAACTATGATATGGGCTTGGAGTGAGCTCTTGTGGATCACTTGCTTTTGTCCTGCAGACAGCTGAGATCATCATTGGCACAAATTCCGACACTTCCAGATTTCCTGAAAGTCTAGTGTTATTTCTCTGACTTTTGCTTCTGTAGTGATTTCAATGATTAATATTTTAATTCCCTATATTAAATCCCTTTCTACTTGAGATGCTTAGGGTAGCATCTGTCATGCAGACTGATTTCTGATGGATAATCATGGATCCGTATCTCATGCCGAGCAAGAAGCGTTTGGAGAGTTAGGAACAAAAGTCATTACGTTAAGTCAAAATCATACTTGAAAATTACTTAGGAAATGACGTATTAGGGGCTTAAAAATTTACCTAAAGAATCCAACACATGACCTGTTTCCTAAGCATGGGAGTAGGTTGCTGTCCTCTAGCACCAAATGAAGTGACCGGCTGGCTTTTAGAAGCCATGTTATATGAAAATCACACAAATTTAGGAACACCTGGGTGGCTCAGTTGCTTAAGCATCTGCCTTCGGCTCAGGTCATGATCCCAGGGTCCTGGGACTGAGCTCCACTGGACTCCCTGCTGAGGAGGGAAGCCTGCTTCTCCCTCTCTCTCCCTCCCCACTTTTGCTGTATTTGTCTCTCTCAAGTAAATTAACAAATTTTTTAAAAAGCACACAAATTTAAACACTAGAACCACACTCAAACAGCTGCACACTTTGAGAGGCATGCTTGCACTGGTACCAGCCAAAGCAACAGTATATTCATGCTTCTCACCTTATTTTTCCTCTAGGATATATTTACAGGAAGGGTAGACTGAATTGCTCACATCATCTGAACTTTCTCAAACTCCACCCCCTCCATCCCCAATGTTTGTCACTCTTACTATCACTCTCCTAAAAACATAAAATTGAATTTCCCTAAATTAAATGGGCATATAATTTGCATATACCAAATTTCCTTAATTGCCCTTTTGTCTCCTTGAATTATTTCTAGTTAACAATATGAACATATTATAAATCTCAACTCAAGTTTTCTCAGGAAATTTTTTGTGTGACCTAAACTTGTCCCTTATTCTCAGCTTCATGATTTAGTTCAGGTAACAGAAAATTTTACACCGTCATAAGTAAATCTCTAGTAGAATTATGTCTAATATATAGGTCTTGAGTTCTTGGTGAGTAATCAATTTTTGTAAACCACAGCAAAATATCCTAAGGTGGAAACCCTAGATCACTAATATGCTTCTGTTTGAGCTTGGGGCTCGAGTTTCTACCTAGGCTATGTCAACAACTATGAAAGGTCTCAGAATTTACACTACTTGCAAACTAGTAAATTAGTCTGCTTCAAAGATATTATCATAAAACACAAGACTCCTGTGTCAGAGATACATTATTATTCACAGCAAGCAGCATGTGTGTCAGAATATTTGCATCAGTTGCCTTTGCCCCAAGTGCTGTAGGGCCAACAAATGGGTCTATACAGATGTCCACACAAACAGTGGGTTGCATTTCAGAAGAACAGCCCTGAGATCAAAGACTCTCCACCATTTTATAATGGGCAATAAGCATGACTTCCCTTTGATCTAGAGGGAAATACTGTGTTAATTACAGGGCAGCAAGTGAACCTGCCCTTTGTTCCAGAGACACTAACTCTATCTTCCAAGATTGTTCATTATACAAACATCCTTGGAAAGATAGTCTAGAACAAAGTCACCTAGAGTCTCCGTTAATAAGATGTGTGGAAGTACATGAGACCCATGGAGAATTGGGTCCTAGAAGACTTCATTTGCAGTCTGAGCTTGATCTCTTCTTTGTGATTTATTTTCCACCCTTGAAATGTGTGTTATCAATATATTGCTACCTGGAATGGTGTAATTATGTCTCATCAGAGACCTATAAGAAAAGGGAGCTCATTGTTTTCAATAATGCAAACTCTCATAAACAAATACACTACGAGAGCAGTTGATCTGACATTCACTTCCCTGATGCAAAACCAAAGTGGAGGGAAAAAGAGTTTAGTCAAACTCACTTTGTCTCTATATGACATCTGGTCAAATACTCGTCATCAATTTAGAACAGGTGTGCCTGAAAAAAAAACCTACCTTCATGCGCTCTTCCCACCCTTACCTTTTAGGAATCCAGTCTAGGTCCCCTTTCCCTTGACTTCTCTTGGGGCTGATTCCTTGAGTGCACACATTCAGGATACCTCCTATCCTTACTTCTGAGGAATCAGGTTTAGGATCCCATTCAACCAGCCTTTCTTGAATTTTTGTTTTCAGAGAGCACACATGCAGGCCCCTCCCTGCCCTTTCCACTTAGAAATTCTGTGTAGGACTCCCCTTCAGTTGTCTTTCTTTCGGGGCTAATTCCTGAGTGCACACATGCAGGCCTCTTCCTACCCTTTTCTCTTAGGAATCAACCTTAGGACTCACTTTCATTTGACCTTCTCTTGGAACTGATTCACTGAGTGCACATTTATAAGACACTTCTCATCCTTACTTCTTAGGCACCTAAGTTAGGACCAAGTGAAAGCACTTGGCCTTTTCTCAGGCCTTTTTCCTGAGAGCACACATGCTGATACTCTGCTTCCCTTTTGTTTTAGTAATCCAGCATAGACTTTCTTTCACTTGGGCTTCTCTCTGGTCTGATACCTGAGTGCAAACATGCAGGCGCCTTTCCCTCCTTCAGTTTTAGGGATCCTGCAGCAGATGCCCCTTTGCCATGCCTTATCTTGTTTATGATTCCTTGAATGCACATAAGTGGGCCACTTCCTGTATGTTCCTCTTAGGAAACCAGCATAGGACTCCCTCTCACTTGGCCCTAATTTGAGGCTCATTCCCTGAAAGCGTATATGTAGAACCCATCCTGACTTTCTTCTTAGGAACCTTGTGTAGGACTCTTTCACTTGGCCTTCTCTACAACCTGATTCAAGGAGTGCACATATGTTGCTGAGCCTCATCTCCATGGCATATGTGTTAAGACAGAACCTGGAGTACAATCAGTGCCTTCTTGTTTTACCATACACTAGAATTCTTTAGATGGTATATCTTGGTGGTTTTGGCATAGGGTGTAGTCCCAGTGTTGCTTTTTTTTTCTTTCTTGCATTCCTGGTATTTGCTTGGATTTGTGATAAAACTGTGTTCATTCCTAAAAGAAGCTTATTTTACCCATGAGGTCCTGGAGGTCAGACTGTGGGGAACCTATTATTTAAATGTAGCACCCATTGGGATCTCATCTTGAAAATTTGAGATCTGGATCTCCCTTGCTTGGTTAATATCTGCCTAGTTCCTCTCTCTGCCTTTTTTTCCAAAATATAATGCAAAAGTCAAATTCTAGATACCAAATCTTAATTCTACATGATTTACAACATTTAGTAATGCCAAGTCTCAGAGGTCAGAAACAAGGAATAGTTTATTATAGTAAGTCAGTGCAGTCTCTTGAGAATCTATGGACTAGTGAGCAATATGGTTTGGTGTTATGGGGACAGAGAATATCCTGCTCAAAGTCAAGAATTAACAGCTTGGTCTAGAATACAAAGTGTGTAACTGAGGGCATAAGCATTAGAGTTGAAGGAACCCCTATGAGTCAGCCTTTTCTCCGGGTGCATAGAGCACAAATAGGACACCTTGTAATCAGTGTGAAAAAACACAAGTAAGAAATCTGAGAAAAATGAAAAGCGGGATATGAGTGAAATGAAATGAAAACTGACCCTGGCCATATTTATTCCAGGAGACCATTGGCTCACCACTCTTCTATCACGTTTGCCCTGGCAACCTTGTGAGATAATCAAAAGAAAAAGGATTGGCGTGAAAGAGTGCCTCCAGCGTTCAGGGTATACACCATGCTATTCCTGAACTCAAACCTTCTTGGTTCAGGGCATTTTTAACCTTTTTTTTTTTTTTTTTTCTCTTCTACAACAGATATTTTTGGAGCAAACAGATAGCTTATTTTGACAGGAAATGGGATCATTACGTTTCCAGCTTACAGCAATGTTCCAGGTCAGTTTCTTTCTGAGTAAAGGAAAGTCCTCCCGTGCAGATATCTATGTGCTGCTCCAGAGGACTCACAACTTATGGGGCAATGAAAGCTATGCCAAGTAGACATGCAAACTGTGGAAGTACACAGCTCTATCACTCTGGTGGTAAAATATGGATATATTTTATGGTGATCAATTTCATTCTGTCCATAACAAGCAGCCATAAAATTTTTCCAATTCTAACTGTAACTGATAGAGCCCTTTTCATATGCTTGGGGTGCAAGTGCAGTCACAGTGATTTTAGTAAAGTCAGCATTTCTACGAGGCCTTCCTATATGTGCATTGCAAGACTATCCACCTCTCCTCGCATAGGCTCATCACCAGCATCATCCCACTCCCGGAAGATGGGTCTGAGACCACTTTCTGGAATATTATATTCTGTGGACCTACCTCATGTCTGCATTTGAAACGCAAATATAAGTTGAGCAATTCTGTACCCACTACTGGAAGCAGGTGACAAGTAGCCCACAGTGAAGCTGAAAACTAACGCTCATGCCGAGAAATCTGGGGAGACTGTTCCCAAACTTCTGTTGCTTTTGCCAAGGTGACTCACTGTAAGCAAAATCCACAGAGCCAGATTTGACTCCACACTACCCCTACCTGACCGTGTCATCTCACAGGAAGTTTCAACAGTCCTTGTCATTCCTGCGTACTGATACAGCAATACCTTTGCAGGTGCAGGTTTTCTTTTGGTTCCTGTTGTCATCTGGGGGTTGAGAAGTGAGGAGGGGATGAGAGAGTGGAGATAAAATGCTCTCTCTGCTCCCATTGTCACAGTCAGCTGTGGCTGCCACATACCATCATAGGTCATTGTAAACTATGTTAGAAACAACATTACAACCTCTTCTTTTACCGTTAATATGTAGCCATTAATCTCCAAGCCATCCCATAGTGTTCGAGTTACTTACTCACGGGAGGATTTCAGGTTCAGCCTGTGATGCTTATAACCCCATGCATCACAGACACTGGATGGTTGTTTACCAAACCCATTTCCTTTTATTCATACGCACCCTCTCTGACCTTCCTTGCAGCAGATGGGGCCATGTGGATGGAAGTGATGGACACCATTTGCAGGTCCAACACAATAAAATATCTCTTAAACTATGCTCCACTCTCTTTTGGCAGACAGAAAAAGAAAAATCAACAGGAGACCTTGAAGTCCTATGAGGTAGTAGTGCTACAAGGAGTAGGAAACTGATTTCTGCATCCTTCCATTGAAGACCACCCACCAAACACCCATGTGGAACCATGAGCTAGGACTACTTTTGAATTATGTTGAGCCATTAAGATTTGGGGGTTGATAGTTACAGTGGTTAACTTACCCAGTCTAATACCTCATCGTAGTTTGAGATCTGATTTAGACCTTAGTTATCACTCCAAATTCCTTCCTACTGCTCTCTGACCTGGTTCATTTATAAAAGGTTTTTGAAGAATGTGGGATCACCAGATGGAAAGTAGTCAGATCCCATACAGATCCCTTTTTTCTGGAAAATATTTGGCCCCTTTGCTAATTTGTCCATTATGTTTTTTCTGACACATTGCCTCTTCCTTCGAAAGTATGGGAACTAGAATTCTCACAACCTCCATGGCTGAACACATCACCAATTAGCAGAAGTAAAAGAAATGATCTCTGGAAGATTTTACTTTAAACTTCAAAAATGACTTCAATTTAAATTCTGTGATAAATACCACAATAAAACACACACAGACAAACACACACAAAGTACCGTGAGAGAATGTTGACAAAAAGATTCACAAAGTCCATAGATACTGACATTTTCAGGCAGAGTGGCATTATTTTTAAAGAAAAAGAGTATCAAAACTATAACTCTAATAAATTATACTATTTTTCAGTAAGTAGTTATCTACCTAAGATACTTAACTCTAAGTAAGTAGTTATCTACCACCCGTATCTCCTTAACTTCCCCATGTGGCTTGCTTTGGCCAATAGAATGGTTTAAAGTGACAGTTTGCCAGTTCCAAACCTAGGCATGTGTGTCTCCACCCACCCCTCTGGAAAATTTAGATTTCTGCCATGGGAAGAATAATGCCCTAGGTAGTAGCTACTGCCCTTTGAGCCTGTGTTTCAGAAGGAGACCTATGGGAATCCCTGACTGTTTTTCCCAGCTTTGAGTTATAATCAACACATAACATTGCATGTGTGCAAAGTGTTGATTTGATACATTTGTATGCTGCAAAATGATTACCACCATAGCATTAGCTGATACTCTCATCACATAATTACCATTTCATTTTTTTGTGGTGCGAACATTTAAGATCTCTTAGCAACTTTCAAGTATATAATACAATATTATTAGCTATAATCACCATTCTGTACATTAGATCCCCAGAACTTGTTAATCATTTACCTAGAAATTTTTATCTTTTGACCAACATCTCCCCATTACTCCCCAGCCCCCCAGTCCCTGGTAATCACCAATCTACTGTTTCTCTGAGTTTGGATTTTTTAGGTTCCACATACAAATGAGATCATATAGTATTTGTCTTTCTCTGATTCATTTCATGTAGCATAATGCCTTCAAGTTTCATCCATGTTGTTGCAAATGACAGGATTTCCTTCTTTTTTGTGGCCGAATAATATTCCAGTGCATATATACTACATCTTCTTTATCCACTCATCCATTGATGGATAGGTTGTTTCCATATCATGGCTATTGTGAGTAATGCTGTAACAGATACGGGAGGTGCAGATATCACTACAAGATTCTGATTTCAATTCCTTTGGATAACTACCCAGAAGTGGGATTGCCAGATCATATGGTAGTTCTATTTTTAAGGAGTTCTTTTGTTTGGGTTTTGTTTTGAGGAACCTCCGTATTGTTCTCCATAGTAGCTGCACGAATTTACGTTACCACCAACAGAGCACAAGAGTCCTCCTATCTCCACATCCTCACCAATATTTGTTATTTCTTGTCTTGCTGATAATAGTCATTCTAACATGTGTGAGATGATACCTTATCCTGGTTTTGATTTGCATTTCCCTGATGATTAGTGATGTTGAGAATCCTTTTCACATACCTGTTGGCCATATAGAGATATAGATATATCAGTCTCTTTTATGCTAATTACAATTTAACGTCACATACAAAAACTCTATGATTTTGCTCCCCTATCTTGTTTATGATGTCACCATTTACATTTATATTTTGTATCTATTAACAAATTAAATTGTCATTATTTTTAATATTTTTGTTCTTTAAACTTTATACTAGAGTTAAAAAAGTAAAACACAAAAACCTTTATATTGGAGTTAGTTAACACACCACCACATTACAGTATTAAGGTTTTCTGAATCTGACTATTTACCTTTACCAGTGTGTTGTATGTTTTCATATGTTTTTATTTTACTGTTTGTTGACCTTTTGCTTCAGCTTGGAGAACTATTTTTGGCATTTCTTGTAAGACAAATTTAATAGTGATGAATTCCCTCTGTTTGTTTATTAGGGAGTCTTTATTTGGCTTTGGGTTCTGATAGGTAACTTTGGGTAAAGTACTCTTGGCTAGCAGTATCTTTCTTTCAGCATTTAGAATATAGCAACCCATTCTTTTCTGGCCTGCAAGGTCTCTGCTGAAAATTTTTCTGATAGCTTTTTTGGGGTTCCCTTCTACAAGAGATTTTTTTTTCCTCTTGCTGCTTTTAAAATTCTCTCTTTGTCTTTGTCTTTAGATAGTTTTATTATTGTATCTTGGAGAAGATCACTTTGGGTAGAATTTTGAAGTGACTTGTTACCCTCATGAACTTGGATATCCAAATCTCTCCCCAGATTTGGGAATTTCTGAGCCATTATTATTTTAAAAAAAATTTTTTTTTTGTTATGTTAATCCCCATACATTACATCATTAGTTTTAGATATAGCGTTCCATGATTCATTGTTTGTGCATAACACCCAGTGCTCCATGCAGAACGTGCCCTCCTTAATACCCATCACCAGGCTAACCCATCCCTCCACCCCCCTCCCCTCTAGAACCCTCAGTTTGTTTTTCAGAGTCCATTGTCTCTCATGGTTCGTCTACCCCTCCAATTTCCCCCCCTTCATTCTTCCCCTCCTGCTACATTCTTCTTCTTTTTTTTTTTCTCTCTTAACATATATTGCATTATTTGTTTCAGAGGTACAGATCTGAGATTCAACAGTCTTGCACAATTCACAGCGCTTACCAGAGCACATACCCTCCCCAGTGTCCATCACCCAGTCACCCCATCCCTCCCACCCCACCCCCCACTCCAGCAACCCTCAGTTTGTTTCCTGAGATTAAGAATTCCTCATATCAATGAGGTCATATGATACATGTCTTTCTCTGTTTGACTTATTTCGCTCAGCATAATACCCTCCAGTTCCATCCACGTTGTTGCAAATGGCAAGATCTCATTCCTTTTGATGGCTGCATAATATTCCATTGTATATATATACCACATCTTCTTTATCCATTCATCTGTTGATGGACATCTTTCTGAGCCATTATTTTTTAAAGGAAGCTTTCTACCCCTTTCTCCCTCTCTTTTGGAACTGTAATGATGCATTCATTATTTATTTTGCTGATGTCCCATAAGTTCCATAGGTTTTCATCATTTCATTGTTTTTCCTTTTTTCATCTCTGATTGTGAAATTCAATTGATCTGTCTTATAACTCACTGATTCTCCCTTTGCTTATTTAAGTCTGCTGTTGAAGCTCTATTTGAATTCTACAGTTCAATCATTATATTCTTCAGCTCCAAAATTTCTGTTTAGTTCTTTTTTTATGTTTTCTATTTCTTTGTGGAACTTCTCATTTTGTTCTTGCATTGTTTTCTGATATCAATAAGTTGTTTATGCATATTCTCTTGCAGCTCTCTGAGCAGCCATAGAATAATTATTTTGATTTCCTTATTGGGTAATTCCTGAATCTCCATTTCTTTGGGGCTAATTGCTGGAGGTTTGCCATATACCTTTGATGGAGACATATTTCCCATTGTGATTCTTCATAATCTCTGTAGCCTTGGGTAGGTGACTGCACACTTGAAGAAGTAATCACCACTTTCAGACTTAATGGACTGACTTCAGTAAGGGAGGCCTTTCACCTGTGGATGAGAACATGGTGGCTTGTGGTGTGACCCTGGGTTTAGTGGTGTAGGGTGCTAAGTATGGAGGCACATCGTGTCACCAGGTCAAAGAGGAGTAAGACCTCTTCAGCTAAAGTCACTGCAGTTCATAGCTTTGACAACTCTGTGGTCCTAGGTAAGCCCTGTCAGAGGAGGATTATAATGGCTGCAAGGGCTGTTGGGGTCCTAATATGTGTCTTAAGGCTGGTATCTAGGGAACAGGACAGGCAGTGGTGGTGGCCAGAGCCAGTGGCTTGCGCATACTCAGCTGTGGGGGGCAACTGCAGCTGCCTGTGTAGTGGCAGAAGCCATTTGCAGACACGTTCGTAGAGATGCGGTAGCAAGGGCCAGGGCCTACTATGGGCTCACTGGCAGCTGTGGAGGCCCTAGGTGTTGGCATGCTTTCCTATGGATGCACAGTATCCCACTGGGCATGCACACTGCCATGGAGTCCAGTTACAAAGTTTTGGCTGGGGGTGTGCACGTGCACAGCTGGAGGGTCTAACTCTACATAAGCACATTGACATCGACCAGTGATACAAAGAAGCAGCTGATCTCAGCCCACAAGCAGTTGCCAGGACCCTGGTTGTTAATGTGCTCTCCTGTGGCTATACACTCTTCGCCCCTCCAGACATTCACCCTATAGGCTAATGGCTGGCATCAGGCAGGTGGCATGCAGGTACACAGCTGGATGTGCTAGCCTTGAGCACAGACCCAATGGTAGGGTTCAGCCAGAGGGTCCTAGGCTGGTGTCTTCCGCATCATAACAGCAGAAGCCAGATCTGGCTATAAATGTGACTCCCAAGCTCCAGTAGGAATGGGGAGGGACTCAGGCGCCTGGCATCAGCAAATGTGAAAACCTGTTGGGTGAGAGCTAGAGAGAGCTTCAGGGATCTGCAATGGCTACACTGGCCCTTAGCTTCATAAGTGGTGAATTCTGCTGAATTTGAAGAGCAGGTTTGTGCAAATCATAATTGCTCCTATTGTATGCTAATAACAGTCTCTGCTTTCTTTCCTTGTTCCTAGCTGTCTCAATACTATCTCAAAGAACTCAAAATAACATAAAGATGCTCACTAAATCAGGAGGGCAATGCAGAAACTGTGTGTATGTGTGTGTGTGTGTGTGTGTGTGTGTGTGTGTGTGTGTAACTCTTACCAAGGACTCTGATTTTTAGTTAAGATTAACAAATGTTGCATTAGTGTTTTCACAATCTCAGCAGTGTAATATATTCAGTAATAAGGAAGGTCAGACATTGATACTGTGGTAATTAAGTGCCAAGCCATGTTCTTCACTTGTATTTACTTATGCAATGATCACAACAACCCAGTTAGGTGAATTCTGTTATTCTCATTTTACATATAAGGAAACTAAGGCACACCATTATTAATTTTTCTAGCATAACAGAACTAATAAGGTGTGTGTGGGCTTAAATGCAACATTCTACTCTTTCACCCAGCTACACAAGCAACTAATGGGTATGTAGTATTTGTGATGTGGTGGTCCTCAGCTATAAATGCTTTTCTTTCGGTGTGGAAGACCACTTACTTCATGTCTTATCATAGTAGTTTTAACAGCATGTGGATGGAAGTGTATTGGCTTTTGGATTTCATGTTCATATGCTTTCTAGGAAAACTCCAGCTTGTGTACTAAGAAACAGCTCTGTATGCTTTAGTTTCATTTTTTCATTTGCTGTTAGAATTTGTTCTTCATGAGTTCAGGAACCATGTCTTCTATTTCCTCTCAATCTTCTAGAATCATGGCATGGTGCTGGGCTCGTAAGAAGGGAATAACAAATGTTGGTTTATTCATTGCCACTTTTTTATCCACAAACCACAACTGACAGTTATCTGTAATTTGCATAAAGAACACATTCCTTCAAACAGGATTTATTGAGAGTCCATTTTGTGATAGGGACACAACAAGAATAAAACATAGTTCTGCTGCCATTAAAGAGCTTCTGGAATAATAGGAAGAAACATATGTAAATAAATTATGTAATGATGTTATGTAGAGCAATTCTTAGGATTCAATAAACGTGTGATGAGTAAGTGAGCTTCACTGGGGATGAAGAAATCTAATCCTGATTTTGGTAAGAAATATTGGACAGGTGCACTATTAGAACTGAAAGAAAATTATAGGGATTATTTCATCTAATCCCTCATTTTATAGGTAAGAACCTAGAGTACTGGGATGTTGACTGGGATTTTCCCTGTTAGTCCAAACTTGACTATGAAGAAAAACTGTTGGTTTAAAAAAAAAGAAAAGAAAAAAGACCCTGTGGATCCATTTAATCTCAAGAGGGCCTTTCTATGAGCACCATCTACTCAAAGGCATTTAGAGGCACAACAGAATCAGCTCTGCTGCTGTCATGCACCTTCTCATCCCAGAATCAGCCAAGACATAGAAATGGGAGAAAGGAGAGTCCTCATGCTTGACAGTTTTAGGAGCATGAAAAGTGCCCAAACAAAGACTCCTCCTTTCCCTCACCAAGATTATCCTCCTAAATCCAAGCAGTCATAATGATGGGTTTGTTCTAAGAGAATCCCTCATAAATTGTGGCTGAGTCTTCAAGAAGGGGAAACTGGGTTCTTTTTTCCTACTTTCTCATCTGGATGCTCTGGTACCACAGTCTAAGGGGGAGTGATCAGAGTCTTGGGAGTAGTTTGACAGGTATTCTGTGGAAATTCATGGCATCATGAAGAGAAGGATCAATGCCACTTTCTTATCTAGACATTTCTGAAGATGGGGATCCCACTGAAGTAGTTTAGACCAGTAAGACTTTAGAGATTATGGTGTAGAAGGGCTTGGAAAAAATACAGAGGTATCTTCATCCCATCCCAATTTTCTACGGGGACAACAGTGGTTCCTGTAGGTCGGGGAGGAGCTCCAGC
The DNA here is from genome assembly GCF_964656455.1 of Halichoerus grypus. NCBI lineage: Eukaryota > Metazoa > Chordata > Mammalia > Carnivora > Phocidae > Halichoerus > Halichoerus grypus. The sequence continues at coordinate 100,756,996 of NC_135727.1, read as the reverse complement.
ATTTCTCAAGCCACTGGCTGGCTAAACATTGGGATATTCAAATCGGAGAGGTAATGAAAATATGGAGTATTGGCAGGGGGCCAGAGGAAGATAACACATTACTGCTCTGTAGGGGTCCTTGGTGCTGGAGTGTTGCCAAGTAAGGCTGATGTCCACCACACCACCTACATAGCAGTAGCCCCAGGCAGAATTAGACCAAATCAAAGTGAGACATCAGGCTCCAAAAGGCAACACTTATATATGAGCATTTCTATGCCCCTGATTTTCTTCCCTTTTCCCAAACATTTGGGAGCTACATATGTAAGAGCAATGTAGAAGAAATATCCCTAACCCCACCAACACATACACCACACATAAAGCACTACATTGAGAGAAGTATAAGTGAGAAGAGGAACAGACTACAACTTGTATCTCTCCAGTTCCCTTGACATACAAACTCAGTGTTAACTGTAAGATCTTTAAAATAATAAATGGGATATAAGAATCTAAATAGGACAAAAACTTAATATCCCAAAAGAAAAGATGTACCAAATTTTATAATGAACTGGAAAGGGGAAAATTTGAGATTTCATAGGGAAAAGTAGTTAGACTAGTTCACATTTATAATTTAACCACTTGATAGTGGTGTACCAAGGTGGGAGGTGGAAGGCGTGGGAGCATTCCACCCTGACAGAGAAAACTATTTTGTCACTGATATTTTAAAATATCACTTGTCACATACTGATAATAAATGCATACAAACTTTTAGTAGACTTTATTATTCTCTATAGACATTGCTGTCCCTGTACTTAGAGCAAACCTCCTTCTTGTTACACAATTGCCACTTGAGAATCACCCCAAAAGACGTTTATACTGGCTTAGTGGTGTGCCCAAAGAAACAAAATTTCTTTTCACAGGGAAAGAAAATTTATTAGGGGCAGGTAGAGAATTTTGCAGACATTTTACAATCTCTGACCTTGATATAAAATTATATTTTTCTTTAAATTAGTTACAGGTGGGGCACCTGAGTGGCTCAGTCTATTAAGCGTCTGCCTTCAGCTCAGGTCATGATCCCAGGGTCCTGGGATCAAGCCCCGCATCATGTTCCCTGCTCAGTGGAGATCCTGCTTCTCCCCCTCCCCCTCCCCCACTTGTGCACTCTCTCTCTCTCAAATAAATAAATAAATATCTTTAAAAATAAATAAACAAATTAGTTACAAGTGTAGGCAAACACAATGAGTCATTGGGGTCTGTTGGGAAGCCTACATGGAGACAGTTATTAGCGCAAGAAGATTATTGTGGAATAGTGCTGGAGAAAGATAAAGGGGGAGGGAGCAGAATTGGGCAGAGAGAACCTCTTTCCATGATGCATACCGGACAAAGTCTCAGACAGCTGAAGGATCTGGGGAACAAGAATTGCTTGTTCAATTTTCCTTGTGTTGGTCAGGAGTGGCCAGGTCTTAATAATCCCTCTCTGCACAGCCATTGACTAAGGGCTGCTAGAAAGAGCACGACATCAGCTGGAAAGACGTCCTGGTCAGTTTGGGTTGCTAACAAATACACAACAGACTGAATGGTTTAAAAAACACACACTTATTTCTCATGGTTCTGGACGCTGGGAAGTTCAAGATAACGATGGTGGCAGATTTGGTGCGTGGTGAGGTCCCTCGTCCTCATTTGAAAATGGTGATCTTACTATATTCTCATATGGTAGACAGCAGAGAGAGGAAGTAATCTCTCTTGTCTCTTCTTATCAGGGCACTAATTCCATTCATAAGGGCTCCTCCCTCATGACTAATTACTTCCCAAAGGCCCCACCTACTAATACCATCACATTGAAGGCTAGGATTTCAACATATGAATTTTAGGACACAAACATTTGGTCTGTAACATCCTGAAGGTGAGGCAGCCGGAGGCTGTCAGCCAACTGCACGTCTTACAGCTAAACAAGTTCTTACATGACAGGATATATATGCCACATACATCCCACACCTGACGACCTATTAAATTCCTTTTTTTTTTTTTAATTTAAATTTTAGCTAGTGAACATACAGTGCAATATTGGTTTCTGGAATAGAATTCAGTGATTCATCACTTACATACAACACCCAGTGCCCATCACAACAAGTGCCCTCTTTAATACCCATCACCCATCTAGCCCATCCCAGCACCCACCTCCCTCCATCAACCCTCAGTTTGTTCTCTATTGTTAAGAGTCTCCTATGGTTTGTTTCCCTCTCTCCTTTTTTTCTTTTCCTCCTTCCCATATGTTCATCTGTTTTCTTTCTTAAATTCCACATATGAGTGAGATCATATGGTATTTGTCTTTCTCTGATTTATTTTGTTTAGCATAATACACTCTAGCTCTATCCACATCATTGCAATAGCAAGATTTCATTTTTTGATGACTGAATAATATTCCATTGTATGTATATACCACATCTTCTTTACCCATTCCTCAGTCAGTGGACATTTGGGCTCTCCATAGTTTGGCTATTGTTGATAAAGCTGCTATAAACATTGGGGTGCATGTACCCATTTGAATCTGTATTTTTGTATCCTTTGGGTAAATACCTAGTAATGGAATTGCTGGATCGTAGGATACGTTTATTTTTAACTTTTTAAGGAACCTCCATACTGTTCTCCAGAGTGGCTACACCAGTTTGCATTCCCACCAACAGTGCAAGAGGGTTCCCCTTTCTCTGCATCCTCACCAACACCTGTTGTTTCTTGTGTTATTAGCATTAGCAATTCTGACCAGTGTGAGGTGGTACCTCATTGTGGTTTTGATGTGCATTTCCCTGATGAGGAGTGATGCTGAGCATCTTTTCATGTGTCTGTTAGCCATCTGGATGTCTTCTTTGGAAAAGTGTCTATCCGTATCTTCTGTCCATTTCTTAACTAGATTATTTGTTTTTGGGATGTTGAGTTTGATAAGTTCTTTGTAGATTTTGGATACTAGCCCTTTATCAGATATGTCATTTGCAAATATCTTCTTCCATTCCATAGATTGCCTTTTAGTTTTGTTGATTGTTTCCTTCTCTGTGAAGATGGTTTTTATCTTGATGAAGTCCCAATAGTTCATTTTTGCTTTTGTTTCCCTTGCCTCTGGCAATGTGTCTAGTAAGAAGTTCCTATAGCCGAGGTCAAAAATGTTTCTGCCTGTGTTTTCCTCTAGGATTTTGATGGTTTCCTGTCTCACATTTAGGTCTTTCATCCATTTTGAATCTATTTTTGTGTATGGTGTAAGTAAATGGTCCAGCTTCATTTTTCTGCATGTTGCTGTCCAGTCTTCCCAACACAATTTTTTGAAGAGACTGTCTTTTTTCCATTGGATATTCTTCCTGTTTTGTCAAAGATTAGTTGACCCTAGAGTTATGGGTCCATTTCTGGGTTCTCTATTCTGTTCCACTGATCTGTTTTTGTGCCAGGACCATACTGTCTTGATGATTACAGCTTTGTAATATAGTTTGAAATCTGAAATTGTGATGCCTCCAGTTTTGTTTCTCTTTTTCAGAATTGCTTTGACTATTTGGGGTCTTTTGTGGTTCGATCCAAATTTTAGGATTGTTTGTGCTAGCTCTATGAAAAATGCTGTTGGTATTTTGATCGGGGTTGCTTTTAATGTGTAGATTACTTTGGGCAGTATGGACATTTTAATCATGTTTGTTCTTCCAATCCATGGGCATGGAATGCTTTCCATTTCTTTGTGTCTTCTTCAATTTCTTTCATAAGTGATCCATAGTTTTCAGAGTACAGATCTTTTACCTCTTTAGTTAGGTTTATTCCTAGGTATCTTATTGTTTTTGGTGCAATTGAAAATGGGATTGATTCCTTAATTTCTTTTTCTGCTGCTTTGCTAGTGGTGTGAAGAAATGGAACAGATTTCTGCACATTGATCTTATATCCTGCAAATTTGCTGAATTCATGTATGAGTTCTAGCAATTTTTGGTGGGATCTTTTGGGTTTTCTGCATAGAATATCATGTCATCTGCAAATAGTGAAAGTTTGACTTCTTCCTTGCCAATTTGGATGCCTTTCTTTCTTTTTGTTGTCTGATCGCTGAGGCTAAGACCTCCAGTACTATGTTAAATGGTAATGGTGAGAGTGGACATCCTTGTCTTGTTCCTGACCTTAGGGGAAAAGCTCTCAGTTTTTCCCCATTGAGGATGATATTAGCTGTGGGTCTTTCATATATGGCCTTTATGATGTTGAGGTATGTTCCATGTATTCCTACTTTGCTGAGGGTTTTTATCAAGAAAGGATGCTGTACTCTGTCAAATGCTTTTTCTGCACCTATTGACAGGATCATATGGTTCTTGTCCTTTCTTTTGTTAATGTGGTATATCACATTGATTTGCAAATATTGAACCACCCCTGTAGCCCAGGAATAAATCCCACTTGATTCTGGTAAGTAATTCTTTTAATGTACTGTTGGATTTGATTTGCTAGTATTGAGAATTTTTGCATCCATGTTCATCAGGGATATTGGTTTGTCATTCTCCTTTTTAGTGGGGTCTTTGTCTGGTTTTGGAATCAATGTAATGCTGGCTTCATAGAATGAGTTTGGAAGTTTGCCTTCCATTTCTATTTTTTGGAATAGTTTGAGAGGTATAGGTATTAACTCTTCTTTAAATGTCTGGTAGAATTCCCCTGGGAAGCCATCTGGCCCAGGACTCTTGTTTGTTGGGAGATTTTTGATTACTGATTCAATTTCTTTGCTGGCTATGGCTCTGTCCAAATTTTCCATTTCTTCCTGTTTCAGTTTTGGTAGTTTGTAGGTTTCTAGGAATCTGTCCATTTCTTCCAGATTGCCCAGTTTGTTGGCATATAATTTTTCATAGTATTCTCTCATAATTATTTGTATTTCTGTGGTGTTGGTTGTGATCTCTCCTCTTTCATTTGTGATTTTTTCTATTTGGGTCCTTTCTCTTTTCTTTTTGATAAGTCTGGCTAGGGGTTTATCAATTTTATTAATTCTTTTGAAGAACCAGCTCTTAATTTCGTTAATCCGTTCTATGTTTTTTTGTTTCTATATTGTTTATTTCTGCTCTCATCTTTATCATTTCCCTTCTCCTGCTGGTTTTAGGCTTTATTTGCTGTTCATTTTCTAGCTCCTTTAGGTGTAAGTTTAGGTTGTGTATTTGAGACTTATCTTGCTTCTTGAGGAAGAAGGCCTGTACTGCAATATACTTCCCTCTTAGGACTGCCTTTGCTGCATCCCAAAGGTTTTAGACTGTCGTGTTTTCATTTTCATTTGCTTCTGTGTATTTTTTTTATTCTTTAATTTCCTGGCTAACCCACTCATTCTTTAGTAGGATGGTCTTTAACCTCCACATATTTGAGGTCTTTCCAAATTTTTTCTTGTGGTTGAATTTAAGTTTCATAGTGTTGTGGTCTGAAAATAGGCATAGTATGATCTCTGTCTTTTTGTACCGGTTGAAGGCTGATTTGTGCCAATATGTGATCTATTCTGGAGAATGTTCTGTGTGTACTCAAAACGAACATGTATTTGATTGTTTCCTTGTTGATTTTCTGCTTAGATGATCTGTCCATTGTTGTGAGTGGGGTGTTAAAGTCCCCTACTATGATTATATTATTATCAGTGAGTTTCTTTATATTTATTATTAATTGATTTATATATTTGGGTGCTCCCAAGTTGGGGGCATAAATATTTACAATTCTAAGACCTTTCTGATGGATAGACCTCTTAATTATGATAATTATGACATGTAATTATGATCCCTTCTTCATCTCTTGTTACAGTCTTTGTTTTAAAAATCTAGTTTGCCTAAGTTGCTCCCGGGTGGCTCAGTTGGTTGAATGTCTAACTCTTGATTTTGGCCCAGGTTGTAATCTCAGGGTTGTGGGATTGAGCCCCACATGCTGAGTGTGGCGTCTGTTTGTCCCTCTCCCTCTGTTTCTCTCCCCACTCGCATTCCTGCTCGCTTTCTCTCTCTCCTTCTAGTAAATAAGTAAATAAAATCTTTTCAAAAATAAAAATAAATAAAAAATTAAAGAAATAAAATCAGGGAGCCTAGGTGGCTCAGTCGGTTAAGTGGCTGCCTTTGGCTCAGGTCATGATCCCAGGGTCCTGGGATCAAGTCCCACATCAGGCTCCCCGTACAGCGGGGAGTCTGCTGCTTCCTCTGCCCCTCCCCCTGCTCATGCGCGTGCACTCTCTCTCTCTCTCTTGCAAAAATAAATAAATAAAATCTTTAAAAATAAAATAAAATCTAGTTTGCCTGATATAAGTATGCCTACTCTGGCTTTCTTTTGACATCCATTGGCATGATAGATGGTTCTCCATCCCCTCACTTTCAATCTGCCGGTGTCTTTAGGTCTAAAATGAGTCTCTTGTAAATAGCATATAGATGGATCTTGTTTTTTTTTAATCCATTCTGATACCCTATGTCTTTTGATTGAAGCATTTAATCCATTTACATTCAGTGTGGTTATTGGAAAGATAAGAATTTAGTGCCATTGTGTTCCCTTTAGGGTTGGTGTTTCTGGCGATGTTCTCTGGTCCTTTTAGTCTTTGTTGCTTTTGGTCTTTCTTTTCTCCACTCAAAGAGTCCCCCTTAAAATTTCTTGTGGGGTTGGTTTAATGGTCACAAACTCCTTTAGTTTTTATTAGTCTGGGAAACTTTATTTCTCCTTCTATTCTGAATGACAGCCTCACTGGATAAAGAATTCTTGGCTGCATATTTTCCCCATTTAGCTCATTGAATATTGCCTGCCACTGTCTTCTGGCCTGCCATGTGTCTGTGGACAGATCTGCTGCAAACCTGATCTGTCTTCCATTATAGGATAAGGACTTTTCTTCTTTGCTGCTTTCAAGATTCTTTCCTCATCTGTGTGTTTTGTAAATTTAACTATGATATGCCTTGACGATGGTCGGCTTTTGTTGAATTTAATGGGAGTTCTCTGTGCTTCTTGGATTTTGATGACTGTCCTTCCCCAGATTAGGGAAATTTTCAGTTATAATTTGTTCAAATAAACCTTCTGCCCCTTTTTCTCTCTCTTGATCTTTTCGGACTTCTATGATATGAATGTTATTCCATTTTTATTTAAGTCACTGATTTCCCTAAGTCGACCTTTGTTGTCCATTACCTTTCTTTCCCTATTTAGCTTCATTATTTTTGATAATTTTATCTTCTGTATCACTGATTTGCTACTCTGATTCATCCATCCTCATTTTTATTGCCTCCATTTGGGATTGCATCTCAGTTTTCGCATTTTTAATTTTGGCCTGACTAGATTTCAGTTCTTTTATCTCAGCAGTAAGGGATTCTCTAGTATCTTCTATGCTTTTTTCAACCTCAGCTAGAATCCTTATAATCATTGTTTTAAATTCTAGTTCAGACATCTTAGTTATATCTGTATTGATTGAATCTCTGGTCATGAGTTCTACTTCCTGTTTGTTCTTTTGGGGTGAATTTCTCTGTGTCATTTTATCCAGAAAAGAAAAAAAGAAAACAAAACAAAGACAAAAACCCCCCAAAAACAAAAAAGCTAGATCTTGGGTATGTTTTGGTCTGCTTGTTAAAGACATCTAGATCCCAAAATAAAAATTAAAAAAAAAAAAAAAAAACCTGAAAATAAAAAATATATGTATGTATACAAATACATATATATAATTTTAAAATTAATAAAAAACAAAAAGGAATTGAAAAAAAATAAGAAAGTAAGTGGCCTGCTGTGCTGATTCTCGGGCTGATGTGTTTCAGTGGAAATGGGCCTCCAGGGAGCAGTTGGGAGTGGTGCTTGGTGTAAGCGGCTCTGACTTCCACTAGGTGGCAGTGTTTTGCTCCCTGAAGGCTTTCAGCTCTGTTGGGTGCAATGAATAGGGTGTTGCCCTGCTCTCTGGCCCCAGAGTTGAAAGTTCGTGCCCCCCACTCTTCAGTGAGCCCTCACCAAGGAGCAATCATTCATCCCACTTGTGTCCCTGGTGTCCATCTGAACTCTGCGTTCATACTGCCTGTGTCCAAGTGTTTTTTTTTTTTTTTATCTCAAACACACAACTGAGTTTCACAACTCCAAATTTTAGGGACTCCTGCAGTGTGGACCTGCGCTTTTACTCCAGGGTAGGGTCTTGCTGTGCTTTTTGCCATTTGCCAGGCAGTTCCAGGAAAGTGGTTGCACGATCACATGGCAGTTCACAGTTTCCAGTTCTTCTTGTGACACCGGGGATCCTCAGACCACATTGTGACTCCTGAGATTCTGCCCTGCTTCGCCACCTGTGCACCTTTCAGCCAGGCACATCCTCTATGGTAGTGGACTTCCAGAAGTTCAGATTTTGCACTCCACTGCTTCTAATACTTTGTGGTTGCCTCTGTAAGTAGGCTCCTTCCCCACCACCATATCCACAGCTCTATCTTCCCCAATTCAACTCTCTGTACCTCCTACTCTCCAAAAGGTGGTTGCTGTTCTACTTGTAGACTTGCAGTTTTTTTTCTGTCAGACATCTGATGGATTTCTTGAATGTTTATAATGATTTGATAACTATCTAGCTGTGTACTAGACAAGCTTAGGGTTCCCCTACTCCTCTGCCATCTTAACTCCTCCCCACATTAAATTTCTGTAACCCAAGCTTTTCTGTTTATTTTACAAGTGTAATAAATGCTTTGTGATGCCTCATTAGATACTTATCAACCACTTCTATGCCGTCAAAAAATGTTTGGCTATCCAGCATGTTCAGCTATTAAGAAGACTCAATTTGGTAAAGATGGAAATGGAGTCACTGTGTAACTTGACTCAATTCTGTGTCACAGTTCAGCTTCCATTTGATCAAATAAAGTGTGGATTCCAGTGACAAAAAGGAATATCTTCTATTCATATTTATATTTCCTCATTCCTTTATCACCCCACCCCCTCCACACACACAAAAATACAGAACCTGGCAGGGCACCTACTTCCCAGGAGGATCACAGTAAATGTTGTGTTTAATAGAGTGACTGACTGTAGAATGTTGTACCATCTTCCCTTCACTTCATTGTCAGTGCAAATAGCCTTTGTGTCGCTTGCTATTACTGGTGGTTCTGATTCTGGTTTTGCAATCAATTCATTTTGTCTATTTTCTTCTTTATGAAAGGAATACAATACCCAATAGTAAGAGATAATAAAAGAAATACTGAGAAGAAAAAATGTAGTATTTTTACAAATTGAACTATTTTCTGGGACCTGCCAGGGACATCTCCAGAAAGGTAATCTTGCCAGCACACCACAGTAATGGCTGGGAGCAAGATAAGTTACAGACAGATCCAAGCATTCACATGTCAACACAAATTTAGAAAGGAAAGAGGAAAGGGTGGGGGAGAAGAAGGGAGAAAAGGAAGAAGGTTATAGAAAGTAATTGTTCACCAAATTTTGAGGGTTGGGAGGCTTCTCTGAGCAAATTTACTAACAACTTTCATTTTGTCAGTGGACTAAGGATAATTTTATGATTGTGGGAGGCTTACTTCCAGGATCAGGACACCTAAATACAATAGTGAGGTCCAGCTGATAGCTGGGATGAAACTTGAATGTCAGGAACACTTAGTAACTGTCAAGGAAGGACCTTGCTTTCTAAGCTTTGGAAAAGGGAGCAAGTGATCACTGTCAGTTTGTAGCATCCCCTGGTGGCCATTCACAGGGTAAGACTGGCAGGTCAGAAGGCTGCCATTAAGCCTAAATAAGTAAATCAAAATCAGTTGTGTCACAGGATATGGCTTCATTTGCAAAGTTCTGCCTGATGGATGCCTTTCCCAGGTAGGAGACAACCACTGACTCCTGACTTCCTGCAGGTACCTGGGGAGAGCTGCAAATGGGGAAGCTAAAACAGAGCCAAATGGGGGCTTCCTGAAGGCTCTTTGATGCAACTGATTATGATGTTCTGTTGGATAATTTGCTTGTTTCAAATGCATGATTAATGGAATTATTATTCATAATTAGGAAATGCCCAGAGAGCAAAGAAAACAAACAAGGTTCTGACTAGCTATCAGTAATTGTCAGGCTCATGCTAATAATGCCCAGGAAATGAAAAGACGCTGGCATTTTTCTTTAATTTTATTAAGAATGCCAATTCCTAATACGAACTAGTGCTGTGGGCAGTGTATATTCTGCAGATTATGTTACCTCAAAGCACCATTCCTCATGGCATTCCCTGCAAAGTACACAGATGAGGCCTGTCAGACACTATTGCTTAATTAATTAGGGCCTTTCTAGTAGGAACCTTTGAAAACAATATCCCCCCTTCCTCCTCTCTTCCTCCTCTCTTCCTCAAATCACATGTACTGCTGGTCCCTTAAGGAGACACTATATTGGAGGAACAGAATTGATTAGCTACCACTTTGGCCTCTAATGAGAAAGCTTTATAGGGCCAATCAACTCAGTTTTATTAAAACGGCTTCTCTTCTTACAGTAGGGAGAAAAAAAATCTTAGCAGTTTTCCTGCTGTACAAACCGCTCCATCATTTTTTGGTCTTCTTTGCTACAACTAATCAAAATACTGTTGGGGCGCCTGGGTGGCTCAGTGGTTAAGTATCTGCCTTCGGCTCAGGTCATGATCCCAGCGTCCTGGGATCAAGCCCCACATCAGGCTCCTTGTTCAGCCGTGAGCCTGCTTCTCCCTCTCCCACTCCCCCTGCTTGTGTTCTCTCTCTAGCTGTCTCTCTCTCTCTGTCATATAAATAAAATCTTAAAAAAATATATATTGTCATACTCACCGTTGCAGAGTATTGCAAACGGCAATGAGCCATAGAAAGACTCTCTTCTGAGTGAAGAACCATTTGTAGAGACAGTTGCCAGCTTCTCCAGTGGAATATCTTTTGGACTATAGCAATAAGAAAAGCCTGGGTTCCCCTGGGCAAGTGCTCACAGAAATTAAAGAGGGATGAAAAGGCACCTGGGTAACTCAGTCGTTTAAATGACCAACTAATGATTTCAGCTCAGTCATGATCTCAGGGTCATGAGATCTGAGCCCCATATTGGGCTCCATGCTCAACATGGAGTCTGCTTGAGATTCCCTCTGCACCCGCCCCCATAGTGTGTGCATTCTCTCTCTCTCTCTGAAATAAATAAAATCTTAAAAAAAAAAAAAGGGATGAGAAGAAGACAGACAGTAGGCCTCAAATACTTTTCACAGTTTGCTTCTCCTTTTGTGTGTGCTCTATAGGATTTTCAAAAGAATGTGTGGCTGCCATGCTGGATGCAAGTATTTGAGTTCTTTTCAGGTCTGGGAGCAGGAAATGGAGGAGGAAGAGAGTGCATTGGTATGGATCAACTCAAAGTAAGCAAAATGCAAAAAGGTAAATGTGGTACTTCAGCCTGTAGGAAAAGATAGCCCAACTTTTGTGCAAAACTCACAAAAAATGATTAGACCTGGTTCTTTCTCAGAGAACCTAAAACTATAGTTGAACTCCACAATTTTATCCCAAAGTTGGTCACTTGTGCTCAAGCCAAAACACAAAATGAAAAGTGATAAAGTTTAAGGTAAATTGTTCTTACCAGGGCTTTGAGCAGAATAAATTAGTCCCTTCAGGGAATCTAACCCCTCGCTACTCAGTGTGGTACATCACCTGGGAACTTGTTAGGAGTGCAGAATCTTGGGTCCCACAACAGAATCACTAAATGAGAATCTGCATGTTACCAAGATAGCCAGGGGATTTCTATGCACATTGCAGTTTGGAAAGCCCTGGTCTAGGGCACTTGCTGAAGTTACTTCTGCAGTTTAGAAGGAATAAAGATGCATATTAGGCTACATAAAAAGTGAGAATAAATTGATTTAATGTTTTATTTAACCTTCCTTCTATAGAGAATTACTTTCTTTTAAAAACAACTTAATTCCCAAACTTTTAAAAAGACAGGTTGAAATGTTCTCTGAGAATGTCAGATTTTTTTCATAGCTATGTAATATTTTTAGTGAGCAATAGACTGTTTGCAGAGCAAATGTTCTATTATTAGCCCAAAAGTTACATAAAGTATTATAAATAGTAGGATTCCTTTTTCTTTTGGGAGCAGCAAACAGACAAATTCATGGGTGCTGCCCACTTTATCTCACAGGCCTCTGAACACTATTTTGATCAAATTAAGGAAAAATGGTCATTAACATGAAGCAGGTTCTCTTTTAAATGAAAGGTGTGTTGTGCAGGGTAGTATAAACAGTCTCCAGGGGCCAAATATTAAGGATAAAATATTAAAGCACAATTCATCCACCAGCAGCTGACTATCCTTTCTTCTCAAAGACACCTAGAATATTCCCCAGGGTATATCATATGTTAAGTCACAAAGCAAGTCTTAACAAATGTAAGAAGATTGAAATTTCACCAACTACCTTTTCTGACCACAGTGGTATGGAACTAAATTCAGTAACAAGAGGAAAACAGGAAAATTCACAAATATGTGGAAAAACACTCCTGAACAACCAATGTGTCAAAGAAGAAATCAGAAGAGAAATCAAGAGACACCTGCATGGCTCAGTTGGTTAAGCGTCCAACTCTAATCTAAGCTTAGGTCTTGATCACCGGGTCATGAGTTAAAACCTAGCGTTGGGCTCTACGCTGGGTGTGGAGCCTACTTAAAAAAAAAAAAAAAAAAGATCAAAATGTGGAGGAAAGATATCTTTCATAAGATAACAAACATAACAAACTTTAAGAGATGTTGCAAAAGCAGTTCTAGAGGGAAGTTTATAGAAATAAATGGCTAATGATAAAGATCTCAAACAACCTAAACCTATACCTGAAAGAACTAAAAAAAATCCCAAAGCTAGCAGAAAGAAGGAAATACAAATCAAAACAGAAATAAGAGACCATAAAAAACAATAGAAAGGATCAATACAACTAAGAGCTGTTTTTTTTTTTAAAGATGAACAAAATCAATGAACCTGTAGTGAGATAAACTAAAAAAAGACAAGACTCAAAATTAGAAATGAGAATAGATACTACAACTGATACTGCAGAAATACAAAGAATCATAGAGACTACTATGAACAATTCTTCACCAACAAATTATATAAGCTAGAGGAAATGGATAAATTCCTAGAAACATACAACCTAATAAGACTAAATCCTGAAAATAGAAAATTGAGTAGTTTCATAACTAATAAAGAGATTGAATCAGTAATCAAAACTTTCCAAGAAAGAAAAGTCCAGGACCAGATGACTTCATTGGTGAATTCTACCAAACATTTAAAGAAGAATTAACAACAGTCCTTCTCAAACTCTTCCAAAAATTTGAAGAGGAGAGAACACTTCCAACCTCATTTTGCAAGGCCAGTGTTACCCTGATACCAAATCCAGGTGAGGATAATAGGAGAGAAGAAAATTAAAGGCCAATATCCCTGATGAACATAAATGCAAAAATCTTCAATAATATATACTAGCAAACCTAATTAAACAGCATGTTAAAAGGATCGTACACCCCGACCAAGTGGGATTTATCCCTAAGGTACAAGAATGGTTCAATAAATGCAATTTAAATGTGGAACACCACATTAACAGAATGCAGGATAAAAATCATCATCTCAATAGATGTAGGTAAAGGATTTGACAAAATACAGCATGTTTTCATGATAAAAACTCTCAAAAATCAGGGATAGCAGGAATGTACCTGAACAAAATAAAGGCCATGTAGGACAAGTCCACAGATAACCTTATACCTCAAGATGAAAAGATAAAAGCTTTTTCTCTAAGCTAAACAAAAAAAGGATGACCATTCTCTCTACTTTCCTTCAACATAGTAACTGGAAGTCCTAACCAAAGAAGTTAGGCAAGAAAAGAAAGAAAAGTCATACAAATTGGAAATGAAGAAGTAAAATTGTCTCTGTTTGCAGATAATAGGATTTTATATATAAAAAACCCTCAAGGCTCCACCAAAACATTGTTGGAACTGATAAAGAAATGTAGTAAACTTGCATGATACAAAATTAACATGTAAAAATCCACCGAAATTCTATACAGTAACAACAAACTATCTGCAAGAGAAATTAAGAAAGCAATCTCAATGACAATAGCATCAAATACAGTAAAATACTTAGGAATAAATTTAACCAAGTTGATGAAAGACCTGTACATTGAAAGCTAACACACTGATAAAAGAAATTGAAGGAGACAGAAACAAATGGGAAAAATATCTTTTATTCTTGGATCAGAAGAATCAATATTGTTAAAATGATCATACTACCTAAAGCAATCTACAGATTTGATGCAATCCCAATCAAAATTCCTATGGCATTTTTTTACAGAAATATAAAAATCTTTCAAAAAAAAAAAAACAAACCCAAAATTTGATTTGTGTTTTTTCCAACAGGAATGAACCCTGAACAAACTTATGCCACCGTTATTCATTTTTTTTACCATTATTGACTTTTAAATGTTTATCTTTACATTAACTATTAAGAAAGCACCTTCATACACTAATACAACTGTAACTAGCATTATTTAAAAAGAATAATGTGCTCTCATAGTCTAATATGTTAGAAAGAATATCAAGTAATAACCATACATGCTACACAATTGCAAGGAAGAGAACAGATCTTCCCTACTGCTAGCTTTTACCTCTGCCTCTAAATTTTTACCTTAAATTGAGTAGAGATTAAGGGAGCATCAAGCCTCATATGGTAGAAATGGGGTCAAAGCAGCCCTCTGTTTTCAATAAAATGGTGTGGGATGGGCATGCATTACTAGGCTTTCCTACATGCTTTCCCTGAAGACCTACTGACCCCATTTAGTCCTCTCCTTTAAAGGGCCAGGCTGACTTCACACTAAGCTTTTTATTGCTCAGGAAAGCAACATTTGAACCCTCAAATAAAATTAGTTTTAAAAGACCATGACGAATCAGGTTGCAAATTTTAAAGAAATTAACTATCCTCACCACATTTTTTATTTCCATCAGTTCAGTGAATACACACTGAACCAATGTAGCTTGCCATGTAGTCAGATAAATAGTGATTCTCTGAACCAAAATTACAGATGGAATGTTTTTACTTAAGGTCCATAAAAAATAAGTTCTATGGAGAAATGGCTGTGGGAAATACAAGAGATGCCTGATAAACAGGCAATTGTGAGTTAATCCTAAGTAGCAGATTCCCCACTTCTAGACTCATTACTCACCTACTTACTTGTGTTCAAAATATCATTAATGAGATACAAAACTTTCCATTACATAATTAAGGAGAATTCAAAGAATTAAGAACTTTGCATTACATAATTAAGGAGAATTCTCATAATTAAGAGAATTCTCTTAGGAGAGCTAGTGCAACTGATTTATAAGTAATTGAATTGAAGTCAAGATACCTCCTGACACTGGGTCCAAATAAAGATAAAGTAGGAAAGAAAGATGGTACTTGATTGAGGGGATCATGAATTGTCAAAGAAAAAGAGGTCACGGGCTCCAGCACATACTTTTTCTGTTTTAGAATTTTGTCTGGGACTGCCTGGCCACCAAGAAGTGCTAGAGACATATTTATCAGAATGATAAAGGCATGACTTTGAACAAAGCCCCCATGGGATTTTTTCTGCAAAGCACCGATGCAAATCTAAAAGGCTTAAAATTCATCAATGGCAATAATGTTAGGTGGAGAGGAAGAAGTATGTCAGCAAAACCTGAAGAATCTAAACATTGGGAATGTTGCATTGGGAATGTTGCCTCTCCCACAAATTTGTATTCATTCCTTTGCTCTTGGCTCACACCTCTTCCCTGAATATGCTACTCCCAACTTCTCAAGGAAAGCCATTCAAGGGTTTTCCCAAGGCTTCAGAAATGTTGACTGGTAAAGAGCTTGTCTTATCTGAGTATATATTAATGAATCCAGTGAAGAAATTATTCAAGGAGTACAAAGGCAAAGGCCAAGAAAATAAAAAAAATTGTTCCTACAAGTGGTACTTAAAATACTGGGGTTCACCTATAAAAATATATATTGCATCTAATAAGAGATGAACTCCATCCTGCTAGCAAGCCAAAGCAGGTAGAATTTCAGCCTTTCAAAAATCTTTTTTTTTTAAAGATTTTATTTATTTGACAGAGAGAGACACAGTGAGAGAGGGAACACAAGCAGGGGGAGTGGGAGAGGGAGAAGCAGGCCTCCACGAAGCAGGGAGCCCGATGCGGGGCTCGATCCCAGGACCCTGGGATCACGACCCGAGCCGAAGGCAGACGCTCAAGGACTGAGCCACCCAGGCGCCCCAGCCTTTCAAAAATCTTTTAAGCTGCATACTTGTTTTGTGAGATTCTTAAGGGACATAATTCATGTTTACTAAAAAAATAATTTCATCCATAAAAAGTTATATATGGTTTACTCTGAGCTTAATGGCCTAGAGGGATATTTATTCCCATCTAAAGAACTTCAAAAAGTTTTCATTGGAAGTCTGTGTTTGTGTGGGGTTCCCTAAAAGGCAGAACCTGAGACAGATATTTTATTTGCAAGTTGATCTTTGGAACTCTTCAGGAGATAGAAAAGTGAGACAAGAAAGGGAAGGAGGCATAAATGGTGCATTAGGAAGGTAGCTACTCTGCAAACAAGTAGAGCTTAGACCCCCTGGAGACCTCTGGCCTGCCCATCATTGCTTGAGAACTGCTTCTTGGGGTCCTAACTCTCCTGGGCACTTTGGTCTGCCCACTACAGAGACTGATCTAGCTTCAAACAAAACCCTGAGGCAGAGAGTAGAAAGTGTTTGCAGGAGGCAACCTTTCATATGTTGGGGTAAATGCCAAAAGTAGAGAGATAGAGCACTAATAGCAACAGATAAAGGGTCCAAATCAGTTGAAAAAAACATTAACTTCCATTTCCTATGCAGAACAATCTAGATTGTCATGATAGAAATCTTTGAAAGCCTCTCTTCTTCTGCAAGGCCATTCAGCATGCCAATTGTTTCCATGTGGCAGATATCACATAGAATGAAGATGGAGGCCAGATACAATGTTGTGCAGAATGTATGGGCATTTTTACATGCCATGACAGTTGCACATCCATTTAGGAAATTTGCTGTTCATTAAGTATCCTAGTGATATCTCATGGGCTTGCTGGGGATTTCCAGTGCATGACATTTCCTGAGTGGTGTGTTTACTACATAGTAGAAGGGTATTGTTCTATATCATGGTCCACTGCTTAATGCAGTCTGTCAACAGCCAGAAGGATGGTTTTCTCCCCCTACTGAGTCTCTCAGATGAGAAACTTTCTCAGTATTATTGTTATTGTCTCTGTAAGTTGATTTTCCATCAGAGTTAGAACTTTGGGGAAAATAGGTTCTAGCTTTTTCCCCCCAAATGAATCTCAGTGGTGATATTAACACATTCAACTCAAATAAAAAACACTCTGTTCTTACTGCTGCAGATAGGGGCCATTTGCAATATATGTGAACATTTTCTCTGCAGTTTGAAGGTTCTTTTTTGAATCTACAGACATTTTTATAACTGGTTTACTAACATTTCAGTTGCTAAAAATGTGAGTTTTATTTCAACGTTGTTTTATGAAGGGAGAACAGTTAATTATGTCATGACAGGAGCACTAGCCTTCCTTTATTATTTGTGAGTCTTATGAAAGGCTGAACTCTGGTGATGATTTTTGCTGATTTATGATCATTTTGAAACTTTTGAATTATGGCATTCAGTATGACTTATGAAAATGAAATCTCCCATTGTTCATGTCCTGCCTAAATTTACTAAGAATAAGGACATTTGATTCTATGACTGTAATGCAGTTATCGACTTCACATCAGAAAACGGAGACGTAAAAATCTGAGTTGTTCAAGGTCACAACTTTTCTTATCTGTAAAAAGAGGATGACAATGGAGCTTTATAAGTTTGTTATAAACTTAAATGTGTAATACTTACAAAGCACTGATGAAGTTTTATATAGTTGTTTTTTAAAAATACCTAAATCAGCTTCTTTTCTCTCTCTCTCTCTCTCTTTTTTTTTTTTTGTTTTTTGGCTTTCTATTCATGTTAGATGCAAAAAGGAGCTATGAAGTTTTCTACAAAGATATTGTATAAATTAAAGGACATTAATTTTTGCCTAAGTTGTATACTTTATGACATCATTAGAACCTTCCTTGATAACAGTCTTGAGGTACTGGCTGGTGTGTTAAGATGAGTCTGAATACTGCCCTATTTCAATAGCTCGTTCTGTGAAATGCAGCTTTCCAGATTCTCATTCACATTGTCTGTCTTTAAATGCAGCCAAGTGCTTTAATGGAAAGAATACTAGATGATGACCTTGAGTTAGTCCTGTTCAGTCATTATTGGCCTTGGGACATCAGGAATTCTGTCTTTATCTCAGTTTCTGTAGTCTCTGCGGAACTCTGCAAGTTACCTATAAAATGAACTGATAAATTCACAAAGATCCCTTCTAGCTCTAGCATTTGATGTTTTGTACCTGTGAGTTTTTGTGTTTTGGTTTGGTTTCTGTGTTAGTCGACTCAGGCTGTGATAACAAAATACCATAGACTACTTAAACAACAGAAATTTATTTCTCCTAGTTGTGGAGTCTGGGGGAGGCCAAAGGTCAGGGTACTGGCAAGGTAGAGTCGATTTGAGACCTCTTCTCTTGGCCTGAAGGCAACGTGCTCATATGACCTATTCTTTGTGCACACACAGTGAGAGAGAGCAAGCTTTCTGCTGTCAGTTCTTATAAAGGCACTAATCAGGTCATGAGGGACCCATCATCTAACTTTAATTACCTCCCAAAGGCCCCATCTCCAAGTACCATTACATTTTGGGTTAGGGCTTCAACATATGATTTTTAGGGTGACATAAATTTTCAGTCCGTAACAATCTCTTATATGATTGATTCTGTACCCAGTTTATAAGCCTCCCTGGCCTTTTTAAAAATCAGTTTCAATTTACACCTCAATGGATTTGATAACATGTAATTAATGATGAGCAGCTCAGGTCTCTTGGCCACTTTGTATCTAGGTGCTCAGTCTTTACAGGGGTCTAGTAGCACACCAGGAGCTCACTTGTGGGGGGGGGTATTTTAGAGGAATAGTTCTTTGCTATATAGAATATAGTGTATTTTCAGAACTCTAGGGCTCTGCTCTGCAACTTTCCTATCACGGGTTGCCAGAGACTTGACACAGTATCATTATCCATACTGAATACCTCTAGCATCATCAGATCCAAGTCATATGACCCAAGTGTTAATGCAACTTGTTCCTCACACTGAACTTGCTGAAAAGCCCTCTCTCAAAATGGACCCCACTCAAAACAGATGAGTCATCACATATATGGATAGCAGCAATGTCCCCAAGTCATGTATGTGCTGAAGCAACAACATACAGTGCTTTGTCCTCAGTAGCTAGAATACACAGAAAGTAGCATTGGCCTGTTTCATCATCACTTTCACTGACCTACTTGTGAAATCTTTAACTCTGCCAGATTAGAAGTCCTAGTTTCCAGAGGGGGAATAAACTAACAGGGACACTTGAAGAACTCCCCTGAATTGAAAGGTAAAACTACCACATGTCAATTTGGGACTCCTTATGTCAGTGGAAAAGCAAGCAAAGCCATACTGAAGTAGGTGATGGAATATATACTATGAAGAGCAAGGATGCTACTGTATGATAGGAGCAAAGGGGAGTGTAGTTTGCACCCAGGTTTTTCACTGGGGCATTTCTTGTTGCTTCCATCCCAAGAATTGCTATAAATGGGCAGTATTAACAATCCACCAGCTCAACAAGTGAAAGGCTACTGAGGGCATAGACCCTTTGGAAATGAAGTTTTGGTTCACCCTACCAGGAAAGCAACCCAGATGAGGCTATAAGTACTGGAAGATGATGATGGAAATCTCGAGTTCCAGTGAAAGAAAAGAAGGTGTATGTCTATTACAGCCTCAAGACCAGGTACAACAGTAATCATGAAAGTGTATTTTTAGGAAATTACAGCTGACAAGGATTGGATTTTCACCTTCGTGGTGCAACTAGATTGAAGGGGTACAATTGATTACCCTATTTTTTGCACTTCCCCAGGTTCTCTTGGACCTATATGACCCCACAACTGCCGCTTAAAGACTTTCCCACCTGCTTAGTGGACAGTCTCATCCATCACTTTCATGGACACACGGACACACTGCCGGCTGGCTCAGCCTCTCAGGATGATACTAGGCGTCCCCATGGTCCCAGAGCAGGAGCCACCACAGCTCAGACACCCCAGGGCTACAACCTAGAGAAGCTATTGTTCATCTCACCGCTTTGTAGTTTATGTGATATCCTGCATTATGAAATGGGTGGGGGGTGACTTTCCTAGTGGTTGCCTGGAAGAGCTCAGTAACACAACCTGGAGGTTTGGGAAATTAACATTCTGTGTGGCAAGCTTGAATCCGTTGATACAGTAAACAAGATTTCATTAATTCCTACTGATTTTCTTCCTCACACATATTCTTCTGAGGTAAAATGGCTTTATGTAGCCTCTCGGGCTGGCCCATGAGATCAAGCAAACAGCTACATTTTCTTACAATACTGTGGCCAGCTTGATAATACAGCCTGTTACCTTTATGTTCCTTTCTTTTTATGTGTATGTTTTCCTTTTTGCCTCAGTTCCTCCCCTGTCACATCACTTGCTTCCCTGGGATTTCACACTCCTCCTACCCCATCCGCAATGAAACATTAGAATTTAAGCTTTGTTAGAAATTGTTTTCTAAGGAACTTGGACTCAGAGAAGGATGTTTCATGATTCGGTGCATGCATGCAGTGGGCTGTGTATAAGAGGAAATCCTAGGAAGATGAGGGAGACTTCTTGTCATAAGCAGGAACTGGAGGTCAATTGGAAGGAAAATCACGAAGAGAAATGAGGCAACATGAGATGCGTGAAACAGAAGAAGAAAACAGAAGCATGAACATCATGAAGGAGGGGAATTGCCAGATTTAAGCATTAAGCTTCCCTTGAGGTTTTTCTTAGGGGCACGGAAGGGTAATGAATTTGAAATATGAAACGAAGTGTCTTGTTGACAGAGAATAAATTTGAATTCTCAGAAGAGAGCAGCCTGTCAGGAATCTGTCTTCCTTTTTGTCCTTGAAGATCTTTAGGAAAAGAATTCTGTGCAGATATTTATATTACAATCAACACTGTTACATGTTAAGATAAAACAGAGGTATGGCATAGCTATTGTGAAGTGACCAAGAAGCAAAAAATATCAAGGAAATCAAAGAGTATTAAAAGCATTGTGCAAATGGCCTTGTGATCTTGACTCTTTTAAGGGTTTTCTCTACAAGTCTGGATCCTGGTTTAGGGACAAAAAATAAACTAATTTCCAAAGTGTTTTTCAGGGCCAAATCAAGTTGAAACATTCTCTGGGGCCAGAGAGCAAATATAAATGTCTATTATCTTCTGTATCATTTATTCTCAAACTTTAGTATGTATCTAAATCATGGATCTATTAAAATATAGGTTGCTGGATCCCACATCCACAGTTTCTAATTCAGTAGTTCTAAGGTGATGCTGAGAATTTGAAATTCTAAAATGTTTCTAGGAGATACTTATGTTGCCAAACTGGGAGCCAAACATGGAGGGGTAATATTTTATCTGAATCTAAGACATCATTTTAAGATCTATGATTAAAAGGAAAAAAGTAAGGAATTCTCTTACTGAATATCCATGGGAGACTGTCAGAAGAACAAATGTGAAGTTTAGAACCAAGACTGTTCTAGAAAGATTTACAGTGGAGTGCTAGAATAATTTCCCACTTAGTTTCTTTGAACATTTGAAAATTAAATTTTTAAATGGGTGTTTCATAAATAGCTAGCAGTTGCATTATGAATCTCTATAAAAGGTCCATCCTACAGCAATTTTTTTTCTGCTATGCAGGCATAAAGTAAATCCTTCTGGAAAACTATCTGGGTGGATTAGCTGGAATATTTTTTTAAAACAGCTTTATTGAGTATAATTGGTATACAAAACTACACATTTAATGTTTATGACTTGATAAGTTTGGAGCTGTGCATATACCGTGAAATCATCACCACAATCTAAGTAATAGACATATCTATCTTTTGGCTTCCTTCTGTTCCATGGAGGGGGGAAAGGATGCTAAAGCATGTATGTACCTTTTTTTTTTTTTCATAAGACAAATCTGATTCCCTCAAGCATTTCTCTGAATATCTGTTGTGAGAAATCAAAGAGGCATTGAAAAATTGCTGTTTGGAATTATCAAAGCAATAGCAGCTGTATTGTAGGATTGGATTTGTCTTAAAATATAGACTACATATGAGGCAAATAGTTCTTTACTTCCATGATTCAAGGGTGTTAGGTGAAAATGGACTAAGCCTGGGCGCCTGGGTGGCTCAGTTGGTTAGGCGACTGCCTTCGGCTCAGGTCATGATCCTGGAGTCCCTGGATCGAGTCCCGCATCGGGCTCCCTGCTCGGCAGGGAGCCTGCTTCTCCCTCTGACCCTCCCCCCCTCTCATGTGCTCTCTCTCTCTCATTCTCTCTGTCTCAAATGAATAAATAAAATCTTTAAAAAAAAAAAAAAAAGAAAATGGACTAAGCCAATGGTGTGTATCTTGACTGCATATTAGGGCTTTTAAAAACTCTAAAATCCTGGCCCCATTCCAAATCAATTAAATCAGTCTGGGGATGAGACCCAGGCATCAGTGTTTTTAAAGACCCCCAGTGATTCCTATGAGCAGACAGATTGAGAATCATTTATCTAAAAAGAAAACAGGTCAGTCTGTTTCTGGGGCACCTGGGTGGCTCAGTCTGTTAAGTGGTTGCCTTCGGCTCAGGTCATGATCCCAGAGTCCTGGGATCAATAGAGCCCCACATTGGGCTCCTGCTCAGGAGCGAGTCTGTTTCTCCCTCTCGCTCTCCCTCTGCCCCTCCCCCTTGTGCTCTCTCTCTCTCTCTCCTCTCTCTCTCTGTCTCTCTGTCTCTCAAATAAATGAATAAAAATGTTATAAAAAAAAAAAAAGTCTGCTTCAGGACCAGAGTGCCATTTTGCATGAAGACAAACTTTGACTTTCTAAAGAGAAAATGTTTGTTTCCTTAAATTAAAACAGCTTCACTAAATTTGTTGAAACACTTGAAAAACGCTGAGAATATATTTTCATAATGACCCATGGGGAGTGGAAAGATGTGTAAGAGCTAGGGACTGGGAAGTGGTGAGGCTCTACGTTCAGGCTTGTAGGACTTCCTCAGGATTGGGGAATAAAATAAGTAATAAAAAGAAAAGTCATGATAAAGAGATCAGTGGAGCTTTGGAGAACAGGTAGGCCCTTGAACGACTGTCTAGTTAGGAGTGAATGGCCACAATATTGAGGCATTGTTAAATTGCACAGGAACCCTGTTGAAACTGGGTCCTCAGCACCCCCTGCCAAGCCCCTAATTTCAAGGCACCTTAAATTTTTTGGGCCCTGGGGCTGAACAAGCATCTGAGGAGGACTCCTTTTCATCATAGCTGTCACTTCACCTAAAGACCTCTCGTAGAAGTGACGCATGTTTATGCTCTTAGTCTTCTTGTGGTCCACATCCAAATTCCCTGCTATGGATACTCCCATTGAAACCTCTCGGAAATCTATTTCCTAGAACAAGAAAATGGGTCTTTTGTTTAACCGACAGGTTGTCATGATGGGAGAGAGAGCCCAGCACCTATACTTCAAGCCACCTATGAGGTAGGGAGGTAGTGTGAGAATCCCCTAAACCAGGTAAAATCAAAGTACAGTCATTCTCTGTTTTCCTTTGCAAGCCCTCTGCTTTCCAAAGAAGAAAGATCTGAAGTGAATTATTGGCTGGGTGGTATATGGGAGAGTTCCTGAGTGAAAGGATAGAAATTCAAGGATCTTAAGCCAAAAGTTAGACTCAAATGAAATATAAAAACGAAAAAATGAAGGAGGGGAGGGGAAAGCTGATGTTGGGAGTTCCAGGATGGTGCATGGCTGGGGCCAGGGTTGAAAGGGGAGGCTGCATAGAGGGAACCGTGGGGCCCTGGGCTTGGTGATGTGGCCGGCTCCCAAAAAGGAATGTTGTGTCAGAAAAAGATGTTTATGGGTATAAAGGACATTGTTTTCTGGGTGCTCTGCCATTTTAAGCAGTGTTGTTCTCTCCCTTCTTTTTCTTCATAGCAGAACCTGATTTCATAAAGGACTTTATCAGTCGTTAATATTGGGTGGGGATTTAATCTCAGAATGTTGGCTCTGTGAAGATTATATGCATGGCCACTCCTATCTTAAAATTACAGAAGGAAATCTTCATCAGTTTTAAAGCAATTTTAATTGCCAATACACACTAGAAATGAATTTTGAGAGGAAAAGAGAAAATTTCCCAAATATCCATTACATTTCTCATCAGTTAAGAGGTTGTATGGATTAATTTTTTTAAATTATTTTTACAAGGGCTCCTGGGTGGCTCAGTTGGTTAAGCGTCTGACTCTTGGTTTCAGCTCAGGTCAGGATCTCAGGGTCCTGGGATCAAGCCCTGTGTCAGGCTCCACGTTCAGGGGGGAGTCTGCTTGTCCCTCTCCCTCCCCCCCATCCTCACCCTCTGCCCCTCCCTCTTAGCCCCTCCCCACACACTCACTCTCTAGAATAAATAAAATCTTAAAAAAAAATTATTGTTATATATAAAGAAGACTCATAATCTTAGGATTATATGTAGAAAATAGAGCCAATAGAAAAGAGTGCAACCATAAGAATAGCATCAGGTCAATTAAAATCTATAATATATGAAGGCTTGAGAAAGAAATGTGAAGGACAAGAGTAACTCACTTGTGAATTATATTTGCAGTAAGTAGAATAAGGAAAAAGATGGGCTGATGTTATAATAATAGATTACAGAAAGGAAACACCTCATCTCATGTTCCTTATGGGTTTTTTCCCCATCAAGTAGAGTGATTATTAAAAAGAAAATTAAAGAACAAACACATGAATTAAAAAGAAACTCTAGGCTGCAAGTTGGTGAAGTGTTTCAAGGAGAACAGTTCCCAGTTAAGGAGGAATATGCTTTTAGAGTGCTTGATGGATCTTTCCACATATAGGTTCTTTGATGCAAAGTGAAATCTGGGTGGACAGCCTGCCTGTTCCTCTCCCAGGATTCTCCTGCCAAGTTGTCAGATTAGTAAGTAAATAAAATCTTAAAAAAATATTTACAAAAAAAATGCACCTAAAGACTTGAAAGTATGAGAACTGTTTGAAAAACCAAATTTATTTTTAGAAGATTTTGCTCTATAGAGGAATAATATATAATGAGGTTATCAAAGAAGTTTTAATGTTCTCCCAAGAGTCAGAAAGATGTGGAAATTTGCCAGAAGGTTAGATATGTACACATGCATTTCTAGTTTTCAGTTTGGGAAAGCGAAAAAGTGATATGATCTACAGTCTTGTTAGAGTGATATCATTAGAGAGTCAGCCATTATTACAGATAAATAATAAGATTTTTAAATACTGTCATTTTTTTAAAATATACTTTTTAAAGTCTGCCCTAATCACTTAGGGCTCTTAGATTCACTAAGAATAAATTATAAAAAGTCAAATTTATTTTTTGGAAGAACAACTAGATTAATGAAATGCAGAATATGTAATATATCTGATTTCGAGAAAGTCTTAGAATATACTATTATTCTCTTAGGGAAGAAAGAATAGTAAAACTAAAGCTGAATAATCATGTATTTAGGTGATTTTGTATCTGATTAGTTTATCATGGCTTAAATACTGCTTATAAATGATTTGGGGCATTTCCACAGACTACTGTCTTCAGCACTACCCTCTTTCATCTCAGTACTTTGGTTGAAATCGTAAAACGTTTCTTACTTCCGTGTACCCAGCACAATAATTGGTATGAAATAGACTATGTTCAATGGCAGAATGGAAATATAAGAAAATTCTTAGTAGTTGGAAAGGTAAAATGGATCCACATATGCTCATATTTTTGTTTTTGTTTTTAAGTAAACTCTATGCCAACTGTGGGGCTTGAACTCACGATCCCGAGATCAAGAGTTGCATGTTCCACTTCCTGAGCCAGCCAGGTGCCCTTCATATTTTTGTTTTTTAATGCTACAGAGAAATAGTTTACACTTGAGGTCAGAACTGATTAAGGGTAGAATGAATTGCCCAAAGAGGTAGTGAGCTCTCTGGCATTGGCTGAAGTGTAGTTTGATTAAATCCAGATAGTGGTTATAAGAAAAATCAAGAAGTAACAACATGGCTTAATTAGCAGGCTTTAAGGCCCCTTCCACTTTTGAGAATGTTAAGTATTTCTGAAGCGCCTACCATGAATGGGTCATTATTTCCATAGTAGGTGGATTCAAACTAGCATAGAGCCTTGGCCTTTAAATATCTCACAATTAAGCTGTTCCACCAGCATACTCTTCAGAAGATATCCAGCATTTGAGCACTGCTCAGCACGTCCACCTTCACCAGCCTGGTCCAAGCTCCTCTCTGGTCTGAATTCCTGTCCCTGAACAGAGCTCTCCACTTCTTCCTTGTCCCCTTTAGTCTGATCTCAAGAAGGCAGCTTCCTTACTGTTCCTCCCAGCTCAGGACCTTTGCTTTTGCTGTTTGCTTTACCTGAAATGTTCTGCCAGATACCCGCATGGCTCCGTCATTTCTTCCTTCATGTCTTGACCAAAAGTCCCATCTTAGGGGCGCCTGGGTGGCTCAGTTGGTTAAGTGACTGCCTTCAGCTCAGGTCATGATCCTGGAGTCCCAGGATCGAGTCCCGCATCGGGCTCCCTGCTCGGCAGGGAGTCTGCTTCTCCCTCTGACCCTCCTCCCTCTCATGCTCTCTGTCTCTCATTCTTTCTCTTGAAAATAAATAAAATCTTAAAAAAAAAGTCCCATCTTAGTGAAACCTTCCCTGGCCACCTGAACTCTCCATACTGACACTTAATACCCCCTCTTTTATTTTTCTCTTTAACAGTTAACACTACTTAATATACTACATATATTAATTTAAAATCCTACCTGTGTACATTCCCACCAGCATGTAAGTGCCATAATTTTTTATCTGTTTAGTTTTCTGCTCTATTCCATGTTTAAAACAGTGCCCGGCAGAGTTGGCAATCAATACATATTTGTCAAAGGAACAGAAGAAGTGATAAAAGTCCATAATGGGAACAGCCATGTTTATTAAGCACTCATTAGGGGCCTGGCACAGAGCTAAGCACTTTGTATGCTAATGTGGCCCCGAGTCCTCATGACAACTGAGCCACAGGTAACAGGGAAGAAAACCAAGGTTCAGAGAAGTCAGGTAACTTGCTCAAGGTCACACAGCTGGTCAGGGCTGGGCCAAGATAATGTTCAAGGGTCCACAGCCCCATCATTGTCCAGCTCACACAATCAAAACATGTCTCACCTTATGCTTCTCCTCATCCTCAACTTAGAGGGGTGAGGCACGTGTCTTCTAGAGAGAACAGGCTATTGACCTTGATTCTTTTACAGGGGAAGATTGAAGGAATTTTCCAGCATGGATTTAGTAGATTTTACTTGGTGCTGCATCTCAGGGAGGTGAAGACCTTTGGGTTGCCATGGTAACGGAGAGCAGGTGCTTGTAAACTCATTTCCTGTGGCATGATGATCCCTTCTCCTTAGTTTTAGCTGGGAACAAATCTGGTAATTTATGATGTGTCTGTCGCCGGTGCTGCTGGTTTTGTGTAGACCTATGTCTGATTTTTTTCTTTTCTCTTTTTTATTTTGAAAGTTAATTAACCACATGACAGAAAATTTGGAAAAAAATAAGAGAAAATTCGTAATCCCTCAACCCAACACCACCTCATCATCATTCCTTCTTCCTTTTATTATTGAAATATAATTCATAGGTCATAAAATTCATCATTTTAAAGTATAGAAATGAGCAACTTTTCTTATATTCAGTGTATTTCTACCAGGTTCTGCAGAACATTTTCACCATCCCAGTGAGAAACTCTGTACTCACTAGCAGTCACTCCCCAGTCCCCCCTTCTCGAAGCCCCTGGCAGCCATGAATCTATTCTCTGTGTCTATAGATTTGTCTATTCTGGACATTTCACATAGATGGAATCCTACACCACGTGGTATTTTGTGACTAGCTTCCTTAGCATCATGTTTTAAGGGTTCATTTATGTTGTAGCTTGTGTCAGTACTTCATTCCTTTCAATTGTCAAATACTCCATTATATGGATAGACCACACTTGTTAACCGTTCCTCAGTTGATGGACATTTGGGTTCTGTCATTCATTCTGATGTTCATTTTTTAGAGAGCAATGCTGACTCCGCCATCTATTAGCACTTTCGCATTGGGAAAATGTCTTCATGTTTATGAGACAAAATAAATCTCTTCAACTCTTAATGATACTAATCCTGGTTTCATAAGATTCTTTTTTAACTTTCTCTATTTTTTTTATTTCTGAGGATTAAATGAAACAAAGTATGCAAACAGTTTGTGCAGTGGATTCCTAGGAATATTTATGTCCCCCCCATACATTGTCTTCTTTTCCATTATTTTGTTCTCTGCCCTGCCACCCAACAAATACCACTGTTCCTAGTGAGCTCTCTTAGAGATACGTTTGAATTTTTTAATTTTCACAAGGTAGTATGTGATCAATAGACGGGCAGCGCTGGTATACAAAAGCTGAATCTCTCCCCATGACCTTGGCTTACCCAAATGCCATTCTCTTTTTTTTTTTTTTTTTTTAAAGATTTTTCATTTATTTATTTGACAGACACAGCGAGAGAGGGAACACAAGCAGGGGGAGTGGGAGAGGGAGAAGCAGGCTTCCCGCTGAGCAGGGAGCCCGATGCGGGGCTCGATCCCAGGACCCTGAGACCATGACCCGAGCTGAAGGCAGACGCTTAACGACTGAGCCACCCAGGCGCCCCCAAATGCCATTCTCTTATAAAACCTCTGCCTCTCTGCCTTGTTAGTGCTGAGGGCACAGGGCATCTCTGTGTCTCAGAGCCAAAGCACCACCTGAAGCTCATGGGCCCATCTTGCCTACCTACACTAAATTTATCACTATTCCCTAGAACTCATTTACATATACAATTCCTCAAGTCCTCTACTCTGTTCTGTCTCTTCAAAAGCTCTGAAAGCTAGCATCTCAGCTCTGTCCCTTATTAGCTGTATGAACTTCAATCTCTTTTTTTCCTCATCTGTAAAATATAGATAACAGATGTAAGTTCATAGCTGTTGTTAGGATTAAATGAGATAATGCACAAAAGTGCTCCACAGCAGGATGCCTGGGTGGCTCAGTCAGCTGGGCATCTGCCTTCAGCTCAGGTCATGATCCCGGGGTCCTGGGATCGAGCCCCACATTGGGCTCCTGGCTCAGCAGGGAGCCTGCTTCTCCCTCTGCCTGCCGCTCCCCCTGCTTGTGCTCTCTCTCTCTGACAAATAAATAAATAAAATCTTTAAAAAAAAAAGGTGCTCCACAGCATAGTTGGCAAACTATGCAAGGAATGAACACCTGAAGCCTCAAGAGAGAATAGAAGGAAAATCTTGTCTTCTCTCACTATTCACCCTTGTTTTCCTTCACTTACAGACTATTTTGCCTGCTTCTATTCTTCTTTATACTTCTTTACAGAGAGGGAAGCCCTTAGACCATTCTCCAATTTTTAGTCTCTAGTCATTTCCTGTATTCTATCATACACTCACATGCACACACACCCTATCTGGCATCTTATTTTATACTATTTGATAATTTCCCGTAAGTCTGGTTTTGTATTAAGAAAATCTGTTCATTGGAGCACCTAGGTGGCTCAGTCAGTTAAGCGTCCGACTCTTGATTTCAGCTCAGGGTCGTGAGACCAAGCCCCACATCAGGCTCCACACTCAGTGGGGAGTCTGCTTGAGATTCTCTCTCCCCCTCTGCCCCTCCCCCCACTCACACGCTTGCTCTCTCTCTCTAAAACAAATAAATAAATATTAAAAACAAAAAACTATTCCTGGGCGCCTGGGTGGCTCAGTTGGTTAAGCGACTGCCTTTGGCTCAGGTCATGATCCTGGAGTCCCGGGATCGAGTCCCGCATCGGGCTCCCTGCTCAGCAGGGAGTCTGCTTCTCCCTCGGACCCTCACCCCTCTCATTCTCTCTCTGTCATTCTCTCTCTCTCAAAAATAAATAAAATTTTAAAAAATATATTAAAAAAAAACTATTCCTATTCATTCTTATTTAGCCAGTCACCTTTTGTTGAATAGTTTGATTGTTTTACCTTCATAAATGTTATTATGATGAACAACCTTGTAGCTAAAGTTTGTGCACATTCATAATTATCTACTGAGACTAAATTGTCAGATTCTAAATTTCTTAAAGGGCACATATATTTTTTTAAGTCTTTTGATAGTGCACTGAATTGCCTTTCAGAGAAATTGTACCAATGATCAACAAATAAGAGATTGTAACATCTGTCTCGTTCATCACCCACCAAAAGGGAGCAATGAAGTATTTGCTGTTTTTATAGGCAAATGTAATTAAATTGTGATATTATTCTATGCTTCATAATTAAGACTGAACATATCTTTATATGCTGATTGGGCATTTGCATTTATTCTGTCAGGAATTGCCCATCGTTTTTAAACCCATTTTTCGATTGGGATATTTTCTCTATCCCTTTTTTTCCTAATAGATGTTAAAGATACTGAATACTGAACTCTTTGTTGGATATCATGCTGGCTTCTCTAGAAGTATCAGAGAATCAATATGCTGAGGACTGACTGGCTGCCTTCGTTCTAGGGATTGTAAATAAGTTGTTCACAGGACAGGGTAGGGTATGTGTGAAGCACTTGCTGGTCAATAATTTTAGATCTGGAAAGAAAATGCTTTTAACAACACAAAGATAACATATAATTTCAAGCAAATTTTTTATATGAGTGAATTTTGACTTCATTCCCTTATACGAAAAATACTACACACCTTGTAGGTTACCAAACACAGCTCTTGGCACTGGTTGTCTTCAAGAACATCAGTCAAGCTCTCTCCATTTTTTGAAGCTTAATTCTAGTAGAGGCTCATAGTCCTCAGTGCTCACATACTTCCTGCTCTGTATCCTGCCCCAGTTTACTGATATCCCTCTCTTGGGTCACATCTTCATAGGATTTTTCTTTTCTTTTAAGATTTTATTTATTTATTTGAGATAGAGATAGAGAGCATGAGCAGGGGGAGGAGCAGAAACAGAGGGAGAGGTTGAAACAGGCTCCCTGCTCAGCAGGGAGCCCGAAGCGGGGCTCGATCTCAGGACCCCGAGATCATGACCTGAGCCGAAGGCAGAGGCTTAACCGACTGAGCCACCTAGGCGCCCCAGCATTTTTCTTTATGATCTTGAACTCAACACTGAATCCAAACTATAACATGCCTAAGAGTGTTGCCATTTCAAAAACAATTGATTCAGCAAATATTTATTGGGTCCCTGCTGTTTTCCAGTCTCTATATTATCATCTCTTTGTACCATGTATTTATTCCCACAGGGCCATCTACAAAATAATACTTTAACCCAAAGGACATTAGTTGAAAAATTAAGGCAGGCTGGTGAAATATACTCAGATTGTGCAAATAGGGGAGCAGAGGAGGGTAAACTTTTTACGACTGTATTTTAAACCTCTTTACTTGGCATTACTTTATTTCACAGTGGATTTCATAGCCCCTGATGCCGTATGTCTCTTTGAGCTGGAGGACATGATGGCTATGATCAGTGACAGAGGAAGCAAATGAAATGATCATTTCTAAATTCAAAGAGGATTATGCCATTCCAAAATAAACAGGAGATCCAAAATATTCACATGGCATTTGTTTAAACTATAATGTTTGCCTAGTGTACAAAAAAAGGCAATTGTTGCCAGTAGGGTTATTAATCCCTTGCCTGAGACATTAACTTGAGGAATCATACTGTTACCAATCAAGTATCCATCTTGAAAATGCCTCCCCTGCACTGAAATGGTGACATATAACACTGCAGGCTAAACTCATTCCACTGGCATTTGGGGTTCTGAAATCTAACAGATAGTAAAGATTTGATCCCAGCTTCTGTCCTCATAGAAGAGTTGATGAACCAGGAGCTTTTCTAATAATAGGGAACACCACATAAATGGAGTATTCACAACATAAGTTCTATTGTTAATAGAAGAAAATCACTCTGAATAAATAAAACTCTCCTATCATTGCTGCTCGAGCACTACCTCTTTTATGTGTTGAGGTTATAGTAAATTCGTATTGCTTTCAACTTATGTGGACTGCTTTCCTGAGAGTAAAAAAGTTATTCAGCATCCAGATTTTTTCTAACAACAATGTGAGTTTTGGCAGATTGTGAAATCATGTGGTATTTGTCTTTCTCTGACTGATTTATTTCACTTAGCATTATACTCTCTAGCTCATCCATGTCTTTGCAAATGGCAAGATTTTATTCTCTTTTAATGGCTGAATAATATTCCATTACACACACACACACACACACGTACATACATATCACATATGCTTTATCCATTCATCCACTCATGGACACTAAGGTTGTTTCTGTATCTTGGCTATTGTAAGTAATGTTGTAATGAACATGTGGGTGCATTGATCTTTTCAAATTGTGTTTTCGTTTCCTCAGATAAATACCCAGAAGTGGAATTGCTAGAATATATGGTAGTTCTATTTTTAATTTTTTGAAGAACCTCCATACTCTTTTCCATAGTGGCCGTACCAATTTACATTCCTACCAACAGTGCTCAATGGTTCTCTTTTCTCCATATTCCTGGCAACACTTGTTATTTCTTTTCTTTTTGTTGATAACCATTCTAACAGGTTTGAGGTGATCCCTCATTGCGGGTTTTTTATTTTAAGATTTTATTTATTTATTTGACAGAGAGAGTGAGCACAAGCAGGCAGAGGGGCAGGGAGAGGGAGAAGCTCCCGCTGAGCAGGGAGCCCAATATGGGACTTGATTCCAGGACCCCGGGATCATGACCTGAGCCGAAGGCAGACGCTTAACCCACTGAGCCACCCAGGTGCCCCCCCTTGTTGTGGTTTTGATTCATATTTCACTATTTGATTAGTGATGCTGAGCATCTTTTCATATATCTGCTGACCATCTGTATGTCTTTGGGGAAAAATGTCTGTCCAGGTCCTCTGTCCACTTTTTAATTGGATTGTTTTTTCCATCCCTTTGCTTTTAACCTATATGTGTCTTAACATTTAAAGTGGTTTTCTTAGGACGCCTGGGTGGCTCAGTCGGTTAAAGCATCTGCCTTCAGCTCAGGTCATGATCCCAGGGTCCTGGTATTGAGTCCCGCATCGGGCTCCTTCCTCAGTGGGGAGTCTGCTTCTCCATCTCCCTCTGCTGCTCCCCCTGCTTGTGCTCTCTCTCTCTCTAACAAATAAATACA
Organism: Halichoerus grypus; assembly: GCF_964656455.1. NCBI lineage: Eukaryota > Metazoa > Chordata > Mammalia > Carnivora > Phocidae > Halichoerus > Halichoerus grypus. The sequence continues at coordinate 100,723,781 of NC_135727.1, read as the reverse complement.
ATAAAGTCTTAAAAAAAAAAGAAAAGTGGTTTTCTTATAGACAACATATAGCTAGGTCTTATTTTTTGATCCACTCTGACAGTCTCTGTCTTAATTGGTGTATAGTTGGATTAATATCTATCATGTCACTGTTTCTATTTATTGGCTTCTTTTTGTCTTCCACTTTTTTCTGCTTTTTGTGATTTTAATTGAGTGTTTTATGTGATTCCATCTTCTCTTCTTTCTTAACAGGTAGATTATACTTTTTTACGGTCTTTAGCTGTTGCCCTAGAGTTTGTAATATATATTTACAATTAATACAGGTATATTTTCAAGTAACACTATCCTGCTTCACATGTAGTACAAGTACCTTACAAAGACAAAATATTCTTGGAGCGCCTGGGTGGCTAGTTAGTTAAATGTCGACTCTTGGTTTTGGCTTAGGTCATGATCTCATGGGTTGTGAGATCGAGCCCCGCATCAAGCCCCACGTTGGACTCCATGCTCAGTGGAGAGTCTGCTTGGGATTCTCTCCCTCTGCCTCTCCCCCCATGCATGCATGCTCACGCCCTCTCTCTAAAATAAATCTTTAAAAAGAAAAAAAATTCTTTCTAAATAATGGATCACTTATTTCATTAGGTTCCTTGTAAGACATTTAGAACACCAATTTGTAAGGGTAAACTCCATTTGTGAGAGAAAACACAGAGCAAGGTAGCCCTGGAGCTGAGGAACAGCTTTGATTTTTGGTAGGATTTGCGAGTCCACATATTTCTGATCAACTTCGCACTGCTCCGTAATCTCTTATTTCTCTTTCTCTGTGTCAAAGATCTCACTTTCCTGGTGTCTGGGTTTATGCATCTTCTTCTTGAAGTGAGAAACATCAGTGAGAAGTTTGGGGATTTTCACACCCCTGATATAATTTTGGTGGAGGTGGCAATGACAAATTTGTGTTGTGTTCCACACAGAGGAACTCGATTGAGGGCCAGAGGTCTGGTCACAAGTAGCAAACCACTGCTCAGCTGCTTCAGGAAGACTGCCCTCTTGCCTCTGTGGTGCCCAGTGAGGATGATCAGAATGGTGCCAGGAGTGATGCCATTTCCAGTTTCCTCACATGCTAACTGAACGTTTTGTTTTTTTGTTTTTTGTTTTTTTGTTTTTTTACTGTCATTCAACAGCTTTCAAGGCACATCTTGAGTAGGATAAAACCCAGGCATTTTGTGAAGTTTAACCACTCAGGTTCCACTGTTCTTGTCACCACCAACTGGCTTTGTGACAGTAGCAAGAACTGGATTAATCCTGGATTGAGCAGCTGAATACTTCCTCTTGTACATAGCCTTTCTGGAATACATAGCTGATTGGGAATATCTAATCTCTCTGACTAGGACTGGGTTTTGGCTGCAGTGGGGCTGCTCTTTCTTGGCGTTTTAGCCTTGAGGTTGCCCTTCTTAACCTTGGCACCAGTGTCAGCCTTCTTGGCTTCAGGTTTATTCTCCTTGGTATCTGACTTCTCAACTTTCTCACCTGCCACCTTGCAAGATGGGAAGGAAAATGAAATATTCTTAATTCCTCCCTCCAGTTCCTTGTATAATTGGAGCCATTTCATTTCACCTATATATAAGCTTACATAATAGTGTGTGTGTATATATGCATACATAGTCAAATACACTGTTGCTATTATTATTTTTAACTGTTTTTCAAAAGATCATAAAATTTTTTTTAAATGTTTTTATTTTAGGGACACGTGGGTGGCTCAGTCGGTTAAGTGTCTGCCTTCGGCCCAGGTCATGATCCCAGGGTCCTGGAATCGAGCCCCACATAAGGCTTCCTGCTTAGTGGGGATCCTGCTTAGTGGGGATCCTGCTTCTCCTTCTCCCTCTCCCTCTCCCTCTGCCTGCCGCTCCCCCTGCTTGTGCTCGCTCGCTCTCTGTCAAGTAAATAAATAAAATCTTTAAAAAAAAGAAAGTTTTTATTTTACCTTGAGGAGCTGCCAAATTGTATTCTACAGTGGTTGCATCATTTTACAGTCCCACCGGCAATGCCCAAGGCTTCTAATTTCTCTACAATCTCACCAACATTTGAAGTTTTCCTTTTTTTTTTATTTTTGTATAATAGCCATCCAAATGGATGTGAAGTGGTATCTCATTGTGGTTTTGATTTGCATTTCCCTGATGACTACCGATGTTTATTGAGCATGTTTTCACCTGCACATTGGCCCTTTGTATATCTTCTTTGGAAAAATGTCTGTTTAAATCCTTCATCAGTGGGGTGCCTGGGTGGCTTCAGCATCTGCATTCAGCTCAAGTCATGATCCCAGGGTCCTAGGATCAAGCCCTGCATTGGGCTCCTTGCTCAATGGGGACCCTGCTTCTCCTTCTCCCTCTGCCTGCCGCTCTCCCTGCTTGTGTGCTCTCCCTTTCACTCTCTCTCTCTGTCAAATAAATAAATAAAATCTTCAAAAAATAAAAAATAAATCCTTCATCAGGCTTTTATTTAGGCGGTTTTTTTTTGTTTGTTTTTGACTTGTAGGAATTCTTTTTATATTCTAGATATTAATTCCTTATCAGATATATGGTTTGCAAATACTTTCTCCCATTTTATGACTTTTCACTCTTTTGAGACTGTCCTTTGCTATACAATAATAGTTGTTCATTTTGATTGGGTCCAATTTATTTTTTTTTTTAAACCTGTGCTTTGTCATACCCAGGCAAATCTCTACCAAATCCTGCATCATAAAATTTTCTTCTAAGAGTTTTATAGTTTTAGCTGTTATGACCCATTTTGAGTCCATTTTTATATATGATGTAAGATAAGAGTCCCACTTTTTTTTTTTTTTGGATGTCAATATCCAGTTTTCCCAGCAACATTTTGTTAAAAGATTGTCTTTTCCCCATTTAATGGTCTTAGCAGCCTTGTCAAAAATCATTTGACCATATATGAGAAGGTTTATTTCTGGGTTTTCTATTCCATTGATATATATGTCTGTTTTTATGCCAGTACTGTTACTGAACGATGTATTACAGCTGTGAACTCAGGAAATGAACCAGTAAGCCCTGGTGCACTGCTGCGGCCAACTACTCCATCCCGGGAAATCCTGAGAAGGCTGGACACTGTTGCCTAACAAACTCAAATAAACTCATCACAAGAGAAGCCGATAACTCAAGAGATAAGAGTTTGGAAAAAAGAAAGGGAGAAATTTATTTTGAGTGCCGACAGCTAGGGAAGGTGGCAGGCTCAAGCCTTAACAACCTACCTCTCTACCCACAAGATGGACACCTAGAGTTTTATAGACAGGGATTTGGGGGGAACGTGCAAGAGAGCAGGTGGAGAGTGCATGATCATGGATGAGGGTCAGTATGTGTCCAGTGGTGATCATGGGCAGGGAAGGTGACATGTGGGGTGTGACCTAGGCATTCCATTGCTATCAGGGCTTTTCTGGTCCGGTGGTTGGAATGTTCCAGTCATTGTCAACACCTCAAGAAACTGTGGTAAGAAATAACTGTTGGGGTCTATAGTCAACCAAAAGGGCTTGCTAACGGTATCATACTAATTTGATTACTATAGCTTTTTGTTAAGTTTTGTAAGTAGGAAGTTTAAGTTCTTCAAATTTTTTCTTTTCAGCATTGTTTTGGCTATTCATGTTCCTTTGAAATTGCATATACATTTTAGAATGGGTTTTTCTGTTTTTGTAAAAACATCATGGGGATGTCAGTAAGGACACCATTGAATCTGTAGATCTCTTTGGGTACTATTGTCATCTCAACAGTATACATCTTCGAATCCATGGGCATAGAATATCTTCCCATTCATTTAAGTCGTCTTCAATTTCTTTCAGAATTTTTGGTACTTTTCAGTATATAAATCTTTAGCCTATCTGATTAAGTTTATTCCTAAGTATTTCATTCTTTTTGGTGGTATTTTTTTTTTTGTAGTTTTTAATTTTATTATGTTATGTTAGTCACCATACAATACATCATTAGTTTTTGATGTAGTGATCCACGATCCATTGTTTTCATATAACACCCAGTGCTCCATGCAGTACGTGCCCTCCTTAATACCCATTACCGGGCTAACCAATACCCCCTCCCCCCTCCCCTCTAAAACCCTGTTTGTTTCTCAGAGTCCATAGTCTCTCATGGTTCATCTCTCCCTCCAATTCCCCCCGCCCATTTTTCCCTTCCTTCTCCTAATGTCCTCCATGTTATTCCTTATGTTCCACAAATAAGTGAAACCATATGATAATTGACTTTCTCTGCTTGACTTATTTCACTTAGCATAATCTCCTCCAGTCCCATCCATGTTGATGTAAAAGTTGGGTATTCATCTTTTCTGATGGCTGAGTAATATTCCATTGTATATATGGACCACATCTTCTTTATCCATTCATCTGTTGAAGGGCATCTCAGCTCTTTCCACTGTTTGGCTATTGCGGACATTGCTGCTATGAACATTGGGGTGCATATGGCCCTTCTTTTCACTACATCTGTGTCTTTGGGGTAAATGCCCAGTAGTGCAATTGCTGCGTCATAGGGTAGCTCTATTTTTAAATTTTTGAGGAACCTCCACACTGTTTTCCAAAGTGGCTGTACCAACTTGCATTCCCACCAACAGTGTAAGAGGGTTCCCCTTTCTCCACAACCTCTCCAACATTTGTTTTTTCTTGCCCTGTCCATTTTTGCCATTCTAACTGGTGTAAGGTGGTATCTCAGTGTGGTTTTGATTTGGATTTCCCTGATGGCTAATGATGATGAACATTTTTTCATGTGTCTGTTAGCCATTTGTATGTCTTCTTCAGAGAAGTGTCTGTTCATCTCTTCTGCCCACTTTTTGACTTGATTATTTGTTTTTTGGGTGTGGAGTTTGAGAAGTTCTTTATAGATCTTGGATACCAGCCCTTTATCTGTAGTGTCATTTGCAAATATCTTCTCCCATTCTGTGGGTTGCCTCTTTGTTTTGTTGACTGTTTCCTTTGCTGTGCAGAAGCTTTTTATCTTGATGAAGTCCCAAAAGTTCATTTTTGCTTTTGTTTCACTAGCTTTTGGAGATGTATCTTGAAAGAAGTTGCTGTGGGTGATGTCAAAGAGGTTACTGCCTATGTTCTCCTCTAGGATTTTGATGGATTCCTGTTTCACATTGAGGTCTTTCATCCACTTTGAGTTTCTTTGTGAATGGTGTTAGAGAATGGTCGAGTTTCATTCTTCTGCATGTGGCTGTCCAATTTTCCCAGCACCATTTATTGAAGAGACTGTCTTTTTTCCATTGCATGTTTTTTCCTGCTTTGTCAAAGATTATTTGACCATAGAGTTGAGGGTCCATATCTGGGCTCTCTATTCTGTTCCATTGGTCTATATGTCTGTTTTTGTGCCAGTACCATGCTGTCTTGGTGATCACTGCTTTGTAATATAGCTTGAAATTAGGCAGAGTGATGCCCCCAGCTTTGTTTTTCTTTTTCAACATCTCCTTGGCGATTCGGGGTCTTTTCTGATTCCACACAAATTTCAGGATTGTTTGTTCCAGCACTTTGAAAAATGTCATTGGAATTTTGATCAGGATGGCATTGAAGGTATAGATTGCTCTGGGTAGCATAGACATTTTAACAATGTTTATTCTTCCGATCCATGAGCATGGAATATTTTTCCATCTTCTTGTGTCTTCTTCAATTTCTTTCATGAGTGTTTTGTAGTTCCTAGAGTATAGATCCTTTACCTCTTTGGTTAGGTTTATTCTGAGGTATCTTATGGTTTTTGGTGCTATAGTAAATGGAATCGTTTCTCTAATTTCTCTTTCTACAGTTGTGTTGTTAGTGTATAAGAAAGCAACTGATTTCTGTGCATTGATTTTGTATCCTGCCACATTACTGAATTGCTGGATGAGTTCTAGTAATTTGGGGGTGGAGTCCTTTGGGTTTTCCACATAAAGTATCATGTCGTCTGCAAAAAGAGAGAGTTTGACTTCTTCTTTGCCAATTTGAATACCTTTTATTCCTTTTTGTTGTCTGATTGCTGTTGCTAGGACTTCTAGTACTATGTTGAACAATAGTGGCGAGAGTGGGCATCCTTGATGTGTTCCTGATCTTAAGGGAAAGGCTCTCAGCTTTTCCCCATTGAGGATGATATTCGCTGTGGGTTTTTCATAGATGGATTTTGTGAACTTGAGGAATGTTCCCTCTATCCCTATACTCTGGAGAGTTTTAATCAGGAAAGGATGTTGTATTTTGTCAAATGCTTTTTCTGCATCAATTGAGAGGAACATATGGTTCTTCTTCCTCCTCTTATTAATGTGTTCTATCACATTGATTGATTGGCGAATGTTGAACCACCCTTGCATCCCGGGAATAAATCCCACTTAGTCGTGGTGGATGATCCTTTTAATGTATGGTTGGATCCTATTAGCTAGGATTTTGTTGAGGATTTTGGAATCCATATTCATCAGGGATATTGGTCTGAAATTCTCCTTTTTGATGGGGTCTTTGCCTGGTTTGGGGATTAAGGTAATGCTGGCCTCATAGAATGAGTTTGGAAGTTGTCCTTCTGTTTCTATTTTTTGAAACAGCTTCAGTCGAATAGGTATTATTTCTTCTTTGAATGTTTGGTAGAATTCCCCAGGGAATCCATCAGGCCCTGCACTCTTGTTTTCTGGGAGGTTTTTGATCACTGCTTCAATCTCGTTACTGGTTATTGGCCTATTCAGTTTGTCAATTTCTTCCTGTTTCAGTCTTGGCAGCTTATAGGTTTCCGGGAAAGCCTCCATTTCATCCAGATTGCTCAGTTTATTGGCATATAGTTGTTGATAATAATTTCTAATAATTCTTTCTATTTCCTTGGTGTTCGTCATGATCTCTCCCCTTTCATTCATAATTTTATTAATTTGGGTCCTTACTCTCTTCTTTTGGATAAGTCTGGCCAGTGGTTTATCGATCTTATTAATTCTTTCAAAGAACCAACTTCTAGTTTCGTTGATCTGATCTACTGTGTTTCTGGTTTCTAATTCATTGATTTCTGCTCTAATTTTAATTATTTCTCTTCTAATGCGTGGCTTAGGCATCGTTTGTTGCTTTTTCTCTAGTTCTTTAAGGTGTAGAGTTAGTTGGTGAATTCGGGATTTTTCTATTTTTTTGAGTGAGGTTTGGATGGCTATGTATTTCCCCCTTAGGACCGCCTTTGCAGTATCCCATAGGTTTTGGACTGATGTGTTTTCGTTCTCATTGATTTCCATGAATTGTTTAAGTTCTCTGGTTTCCTGGTTGACCCAAACATTCTTGAGCAGAGTGGTCTTTAGCTTCCAAGTGTTTGAATTTCTGCCAAATTTTTTCTTGTGATTGAGTTCCAGTTTTAGAGCATTGTGGTCTGAGAATATGCAGGGAATAATCTCAATCTTTTGGTATCGGTTGAGACCTGATTTGTGACCCAGTATATGGTCTATTCTGGAGAAAGTTCCATGTGCGCTCGAGAAGAATGAGTATTCTGTTGTTTTAGGGTGGAATGTTCTGTAAATATCTATGAGGTCCATCTGGTCCAATGTATCATTCAAAGCTCTTGTTTCCTTGTTGATTTTCTGCTTAGATGATCTGTCCATTGCTGAGAGTGGAGTATTGAGGTCTCCTACAATTAACGTATTGTTATCAATATGACTCTTTATTTTGGTTAACAGTTGGCTTATGTAGATGGCTGCTCCCATGTTGGGGGCATAGATATTTACAATTGTTAGATCTTCTTGTTGGATAGACCCTTTAAGAATGATATAGTGTCCTTCTGTGTCTCTACTTACAGACTTTAGTTTAAAATCTAATTTGTCTGATATAAGAATTGCTACCCCAGCTTTCTTTTGAGGTCTGCTGGCATGGAAGATAGATCTCCATCCCTTCACTTTCAGTCTGGATGTATCTTTAGGTTCAAAATGAGTCTCTTGTAGACAGCATATGGATGGGTCCTGTCTTTTTATCCAATCTGCAACCCTGTGCCGTTTTATGGGAGCATTTAGCCATTCACGTGGAGAGTGATTATTGAAAGATATGAATTAATTGTCATCATGTTGCCTGTGAAGATGTTGTTTTTATAGATTGTCCCTGTAAATTTCTGTTGTAGATCACTCTTGGGGTCTTTCTCCTTTTATAGAACCCCCCTTAATATTTCTTGCAGGGCCGGCTTAGTGGTCACATATTCTTTCAACTTCTGCCGGTCGTGGAAGCTCTGCATCTCTCCATCCATTCTAAATGAAAGCCTTGCCGGATAAAGTATTCTTGGCTGCATGTTCTTCTCATTTAGTACCCTGAATATGTCTTGCCAGGCCTTTCTGGCTTGCCAGGTCTTTGTGGATAGGTCTGACGTTATTCTGATGTTCCTCCCTCGGTACGTAAGGAATCTCTTCCCCCTAACTGCCCTTAAGATGGTTTCCTTGGTTCTAAGATTTGCAAGTTTTACTATTACATGCCGGGGTGTTGGCCTGTTTTCCTTGATCTTAGGAGGGGTTCTCTCTGCCTCTAGGATGCGAATGTTTGTTTCATTCCCCAGATTAGGGAAGTTCTCAGCTACGATTTGCTCAAATACATCTTCTAGCCCTCTCTCTCTCTCCACTCCCTCCGAGATTCCAATTATTCTGACATTGGAACGCTTCATGGTGTCACTTATTTCTCTGATTTATTTTCATGGATTCTGAGTTGTTTTTCCCTGGCCTCCTCTTTTCCCTTTTTATCTATTATGCTGTCTTCCAGATCGCTTATTCTCTCTTCTGTCTCAGTTACCCTAGCTGTTAGATTGTCTAGATTGGATTGGATCTCATTGATAGCATTTTTAAGTTCTGCCAATTCCCCTTTTATTTCTGCCCTTAGAGACTCTATGTTGCCATTAATTGATTTCTCCATTCTAGCCATTGTCTTCACAATTGCTAGCCTGAATTCCATCTCTGACATCTTGGTAATATCTGCATCCATTTGTAAATCTGCAGCATAAGTCATAATCTCTGAGTCTTTTCTGTTTTGGGGGCTCCTCCTCCTAGTCATTCTGTGGATGGGTGTTTGAGGGAATATATAGAGTCCAAATTATTGACCAGAACCCAAGTAAGATGCACCTGTTTTCTTGGGACCTTAGGGTTGCTGGCCTCTTGTTTTCCCAGCCTGTCTTCTGCAGGAGGGGCCTGCCGCACTGTTACTCAGGCAACCCTGTTTGGGCGGAGTTGCCCTGCGCCCCTATGGCGGGGGATGGGCTCAGTGGGAATCAGGTTTTGGGGCTTTTGTTCTCTGGCGCCTTTCCCTGGCGGCTTTCCGCGTCTCTTCCGCGAGTCAGAGCAGAAGAGACCGTTTCCAACCCTCTGCCTCAGAGCAGAGAAATCCCAGTCTGTTCTTCAGTGAGCTCTCCAGGCCACACTGTCTCCGTTTCTGTCCGTGCTGCTATAAACTGCAGCGTCCTGGGTTGTGCGCCCCTCCGCAGCGCTCCCAGTCCTGCCTCCAGGTCGGGGCACGTCTCTGCCCTTTGTGCTTCTAAAACCGCCAGCCGCTCCCAATTCGCGTGCGCGCGACTCCACCGCTTGGGGTTTCCACCCCCGGGGGTTGCAGTTCACCAGCGTGACCCCGGCGCACCGGGTTTCCCTCTCGGAGGCTGTAGTTCGCATGCAGGCGACCGTCGCTCCGGTTTCTGTTTCCTTTTCTCACAAGCAAGTGGGTTCCTTAAGACAGTTTTGTGGGAAAGGCAAAACAATTTTACCTCTATCCTTCTAGGTTCTTGGCTGAGACCCTGCACGCACGTGCGCGCGCATATGCACACACACACACACACACACACACAAACACAGTAATAAAACGACAGATTAACAAGAGAAAAAACAGAAGTTTAATACCTCCTGTATGCATGGGAGAGACCCAGGAAAACTGAATAACTCCCTGAAATGGGCCAAGCCACCACCTTAAATACCATCTCCAGCTAAAGACAAAAGATGTTGGCTGTAGGGAGTCCGTTATGGGAGGCTATCAGGAAAAGTACAGTCATCAAGGGTAAGGTTGTTATAGGGATTTAGATCCCTGCCTTCTCCATTGATAGAAGTTCCTGGAGTTTGAGTGGTCCTTCCCTTCCTGGTACAGAGAGGGAGATGCCCTTACAATTGCAGGTTTCTCTTGTAAATGTCTCTTGCAAGAGGGTAACTTCTACTAGGTTTTCAGAGCTTTTGCTATGTCTGCTGTTTCTTAAAAATAATCAGACTAGGGACACCTGGGTGGCTGAGTCGGTTAAGTGTCTGCCTTCAGCTCAGGTCAGGATCCTGGGGGCCGGGGATAGAGCCCTGAATCGGGCTCCTTGTCCGCAGGGAGTCCGCTTGTCCCTCTCCTTCTGTCCTGCTCATTCTCTCCGTCTCTCTCTTTCTCTTTCAAATAAATAAATAAAATCTTAAAAAAATAATAATCAGCCTAAAATAATCTTTATGCCCAAAAGGGATATTTTAGGGTGGCAGATTCTGCTCCCCTTCCAATTCTTCCCCCCTTTTTTTTCCCTACACAGGTACATGAAAACAAACTATTCTCAAAGAAGTATCATGTCTCAACCATATTCATTTAAACATCTACAGAAGTAAGTACTGACTGATTCCACGTGGACTCAGGTAAGCTCAGCTTTCTCCCGGGAGCTAAGGGTCCCTCTGTATCACCTTGTTCATCCTTGTTGACAGAATTGTGTGAATCTCCGTCCCCTGGTGTCAGCTGTTGATGAAAGATCACACTCTCTTCAGGTAGTAACATCACTGCCCTTCATATACTCTTCCCTTCCACATTCACATACAGACTTTGGCTTAGCGATCAGCCAGAACTAGGGATTGTGTCCATAGTTACCATCCACTCCCTGGATAGTTCAAAATGCCCAGTTCTGTCCTCCACAGACAGCTCAGCAAACCCATGTGGAGCTTACACAGGAATCTTTTGTTTCTGGTTTTAAGCATGAGAACAGATTTGACTTATCAGAGGGAAGATGACGAGAAGCATAAAATGATACAGTCAGTCTGAACTTGATGATTCCTGCATGTTCCCTAAATGCAAAGTGGGGGTAAGGATCTAACACAACCCCATCTCCTGCTACCTAGTGTGCTCCTGTGAATTTTGTAAATTGTTACTAAAACATTATGAGGTTGATATGTTCATGCTGGTTTTACAATTGAGAAACCTGGGGCTTAGAATGCCAAGTAACAGAGGGGCATGAAGCATTTTTTAGGTTGATTTGTTCATTACCGGGACTGTGATGTGCTTTTACAGATAGACAAGTGTGCCAAAACTTCTCAAACTGCTTTAAACACATGAGTTTCTTGTGTGCCAGTTACACCTCATTAAAACCAGAAAAGACAAACAGAATGCTACATAGTACGTCCAAAGTAGAACAAACAGAAAACGGTACTTCTGTCTTCTCACCTCTGAAGCATATTCTTACTCAGCCATGCCGCAGAGTCCTCTGGGAGGTCACTGGCATGGAAGGAGAGGGAATGAAGGAAGATAACAGGAATTTTGGTTGTTCTTAGAAGGTTAGCAGCTCCTCTTGATGTGCCAACCAACTTAAAGAGAAAATGAAGCCCAAACTACGGTATTTTGATTCCAAGTTGCCCAATTGATCTGCTCCATCACTGTTCCTGGGGGTAGAGATGCTGGCAACACTGGCAAGTTCGCTCCCCACCCCGTGAGATCTCCTCTCAAAGGGAAAATTCTGTACCACAGCCACAGGTCACACCTTTAGTATGAAGGCAGCTATTAGTCAAAGGAGATTAGGATGACTGTCGGACTTGGAAAAATAGAGAAATAGTGCAAACTCAAAACCGCTAAGCTGTAACCTCCATTGGGGCTCCAGTTGTGAATGTCTTACAGTTCTAACCCCATGTGGCATATAGAAGATGCTCCATGATAGTTTTGGAATGAATGATTGAATGATCTGTCAACTCTAAAAATTAAATCCAAGTCGCTCTTTTATCACTATATTTAGATTCCAAAGTTACAACACGATAGATATAGCAAAATATTTCATTTGGAAAAAAGTATAAATGAATACTTAAAATGTGGAAATGATCTAAAGATTTCAATTACCTTTGCTTTCCCAATGAGATAAAATTGTATCATTTACATCACAATCAACTATTATCTGTAACTGCATTTTGCAATAAACCTCTGCCTTTTATTAGGGGCAGATTTATCTGCATTAGCAGAAAAAAATAACATCACATTAGCTTTCAGGGTTTCTGCTTCTTTCCCCACAAAACTGAGCTGATCATAACTCACCTAAAGAAATATTACTCCCACTTTTGTAAATATTCATGATTAGTTATATTTCCATACTGACTGAAGAATAGTGGAAGTTTTAGACAGGCTACCTACATTATATGTTATAGGACATGAATCAAGTAAATCATGAGGTATGCCAATATAATTTTAAAAATGGTAAGAAAATTTTATTTTCTACTATCCCACTTAAAACTCTTAATTTTTTTTTAAGATTTTATTTATTTATTTGACAGAGAGAGACACAGTGAGAGAGGGAACACAAGCAGGGGGAATGGGAGACGGAGAAGCAGGCTTCCCGCGGAGCAGGGAGCCCGATGCGGGGCTCGATCCCAGGACCCTGGGATCATGACCTGAGCCGAAGGCAGACGCTCAATGACTGAGCCACCCAGGCACCCCAAAACTGTTTAAATTAAAGAAAGAATCATTTTATTCCTTAATGATGGAGACTTACAGACATTTAAATGCTATTTATTTTCAGCAAAAGGCACAGATTTTTTCTTGTCACTTCTCCAGGCCACACCATGTTTGTTTGATAGATAGTATCAATTCACTGGGTTTGGAGATTTGAAGCTGTTAACTTTCAAAACCTCTCTCTTGGCGGACAAGTTCAATCAGTATAATGAGCACAATGAGGCATAGAATTGTTATGTTGCCTTATGCAGTGATATAATTTATTCCTCGAAACACCAAAAAATGAACAAATACATTTCTGAGGCACAAGAACATGTATTCTACTTTGTAGGCTAAGATTAATTTAACATGACTAATAAGGTTTCAGAGTCATATTGGGAAAGTGCCCCTGTCTAGATGGCTCAGGTGTAAAGCTTATGATATTATGAGGGACTAGAGGATAGTCCGCAAAAGGTAGCACAACTGGGACCGAAATCAAGAATTTCATGGTAAGGAACCCATTGCTATAAAATTATTGAGCCCCTTTTCTTTTCTGTCTTTGTTGGGGAGATTCTGCCATTCCCTGAGTTCTTTTGTTTTAGAAATGTACTGATGGTAGAGTTTGAACTTCTGATTGTTAAAAAAAAAAAAAAAAAAAGACCAGCTAATTGGATTGTAATAATCCATCAAATTGCTTCTACAATCCTTTGAAGAAAGGCTTAAACTCTGTTTTCTTTATTTGTTGTCTCTGTTGAATAGTAACAATATTAGGCTTCTTGATTTGTGGGGTTTTTTTCCCCTTTACCATTTTCCTACAGTGAGATTCTTTCCAACTTAATCCTCTAATCTGTAATTAGCAGTGGATAACATCTTGATTCTCTCTCTCTCGGTTTCTTTTGCATACACGAAACGATGTGATTAGTAATATGCATTTAGTAATCAATTTTTTAAAAATGTGAAATGTGGAAGAATTTGGTTTATTGTCCGGCCTGGCTTCCCTATAGTAATCCTCCTACCTCTTACCAAAGGGGGAAATTAAGGCAAAGATAATTCACTTTTGATCCTGAAGGGGCCAGAGTGTGTGCAGTGCAATGCAGTTTTAGGCCTTAGGCGGACCCTATTTGCATAGATGAAGCCATGGGAATGAGAAGGAAGGAGGGAAGGGAAAGGCAACCAGGAGAACCCGCTTCAAAAGCATTGAGAATGCAGTCGGGCGCTCTGAGGGTGTTGAGCATCCTGGGTGTTGGAGTCACCAAGAGGTCGGTGGAGGATGTGCACGAGCGAGTAGATTTACGCAGCATGTGATGCTGATTAGAAAATAAGCCGGAAAAGAGGTAATTACAGCTGAGGATGACAGGTTGACAACCACAACTGAGAATGTGCAAACGCGCACACAGCGGGCCAGGGTCGCTCTCCACAGGCCCGTGGCACAGAGCCTCGGGGGACTCGGCCCAGCTCGAGCCTTTCGGTCGGGTCTCGAAGTCTAATCTTGGAAACAGACAAGTTGCCACAGTCCCATCTTTCCCTCTGGAATTACTTCCACGGCATTAAAACCCAGTCATGCTTGATAAGGGCGGCGGTGAAGCCGGCGTCCCAGGCTCTCGCCGGACAGCTGCTTGCACGTCTCACGCGCTGATTTCGGTTGGCAGGTCCAACAGGCAACCTAGTTAGGGCCCTGCCTGCGGAATTCGTGCGGGGGCCTTCCGGGCTTCGCCCCTGCACCTTTGCGCATCCGGGCAAATCATGCCTGTCCGGGCCGAAGAGCGCCCCATGGCACAGCTTCAGGGTCTGGGTCAGCCGCGTGGTGAAGGAATACTGGGCAAGTCTGCAGTTACGGTGGGTGCGCCCCATTTACGGCTTCAGAATATGGAAAGGGAGGGATTTGCATCCTGCCCCGGGGAGAATTTTCACAAGACATCAGGACACCTGCTCTAGTGTCCTTATGTCACCGGACTGGCCCACACTGGGGGGCTCTCCTGCCAACTCCAGTCCGCTGTTCTGCTCTCACCCGTTTGGTCGGGTTTGGTTAGCACACCTTTTAGGAATTCGTAGTATCATTAACGTTTCAAAGTCTAACGTGGGTCTCTAAGATTTTAAATCTTTTTATTTGGCTTTCTCTCCCTAGTGAAAAAAAAAAAGTCTATTAAAATAAGAATCACACCAAATATGAAAATATTAGATATGTGTATGAGATATATGTGTATATATTTTACATATATGACGTATTTAGAATATATACATGTATATATCTACAGTACGTGTATATGAAAGCCCCACTATGTGAAAAGACCTTTGGTAGGTATCCCAGATAAAATTAAGATGCATGATAAAGGTTTCTTCTTTCTTACAGCAGTGTAAAATTTATCTGGAAATGTACTTAAATACTTAAATTGAGAATTATGTGATAGGGTAGTATGAATGATAACAGTAATTATTATTACAATAGTACACATTTTTCTTTATAAATTGCCTTTGCTTATTCATATATCTATGGAAATATTGTTAACAGACTACCTCTTTCTTAAAGGAGTGCAGCGACCATGAATATTTTGTGAGTTATTTCGAGTTTTATTTAACAAGAATGAAAAAGCAAATCAAAATAAAGGCATCTTTTGTCCCTTGCAAATTGGTGTAAAACCTTTTCAATGAACCCATCATTTTAGTGAACACAGGCTATCTCCTCCTCTATAGTTGTCTGAAATACTAGGACAAGTTCTAATATTGTGCATAACATGTAGCTGGTTTAGGAAGCTGTTTTGTTGTTGTTGTTGTTCTAAATCACAAGTTCTTGTAAGAGCCGTTAAACTTTAAAAACCAAGGTCTCCAGGATATTTTCCAGAAGAAAACCTACTTTTTGCTAAAGGAGAAAAAAATTACCAGTAAGCAGGGAAAGGGGTATAATGGCTGTGCATAACCTGGAAGGGCATAAACCGGAGGGCAGAACTGACCCTGTCCTGAGTTGGCTTGCTATGAAAAAGACCAAGGACCAGAAGGTAGGATCCAAGGGGGGTTGTGGTTATGTCTCCCAGAGTAACTTGATTTGCCTTAAAGAGTGAACAAGTAGTCATAAGTAACCATTGGAAGGGGTTTATATTACAAACAGGAACAAGTCCTATTCCTGTATTACTTCAAGTGATCCATTTATTTTTTGATATTGAAGATTAGCAAGGAATATTGATCATTTGACTCCCAAAAAGCATAATTTAGATTTTACCCATAACATTTTTCCAGCTAGTAAAATATATGAAATCTTTAATTTTTTTTTTTAAGATTTTATTTATTTATTTGACATAGAGAAAGAGAGAGAACACAAGCAAGGAGAGCGGCAGGCACAGGGAGAGGGAGAAGCAGACTCTCCACTGAGCAGGGAGCCCGATGCGGGACTCGATTCCAGGACCCTGGGATCATGACCTGAGCTGAAGGCAGACGCTTAACCGTCTGAGCCACCCAGGCGTCCCTGAAATCTTTAATTTTTTTATAGTGCTGTGTAGGTATTTATAATAGTACATGAAAATCTAGAAAGTCATCTATCCAATATTCTATTTAGAGTAGACTTGGTTAAAGAAAACTTAGTGATGTAAATTTGATAGACCACAAACTTCGGCATTAGGTGACAAAATGTAACTTTTATTGTCTTTCCACAAATTGATTTCTATCGCAGCGTACTCTATCCCACTCCCTTGTGCTCTCTGATGTAATAATGGTGACATTATTATTAATAGGATCTTACCATCATCTCCAGATAAGCCTAGTTGCTTTGGTGATTTCTCAGTCATTTAAGCTTTAAGTCAAATTCAGGATTTGGACTCCAACTCTTTGGGATTGATGTTTGACCCTCCTGGCTTACACATATGCTACTGTGTCACTGGTGGGGAGGCAGCATTTGTTTCTCCATCTTGTTCTCTGTTGGTCCCCTGCTGGCATCTAAAGTGCTAGAACTTAGGAGTCTGGTCTTTAAGTTCGTTTCCTCTCACCTTGCCATCAAGGAGAAATTCACAAACTCAACTGAATCCCAAAGCAAGTCCAAACTGCACCCTTTGTTGCTTCATTCCATTGGACTAGCTTTGACATCTCCAAATCTGCCAGCAAGTTCTCTCTCAACTAATGTGCATGTTCTCTTGGGGTACCACTTGAGCTTTTGAATGCTCTCTGTTATCTGTTTGGAACCATGGACAATTAAGAGGGAAAGAGGAGAGTCGTTGCCCCTTATACTGGAACATGCCACGCCACCATTTCTAAATCTCGTGATTCTTCAGGGGAATATCTACAAAGGTGTTAAGCATCTTTTTATGTACCTCTTGGCCATTTGAATATCTTCTTTGGAAAAATAACTATTCAGATTCCCTGTGCATTTTTAGTCAGATTGGGTGTTTTTTTGTTGTTGTTCTTTGTTTTGTTTTTGCTTTTCCTTTTAAGTTGTAGGAGTTTCTTGTATTTTAACCCTTTATCTAATACATGGTTTGTAAGTATTCCATTCCATGGGTTCCATTTTCATTTTGTCTATTGTTTCATTTGCTGTGCAGAAGCTTTTTGGTTTGACATGGTCCCACTTGTTTGTTTTTGCTTTTGTTGCTGGTACTTTTTGTGTCAGATCCAAAAAGTCATTGCCAAGACCAGTGTCAAGGATCTTTTTCCCTATGTTCACTTCTTGAAGTTTTATGGTTTCAAGTCTTGTATTTAAGTCTTTATTCCGTTTCAAGTTAATTTTTGTGACTGGTATAAGATATGGGTCCAATTTCATTCTACTATGTGTGAATATCCAGTTTTCCCAGCACCATTAATTGAAAAGACTGTCCTTTTCCCATTGAGTATTCTTGGCTTCTTTGTCAAATATTAGCTGACCATATTTGCAAATGTTTATTTCCAGGCTCTCAATTCTGTTACATTAGTCTGTGTCTATTTTTTTTTAAGATTTCATTTATTTATTTGGCAGAAAGAGACACAGCAAGAGAGGGAACACAAGCAGGGTGAGTGGGAGAGGGAGAAGCAGGCTTCCCATGGAGCAGGGAGCCCGATGCCAGGCTCGATCCCAGGACCTGGGATCATGACCCGAGCTGAAGGCAAATGCTTAATGACTGAGCTACCCAGGCACCCTTGTTTCTATTTTTTTTTTAAGATTTTATTTATTTCACTTGAGAGAAAGAGGGAGACAGAGAGAGAGCGAGCCTGAGTAGGGGGGAGGGGCAGAGAGAGAGGGACAAGCAGACTCCCCCCTGAGTGTAGAGCCCAATTCAGGGCTGGATCCCAGGACCCCAAGACCATGACCTGAGCTGAAATCAGACGCTTTACCCACTGAGCCAGCCAGACGCCCCAGTCCATGTCTATTTTTTATGCCAGTACCACACTGTTTTGATTACTATAGCTTTGTAATATATTTTGAAATCAGGAAGTTCAGTGTATCCAGCTTTGTTCTTTCTCAAGACTGCTCTGGCTATTCAGGGTCTTTTGTAGTTTCATAGGAATATTAGGATTGTTCCTCTATTTCTGTGAAAAATGCCTTTGGAATTTTGTTAGGGATTACCCTGAATCTGTAGATGACTGTAGGTAATATGAACATTTTAACAATATTAATTTTCTGAATCATGAACATGGGCTATCTTTCCATTTATTTGTATCTTTTTAAATCTCTTTCCTCAGTGTCTTATTTTCAGTGTATGGATTTTTTTTACATCCTTGGTTAACTTTGTTCCTATGTATTTTACTGTTTTTGATGCTATTATAGTTAAGATTGTTTTCTTTTTTTTTTTTTCAGATATTTTAGTGTATAGAAATACAACTGATTTTGTGTGGTGATTTTACTGACTGCTTTGCAAGAGAAATACCTTCCTTCAACTCTGTTAGGGATTCTGAGGCTTGCTCAGATCTTTACTATGGCTACGTCTACTCCACACTTCTTATTTAGAAATACTCTTAAGATTCTATACCTTTTATCACTCCTGCAGAGCCAGGCTGGGTGCTGATAGCCTCCTGGTTGCTCACTTCTCAAGCATGTTATTTTATTATATCATGGATCACCTCATGCTATATCTGGATGGGAAGTCTTTTTCTTCCCCCACTGGACATGAGCTCCTTTAAGTTAGGCTTTTGTATTCTTCATCTTCATACTCTAATTTTGGACAATTCCTGGCACACTATTGCAGCTGATCTGTAATTATTGATGAAATAAATAAAATGAAGATTCAGAGTTATAAACAGCCTCAAACCCACAGATGCATTATCATATGGGGATTTTTCAGAAACCTGTCTGTGGCATACATTCATTACTAATGGAGTACATACTGATGTTAATTTTCTGGAATTCAGTTTTGAAGTATATATCAAGAACTTTGAAATATTATTATTCTTTTAGCCATAAATTCTGCCCCTAAAAAGCAGTCTTCAAAAGGAAATCATTAAGGGCACTTGGCTGGCTCAGTCAGTAGAGCATGTGACTCTCGATCTCGGGGTTGTGAGTTCGAGCCCCACGTTGAGTGTAGAGATTACTTAAAAATAAAATCTTTAAAAAAAATCATGAGATGCCCAAATAAGGTTTTTTTTTTCAGTTTTAAGTGATGATTACTCAACCCTAAATAATTCAAGCAAAAAGTGGAAATGTGGCTGCTCCTAAAGTTAGAAAGAATACCAAGGAAGTTCACAAAATTGAAGGAAGAGTTGCAATACCCCCAGGGCCCAAGGTCAGGCAGTAATAACCAGAATATGCCAGGACTGTCCTGGACTCCATCTATCATTTTACTTGACTTCATTCTTCAGATGGGTTTCCTCGCAAGAAGAAAACATGGCCCCCAACAGCAGCAGAGTCCCATCCTCTCTGCTTTAGCAACTCCAGAGGTAAAAGAGCATTTCTTCTCCTATTCTCCTAACATCTCTCTATCAACCCAGAAAATGTCTTAGATTAACCTACTTAGGTAATGATAACACCTCTTGACTAATCACTGTTTCTAAGAGAGTGTGATGGAGACTGTTGGTGAGCCAAGACAAGGATAGTAGATGACTAAAAAGATAAATATATTAATAAAGCATATATCTGCTGTGAATCAGAGAATTATGTTGCAGTACATGCACTACATTACAATATTTAAAAATGTTAAAAACAGATTCGTAACTATAGCGAGATAGTTAAATAAATTATGTATTGCTAGAATACAATAAAACATTATATAAACAATAAAATTGATTTTACAGAATGCTTAAGCATATGAAAAGATGGTCATGATAACATAGCAAAAACAAAAAGATATAAAATATTTGTAGTAAACACACAAAAATAAAATTCTCTGTAAAGTATAGAACTCTAGGTTATTTTACTTGTTTATCGTTTTCTAGATTTTCTGAATTTTCTATACTAATCATCAATTTTACAAAAAAAGCATTTTAAAATACATGATAAGTATCAGGAAATAGAGTGTCCTGGCTGATCTTAAGGCTGTAAAATAAGAGTTTGTAGGCCTGGTAAAGAAGCCATATGGAAATATAGTAGTGTTTGTTTTACTACCATTTTTTCTTGTAGTTCCAAGTGTTTGAAGCTTAGGGTTTCGGGAGCTTTATGTTTGTGTTTTTTATTAGAATCTGTTGGAAGGGGGCGCCTGGGTGGCTCAATCGGTTAAGCATCCAGCTCTTAATTTTGGCTCCGGTCATGATCTCAGGGTTGTGGGATTGAGCCCCGCCTCAGGCTCCTCACTCAGTGGGGAGTCTGCATGAAAGATTCTCTCCCCCTGTTCATGCTCGCATGTACACTCTCTCTCTCAAAATAAATTAATAAATCTTTAAAAAAAGAATCTGTTATAAGAGCATGTTGGGTGTTTCCAGAAGTTCTGGAATTGAACTTAGAGCTAAGTCATCCAGGAATTAATATTCTTCTGGTAACGCGTTCAAAATCAAAACAAAATTGTTTTGACAGTGCATGTTGAAGCAAATTTTAAAATTCAAATACATTGCATAACGAGTGACATTGCAACCCTGGCTCTCATTAATGAATGGGAACATTATGAAGCACTGAACACTTAATTTATTCTAGTTTTAGTGAGATATAATTGACAAATAAAACATATATATTTAAGGTATAAAACATGGTTTGATATCCCCATACATTGTGAAATAATCACCACAATCAAACTAATTAACATATCCATCATCTCACGTACTTACCATTTTTTATGTGTGGTGTAAACACTTAAGATCTCTCTTACTGAATTTCAAATATACAGTATATATTATTAGCTCTAAGCACCATGCTATACATCAGATCCCCAGAACTTACTCATCTTGTAATTGAAAGTTTGTATTCTTTGACCAACATCACTCCATTTTCCTCACCAGCCCCCAGCCCCTAGCAACCCACTGTTCTACTCTGATTCTATGAGTTTGACTTTCAGATTCCACATATAAGTGAGATTATGTAGTATTTGCTTTGCCAAGTGTGCCAAGAATACACAATGGGGAAAAGATAATCTCTTTGATAAATGGTGTTGGAAAAATGGGATATCCACATGCAAAAGAATGAAGTTAGATCCTTACACTGTATACAAAAATCAACTCAGAATGTATTAAAGACTTAAATTTAAGACCTGAAACCATAAAACTCCTAGAAAAAAACATAAGGGAAAATCTCTTTGATGTTGATCTTAGCAATGAAATTTTGAATATGACACCAAAATCCAGGTAACAAAAGCAAAACTGAACAGCAGAACTACATCAAACTAAAAAGTTTCTGCACAGTAAAGGAAACAATCAACAAATTGAAAAGGCAACCTACAGAATGGGAGAAAATATTTGCAAACCATGTAAATGACTAGCATTCAACATTTTAAATATCAGGCTCTTTTCTATGGAAATCTTTTCTATTTTCCATTGGGAGAAATAATATAAAACCCCACAGGATGATACCATAAGATGAACGGTATGAAAGGAGGTCAAAGAAATCGAGTTAGTCTTTAGGCAAACTCCAGAGAGAGCTAAAGGTGTTTTTAATAGATCCCCTAACTATAAAATACTGATTGTAACTCTTGGCAACCACAAGAAGTTCAAATCGCCTGACATTGATATCTCCATGAATTATAGTGACTTTAGGGAAGGAAGATTTTGTTAAGTTCCTCAAGCATGTAGTTGAAAGGTTTTTTGAAGCTGTGAAAGTAAGTCTTAGTCATAAACACGCCTTATTTCACTAGAAGCTTGGCAAAAATCCCAGCTATAAATGAGCAAACAAAAGTCATAAAGATGGGAGAGCATTTAGTAGGAGGGAGTGCCTATGTGTTTATGCTAAAACTAAAGGAGTATGTGTGTGTGTGTGTGTGTGTGTGTATTTAAATAATGTTACTTACTAGCTTGTGAAATTATCTATTTCCTACTGAGGTCACTGATAATGCTAAGAAGAAAATCCTCCACAGACAAATGAGAACTACTTCTTAGACATCTGCTTTTCAACTCTACTATGAAAAATTGAAGACGTACTGGGATTCAGGCTTGACTTATTTACTACCTCAACTCAGTGGACAATTTGCACTCCTCCAAGGCAGTTTGGGTTATAAAGATCTGGTATAAGATAAAATGAAATACAGCTCAGCAACTTTCTAGGGAAAATGCATTAGTTTTAGCATTCAACTCTTTTGACTTGAACTCCCTTGCAGAACTCCTATCCCCCTTTAAAGTACAGCTGCCACAGGTCAATGTATGATTTTTAAAAAAATTCCTCTTTCCTGGTCCTGATTTCCTGATCTTTGGGCTATAAATTGCACTGTGTTTAGGGCCTCTCCATCTTACCTCTAAATTTGGAGCATGTGTCTAGGCGAAAACAGATACAAAACAAGCAAAAATAAAAAAGTAAAACCCAAACTAAAGCACCACCCTTCATCTGTCTTTACAGTCTTGGCTTGTCTAAGTGCTTCGTTTTCTAGTGCGTGACCTATTCCATCTCCCAGCACTTGAAATCTGTTGCCACTTTCTAATCCTATTTACCCCATCCATCTCATCAATGACCAGTTTCTTTTCCCAGTCTCATTGCATGATGCCTTGAAAACTAGTTTTTCATGTATTTTGACCAATTTGGGGGTTTGGGTTTTTTTTGTTTTGTTGGAGGGTTTCGTTTACTTGTTTGTTTTTTGGTTTGTTGTTGTTGTTTTAGTTTTTATTAAATGATCTTGGCTGGAAGCATAAGTATGATGCCATTTAAAAAAATTCCATCCTTTACCCCCTCATCTCACCAGAAGTCAGGCTGGTAAGTTTTATTTAACATTCTCAGAGGATTATCCCTCCTTTCTCAAGCCCTCCATTAAGTCTAAGTTCAACCTACCTACAGCAGAGCAACATTCTCTTCACTGACTCTCCCACCATGTTTATTTCCCTTTGCCAACCTGCCTTCATTGATATGGCCCCAGTCAACAATTCTAGCCCCTGGGAGTTCCAACAGTCACAGTGGAAGCCATGAGCACGAGGACATGCTTTGGGACAAAGAAGTCTCTCTCAGATTTGGGGTTGGGTCTGTTTATGCAAAGCCAGATGGAAAGTGGAAGAAATCATGTGAATACTTCAAGTCAAGAAAATACCATAGCCTCCATTTGTTGGATATTTCAGATAAACAGTATTTGAATTCCATAGGTGTGGAATTGCCTCATTGTTCCGTTTGTAGCTCACTTGTGGGAAGAGATAAAGCCTCAAGTTCTCCTGATGCCTATGATCCTTACAAGGTGCTTACTGAACATAATGTCTTTACTTATTTTGATTTTTTTTCTTCAGGTTTAAATAACATAAGCTGAATAATGGGGAATAAAGTGGTGAAGAGCCAAATATGTAAAAGCACTTGACATCAAATAATCCCAGGGAATTAACTAGCACATTAAACTAGCATCTGGAATTTGCTATGACAAACATATGCCAGTTTCCAATTGACTGTGTCTTTCTTAAACATATGATATAGAAGCTGTTTTTAACATTTGTATTTCTGATCACACGTTGGACATTGTGCTTCAGATGATCAATGAATGCTAAATGAAAGAAATAAGTGGATCGTTTGGTCCTTTTTTGTGGCTTTCAAAAGACTAGAGGGGTTTTTTAGCAGTATGTTACCCATAATCCACATATTCATTAATTTATTCTCACAAGAAAATATTAGAACGACCCAGAGAACATTTGGTATATTTAGCCTCTGTTTTTTTCACGTGCTCCCTCTTCCAAAAACTTTTTAATGATAAAATCACCGAGATGGAGACCATGTATTCTAAGGCTTTAGGCTAATGTTTCTTAAGCATCCTTCAAATCTATCTCAAATAAGCCCCACTGGATCTAGGGGGAATGTGTAGACATAGATATTGGCAGCTCTGATCCTCACAGAAGAGGAGCGAGTCCACTGCCTCCACCTGCCACAAAGGAAGGCTCCTGCCAGTCTGCTCTCACTTCGGGAGACCTCACTTCTCGGGGGAAGAACAGATGATATGGTTAGCTCATCTTACACATGAGGTACTTGATAAGGCCATAAAAACCTAGAACTACAGGGTTTCATTTTCATAATTACCAAACAAGTCCCTTTAATAAAGGAAGAGAACTCTGCCTCTCTGCAACTTGACAAGTAAAGCTTTATTTTCTCATCTTTTACTGTCTCCAGTGTGCTTACCAATGGAGAGACGGAGCTCAAGTGTGACTGTCACAAAGGCCAGCCTCGGGCCCCGCTGTAATTACACTGGCTAGCGGGCCAGTGTGTGCAGGGCAAGGCTAAGGGCTCGCTTTGGAAACCATTCAAGTTTCATGTTGTAGCATTTAGAAAGGGAAGCTAGAGATACAGAGACATTTTAAAGGCCGTTAAAGAGAGCGAATGTATGGGGAGAGGAATACAGTGTGCTAAGAATTGTAAGAACCTTTGGTCCTTTTAAATTTTGCACAGTTTTTATGAGAGAGCAGTAAGAGAGGGCAGGAAAGAAACACTGCTTGTTCGGCAGCAGGCTTTAGCATGAACGCTGAGTCTGCAATACCACTGCTTATTCTCTGAAGGGGACTCTGGTAAGTCTTCCACTTGGGCACATCTTTTTTTTTTTTTTTTGGTCTAGTGAAAAAGAACAAATGGTAGTCCCCTGAAGAATAAAAAGAAGATGTTATTTTTATTTTTTTATTTTATTTTATTTTATTTTTCCATTTTATTTTTCTATTTTTTTTTTTTGTGGTGAAAAAATTTAGATTTAGCCCGCTGGTCTCAGTTTAGATGATCCCAATTTTGTTGGCAACATCCAAAGCATCATAGTCAGCAGCCAGTTGAACATATATCTTCTTCTCTCCATCAGGCCTGATAAGGATGTTGACCTTGGCCACATCAGGGTCATAGAGCTTCACAGTCTGTGTGATCTGGTGCTTGTTGGTCTTGACATCCACAATGAACACAAGTGTGTTGTCTTCTATTTTCTCCTTGGCTGACTTGGTAGTCGGGGGTGGGGGGGCTTGATGATGGCATAGTGGTCAAGCTTTTTTCTCCTTGGGGTGCACTTTCAAGGATATTTGGGCTGCCTTTGGAGATGCAGGGTCTCAGGCTGTGGGAATACAGGTGACGTGCGGATCTTCTGGTTTTTGTGACTGTGGACACCTTTCAGCATCCCTTTCTTGGCCTTCAAAGTCTTTGCTTTGGTTTTGGCTTTGGGAGGGGCCAGGGCTTCCTTCTTCACCTTCAGTGCCATCTTCATGAAAGGGGTATTGTTTTCAATTTCAAATTATGCTACTACTGGGGTGCCTGGCTGGCTCAGTTAGAAGAGCATGCAACTCTTGATCTCAGGGTCATGAGTTCAAGCCCCACATTGGGGGTAGAGATTACTTAATAAGTAAAAATGTATTTTAAAAATTTATGGTAGGGGACGCCTAGGTGGCTCATTCGGTTAAGCATCTGCCTTTGGCTCAGGTCATGATCCCAGGGTCCTGGGATAGAGCCCTGCATCAGGCTCCTTGCTCAGCGGGGAGCCTGCTCTCTGCCTGACACTCCACCTGCTTGTGCGCTCTCTCTTTCTCTCTGACAAATAAAATCCTAAAATAAAATTAAAGAGGTTTCTGTTATTAAAATAAATAAATAAATAAACAAACAAATAAATAAATAAATTTATGGTAATACTTAAGTATTTTCTTTTAGGCTCTAGTCATCCTTAACCTTTTACAGACTATAAAAACCAAGAAATACTACTGTTAACTTATCCAGAAAAATCAGTAAGCTGGTGTAGTGGTGTATAAGTGAGTTATATACAGTCTTTGAGGTGAGGGTATGAGAAAAGGAAAAATAATGGAGGCATAAGAAAAATGAGTTTTATTAAGTGGCCTGAGAGATAGCTCAGAGTTGTTGCATTTTTTTTGTAAGCAGGTGGTCTGTCTGTGTTGTCAGAATACAAAGGAGGTTCATACACATCTCAACCCCCGCCCAGACAAGGAGGACAATATAAAAACAAAGGGAAATAACTGAGTAAAACTTCGGAAGCCAAAAAATTAATAAATATTTTGAAGAATAGTACAGAGATCTCCTTATGCCTTGGTACCATGGAGCCTGCTGACTTAATGTAAATCACAGAAGGTCGCTAGGCAGTGCATGTCCTGCTGTCTGTCAGGTGACTCTGTTATTCTTTATAGAGTGCCTACCTCTGCCTTCTGAGACAATTGCATTTTGTTTTTCAAGGATGCAATAACAGTTTTTGTTTGTTTTTTTTACCATTTTAAGGCTGTGATATCTCAGTCTACGTACTTTTCTTTTTTTTTTTAAGATTTTTATTTATTTATTGACAGAGAGAGACACAGAGAGAGAGGGAACACAAGCAGGGGGAGTGGGTGAGGGAGAAGCAGGCTTCCCGCGGAGCAGGGAGCCCGATGTGGGGCTCGATCCCAGGACCCTGGGATCATGACCTGAGCCGAAGGCAGACGCTTAATGACTGAGCCAGGCGCCCCAGTCTACGTACTTTTCTTGATAATTACATGTGTATTCCTATCAAAAACTAGACCATAAGAAAAGATGATAGAGAAATGTCACTATTAGAGATGTTTTTCAGAGAGTTGATGAGGGAAATGGGGATTAATCCTGATGTTAATGTAATTTATGTGCAGAACTCCTCCTAACATATATCCCTGGCATCTTCCAAAGTCACATGGTCTGCAGGAGAAAAACACCATTACTGAGAACATTTCGAATTGCTTAGAACAGAAACATAAATGAATGCATGGAAAACTGACCCTGAAATTGCATTTTCATATTGAGCATCACCTTACTTTTCCTATAACATTATGCTTATATTTCTTTATAACCTATATTCTTTCTTCACTGGTCTATCTATACCTGAATGTCAGCTCCCTGAGTTTGGTGGTTTTACTCTTATGCATCTCTGCATTAGTAGAGCACAGTGGCATGTTTCACACATAGTCTAAAGCATATAAATGTTTGCTGGAACCAAATTCACACAGATGCAATTATAGTGGCATAAATTTAGTGCAAATGTACTTTTATTTTACTTTTGCCTTATATGTTCTCAGACATAAAACTTTCTTCCTAAAAATATTTTAACTTTGAATATTAATTTTATGAATAGGCTGGAATAAAACATATATTTTATATTTGACTTTCATAGATATAAGTAGCCTAGTCTATACATAGAAATGTTTGCCCTTTGTTGCTCCTATTCTTATAAGAATAAACTGGACAAACTTAAAATTAATGACTTTTCTTGGGCCCATCAGAGGACTGAGATCACAGAGCAAACTGCTACCTCAAAATCTGAATAGACAAGCATATCCAGAGAGACACATCCAAGATCTGTTTACCTGGAGAAGAAGTTAATGGGAACCATAACTGGTAGGCAGATGTCAATAGCAACTTCAATGAACAGCTGGAGGCTGGGTGTGGATTAGCATGAGAGAGAGAAATTCTTGGAGGGCCACAGTCTTAGGAGACCCTCTACACTTTTATGGGCTTTGTCTCCAAGAACATTATCAGACTGTAATGGTGAGATTCAGTAAAGATCCCCTCGTGGCTCTGGCAAGGAAAAGAGAAGAGTAACCATTGTGAAATCTATTCTAAGCCTTCTCCATAACAAAATTCTACAGGGAAGGGGACTTTCCAAAGCCTTATCATAGCTAAGAGGAGGGAATTACTCCCATCCCAGCCTCCTCCAGTCTTCCTGAGTCATAGAAGGCAGTTGGTGGGGGGGGGGGGGGCGGGCGGTGGTGGTAGGAGAGCACAGTCAGTAAGATTCAGGACTTCAAGGAAATCAGATGCAGCCAGGGAAGGCAATATGGAGCTGAGGGGGTGAGTGAAAAGCTGTACCACTGGAGAAACTCTTGCAAAGGCCACAATACACAGGGCTGCTCAAAGACAGATTTAACCAAAAAACTGTAGAATATTCTACCATTCCCATATGTTACTGCTTCCCCAATAGAGCTCCAGTATAATAAGAGTGGATGACAGTTGAAAGAGCCACAAGACAGACTCCCCCTGAGGAAGTATACTTAGGGAAACTGAAATTCAAGAGGAGAAAAAAAAGTAAAGACGTTATAAGAGTTAGAAATGTCTGGCAACTACAACTACACCAAACATTAGGCACAGGTGAACTCCTAGGAAGATTAACCTAAAAAAAACACTAAATGCAAATAAAACACACACACACACACACACACAAAATGCCTGTTTACCTTACTTCCCATTACCTGATACAACATGTCCAACTTTCAACACAAAATGAAAAGGCGTGCTAAAAGATAAGGGAAAGCAGTCTGAAGAAATAAAACAAGTGTCAGGATGAGAATTACATATGACACAGATGTTGAAATTATTAGAAAGGAAATTTAAAAATAACTGATTAATATGTTAACAGTGGTAGTGGGGGAAAAATGACAATATGAAAGAATGGATGTAGATGGGTAGAGTAAGCAAAGTGATGAAAATGCTAAGAAAAAATCAAAAACAAATGCTAGAAACAAACAAAAAAACAGTATCAGAAATGAAGAAAACCTGCAGGGGCACCTGACTAGCTCAGTCAGAAGAGTGTGCAACTCTTGATCTCCAGGTTGTAAGTTTGAACCCCATGTTGGGTGTAGAGATTAGTTTAAATAAAATTTTAAAAAGAAAAAAAGGGGGATTGCCTAGGTGCAGTCGGTCAGGCATCTGACTCTTGATTTCGGCTCAGGTCATGATCTCAGGGTCCTGGGATCAAGCCCCACGTCGGGCTCCGTGCTCAGCACAGAGTCTGCTTAAGATTCTCTCTCCCTCTCCGGCTGCCCCTCCCGCTCGTGCTCACTCTCTCAAATAAATAAATCTTAAGAAACAACAACAAAAAGAAATGAAGAAAACCTTCAGTGGCTTATCTGTAGATAGTGGATACCTCTCAAACTTAAATGCAAAGAGAAAAACTCAGCATCCAAGAACAGACATACAATATCAAAAGGTATAAATTATGTGTAATTGGAATGTCAAAAGCAGAAAGAAGAACAGAACTAAAGAAATATTTCAAGTATTCATGGCTTAGAACTTGCCAAAGTTATTGACAGACACCAAACCACAAATCTAGGAAGCTTAGAAAACATGAGTCAGGATAAACACTAGAAGGAAAACAAAAACAAAAGAAAACAACAACCGTGTGCAATTTATTACAGGCATGAAGGGCTGGTTCACATTTGAAATCATCAGTCTTAATCACCATATCAACAGGCTAAGGAAGAAAACTCGTATAGTTATATCAGTTCCTGCAGAAAAAGCATGTGACAAAATACGACATGCATTCACAACAAAAACTCTCAGCAAATTAAGAATAGAGGAGAACTTTTCTCACTTTTATAAAGAATATCTACATGGTGATTAACATAACAAAAACAAGCAAACAAAAAAAAGAATACGGGTGCCTGGCTGGCTCAGTTGGTAGAGCATGTGACTCTTGATCTCCAGGTTGTGAATTCAAGCTCCATGTTGGGTGTAGAGATCACTTAAAAATTTTAAAAATCTTAAAAAAAAAGTATCTCCAAAATTTATAGTTTATAGGTGAGAGATGGGGTTCTTCCCCCCATAATAAGGAACAAAGCAAGGGTATCCCCTCTTACCACTCCCTTTTAACATCATTCTGGAAGTTCAAGCTAGTGCAAAAAGACAAGCAAAGGAAATAAAAAGCTATTCAGATTATAAAGGAAAAAATAATACTGTCTTTATTCACAGATTTTTTTTAAAGATTTTATTTATTTGAAAGAGAGAGAGAAGGAGAGAGAGCACAAGCGAGCGGGGGTGGGGTGGGTGGGGAGGGCAGAGGGAGAAGCAGACTCCCTGCTGAGCAGGGAGCCTGATGTGGGACTTGATCTCAGGACCCTGAGATCACGACCTGAGCCGAAGGCAGATGCCCAACAAACTGAGCCACCCAGGAACCCCTCACAGATCTTTATCTAGAAAATCTTCAGTCTTCTGGGAAACTCTTGGAAAAAAAAAACAAATCCTGGAACTCATGGGCAAATAAAGCAAGGTTTCAGGATACCAGGTCAGTATACAAAAGTCAATAAGCAATGAAAAATTGAAGTCTGAAATTTTTTTTAAAAAACGTTGTTTACAATGGCACCAAATAAATAAATACTTACATAGAAATCTAACAAAATATGTACAGGAATTTTTGCAGAAAACTACTTAGCATTTGTGAAAAAAAATCAAGATACAAATGAGAGCTAACCCATGTTCATGATTTAGAAGAGTCAGTATTGCTACAATTTCTATTATTCTTAATTCAATCTATAGATTCAGTTCAATCCCACCCAAAATCCCAACAAGCAAGTTTGTAGGTATTGGCAAACTGATTCTGAAGTTTATGTGGAAAGGTGAAACACCTAGATTAGCCAATATAATACTGAGAAAGGGCAAAGTTGGAGAATTCACACTACTTCATTTCAAGATCTGACATAAAGTTATAATGATCAAGATACTATATGGTACTGGAAAAGAACAGCTATACAGAGCAATGGAATGGAAGAGAATAGAGAGCCCAGAAATAGATACCCACAAATACAGTCAACTGGCCTTTGACAAAGAGGTAAAAGCAATAAAATGGAGAAAGATAATCTTTTCAACAAATGGTTCTGGAACATCTGGACATCCACATGCAAAAAACTGAATCTAGATACAAATCTTGTAATCTCAAAAATTCAAAATGGATCATGACCTAAATTTAAAATGCAAAATAACATAGAAAATCTAGGTGACCTTGGGGTTGACAGGGACTTTCTAGATACAATACCAAAGGCATGACTCAGGAAAGAAAAAGTAAGTTGGACTTCATTAAAATTTAAAACTGCTCTGTGAAAGACACTATTAGCAGATGAAAGCCACACACTTGGAATCTTTGCAAAACATATATATGGATAAAATATCTAAAATATACAAAGAACTTTTAAAACTCAATAAGAAAACAACCCAATTAATGAAATAGGCAGAAGATCTGAACAGACACATCATCAAAAGAAGATATACGAGTTGCAAGTAATCCTATAAAAATATGCTCTTAAAGTTTGTGCCAACTATACTTCAATAAAAAAGTTTTTAAAAATATGCTCAGCATTGTGTCCTTGGGAAATTGCTAAATACTACATACCTATTACAATGACTTAAGTCCAAAACACTGACAATACCAAGTACTGGTGAAGAGATGGAGCAACAGGAATTTTCATTCATTGCTGATGAGAGTGCAAAGTAGTACCGTCAGTTTGGAAGATTTTTACGAAAATAAACATAGTTTAATCATAAGATCTAGTGATCATACTTCTTGGTGTTTTCCCAATTGAGCTGAAATCTTATGTGCACACAAAATGTTTATGTTTATGGCAATTTTATTCATAACTGCCAAATCTTGGAAGCAACCAAAATGTCCTTCAACAGGTGAATAAACTGTGGTACATCCACACAATGGAATATTAATCATTGCTAAAAAGAAATGAGCCATCAAGGGGCGCTTGGGTGGCTCAGTCAGTTAAGTGTCTGTCTTCGGGTCACGTCATGATCCCAGGGTCCTGGGATTGAGCCCTGCATCAGGATCTCTGCTCAGTGAGGAGTCTGTTTCTCTCTGTCCTCCTCCCCCCACTCATGCTTGCGTGTGCACACACCAAAAAAAAAAAAAAAAAAAAAGAAATGAGCCATCAAGCCAGCAAAAGAATGGAGGAAACTTAAATGCACATTGCTAAGTGAAAGTAACCAATCTGAAAAGGCTACATACTGAATGATGCCAACTAATGACATTCTGAAAATAGTGAAACTATGGAGACAGTAGAAAGATCACTGGTTGCCAGGGGCTCATAGGGAGAGAGAGAGGGGACTAATAGGTAGAGCATAGGAGATTTTTAAGAGCAGTGAAATTATTCTGTATGGTACTGTAATGCTGGATACATGTCATTATGCATTTTTCAAAACCCATAGAGTGTAAAACATAACAAATGAATCCTGATGTAAACTATGGACTTCAGTTTTTAAAAATGTATCAGTACCAAAAAAAAAAAAAAAAAAAAAGCATCAATACCAGCTCATCATTTGTACAAACTGTACTATACTAATGCGAGACATTAATAGGGAAACTCTTGGAGGCGGGAGGTTGAAGAGATATATGGGAACTTCTGTCTTTTGTGTTCCATTTTTCTGTAAACTAAAACTGCTCTTAATAATTTTTAAAAATAAAAGGAATTAGGGGCGCCTGGGTGGCTCAGTCGTTAAGCGTCTGCCTTCAGCTCAGGTCATGATCCCAGCGTCCTGGGATCGAGCCCCGCATCGGGCTCCCTGCTCCGTGGGAAGCCTGCTTCTCCATCTCCCACTCCCCCTGCTTGTGTTCCCTCTCTGGCTGTGTCTCTCTGTCAAATAAATAAATAAAATCTTTAAAAAATAAATAAATAAAAAATAAAAGGAATTAACTATCAAGACATACAGAGACATAAAAGCCTCTTAAATGCACATTGCTAGGTGAAAGAAGCCAGTTGAAAGGCTACATGCTGACTGTTTCTGTCTATATGGCACTCTGGAAAAAGTAAAACTGTAGAAATGGTAAATAGATCAGGATTGCCAGTAGTTCAGGGTGCGGTGAGGATTAAATATGTGAAGCAAAGGGGATTTGAGGAGGCAAGGAAACTCTTTTGTATGGTAACCTAATGGTGGGCACATCACATTTTTAATTTGTCAAAACTCATGGAACCTTGCCGTAGAAAGAGAGAGCCTTTATGTGTGCAGTGAATGAACTGAGGGGATGCTGTTTGCTGCCTTTTGTAACACTCTTTCTATGGGTGAACACACTGTGAATAAAACAGCTAACTTAGAAATGGAGTTTGGGGACTTGATGTATTTTTAAGTTGGAGTCTGTCTGTATTTGGATTTTTCATTGAGTATTGGGGTTAACATAGACAGCACTATAAATGTGCAGCACTTCAAAGAAATTTCAATAATAATAATAATAATAAAGAAGCCAGACTGTAAAGATTTGGAACAACAGGGGCTTAGAAACTGCCCTCTACCTCAGTCATCAACTTGTTCCATATGTCTCTAGATTTATGCCTATATAAAGGCAATCACATGCTTGGTTCAGTTTTGTTCTTGTCCTGTTTGACACTCGTGTTCATGAGAGAAAGAAGTGTTTTCATGTGCCTTGTTTGCAGTGAAATGATCCCCTTTGCCCTGGAAACATCTGAACACGGTATTAAGCCAGGTGACCTATAAGGTCGCAGACTCACCTTCCAGTGTGTCATCCCCACCAGCACTGCTGCACGTGTGTGAACATGCGCACACGAGTGCACGCGCACACACATCACTTACTTCAGACCCATGGTCTGTATTCAGTTCTTTCAGTGCTGAGAGCCCTCAGACCTCCGAGTATTTGGCCATGCTATTCCCCCTGTTAGGATTTTTTTTCCTCCTCCGCCTGGAGGCCCATCTTTCTGGCTAATCCTTACCTGTCGCTCAAGAATCAGCTGGCTTGATGCTCACCCTTCCTCATAGGCATCCTCACCATCCTCAGGCTGACTCAGCGATGCTGGGTTTTCATGCCACCATTTAGCACTGCAATGGCCGGTTTTCCTCCACATGTCCTCTTCCGTCTGCTGGGCATCGTGAAAGTCAGGGCTGCTCGGTGCCTGGTCTTGCCTGGGAACTAAATGAGGGCGTGACCCCGTGATGCTGCACAAGAGGCTCTGGGTGAAGGGTACGGAAAACCTTCAAAGTGCTCCTGGAATGAAGGCACAGAAAGTACAAGAAGAAAAAAGCCGGCAGGAAACTAATAAATGTGCTTGGGATAGTCCACTAAACTTCTATACCCTTTTCAGAAAAAAAAAGGGGGTGGGGGAGGCTTGATTACACAAAAGCATAAATTGCTAGAATTGATGGGCCCAGATCCCATTTTATTCCCCAGGAAGAGAGTGTTAAATTTCTTTGTAAGAAAAGCAGTGGGGAGCCCTACCTGCTGGTCATATTTATGGGGAGGTTTTTGCAGAGATGTTCTTATGACTTATCATTTATCAGTTGCTTCTTATGAGCAAGCAATTCCCACCCTAACCAGGCATCAACGGCCTGGTGGTTGGCAGCTGAAGATAGGGTCACATCTACAAGTCTGAGAAGGAAATGGGCTGTCTCTGTTTCCCCGTAAGGTCACCGGGACATTTGCTACCGGGGGCTGCCGTACCTGATGTGTGGTGATCAGTAAACCACGCACTGAAGTCACGAGCTTTATCTCCTCATGGCACTCACAAATGACTCATCTTTTCACAACCACCTGTAGCAAATCAAGGGTAAAGTTACAGCCTCACTGGTAAAACCACTTAGGATTACCAGGGAGAAGAAAGGGGTCCCTTGGCTGCAGGAGATTATACTTCGAGAGGGCAGAGTTGAAAATCGTAAGGCATTTGCAGATTCGACCTGTATGGCATTGTTTTCTCAGCACAAGCTCCTGGAGGATGTTTCCAGGATGCAGAAATCAGTATCTCACGTTACATCAGCCTTTGATGACCTGGGTCAAACACCTGTCATGCGGAGGTTTACTTTTTTAGTGCACAGTATTGTCATGCAAATCCCTCCGCACACTGTGCGGCTCACCATTTCAGATCATCCCCCTCTGGTCAAACAAACCAAAATGCTATTTCTGGGATATTTTTCCCCACCATCAAGATTTCTCCCATCTCCTGCTACATTCTCCAGTGATTTTTTAATTGCTTTAGAGTGAATGGAAAATTTTTTTTTTTTTTTTAGATTTTATTTTTAACTAATCTCTACACCCAATGTGGGACTCAAATTTACCCCAAGATCAAGAGTCATATGCTCTACTGAGTGAGCCAGCCAGGCGCCCCCAGAAAGTAATTCTTTTGAAACGGTACCTGTAAATGTTCACATTTTGCTTTTGCACCAAAGTGACATTATATAAGAAGAGAGATATCTGCAATCCATCATATGAAGGAAGATTAAAATGAATGCTGTATAAAACATTCTATAAAATGAGATAAAATCCTCCCATGTGCCAGGAGGGGATGTAGTTTTCTCCTTCCTGTGGAGAAATAAGTTAACAAAATTTACCTGAATAGATGCTGAGGCATAAAATATCACAAGCAAAATTCAGCCATGTATTAGAAGGAGGATTAGGAGGAGGAGAAAATGGCAGGGTACAGGCAGTAATTTTAAACCCAGGACTTATAGATGAATAGTGTTTCAAGGAAAAAATGATCACTTCCAGATAGAAAACTAGGTATTTACTTCAAACAAGGCTGTTTTAAACTCTCTCTTTGAAAGGAAATAATACATGGGTGAAAAATGACTGTGAGAAATGCCACATGGAGTAATATTAGAATCCATCCACACCTTTTTGTTTTGCTTAACTAGCAAGGCCTGGGGGAGCGGACTTTCTTCGAAATTTATTTTGATCCAACAAAATACTTATTCAAAGCATATGCCCACGGTTCAGTCATTTGCACTTCAACTGGAACAAAGGGATTCTAGTGGAGGTTGCCAGTCACAGTCGTGCACCTTCCAAGACACAATGGCGGGTGTAGAGAGTGCCTCTCTGGGACTTCAGCTCTGCTCAGCCCCTCTCTGATGGTGAAGCTGTGAGGACAAGAGCCTTCAGAGCCAGACTGATATGAAGTGAAATGCTTTTTTGTTGTGTTAAAAAGCACATAAGAGATTAAAAATCTAGGGGCACCTGGGTGGCTCAGTCATTTAAGCATCCAACTCTTGATTTCAGCTCAAGTCATGAACTTGGGGTTGTGAGATGGAACCCCACACTGGGCTCCATGCTCAGCACAAAGTCTGCTTGAGATTCTCTTTCTCCTCCCTCTGCTGTCCCCCAACTCGTATAAGTACTCTCCCTCTGCTGTCCCCCAACTCGTACACGTACTCTCTTTCTCTGAATAAATAAATCTCAAAAAAATTTAAAATCTTAACCATTTTTAAGTGTACAGTGCAGTAGTGTTAACTGTAAGTACATTGCTATGCAACAGATCTCTAGAAAATTTTCATTTTGCAAACTGAAAATCTATACTCTTTGAAAGGCAACTCCCCTTTTCTCTATCCCTGTGGCTCCTGGCAACTACCATTCCGCTTTCTATTTCTCAGAGATTAATTCAGATACCACCTATAAGTGGAATCTTGCACTAATTGTCATTTTGTGATTAGCTTCTTTCACTTAACGTCTTCAAGTTTCATTCATATTGTAGCACATAACAGGATTTCTACCTTTTTTTTAAGGGTAAATATTTCATTGTGTGCATATACCACATTTTCTTTATCCATTCATTTGTGATGGATATTTAGCTTGCTTCCACCTCATGGCAGTTGAGAATAATGCTACAATGAATATGGGTATGCAGATATTTCTTGGAGATCCTGTTTTCAATTCTTTTAAATATATACCTAGAAGTGGGATTCCTAGATCATATGATAGTTCTGTTTTTAGTTGTTAGAGGGGCCTCCATACTGTTTTCCATAGCAGCTGCCCCATTTTACATTTCTACCAATAGTGTACAAGGGTTCTGATTTCTCTACATTCTCACCATCACATGCTATTTTCTGGCTTTTTTTTTTTTTTGATAGAAACTCATTGAGCTTCTATAAGACCATTATTTTGATTCTTTGTCAGTTAATTCATAGAAGTCTGTTTCTTCAGGGTCAATTTCTGGAGATTTGTTTCCTTGAGCTGTATTTCTGAGTCTTCATATGCCTTGTTATTTTTTTGCTGAGATTTGGGTATTTGAAAAAACATCTACCTCTTCCAGTCTTTATGGACTGGCTTTGTACACAAGACTGGCTAGAGATTCTGGGGGCTCTAAAACATTTTCTGAGGATGTGTTTTCTCTGTGTTTGCTCATGTAGTTTCCCAACTATACAGATCTTCCAAGTACTTTTTCAGGAGCTTAGAATTTTTTGTTCCTTCTGGTGTCTGTTACGGTTCTCTAGGTTCTTTGGCGCTACAACAGGCCACTGAGGTCATCTTTGCTCTCAGCGGTCCGCAGACTTGGAAGGTCAGCTTGTTCCACTTTAGCCCTCCGAGTCAGGTGTGACAGGATCCAGTCCCTGATGGAACATTGGTTGTATGCTCCTTTCTTCTCTTTCCTTTCCAAGAAAGAAGCACTGAGTTGAGTGTTTTCTTCCAATCACAACAAGCTGTGTTGGCTTCAGGGAAGGCCCATGATGGGTGAAATGCAGCAACTTTTTTTTTTACCCATTTCAATGAGGCTCTTCTTGGCTTTGTCCTTTTCTGGGGTGCTGAGTCATCTTAACTGGTTTCTGAAATTCTCACAAAGGCTCTCTGGACCATATATTGTTGTTAAGTCAGTGTCTCTGTGGGGAATAAGGTCTGAGGTTTCCTATTCTACCATCATGCTGACTTTACCTCTAAATCTCCATTCATGTTTTATAAGGATCAAATCACTGGGAGAAGAGAAATAAGTTTTATATACTGAATAATTATAGTAGCTAACCTTGAATGCTTACTACGAGTTTGACACTATGCTTATTATGATATGTAATGAAATTCTCACAACCATATCAACAAGGAGTCCAAATACCACTTCTCTCCCCTAATTTACCAAATAAGAAAATGGAAAGAGTTTAACAAGGTGGCCTAAGGGTGCCTTTCTAGTCAATAGTAGGAGAGGGATTTACAAAGCAATTTAAGTCCATGGTCTATGGGTTTAACAAGTTGCGTCAGTCTTTGGTATACGAAACTGTAGGATTTGATAAAAGTCAAAAACAAACAAACAAGCAAAACAGAAACCAAAAGATGATTTAGTATAGAGTTAACACGAATTGTATTGCTTAACATTATAGAAAACCAAACAGGTCACAACTAATAAAGCATTAAATAACATAGTATGATAACACGTACAGTATATTTTCAGAAGTTCTCACTTTAAAGGAGGAACAATGTTTAGCTTCAAGTTGATTTAAACCTGGCAAGTATATCATCCAAAGAGAAATGGGTTTCTACTAGTTTCTGCATGGGATTATAGTTCTGCCTCTGAAGTAATGCTGGATGCACATTAAGAAATCCTGGATTAAAGTGTATTAACAAGCCCTAGATCTCTTTAGTCAGAGGAAACCTCCAGACGTGCTCCAGGTGTCATTTTCCATATCCAATCAAATAGAGAGATTTATGACAAATTAGCTCCCCCCCCCCCCCCGGGAGGTCATGTTAGACTCCCAGAAAACCAGCAAAACCCTACAAACTGATTCCATCCACCTCTCACTAATCTTTCGTTCAACTTTCCCATGATGCACAGTTCGTGGAATGTCTTCTAACACCTTTCAATCTGTGGAGTATCTCTCCTGATACTCAAGATTCAACTTCTATATATTCTCTTTATTGCAAGTCATGTGAACAATTTCTAAGGTAGTTTATGTGAATAAATTGTCTTCAGCTACCTACTTTTTCTATATTACTCGTTTTGCTTTCTCTTTTTGTGGTGGTGTTTTTGTGGTCAACACTTCCTATGGATGGGAGAGAAGACTGAAGGGCATTGACCAGATATTTTTGTCAGATATAACTTTTGTTCTAAAATTCCAGTAGTTAGGAAATACTGATATTTTAGAAAATGTCACTGATGTTTTAGAATATACTGATGTTTTTAAAAAGCCAGTAAGTGGCACCTGGGTGGCTCAGTCGGTTAAGGGTCTGACTCTTGGTTTCGGCTCAGGTCATGATCTCCGGGTCCTGGGATTGAGCCCTGTGTCAGGTCTGTGCTCAGTGGGGGAGTATGCTTGATATTCTCTCCCCCTCGCACTGCCCCTCCCCTCTAAAATAAATAAATAAACCTTTAAAAAGAAAGTCAATAAAGACTAATTCTGGGCCAGAATTTTAAAAAACAATATTGTTTCTTGTTTATAATTTATAACTTTCTTGATTATCACTCACCAAGGACTTAACTGATTCACAAACTAGTGGCCTCCAAATTAACCCTTCCTGCCTACAGCTTCTTCCCTTCCAATCCTTTAAATTTATATTGCATCAAGTAGTAAATTAAAACAGGTTCCTTAAAGCACAATTTCTAATAAACACAGCATATATGAGAAAGCAAATTTAAATGAAAGGTACAAATGCAAGAGAAAAAAAATCAGCAATACAGCACAATTTGAGTAGAACTTCAGACATTATTATTCACTATTGCCACTGTCAGGGCTCATTAGTTCTAGAGAAAAGTAAGAATATGCAGAAGGGAAAATAGAGTTGGTCAGTTCCTCATAATGCTTCCTATTCCCTTTGCAAATATTGCCATTTCTCTCCACTTAAATGGATAATGCTTTGTATTGGTCTTTGAAAAACTCCCCCTATGCATTGAATGTCACTTAATTTGCCCTCATTACCTCTGTGAAATACTTTACAGGTATTTATTATTAGTTTTAATATTCCCGGGTAGGACCGTGGCTAAGTAACTTGTTTCCAGGTTACTGAGAGGCTGTCAAAGTCTTAAGAGTATTCCAGTCTTCTCCTTGCTGAAATAATCACTCAGCAATACAAAAAACAAAATGATAATTGTGGATATGTCTACATGATAGCAAAATAACAGACTGATTTATCTGGAGAAACTATATGCACATTTCTGGAATGATATACTCAAGCAAATGTGAACTGACAGGTTTTTCATATTTGCATTCTAAATTGGGTGCTGTGAAGATACAGCTGAAGTGTGACATAGTCCACGATCATAGCTGAAATGCAGAGCAGTCGACTTTAGAAATAATCCATACATACTGTAATTTTGGACACATATTAGCAGAATTTGTTTCCTGTCAGTCATGTTCATCCTTTTAGTGGCCATCACCATCAGGCATTTCCTCCGCCTGAGACACGGCAGAGTGTGAAGGATCCCCTCATTTCTTTAGATGTAGTACTTTCAGAGCAATGCATAGAGCATAATGAGGATCTTCATTTGGGGTCATGGCGACAGCTTGGCTCTCTTCCGTTGCACGAACATCTAAACTAGGGCGAGTGTTTGTGATGTCAGGGAAATATAAATCAAAACCTCAATGAGATACCACCTCACACCAGTCATAATGGCTAAAATTAACAAGTCAGGAAATGACAGATGTTGGTGAGGATGTGGAGAAAGGGGAACCCGCCTACACTGTTGGTGGGAATGCAAGCTGGTGCAGCCACTCTGGAAAACAGTATGGAGGTTCCTCAAAAAGTTGAAAAGAGAGCTACCCTATGACTAGCAATATGCACTACTGGGTATTTACCCCAAAGATACAAATGTAGTGATCCGAAGGGGCACCCGCACCCCAATGTTTATAGCAGCAATGTCCACAATAGCCAAACTATGGAAAGAACCCAGATGTCCGTTAACAGATGAATGGATAAAGAAGATGTGGTTCATATATACAATGGAATATTACTCAGCCATCAAAAAAATGAAATCTTGCCATTTGCAATGACATGGATGGAACTAAAGGGTGTTATGCTAAGCGAAATAAGTCAATCAGAGAAAGACAATTATGATCACACTGATATGAAGAATTTGAGAAACAAGGGGTGCCTGGGTGGCTCAGTCATTAAGCTTCTGCCTTCAGCTCAGGTCACGATCCCAGAGTCTTGGGATCAAGCCCCATATCAGGCTCCCTGCTCAGCAGGAAACCTGCTTCTCCCTCTCCCACTCCCCCTGCTTATGTTCCCTCTCTCGCTGTTTCTCTCTCTGTCAAATAAATAAATAAATTCTTAAAAAAAAAAAGAATTTGAGAAACAAGACAGAGGATCATAGGGGAAGAAAGGGAAAAATGAAACAAGAAGAAACCAGAGAGTGAGACAAACCATAAGAGACTCTTAATCTCAGGAAACAAACTGACGGTTGCTGGAGTGGAGGGGGCTGGAGGGATAGGATGGCTGGATGATGGACATTGGGGAGGGTATGTGCTATGGTGAGCACTGTGAATTGTGTAAGACTGATGAATCACAGACCTGTACCTCTGAAACAAATAATATATGTTAATAAAAAATAAAATAAAATACATACAACATAAAAAAAAAAAGAAAAGAAAAGACACCTGGCTTGGGTGACGAAATAAGTTGTCTGTGACCCAGCTCTGCCACCGACTTAGCAGAGGAACTTGGAAAGGTCATCTCTAGTCCTTTTGGCCTCACCTCTCTCAGCTTGAGAAGAAGGGAGAGAGGGAGGGAGGAAATGAATGAGGGGAGAAGAAAGAAGTATGGCAAGTGAAGAGAAGGGAAGGAAATAAAGAAGTAATGGGGAGAGGAAGGATACGATAAATAAGAAAGGGATACAATTTTAGAAACATGAGTGTTATTACATATGCCCGGAGAATTCATATCTCATCTCCTGGCCTCATTCCGCGCTTCCACTGAAACAGAGACATTTTCGTTGTGTTCATTCTTTCAACAAATGTGTATTAAACATCTACCATTCGTAAGTGTTACACTTTGTGCCGGGGACAGAACAATAAATATCACATCATGCCTCCGTTCACAGTTTGCAGGGTGCCATTAGGGTAAAAAAGACAATTACATCGCTGTCACTTCAGTGAATAAAATCAGTCACAATGAGGATGATATTTTTTCCATCAGAGCGTGTTTTTTTTTTTTCTGTTTTCTGTTGTTTCCTTTCAGCGTTCTTCAGGTATCACTTCTACGTTTTCTGACAACCACACTCTTTTTAGGCTTTTCTGGATCTGGAGCAGACAGCAAAGCAAATCAGGAGGTAGGCTCTCCTTGGCTGACATAGGATCCCCTTAGTGTCTTGCCAGGATCAAGCTGAATTTTGCAACTTCATCTTCCAGTTATTCTATTTTATTTCCCCTGTTTTTCTCCCCCCTCTCTCAGGCTTTTCTCTCATTATATGTCAATCTAGTGGTAAGGAGGCTGCCCTAATATTATCCTGACAGGGCCATTTCTCCTAAACCTTCTCACCTGCTTTGTCTGGTGGGCCAGGACCAGGAGCTGGGGCTCACCACACAGATTCATGCGCACCTGTCTTCCTACTCCCAGGAATTCATGTGAAGAGCCAAGAAGAGATGGTTTGGGCCAATACCTAGGTTCATCCTACTGCTAGATCCAGTGTGATACATCTATCCCCTGTTTTACCTGCAAAGTAATTAAACTGGAAACAAATTCTCTAGGTCATCAGAGCTTTTAAGGTCCAAACACTCTTGCCATCTGTGTTCCCTGAAAATTATTGGGTGGCAGATTGTTCCTGGCAGGCATTCTCTGTTCTCCTAACAGGTATTTATAACAAATTTGGTACTTTGAAATTCAACACTTAGTAAACATCACAGCTCATTTTATAGGTGTGGAAGAATGTTGGTATTTCTATGGGCAGGCTCAGAAATACTTTGGGAAATGTTTTTACGTGCTTTCCTGCCAAATCCCCCAGTAGACAAATATGCTCACTTCCTACTCATTGCCAAGCTGTGTTGCAAAGGCAGGACCAGGATACAGACTGTTTGCAGCCCCCAACGGAAGGAGGGTTCAACTATTAGAAGGCAAATACTCAGGTAAATAAGCCCTGTGATCTAAATCAATTTGGTCACGCGTGTTTATTAAGTTATTTTTGATAGATATACAAGAGCAGTCAAAGAATTATGCCTCACTTCCAGGTTATAATAAACACCAGCTTCAGACCAAATTCTAGCATATATCCATTTATTAATTATCTTTTTTTAAGTGTTCATAAAGCAATTCATGCAGCTTGGGAGTGGCATCTGATAATTACATTTTTAACAGGTGTCCTTGAGGATCCTGAAGCACACAGAGATGTTAAAACCACTGCCTCAAGCTGTGCATACATCAGGGCTGATGCCTGCATTAGCCGCCTCCCATTTGGTCTTTGGGGGCTGGAAGAGATCAGGAAAACTGCTGGAAGGACGCCCAGGGAAGGCAACATTTGAGGCTGATTGCATGTGCATTACACATGCTCTTCAGCTTTGTTTATTTTATAAAGCATAGAAATTATCTGTGTATAATTAAATACAGAGGCGTGGAACCTAATAAAGGCCTGGTGAATCTGCATGCTTGCTATGGGAGAATCCTATGTATTTTGCAAAAGCTCTGTGGTTGAGTCTAATGGACAGCCTTGTTTGTCAATCATTGCTATTGAGCTAGCGGGAAGCCACTTTCTATTTCTCCAAATCAAGTTTAGAGTTTCCAGCAACAGAAAAACACTACACTTTCTGTACCCAGAGTTCCTATTAATTAGCACTGTGATCTCAGACGTGTCACTTAACATATGAGAACTTTGGTTTTCTCACATCTGTAACAGATAATACAAATAAACTGATAAAATGTTATCCCATGCCCAGCCATCCAATTAGCCACAAGTCCTTGTTACAAGTATGGCAGGAGGCAATATTTTGATAATAACCAAGGTTTATCTGTCTCCAATTATTTTTGATGATCTTGTACACTCCATCCATTGGGTTAGTGGTATTCCTTGAGTCAGGGGAGGGCTAGCTCAGCTGAGAGTAAATAAATCAGATGAGTTCCTGAGTAGATTTTTTAAACTCCTGGACAAACAAAAGTTGTAAAAACCTGGCTTCCAGTAAACTCAACCTCAAAGAAAGCAAACCTAGAGTTTATGCCATATGCATTTAACTCAAAAGGCCATATGAGGATGTGAGAACAATTTCCTGACCCTAGGCATGTAAAGAACCCATGTATTTGCTTTAGGGAAAGCAAAATATTTGGCAGAGGTGATCAAAGGAGTTAAATTGTAGATTAAATGTCTCAGGATCATGTTCTAGGGTTTGGTGTGCGATAGAAATCTAGACAGGATTAGTGGGACCCAAATATAAAGAAGGATTAGTGAAAGTCCCCTGGAGAAGTCCAAAGCCATTTTGGCCTCTGAAATCTAGATTAGCAAGTTGTGAGTGCACATCCCTCAACGTGATTGGTGGGGGAGCATCCAAAAGTGGCCTATTCCCTTCAGAGGGATATAAAAATGACTCAGAGTGGGCTGGAGGCTCAAAGAACCCTCAAGGGGCACTGGGTGGCTCGGTTGGTTAAGCATCTGCCTTCAGCTTGGGTCCTGATCTTCAGGTCCTGGGATGGAGCCCCACTGTCAGGCTCCCTGCTCAGCAGGGTGTCTGCTTCTCCCTCTCCC
This sequence comes from Halichoerus grypus, assembly GCF_964656455.1. Taxonomy (NCBI): domain Eukaryota; kingdom Metazoa; phylum Chordata; class Mammalia; order Carnivora; family Phocidae; genus Halichoerus; species Halichoerus grypus. Next base: position 100,679,656 of record NC_135727.1, on the reverse strand, counting down.
TCCGCCCTTGCCTACCTCGTGCTCTCTTTCTCTTTCCCTCTCTCTCTCAAATCTTTTTTAAAAAAAAAAAAACCTCAAAATGATAGGAAAATGAAGATACACATTAGTTTGCAATAAACTGGGCATCACAGAGCAGAAAGGACATGGGCATTTGAACCACAGAAGTAGTGAATAGATGTCAATCAATAAAATCAGTTAAGATTATACATGTCAGGGGAGTCTGACTGGCTCAGTGGGTGGGGAATGCAACTCCTGATCTCAGGGTCATGAGTTAGAGCCCCACACTGAGCATAGAGATTCCTTAAAAACATTTTTTTTTAATTAAAAAAAAGGAAAGATACATGTCAGTCAAAGCCAGCACAGGTTCTTGGTTCCAATGTTAAGTTATACATTATCAATCTGTCTCATCCATCCATCTCTCCATCCATCCCAAATGCCAGTGATTTGTAAATCCTCCCGGAACAGGACAAATAGAAGTGTTGGGGAGGGAGAAATTCCCTCACTCCCCTCCCAGGGTTCTTCTAGCTGGTTAGGAATTAAATTAATATGAGACAGATTAAGAAGAGAAAAAGCCAAAACTTTATTACATGTACATGGAGGCCCCAAAATGAAATTGAGTCCCAAAGAAATGACCCAGGCAGGTTTTATACATTCTAGACAAAGAGATAATAATTTTGTGAGGACTTGACAAGATAAAACAAGTATTTGGGAGCTTTAATTGGTAAAGGAATTCTAAGCAGAATTTGGGCTGAAGTAGTAGATTAGTAAAAAAGTAACAAGGTTTATTTCTACAGCCTTTCTCAACATTGAAGTCCCTATCTCTGGTGATGAGGGTATCTTTTTTACTTCTTAGGAAAAGGAGGGTGCCTTTCATATGGGAGATTTGTTTCCAGCTTTCAAGGAGACAGAGGAGGATCTGAGTGTCCTTGTACCGATTGTTTCCCAGGTATCTTCAATTCAAAATAATCAGTATGCCATTGTGTTACATTTGGAGGCGGCCTGCCCTGGACCCCTATAGAAGGAGAAAAGTGACAGGAAATTCCTGAATTAAGAGAGTGCTACTTTAAAAGATTGAATTTCAAACCAGAACTTACTGAATGTACCTTCAATTTGGAAGATTAAATTTTCCACCACAGAGCTGAAATGAAAATTCAAGATCAAAATGTAGTTTCAGAGGCAAAAGATAGGGACTTGTTTGCCCTCCTGTGGTTGGTGCCTGTATCCAATAAATATTTCTCAACCTAGGACAATTTTGCTCTCCTGATTAGAAACAAACTATTTACAGATTACCTAATAACTCTACCCTTTGATGAATGTGGTAATTAAGTCTCTCTCCAGAATTTAGCATCCTAAAATAGTGACTGTCTTACACAAAACTGCTCATGGTTTGATGGATAGCAAATTACATACATAGCACCCACTGTTATCTGACTTAGGCCGACATGGTCTCACATAATCCTTAGTTTATTTTTGATAAACAGTGCTGCCCAAAAGTTGGAAATTTCTCTATAAACTGTTCTGTCAGGACAGAATTAAAGAATTAAATCTTAGAACAAATGCTGACACATACACAGACCTAGGTTAATCAAACATTGATTATCAAGCAGACCTGAAACAGTTCATAAAACCTATTCAGGGGTTATCATAACTACCACTATATATCCTCTCAAACTATTGGTTTTCAACCTTGGCTGCACACTGGAATTACCTAAAAAGCTTTCAAAAGCACTAATGCCTTGACTACTCCCCCAAGGATTCTCATTTTATTGTCCTGAGGTGTGACTTGAGCATTTGCAGCTTCCTAAAGCATTCCAAGTCCATCTAATGTGCAGCCAAGTTTAAGAACTGTATTCCTGAAGCAGTATCAGGCCACACAACTGTTTAGGAATCACGCCTTGGCCTCCATTCCAAAGGGTAAAGTCTACCAACCTCATTAGATTCTTAAAACCTCTTTGGGCGGAGGTGGGCAGTACCTCTTGCACTAGGTTCACCCAGTCCATAAACCTTAACTACTTTTTACTTCTCTTTGAGAGTCCATTTACAAAAATCACTGCTGTAGGCAACACACTTATTTCACCAATAATAATCCATTTCTGGCAGTTTCCTGACTGAAAAACAAGGAACAGAAGCACTTTAAGTAGCTATCTCTGGACTTCCTACTTGAGTGCCCGCCGACCATGCTTAAACTGTGCCTTGTTCTTCAGTGTGATATCTGGACCCGAGTTAGTGTTTGAAATAACTATTGAAATAATAGGCATGTTGGGGCGCCTGGGTGGCTCAGTTGTTAAGCGTCTGCCTTCGGCTCAGGTCATGATCCCAGGGTCCTGGGATCAAGCCCCGCATCGGGCTCCCTGCTCAGCCGGAAGCCTGCTTCTCCCTCTCCCACTCCTCCTGCTTATTTTCCCTCTCTCACTGTGTCTCTGTCAAATAAAAAAAAAAAAAAAGAAATAATAGGCATGTTATATATGGGTGTACATCTCTGTGTGGTGTGTGTATGTAGAATTTTAAATATAGACCGTGTAACACTCTTGCTCACTGCCATCATATAGGTAACCCAGATCCTGGGTGCCATTTTCAACTCCTATTGAAGGATATGTTCTCCACTTCTTCCATTGGGAGTAGATATTTATTTCTCCCAGAAGTCTGCATCTTCTCTGCGCCTGCTTTGTCTTCCTCTTACCTCCACAAAGAAATTTTAATTCTGGTGATAGTAGTGCTCGGTCTTAAATAACATTGCAAAAACAGCATAGAGTGTTGTCTTTGTTTGGGACGTGCACATAAAATGGTCCTATTCCACAACACAAAGCTCTGGCCATACTTTCTTGTTTAGAGGAAAGTCATGGTTTGTCTTTTGGCATTAACTAGCTCCAAAGAAACATAGGTAAGGACAACCCTCAGGCTCTCTCAGTAATAGGGTGACCCTACTCTTGAAATCTCTTGGGCCTCAGCAACCTCCTAATCCTGCCTTACCTTCCATATTACTGGCCATGTTTTCTTAATGGTTATAGTTTATTACATAATTTTTTGGTTTTGCTTTAATTTTTTAAAGAAAACAGAATAGAATTCTTGTGCTATAATGAGGGCTTCAGCTGTCATGGAAATGCTCTAATTCCTGTGATATTGTAATTTATAATAAATATATATATATATATTTGGTCTTCCATTTCTTTTTTTTTTTTTTAAGATTTTATTTATTCATTTGACAGAGAGAGACACAGCGAGAGAGGGAACACAAGCAGGGGGAGCGGGAGAGGGAGAAGCAGGCTTCCTGCCGAACAGGGAGCCCGATGTGGGGCTCAATGCGGGCCTCGATGCGGGGCTCGATCCCAGGACTCCGAGATCATGACCTAAGCCTAAGGCAGATGCTTAACGACTGAGCCACCCAGGCACGCCATAAATTTCCAAAGGTTTTAGGAGCTCTATGCTAGAAATGGGAGGGGGGCGCCTGGGTGGCTCAGTTGTTAAGCGGCTGCCTTCAGCTCAGGTCATGGTCCCAGGGTCCTGGGATCGAGCCCCGCATCGAGCCCCGCATCGGGCTCCCTGCTCGGCAGGAAGCCTGCTTCTCCCTTTCCCACTCCCCCTGTTTGTGTTCCCTCTCTCGCTGTGTCTCTCTCTGTCAAATGAATAAATAAAATCTTAAAAAAAAAAAAAACCTTGGAAATTTCTAAGTGGTGAGACCCATAAAAGGTGTCTTTTGTTATGTTAATAAGGCAACTTTTGGAAAGCACCTAAGAATAGGAGCTGGTTGGTAACCAGCCCCTTACTAGAGGGTTGGAACTTTCATGCCCACTGACCTTTTTCCCCTCACTGACCCCAGGGTGGGGAGAGCGGCTAGAGGTTGAAATCAGTCATCAGTGGCCAGTGATTGAATCAATCACCTATACAATGAAGCCTCCATAAAAACCTAAAAGCACAGAATTCAGAGGGCTTCAGATGCGTAAACACGTGGAGATGTGGGGAGAGTGGCGGGCCTGGAGAAGGCATGGAAGCCCCACACCCTTCCCACATACCTGGCCCTGTGCATCTCTTCCATCTGCCTGCTCCTGCATTCTGTCCTTCTATAATAAACCAGTGATCTAGTAAGTAAGATGTTTCTCTGAGTTCTATGAGCCACGCTGGCAAATGATATGAACCCGAGGAGGTTGTGGGAAGCTCCAGTCTAGAACGGGTCAGTCAGAATCACAGGTGACAACCTGAACTTGCAACTGGCATCTGAAGTGAACTGTGGGGAATCTTGTAAGACTGACCCCTTCACCTGTGGGATCTGACACGCTCCCGGCAGATAGTGTCAGAGTTGAGTTAAATTGTAAGATGCTCAGCTGGTGTCTGAGAATTGCTTGTCGGTGTGGGGAACCCCCCAGCAGACACACACCCACACATTGGATTGTGACCAGAACCTTTAATTCCCCACCCTGCGACTGATTTGGCTTTTTAGCTCAGGGGTGGACCCCCACTTCCTAGGAAGCCCTTATTGTTAGACACACTTATACTGAGCTAGAATCGCCTTTTCCTTTCTCAGAAGAAGTTTATTACTTGCAGGAGTGGCTCAGAGTTCACATAGAAGCATTCATATTTTTCCATGGCCATCCATAACTGTTTTTCCTTATGCTGACATTCCTGTGTCAGCCCAGGGGATATGATGGATTATGCAATATTCTTACACTCAGCCTCTCAGTCTCATTACAATCCATTGTTTGCAAGTCAGCAATGACTTCTAGGAGTCCATCTCCTTTCTCTCACAAGGTCAAAGGTGTGGCTTCAAGCTGACTTATTCCCCTTCCCATCCAGGGTTAGTGTTAGTCCTTGAGGCAGCTATACACTGCACAAAAATTCTTCGGAAACTCTGATTGAGACCCCACTTAGCGCACCGCACTAACTGAAGCTACATGATCTCGTGTACAAACATGTAACGTGTTACGTTTTAGCAAACTTTACTTTCCATTTCCCAGTTTGCTGAGGAAAGGAAATAAACACTTATGGTAAACTCAGCCGCTTCTTGATTTCTCTCAGTATTATTTGGTAAGTAAATTCAGGATTTCCACTTTTATCATCTTTTTCCCTCTGAGTTACTTTTACTGTGAATGGTGAAGGGGGAGCAGGCTTTGCCATCTCAAAATATGCGTCTTTGGCATAAGGATTTTTTTAGGCTAATTTTTTTTTTTAAGATTTTATTTATTTATCAGAGAGAGAGAGAGAGAAAGCACAAGCAGGGGAAGTGGCAGGAAGAGGGAGAAGCAGCCTCCCCTCTGAGCAAGGAGCCCCACACGGGGCTCAATCCCAGGACCCCGGGATCATGACCTGAGCCAGCCAAAGACAGACGCCCAACCGACCGCGCCATCCAGACGTCCCTAGGCTGATTATTTTTAAGAGACAGACAAAGGAAAAGTTCTAAAACCTGAGAAGTTATCCTTTTGTAAAATAAATTTATATATATAAGGGAAATTTCCATTTGTAACGGTGTCTCCCTCTCTGTACTAGAAAGAGAATGACTCAGTCTCTAGAAACTTTTATCAGTAGAGAAGGCATGGACTTAAGTCTGCATAACAAACTTTCCCTTGATTGATGTGCTTTCCTGATAACCTCCCATAACTAGCTCCACACCCCCCCAAGCAACATCTTTTGTCTTTAACTGGAGATAGTATTTAAGATGATGGCTCGGGCCATTTGGAGAGTTACTCCGTTTTCCTGGGTCTCTCAAATGTATACAGGAGGTATACATGTAATTAAACTTCTGTTTGTTTTTCTCCCATTAATCTGTCTTGTATTACAGGTGTCTCAGTCAAGAACATAGAAGGGTAGAGGGAAAATTATTCTTCCTCTCCTATAGTGGAATACTTTATATTGCCATATTAGGTTTTATATTTTGTCCACAGCACTTTCTGTACACAATGGCCTCTGCGGAGATACCTCTGATTTGGTCATCAATCCCATGATGACACGATGATGTCTGCCCTCTGATGCCAGATCTGCAAAATCTGATGCCAGATCTTCCTCATCTAAAACACTGAGTCCCGGGGTGCCTCTATCAATGACTCTCTTTCTGTCTCCCAGTTCTCTCTCCTCTTCCAAGAGAGAATGGATTGTATCTGCTTGGCTACATAAAATGCTAAGGCTTTTGTCTTAGTAGTCACTTTAGCTGGTGCCTGTGATACACATTGCAGTTTGGTTTATTGCATATTCATAATAAAACTATTGTCTTTCTCTTCTTTTGTGGAGAGGTTTTCTGGGTTGGCAGGAAATACTGTTTCTAATCATTTCCTCAATACAAAGGGCCCACCTCATATGGTCAGAAGCCTTGGATATCAAGAATATTTTGTATGAGTTTTTAAATTCCACAGAAAAGGAGCTAATAGTTCCTTTGTTTCATGCAAAAAAATTCTGTAATTATTTAGATGAGTCTTCCCACTAAAAACAACTCAAAACTTTGGATAAAAATTTAAAAACATCACTTTAAAAATATCAAAGAGCAAATAAGACTGGAAAAAATCCAGGCCAAACTGGTACTCTAAAGTAAGAACTAAAAAAATAAAAAAATAAAAAATAAAAAAATAAAATGAGAACTAAAATGGAGCTTAGCAGGGATGGCTGGCTGGCTCAGTTGGAAGAGCATGTGATGCTTAATCTTGAGGTTGTGAGTTCGAACCCCATGTTGGATGTAGACACTATTTAAATAAATAAACTTAAAAAAATAAAAATAAATAAAATGGAGCTTAGCAGAACACAGAGAAATCAATTGCACCTTCCATTCCCTCATACTCAAAGACTGAGCATCTTTCATTTTGGAGGTCTAGATCTTTTGGCTAGAGTAGGGAGGAGGGTGTTTGGACAGAAGAATTGTCCCTTCTAGGTTGTTTAGTCTAATAATGATATTGATATAGCATAGACTAAAGGAGAAAAATACATTTAATTGCATATGTACAAGAGCCCCACAGACATGAAACTCCTGGGCAGTCAAGCAATTGAGGCTTCTATACCATCTTGAGGTAAGGAGAAGGGGGTAGGGGTCTGGGCTTCAAAGAGGAGGAAGACAATTGACAGGAAGATGTGAAGAGCAAACATTTGGTGATCAGATGTTTGCCAAGCTGTGCAGATAAGTCTTTTTGATGGGGCGCCTGGGTGGCTCAGTCAGTTAAGCATCCGACTCTTGATTGCAGATCAGATCATGATCTCAGGGTCATGAGATAGAGCCCTACATGGGGCTCTTCACTGAGCATGGAGCCTGCTTAGGATTCTCTCTCTCCCTCTGCTCCTCCCCTGATTGCGTGCTCTCTCTCTTAAAAAAAAAAAAAAAAGTCTTTTTGATATAAAAAGTTATCTCTGGGGTGCCTGAGTGGCTCAGTCAGTTAAGCATCTGCCTTCAGCTCAGGTCATGATCCCAGGGTCCTGGGATGGAGCCCTGCATTGGGCTCCTTGCTCAACAGGAAGCCTGCTTCTCCCTCTCCCTCTGCCTGCCGCTCCCCCTGCTGTGCTCTCTCTCTCTGTCAAATAAATAAATAAAAATCTTTTTAAAAAACCCTATTCCCCTACATTTTTGTTTTGTTTTGTTTCATTAAGCTATATGTGGAAAATAAGAGAAATTTAATAACAATGGTACCTTGTTTTAAAACATAGACCCATTTCTTGTTTGGACTTTAAAAATAAGTCAAAACAAAATGACTGGCCCTGGAAAACAGAAGACTGTTCTACCAGTTATAGGAATGTTCATCTTTAGGGGCACCTAGGTGACTCAGTTGGTTAAGCAGCCGGCTCTTGGTTTCAGCTCAGGTCATGATCCCAGGGTCCTGGGATGGAGCCCTACATCAGGTTCCTTGCTCAGCAGGGAGCCTGCCTCTCCCTCTCCCTCTGCCTGCCGCTGTGCCTACTTGGGCTCTCTCTCTGTCTCTCTGTCAAATAAATAAATAAAATCTTAAAAAAAAAAAGTTATCTCTTCCTCGTGCAGGACCCCAATCTAAATTCTTTTAAGTAGTTAAGGGGAAGGTAAAAGCTTTTCCTGAGTCTACTGGGTCTTATTTGCCTTCAGCTCAAAACAATCCACGTGCTAAAGTGGCACATTTGGGGAAAGCATATTCTGCTCCCCAACAAGGAAAAGAAGGAAGGAGGGGTACAGAAGTCAAGACCCAGGGCCTGCCTCCATCAGAAAAGTCTAGAATGCAAAAGGGTTACAACCTTAGCGTTAAAGTAAACCAGAACTAATCTCATCTCCAGGGTTACAGGAAACTCATTTTGGTGTTGAGCAGAGTGGGAGAAAAAAGGAAAGCAAAAACATATCATAACCCAGGGTGGCTGGCTGGCTCAATCAGTAGAACATATGACTCTTAATCTCAGGGTTCTCGGGGTCATGAGTTGGAGCCCCATGTTGGGTGTAGAGATAACTTAAAAAAAAAAAAGATGGCCATGAACCAGCTCTACTATAAATTAGTACAAAAAAATTTACTAGAGATAAAGAGAATTGGTTTGTAAAGATGAAAGACTCATTTCATTAAGGAGATAAAACAGATTAGATAGATGGATTGGTCAGTTAATAGATTGATCAGTAGATCCAAAAAATGTAAAATTATAAGAAATAAACACATCAAGCATTGTGGGAGATTTTAGCATATGCGTCTTCTGGTAATCACCATGCAAAAAAATCAATTAGATAAAGAAGATTGGAACACCATTAATAAACATGGCTTAATGGTTATGCATGTATGTGTGTGTGCATGTAAGTTATTTCACCCAACAACACAGTACATATTATTTTTTGATCATACATAGATTACTTACAAATATTGACCATAAAATGGACATAATTATTATAGCAGCAAAAAAAGGAAGTGATTACCATGAAAGAGAAGGCTTTATTCTGATAGGGGAAGTTGGGTTGGGGGAAGAGGTTGTGATCAGTAGGTAAATGGGATGGATATACAGGTATTCACTCCCCATATTCCATTAAATTATGCTTTGATGTTTTATGGATTTTCTATATGTTTGTTACATTTAACAATACAGTTAATTTAGAAATAAGGACAATTCTTTTACCATCTTCCTAGATAATAGCTTATGCACTTTAATTAGTCTCATCCTAACATATAATGCTGCCTTGCATTTAATTCTATTTATAAACCTATTAGACATTATTAGTATTTGAACACAGGCAACATAAATCTACATGTATATTTACTGTTTTTTGGTTTTCCTCCCTTCTTGCCTTTTGGACCTTCCACCTGGAAGCTTTTTCCTTTCTGGCAGAAGACACCTAGACAGTAACTGTTCTGGCAGTGTTCCAGTTTTGACTAGATGTTTGCATTTTGGTTATTTGTTAAAATTTACATTTATGTATTTTTTATATGATAATAAAATTAAATAAGATTAAGAATATTTTTATAAAAATTAAATATTTTTAAAAGAATAACTTCAGATTTTATGCCAAATATTTTTGGCTATACTGGTTTTACTCTGGTCCCATGGCTGGCTGAGTATGCCATACGTATTTTCCTGTAGACTTCCTCTCTAGTATGTATTTTGTCTCACAATGAAAAGAATTTGTTAGCAACTTATGATGCTTTCCTTAGACGCCACAATATCCAAGGAGACACATAGAATTGGTCAAGAAAATGTGATGTCTTTTTGAGGATCATGGATTTGGAATTGAAATTTTAGGTTCAGATCTGGATGCTACCATTTTAGTAGCTGTCTCACTTTACCAAAAGGTCCGTATTTATTCTCACTTTCAAATAATTCATTGATAAATGAAGAAAATAAGACCATTTTGCCCTTTTCACAGGACTACTGAGAAATACTAATGGGACGAAATATGTGAACAGGCTTTATAAAATGGTTAAGTAACCTGTGACTTTAGACTAGTATTATTTATGTAGATATGGAGAGGAAAGAATAAAAGTTAAAATGTTTTATGTAAAATGAAGATGAGGATGTATTTAGGTATGTGGTGAAGCATTATAGTACAACAGAAATATTGGGTATTTTGAGTCAGATATTTGGAATGATTTAAGTTTCTACTCTGCTGCCTGCTAGCTCTAGAATCCCCTGCAAGTTAACTTTCCTGAGTCTCAGTTTCCTCATCTGTAAAATGGAAATAATAATGCCTCACTGATGCCTCATTTACTGTGAGGCTTGAATAGAACACTATGTCTGTAGCGCCTGGAGCATGGTATGTGTGCCATCAGTGTTGGTCTCTACAGTGCAAATTCAGTGCAAAGAATGATGAGAATCGGGGCGCCTGGGTGGCTCAGTCGGTTAAGCATCCAACTCTTGGTTTCGGCTCAGGTCATGATCTCAGGGTCCTGAGATGGAGCCCCGTGTCCGGCTCCACACTCAGCATGGAGTCTGCTTAAGATTCTCTCTCCCTTGCCCCTGCCCCTCCCTCACTCCATCCCTGGCCCCCCCATAAATAATTCTTAAAAAAAAAATGATGAGAAGAGAATGTGATTATGATGTTGATAGAAAGTGGCCTATTCAGATGAGATTCTCCCCCAGAAGTCAAAGGGAACTGATAAGACTGAATTTCAAAATAATAGAACAGTAAACTAGAAGAATCATTGGGAGTTTTTAAAAAACTGTCCCTAAGCCCAACTCTGACCTTTGCTGAAATTTGGTTAACAGCTTGGTCCAAGATTAATTTCCTTTTCTCTCCTCTGGCTCCTGCTGGCTTGACAGGAAACATTACTACCCATAGATTCAGCCTAGAGAAGATTTACACTTGAGCTCACATGGGAAGAAGTGATGAGGAGGCGCATTGTTTGCAGGCAGCTCCTACCTCCAGAGGTGAGAATGCCCCATAGTCACAGATCTGAGTGCAGAACCCAATTTGGGACTAAGAGATCCAGAGCCTGCTTCTACCTTACAGCCTTCTGGGAATGCCTCCTTTTGACTCTGCTCCACTCCCCCTCTCATTTGTACAAGGAGAAAATTGTCCATGAAAGCAAACACACAAAACCCACAAATTTCCTTCATCACTTCTGTTTTCCATTAGTTTTTCAATCACACCCTGCCTACCCTTCATGCCCAGCTCTGCTTTGAAAAAACAAACCAATAAACAGTCTAAACAAACAAGCAACAGCAAAAAATATCATGAGATCTGCAAGCCTCTCAAGTGTTAGGCAAAACGGAGTTTTCTTTCATGGGGAGGAATAAACAAGGCTAGAAATAATTAGGGGCAGCGAAGTGGGTTGAGCGGAAAGATTGGAAATTACATGTGAGAAATTTTTACTCTGAGGCCATTCTCTCTCTTTTTTTTTTTTTTAATTTTATTATGTTATGTTAGTCACCATACAATACATCATTGCTGAGGCCATTCTCTTGACAGGAGGCATTATATGTTGGTTCAGGCTGAGGTGGGTCAAAGTTCAGAGACCAGGGGGAAGTAGAGAAGCTTAACCAAAGTTTGGTTAAAAAGCATTTTGTTCCCATTGATCGGTAGGAACAAGAAGATCAGCTCATCTTTTATGAGACAAAGAATAGGAATTGGAATGTTGTGTGTGTCTGGCCTTGTCTTAGGTAAGCGGAGCATCTAAGTCTTTTCTAAGTCATATGGAGAAGGGTGTTTCTTTGCAGTAAGCCATTTCTTTTGTCAACCTAAAATTGTCAAGAGGCAATAATTAAGCAAAAGAGTTTATTTGGGATCAAAGAATTGCAATTCAGAGTGCACAGATTTGGGCAGCAACCCAAATAGTGTCCCACTAGGAAGCAAAAATCAGAGGTTTCTAAAGACAAAAAACCCCAATGCTTATGTAAGTTGTTTACAAAGAATTCTGCTTGTTATTGGTGGCAGAAAACTAATCTTGGTTAAACATAATTGGTTGCTAAGGCTATCACTAAGCAAAGGCACATCACTGTAGCAAGTTGCAGGTGTTCCTGCAGAGTCCTCGGAGTATTTGCCGTCTGGCCCAGTCCAAAAGTTCATAGTTACACCCGGTGAGGACGCGCATAAGGCCCACCTCCTCAATGGCCTCCCGGCTCCGCCTTAAAACCCTTTGACATCGTGACCCCATTTTATTTCTCCTCTCACACCTTAAACACTCATGGGTGGGAGAGATTCCTTTAACCATTGTTGCTTTCCCAGAGCATAGGATTCAGGTAAAATTCAACATAATTAAAACCAAAACAAAAAAGCAAAACAGAAAGTGCAGGAGTTTGTTTCTTCTTCTCGGCACTGGGCTACTCAAAGGCTGGCTGCTATGAGGGAAGCGGACTGGCCCAGGAGTGAGAGCGAGAGGAGCTGGGAGCCTCCACAGCTCGAAGGAGCGTCCCCTGTCATGAGGGGGGAAGACCCCCGTGGCACCTGAAGCGCGGGGACAAAGTGGCCAGTGGGAACCAGGGAACGGGATGGGTGATGCGATCCGGGGCTGCCGACAGGAGAGGGTGGAGGAGCGTCGGGCGTACAGCGTCCGCAGGTGTGACACACGGAGACCGGGTAGGTGACAGCTCTGTGCTCGGTGACAGTGACTTCGTGCACGCTTCACCGCGTGCCTGGCACCCGCAGGGCACTTCACGCATGTCTTCGCTCCGTAGTCCCTCAAGCATCGTATTGTTAAAGCATCATTTTGCAGATGGGGTGACGGAGGGCCGCAGAGGTTGCGTCACTGGTGGGGCTGTAGGCAGCGGGGGCTCCGCGCCAGTGCGGGCTTGCAGGGGTGAGGCCAGGAGTCGGTTCGCGGGGCAGCCGTCCGCGTATCCTTCCGCACGTGAGCTGATCGCTTCTCGGCCTTTTGGCTAAGATCGAGTGTGATGATTTCCTGTGTCCCGACGGTGAGATTCTGCTCCAAAATGAGCAAGTTATGTCCGCTTTCCGTAAATAGATCACAACTTACAAAGTTTCTTCATAAAGCAGGGTTTAGGAAAAAATAGAAATCTGCCTCCAACACTAGTGATCCGAACTTACTGTTTTCAGTAATTTAGCCTTCATTGGCTGAAGTAGGACGCTGAAGTCATGGTCTCTCTGTTACATTTGTTAGCCTGTGTTTTTGCTCTTGTGTGTGTGTGTGTGTGTGTTTGCTCTTTAATTATAGTTTCTTCATGTCACAGTTGAACCCTGGTTGTTCCCAACAGTGAGGATAAAAGGAAGTAGCAAGTTCGCCAGTCGAGTTTCTCTTTACCTTTCTGTTTCCAAGGCTAGCCAGTTAGTCCACTGACACCTCTTGATGCCGTTAGCTAGGATGATCCTTAGGCCTAGAAGGAGAAACAACACCAGGTCCCTGATTCAAACTGCAGGGTTCTACATTTACTTTTATTCACTGGGGGATTGTAATCAAGGCACAAGATTGTCAAGAACCAACCTCTGTGCTCCGGAGTGGAAATGTAACAGGAAGACAGCGTGGGGATAAAGAAGGAAGATGCTTTATTACTTTGCCCAGCAAAGGCGGCTGCAGCCAGCTCATGCCCCCCAAGAGTGCAAGCCCGCCCAGGGTAAAAGGCTGAGAGCTTTTATAGGAAAATCCAGGATCGGGGCCGTTTCGATAGGAATCTACTACGAACTGCCAGCCACGTTTGTCATGTCCTCAAAGTGATGTCGTGACTAACACTGGCGCCCGCCGCCCTTAGGAAGTCTCCTTAGGAAGTATACATCGAGGTCAGCGAGATGTCAGTATCGATACCGAGTTCCTAGAACAAAGAATTCTACAGAAAAACAAGTGAACGGGATGGGGAGGCTTCGAGAATGAGGAAGAGAAAAAATGTGTTCAGTTTAAGTCAGGCCTTGCTGAAGCACTAGTGTGTCTGTCTTAATTTCCATCCATCTTTACGTTTCTATAGCGGTTTCGGTATAACAAAAGCCAGTGTCTGGTTGTCATTTCTTTGGCAGGCAAGGGCCCAGGGAATCTTGTGGAAGACCTTGTTCAGAGATGCAGACAGAGCAAGAAGCAATGGGACTTGGGGAGAGCTCTTAGTAGGTGGCCATAAGTTGGGGTTTCTGGCCAGGACACCAGTATTTAGTGAAGGAAATAGCAGGAGCCCCAAATTCCACGAGGGGCCTCAGTATTTGTAGGCAGTAGTTACAAGAAGGTAGAGGCGAGGAATAAGACAAAAGCCCAGGTGGCAGCAGGACAGTTAACTGGATTCTGAGCCCCGTGTGTTAAACTTTGTTTTCCCCAAGAGAAGGCAAAATGACTCTACTTCTGTTATTTCATCAGCCTTAGAGTAGTTGTCGAATGGTGGCAGAAAGCATAAAGAACAAAAGCAGAACTCATCAGTCAACACTGGTTTTGTACTTACCGTTGTAGAAGAATCTGTGTTTTGTTTAAAAATGAATTCGTTAGAGTCACAAATTTATTTTTTGCAAACAAGCATGAGCAGAGAAATTTAAAATTAAAAAGCTTACTCGTGGACAAGTAAATCTATATCCCATATATAGGAGATGTGTTATGACATTTAACAAGGACAAACAGATATTGGGCCAAATATCAGAAGGCTAGTGTGTGCTTTACAATTTTGGTGAGTAAATCCAGTTTCCTGTAATAAATGCTCCAGCAGATGGCATTTTCTATAGAAAACAGAGTTAGCAAGCCCCTTGTTGTAATTATAGTATTGAGGTTAAGGATTATATTGCACTAGGGATAAAAATAAAACCCTGCAAATGAAAACAATGTTATAAGAGAGTTTCTTCCATTTACAGCAGACTTGCTCCCAAATCAACTTGACAATGACAGGATAAATGATATATATAGATTAAGTTAAATTAGTGCCAAATTAATGCTTTTTATACACCTTGTACCTTAATGATAATTAACTTGTAAATATTTTCCAACCTTCTCGATTATCTTTTCAATAAGGATTAACAGAGAACCTTGTATCCTACATTCTCAAAAGCACTTGTATCAAGTTTTCTTAATAAATACTACAGAAATATTTGGTGTATGGTTTTATTTTAACCAAAGTGAATCACAGTATTTGGTAGTTGAGCATTTCCAATTCCACATTATGCTCTAGATAATCTGCTTAAGTATTTTTCAAGAATTATTTTATTTGACCTTCCTTAAAATGTTATGAACAAGGTTATGTTGTTTGCATTTTACAGATGAAGAAACTGAGGGATTAGCGCTCAGCTAGCATGTTCCAGAGCAGGGACTGGAACCCAGACCCTCTGCTTCCAAAGCCCTCTCTCAGAGATGCAGGGGAGCGTGGGCCAAGACAGCGTGATGGTAGAGTCTGAGGCCCAATTTGCAAAAGTGCTTCCATTGCACAGTGCTCCACACAGAATACGGTCTCAGTAGATACGTGTTGAATAATGTGGCAGTGCCACCTATGGGCAGTTGACCAACTCCAACCTAAGTGGACTTGGGGATTACCTGGTGAATGACTGATTTTGTAGGCAAAATTTTTCCTGTCCTGGTGCTTTCATGAGTTGACTTACAAACTGTAGAGAACGGATGGCACCAGATCTTTGAGTAGTCTGCTGCTTTTTTTTCCAGAAATATATCTAGGCTGATTTTTGCCGCAAAAAATCCCAGTGGGGGTGTTGGGAGGGGAGGGGAGGGACTCCTACCACATAATGACTCATTTGGATGAAATGAATCTTTGACAGTTGAGAAAATTCCTTTTTTTTTCTTTTTTTTAAGATTTTATTTATTAATTTGACAGAGACACAGTGAGAGAGGGAACACAAGCAGGGGGAGTGGGAGAGGGAGAAGCAGGCTTCCCGAGACAATTCCTAAGCATCTTTTAATGATACTGCTCTTTCAAAGATAATAATGAGGGTTTTTTTTTTAATTTTTAATGTTTTTTTAATAATCTCTACACCCAACGTGGGGCTCAGACTCACGACCCTGAGATCAAGAGTCAGATGCTCTACAGACTGAGCCAGAGAGGTGCCCCTGTTTCTTTATTTTAGAATGCATTTTTGCTGACAAATTATATCCCATTTTCTGTTGAATATTTCCGTAATATAAAAGAATGTTTGTGTCAAGATATAATAATATCCCATTTAAGGATGAAGTTCACTTTCATTTATTTAAAGAGAAAGATGATAATTTGGGCATGACATTTGAGTAATGCTCTCATTTACTATATGTCAGTTTCTCCAGGAATTAATAGTTTAAAGTCCATGCAGAACACTATAGTACTATCCACTCAAAGAACAGGGGCACTACAGGATCTTTGAGAGTCCCTCAAAGCCTCTGATTTTATGATTATTTAAAGAAAAGGTAGTCATATAAGGGATCCACAGGAGAGCAGATTGAACACAGTGCTGGGAATGTAGAAACTAGAATTCTAATTCCAGGATTTTTACAAAAATTGAGGACTCAGAAGCAAGCCATAATCTCATTTGACCTAAGTCTCCTATATTCAATATGAGGAGGATGAAATAAATCATTTCTAAGATGAATTTAGGCTATAAAATTCCACAACTTTAATGCATTTGAGTTTCATTGCATTAAGATAATTTCAGATCACTTCTAAGTGTATAGTTTTCAAGTCAGTAATGTAAAGAAAATATAGAAATAAGTCTTTTTTAAAGACAATTTTCATACTTACACACCTGTTCTGTGAATAGAATTCTAGTCTGTATTTATAGAAAAATATAATTTAGGCAACCAACAGGGTATAAAAATGCATTTACACAAGGAATAAACTCATAGTGCATGCCACCTGGGAATTGTATTTATATGAAGATGCCAGTAGTCTGGGGAAAAGAAAACATCCAGTATGAATATGAAGAGTATATCTTCCTTGCTCCTAGAAGAAAATGCCATAAATGGCTAAGAGTTTTCATCTATATTATTGGAGGTATAAGGAAATATTTGAATGCTTCAAATAGCATCCTGCACAAGTTATTCGATATTTTAACATGCAGCTTCAGATTTCTGAGAAATGTCACAAATTAGAGATTTCTGAGAAATGTCACAAAAAATGCCAGCTTTCAGGATGTTTCCCCAACATCTTGTCATCATGATCTGCTCACATTCCCAGGCTCTTGCTTGATTGCCTTGAAGAAAATCTAGGCCCCCCTGGCCTGGAGAGCACCATGTAAACAGTATTATGAAATGGTCACCAGCACTTTCTTGTCCTTTCAAGCGAAGTGTGGCATTATTTGAATGTGGTCTCACATGAGTTTATATACATCTCACTTAATTCAAGCAGGGATCAAGTGGGCTTAGACCCTGGCATAGAAATTCACATTTTAAAGTAAGATTTCACAAAATATTTCCTAAATCTACTACTCTGTTGTTATTGACTAGATTAACCACATTTTTCTCTACCTCCCTTCGTATAGAATAGTCTTGCCTCCCCAACTTGTCTGTATGGCAAATTCCTATTTACCATTCCATACATACATTACCTCCTATAGGAAGTCTGCCATACTCCCTCAGGTTCAATCAGTTACCTCCTCTCTCGTCAGTGTACAGTGTCTGGCCCCTGGCTCCGTTAGAGCATTCACATGCTGCATATGTATGTGCTTCTCTCTGCTCAGAATTTGATCAGGGAGTGGTCATGTCAAGGCACAGTCCTGGGGGGTGTCAAGGCATGAGGGAGTGACAAAACACCACTAAAATCAGATTTGGATTGGTAGTTAATTTAGGCTTGCCAAAAACTACTTGCACTAATAATGGGCACTAGTCTAGACTATACTTTCCGGCAGAGATTTAAAAAGCCACCTGGGTGGCTCAGTCAGTTAAGCGTCTGACTTCAGCCTGGGTTGTGATCTTGGGGTCCTGGGACAGAGCCCCGTGTTGGGTTCCGTGCTCAGCGGGGAGTCTGCTTCTCCTTCTCCCTCTGCCTGCCCCTCCCTCTGCTCTTGCTCTCTTTCTCTCTCTCCCTCTCAAATAAATAAATAAAACCTTTAAAAAAGTAAATATAAGAAGAGGAGAAAAGGAAGAAAGAGGGAAAGGATGGACGGAGGAAGGAAGGAAAAAGGGGGAAGACAGGAATTCATTGTCAGTTTTTAATCATTATATTGGGTATCATTTATATGCGACTTCATGGTATAGCTACATGCCATTTCACCAGCCCTGATATAGGAAGCTAGTTGTAGTAGTAAACACATTATTTTCACTTAGGATAAAATTATCTTACATGAGTATAGTTGCAAGATCTTGATCCAGGGTGCTTTAAAACTTTTTTCCCGCTTTTCTATTTGGCAATATACTTCTAAATTACCATAGATTTTCTGATCTCCAATTCTCTATTTTCTTTCTATTCATTTTTATTTCTTGGTTTTTTGAACTGAACACTTTAAAAAACACATTACAAGATTTTAGATAAGGTAATAAAATAAGTCACTCATTCACAGAAAAAAAGGACTTTATTTTGTATTACCTAATTACAGAATTTCATATTTCAAATTTCTTTTTGATGAGCCCTCCTTTGCAGAGAAGTTCGATATTTCATAGATTCGGTGGAGCATGGGATTGGGATGCAAATAAATGTTATTGTGATAACAGGTCAGAAAAGCAAGCAACAAAGTATAATTTTGCAACAGGACAAATAAAACACTTTATGAAGCTCTATGTATCAATTTGTATAAAAGAGACATATTTCAAAGTAATCCTGTCATCAATCTTCCCCTGTGAGGTTAGTCCTTTCTGTTTCGTTGTCACATGGATCATTTTGCCATTCTACTTAGTAGTCTGGGTGGAATCTTTCCCTAGCAATAACTTTTGGGTTAACTTTCATGTTTTCTGGCTTCATGATATATTATAGACATATTGAGACAAGGGTATTGCAACATTTTTATCAGTGTTTCCTCTATGATATGTGTATTTTTCTGGCAAAGCTGACAGTGAGGGCTTAGAGAAACAATCTGTTAACTCTTCTGATTAACGATGCCCCCCCCCCAGGTTTTATTCACTTCTTGTTGTATTACATCAGTTATGTTGTGAAGTTTGACAGGCCCATCAAACTACTCTGCCTGATTCTCCTGAGTGGGCTGCTCCTTTTCTGCAAACAAACTCCCAGATGTTGGCTTTGTTGCTAACCGAGGCTGACATTCATGATAATCCTTGGTGATTTCTGCAAGATTTAATTTAACAATGGAGGGACGATGCCATATCCAGTGGGAAGAAAGTGGTACCTATTAGAGAACAAAGGGGACTGTTCTCACTCAGAGGGCAGACCTTAGTGTTAATACCTCCCAATAGAATAATCGGTGTTACACATTTCAGTTTATGAAGGGGTAAGTAATCTGTTTCATCATATCACATTTCCATATTGGAATCTGATTTAAGATTACAGCTTGTTGGCTTCATAGCAACGTTTCGGAACTCAGATGTGGCTGCAAAGATTCTCTCAAAACTGGAGGGAATGTTTTGGCCTCTCAGGTGGCTGAGTGTGATGTCAGGAATCTTAACAGCAAAGAGCATTCCAAGCAAAGCATTTGCCCTTTTGTATCTAAACTGAGAGCTAAAGTGGAAGCCGAAGCACTAACATCCAGAGATGGAGGAGTCAGGGGGCCACTTCTGCCCCCCATTGCTGCTGCTGATGGATGCCATCACTGCTGTTCTACGATCACTGAAGGGCAATGGCATGTTACGGGGCCTTGGTAGCATTTTAGTTGTGTCACTCCTGTGACACTGAATAAGTCATTTACACCTCATGGGGCCTCAACTTCACTAAGTGTAAAACATGACCTAAAAGCCCTGCCTTCTTTTTTTTAAGTTTATGGGTGTATATATGTATGTATGTAATCTCTACACCAAACGTGGGGTTCAAACTCATGACCCCGAGATCAAGAGCTGCATGCTCTTCTGACTGAGCCAACCAGGCGCCCTCTCCTTACCTTTTTACCTGAGTATTGTGAAGAGTATTGTGAAGAATAAATGGAGTAATTATGCAAATGAATTTTAGAAGCAGTAAAGTATTATATATGTATACATATATGTATATTTTAAAGATTTTATTTATTCATTTGAGAGAGAGAGACCTGTGCATGAGTAGGGGGAGAGGCAGAGGAAGGAGAGAGAGAATCTCAAGCAAACTCCCCGCTAAGCGCGGAGCCCAACTCAGGGCTCCATCCCAGGATCCTGAGATCATGACCTGAGCCGAAATCAAGAGTTGAATGCTCAGCTAACTGGGCCACCCAGGCGCCCGGAAGCAGTATTGTAAAAATATAGTTTATTATTACCCATTCACTCATTCTTCACCTATTCAGTATTTGCTGAGTAACCATCATGTGCCTCTGGAGTTGACCTACTTGGTTTTGTGAATAGAATGGATGGGAATGAGGGCAGCTGACTAAAGAATACTTGAGAATTTCATCCTCGATAAGCATAACTAGGTTCTAGAACTGGAGCCAAGCATAACGTGCATTTTTAATGAGTGAAGCTTATTAATATCCAGACTTTAATAAAGTCCTTGAAGGTCTCAAAGCAGGAAGCACACTCTGGAGGATATTGAGTAGTCTGTTGTCTCTGGTTCGTGTGGGAGTGCATATCTCCCTTATGTTGGTCTTACTTTACATGAGAAGGGGATTTATGGGACTCCTGGGTGGCTCAGTCCTTAAGCGTCTGCTTTAGGCTCAGGTCATGATCCCGGGGTCCTGGGATCGAGCCCGCATCGGGCTCCCTGCTCAGCAGGAAGCCTGCTTCTCTCTCTCTCTCCCTCTGCCCCTCCACCCTGCTTGTGCTCCTTCTCTCAAATAAATAAATAAAATCTTTAAAAAGGGGCGGGTTTAACATGATAAATTTGGACAGGGATACATTTTATAAGTTCTGTGGGGGAACACAGCTCAAATAGTCTAAGATGAATCTCTCACTTATGAAGAAGGAAATATGACTTTTTCTGTTATGGAAATTTTGCACATTTTTAACTTTTAATTCTGCCATTTCTATCTATTATAGGTTACATACCATGAGAATTCTTATTAAATTGCTAGCAAAGTTAAAATAAATTGTGGTGGGTACTTGTACTTTGCTGGTCATCAAAATGAATTTAGGAATATCAATTTGTGGGTGGCTCAATTAATTGGATCAACATTCTGTATTCATAACTGAAAGGTGGACTGATTATATAAGCTCTTTCTTATCACAGAATTGCCCATTTTGTAAGATTCTAAAAAGTGAGAAATGTCATTAATTAAAAACATTTTCACACTGCTTTTAACACTGAATTAGGATAGATCCACCAGGAACCAATTTGGAATTAAGCCGGCTTTTTCTGTTACATTAATAAAGCTGTAGGACTTCATATATTTGTTTAAGCATTTACAATTTTCCCTTTGACAGTATGATATGATTCATTGCATGCAGGAAAGAGCAGAATGAGCTTATACATACTCAATTATTTTGAAAAGAAAATTTGAGATTTTTCACTAACATTTTGTTTGTTTGTTTGTTTATTTATTTATTTTTTAAGTAGACTCCACGCCCAGCATGGAGCCCAACACGGGGCTTGAACTCACGACCCTGAGATCAAGATCTGAGTTGAGATCAGGAGTCGGATGCTTAACCAACTGAGCCACTTAGGTCCCCCACTAACATATATCTTAATTCTCTTTTGTAAGATAACTAATAGCTTACACATTGCTTATAATTAAAAAAATAGGTTTATAGTTTTTGTCCTACCCTGTTCCTAGTCACATTACCCACACATCACTCTTAGTCACCAAAAGAGGGAAATGTCAGTTTCTTCCACAGTTATATCTATACCACGGGGGGACATATATATATATGTATATATATATTTTTTTTTACATACCCACATATGGTATATTCATATATTACCCATCCATTTTTTTCCACATTTTTCCTTTTTTACCTAAAACAAGTTGGAGATTGCTTCACATAAGTACATGATGACTTACTTCATTCTTTTCAATAATATTTTCTTCTGTGAATGCACAGTAATTTACAGAGCCAATCCCCTATTTGTGAGCATTTGTCTCCAGATTGCTATTGCAAACTATGCTGCAAGAATAATTGTGTGCTTGTATGATTTCCCATGAATGCATGCAAGTATGTCTTCAAAATAAATTCCTAAATGTAGAATTGCTGATTCCAAGGAAATGTGCTTTTGTGATTTTGGTAGTTTTTGTCCGATTTATATTCCCTTCAGTAATTATGAAAGTGCCTTACCCCTACGACTTAATCACAGAAACATTCACCAATTTATTCTTAACCAATATATTCCATTTTACTTCCATTTCAGAAGTGTGCATAGGTAATTGACAATGATATGAAACTTTCATTTTTTAACATATAAGTTTGAATAATTATATGTATTGAAAGTGGTTTATTTATATATGGTTCATTTGTAATGCCAACACAGCTAACTGAAAAGTGAAAACAAAACTCAGTAAAACATTCTGTGTAAAATAAAGGAAGACATCCGAGAACCTGTTCTAGTAGGTAGTGTTCCTCACCAAATCGATTAGTTGAATCAGAGATCGTTTTAGTTTACCTATTAAAGTAACTCAAATATTTTTGTAGAGTATAAAACATTTACTTGATGAAATGTTACTACCTTTTACTTTTACTAAATCAGTCCTTTATTTTCTATGACTGCTTTTATTCCTACTATATGTAATAGATATTTGTATGTGAAGTAAATATATACAAAAATATTTGCCCTAAGCAATCTGAATTTGAATCCTCTATGTTGAAAAAATTTGAAAATTAGTTGTACCACTAATTAAATTGTTACATGGGACCCCTGGGTGACTCAGTTGGTTAGGTCATGATCTTGGTGTCCTGGGATTGAGCCCCGCATTGGGCTCCTTACTCAGCGGGGAGCCTGCTTCTCCCTCTGCCTGCCGCTCCCCCTGCTCATGCTCTCTCTCTCTCTCTGACAAATAAATAAATAAAATCTTTAAAAATATATATAAATAAATAAATTGTTACTTAAAGGTTTTTTTTTTTTAATTCCGCATCCCCCAAACACCTTTCTTATGTGGGGAGATATCTTAAAAACAAAAGAAAACCCAACAACAGTGCTTTAAACACATTGGGACATTTTTTTTTTAAGATTTTATTTATTTATTTGACAGAGAAAAAGAGCACAAGCAGCGGGAGCAGCAGGAAGAGGGAGAAGCAGACTCCCTGCCGAGCAGGGAGCCCGATGCGGGGCTCCATCCCAGGACCTGGGATCATGACCTGAGCCGAAGGCAGATGCTTAACCAACTGAGCTACCCAAGCGTCCCAACACTGGGACATATTTTTATCAGCTAACCTATCAGGAGGTAGCTTGTGCAATAGGATGTCTTCAGGGGATTGTGGCTGGTTCCCTCTTCCCACTCCATTATCCTTTGCTCATATTTCTGGCGTGAAGCAGGAAGAAGAGCCAAAATCTTTTCCTCCCAAAGTGTTTCCTTTTCTCCCCTTTTTCAAGACTTTACATACATCTCACTGATCACTAGATTTGCCTTTCATCTGGCCACCCTGGCTGAAAGAGAGGCAAACCAGTGACTATGTAGCTTTCCAGTCTCTTTAGTAAAGGAAGGCAAGGGAGAAGGGGTTGTAGATAGCTTTCCACAATATCTGCAGTCCTGTATTCACCTGTTAGAGCAAGTTCAAAGCACTTTGAATAAATATTTTGAGAGGGACTAGTGCCTTTGGGAAAATTGCACAGTAGCAAAATCTTTTAATGTACTGTGTGATCTGGGCCCAGGAAAGATTTTCATGTGATTTTGCTGCCCTTTTGCGGCAGAAATGTGAGAAAATTCTCTGGCTCAGATCTCAAATTCTATCAGGCTTTAGACTAAGGCAATTTGTACCATAAGTGTGTATTTTTGTTTCTTAACTATCCGAGGGTATAGATCACCCATAATGCCACTCTTCAATGAAGCAAAGATAGTTCATCTGAAATATTGAGGTCATTTAAGACTCTCTGTCCTAGACAATTAGAGTGTGTTCTGTGAAATGGATTCTTCACACTTTCAGAATATGGGTACTTGGGGAAGAAAGGCCTAAATGAATTGTCATTCATTACTTTAGAGATGAAATAAAAAATGAATTTAACCAGCAGTTTTCTGAGACCCCACGGTTTACTTTATTCTGTTTTTTCCCAAAGAACCGTCCCTTTTTTTCCTTTCAGTTTTGCCTTCTGACTATGTTGGGATATGATATGCTGGCCTTTTGTCTCTCATTAAATTATATGATGTTACCTAACAGAAGGTCTGCATTGCTGTGTTGTACTTCCCCTTGGATATGTCAAACCTGTGACATTAATTTATTCTTTGTCAGTCATGACTTCAAGAGCAAATGGGCTGGGCCTCCATGTCCAAGGTACACATATATACCACCCCCCACCCCTGCCACACACACTCTGACACGTGTGTGGAAATCAAAGAGAGTGAGTTATCAGAAAGCATTTGAAACAGTATTTTCAGGGTGTCTGGGTAGCTCAGTGGGTTAAGCATCCAACGCTTGATTTTTGTCTCTTCTCGCGATCTCAGGGTGGTGGGATTGAGCCCTACATCTGGCTCTGTGCTCAGTGGGAAGTCTGCTTGGGATTCTTTCTCTTTCCCTCTGCCCCCCTCCACTCACACTTTCTCTCTCTAAAATAAATAAATCTTTTTGGGGCACCTGGGAGGCTCAGTTGGATGAGTGACTGCCTTCGGCTCAGGTCATGATCCTGGAGTCCCAGGATTGAGTCCCACATCGGGCTCCCTGCAGGGAGGCTTCTTCTCCCTCTGACCCTCCTCCCTTTCATGCTCTCTGTCTCTCATTCTCTCTCTCTCTCAAATAAATAAATAAAATCTTTAAAAATAAATAAATAAATCTCTCTCTTTTTTTAATTTATTTTATTAGGAGAGAGAGAGTGAACGCATGCAGGGAGGGGCACAGGGAGAGAGAAACTTCAACAGACTCCTCGCTGAGTGCAGAGTCGGATGTGGGGCTTAATCTCATGACCCTGAGATCATGACCTGAGCTGAAACCAAGAGTTGGATGCTTAACCCACTGAGCCACCCAGGCGCCCCAGTTAAGTAGATAATCTTGATGAGGAAGGACAGCCTGGCAGCATAACTAGCTGCCTTGCTGACATGGCTCCTGCCTGCTGGTTTATCTGTCGTGTCTTACTCCTTTTATATCCCCCCTTATACTAACTCAGCCTTCTGAACAAAGGATGTACCTAAAACTTTCCTGGAGAAATGGTCTTGGGACTAGATACATCAATAAGGTATAAGAGCTTGGAGGTCATCTCAGCAGAAGAAGTGAAGGAGCCCAGAGTTCAGAGGGAAGGCTGCAGAGAGCCATCAGGATGTCAGACAGGATGCTGGACCTTCTTAGTGAATCCTATCAATACGAGGAGGGGCAGGAACGTTGTACCTCAGGATGGACGGAATGATTTCTACTGCTGGGTTCGTCACCAGAAAGGCCAAGTCCTTTGCTGTGAGCTTTATCCCTGGGTTTATCATGTTAAGTGTCTGAGACTGACAACGGAACCAGAGGGGGACGGGTTTTGTCCTGAATGTGAGAAGATTATGGTAGCAGAATGCATTGAGGCTCAGAGTAAAGCCATGACAATGCTCACCATCAAACAATTATCCTACCTGCTCAAATTTGCCATTCAGAAAATGAAACAACCAGGGACAGATGCCACCCAGAAGCCTGTTCCATTGGAACAGCATCCTGACTACATGAAACACATCTTCCATTCTATGGACCTACGTACATTGGAAAAGAAGGCTAAAAAGAAAACGTATGGATGCGCAGAAGCTTTCCTGGCTGATGCAAAGTGGATTTTGCACAACTGCATCATTTATAATGGAGGAAATCACAAACTGACACAGCAAAAGTACTCATCAAAATCTGTGAGTATGAGATGAATGAAATCAATTTTGTCCAGTAAGTATCTAGCTGCTTGCCAAAAACGAGATAACTGGTTTTATGAACCTTGTAGCAATCCATCCTTTGATCCGGGCAAAACTGAAGGGGTTTCCATTCTGGCCCAGAAAAGCTCTGAGGGATAAAGATGGGTAACCTGATGCCCATTTATTTGGACAACATGACAGGGCCTGGGTTCCAATAAATAATTGCCACCTCATGTCTAAAGAAATTCCTTTTTCTGTGAAAAAGACAAAAAGCTTCTTCAACAGTGCAATGCAAAAGATGTGCCGGTGTAAGTGAAGAGCATCCACAGGAAGTTTAGGGGTCTTACTCTCCCATAGGGACATCTTACATGCCCAGTATCCAGTACCAAATGCTGCTCGACCCCAGCAACCCTGGCACCGGCACCGCCCAGGTAGACAAGCAGGAAAAGGTCAAGCTCAGCTTTGACATACTGCGGCCCCCAAGATCCTGATGGGCAAGCCCATGCTGAGCAGGGGCAGGGGCCGCAGGAACTCCTTGTCACATACGCCACGCTCTCCCAAGAGTACAAACTCTTCCGTGCACACAGGCTCTGACGTGCAGCAGGATGCCAAGAAGAAGTCCCCGTGGAGCCACTTCAGTGCCAGCGAGGAGTCCATGGACTTCCTGGACAAGAGCACAGTTTCACCAGCCTCAGCAAACATGGGAGAAGCAGGCACTTTATCCAGCGGGTCCAAAAACTTTCTCTCCTCAAGCGTCCATGCCAATCATGACGAAAACAGACAAAATGTCCACCACTGGAAGCATCCTGAATCTTAACCTGGAACGTTGAAGCAAGGCCGAGATGGACCCGAGGGAGCTGAGCAAGTTGGTCCAGCAACAGGTGGCGCCTGTTCTCATCTCGCCCAACTGGCAGATTCGCACCAGGTTCCAGCTAAATCTTGACAAAATGACAGAGAGTTGCAAAGCACAACTAGGCATAAATGAAATCTCAGATGATGTTTACACGGCTGCAGAGCACAGCAATTCAGAAGATTCCGAAAAGTCAGACAGTAGTGATAGTGAGTATATCAGTGACAATGAGCAGAAGTCTAAGAATGAGCCAGAAGATGCAGAAGACAAAGAAGGTAGTTGGATGGATGAAGAGCCATCTCCTGTCCAAAAAAAAAAAAAGCTCAAACTGGCAAACCCAGTGGAGACTAAGGAGGAACTGAAAAGCGCATGGCCAACCAGCGAGAAAGCAGATCCAGGCTCCAAGAAAAGGCAAGTCCCCAGCCTGAGAAGGACTCTTCAGAAAAAGTAAAAGCCTTACCTCCTCCCACAAAGGATAAACTGAAGGGAAAAGATGAGATAGATTCTCCAACAGTACATTTGGGCCTGGACTCTGATTCAGAGAGTGAACTTGTCCTAGGTTTAGACCATTTGGGGCAAAAGGATCAAAAAAAATAAGAAGGAACCCAAAGAACAATCTCCCAAGCAGAATGAAAGAATCTGTAACATATTGACAAGAATATATAACCATGAAACAAAATGAAAATAAAGAAGTCTGCAAAAGATGAAGGTAGAATAGTAAGAGGTCTGGGAAAGTGTATGCACAGAAATACATACTGTTTCATCATTCAGAATTAGCAAAGTTGGGCTTTCATTTTGCCTGTGGGCTTCCTAGCAGTCTGAGCAAAAAGGGAAATACAGTCCCTTAAAAGATCTCACATTTTTCCAAAAAATAAAAAACATTCCAGCTGGAAAAAAAAAAGAATAAGATACATTATTGAGTCTCGACAGGTTCAGAGCTTGGCCAAGGATGCATAAATATGACCACTTAAATATACAATAAATGTAACTAAGTTCTGCGATGTAGGTAGAAGCAGCATCATCAGCTCTGGTGGGCTGGGCCTGGACAAAATGAGCACTGGTATCACTTATTATCATGATTAATAGACTGTGTCTTGAGATCCTGTGTATCAATTACAATGTACTGATAGTATTAAAAAAACCAAGGATCAAAGGAAGTCATTCAGACGTCTAGACAGTGAGTTACAGAAGTTAGGTTACCATTTCCCCAAGGGTGGGGGAAGTACCTAGAAGAATGTGAGTTAAAGATCATCAAAGAGAATGAATATAGTACACGAAAAAATTCATCAATTTGTCATTAAGGAGAGGAGACTGTGATATAAACATTATAAGAGAAGCACTATTATTGTCTAAATTAAATTCCCTCATTTTTTCTGGAGGCATTATGTCTGTATCAAATCTTTGTTCTGCTCTATGGCAAATTTTAAAATAAATTCTAATGAGCATTTGTGCGTTGCTTTACCTTGTACAAGTGGCTCTCTCTCACACTTTCTCATCATGTCTCACAATAATTCCGTGAGGTGGGTATGGGAAGTACTCTCACTTCACGGACAAGAAAGCTGAGTCTCAGGAAGGCCTAGTAGTAGTTAGTCCAAGTTAACAGGTCTAGTGCATAGTGAACCAAATCCTCATACCAAGTTAACCAGGTCTAGTGCATAGTGAACCAAATCCTCATACCACACTTCCTGCCCCATGGCCTGTGCTCTTCCCACACCACCACTCAAGTCCTCAAAAACTAGCTGGGCAAACAGCACAAGCACACTGTTGTGTGACAGGGTTTTGATCTAGCCTCTCTGTTTAAACTTCTTGACTCTCAAACAACCCAAAAATGAATGATAGGGAATTTCTAGTATAACCTCAGAAACTATAGCCTTGAAGGAGGCCCCCTGGAATAGCATTAAGAATCCATCAGGGAAGTCTTATCAAGCCAGACATCTCTTCTCTCTCATGAGGGTTTCAGGAGAGTAGCGCCCCTTCCTTCCTCCCCACCTTGTCCTCATCTTCCTGCTCAGCAACAATTCTGGATGCCATTGCCATTCTGGGGAATCGAGGAGGCTGACAAATGTGTTATTCTTCCCCCAAGCTGCTCATTACTTTATCAAACTTAATTTATGTAGCGAGTCTGTCTTGTGGAATGGTTCTTAGATGTATGCCTTTCCTGATATTCTCCAGGAAAGACAAAATGTAATTCACACGGTGCAAGAGATTGTTTTCATGAAGCCGCTGCATCTTCGAAGGACGACTCAAATGTGCTGCATCCTGAGAGTTAGGAGAGAACAATACAAACCAGTGACAAAGGGAACCATACAAATGTCCTTCCGGAGGCTTTCACTTATCAGTCAGTACCCACGTCCAGACACAATGCCTTTCATCACAGTAAAATGCATAATTCCCCCGTATAGCATATTGTTGGTGAGAACATTGCTCAAAGGTGTTTGGTATTGCTTACTTTTTGGTATGACATCTCCACACCGTCTTCCTCTGAGGAAAGTGTTGACCTCAGGTGATTTCTTCGAAACCAGTGCCCCGTAAAGCTGAGGCTCATTCATATGTAGGCTTTCCCGTAACCGCTCATGGTCCCACCTTCCGGCTGGCTCATCCTGAAGCCACCTGCAGTTTTCCTGAACCAATGCCTACTCGTAAGGACCTTCAGCAAACTATTTACAGACTGTGCTCACAAGGAGGCACCAAATCAAGCAGAATGATTAAGTGTGGAATGTATCTGAAGGTTGTGTGACCACAACAGGCAACATGATGAGAGCAAGGGGAAAACATCCCATGTTCCAATTCCTCGGTCATACAACCTCTCTGGCTTGTATTTTCATACATATAGGTCCCCATTGTATTTTATGCGTATAGAAAAGTATTTCACTTTGGACCTAGAGGCCCTCATTTCTCCCCCTTCCAGTCCCATCCTTCTCACGGCCATTCCCAGGGGCCACATGTAAACTAAGTGGGACTAGGTTATTTTAACTGCTATTTCCAAATTCATCACAGATTCCTGTGGAATTTCCCTCTGTTAGGCTCTGGTTAGTAAATGAGGTATCCTGGCTGCATCTGTTGAATCTCACTGAAGAGTGGGAACAGCTCATCACTGTTGGGTGGAAAATTGCTTATAGAAGCTAGAAAAACAGTTTAAAAGTCCAAGGATGAGATATTTTAACTTTTTTTTTTTTTTATGACTCATGCACTTGAATGGAATGAATAGCCTAAAAGCATGATGACTTACATAAGTAGATTGGCACTGGCTTTCCTATGACCAGGTTATCTCTCACCATAAGCTCTGTACAGCTCTAGTTTGATCACTTTGTAAGATGAACGTTCCATTAGCTAAAATCTCCAAGGGATCCACAGCAGCTTTTGTGTTTCTTTGTGGTGTGGAGGGAATGGGGAAGCTATCTCCGATAACACTAAATGCACTATTATAAGAAATAGGCAGGGTCTTGGGATGCCTGGGTGGCTCAGTAGGTTAAGTGTCTGCCTTCGGCTCAGGCCATGATCCCGGAGTCCTGGGATCGAGTCCCGCATCGGGCTCCTCGCTCAGCAGGGAGCCTGCTTCTCCCTCTGCCTGCCGCTCCCCTTGCTTGTGTGCCTGCTCTCTCTCTCTCTGACAAATAAATAAATAAAATGTTAAAAAAAAAAAAAGTAAAAGAAATAGGCAGGGGTGCCTGGCTGGCTTGGTGGGAGGAGCATGTGACTCTTGATCCCAGGGATGAGTTCTAGCCCCATGTTGGGTGTAGAGATTACTTAACTAAATAAATATTAAAAAATTGAAAAAAGAAATAGGCATTTGATAATTGTTTATTAATTTGTCTTTATTTTACTGAGGTTTCAGGGAGACCCTCTTTCTCTCCATCTGCTCCCCTCATCTTCCTTTTCAAAATTGTGTAGTAATGTTTTTATTTTCATTTTTTCATTTTTTTTTTAAAGATTTTTATTTATTTTTTTGACAGAGAGAGACAGTGAGAGAGGGAACACAAGCAGGGGGAGTGGGAGAGGGAGAAGCAGGCTTCCCTGCCGAGCAAGGAACCCGATGTGGGGCTCGATCCCAGGACCCCGGGATCATGACCCGAGCCGAAGGCAGACGCCAAACGGCTGAGCCACCCAGGCGCCCCAATTTTTTCATTTTTAAAAAGATTTATTCATTTATTTTAGACAGAGAGTGTGCGTGTTTGCAGGGGGTAGGGGCAGAGGGCGAGAATCTTCAAGCAGACTCCCCTCTGAGCACAGACCAGCCACAGGGCTGCATCTCAGGACCCATGAGCTCATGACCTGAGCCAAAAGCAAGAGTAGGATGCTCAACCGACTGAGCCACCCAGGCGCCCCTTTTGTTTTCATTTTTAAAACACACAAAAACATTGTGTTTGATATCATTTTTGTGTCATCATTTCTACAATCATACAACATTTTGAAATTATAAAGCATATATTTCTTGTCTCATGATATGAATCCACATGTGGCTCCTGTGAAATATTATCTGCTACAATTAAACTGTACTTAGCAAATGCCCATGTTTATATTTTACCCCAAAGGTTACTACTAGCTCTTGACCCTCACTTCAGGGTCATTTGTCAATGTTGCAGGGTGAAACTCTTTATAAAAAAAATTGCAAAAGTGCTCATGTGTTTGATTTCCTGTTGGTGGAATTACATAAAATATGCACTCTCCACTTCATTATCTTTCTGAAGTCTGTAATATTTTGGTTTTCAAATTACATATGACCCAAAGGGCTTCATGTAAGAGATTGTGGGGTCTTATACACAGACAGATGCATGTGTGTATACTTTATAGGACAGAAGGTTAAGCATTTCTAGGTGAAATAAACAGGTCTCTTTTTTGATTTCTTAGGTCTTTTGATTTGTTTATTTTCCTTTTGACTTAACTGTGGGTTGTAGTATGCTGTGTTTCTAGACATATTCGAATGAATAATCTCCTTATCAAGGAGCTTCTTCATGCCAAGTCAACAAAACTTTTTTGGAAAAACCACATAAGAATGGAAAGACCAACTAGTCCACATTTGGACTGTTGCACAATGCTCTCATCTCCAACACTTACAGAACTGCATTTCCAAAGTTACCTATTATGCCCGCATTGCCAAATCCAATGGCCATTATTCAATCCCAGTCTTTCCTCTTAGTATTTGACCTGGTTGATCACATCCTTCTTGAAACTTTATTTGGCAACCAGGACACCACACAATCCTGTTTTATTCCACTAGTTCATTTTGTTGCTGTTTCTATCTCCTTTGTTGGAATAACATTCTCTTAATCTGTAAATGTTGGAATGCCTCGAAGTTCACATCTCTAGATCAGTTCTTTTTCTGTGTTTATTCCTTATGTAGTCTAATTTCCAGGTCCCTAACTTTAAATCCTCATCCATATCTACAAACCCCCAAATATGCATATCTCCCTTAAACCTCTCTACTGATACCAACTTCCTCTACTTTGAGGTTTATTAGGCATCTCGAATTTACCATGTCTAGAAATTGAACTTCTGATTGCCCTTCTCTCCAAATCTAATCCATTCCCCAGTGTTCTCCCTCTCAGTATGTTTAATTTACTAACAATGCCCAACCAGCTCTTTTTTTTTTTTTTTTTTTTTTGCCCAACCAGCTCTTTGAGGGAGCGCTCGATTCACCGCAAAATGCACATAAGCAAATCATTGTACTTTTAACTTTGTAAATGTTCAGTCTTCATTTTGAGTCCCAATTCAGCATGAAGGCAAAAAATTGAACTCAGTCATCACCATTATAAAATTGTCTTAGTCAAATCAAATTTAAACTCAGGTGGTTAAGGATTTTTGCATATCCCTCTTTCTCGTAGGGTGGCCAATACGTTCAAGGGCTCATGTAGAATAATGACATTTTAGAAAACCCCTGAAACTGGATTGTCAGCAGATCTTCATGCAGATGTCCTCTGATAGGCGCTTGACTCCCCTTTGGTCCCTGGCAGCTCTATATATTGGCACCCGGGTCCCAGTTTTGTCGACACGTTCAGGATCTGTAAGTCCCTCCATCCACTCTGTGTCCTGTTTCTCTGAGGCGCGAGGCCCTTTACCGTCTCTCAGCCCCTCCGTGCCACCTTATTGGGAGATAGGGCAAAGCTAGGGAAACTTGCAGATACTGTTTGATGGGAAAGATTCTGGGTGCGGTAGGCTGTCTCAGGGCTGATCTCCTGTGCTGCCATTTCTCCTCTGTGTGCTATTTTCCAAACCATTCTTTGAAACACACACACACACACACACACACACACAGAATCTCTCCCCTGAGAAGTAAGAGGAGAAATTTCAGACCCCCTCTAAGAGATTCACACCATCTAACAATTCTGTACCCTTCTCTGACTCTTTCTTACTCTGGCTGAATTAACATTATCTTAATCTCCAGGTTAAGGAAATTTGTATATTCATGCATTCTATTTATTTGTAAATACATATTATAAACTATTTCAGGCATTTAAAATATAGGCTCTCCAGCTTGGTTGTGAAGCTATCCAGCTAGATATAAAGCCATCTGTACCAGTTTGAATAAGTTAGCAACAAACAATACCCAAATCTCAGTAGCTCAAAACAACAAAAGTTTATTTCTCTTTCACACCAAATGTTCTATATGGATTGGCAGGGATGGTGTTTCAGGGAGGTTATTCAGGACTCCACACCGATGGAGGCTTCATCTCGACATATGGGCTATTGTACCTTATGCAGAAAAATCAGTTTTCTTTCTTCCTTCCCATCCTTATACTTCTTGTCTCTGCATTTCCTAGAGTTGCAAATATAGTATTAAAATGTAGCAGTGCTGGTGGACATGGTTTCCTATTCCTCACTTCATATGCGATGGTCTGAGCCAGTCACCATTAAGTGTAAATTTTTGTTGTGGTTGATGATATTTTGGATAACTTTCTCCTTCTTTCTCTAAACTGTTGTTTAAACCTAAAATGTATTTCTTGATTATTTTAGAGATTTGTTTTTAATACCCAACACCAGGGGCGCCTGGGTGACTCAGTTGGTTAAGCGTCTTACTTTTGATTTCGGCTTGGGTTATAATCTCGGGTCGTGAGATGGAGCGCTGTGTTCGAGCTCTGTGCTGAGCATAGAGTGTGCTTGAGATTCTTTCTCCCTCTCCCTCTGCCCCTCCCCCCACTTGCTCTCTCAATCAATGAATCAGTCTTTTTAAAAAACACCCAACATCAAATTGATGGTACTTGAAAGGGAGCAGAATATGTAACCCCAAAAATATGCCACTTGGGCGTATGAATTATTTTGAACTGAAGGTAATCAGAACCCAGCGGACAAGAAACAACTCACTGAATTTCCGTTACTGACCTAGAAAAGTTTAGACAGGGGGCCTGGCTCAGAGAGAGAGTTATTACCAGAGAGAACTTTTATCTGAATGACCCATCCATATGGTAGGTATAGGGGCCACGGGCAGGCTGCCCCAAAATGGGCCACTTTGGCATCAAGATTATTTTGAGTTAAAAGTCATCAAAACCCAGCAGATATAGGAAAAGCTCTCTGCCTCCCTCTCAACTACCAAAATTTGCATGGACAAGGAGAGCCTGTACCGGGAAGAGAGCTATTAACAGAGACTCCTCTGTTCTTAAGACCCTTATCTACCTAACAGGGCAATCTTTGTTATTCAAACATCCCCTTTCACCTTCTTGCTGATGGTCTTTCTCCCCTTTGTATCCTCAGACCCTATCCCTCTCCTTAGCTTAAGCTTCGTGTTGCCTCACCGTCTCTGGAATTTCCATGTTTATGTGGAGTCCCCATACCAAGGCCTATTAAATTTGATTTTCTCCTGTGAATCTGTCTGACGTCAATATGATTCTGAGTGCAGCTAGAAGGAGCATAGGGCAGAGGAAGGTCTTCTTCCCCGACGCAGGACAAATACCTAATTACCAAACATGTGTTCCTCTTACTATCCTATGAATTACCCTCCCCTTTGAAGCGCCTATTCCATCCCTTGGCTCAGGATGGCATGTAAGCCTCAGCTGCCCGATTGGCCATGGATCTCATATTTTTATGGAGCTCCCCTATGTATGAAATTAAATTTGCCTTTCTTCTGTTAATTTATCTTATGTCAATTTAACTATTAGACCAGCCACAGGAACCTCAATGGGTAAAAGAAAATTTTTCTTCCCCTATGTAGTAAAACAGTTTTAATCTTTGCCTCAGCATTTTGCTATATGTTGCTATTCCTCTGGGGTAAGAAACACAAAATGCCTCAACCTCCTAGTCTTGTTTTAATGGGGAAGGATCGTGTGGTTCAAATAAAAAGAATGGCCAGAAATGGCAGAAAAATCAGTTATTATCCCAAGATTTTATCACCCAACATGGCACTTTATGGGATTAGTTTTTTTTTATTCAAAATGGCATTGCTAGCATTCATTCTTGTTGCCTACGGCTGCTTTTCAGTTATTTATATGTTCTATTTATCCGTTCTGCTGCCAGTAGTCGTTTTCAGTTTTTTATGACTAAGGGTTTCTATGAACATTCCTGTACATATCTTGTGATGGTAGTGGTGATGGTGGAGGTGGAGGAACTGAGCCATCAGGTGACCTAACTCAACTGTGGCTTTCTTTTAGGTGTATGACTAGCAGGGAAATTGCTGGCCTATATGGTATATGAATGTTCATCTTTGCAAGATATTGGCAGCTGCTTTCCAAAGTGCTAGTAGTAATCAGTACTTCTTCTAGCAATGTCTGAGCGATCACAGTAATCCAGATCTTCTCCGATACTTAGTATTATCACATTTCGTACTTTCACCAATAAAATGGTTGCAAAATGGCATGTCATTCTGGTATTGACTTGCATTGCCTTGCTCACTAATGCAGCTGACCACTTCGTCACAAGTTTTCCTCTCTAGATGCTTCTTCCTCAGTGAAATACCTGTTCATGTCTTTATATCGTCTATTAGATTATTTGCCCTTTAAAAAAAAAAAAGTTTTATTTATTTAAATAATCTCTACTCCCAGCATGGGGCTTGAATTCATAACCCCAAGATCAAGAGTTGTGTACTCTTCTGACTGAGTCACCCAGGCGCCCCTGCCCTTTTTTTCAAAGAAGAAAAATTGGGAGGCCTGGGTGGCTCAGTGGGTTAAGCACCTGCCTTCGGCTCAGGTCATGATTCCAGGGTCCTGGGATTGAGCCCTGCATCGGGCTCCCTGCTCAGCGGGGAGTCTGCTTCTCATTCTCCCTCTACCACTCCCCCAGCTTGTGCTCTCGCTCTCTCTCTTTCTCTGTCAAATAAATAAATAAAATCTTAAAAAAAAAAAATGAAATTGAAAAAGTTGAGGACTCTTCAAAAAAGGAAGACATCTGTTAAGGTCAAGCAGAAAGATCTGGGGGCACCTGGGTGGCTCAGTCGTTAAGCATCTGCCTTCTGCTCAGGTCATGATCCCAGGGTCCTGGGATCAAGCCCCGCATCGGGCTCCCT
The DNA here is from genome assembly GCF_964656455.1 of Halichoerus grypus. Taxonomy (NCBI): domain Eukaryota; kingdom Metazoa; phylum Chordata; class Mammalia; order Carnivora; family Phocidae; genus Halichoerus; species Halichoerus grypus. The sequence continues at coordinate 100,643,695 of NC_135727.1, read as the reverse complement.
GGTCAGCGGGGAGCCTGCTTCTCCCTTTCCCACTCCCCCTGCTTGTGTTCCCTCTCTTACTGTCTCTCTCTCTGTCAAATAAATAAATAAAATCTTAAAAAAGAAATCTCGATTTCAAAGAATAAATAGTCCCTTTAGCTTCAGTAGCTGTTAGTCAAGTGATGCTAAGCTGACCTGTGGCTTAAAGATTAATTCCATACTAATTTAGATTGAGGTTTTTTTTTTGTTTTTCAAAGAATTTACTCTCAACTTTTAGTTCCTGAGTCCAAATCTGAAACCTTTGCTTGATGTTAAGAGGACAGAGTGGCTGGAAAGTTATTTTGCTACTGAGGTAGAGAGGCCAAGGCTGGGCAAAACTGGGAGATAGGCTCCATGCTAGATGCTACCAGTCAATCTCCATTTCTGGGTTTCTCATTCCTTCTGTTATCACCTTCAGGAAACTTAATAAAGGACAATTGACACAGATGTGGACAAAGTTAAGAAAAATATGAAGGTGAGTTGTTTTTTAAATATCCTAATAGGGATCTGCTTGAAGGTTTGACTCCAGAATTATCTAACAGAAATATCATGATCTCTGGTTTGCTTCTTCTTTGGTTTATTTTGCTTGATTTATATACATCCTGCCTCAGAATTTTACTGTGAAGTTTTCAATTTCCATTATTACAAGTCAGAGAGAGAATGTAGATGAAAATAAGTCCTCAGTGAATAAGTAAATCTGATTTCTAAAATTTTCCTCTGAACAAAGTGTCATGCTGCTCTTATAAAAATTAAATATAACACACATGTTTATGGAGGAGTTTGAGTCTCAGTAGAAGTCTAAAATAGTGGGTGTATATGTTTGAAGAAAGCAAATAAGCAAATATCCAACAGAAGGGAAAAGATGGATATAAAACACAGAAGTAGATTTTATGTTACTATTTCATCTTTTTGAATTCTGCAAATTTAGTAATATCCAGTGGACAAAAGGAGGATAGAAAAGAAACTGGAATCTCAGAAGGAAATAAAATAACTTCCAGCCAAAGATGATAAAATCAGTATTTATCAAGCAAACAAGATCATAAAAACTTAAATGGTTTCCTTTCCTACTCAATCAGAAAAGGGTGTATTGATATTTGCTTTAGGTAGTAGAAGAAAAATAAAGTTGAAATTGTGGGAGGGAGAATCCTTGATTTTTCATCAGCTAATGGGGTATTTCTTTTTTTATTAATTAAATTAATAATATTAATATTAATAATAGTATTAATATTTTATTTATTTATTAGAGAGAGCATGTGAGGCAGGGAGCAGAGGGAGAGGGACAAGGAGAGCACGGAGCCTGAGGCCAGGCTTGACATGGGTGGGGCTCAAAAGGGCAGGGCTCGATCTCAGGACCCTGAGATCATGACCTGAGCCAAAGTCAGCCACTTAATCTTCTGAGCCACCCAGATGCCCCAGCTAATGGGATATTTCTTTTTTTTTTTTAAGATTTTATTTATTTATTTGAGAGAGAGACAATGAGAGAGAGAGCACATGACAGGGGGAGGGTCAGAGGGAGAAGCAGGCTCCCTGCCGAGCAGGGAGCCCGATGCGGGACTCGATCCCGGGACTCCACGATCATGACCTGAGCCGAAGGCAGTCGCTTAACCAACTGAGCCACCCAGGCACCCCTAATGGGATATTTCTTTTTTTTATAATTTTTTTTAATGTTTTATTTATTTATTCATGAGAGTCAGAGAGAGAGAGAGAGGCAGAGGCAGAGGGAGAAGCAGGCTCCCTGCCTAGCAGGGAGCCCAATGCGGGACTCTATCCCAGGACCCTGGGATCATGACCTGAGCCGAAGGCAGACGCTTAACCATCTGAGCCACCCAGGCGCCCCTAATGGGATATTTCTAAGAACAAGAGAGGGCAAGTCAGGGCAATAGAGTATATATAGGTTATAGATATATAGAAAGATTTTTAGATAGATAAATCTATAAATAGTTACAGATGTGTGTGAATTTTTGATTTATAATAAATATATATTTGGTCTTTGTCCAGTTTCTGGCATAGGGCTCCTAAAACCCTTGGAATTTTCTTTTTCTTTTTTTTTTAAAGATTTTATTTATTTACTTGTCAGAGAGAGAGAGCACAAGCAGGGGGAGCGGCAGGCAGAGGGAGAAGCAGGCTCCCCGATGAGCAAGGAGCCCGATGTGTGACTCGACCCCAGGACCCTGGGGTCATGACCTGAGCTGAAGGCAGATGCTCAACCAACTGAGCCACCCAGGCGTCCCAACCCTTGGAATTTTCTAAGTGATGAGAGCAATAAAAATGTTTTTTGTTATTTAAAACAAGGCCCCTTTCAACCATACTTGAGTTTATGTTAATGAGGTGACTTTTGGAAGCATCTAAGGATGGGGGCTGGTTGCCAGGGGAACCAACCACCTGATTAGAGGGTTGGACCTTTTAGTCCTACCCTCTGATTTCCTGGGAGGGGAGAGGGACTGGAGATTGAATCAGTCACCAGTGGCCAATAATTTAACCACTCTTGCTTATGTAATGAAGCCTCCATAAAATCCCAAAGGACGGGGTTCAGGGAGCTTCTGGGTTAGTGAACATATTGAGATTTGGGGAGAGTCGTGCTCCTGGAAAGGGCATAGAGGCTTTGGCCCTTTCCTCATACTTTGCCCTGTGCATCTCTTCCATCTGGATATTCCTGAGGTATATCTTTTTATAATGAACTGGGAATCTAGTAAGTACAGTTGACCCTTGAACAACATGGGTTTAAACTGTGTGGGTCCGGGCCGCCTGGGTGGCTCAGTCAGTTGAGTGTCTGCCCTTGGCTCAGGTCATGATCCCAGAGTCCTGGGATCAAGCCCAACATCGGGCTCCCTGCTTAATGGGGAGTCTGCTTCTCCCTCTCCCCTCTGCTCCTGCCCCTTGCTGTGCTCTCTCTTTCCCTCTCTCAAATAAATAAATAAAATCTTAAAAAAAAAAACCCTGTGTGGGACCACTTACATGAAGATTTTTTTTGATACATACAGTACAGTACTGTAGATGTCTTTTCTCTTCCTTATGATTTTCCTAATAACATTTTATTTTCTCTAGCTTACTTTATTAGAACAAGACAATATGTAACACATATAACATACAGAATATGTGTTAATGAAGTGTTTATGTTATTGGTAAGGCTTCCAGTCAGCAGTAGGCTATTAATAATAAGGTTTTGGGGAGTCAAAAGTTATGTGGGGATTTTCAACTGTGTGGAGGGTCAGTGCCCCTAACCCCTGCATTATTCAAGGGTCAACTGTAAAATATTTCTAAGTTCTGTGAGTTGCTCTAGCAAATTAATCCAACCCAAGATGGGGGTCATTGGAACTTCTAACCTATATCTAGTTGATCTGAAACGTAAGTGATAACCTGGGTTTATGATTGGCATCTGAAGTTAAGGTGGAGGCAACCATGTAGGACAGCCCTTAACCTGTGGAATCTGATGCTATCTCCTGATAGTGTCAAAATTAAGTTGAATTGTAGGACACCCAGCTGATGTTAGAATTAATTGCTTGTTGGTATAGAGGGAATTCACCCCCCACATTGTAGTTGGGCAAGCAGAACCCAAATAGCTTGTTTGAAAAATGTGAGAAAATGGAAAATTATACTGGTACATGTACAAAACCAACTGGTAGATGTACAAAAAAATAAATTTGGTAAGCAACTGGTAGATGTACAAAACCAACTGGTAGATAAACAAAAAAATAAATTTGGTAATCATCATGATCAAAATTAATCCAGGCGAGAATCATCAACAAACTCTAAAACTAGTGAGTGAAAATCTACAGTGCAATAAGGTAGTGACATCATTTGAAAGAATCTTCCTCAAAAGAGGAAGAAAAGTATAACAGTAATGGAGAACCCTGGAAGGTAACATTTTAACCAAGGGATCAAAAGTAAATTACCAGTCATAAGCTTCTGATACAATGCACCAAAAAAAGACACATATCACTACTGTAATCTTCCTGAAAAAAAATGCATATCATGATCTAATGATGAGGAAAGAAGTGATAGAAGTTCTACACAATAACTGGACTGTATTCACTAAAAATATCAATGTCATAAAATCAGAAACTGCTTTTTGAAATGTGTACAATTTTGTACTGCAGATGGTAGAGTCTTACTCCAGAACCCTAGGAAGCTGTGTTATGAGTCATTCACTGGGGCTTGCCATAAACTCTAAATGGTGTCTTTTAGAGAGAGACAAACCAAGAAACAGACTCTTAATGATAGAGAACAAACTGATGGTTACCAGAGGGGAGGTGGGTGGGGGGATGGGTGACATAGGTGATGGGGAGTGAGGGGTGCACTTGTTGTGATAAGCACCAGGTGATGTATGGAAGCGTTGAATCATTATATAGCACACCTGAAACTAATATTACACTGTGTGTTAACTAACTGGAATTAAAAACCTAAAAAGAAAAAAAATAGATTGTGAGAGGTGCCTGGCTGGCTCAGTTGGTAGAGCATGCGACTCTTGATCTTGGGGTCGTGAGTTCATGTCCCAAATTGGGATTGGAGCCAACTTTAAAAAATAAATAAATAAATTGTGTCTTTTGTCCACTTTGGTACCTATAGTAATATAGAGTCTCCCAGATGATATGGGACAAGCAGTAGGAACAGTTGCATTGCAGCCTCTTCCTGATGCAGAGCTCTGGGCACTACTCAAAGCTGAGACCATTTTATGTCACTCAGTATAAGGGGCTATACCCATATGGCCAGTTATGGGTTATGCTTTGTGCCAAACCCCAGAGGGCTTCCTAGGAATTGTGCTTTTTTCTTTGTGGAGGAATGCTGGAGATGCAATAATGTGCCCTTTACTGTGGAGGAAATGTGCTGGCATGTCTCAGACCACTGGACTCTTAACATTTTTACCAGTGTTGTGGGCCCCTCTCTTTGGAATGCATGCACCTTACCAAGACTTTGAACATTTTTGCTGCTTCTTACTGGTCTAGTTAGCAAGCTATAGTCAATATGTTGGAAATTTTCGATGTTCTGCAGAATGTCCAGACAGTTCAGGTGTCTTCAGAGAATATTATATCAGAGGGCAGGGGACTTACTATAGACCTAGGACAGGACTATAAACATATATTGCTATCTCCTCCCAGTAAATGCAAACTATTTATAATCATCCCTTTTGACAGAAACAGCAAAATTTGCATTTGCCAGATCAATAACTGTTTACCATGTACTTTGGTGGTATTGATCTGCTCTAGCAGAAACACCACACCGGGTACAGCAGCTGCAGTTGGGGATAGTAACTGTTTGAGTCTGCAGTAGTCCACTAATACAATACGGAATGTGTTTGGATTTTGAAAGTGTGAGACTAATAAATTAAAAGGAGATATGATGGTGACCACCAATGCTGCATTCTTTAGGTGCTGCTACCCTTGGAATGTAGGACTGATTTTTCTTTACTGTCTTGGTTGAAAAAGGGGGTAGTTTCTAAAGTTTTTACTTGGCCTTCCACTTTATCATAACTCTTACCCTACAGGCCAAGGAATCAACGTGAGATTCTGCCAACTACCAACATTATCTATTCTATTGAATATTTTGCCCCATGTACCCAAAGGATTAACTGTGAGATGGAGCTGGGCCAGAACTCCATTCATTCATTAATTCACTCATTCATTCATACATTCACAGTAAACTCTATACCCAACATGGGCCTTGAACTTATGACCCCAAGATCAAGAGTCACATACTCTACCGACTGAGCCAACCAGGTGCCCTAGGACTCCATCTATCACTTGGTCATTAAATGTCCTAACTCTGACAGGGGTCCATGTGATACTTTGAATTTTTGGATTCCAGCATCAGTTTGGACCCTGTGTCCAATAGTCCTTGAGATGTTTGTATATTTATGTAGCCCAGGGAATAGCTACTTAAGTAAATGATCATAGTTTTAATTGGGAAAGCACCAAAAGAATAATTGCATACACTTCTCATTATTTTGAAGGGTCCTGCTTTCTGGGGACCAGGCCTCTCCTTCAATCCAAGAGTTCTGGGTGTTAAAACTGGCTCAGTCCTGGAAACTGAGCAGGGGATGGTAATTTACGTTAGGTGGTAAGTCTCCTGATTATCTATTCTTGATTTCTTTTGATTGTACTGATTGAACGGAACCCTTGTCAGAGGCCTATATATTTGGCTCTGAGAGAGAGATTGTATTCTGCTAATCACCTTCATAACCTTCTACAGGTCAGACTTCCCTGGCTGTCACTTTGGTTTTTTTTGCTCAAATTAATAATTTCATCTGTCTGACTCCTGATCATTACATACTGCCACCTGTTTATTGTTTTAAGTTCCTACCACCTGCCTTGCTATCATGAGCCCAACTCTGTAATAGTGTATCTTATCTAAGCCCCTACCTACAGAGGAGAACAGCCACTAAAATTTTTAAGTATGATTGTCCATATCACAAGCATACTTTTACCATTTGGTATAAGACGTATCCTCTGGGCCCTACTGTAAAGCATATTCATCATGGTGGATTTTCTGATGTTGCTTAGTGTAATAGAATGGTCTAGTATGCTATGAACAGTCTATGAGCTTTTTTAAAAAATTGTTTATGAGGATTTTAATACCTCCCCCCACTGTCTGCAGTGTTGTCTGGTTTTTCTATCTCAATTAGAAAGACCATTGCTTTTCCCATGCTTCATTATATTCATACAATAGCTGTAGGTCCTTGTCAAGGTGTTAAATCCTGTATCCCAGAAGAGCTCTCACAAATCAATAAACATTCCATTTTCTAATATCAGGGAGCAAGAATTTCTGTCCCCTTCAGGAGTTCTTCTAGCTAGACTAAGAATCAAATTGACATGAAATAGATTAATAGGAAAAAATAAAATTTAATACAAACGGAGAATGCACACAGACATGGAAATCCCAAAGACAGGCAAAATGAGGTATATATGTCATCCTCAACTAAGGAGAAGCAGGTCTGGGACTTCAGAGGAAGGGAATATAATTCACAAGGTAATAAGAAGAGCAGATGTTTGGTAATTAGATGTTTACCCTGCCATACAGATGGGTCACTCAGATAAACTCTATCTCTGCTAATAACCCTTATTCTGGGAAAGACCCCCAATTTAGATTCTTCTGTATAGTTAAGGGAGGGGCAAAATTTGTCTTGTGTTGGTAGGGTCTTGATTACCTTCAGTTCAGAATGATCTTCATGCCAAAGTGGTCCATCTTGGGGCTGCCTGCCCTCGGCCCCTACACTAACTTTATGTTCTGCCCATAGTTGATCCAGTGCTCTCTGATTGCAGTCCTATATTAACTTTTACAGCTCTTGGTGGTGTATGTTGACTAGAAACTTCAGATTTTTTATAACAAAGTCTTTTCCTTCTTTATCGGACCTAGTATGTCTCTTAGTACGTTATGTTGTAAATTAAACCTAGTTGTGGCTTAGTATCCAGGAGAAAAGATAGGAGTAGTTTCTGGGGAGGAGGATGCATGTTGCCCTGTAGAGTGAAAACTTTGACATCATCTTCAAACAAGGGAATAGGGCTAGCCATTAATAGATAAGAGTGGGCCACTTCTATAGACTCAGAGAATTCAGGGAAATTTGGAGATTCAAGAATTTGAGAGTGTATTAACCCAGGTGTCTCTAGGTTAAACGTTTCTATTTTCTAATATTTTATGTAGGATTTTTGTGTATGTGTTTATGAGAGAGACTGACCCATATTTTTTCTTTATTGTGATGCCTTTTTCATTTTTTAAAAAGATTTTATTTATATAAGAGAGAAAGAGAGAGAGAACACAAGCAGGGGGAGGGGCAGAGGGAAAGGGAGAAGCAGATTCTCCATTGAGCAGGGAGCCTGACACAGGGCTCTATCCCAGGACCCAGAGATCATGACCTGAGCCGAAGGCAGTTGCTTAACTGACTGAGCCACCCAAGTACCCTTGTAATGCCTTTTTCATTTTTGGCATTAAGGTTATACTACACTAATAAAAGACTTGGAAAATGTTCCCAACTTTTTTATAGTATTGCTGTTATTTTTTCCATAAATATTTGGTAGAATTCATGGGTAAAACATCTGGGGCTAGACGGTACCTTCTGGGGGTGGAGGTGGAAGTGAGGAGATGTTAAATTACAAATTCAATTTATTTAAAAGATAAGATTATTTGGGTTTTCTATTTCTTCTTTTATCACTTTTGGTAATTGGTGTTTCTCTATGATTTTTAAATTTTAATATAAATTTTTAAATATATTGCTAAAAAGCTATTTGTAATGTCTTTTTATATGTTTTTAATGCCTTCAAGGTTTGTATTGATGTTCCTTTCTTTTTTATCTCTGATATTGGTAATTTTGTCTCCTATCATGACAAAACATGCTTACTGTTCATTAATTAATGTCAGATATTCCAAAAGATGAATTTTTCCTTTTATTCTCCATTATATGCTTGTTTTCTATTTAGCTAAATTCTATCTCTATAGTACTACTTGTGAAATAATATTTTTCTTCTTTTTTAAGTGTTGTTTTTTTTTTTTTTAAATATTTTATTTATTTATCTGACAGAGAGAGACACAGCAAGAGAGGGAACACAAGCAGGGGGGTGGGAGAGGGAGAAGCAGGGTTCCTGCCGAGCAGGGAGCCTGATGCGGGGCTCGATCCCAGGACCCTGGGACCATGACCTGAGCTGAAGGCAGCCGCTTAACTGACTGAGCCACCCAGGTGCCCCTTCTTTTTTAAGTTTATATACATATTTTTAGTAATCTTTACACCCAATATGGGGCTTGAACTCATGACCCCAAGATCAAGAGTCACATGCTCTTCCAACTGAGCCAACCAGGTGCCCCAATAATATAATAATATATGTTTTCTTATCTTTTTAAGATTTTATTTATTTATTTGAGAGAGTGAGTGAGAGAGCACAAGGAGGGGGAGCGGCAGAGGGAGAGGAAGAAGCAGGCTTCCCGCTGAGCAGGGAGCCCAACACAGGGCTCGATCCCAGGACCCTGGGATCATGACCTGAGCCGAAGGCAGACACTTAACCGACTGAGCCACCCAGGCGCCCCTCTTATCTTCTAGTGTCTATTAAACAATATAATCTTTGAGATAGAGTCCTTCCCTGTTTGTAATATATTTCAAGCACTGATAATAATATATGTTTTAATCCTTTGTTCATGTTTCTTACAAGTTTTCTAAGTAGCTGTATATACATATGTGCCGTAGCAGGGTAGTGAGCATCTATCGTAGAGCTAGAAAATCCTCAGTTTGGACTCTAACTGGATTTCTTTTTTTTTTTTTAAGATTTTATTTATTTATTTGAGAGAGAGAGCAGGATTGGGGAGGGACAGAAGGGGAGGGAGAAAGAATCTGAAGTAGACTCCACTGATAAGTTTCTAGAGATTTAGTCATCTTGGTACAGAATGAGAAGCACCATTATAAATGTAAATGTCTCTTACTAAAGGATAACTTCTACTCATTTTAAAATTTTTATTAAGTAAGCTCTATGTCCAACGTGGGACTTGAACTTGTAACCCTGAGATCAAGAGCCCCATGCTCTACTGACTGAGCCATCCAGGCGCCCCTCTACTCAGTTTTTAGAGCTCCCTCTATGTCTGCTCTTTCTTAAAAATAATCAGCCTGAAATAATCCTTATGCCACAGAGACCTATTTTGTGGACAAATTCAGCTCCCCTTCAATAGAAATTGAAATGCAGAAGTTAATAGCCCTTACAAGGTAATATGTAAATTAGCAATTCAACAAGACTATAATTCAGACTTCCTAACTCGTTGTTGAGATAAAATATTCCCACTGGAAAATTATTTATTAAAGAAGAAAAAAGCAATTAGCCATTTTTAGTGTGCTTGGAAGCTATATAGCGGTTAGTTTTCACCTTTAAATATTTCTCGTAAAACTAATATTTTTTTCCCTGTTTACACATCATTTTGCCAAAGCCAGACTTGCTTTTTTACATTGCATTGATCTTTAATCCATTTACCCCTTGATTTCAGCTATAAAATTATCTAGGTCATGATGATCCATTCCATTAAGCAAAACACAAGTGCCCTACAAAAAAATTAAATAAGAAAGTCAAATTCATGAGCATCACCCAAGTCAAGTTGCATTTCTCTTTGGCAAAATTACATTTGCAGTTGTCCACATCAATATGCCCCTTCTTTAGCTGCTAGGCATTATTTTAGGAAGGACATGTTTTGATCCTAAAATACATTAGAAGGGTAAGAAAAGAGTAATATCAGTGTTTTGCTGCCTGGATTTTACATTTTGTGTTAGGGATTTTTTTTTTTTTTAAGATTTTATTTATTACTTATTTGAGAGTGAGAGTGTGAACATGGGGGGGCAGGGAAGGGCAGAGGGAGAGGGAGAAGAAGACTCCCCTCCAAGCAGGGAGCCCTGTGAGGCCCATCCTAGCACCCTGAGATCATGACCTGAGCCACCCATGCGGCCCTGTATTAGGGATTCTTTTTTTTTAAGATTTTACTTATTTATTTGACAGAGAGAGAGAGAGATAGCGAGAGCAGGAACACAAGCGGGGGGGGGGGGGTGGCGGGAGAAGCAGGCTTCCAGCCGAGCAGGGAGCCAGATGCGGGGCTCGATCCCAGGACCCTGGGATCACGACCTGAGCCAAAGGATCACGACCTGCACCCCTGTATTAGGGATTCTATAAATGTTTGATTGAGGGGCACCTGGGTGGCTCAGTCGGTTAAGCATCTGCCTTGGGCTCATGTGGTGATTCCAGGGTCCTGGGATCAAGTCCCACATCCAGCTTCCTGCTCAGTGGGGAATCTGTTTCTCTCTCTCCCTCTGCCCCTCCCCATTGCTTGTCCTCTCTCTCTCTCTCAAATAGTAAATAAATAAAATCTTTAAAAAAAAATGATTGAGTTATAAATTTTAACATAGTATTAAAATATTTTTAAATGGTAATGAAAACAAAATACATTAATTCAAATGTATTAAAATTTTAATGCATTGGATTCTGTCATATCTTGTGCTGACATAATAACTGATTTTTGGTTCATACCTTAGACTCTCTTATTTTTTGTAATTGTGTATTGATTATGAAGTTTTTAGATTTCCAGTTCTTTTTAATAGGAAGGGAGGGAAGCCGGAGAAAATAAAGATAGCATGATTATATACAGGGGAGTGCAGAATAATTCCTTAATGGAAAATAGAAAAGCTTGGGGCGCCTGGGTGGCTCAGTCGTTGAATGTGTGCCTTTGGCTCAGGTCATGATCCCAGGGTCTTGGGATCGAGCCCTGTGTTGGGCTCCCTGCTCAGCGGGAAGCCTGCTTCTCCCTCTCCCACTCCGCCTGCTTGTGTTCCCTCTCTCACTGTGTCTCTCTGTCAAATAAATAAATAAATAAAATAAAAATCTTAAAAAAAAAAAGAAAATAGAAAAGCTCTAACCAGAGAAAGTAGATATGAATGCTGACCATGAAAATATCACTTATAACTACTACAAATTAATAACAGAAAAAAAAATTACTTGGGGCCTTCAGTATAACCTTATAGAAGATCATTTTGGTTGTCCGTGAACCAGGACATTAAGAACTTTTGGGAAGGGGCACCTGGCTGGTTCAGTTGGTAGAGCATGTGGCTCTTGATCTTGGGGGTGTAAGTTTGAGCCCCATGTTGGGTGTAGACATTACTTACAAATAAGTAAAAATCTTTTAAGTAAAAATAAGTAAAAAAAAATTTTTTAAAGATTTTATTTATTTATTTGACAGAGAGAGACAAAGCAAGAGAGGGAACACAAGTCATTTACTACTGTCTAGTAAAACATTAGCCAGGAGACCCTTCAGATGTAAGTTAGTGGGCCATATGTTTGGAGGACGATTGGTAACATGTACCTTGGGGGGGTGATGGGTAAGAGATAAAGGGAGTTTCCAAAGGGATTTTTTTTTTTTTTAAGATTTTATTTATTTATTTGACAGAGAGAGACACAGTGAGAGAGGGAATACAAGCAGGGGGAGTGGGAGAGGGAGAAGCAGGCTCCCTGCGGAGCAGGGGTTCGATCCCAGGACCCTGGGATCATGACCTGAGCCCAAGGCAGATGCTTAACGACTGAGCCACACAGGCGCCCCCCAAAGGGATTTTTATATGTTAAAGGAGACTGAAAGGATCCTGGAGGTCAAGCTAAGGTTGCCTTTTGCCTCTAGCAAAGTATTAATATTAAGGCAGTTGAGTTCCTTGAGGAAGGTCACTCTGCCTGTCTCAAGTATTTGTCAATGGGCTGCAAGTTGTAAGGAGATTTAATTTTTCTACATTTCTTTTGCCTTTGTTCTCCACATTGATGTAGGAAAGAATGTTAGGGTTCGAAGCCGACGGACATCTTGACACCATCTTTGGTGCAAAAAAGGTGATTTTATTAAAGTTTGGGAACAGGACCTGTGGGCAGAAAGAGTGGCACTGGTTTCATGAAGAGTGGCCCATTATGTACCCTCAAGTTGGGAGGGGGTTAGGGATAGCGTAAGTCTCTAAGGAATTTTGGAAACAAGGTTTCCAGGACCTTGAGGGGGCTAGCCATTGTTGGGAAAAGGTCATTTATTACGGTCTAATAAACCTTAGTTATGAGACCCTTCAGATGTATATCGGTGGGCCATATGCTTGGTGGGTTTAGAGATAAAGGAAGTTTCCAAAGGAATTTTTTTTTTTTTCCAAAGGAATTTTTATACATTAAAGTAGACTTACAGGATCCTGGGGGTGGGGGGGGGTGGGGTTCAGACTAGGATTGCCTTTTGCCCTTAGCAAAGTATTAACATGGAGATAGTTGAGTCCCTAGAGGAAGGTCACTCTGCCTGTCTCAAGGACTTGTCAGTGGGCTGTAGGTAGTAAGGAAATTTAATAATTTTTCTTCTGCCTTTGTTTCCCACATCACACATCATAGAGCAAAAGCTCTCAGTGCCTCTGCTCTGAGAGGCATGTAGAAATGTGAGAGATCCATGGAAAATTGTTTCCCAACAGGTGGCTGTGCCATCAGTCGTTCATGAATGTGCACAGATTGTTCCAAATGATCTTGCCCTGAAGGACACCTTCTCGACTTTGCTGGGCCAGAAGAGGGGATGTGACAGCTGGCCCTTGCTTTCGGGAGCACTCATCTAAAAATGATGAGCCTTAAATCCTACACGTTACCTCCCAAGCCCTCACAAAACCCCTCACAAAATTTGCAATGTCCATGCCCCTCATGTCTACAGATTCCTCATTCTGCACCAGTAAGAACAAGAAAAGGAGAAGAGGAAGGATTTTACGATAGTCTTTTTATTGTCCAGTGGTTTTAGGGACTTCCTTCCAGGACTTCATCTGGCTTCAAAGATGAAGCTGGGGTTTGCCACATGGAGTCCCGCATCGGGCAACTTTCAGGAAGAGGGAGAGAAATGACCCCCTTCTCTGCCCGAGGGGTCTGGGGTGACAGGGTGTGAGACCATGAAGTCAGATAACCATCACATCAGCCACCGTCCCTTCTTACTGGGTTGAACCTTGGGTTTACCCAGTTAGAGCCTTTTCCTGGGCCCTTATCTGTGCAGGGAGGTAGCAGAGGCAGCACCATCATGAGCACGGTCTCCTCAGAATAGCTAGGAAATCAGCCCCCACTACGATCAACAACAGCCAGATGTGCCTTGGTAAGACGTGCAACAGATCAGAATCGGAGGGAATTCAGGGTTCGAAATAAATATGCCATCCTTAAGATAGTAGTTTATAAAGAAGTATCCAACCTACTTTCTGATTTCTGGTTCAATGGGAATTCCTAACTATTTGCCCCCTGCCTAAGGGGCAATTAGCATGTTTAAGACCCTGTCATTTTCCTACTTAATTACTGAGAATTCACATGCATAAAAGGCTACTTGGTGCCTGATGGCATTTTTAGTTCCTAAGAACTCTGTGCTTGTCAATATAAAATATTAACAAACGAGGAAATATTTTATTTGATTTTTATCTTTTAACAGAGTATATCATCAAGCAAGGATTTAGCTGAAAGTTCTCTGTCTTCTCTACTTTGTCACTATCCCTCAGTGAGGGCATACTTAAATTTTCCTTGCAGCATGAAAAGCAGACAGGGATATTGAAACTCTGGAGGAGATACTTCTACACCAAGTGGTGTTAGTTTTTCATTTAAATTAGCTGTGGCATTTTAGGCAGAAGCTAGGTAAGTTCTGATTTGACTAATTTCTAAAAGATTTTGTCTTAAATGGCAAGCAAGACCTTTGAAGATGTGGGGAAGGAAAAATAATTTTCCCTCTACCTTTCTAGATTCTTGGCTAAGACACTTTTGTAGTAAAAGGTAGAGTAACAGAAGAAAAACACACACAAGTTTAATAACATGTACACCTCTTGTATACATGGGAGAGATCCAGGAAAACTGAGTAACCCCCAGAAATGGCCCAAACCACTACCTTAAATAATATCTCCAACTAAAGACAAAGAAGATGATGGGAGGATGGGGGAGTCCTGGAGTGGGAGGTCACCAGGAAAAGCACTGTAAACAAGGGTAAGGTTGTTATGCAGATTTAAATCCTTGCCTTCTCCATTATTTAATTTTTAGAGATTTAGTCATCCTGGAAGGGAGAGGGAGCCACCCATACAAATGGGGATTTCCCTTATAAATGTAAATGTCTCTTACAAAAGAGTAACTTTTCATTTTTCAGAAGTTTTTCTGTGTCTGCTGTTTCTTAGAAATAATCAGCCTAAAATAACCTTTATGCCAAAGAGACATATTTTGGGGGCAAATTCTGCTTTCCTTCGGAGAATTTCTTCTTTCTGTGATATTGTGATTGGTAAGAAATAGATTTGTTCTTTGTCCAAGGTTTCTGGCTCATGGCTCCCAAACCATTGGCATTTCCTGAGCGAAAAGAGCAGCGGAAGCTGTTGTTCATAACAAACCTCTTTCCACCACAACTGTGTTTATGTTCATGGACTAAGTTTTGGAAAGCATCCACGGGTGGGAGCTGGTTGTCAGGGAAACCAGTCATGAATAGAAGATTGGAATTCTCAGTCCCAACCCCCCCCCCCCCCCCCCGACCTCAGGGGAGGGGAGGGGGTTTGGAGGTTGAGTCAATCACCAATGGCCAATGATTTCATCAATCATGGCTTTGTAATGAAGCCTCCATAAAAACCCAAAAGGATTTGGTTTGGAGAGCTTCTGGGCCAGTAAACACGGTAAACACGTGGAGATTTTGGGGGAGTGGTGCACCTGGAGAGGCAGGGAACCTCCACGCCTTTCTTCCCTGTTTCACCCTGTGCATGTCTTCCATCTGGCTGTTCTGAGTTCTTTCCTTTTATAATAAACTGGTGATCTAGTAAGTACAATGTTTCTCAGAGTTCTGTGAGCTGCTCAAGCAAATTAAGCAAACCCAACGACGGGATCATTGGAACCTTGGATCTATAGCCAGTTGGTCAGAAGCAGAGGTAAAGGCCTGGACTTGCCACCTACATCAGTAGTGGTGGGGGTGGGGGGAGCAGTCTTGTAGGACTGATAGTATCAGTCCTTAACCTGGGGGTAGATAGTCTTAGAATTCTCTTGAATTGAGGACATCCAGCTGGTGTTTGGAAAATTGGTTATTGGTGTGAGGTAATCCCCCTCCCCAACATCAAAGGTGTTGATGACCACAACACCTTTACCTTTATAGATGTTTGCTTTGACTTCATATTTGTACACATACAGTCTTCAGAATGACAATAACCTATTTGCAAAAGATGAATGTTCTTCATAATAAACCAATTAATCTTGCTTATAATCTTTTTTACATGTGAAGATGGAGTATATTTCATAGTTTCCAAAGAGAGACTAGAGCTAAGCATTTACTCCAAGTTATGAACTCTGAATTTATGGGAATTCTTTGAAGGCTGTGTCCCAACTCACTTGTAATGATTCATCTTTGCAAATAACCATACACCCTTGTTCGTGCTTTATATTACCAATATGTTGGATAAACTAGAAACGGAGGAAATACGGTAGAACTATGTTCTCATTTTTTTGTCAAATGCTAACATTTGGGAATACATTGTTGGACTGAAGCAGATTTCCTGTGGTTCTGAGCAACTCCTTTGTCCTGTTAATTGCCCCCACCTACCAGCTTAAACCAAACTACCCTACTGAATTTGGTACTGACTTGAGGCTGGGCTTTCCCAATTTTTTGTTGCCAGACCTACATCTAAATATGTAGTGCACTTGGATGCATTGACGACTTTTTTGTGTGTGAAAATGGCAGGAAAGTCTCTACCTAAAGGCACAGAGTCCTAAAGGGTAATGATTAATGAACTTGGAGTTTACGTAAGAAATCTGTTTCAAGGCTATCCAAAGGTTATTGAGGGGCACCTGACTGGCTCAGCTTGTAGAGCGTGCGACATGATCTCAGGTTGTAAGTTCCGAGCCCCATGTTGGGTATAGAGATTACTTAAAAATAAAATCTAAAAAAAAGTTATTGAAATGTCAACCTATTTTCCAAAAGACATAATCATGAGATAAATGCAAATTAAGTTGAAATTCCAAATAGAGTGACAAAGAACCTGTTTAGAAATCTCTGGTGTGGGGTGCCTGGGTGGCTCAGTCGTTAAGCATCTGCCTTCGCCTTGGGTCATGATCCCAGGGTCCTGGGGTCGAGCCCCGCATATTTGAGCCCCGTCAAATAAATAAATAAAATTAAAAAAAAAAAAAAGAAAGCTATGTGGGAGATAATTCTTTAAGAAAAAAAGAAATCTCTCGTGTGATAGGTAGGTGTTTTTGTTTTTTTGTGGGTTTTTTTTTTCCCTTGTCTGTTTTTTGTTTTAATGTATGATAATGTGAATAGCCAAATGAGTTTCAGCTGGATTAGGGATTTGTTTACTTTGCTTAGCTGAAATCATTGCTAAGACAGATATTAACTGTATTTTCTGTGCCAATAGACTAGTTTACAACTCATCTATTTTGTATTATTCCTTTTCTAAAAAGTCACGTGACACCAATTCATTTAAAAGGGAGGGAAGATGGATGGCTATTTGTCTTCACAAATGTTAGCTAAAAAAAATTTAGGGTTTTTTTTTCTTTTTTTAATGTTTGAGGGGTTGGTAATGTGCCCAAGATTACACAGTCATTCCGAGTAAGAATCTAGATTCTCTCAAGGGTCTCAGTACCTCTAAAGCCTGTTCTCTTTCTGTTGTCCTCATCTGCTAAATGTTCTGTCTTATCTGAGCTGCCTCCTCCCTCTCTGCTCAACCATGGTTCCTGCTCAGAAAAGCCATGAGAAAGATTTTTATGAAAAATATCTTCAAGGCACATTGCTTTTGTGTTTCCTTTTTTATTTTTTATTTTATTTATTTATTTTTTTTCTTTTTTTAAGATTATTTATTTATTTATTTGACAGAGAGAGAGACAGCGAGAGAGGTAACACAAGCAGGGGGAGTGGGAGAGGGAGAAGCAGGCTTCCCGCGGAGCAGGGAGCCCGACACGGGGCTCGATCCCAGGACCCTGAGATCATGACCGGAGCCGAAGGCAGTCGCTTAACAAACTGAGCCACCCAGGTGCCCCTTGTGTTTCCTTTTTTAAACTCACTTGCCATATTTCAGTCCTTTATCCTTTATCTTTTCCCCAAATTTATTTCAGATGCATAATTTCAAACCTCAATTTGCCCTATAGATAAAAAGGAAAGGAGATGCTTATTGACTTTTTTAAATCTAAAGAATTCAATTTTGCTTTAAACAATGGATTTTTATTTACTACTAAAATGCTATAGCAACGGTGTAACCATTGAAGTAACCAACTTGAAGTCAACAGCCAGAAAAATCAAAAGGTATAATCTCTTTCATGCGTTGCTCTGACCTTGTTCATTGGCCCATATTGCTGTGTTCTGTTGTTGTCCTTAGGGTGGGGGGAGCAGAGGAGACATTAGGGGGAATCAATGGGTGTTACAGGGTGTTCTGCAAAGGAACTGACACTTGGTGACTTGTTTATTGAAGAGTTGAAAACTGACTGCAGGGCCAGAGGATTCCAAGATGTGGTTTCGGATTCAAAAACCTTCTAACCCTTCAGACTATTAACATGGCTAGTACTGAGTAAATATTTATTGGGCATCTACTGGGGAGAGCTGGAGGTGGGTATTAGGTTGACAAGATTAGTCCCCACCCTTGAAGATCTTATGATGAATCTTGTGATGAAAGCTTGTTCCTTCAAGCCCAAGGCTTACACAGCTGAGCTTTAAAGACAGATCCAGCAGAGAAAGAAAATGGAGAAGCAAAGGGGTCAAATCTATATGAGAACAAAATGTCACTAAGTTGGGGGAAAAATAAGAGTGACGAATATATCACTCCTGGATGCTTTTCCATAAATGTGGACTGTTTCTAATGTCCCTAATTTGTACTTTTATTCTAAAGCTCTGTGTTTCTAAAACATTGCTGTCAACCCATGACCCACCGGTGGTCCCACCACAACCCCTCCGGATCAGAATCTGAAAGGAGTCAGGGAAGCTCCAGTATTACTAGTTCCCCTGGGTGATTTTACAGGAAGTTGAGGAGACATTGCTGTAGCTGGTGCCTGAAACTCCAGCATTGGAGTTTCTCTCTTTGGTCGAGCAGCAGATCTCAAACTTTAGTTTGCATAAAAGAACCTGAATCTCCACTATTTGAACTTAATCCTTTTAGTTGGACAGATCCTCCCAAAGGTTAGGGAACAGTCCTGCTAAGAGTGTTAAGCTTCCTGCAGCCCACCCTCAAAGAGTTTCATTGCATGGGCCTGCCGTGAAACCCATCGAGCTTCGTTTGACTAGCATGTTAAGAGATTCTGATGAAGTTCATCCTTGGAAGGTATTTTGAGAAATACTGATTTAATTAGGATTTATTCTTCTTGAGAATAAACATTTCACTCATACTTTGGTGTAAAAGAAAAATTTGAGAACTGGATTTAATTCCAGGCCATAAATCCACTAGAATATAAACTCTGAGAGGACAGGAATATTTTTTTATTCTGTTTTGTTCCTGGATGTATTGCCAGCACCTGGAAGAGTGGCTTCCACGTTTCAGATGCGCACAAGCTATTTGTTGACTGACTGAATGAATTCGAGGTGTAAAGATGTCCTGTCTCTCACTCTTGCATTCCTCCCCTCTCTCCAGACACTGTGTTACAACCAGAAAGCACCAGCAAAGTGAATTGACGGAGAGCAGGAGGGTGGTGGCAAGGGTAGAGGGGATAACTGAAGCACATCAGAACTTGAGAAGGGAGAAGAAAGGGTCGATAAAGAGAGGCCAGGATGGATAGAGTTACCCACAACTCTGCTAACCTCACAGACTACCAGGGGGATCCTGGTCTTCATCACTGTATTAGTGTCCCAGGGCTGCTCTAACCAAGTATCACAAACTGTGTGGCTTAAACAGCAGAAATTTATTGTCTCAGGGTTCTGGAAGCTGTAAGTCCAAGATCAAGGCGTTGGCAGGGTTGGTTCATTCTGAAGGCTGTGAGGAAGAATGTGTCTTATGGCTCTCCCAGTTTCTGTGGTTTGCTGGCAGTTTTTGGCATTCCTTAGCTGGTAGATTCATCACCCTGACTGCCTTTATGTTCATATGGCGTTCTTCCTTCCGTGTCTGCAAAGACCCTATTTCCCAGTAAGTTTACATTCTTGGGCATCCATCACTGGAGGCTTTGGGTTGCCCCCTCTGATGAGAAAAGATGTTGTTGGAACTGTAGCATGGCAATCCCGGAGGGTAAGATGATCTTCTGATGATGTAATATACATGGAACAAGATTGTAGCTTTCTCCTCTTATTTTCTGAGCTTTCCCTGTGCACCTTGGGAACTATAATTCATGTGGTGACATAAGTGCAGATGTTCAAGTTAAGATGAGATCATTAAAGTGGGTTCTAATTGGATATAATTATGCCCTTATAAAAAAGGATACTAGAACGCAGATACTGACACAAGCCATAGGAAGTTAAGCCTTTTTCAAGGGTATATTCTGTAATAAAATCAGTTATAAGCAACTCTCAGTCATTTTTGCAAAGAAATGATGAGGTAGATTCTAGCTGAAAAAGGCTTTAACTTGTGGGGAGATGGTGTCCAATCTGGTAAAAGTAATCTGTTGCATTGTGCTAACTATTTATTAATTGAGCATTTTTAAAAGAAATATTTTATTTATTTATTTGACAGAGAGACAGAGACAGTGAGAGAGGGAACATAGCAGGGAGAGTAGGAGAGGGAGAAGCAGTCTCCCCACTGAGCAGGGAGCCTGATGCAGGGCTCGATCCCAGGACCCTGGGATCATGACCTGAGCTGAAGGCAGACGCTTAACGACTGAGCCACCCTATAGGTGACAGGCATAAATTATATAATTTGAATCCTTAATCTATGAAGTAGGTATTCTTTGTTTCATTTGTCAATGGTTATTCTTGAAGTGGTCGGGCTAAGACTCAAATCTAGGATTGCTTGAGCCCTAAACTAATGGTTTTATCCACCTACTCTATTTCAATACTTGATGCTACTCCCACCCTAAGCTTCCAGCCTCAACCTCCAAACCCCCAAGATCATTGAGAAAGAATCTATACCTGATCCATTTTTGTATTTCTCACATTTGTTTCATTGATTTTTTTTTTAAAAAGATTTATTTATTTATTTGAGAGAGAGAGCATGCAAGCAGAGGGAGGGGCAGAGGGAGAGGGAGAGAGAGAATCTTAAGCAGGCTCCACGTTCAGTACAGAGCCCAGTGCCGGGCTTGATCTCAGTACAGAGCCCAGTGCCGGGCTTGATCTCACGACCTTCAGATCATGACCTGAGCCGAAATCAAGAGTCAGATGCTTAACAGACTGAGCCACCCAGGTGTCCCTGTTTCACTTGATTTCTATACAGTAGGTACTCAATATTTGATATTCAAGTGAATGAATAAATACAATTTTATAAAACAATCTGAATCAGTCTTGATATTTGCCAGAGGCTTAGACATAAAATGGGGGGAAAATACCCAAAATAAAAGCAAAGTCTCTTTCTGATTTGTCAATAATGTTTTAATAATTATAAATGAAAAGGGAAATCATTAATTCAGTGATGAGTTTGTGCAGAGAATGTGATAGCTGAATGACAGTCTAAAATGCCCCAGCCCTTCCTGTGTCTACTGCTTTATGGTGACCGCATCATGAAAAAAGTGTACCTCTCTGCCCCTTGACTTTCAGCTTGGCCCGCCTGCTTGCTTTGGCTTATGCCTTGTAGGAGGAAGTGATCTAGATTCATTTCTAAATCTAGACCCTGTAAGGCCTCACGTGTTTCTGCTTGCCCTCTTGTACTTTTCAGGCATCATCGTGAAAAAGATTTCCCCACCCCAGGACCCAAATGAGTAATGTGAAGTAGAGATGAGTCAGCCAGGCCCACCCTAGTTTGTCCAACCTCCATTTGTGTGAACCATACCATCCAATTGCAGATCCAATGAAATAAAAATTTCTGTCAAAACCCCTGAGTGTTGTGGCAATAGCTAATGAATACAGGAGATATTCCCATTGCTTTTAGAGTTAAGTGCCAGGGGCTCTAGGTCAGCAATATACTATAATTACAGATAATGGTTTGCTCTCTGTCTCTCACCTTTAGATTCTTTAAAGACAATTAAACCTCAGAGATGGCCCAGGGTTGAGAAGCTAGGAAAGAGTCAGCCAAGTGAACACCTACAAGCATTCCCCAATCTGTTAAGAAGAGCAACCTCCCTGAGCTAACTCCTTAATGTGGAGATTAGTGTTAGCAAGTTAGACTTGAGTGTTTATAGGGAAATTTCTAATATTGTCTGCAATTTACTTTTTTTTTTTTGAGAAAGAGTATGTGTGCTCCTACAAGAAGGGAGGAGGGGCAGAGGGAGAGGGAGAGAGAGAATTTCAAGCAGACTTTCTGCTGAGCACGGAGCCTGACCTCAGGACCCTGAGATCATGACCTGAGCCAAAATCAAGACTTGGACATTTAACCCACTGAACCACCCTGGTGCCTCTGTAATTTAAACTGTTTTATGTGTGTGGAGGGGAGAGCTTTCAGTCCACACCCTAGAAATCATTAAATGAGCATTTGAGTCTCCTAATCAAGACTGTACACTACCGGCTTTTTTACCTAGCATTTCAGAATCTGTATTCAGAAATTCAGGCTCCATGGGTGCCCTTCAGCTATCTTTATCTCTGATGAGCACCGCCTGGTTTGTTAATTAGTAAAATTTAAAGAATGATTTTAATTGCTGTCTTGAGTGGTTTTAACATATGTGGATTGGCTAGAAATATTGTCTGTATTTCTGCCTTGCATGAAGTGAAATAAGAGATCTAGAGAAGCCAGGATCCTGTACATTTTAGACTGGTTCTCCAGGTCTGTGATTATGTCTGGTTTTTGTATTAGCCACTTTTGGAGGATTTCTGAATAGTGCCATGTCTGTCTTAGATAGAAATTTGAAGCAGAATGTTTTCTGAAATGCCTGAAAGGACAAAGTATGCCCACTTTTTCTCATAAATGTGGTGCATATAGCAGAATGGTATTTATGACTTGTAGCATACCATTTGGTAGTGAGATCCCAGGGGAGGAGACATAGAGACCCTTTCCTATCTCTATTAGAGGTTACCAATATCCACCAAAACTCTCTAATAATCGAGTATAACCAAATTGTCTTTGCTTAGTTTAATTGCTTCTTTTTTTTTTTTTTAAAGATTTTATTTATTTATTTGAGAGAGAGAGAATGAGAGAGAGCACACGAGAGGGGGGAGGGTCAGAGGGAGAAGCAGACTCCCCGCCGAGCAGGGAGCCTGATGCGGGACTCGATCCAGGGACTCCAGGATCATGACCTGAGCCGAAGGCAGTCGCTTAACCAACTGAGCCACCCAGGCGCCCTCGTTTAATTGCTTCTTAACGAGATTGAGTTAAAACCTGTTTATAAGTGGAATGGAGAAATTAATGGGTGGTATATTCCTTTAATGAAATTCTATTCAGTGACATAAAAAATATTGCTATATGTAATATAACAGATACAGCCAGGCACTCAAGTCATAAAGACAGATTTTATTTGGTAATAACTTTTGTAAGAGGGGACTGTCACCTGGACTCAACTCCCTTGAAACAAAGCAGACTTTTTACAGGCTGAGGTGTGCTAAGAGAAAGGCACTGAGAGCATGAAGGGGGTGAGGGATGTTGGTCCTTGTGACTCAGCCATCTTGACTTGCTAAGTGGTGTTTATCTGGAGGAGAAACAAGCTCCTCATACCTTTGTGAAAGGAGACAATGGTACACACACTGAAGTTAGGACTTTCCTCTCCCGTAGGGTCTGAGATCAAGAAAAAGAATCATCTTCTTGCCTGTGTGCATTTCAAAGAGATGGCTCTCAGGTCTTTGAGGAGATAGTTCTGGGTGCTAGAAGATTTTATCTTAAAGGGGCAGAGAAAGAATTTATAATTGCAAGCTTTCTAAAGTAACTGCTCTTAAAGGGGGCTTAGAGGCCCATTTGCCTATCACCAAGTTTTAGTTGGAACAAACAGTAAATTATCCTGGCAGTCTTCAACTTTCTCAGGTAGTCATTTTCCAGGGGGTTGAGGGGATGCTGGAGTCATCCTAGAGACATGGTCTTAAGCTTCTAGAAGCCATGCTAGAATTTGGTTAAGTTTTTTTTTTTTTTTTTAAGATTTTATTTGTTTATTTGTCAGAGAGAGAGAGAGTGTGAGCACAAGCAGGGGGAGCAGCAGGCAGACGGAGAAGCAGGCTCCCTGCTGAGTAAGGAGCCTGATGCAGGACTCAGTCCCAGGACCCTGGGATCATGACCTGAGCCAAAGGCAGACGCTAAACCGACAGAGCCACCCAGGCATGCCTGGTTAAGTTTTTTAAGTGCAGGGGTTTGAATGGAGTTGTTATGTGCCGAGTTTTTTTTTTTTTTTTTTTTTAATTCTCAGTAACAAGAAGAGTGAAATCTCAAAAATGTTATGTTGAGTTGTATATTTCATATTATGGCATTTTACCGTATATACTATTTGACTAAAAAAATGACCAGTCATGGGGCACCTTAATGTTGATCTCAGAGTTGTGAGTTTGAGCCCTATGCTGGGTGTAGAGATTACTAAAAAAATAAATAAATAAACTTTAACAAAAAACGAGTAGTCATGAGAAAGATGTCAAGATAATGAGCAGAGCCATTGCATGCTGGGAGTTGTTGTACCTCTTTAGAATGGTGACCCTTGTCCAGAAATTCTTTTCAAGCACATTCTTGAATCCAGGCTGCCACTTTTTCATTTTTCTCCTAATTTCCCATTTGAAGCCCACAGGAACTTGATTTCTTCATGTGGACGGGAATATATTTGCACCATAGGCAGCATCATTCACATAGATTAGGAAGTGAAGCGATCCTGCTGGAGATTTGCCGTGAGAGCTGGCACATTCTCACATAACCACCCTGCAGCTGGCTCACATTGGTAAAGTGATTTGGGTAAAGTCACATCTATAGCTAATCACAGCACATGACTTGTAGCTAGAACTCGTTTTGCTTACAATACAATGTAGCATAAAATTTCCATACGTATTTGGATATTGGGTTAAGATAAACAGGTTTCTTTAGTATTTTACAATATAAATTCCGTTTATTTATATTGAGGAAAATTTATTCTTTTTTCAAGTAAATGAGAATTCAGGTAAGTAAACTCTTAGGCATTTTACATAGTCTTATTTCAACTTTCAGTTCTGAAATACTCAACAAATGAAAAATTGATTTAACTTCTATCTGTCCCATGCTTTTAACAGTTTAGCCAGCTCTTTTCATGCTTAACCTTTGTGTTTACTACAACTTTTCTGTTATAATCTACTTTTTTTTAATACATATTTAATTAAGATGGAATAGGCATAAACCAAAAAGAAAAAAATCAGGATAAAGTGTCACTGCCATTTTGTTTGCAGGGAGGGGTCAGGAAATGGAACAAATTACCTGGGAAACATCCTAAGACCATCCCAAACTAGCTAGATTACAGAATGTTAAGAGTAAATGACAAAATTAGGTATTATTCCACTTAATCTACAAATGAATAAAGGGAGTCAAAAGTTTATCCTATTTAGTATAAGAATTTTTACATTTAATATATAGTGATTCATTTCTCACAAAGTAATACCGGTAACTTTTAGAAGAAAGAAATTTCCATTACACAATTGACTAGAAAATCTCAAATGCAACTAAGCAGCTATGCTATAGGTCAGTATGTACCATTAAATTGTTCTGGGCTAGTGTACATTTCAGTTTAACATAGAACTGCATTTTGGGTTTTAGAAAGGCAGCAATAGTTATATTTTGGCTTTTATTCTAGATGCTTAACAGTTAAGGCGACAGTTGAAGCGTATTAAGTAAAGGTAGTTACAATTAAATGATGACCAACACAATCTCTTGCAACCTACATACACTGTATAATGCTTATATGGAATGAAACCAGTGTACTTAATTGGTGTTTTATAGGCGCACACGGGCACACACACACACACACACACACACACAGAACTAAAAAACCATCAAAAGCAGTCATTCTACATGTACTATGGTAACACATTAAAAACGCAATTATACCATAGAACTAAAGTAATATGAACAGCACTACTTGATGTAAGATAAAGGTGACTGGTTCTAACACAGAGCTAAGCCGGTATCAGTCATTCTAATCATAATGGCTTGTAAAAACATCAGGTTTCTAATAGAGAAACTACTCTATGAAAATCAGTAAATCTGTCCAAAGTTTCACATCTGTAAAACCAGGATAAGGCTACAATGATCTTGAAGTGTGAACAAGATATCCAATCAAAACAGTAAGATTCCAGCCATAATGTAAGATAGAAAGGTCTTCATGCAGCAGAAGCTCTCTGGCTCCTAGAAAGCTTCATGTGCATAATATAAAGTTAAGTTGCCCAAGATGTAAACTGGAGAAGTTTGGTGAAGTTTCCATTGTGCCATGACTTTTAAACCTCAGGAATGGTGTGATCCATCAGGCTTTTCATAATGCTTGGTGCCATCCGTTTAATAATATGTTCAAAGATAAAAGCAGGCCTGATTGTAATAGTAACTACAGTCTCAGCTGTTCACAGTATGTCTGCAATTTGAGAATCCTTCAGCCCAATGACATTCTGCCCGTTGACTTCACAGATGTTATGTTCTGTGAGAAGACCATTTCTGGCTGTAGAACTATCTTTCACTATGGATGTTCTTTCCATTTTTAAAGATAAAGCCAACATGTCCAGTACTATCCTTATGCATGGTAACTATCTGTTCAAAGGGCCTGTTACGAACAGTCATAGTAATCTTCTCTCCAAAAGCCTGTTTGAGCACCTTGTGTGCTTTATCAGAGCTCCAGCCTGCACAGTTTTCCCCATTGATCTGGAGTACTTGGTCCCCAAATCTCAGACCAACCAATGAGGCTGGTGAATTTGCCTGGACCAGCTGAACAAATATACCATTATCTATTGATTTAAGCCTGAGCCCAATTTTTCCATTTTGATCCTTACACAAAATGACTTCACGAATCCCTTGCTTAATTTCTTCTCTACGAATTCCAACATTGTTACCAGTTACAGGAGCCACCATATAGTTCATACTGGAAGGTCTTGCTACCAACCCCTGAACTGAGGCTCCAGGGACCAAGGCCATATTTGCACGGATTTCTTCTTCATTTAAACTCAAGCCCATGTACTGGGAAAGCTCCGGATACAATTTAGGATAGAGATTTCCATCTTGAGAGATGGGAGCAGAAGCTTCAGACAAAATTGCTGGGTTGGCAGGGTTTGCAGAAAAGGCAGTTTGAGCCTGAATAACTTTGTCTACCTTCAGGTCTTCAAGAGATGGGTACAGAGACATTTTTGCAGGATTTTTCTAGGCCACAAGGACCCGCTCACGGCCGTTGCTGCCTCTGGTAACTGGCTTGTTATAATCTACTTTTATTGGAGCTTTAGAATTCTGAGGTTTCCTCCTTCATTATCCCTCTCATTAGAATTTAAGACTATTTCCCGCAGCCTCAGCCTGGGTCAAAGTGAACTGAATCTTGATGTTAGTCATGTGAGCTTTCTGAGGCCAAATCTGAGGTTGAGTTGCATGCCCCCTGGATCAATATGGAATAGCCAAAAGGGGGATATTCAGTGAGAGAAATCGGACACTTAGTGAGATTATGTTTGAGAGAAGCTGGATCTTTTCCTGCTTTGAATTTCAAGTTCCACACATCAGCAAGTGGCTCAGATGCAGTTTGCAATTCTGTTTTGAAAAGTGAAGTGTATAAAATATTATCCTCTGTAGCATGTACTACATTCATAGCCTTTCTTGTCTCTGTCCCTGTTCACATTGCTGTTTCTTAGGCAGCTAAACATACTTGGTTGCAAATAATCACTTCTAGTTTCTAGCTCTTTTCTTCCGAATTGCATATTGGGAGGTGAAATCTTTGAATAAATCCGGAAGAGGGAATAGATGAAAGAAGGGAGAAGAGAGGACTATGATTGGTTCATAGTTTGGTTCTCTTATGGTGGGGAAAAGAGATTTATTATTCTGGCCACTGTAGCTTGGAAGCCTAGAATCAGGCTCATGCCATCTTTGGGGACATCTGCCTTGTTCTAGTTTAGAGAATATGCTTTTCAATTAATCCTCCCTGGTAATGTAGTTAGTGAAAAATTTTTTTTAAAGATTTTATTTATTTCAGAGAGAGAGAGAGAAAGAGAACGAGCAGGGGGAGGGACAGAGGGAGAAGCAGACTCCCCGCTGAGTAGGGAGCCCAACACGGGGCTCCATCCCAGGACCCTGGGATCATGACCTGAGCCGAAGGCAGATGCTTAACCAACTGAGCCATCCAGGCACCCCTAGTTAGTGAAAAGTCAACCTTAAACTTATTTCAATGTGTTCTCTTATCTTTGGTTTACAATGCTATTTCCTTATAGGGTATTACTCTGAATATCAGAGGAGGGTGAGGGCATCAACTCCAAAGACCACACCCTCTGCACAACGAAGACACTTAACCAAGAATCCATTATTTTTTTAAAGATTTATTTAGGGGCACCTGGGTGGCTCAGATGGTTAAGCATCTGCCTACAGCTTAGGTCCTGATCCCAGGGTCCTGGGATGGAGCCCCACATGGGGCTCCTGGCTCAGCGGGGAGCCTGCCTCTCCCTCTCCCTCTGGCTCTCCCCGTGCTCATGCTCTGTGTGTGTGTGTGTGTCTCAAGTGAATAAATAAAATCTTTAAAAAAAAAAAAAAGATTTATTTATTTGAGAGAGAGAGAGTGGGGGGAGGGGCAGAGGGAGAGAGCTTAATTTCATGACTCCGAGATCATGACCTGAGCTGAAATCAGGAGTCAGATGCTTAACCTATTGAGCCACCCAAGCAACCCACCAGGAATCCATTTTAAGGAGAACAAGGGGCAGAAGAAGCTGAGTAACTGAAATAGTTTAATCCAAATGAATCATGGAGCAATACCTAAAATGCATGAATTATTTAAATCAGAAGTCAGACAAGTTTAAACTGAATTATATATATACACACACATATACACATGTACAATAAATGTGTATGTATATATGTATAGTATATGTTTATATACATTTCATATATTTTTATACAGTATATATATGTGTGTACATATGTGTGTGTGTGTATATATATATATATATATGAATATATTCTACCACCTAAGAAGCAGGTGTAGCTTGGACAAAGACCAGATTATTTACAAAATAAAAAATAAACTCCATTTCTCTACCCTTTAAATTTATTGTGTAAAATTTGCAACCCACCTTTGTTTCTATCTTGGCTTACTCTTTAATTGCCTTTAATTATGTCCCCTCCTAGACTGAAATCTCACTGAAAGTTTTAGTTTCTAGAAAAATCAAATGTACACAGTGTGTGTTCACTAATTAATTTCTGGATGAATTACTAATTAAGATTAATTGTCTCAATTTCCTGAACATGAGAGAACTGAGTTTAAATGCAATTTTAATGTCACATGGAGGCAGCATGGTAAAAATATCTCTATGTTTTCCCTTTTATATAATGAATAATGGAAGCCTTGGGAGGGAGGGGAACATTTCTACTCTTATGTGTGATTTCACTATTTTTTTTAAAGATTTTATTTATTTATTTTTGAGAGAGAGAGAAAGCACACACACACTAGTGGGGGTGAGGGGCAGAGGGAGAAGCAGACTCTTTGCTGAGCAGCAAGCCTGATGCGGGGCTCGATCCCAGGACTCCAGGATCATGACCTGAGCCGAAGGCAGATGCTTAACTGACAGAGCCACCCAGGCGCTCGTGATTTCACTATTAAGAGGCATTGTCTCAGAGTGAAAGATATTTCCTCAGACTTGGGAACAACTCAAGATAAAACACACAAGCCCAGTAGTCAGAGCCTTGATTTCACACTCTGAGAACCTCTTGGAGTCCTGAGGTGAAGCAACCATTGTGAAATTTTCATCTTTTTTTCCCAATTTTTTTTCTTAAGGTGTAATTGACATATAATATTATATTAGTTTCAGGTGTACAACGTAATGATTCAATATTTGTATATGTTGCTAAATAATCACCACAATAAGTCCAGTTAACATCCATCACCATATGTAGTTAACAAAATTTTTTTTTCTTGTGATGAGGACTTTTAAGATTTAATCTCTTAGAAACTTTCACATATGCAATACAGTGTTATACATATGCAATACAATGTTTTACATATGCAACACAGTGTTATTAACTTTAGTCACCACGCTGTACATTACATCCCTAGGACATATTTAATTTATAACTGAAAGTTTGTACCTTTTAACCACTTTTACCCAATTCACCCACCTCCTGCCCCCCATCTCTAGCAAACACCAATCTGTTTTCTGTATCTATGAGCTTGGTTCTTGTTTGTTTTTTTATTTTGGATTTCACATGTAAGTGAGATCATGTGGTATATATTTTTTTTCTTTTTTCTGGCTTTATTTCACTTAGCAGAATGCCCTCAAGGTCCATCCATGTTGTCGCAAATGGCAAAATTCCGTTTTTTTTTTAATGGCTGAGTAATAATTTGCAATTTTTATCTTCAGTGAGGAAGCATGCATTGGAATCCAGCAGTGCACCAAGCACTTAGATTGGCTTCAGGCCTATGAGTGAATTAGGCTCAAGAGTTTAGCTATCCTTGCATAAAACACCTTTCAAGGAAATGCTTGACAAGAAATGTAATCACACTCCTCTCCCTTCACACAATTACCAGAGGGGAAATAGAGTTTTAGCAAGAACATGACAGCTGTAAGTTTTATTGTTTATTAAACATGCAATCAATCATCAGGAATTTTCATAGAGAGGAATCCAAGAATATGTCAGGAAATTTCATTCATTGAAATTAATCTTGATGTATCTTTGCAAGAGATTTGAAGGCAAGGATTGCATTTTATTGCAGGAAAATGTGTGATTTATATGCATGAACTTAACTTAGCTGAGCTCTTGAATCAGGCTCCTTTCTTCCTGTAGGAAGCTAAAGATCCTTTGACATTTTTCAAAGAGAATGGACCTTCCACCTGGATTCTATACCTAGCTGATTGCGATAACTCTTGCGTGTTCAGCCATTTCACTATTAGATTCTAATTTGTTCTCCTATAAATCACTTTAAGGGAGGTATACTGAATAGGAAAAACTAATAATCCTTTCAAATATCTTTCAAGACTTGACTGCTTAATACATATGGCCTCCAGCTAGTTGAGCATCACTACATTATCAAGGACAGCATCATTAAGTGAGAGGAGAGACTAGGTATCTAGGGCAAAAGTGCTAATCAACTACAAGCTGCTGGGTTTGCTGTCTTCGGTAGTCTACATGATGAGGAGCTTGTGGACCTATTGAATTGCACTGCGTTAAATCAGGAGACTTTTGTCAATCTTGAAAAACAATTTTACATGATTTACCAGAAATGAAAGCAAAAGCTGGACCAAAAAGTGCATCCTACTGGCAAAACTGGCAAAACAGATTTTGATGAAATTAATATTTTTAAGTCTATCTTGGGGGAAAAACATGGTTTATTTGGGGTCGAAGGGTGCATATCATCCTAACAGTTCTGCCAAATAAATAAATAATTTCTGTATTTGATAAATATTTTCAGGGTGCCATTAATTTTAGAAACCTTCCCTTAGAGACAGTCTCTCCTCTGCTGTCCTGCTCACTACTCTCTTGCAGTGTATTCAGTAAACTTCTGTCTCTTAAAAAAAAAAAAAGAGGGCCGCCGGCGTGGCTCAGTCAGTTAAGCGTCTGCCTTCTGCTCAGGTCATGGTCTCAGGGTCCTGGGATCAAGCTTTGAGTTGGGCTTCCTGCTCAGCGGGGAGTCTGTTTCTCTCTCCCCCTGCCCCTCCACCCCGCTCATCCTCTCTCACTTGCTCATTCTCTCTCAAATAAATAAATAAAACCTTAAAAAAAAAAAAAAAGGAAAAAAGAAACTTTAATCAATTTTGCAAAGGATGTCTTCTAAAAAGCATACAAAATTTGTTCAATGTCTTTATAGACTTTAGGGTATCAGAAACCTGTAAAGACCATAGGGATCCATGTAATCCTGCATTTTTAATTTTATTTATTTATTTATTTATTTAAAGATTTTATTTCTTTATTTGACAGAGAGAGACACAGTGAGAGAGGGAACACAAGCAGGGGCAGAGGGAGAGGGAGAAGCAGGCTTCCTGCGGAGCAGGGAGCCCGATGCTGGGCTCGATCCCAGGACCCTGGGATCATGACCTGAGCCGAAGGCAGACGCTTAACAACTGAGCCACCCAGGCGCCCCAATACTGCATTTTTTAAAGTTGAAGAAAACAAAATAGAATTTAAATGACCTGATTCATGTCATTAGTTTGGTGGCAGAATCTGAAGCAACAGCTGAGGACAGGAAACATTCACTGAGCCTTTATTATGTGCTAGTCGTTCGTCCATGTGCTTTCCATGTGTTATCTTTTATAGATTACAAAACCATATCAGGCAGGTATTGTCATCCATCCTCATGGTACAAATGAGGAAACTGACACAGAAAGAGTAAGTAATTTGCCCAAGATCACATAACCAGTGAGTGGCAAGACCAAGCTTCAAACCCAGACAGTTTGGTTCCAGATTTTATGTTCTGAACAATTAGGCTATCGTGCCAGCTCATTGTGTTTAATATTTTTATTTGAGGGGTTGGGACATTAACTTTTTAATCAGTTTTTTTTTTAAGATTTTATTTATTTATTTGACAGCGAGAGAGGGAACACAAGCAGGGGCAGAGGGAGAGGGAGAAGCAGGCTTCCCGCCGAGCAGGGAGCCCGATGCGGGGCTTGATCCCAGGACCCTGGAATCATGACCTGAGCCGAAGGCAGACGCTTAACGACTGAGCCACCCAGGCACCCCTTTAATCAGTTTTACTGAGGTATATATTCTATATATGATAAAATTCACCCATTTTAAATGTGTGATTCAATGACTTTTGGCAAACATAGACAGTATAACTACCACCACAATGAAGCTATTAAAATTTTTCATTACTCCTCTAAATCCCCTTATGCTATATCGCCATCAATTCCTTCGCTCTGTCCCTGGCCACTGGCAATCAGTGACAGCTTTCACCGTGTGTGCTTTTCCTAGAGTTACATGTAGAAGTATATCTTTGTATCTTTTTTTTTTTAGATTTGTTTTTTTTAATTTTTTTCAAGATTTTTAAAATTTATTTATTTGAGAGAGAGACAGAGACAGAGAGAGATAGCAACAGAGAGCACAAGCAGTGGGAGTGGGAGAGGGAGAAGCAGGCTCCCCGCGGAGCAGGGAGCCCGATGCGGGGCTCGATCCCAGGACCCTAGGATCATGACCTGAGCTGAAGGCAGACACTTAACCAACTGAGCCACCCAGGCGCCCAGCTTAAATCTTTATTAATATAATTTTAAAGGAGTGACTATGTTATAAAATGGTTCAGTTTGCATTCAGAATGTTACAAGAAAGGACATTAGAGTTTATTATGCTGCCTCATAATTTTTGAGCATAATTTATTTCTTTTTTTTAATAGATTTTCTTTTTTTTTTTTAAGATTTTATTTATTTGAGAGAGAGAGAGAGAGAGAACAAGCAGGGGGAGGTGCAGAGGGAGAGGGTGAAGCAGACTCCCCACTAAGCAGGGAGCCTGATGCGGGGCTCAATCCCGGGACCCTGGGATCATTCACCTGAGCCACAGGCAGCCGCTTAACTGACTGAGCCATCCAGGTGTCCCGAGCATAATTTCTTGTAGAAGGCACTTTAGGGATGAGCAAGTTTATTTCCGTAAGGTTGCCATTTCAACAAATACTTACTGAAAGCTTCCTATATATGAAACACTGTACTGCGCACATGGAATAAGCAAACATTGGCAATATACCGTCCATGTCATCAAATATCTTACAATCTAACAGTTCTACATTGAAAGAGCTCCTCTATTTACACAAATATATAGCTAGCTTAATGTAATCTAGAATAAGACCTTTAATATCATTCTTTTAAAATATTTCAAAATTTTATGGTGTGCTTTTTTTTTTTCAAGATTTTATTTATTTATTTGACAGAGAGAGAGAGCACAAGCAGGGGGAGCGGCAGGCAGAGGGAGAGGGAGAAGCAGGCTCCCCACTGAGCAGGGAGCCCGATGTGGGACTCTATCCCAGGACCCTGGGATCATGACCTGAGCTGAAGGCAGACGCTTAACCCGACTGAGCCACCCAGGCATCCCTGATGTTTTTATTGTCACCTGAAGTGTCCCTGCCCCTATTCTTTAATCTGTGGATTTATTTATTTATTTTTTATGACTAATGTAGCCTCCAGAAAAGAGGCTGCATTCCTGCCCTATGTATCTTCGTCCTGACCCAAGCTACCCCTTATAGCAGTACATTTTGTCTATCCCCAGCACAAAGCCAATATATATATTTTTTACCATTTTAAATTATCTTTGTTCTCAATCCCAACCCATAAACCAAGTTTATCATTAATTTTTCATAAATTTCATTAAAGGAAAATATGTCAGGATCTCTGTGAAAGTCCAAATACCATATGATGAAGTAACCATGCTTTCGGTAACAACCCACCCTTCTAAGTTAGTACCTAAAATTTATGATCAAGGGCAAAGAGCTAAACAGGCATCATATTTCTATAAAATGGAAGGGAATGCCACTCAATGCTAAAGTTGACATAAAAACAAACTAATTTAAAAACAAATATGTTTCTAGGTAATCTAAAACTAATTCTCCAGAGAAACTTCTGAAAATTTGAGCGTACTTTGTCCCTGTGCTGATTTTCTCTGTCATGCTCTGAAATCTCATCCACATCCACCCCCAGTTCTCTGAGATTTGTAAGTTGTTCCAGAGGAATTGCTATAACTTAACACATGAGAAGATGAGTACCTTGGTGTGAAATATTCTGTAGACTTTTCTGTCTGTTGAAAGGATGCGTTAACCATAACATAAACCATGTTATTATGTGGTGCTTCTGTTGTTAAACTGCACTTTGGTTGAAATTACATGTTTGCTACTGTTGTTTTATTGAACTTTGTTCCATCTCTTACTTTGTCCTCTTTTATACCTAAAGTCTGCTTCTGAGTCATGATTTGCCTCTTTTCTTCCCCTATGACCCAGTGTTCCTATGATACTGAAAACTTGACTCCCTGTAGCTCATCACCTCATACTCTGCCTTCTACACAGACTCCCTGGGTACTGCTCCTGCCTTGTGTTTATCTATGCCTTTTGCATTTATGAATCTAAAATTGTGCTGATGCTGTCCTGATAGGAGTAGCCCTCTCTGATTATTTTACCTCAGGTCTAGCTTGTGTAGTCCTGGTTTGCAAGATCCTGCATGCCCCCTACACCCCTCGTGGGATTATTCTATCATTATACATTACCACTAAAAGACATGTGTGGCATTGAGGATCATGTGACACATATTTCACAAAATCCAGACACTCTGGGCGATACGCAACATGATTTCTTTCTAGCTTTAGATTCTTGTCTCCAACTCTCGCTATAGTCATAGCACTGTATCCAGTGTGCTCCAAACTGGATTATTATTTACCGTGTCCCTGGCCCACCTCTTCTGCTTTTTTCTACTTCATATATCTGAGCAAGTTCTCTCTTTATTAAAATCAGCTTCACTTATTTAAAGATTTTTTTTTAGGAGCCCAGCGCAGGGCTTGAACTCACAACCCTGGGATCAAGACCTAAGCTGAGATCAAGAGTTGGACGCTTAACTGACTGAACCACCTAGATGTCCCTACTTAAAGATTTTTTTTTTAATTTGAGTATAGTTTACACACAATGTTACATTAGTTTCAGATGTATAGCCTTGTGATTCAACATCTCTAAGTTATGCTCTGCTCACCCCAAGTGTGGCTACTCTCTGTCAGAATACAACACTGTAACAGTATCATTGACTGTATTTCCTGTGCTATACTTTTCACCTCCATGACTTATTCATTCCATCACTAGAAGCCTATATCTTCCACTCCCCTTCATCTATTTTACCCGCTCCCCTGCCCCCACCCCATCACCTTCCGTCTGACAACAGTTTGTTCTCTGTATTTATGGGTCTGATTCTGATTTTTGTTTATTTTTTTTCTGTTTTAGATTCCACATATGATCAACTTCATTTAAGTTTCTATTTTCTCCCTAATCTGGTCCAGAGCACACTATGAGTTTTACTTTTATTTTCTTTAAGTTTTATTTATTTGTTAGCACGTGCACTCGAGAGTGGGGGGAAGGGCAGAGGGAGAGAATCTTCAGACTCCTTACTGAGGTGTGGAGCCCGAAGCAAGGCTCAGTCCCACCACCCATGGGATCCCGACCTGAGAGATGAAACCAAAAGTTGGACGCTTGACCGACTGAGTCACCCAGGTAACCCCAGAGCACATTATGATTTTTAAAAAATCATAAACACATATACATTTCAGGCGATTAATGGATGGAGACTGAAAAAAAGGATTTCTTAGTGTCCTTTATTCCATTCTTAGCATCAGTACCTAAAAACATCAAGATATTTCCCACAACATGTGCTATTTTTACATACAGGAGGAGGCCTTCTGTTGTCCCTACAGTCCTGGGTTCCTGATCTGTCACTGTTCAGTCCCTTATTAGTGGCAGGACATAGAATGAGTACTCTGTTACAGTGTGCATTGTTCTTACAAAGACTTGTTTTGGGAGTAATCACTGTATCGCTTTGCCTGGATGAAAAAATATGGGCCCATATATGAAACAGCAGGACAGCTCTCCCAAATCTATTTACAGAGACACACAAGTCAAAAGAACAACCAAACAGAATTCCTAAACAAGAAAGTTTTTAAACCAGCAGATTAGTTGTCATCCATTTT
Source organism: Halichoerus grypus (assembly GCF_964656455.1). Lineage (NCBI taxonomy): Eukaryota > Metazoa > Chordata > Mammalia > Carnivora > Phocidae > Halichoerus > Halichoerus grypus. The sequence continues at coordinate 100,607,472 of NC_135727.1, read as the reverse complement.
CCTTCAGAGAAGATACGCAGCGTATCTTTGACATAAAAGTTCTGTGATTTGCCCTCCCTAGCTTAGCATGAAGAACATATTTCTAGGAGAATGGAAAAATTAACATAGTAATGCTTACAGGTTTTCTGATTCACTTGGTACTTTATGGAGAATTTCTTATAACCATTCATTCAGATCATGCTTGAGTACCATGTTCTCTGTAAATCTGTTCCTGTTAGTTAGAGGAGTGGTATATATTACACTCATTTCATTGTGTTTCAGAAGGATTCTTGTAGTACTTGCCATTTTTGATAGGCACTCCTTGAGGACAAGACGTGTTGCTTATTTCATTGTAACTCCAATGTCAGCATCAACAATGATTTAAACATATAAACTAATTGGGCACCTGGCTGGCTCAGTCGGTAGGGCATGGCACTCTTGATCTCAGGGTCATGAGTTCAAACCCCATGTTGGGTGTAGAGCTTACTTAAAAAAGTAAAATAAATTAACATAAACTTCTTAACACTGTGACTTTGGAGGCACAAAATTCTTACTATGAAACCTGATTGTGTTATTTACTATCAGGCTACCTGCTATTTCCAAGCTACCCAAATTGCACACACAGTGCAACACTGGAAGGACTAAATGAAATAGTGTGAGTAGCTCATTATCAAGCATATATGTCCCAACAAAAGTCAGTTCTTTCCTTCCTTTCTTTCTTAGTACATATTTGCTGAAAAAGTAGATGACATGACTATTCAGACATTAAGTTAGTGTTTCAATCAGAAGCATTGAACTAATTTCCTTTTCCTTTGATGAAGAGGAGAAACCATACTATTCCCTTATCTTTGTCTTGTTAAAAGAGAGCTAGCTGTATGACAGATCATCAAGGAAAGACCCGTGGCTTGGTTCTTTATACATGATGCCAGTTCAAATTCTTTATACATGTGCAAGTTCAAATTCTGGACTATAAGATCTTTAAGGTCCCTTAGAATTTTCAAAATATTTATCAACCAAAAAAACATTCCCTTTTATTGAATCTGACATTCAAGTCCTATCAGAGTTGGAGAGCTGACATTCATAGAACATGGGTAAATTTAATGAATTGAATATTATAAGAGCATGTCTACCAATGTGCAGCCCTTTGTGAGGCACTGTGGTCTGATGCAGTGTGGACTGCTGATGTCGTCATCTGTCTTTGTCTTATGTGCTACTGTAAGCCTTATATCATAGGCATGAATCACTTCCTCCAGAAGCCTGAAGAGCTCTTTCCTTCATCTCCACTGCCCATTCATTTGTAGAGGAAGAAACTTAGGACATTTCTGGAACCACTTCTATAGGTCTGAAACACTCTGCCTTCACTAATGGAATATTCTATTCACCTTCTGTAATAAAACTGTTTTATTTGTCCCCCAGAGTATGTGATGGTGTTTGGCACCATAGTAAAAATAAGATAAATGGGTAAGATAAATGAAATAAAAAACCAGTTAAGCAGTAAAGACCGGAATTGGTTAACTCAGTCCCAGAGGCATGCACTTATTTGCAGAGGGGCTCTTTGTATAGAGCAAGTAAGTGCACATAAAGAAAGGAGCATTTGAATGATGGAACATATTCCCTAGGAGGTAATACATGTCTTTCTAAAATACAGAAGCATGTATAAGCCCTCAGACTGCAAATGCCCTAGTCTTTAAAGTTATGCATTGGATAGATTTGAACAACATTACCTAAAAATGAATGTAGAAATAGCTAGAATAGTAAAACATAGTTGCTGAACTTTAGGAAGCAGAATATCTGGACAATAAAGACTAAGAAGTCTGTGATTACTATTTCAATTATGAAAGCTAAGAGGGCCTAGTCTTGCACAAAAGAGTGTGTGATGTAGAATTTGAGAAATCCTGTTACCAAAAGGGAGATGCAGAATCAGGGCAATGAAAGAAGAAGATCCAGAGGAAATTTGGGATGAAGGGGCTATTTTAATCACTCCCAATAATCAAGGTTGGTACCACAGCCATGATTAATTTATTTTATATGAATTTGTAATTTCCTGCTTGGCTGTTGGTTAATAGAATATAGCTCAATTCATTCCTTTGCTTTCATACCTTTACTCTGAAGGCTTTTTGTTGTCTGTAAAATCCTAAGTAAGAACTCATTTGGGAATTATTAAGAGAGACATTTAATTGGTGTATCAAACCAAAATCATAGTCATGGTATTGATTTTTTTAATTTCAGAAGCCAGGCAATTTTAATTATGAAATTAGTGCCCTAAGGTAGAGAAGCTCCGTTTGGGTGATTATTCTCTTTCAGAATGGTCTCTGAATTGGGATAAGCCTGGGATAAAGGGCAAGTCTAGGTCAAGTCCCTCTTTTCACATATCATATTTTGTGAAACTGAAAAACCTTTCCTCCAAAGCTTTATTTGGTATTTTTTCCCTTGATTTAAAGGTCTGAAAATTTACAGGGGCACACAGATACAGATTTCTTACTACTTCCCTGATGTACTGGAAGTGAAGTAATGATTTCCTCTCCAAATAGTGCCTTACTCACACCTCTGAAAAGCAATAATAATAAATAGTACATCCCTCTGGTGAAATTTGCTTATTGATGAATGGAGGCCTTGCTATTGACCTTTCAGTTGGTTATTTAGCTCTCTATTTCATCATAAGCTACTTCTGTATGCATTTTATTAAACAACCATCTGTATCCATATTCAATTGGCTAATATAGCATACACATCTTGTATAAATCTGGCTAGGTGGTGGGAGAAATCCTATTTTATGGGAGTGGTGACTTGAGTTGAAATAGTAATTGCATCCTTAAAGTGTATGAAGCCACTCTACTGTCCAAGTAAGATAGTGGTAAGATGAACAGAAAGACAGGGATGGAAGAGTTTGTCAGAGGCTCAGCAGGATCCTAAAGGCACCTCAGCTAACAACATTGCTGGAGAAAAAGGAAAGCTAAAGCATCGGGAAGAGGAGTCATGGGGGTGAGGCTGGACACCCACTAGAAGATTGTAAGCAACCCCTGAAATGAGTTTAGATTTGGTGTCTTAATCAGTGGGGGAAAGAGTTGAAATCTTTCTGAGAAGCAGAAGAATATTATTTGAGTTAAGCTTTCCAAAAATAATTCTGGAAGTGCTGTTTCATAGAGGGTCCACTAGAAGCAAGGAGACTAAGTTGGAAGCTCATGCCAGGGTTAAGGAAAGATTATTAGCCAAAGAGTTCTAGGTGGTCAAGATTCAAAGAATCTACCCAAGAAGGGAGAGGGCAGTTTTTTCCAGAGAGCCTAGAGTTCAGCTGTGGAGGAGAGAAATTCACTGAGCAGGTGATCAGCAGCAAATATTTAAAGACAGGAATCTCAGGTGGGCATGGAGGACCTGAAAGACTTAGGGTGAAAAGAAATGGCTAAGTCATAATAGAACAAGTCTGGAATCCTTGCCCAAGGTCTTACTTCATTGGTTACTGAGACTCAGGTTAACCCCTCATACAAAGATGACAACCAATGAGTGTTTGTCATGGGAAAGACTAAGTTGAACTTAGTTGCTCTTTTTGGTTTAAAGATGTCAAAGATCAGGATAATATGAGAAATGAAAAAAGGAATCATAAAATTTATACAGTAAGCAGGAAAAAATATTACTAGGGAAACATTAACTGTTAATGTTTCATGATTTTTGTAGTGGCAGAAAGCAGTATTGCTGTTTGTGACAACATGTGATGGAAATAAGACAGACAAATACCTTATGATATACCTTTTATGTGGAATCTAAAGAAAAAAGGAAAAAAAAAACTCAAGCCTATAGTTACAGAGAACAGATTTGTGGTTACCAAAGGTAGGAATTGGGGGTGAGCAGAATGGGTGAAGGGGTCAAAAGGTACATCCATTTATATATATATATATATAAATATATATAAATAAATAATATATATATATTTATATTTAAGATTTTATTATTTATTTGACAGAGGGCGAGGGAGCACAAGCCGGGGGAGCAGCAGAGGGAGAAGGAGAAGCAGGCTCTCCACTGAGCAGGGAGCCCAATGTGCGGCTCGATTCCAGGACCCTGGGATCATGACCTGAGCCAAAGGCAGATGCTCAATTGACTGAGCTACCCAGGCACCCCAAGGTACATCCATTTATAAAATAAGTCCTGGGGATGTAATGTACAGCATAGTGACTATAGTTAAAAATACTGTATTGCATATTTGAAAGTTGCCAGGAGAGTAGATCTTAAAAGTTCTCATCACAAGAAAACACAATTCTGTAATTATGTGAGGTGATTGATATTAACTGAACTTATTTGGCTTATTTCTCAATATATAAAATATTGAATCATGTGTACACCTGAAACTAATATAATGTATGTCAATTATACCTCAATTTTATTTTATTTTATTTTATTTTTAAAGATTTTATTCATTTATCCAACAGAGAGAGACATAGTGAGAGAGGGAACACAAGCGGGGGAGCGGGAGAGGGAGAAGCAGGCTTCCCGCCGAGCAGGGAGCCCGATGCGGGGCTCGATCCCAGGACCCTGGGATCATGACCTGAGCCGAAGGCAGATGCTTAACAAATGAGCCACCCAGGCGCCCCTATACCTCAATTTTAAAAGAGAGAAACCCCCAAAAAACCAGAGTGGCAAAATCTATATTACAGAGATGACTCGTTCTCGAATCATGGTAAATAAATAGATACGGACTTCTGGTTGAGAAAAGAAAGGCCACTAGGGAATAGGTGAATTCCAAGGTGAGCCATAGAAAGTGGATTATTATTACTTTTAGTCATACAATGAAAGAAATATATTGCAAGCAGCAAAGGAGAGAGGAAGTGGGATATGAGGGCAATGTAAGGGGGTTTTAGAGTAAAAACATAAACAGTAACATTCTGGAGGGTTTGCTAGTGGTTTTTAGAAGAGATATTTTTAGAATAATATTAACGTGTCTCTTAGTAGTCTGTAATCTTCCTTCACTACCCCAGACTTTTAGTAAAAGTCTACTATAAACAGCAGCGTTTTAACAAATTGTACTCTGGGAGAATGAAGGGAAATTGATGAGGTCCAGCATAGGGTAAGGTAGGGCAAGAAGAGAATAGCAGTTGGAAAAATCAATTGAAAATGCTGCAGGAAGAAGAAATAGGAACAAAAGAGATAAAAGAAAGTGCTGCTCTCCCCACCTCCTCCCTATGAGGGAACCCTTAGAAATAGAGACTCCTAGACTTCCTTCAGTATCTGGGATGAGGACTTGAACTGTTGTATTTGGCTATGAAGGAAAGCATGAGGGTGACCTCAGCAAACTTGAGACTTTGGGAGACACAGCGGACATTTGGGGTATATTTATGACTGTATCAGACAATAGCAGAGTAAGTAATGAGGTTTCTTTTTTTTTTTTAAGATTTATTTATTTATTTTAGAGAGAGAGAAAGAGAGAGAGAGAGAAAGAGAGAGAGAGTGCGGGGATGGGGAAGGGCAGAGGGAGAGGAAGAGAGAAACTCAAGCAGACTATACTGAGTGAGGAACCTGACACCTGATGCAGGGCTCAATCTCCCAACTTAGATCATGACCTGAGCCAAAACCAAGAGTCAGACCCTTAACTGACTGTGCCATCCAAATGCCCCTAATGAGGTTTCTTTTAACTGAAGTAAAAATTAACAGAGAATAGTCAAAAGACTTTTTTTTTTTTTTAATTCACAAAGCTAGTACTAGAATTGGGTCTCCAAATGCCTACTCTATGGCCTTTTTTTCCTACTACAAAATTTTCATTCTAGGCCTAAAGGAAAATTTAGAAAACATGCACTAATTTTAAGATAGTTTATAAAACAAGCAAACCCTGATCATTATAATTTTATCTAAATGTCTATTATATTGGTCATTCTGACTCTGTGTATTTTTCATATGATAAGGTTTAAAAAAACAAGCAAACAATGTATTATATAACTATAGAAACTGAGAGATGCTGTAAATTAATTAAAAATATAGTCTTTGGCCTTATAAAATTTCACCTAAACTATAAAACAGGTGTATGCTCAAAGAAAACAGAAAAAAATGTATCTTGTCAACTATCTGACGGTTTCTAAATGGGTCGATTACTTAAGAATCCACTGCTAACATTGCGTTTCAACTGTAGTTCAATTTTTTTTTTAAAGATTTTATTTATTTATTTGAGAGAGAACGAGCACAAGCCAGGGGCAGAGGCAGAGGGGGAGGAAGAAGCAAACTCCCCACTGAGCAGGGAGCCCGATGTGGGGCTCGATCCAAGGACCCTGGGATCATGACCTGAACCAAAGGCCACCCAGGTGCCCCAGTCAACTGTAGCTCAATTAAAAAGAAGAAAAAAATCTGCTGCCTTAAGAAGTGATGCAGTTTCAATGCAGAGTTAGAGAATATATAAAAATAAATATTCTTATCACTAAATATTGAGTTATAGGTCAAATAATTTGTCTAGTTATGTATTCATCTGACATACTTCAATACATCATAGAGAGATTTAATTTATTTGCAAGATATAAAATTTTGCATGTCATGCAGTGGTACTGATTCCTTTGCTTTTATTTAAAAATAAATTAATTTCAACTTAGTAAATATTCTGTGTCTACTACAAACAGGTCACCATGCTAAGTACTTTGGGAGATATAAAGTTGAGTAATATAGGATTCTTGGCCTAAAGAAAAAAAGGACCAAAATTTTATAACATGAAGCAGAACATGATAAGCTCCATAAGAGAAGTACTGTGTTCTGTGGAAAATCAGAAGAGGCAGAAACATTAGCTAGGTTGACTCTCAGAAATGACTCCAAGAAAGAAACATTTGATCTGTTCTTTGATAGTCCAAGATGGATAGAGAGAGCCTGCATAAGGAGGGAACAGCATAAACAAAGACACCTAGGCAGGATTTACAGTCACTTTGGCCATGGCTTGGGCAAACACATGTCAACATGGCAACCAAGCAGCAAAATAGGATCATGTGCAGGGGTGCCTGGCTGGCTTAGTTGGTACAGTACATGACTCTTGATCTTGGGGTTGTGGGTTCAAGCCCCACACTGGGTGTAGAGATTACTTTAGAAAAAACACATATAATATAAGGCCTTTAAATATCAATAAAAAACTGAGTATTAATTTTGGAAATGAGTGGGCAGCTCTTTAAAGATTTTGAAGGGGAGTGAAATTGAACTGTAATTTCAACACATTATTTTTCTTTTCATCCCCCCCCCCACACACACACACATTATATCCCTAGGACTTCTTTATTTTATAACTGGACGTTTGAACCTTTTGACATGAACTTGCATTATCAGCACATTATTTTGACTGTGTTCTGGAGCATTACTGCTTGAGGAAAAAATGTGATAGTGTAATGGAGGATTCAGAGGTTCTGAACTGTAATGAGAGAAATGGGAAAGAGGGGATGATGTGAGCTATGAAAGTGACTTTCTTTTTCTTTCTTTTTAAAGATTTATTTATTTTAGAGAGAGTGTGAGCACGAGCTGGGGGGAGGGGCAGGGGACAGGGAGAGAATTTCAAGCAGATTCAGTGCTCGATTGATTAGATGGTGGTAAGGGGGGTGTGTAACGGATTGCTCCCGAAATTTAGTGACTTAAAGAAAAATAAGTATTATCTCTTAACATTTCCTGAGGGTCAGGAATTTGGGAGTGGTTTGACTTGGTGATTCTGGCTTGGGATACCTCTCGAGGTTGTGGACAGTTATCTGAAGACTTGAATTAGGTTGGAATAATCCACCTCGCAGTATTACTTGACATAGCTGGCAAGTTGGTGCTGGCTGTTGGCGGGAGCCTTCAGTTCCTCTTCATACATACCTCTCCATAGGGCTGTTTGAGAATTCTATCAACATGGTAGCTTGTTTTCTCCTGAGGGAGTGAGCAAGGAGTCTAAGATGAAAGCTGCAATGTTTTTTATGACCTAGCTTCAGAAGCCTTATCACTTCTCCAGAACCCTATTAAAGTCACATAGGTCAGCCCTAATTCAAAGTGGGAGGGGAGAATGCAAGGGAAAGGGTATAGGTACCAGGAGAAGAGGATCACTGGGGAACATCTTGGTGGCTGTCTGCCTAGTGTGATTTTCTTCGGGAGAAAGAATCCTCTACTTTATCTCCTAAGATCCTAGCCCTGTTCATTACTGATCTGAAAAATGAAAGATGACTGTGAGCTTTTGAGCTTGTATAATTGGGGGAATTTTAGCTCCACATTTTATACAACTAGAGATAAAGAAGCTTAAGAGGAAATATCTATAACTTGGATTTATTTTTACATATTTTCTTTGAGGAGTGAAATGTATTTAATTTTAATCCCTCAAATTTCAAAGGTTAATTGAAAGAGACAAAATTCAACACACTTTTCTATATTCAGTTCCTTCCAAGTAGATGAACTGCATTGGGACTAACAAATGTCAAAGGGTCACCTGGCTGGCTCAGTTGGTAGAGCATGTGATTCTTGATCTCGGGGTTATGAGTTCAAGCCCCATATTGGGCACAGAGCTTATATAAAAAAAAGAAATATCATGAATCATTGCTTCATTTTAGATGGAACCTTCTACTTTTCAGTAGATGTTGAAATATTGAGGATAATTGGAAAATTTTCAGAAGAGCTTCTTAAAAAATGTAGTCCTCATGGAGATATAAAAGGGTAAAAGAGATGATTTCACTTGCTGTACTATATAAAAGCTGGCAAATTCCAAAAGAAATCATAATAGACTTGTAGTTTATACAGATGCATTTTTCTTTGTCATAAACCCAAATCCCTAATCTCTGGCATCATTTTGTAATTATAATTGGTAATATGACTTCATGTGTCTAATCACACAGAGCCAGATCCATTTCATAACACAGCCTTAGGGTTCTTTTTGGCCCTGCTGAATCTGTGGGTGCTATTCTTATATTGTCGATTTAAAGCTTCATTATTCCTTTCATTACTTAAGCACCCAAATGGAGATTTTTTTCTTCAAATGGAGATTTTTAAATGCAAGTATCAGTGTGCATGGGAGGGAGGACATACAAGTTTTCTTTCATTCATTGGAAAGCATCATGCCATGGTGGTGTTGTAACATATGTGTACAATGCTCATTAATACATTATTTTTGAGAGTTGCAAGATAGTTTGCCCTAAACATCCCACCATCAACAGTAAAATAAAACTGCTTAGGGCCTAATTTCCTAATTTCCTACCACTCTCCATCCTGGATTAAATGGATTAAATGACATAAATGATTGATTATACTGTATAATCATGAAGGGAGGTTTTTTTATTCCTATAAAAATGAACTACACCTTTAGAATATAACTGAAGAGTTGTCTGATTTCCTCTTTTTATTATAATTTGAGTAGAAAAATATTTCTTGGGGGCATCCGGGTGGCTCAGTCAGTCGAGTGTCGAACTCTTGATTTCCACTTGGGTTGGGTCAGGGTCTTGGCGTGGTGGGCTCAAGCTCCAAGTCCGGCTAGTGCTCAGTACAGAGTCTGTTTGTCCCTCACTCTCTGCTCCTCTCCCTGCTTCTGTTCATGCATGTGCTCTCTCTCTCTAAAATAAATAAATAAAATATTTTTAAAAAATATTTCTTGGATGGTCCATTTTAGCACAGGATTGATTTCATTTATTTTGCCCAATGATGAGAGCAATACTATTGTCACCTGCCCAATTTGCCACTGGAAATTGTAGGTGACACCAGTGAATCTTCTAAGTACTGAGTAGCTGAACTGGGATACAACCAAGCAGTGGGGCATCCAAGAAATGGTTAACACAGGGGCCATTCTGTCTGAGAGGAAAAGACAAAAACATTGCTACTAGCATTAAACAGGGATTTTTGGTTTTTTGAAGTGCTTCCTTTTCTCTGTATTTAAATATCCAACTTAATGTGTCCTTTTTAGAAGAACACCATTTTAAACAAAACTCACGTTGGAACCATGTAATTGAGAAAGAAGTGTTGCTGCCCACACACAGTAGCTATTGGTGGTACATGATCCAAGTTGTGTAAAGACTTGCCAGAAGAAATGTGGGAATCTTCCAACAGGAACTGCGTAAATACTTCTGGAGACAGAGAAGGAAGTGTTTTGAATGGCATTCAATTGCAATGTGCTTCTCAAGCAGTTGAATTGTGATGAGGATTTTATCTGTGGCTCCTGTCCACTATAAGCATCTCTCCAAGATCTGTCTGTGGCTCAGAGAGGGAAATGTGGGCCACAATTTGGGAAAAGTGATCCAGGGAAAGTGATCCAGCTTTTATCCTTTTGATGGTTGTGGTTAATATCAAGGCAGTCAAGGGGCGCCTGGCATGTGACTCTTGTGAGTTTGAGCCTCATGTTGGGTGTAGAGATTACTTAAATAAATGAAACGCAGTTAAATTTTAAATTAGTTTTCTTGATAGGTTATGCTTATTTTAAGAAATCCCTCCCTAACTTAATGTCTCAAATATATATCTGGCATTTTTTTAGATTTTTAAAAAATTCATGTTTAAATCCACTTGGAACTGCTTTATGGGTTAGGTGTAATGATTCCAATTTAATTTTATTACTACATTTGGATAATTAATTTCATATCGATAAATATGATTAATCATTCTGTCTCTGTCACGTGTACAGATCCTATTTATTTCTGTGTATCTTTCTGTGCTCTTGTATTCTTTGTTGTCTATTTTTCTGTCCCTTTGCCAAAACCTCACTTTTTGAACCACAATGAATTTTTGTAATATGTTGCAATAATTGTCAATGTTCTTTTTTCCCCAAAATGGTCTTCGTTATTATTAGTCACTTTTTCAAATAAGTTTAGAATATTATTCTTAAGTTTCATGGAAAAAAGGGAAAACTAGTGTGATTTTTATTTGAACTATCAAAATTATGGATTAATTGAGGGATAATGATTTCTTCACAATATGGTATCTTCTCATTTTAGATTATGAGAAGTTATTAAATTCAAGTTATAAAATTCTTCTTAGAATCTTAGAAATGTTTGGTAATTTTATCCATTCAATTCTTTTTTTTTTTTTTTTTTAAGATTTTATTTATTTATTTGGCAGAGAGAGACACAGCGAGAGAGGGAACACAAGCAGGGGGAGTGGGAGAGGGAGAAGCAGGTTTCCTGCTGAGCAGGGAGCCCGATGCGGGGCTCAATCCCAGGACCCTGGGATCATGACCTGAGCCAAAGGCAGACGCTTAACGACTGAGCCACCCAGGCGCCCCTATCCATTCAATTCTTATGTACCATTTGTTGGAGTTATTTATACATTTTACGTTTTTCTGATGCTGGGAGTTGAATCCTTCCTTCAGTGTCATCAGTCATAAAACTTACTTCAATTTTTTTTTCTCTGTTAGATTTCTTTGCTTGTCATTAAATTAGTTTCTAACTTAGGTGAAAGGAACAGGAGTGCTATTCAGCCACCACTAATACCCCAACACCTTGGATCATTGACTGGAAACTTTGAACTGGTATTAGAGGAAGAAAAGATTCATGCTTCTGACAACCTGGGCAGGAGTCAATCAGGTTTCAATCTTTCCTAAGTCATGTGGATTTTTTGACCTTGGTGGTTTTTAACTGGCTTAGGCAGGACAAGCCTCAGTAAGCATAGACAACAGAGCTTCAGGCTGACCTCACCCTGACCCATATCAGCTTAGCCTCTTTAACCAAGCAAGGCCTGCTGACACAAGGATTAACTGCCCAAAGGAGAAAGTCCTCCTTAAGGCCTATATGGAAACAAGCTGAGCCTTCCAAGTGTTTGAGCTTTCCAAGCATTTGTGCGTTAGGGAAAAGGGAAAAAAGAAAACTTTTTGTAATTTTCCCAGCTGGATATACATGCTGAAGTTTTTAAACTTCCAGTAGCAGAAAGAGTCATGAGAGATACAGACCAAAAGTATGTGTGTTTTGTGCCAGGCATAAATAGGTAATGCTCGTTCAGAAGCCCCACGTTCAGACCCTCTTGCTTTTGCACTATATTCAGGCCTAATTGGTTATTGTAGTAGAAAGAAGTGAATTTTAGAAAATGTTGGAGAGCAAGATCAGGACCTAGGTTTGTTTAATTGGAGGCTCTTTTGAGATATCAAATCTTTTAATGAATGATCAGAGATGTGGAGGTAATATTCATTAGAATTATTCATGTAATGTGCCATTCTTGTTTCCATTCCATTTTATTTTTGTTTTTTTAAATATATTTTTTTAAGATTTTAGAATTTTTTAAAGTAATCTTTACACCCATCGTGGGGCTTGAACTCACAACTCTGAGATCTAGAGTGGCATGCTCCAACAACTGAGCCAGCCAGGTGCCTCTCCTTTCCATTTTAAAATACTGGTCGGGACTCATTGATTCTTAAGTCTCACTCTAAGCCCTGACCTGAAGTGTGAAAAACACTGGACTAGACTGTTAGTGATACAGGATTTATTTTTTCAAAATGATTTTTTTTTAAAGTAATCTCTGCACCCAACATGGGGCTTGAACTCATGACCCCGAGATCAAGAGTCGCATGCTCTACCAAGTGAGCCAGCCAGGTGCCCCTGTGATGTAGGATTTCTGATGTAGGTTTTCTAGCTTATTCCTCAGAAGTTACCTACTTACCTCTTTCTTTTCAAATATTGCTGCTGTCAATTCTGTGAGCTCTGCATGAAATTCTATTAAATTACCTTGCGATCTCTGTTAGTCCAACTCAGTTTCTTCTTATAACTCCAAACTCAAGATGGTTCATAACTTTGAACAGAATAGTGGTGTGAGAATGGAAACACAATTGGCACTTTGATAAATCTTCCCCCTAAAGCAAATGTTTAATAGAATATAAGTTTAAATTATTTTTGCTAGCATACAACTTGGAGAGAGGGGCAGGTGACGGGTTTGTGGCAGTCTGTTTTTTTTTTTTTAAGATTTTATTTATTTATTTATTTGAGAGAACGAGAATGAGAGAGAGAGAGCACATGAGAGGGGGAAGGGTCAGAGGGAGAAGCAGACTCCCTGCTGAGCAGGGAGCCCGATGTGGGACTCGATTCTGGGACTCCAGGATCATGACCTGAGCTGAAGGCAGTAGCTTAACCGACTGAGCCACCCAGGCACCCCAGTGTGGCAGTCTGGTTTGAGCTGTGCAGTTCAAGAAGTGAAAGACAGTGTCATTTGTTAATCTGTGAAGTTATTACTACAATTAAATCATAGCAAAATCCTTATAAAAAAAAGATCTTCAGAAAATAGATCACAGTGAAAATCGTTTAAATAACAGGCTTATTTTTCTGCCTAAATATGATTATTTATAAACTTTTAATTTCTAATTCTTTTTTAATGCCATTGTATCAGTTATGTGTGTAATACATCTCATTCATATCTACATGTATATATGTATATAAACACATATATTGATTGCTTTGATTGCTTAGTAACAGTAATTTAATGATGGCTATGATTTATTTAGTATCATTTATGTGACACATACATATTGTGACAAATTCTAACAATAAGGTGGACATTCTCCTCTCCATTCACATTAGTACATCAGGTATGTTAGAATCTCACAGCTATTAAGTGTCTGAGGCAGGGTTTGCTTTGAGGTCTATTTAATTTTTAAAGCCTGAGTTCTCTCAATTCACACTGTCTCTGGAGCAATAAGAATAGGGGGTTGAAGATCAATAAAAAATTTGTTGATGTATCTGTTAACTCACTATTGTAAACCACTTAGAAAATTCCCTTTGCATTTATATATTCTTTTTCACAACAAGTAATACAAAGCTGGTTTGCTGTATGTCACCTCTCTCCATCCATGCCTCTCTAACTTCAGCTCCCTCTCCTTCAAAGTAAAAGTTGCATTGCCCGCCTGGTTCAGAATCCCATGTAGCTCCAATTTTATTCGCAGCCAGATTTACACCAAGAACTAAATCTCTGAGGTCTTCTGACAGGTCCACTGCTATTTCTTTGTACAAGTAGCTGCTTCATAGAAAGTGGAAGTGGGATGTTGAATAAATGTAGTAGAAACTCTGTTATATGGCCTCTAGTGAATATATAATGAGAAATCAGTATGAAAGAAAATGGATCTGGGATGGACTGTGATAGGCATTAAACTAAATAAGCCCAATCTTCAGGGCCTTAACTTGAGCAGGCCACTTCCAGGCTCTGACTGGTTATAATAATGTCATATCCTTTTTCTTCAAGAGTCCCCCACACCAAAAATATATAAGCTTTGTGTTCCACAATATCTAGATTCCTTGCTAAGAAATCTGGACAAGATACAGGTATCTCTGGCTCAAATACAGGATCAAGAAGAAGAAAAGAAATAGCAAGGGAATTAATACAAAAAATAAGAGGAGAAATAAAGGGCAAAATGACAGAGTTGGTAAGGAAAGGAAAGTTTGTGGGTAATTGAGAAGTCTCTTGGTACTGTTAAATGAAGCCCAGGGAACATAGGATTAGAAGCTAAAGAAATACTTGTCTTCTCTTTTCCTTTGGAAGCATTCTTTACCAATAAAACTTCCATATCAATCCCTAATACAACAGGCTTCAAATATATTTCATTTCAATTTGTTATTAGAAAGATTGTACAAAATCTTTAAGCAGGAATTGCTCACTTTCTTGTAATTTTTGGAAACATACCCAGAAGCTAAAATTCAGTGTGTAAGTCCAGGACACATCATAGGTAAATAACAAAGTAAAACACATCAGATAATGCTAGAAAAGCAGTCTTCATTAGAGAGATCCAGAAGAGATCCATTAAACAAAATGTTGACTCATCTGAGTTCTGAAATGCATTGTTTCCTGTTCTTTTTCCTCTTTACTGAAATTGGAATAACTGGAAATAAAGAACAGAATGACTGCCTTGTACCAAAAACATAATCTTTTGCTTTGTTCTGATTTGTGGTAATATTTTGGCTCTTTGTTATTCTTCTATGACGCTTGTTTATTTCTGTGTACATGTTATCTCTCTGCTGTAGTTTTGTCAATTCCTATAGGCCTTTGAAAAAAACAACAGATAGAAGTACATGAAGATATAATTAATAATATTTACCTTACCAAAAATAAAGGCCCTTTTTGAACTGAAAATTTTCATACGATCCAAGAACCTTGAATATTTAAAGACTCACCTTTCAAAGCAGGAGAGAAAGAATGGATTGGAGAGAAGTTCATAAATCAGGAGTAGATTTATCAGAATAGAAAAGAAAACAAATCACAGACAGCCTATATATCTTTATGAGATACAAAGGGTTTGGAAGAGTAGGCAGAATTTATGAGCATATCAAAGGGAAGATTAATTTTCTCAAAATTGCAGAGAGTGCTTAGAACAAGTGTATATGAATGGAGAAACTAGAGAGACCTTGAGGGAGTTCCCTGAAAGAGGGGGAGTGTTTCCTATGTGCCGGGAAGTAGAGAAAGAGATATACGATGATGAGAAGTGTAATTGGTAGAAATTGACTAGATACACACCAAACCTATTCGCTCTCCTTAGACAAATTGCTAAAACTGTATTCTTTAGCCGCCTTGAATCTATTTGGAACCATATGATAAATTCTTGTCAATGGGAAGCAGGTGGCAGTAATATGCTATTTCTGGATTGAGGCATTTAAAAGTGGATATGGTTCATGTTCACTGTACACACCTTCTGCTGACTGTATGGTGTAATGGAGATGTTGAAACTATTTGTTGAGAATGCAGTTACACACCATGGAGGGAGATTGGAGACCCTCATGCCCTTTGCAGGAGAGCCACATAACCAGGCTTTGATGAATGAGAATTAAACCATTATTGTGTTTAACCCCTCAAGATTTGTTTGTGACAAAAACTAATGTTAACCACCTAGGCTGTGCCACCACAAATATAAGATTGCATCCCCAGTGCGTGTTCTTCCTTGACTAGTTCTCTCTCCCTACAAATGAAACTTGAGGGCTTATTTGGAGACTTTAGCAGAGGCACATGCATAATCATATATCCTGGACCCCCCCCCCCACAACCCAAAGTTCTTTTCTTGCTGGGAAGGTGGTACTCCTTCAATAAGTTGCCACTTCAGTAAAAGAAAGAGCTAGAGAGTAGGAGGTGCTTGACTGGTCACAACACCTTTTGTTGATTTATCCTAGGAAATGAGTGACAGATGTTAAAAAGGAGGGGAGATTGAGAAAAAGATTTCCAAGAGTCACTTTAGTGAACGTCCCCTCAAGGAAGCATAAGTCCAGGAGTTGGGTCACCTGATGGCTCAGCTCAGCTTTATCACCTTCAATTAACTTTTCAACACACTGAAACCTTGCTTTCTTCAGAGTGTTGATATAATTCTGTTCTCGCTCGTATAATCAGTGATTTCTAATTGGCAGATTCTAATGGCACTTTTCAGTCTTTACTCAACACATCTTCTCTGCTGTGTTGGTCAACTGCTGACAATCCCTTTCATCTTCAAACTCTCCCATTTTCCACTCTTTCATTTGTTCCAGATTTTTGGTCAGATCTCAGATATCTCCTTCTCAAGGTCATTCAAAAACAGTTTTCTCCTCCAGCCACTCAAATGGTCAGTTTAGTCAGAGTGAATTCTTAATCCCCATCTGGGTACAAGTCCATATTTTAAATTTCCACCTATAAGCCAATAACCCTCAAGTGTTTCCCTCCAGCCAACACTACTCTCTGTATCCCCATGCCCTAACACTGACTACTTCAGATAAATCTACACATTTCACTTTTATCAATTGGAGGGATCACAAACTACCATTTTCTAAACTTCATGTATTATTTTGTTCCCCCAAAACTGTCTTGACTTTACAACCCAGACCAAAAAGACAAATCTAAACCAGAACCAATTGGTTACCAGTTTATCCATTTTGCCATCATAATATATCTCATATCTGTCCCCTTCTGTCTTGATTCACTCCCTCACCTCACTCAACACCAGCACTAAGTTCTTTCTTTCATGGCTGGAGCTATTGCAAAAGTATCTTTATTTATATTCTTTTTTATTTTTTTAGATTGTATTTATTTATTTGAGAGAGAGCACGAGCAGGGTAGCGGGAGTAGGGCAGAGGGAGAGGGAGAAGTAGACTCCCCGATGAGCAGGGAGCCCGATGCGGGCCTGGATCCCAGGACCCTGAGATTACGACCTGAGCCGAAGGCAGACGCTTAACCGACGAATCACCCAGGTGCCCCTATTTATATCCTTTATGCTGTTTTCAGCCAACACAAAATCAGATTCTACACAATCTAGAAGAGAAACAGGTCTAACATGCAAATATAAACATACAAGTAGGTTGCTTAAAATATTTTTATCCCAGGGGCGCCTGGGTGGCTCAGTCGTTAAGCGTCTGCCTTCAGCTCAGGTCATGATCCCAGGGTCCTGGGATCGAGTCCCACATCGGGCTCCCTGCTCGGCGGGAAGCCTGCTTCTCCCTCTCCCACTCCCCCTGCTTGTGTTCCCTCTCTCTCTGTCAAATAAATAAATAAACTCTTTATGAGACTGACGCGCTGCCCACTGCGCCAAGAGGGCCGCTTAAATAAAATCTTTAAAAAAATATATTTTTATCCCATTTTGATAAACCCAGACTCCTCAATGCCAAATGCCCCTTCTTTCTATAGCATTCTTGAATCTTGAAAATCATTGGGTCTCCAATTTTTTTCCAGTATGAAGCACTTTCATGAGTGACATGTTCCCTTTTCCATGCCCAGAATTTAATAAAAACCTCCCCAAAAATATTTTGCAGAAGACTTTTTTTTAAAGATTTTATTTATTTATTTACCAGAGACAGAGCACAAGCAGGGGGAATGGCAGGCAGACGGAGAGGGAGAAGCAGGCTTCCCGCGGAACAGGGAGCCCAACGTGGGGCTCAATTCCAGGACCCTGGGATCATGATCTGAGCCAAAGGCAGTCGCTTAACCGACTGAGCCACCCAGGTGCCCCTATTTTGCAGAAGATTAAAGAAAATATAATCACAGATTGTTTTTTAGTCACACTTGCTTTTCTCCTTATAAAAATGTATTGTAAAATCTATTATTGTTATAAGAAAGGAGGGCTTCTCCCTCTACCTGCTGTTCCCCCTGCTTGTGCGCTTTCTCTCGCTCTATCAGATAATTAAAGAAAATCTTTAAAAAAAAAGGATGATTTAAAAAAAATAAGAAAGGGGGAAGTAAGTAAAATAGCAACTTTGGAGTTGCTATTAAAGTACTCTTGCTATTAAAGTACTTCTTTCTGACAGTGACATAAAGAAGGATGAATAAATGTTCTGTGCAGTCCCTCCTAGCTCTAACACCTTTTCATTTGTCCCATTCAAGAAAAACATCAAAGGCAAACAAATCCAAGTAAAGATAAAAAAATAAACTTAAATCCATTCTAAAATATAGCAAATGGAAATCACTCACACCCGGTGTTTACAGTGATTTTTCTTTTTCTTTTCTTCCCTTTTCTTTTTTTTGCAAATTACTAAGTGACACTTCAGGAACAAATGTGGTAATGGAAAAATGTCGATGACCTGCAAACCAGGCTTTCTCTCCTCCCTTTGTCATCCCTTTATAGCGCCTGTAGATATCACTTAACTTTAGCATATGGTAGGGGCACCTGGCTGGCTCTGTCGGTAGAGCATGTGATTCTTGCTCTCGGGGTCATGAGTTCAAGTTCTGAATTGATCATAGAGATTACTTAAAAAAATTAAATTAAAAAAAAGCACGTGGTATTCAAATAATTTGTCGACACCTGTCTTTTGTTAACTTACATATTGCAGGTTCTTTCAGAATAGGAATGATGTACCATATTATTCTCTGGTTTCTAGGAAGTTGTATAGAACATGGAAATATCTTAAAATGAATGAACAGATACTTTCCAGTATTTTTCATTGTTTTGTTTTGTTTTTGCTAATCTTGTTTTCCTTTTTTTTTTTAAAATCCATGAAACCATCAGATTTATTGGCAACAGCAGTGTCTGGGAGTTAACTCTAGTTTTTGTCACAACTTCTGAATGGTGAAACCCTGCAAGGCATCACGATGCAGCAATCTGAAAAGGTTGAACTAATAGGAGACCATGGAGTTAAGTGACCTTTCTCCTGATACTCTCTTACTTCATGTATAAGTTACATTTCTTTGGAGGCCCTTTAAGAAGAAAAATGAGCCCTGGATTCCTCGTGAGTTGGTAGAGTGTTGATGGTTAAGATAGGACAATATAGAGCTAGCACCATGGCACCTCTGAGCTTGTCTTCTATGGGTTAAGCCAGTACATTTACTTATCGACACAAGCCGGGTCAGTTTGCTCTCAACCTCTCCAGAAACTCTCATTTTCTAAATATCAATATAGCTTACCAATATCCTATGCACTTCCAGGTTTTTAGGTTACCAACCCCAAATGGTGCTAACAGCAATTCATAATACTCCCTCCTATTTTTGTTCTGAATAGTAGGATATGGTAAAACTCTATTGATGCATAAATTAATGTTTTTAATCTACCTCCATTCTCTTGTGTGACTTGTTTGCAGCTCCTCAGAAATTTAAACTCCTTTTCATTAAACAAAAAGCTACATTTTTCTTCTTTTCCTCTGTCTGTATTTGGCACTAAATATCTGGTGTTCTATGGAATGACTGACCTGGAACTCCTGAAAAGGATCACAGTTGATGTTTGAACTCATTTCAATGACAACAGAGCATGTCGAGGCTTTTGTTTGTTTGTTTAATAGAAGAGCACCAGTGTCCATGCTAAATTTATAATCATTTACGTTTAGTTCTATCTAGTATAAATGATTCCTGTATTTATGTACCATTGAATATCATAATTATTTAATTTTTTTAACACTAGCAGGAAAAGTTTCTCTTTTTTTTAAAAGACTTTATTTATTTGACAGAGACACAGCGAGAGAGGGAACACAAGCAGGGGGACTGGGGGAGGGAGAAGCAGGCTTCCCGCCGAGCAGGGAGCCCGATGCGATGCGGTGCTCCATCCCAGGACCCTGGGATCATGACGTGAGCCGAAGGCAGACGCTTAACGACTGAGCCACCCAGGCGCCCTAGTTTAACTTCTTCTTAAAGCCGAAACAAATATATATGCTTGTGGACACACACACACACACACACACACACACCCATACATATTTTACTACACATTTAAGCAGGAGGCACAAAGGCAGCACGGAGGTTGGAAATGACTAGCAAGCACACCGTCTAGCCAGCTGTTGGATTGGTTTGTTAGGAATAAATTAGTGCCCGCCCTCCAACCTGGGAGGTGAGGTGGAAAAACCAGGAAGTCATTATGATTAGCCATTTCTATATAGTTTGGGCAAAAAATCCTTGCAATTCTCGGATGAGAAAAATAGGAGAGAAAAGAGTATAAAGAAAGGAATACTAGGATAATCTAGTGCAATACTCATTTTTGCCTCAGTGCTGTTTCTTGCTCATTCATTTCATTCCAGTGACTTGCTTTCATGCTTGCTCGCTCAGGCCTTCTCTCCTTGATGAAGACTGGTTGTCTGGTACTGATGATGATTATGTAGTAATTCTGACAAATAGTCTCTAGAGTTGTCTCCTTTGTGTCAGAGAAGACAAGAAACAGCAGGGAGACTTATTGAGGATTGGAGTAGAGGAAATAAATAAGATGGATTTGAGCACAAAACAGGAAAAGGGAGAGAGCAGTATTAAAAAAAAAAAGGACTCTCAGAACATTAAAGATTGAGGGGTTTTACAGATCATTGAGTGCTAGCCCTTTGTCTCCATGTGTGGAAACTTGAGACCCAAAAGTGCTAAAGGAATTGCTGAAGGCCACAAGAATTTCTGGATTCAATACATTTTCATTACTCTAAGTTGCCCATAAAACTGGTAGAGAACTATTGTGGTGATCCCAGGGTAGTTTCCATATAGCCAGCAATTTTATCACTGAGGAAAAGTTTCACTCTCAAGAATATTTTTCCTGTGTTCACTCAAGTGTTCTTACTTTCTCCAATTCACAGTGATCCATTTTGAGTAAATCTGTATAATAGAGCTACCATTCTAATGTATTACTGTTGCTTAAGGCACCAGAATGTTACAAAAATACCTCATTCCTTACCTTTATTTTACTTTTCTAGACTTGAGAAAAAGCCATTTGAAACAAATAATACAGTTGTGATTTTTTTGGTGGCTTTTGGCTCTCGGAATAAGGCCAAAATTAATCTATTTCAAATAGAAGAACACTACTGCTGAAAAACCAGATCTATGTGAATTCATGTCAGGGCTCAACCTTAGGCATCTGCTCTACCACAATCATTCCTTATACTGAGGGACACAAAATTGGACAGGAGTAAAAACTGGGACTGTCCAGGCAAGTCCCATTGTACATGGCTTCCCAGTCTCTATATGCCTAGTTTGATGGGAACATCCATCTTTCCAGGATCTATCTGAACTCTCTGATCCTTTCTAATAATGACAGTCTGATAATTTTCTTATGCCCACTGGCCATGGAATTCTAGTTAAACTCTTGGATGCTGTTCTGTCTCTGGTTCTAATAGAGATTTTCAAAATATCTTGCTTGTTTGATCCTGTCACTGGCATTTCCCACCTCGATATTAGCACTTGTTGTCTTTTACCTTTCTTGGGTGTTACAATTTTGTGAAAAGGTTAATATGCTTTTTCTTTTTAAACTAAGTTCTTTTAGGACTAACATATTAAGGGTGCCCAGGTGACTCAGTTGGCTGAGTGTCCGACTCTTGTTTTGTTTTTGTTTTTTTTAAGATTTTTATTTATTTATTTGAGAGAGAGCAGAGAGCACAAGTGCAGGGGGGGAAGAAGGAGGGACAGAGGGAAGGACAGAGGGAGAGAGAGAGAGGCAGACTACTCGCTAAGCAGGGAGCTGGACGCAGGACTCGATCCCAGGACCCTGAGATCAAGACCTGAGCTGAAGACAGATGTTTAACTGAGTGAGCCACCCAGGTGCCCCAGCTGTTGGTTTTGACTCAGGTCATGATCTCACGGTCGTGAGATCCAGCTCTACAATGGGCTCTGCACTCAGCAGGGAGTCTGTTTGAGATTCTCTCCCTCTCCCTAGGCCACCCCCCTCTCCTGCGCACGGGCATGTGCGTGCACGCACTCTCTCTCTCAAATGAATAAATCTTTCTGAAAAAAAACCATAAAAACTTTTTAAACTATGTTGATGATAGAATTTTTCACTTCAAATTTGGCCCCACTATTCTCTAATTGGAAAATAGCAAGCTCCCACATTGCACTATGATTATAGAGACTATAATCTTGACAGATTTGTTAAACCATTGGGTTTAATTAAAATAATTGCTTCCTGGTCTTATAATCAAGCATTATTCAAAGTGTTCTAAGACCATCCATTCCCTAGCTGTAAAGGAAGAACAGACAGGCATACCTGCATTTTCAGGATGAAATATGAGCTTCAAATTATATAGTGCTTCACTATATTCACTAAATTTTCAGGATGAAATATGAGCTTCAAATTATATAGTGCTTCACTATATTCACTAACATCTAATTTTGTTATTTATTTCACTGAATGATTGTTTTAATAGAATGAACTATTGAAAATTACTAGAGCACAGAGCATCTTAGATTTTTTTTCTTCAGACAAATAGATTATCTAAAGGGATGATATTATATATACAGAATAACAACCTACACTATATAATTACAATGAATATAACTAAAACAGAGAGCTAAGATCTAGTCTTACTATGTTTAGTTTCTTTGAGGATAAGAAGAGATATTTGAAAACTTTGCATTTTGATGAATAATTAATTGCTTGAAATTTTTGGGAAGGTGTAAACTTTAAGGTAATCTTCCACCATGAAGCCAAAACTTCATATTCTATTACAAACTTCAGTACCTCAATCTCACAGCACCAGGGAGCAAATTGCAGTGCCCATGACCCAATTGTGTAAGATAATTCATGAAATGTTGATACTGTGAAAGAGCACACATCCTTGCCTAGTACAGATCATAGGGTAAAGCTTTCCATTTTCCCTCATTGGTTATGATGTTAACTGTGGGATTTTCATATATAACCTTTATTGAGTTGAGGTAAGTTCCTTCCATACTTACTTTATTAAAAGTTTTAATCATGAATGAATGTTGATTTTTGTCAAGTATTTCTTCTGCATTGACTGAGATGATCATGTGTTTTTTCCCTTTCATTTTGTTAATGTGTGGTGTATTACATTGATTTGTCCATGTTCAACCATCCTTGCTTGCATCCCAGGGATAAATCCCTCTAGGTCATGCTTTTTTAATGTGCTATTGAATTTAATTTGCTAGTTTTTTGTTTTTTTTGTTTTTTTTTTTTTTTTAGGTATTTTATCATCTAGATCCATTAGAGATACTGGCCTAAAGTTTCTTTTTATTATGGTGTCTTTGTCTGGTTTTGCTATTATCAGGTGAGTTTGGTAGTGTTCTCTCTCCTCTTTTTTGGAAGAGTTTAAGGATTTGTATTAATTCTTCTTTGAATGTTTGGTAGAATTCACCAATGAAGCTGTTTGGTTCTGGGCTTTTCCTTATTGGGAGGTTTTTGATTTTTGATTCATTTTCTTTGTTATTGGTCTATTCAGGCTTTATATTTCTTCTTGATTCAGTTTTTATAGGTTGTATATTTATTCCTTCTAGGTTATTCAATTTGTTGGCATATAATTGTTCAGAATAGTCCCTATGAGCCCTTTTATTTCTGAGGCATCTGTTGTAATGTCTTCTCTTTCATTTCTGATTTTATTTATTTAGTCTTCTCTCTCTTTTCTTCTGTTTTCTTATTTAATCTAGCTAAGGTTTTGTTGATTTTTACTTTTCAAAAAAATCAACTCTTCATTTTTTTCCTTTGTCTTGAGATACTTTTTAAATACCCTTTTGATTTCTTCTCTGACCCTACTGGTTGTTCAAGAGTATGTTTAGTTTCCACATATTTGTGAATTTTAAAAAAATTTATTGTTGTTGATTTCTATTTTCATTCCATTTTGGTCAGAAAAAAAATACTTGGAATAATTTTGACCTTAAATTTGTAAAGACTTGTTCTGTGACCTAACATATAATTTATCCTGGAGAATGTTCAGTGTGCACTTGAGAACAATATGTATTCTTATGCTGTTGGATGAAAAATTCTGTATGTCGTGTTCATTTGGTTTATAGTGCTGTTCAAGTTGGCTGTTTCTTACTAATTTTCTATCTGAATGTTCTATCCGTTATTGGAAGTCTCCTACTATTATTGTATTACTGTCAGTTGCAAGCCTGCTGTGTTCGTGTAAATGCAGGAGAGGAGTAGGGGTGTGTGGTGGTTCCAGCTGGAGGAGGGTGCAGTGGTGTGGACTCCAGGCAGCTCCATAAGGTGGGGTCAGCATCTTCAAAGATGGGGTGGGATGGATCTTGTGTGCAAAAGCTCTAAGTGTCCACAGCAGTGAGGGTGCTAAATTTTTTGGTGGTAAAAGGGCCGGAGTCCTCCTGCCCTCTATTTCCTCCGGGGGGTTGGGGGGAGATTGTGGTCAATGGGATGCTTCTTGGCCAAAAACTGTGCTGGGCTGGGGAATGGGATGACCTAGGTAAAATGTTTTCTACACGTTTCATTGTAGCCATCCTCCGTTTTTGTGCTCCCTGGGTTGCTGCAGCTTCTGCACTGTACTTCAGAGCTCTCCCAGAGCTATTTCATTGTTAAATTGGTGGGTAATTGTTAAATTGTTTTTGTGGGGGGCCACGAGCTGGGAAGTCCTAGTCTACCAATCTCGCTGACATCACACAACCTGTAGTTTTAAAATGCAGCTTTGGTTTTAGCTGAAGATGTTCAGATTCTCATTTGTACTGTTGTTGCTTTGTCTTCTGAACTGTCTTTCTCCACTGGGTCATAGCAGCTCTCTACTGACGTCAGATTCATCTTTCAGAATGGAAAAACTGACCATGCCTTAACCTGCAGTGATTTCCCAAAAGAATGAAATTCAGCCTCCTTAGCCTGAGTTCCAATGCCCTGACTCTGTCTTGGGCCTCATCACCTGCAGGAGCCCAGCTTTCATTCTGAGAGTCAAGTCCCTGCCAGGTTCCCCGCATTGTTTGCAGTCACACGTGTCTTACTTCTTCCTGAAGTTCCCTCATTCTTTTCTTTCCTGTGTACTCCCTCACATTTCAAAAATCAACTCAAATATAATTGTATCAACACAGATATTGCTGAGTAGCTCAGAAAAGTAGCTCAGAAAAGAAAAGTTCGCATGTCCTTTGCTGTGGTCCCATAGCATCCTCATGCATAGAGCCATTGTAGTCCCAACTGAGTGTACACATGACCCTAGAACAACACAGGTTTGAACTGTGCGGGCCCACTTATATGTGGATTCTTTGTGATAAATACAACGCAGAACTGCCAATGTATTTTCTCCTCCTTTTGATTCTTTTAAAATAACGTTTTCTCTAATTTACTTTACTGTAAGAATACAGTATATAATACATGTAACATGCAAAAATATGTGTTGACTGTTTATGTTATTGGTAAGGCTTCCAGTTCAGCAGTAGGCTGTTAGCAGTTAAGTTTTTGAAGATTCAAAAGTTAAATGTGGATTTTTGATGGTGCCGGGGGTTGGTGCCCCTAAGCCCCACCTTGTTCAAGGGTCAACTGTACATTATTTCATCTCCCTGTCTTGGCTCTCTATACGTCTAACGCTGACTTAAAGAAGTGAAAAGTAAAGGATAAAGAGCAGAATAGTGGGAAATTACCTTAGCAAAAGAAGCACCTGGGATGATTCAGTGTCTCATCTCAAGTTATGCAGATTTCAGAAGTGTATAAATTTGGAAAATAAAGATTATACAGAAGTACTCAGGTTCTTAAAGAGTAGAACTGAACTCTTATTTAATAAGTAATAAGTGACATACGTCACCCCATCAGAATTTGGGAATATAAAACTGGGACTAGTTACAACACTAAATATTATAATAGCATAAAAGCCACATTGATGGGTTTGGGGAGCTCTTAAAAGACAGCTGTGCCTTCCTAGCACCTTACCACAGAATGCAAATCAATAGGAAATGACATTTCAGCATTGTACTCTAGCGAATATTAAATATCAAATGCTTTGCAATGCTGGCAGTAAGTGGGCCACATTGATTTTTTCCCCCTGACTCCACTGGCATCCTGCTAATGAAGCCTGCCTCTGTGGGCTTTTACTATATATGCTAATAGGCACCATGGGAAGAATGCATCATATCAAAACCCCTAGCCCCGTGAGAGCAGTTTGTGGATAAAGAACATTTGCTCTCAGAACCACAGCCCATATTAAAACATCTGACTTAGGAAAATATTGCACCTGCCACACATTTATATCTTATCAAAGTGAGTGTATATTTTTGGAGGTCTGCATTATGTCAGATCTATGTCCATTATAGAAACACAAACTTCCTGCAATGGTTTTCCCAATTGTAAACTATTGTGTAAAGCACTGATTCTCAAACTTGGCTGCACATTGGAATCACCTGGGGAGTTTATAAACTATGGCTGACTGGACCCAGCCCTCAGTGATTCTGATTTACTGGTGTGGGCTGTGGCCTTAGCATCCAGATTTTTAACTACTTTCAAAGTGATTTTATCTGGGTGGTCAAGGTTGAGCACTACTGATATAAAGAATATGTGCTATAGTTCAAGTTTAGAGAAGGCATTTTTCCATTGAGTTAGTCATTGATTATGATTATAGTTGTTTATGCCCTGGCTCACCCACATATTCATATGCTTGATATGCTTACCCAGCTTCTGGTAGTAATAATGCACACGTGCATCTTTTTTTTTTTAAGATTTTATTTATTCATTTGACAGAGAGAGACACAGTGAGAGAGGGAACACAAGCAGGGGGAGTGGGAGAGGGAGAAGCAGGCTTCCCGCTGAGCAGGGAGCCCGATGCGGGGCTCGATCCCAGGACCCTGGGATCATGACCTGAGCCGAAGGCAGACGCTTAACGACTGAGCCACCCAGGCACCCCAACACACGTGCATCTTTGGTGGGAGGGATGCACACTTCCAGAAATTGGGAAGGAGCTGGTTACTTATTTTGTTTTGTTCATACTTCACTTGCTAATATTTTTCTGGAAAACTAAAATGAGCATAGAATTTTTCAGCAGATGTCGGTAACAGATGGTCATCACCTTTGTCTCTTTATTATAAAACTGCAGTTGATTATCAGGTTGGACAGTGAGTAGGCTCATTATTTAAAATAAATAGTTTGGAATAGCATGAAGTGCTTGATCTAATTCCTGGAATTCACAACCTGGATGCTCAGCAGACCACAAAGGAAGATGGTCTTGAAGGGTAGAGAGACCTTCCTACCTATGTCCAGTATTGTCAGGCCTGCTTTTCCCAGAATCAAAATATATTGCTGACTCAAATGAAGTTGTAAGAGGGGTCACAGTTGAATCAAATGAATGTTTCAACACCAAATAGATAGGGGTAAGGTGCAGATGGGGAAGGAATGAAGCAATCTAGCAACACTCCTTGTATCACAGAGACGCACCACACTGCCTAGATCATTGTGAGACATGGGTCAAAGGTGGGAGTGGGAGGATAGTATACTCCAGGGACAGTCCTTAGGCCACCTTGAACATATACCAGATCATTCCTGATGCTCCTAACTTGCTCATTGTAACTCCTTTCCCCAGTCTTCTCATTCAACAATGAGCTTTTTGTGCTTTCACTTGTCCTCAAACTCAAAGTACTATATCCAGTAAGCAGAGTCAGCCATGGAGCATATTGACATTTGAGGACATTCCTGACCCATTTTCATTTAGTTAAATCACTGATAATTTGATTATAATTTTATATGTGTATAGGAGGTAAAAAGTGAAGAGAACACTATATGAAATCAAACTATTCAAAACAACCTTTCCATAAATGAAGGCTTTATGGAGAAAATCCACTGATTTTGAAAGAAAGCAGTAGTCATTTTCTTAGCTATATTACATGCAGTGTACAGTGTAATCCCCTCTAAGGAAAAAGAAATGGATGTAAGAATGTTACTAAGTTACTGATTAGCTAATATTGGAAACACTAAAAAAGAGTGAAGCACAAACCAAGTTATCTATACTTACATGGTACTAACCATGAAGGCTGAATTTATGATTCAGTCTTAATGGAAAGATAGATTTGATCAAAATGCCTCCTCTCAAAATAACTCAGACAATGGGTGAAATATCTGTTGCTACAATCCCTGTATAAAATCAGTTATTTGCAACACATTTCTGAAAAGATGTCTGAAATTAGTTCTGCTGAGATTAAGGAAATGGCCAATAGGAAGCATCTGACATGTGATAGTTGTGACTCCTATCAACGTAAGCCATAATCTCTGACACTCACACATGCACAAAATTTAGGCTGAAATATAACAATAAATTATTAAGGATGTTCTGAGATAGATTGTTGGCCACTAACACTTGCTGATTTCTCATTTCATGTTCTACCCTATGCATCAGTTCTAATAAATGGCACTGGATCTCAAAGTTAGCCTGAATCATATCTTCCTAGCTTCTGTCAAGGAGTTAACTACTTAAAAAAGTCAATTTTATTAAAATAAACCTTAATTTATCTTCCTCACTAACTTGAATCATAAGAAATCTTCTTTTTTTTTTTTAGATTATTTATTTACTTATTTATTTTACAGAGAGAGTGAGAGCACAAGCAGGGGGAGCAGTAGAAGGACGGGGAGAAGCAGGCTCCCTGCCGAGCAGAGAGCCTGTTGCGAGGCTCGATCCCAGGACCCTGGAATCTTGACCTGAGCCAAAGGCAGACGCTTAACCATCTGAGCCACCCAGGTGCCCCAAGAATTAAATCTTCTTTAGGAACAATGAAGATAGATAAGCAGACACTTTAATTTTTGTATGTTGGAGGTAGGTAACCTATAGGGAACGTATGTAGACAGGGGTATGCTTGGGACCTGGCCAAGGTGATATTATGTAGAGGTTTTATGACTGTGTCACACATTAATGGAAAGATGAAAGTGAATATAGAAAACAGTTGATGTCACATCCAGGAAATTTGGGAGCACATATAAGAGGAGAAACAGTAATGAAAAAAACTGATGATATAATAAAAAAACAAGTTATTTAGGCAAAAGAAGTAAAAAATATGGAGTTAGGAGTGAGGTCGGAACAGATAAGAAAATAGTTTGTTCATTTATTTTTTTAAAAGGTTTTTTATTTATTTATTTGACACAGAGAGACACAGCGAGAGAGGGAATGCAAGCAGGGGGAGTGGGTGAGGGAGAAGCAGGCTCCCCGCAGAGCAGGGAGCCCGATGCGGGGCTCGATCCCAGAACCCTGGGATCATGACCTGAGCCAAAGGCAGACGCTTAATGACTGAGCCACCCAGGTACCCCTATTTTGTTTATTTAACCTTTGATACTACTCTGTATCAACCTCTGTGTTAGGTATTCAGAATAGTCAATGAAGAAGAAAGTTATGGTCTCTGTCCACAAATCCTTGGATGAGTCTTTTATTTGGGCTTCTGCTTAGAGCATCACCTAAAATCCAATCTGGGCAATACATTAGAGTCACAAGACCTGTTTCTTTCAAGAGACAAAGTGTCTGTGGGTCTCTGTGCAAGAACTTCTCTAAAAATGAATTGGCAATAGTAGTCCCATTGGTTACATCCCTTCTAGAATCATTAGACTTCTTTTTTGCTGTGTTTTTTGCTGTTGATTTTATATATCCCTAGAGAATTCACCAAGTAAAAAAGTAGAGGAAGCAATCTTCTTTACTGTACAATAGTAAGGGGAATTCTCCTGATACAATCCTCAGACAATCTTGCAAAAGGAATCTCCTTAGGTGGAAAAAAATACTATATTAAATAAGAAAAAGAGATACTATGTACCTTCCAAACTATAGTGTTCAGATCTCCCTAGAAGGCTTGGTCCTCATGAGGTCCTATCGTTGCCCATTTTAATAATTTTAAGGAAGCTGAAAGGCTAGTAAGAGACATATGGAAAGAATAAAATACTAACATTTTTAAGTCTTAGTCCTTCATCCATTCCTTTAACAATTTTTTTTTCTTCAAACAAGTCAAAACAGTGCTCTACTTGAAAATAAATTCCCATGATGAAGTGCAGCTCTTGGAAAAATTCAGTGAATCTAGAGAATTGGTGGTTTTATGTGGGTAGGGTAGTTGGCCAGTCACTTGGGGTATTTAGACTTCTTTTGCATGCAGACATAACACCAGATGGTCTAATTTCCCATCTCCCTAAAACCACCCAAATTCTTTCCAAAGACAAACACTTGGTATCCTCAAGCTTGACACACCAGAAGACAAAATGTGAGATGAGAGTAGAAGAAAAAGAATGAAAATTCAGTTAATGGTGTATTTCTTAAGTCACCCAAAAATTGAGAGTTTGCATGATGATTAAATTGCTAGTATTGATTTGGTTTGTCAGTGAATATTGACCAATAATTATTTATTTTGTGCTCCTCAATTTAATAGTGGGTATTCACCCCTATCTTACCAGAACTTAAATCAGCTGCACACACTGATATTTCTCAAATCGTAGGCTCAGTCACTTCTAGCTTCTGATCTTGACTAGATCTTGACTAAGGCTGGTAACATTAGCCTCATACCCAGATCTGGCAAGTATCTTACTTCTCTAATCCTTCCTTCTGATGTGCCAAGGGTTTGCCAAGCTTCAAGCTCCCTATTTTTGAGGTTTATAGACAAGAGGTGGCTTCTGCCCTGCTTTCCTGTTTTGCATGCTAGTTAGTCTTTCTTTAGTTCAGCCCTGATGGACCTTAATTTTCATTCTTCACAGATGGCCACTCAGCCATGCTCCTCTTCACAACCTGTTTACCTCAGTCCTTAGTGAGGAGATGTTGAGGCACATGAAGGGATGCTTAGGCCGTTCTGGACTCTTGAGGTTTTTCTGCAATGTCCCATGGGGCAGCAACCTAAACACCCCCTCCAGCAGCCTTCCATTGGACAGATCTGAAGAAGCACTGATACAGAGGTACTTCACAAAAGAGCCAGACAAAAGGACAGCCCCTTTCCAGCCCCACCCTCAAGTCTATGGAGCATACAAGGCCGTATACAGGGTTGAAGATTTTCTACACCACACATAATTTGCTTCATTTTCTCATTGCCGAGTCTTTTCCCTTCTCCTTTTCCCTGCCTCTGCTTAACTCCTCCAAGATATATTCTTAATTTTTTTCTTATACATCCAAATTTCTATTCCCCTGATTCCTCAACTTTGGCCCATTTCTTCTGTTACAGGGCTTTAAGAATTAGAACTACTAGTAGTAGTGACACCCTGTTTGGCAAGCGCTACTCTCTCCTCTTATTCCTACCATCAGAGGCAGTTTCCTGCACGTGAAGCTCGTTAGCAAACTGTTTGCAGAGACACAGTTCTACTGGTTGGAAAAATGGAAGCTTCACTAGGGCAAGCTTGATGGAAGAATTATAAAGTGTTAATGGTTAGACTAAACTATTATTAATTCTTCCAAAGTATCCTAGATTCTATAATTCTAAGTACAGGATTCTGAAAAGAAATGGATGAAAATGTTTTCCGGGAATAAATCGAGAATTGTACCTATAAATTTGGGGTGATTATTCAGAGTTGAGGACATATATGTTCTTAACACTGAATTTTAGGTGGATATGTTGAAGGTTAGTCAGAAATTTATATCCAACCTTGGGGTGCTTCTGAATTGCTGTGAGTAGCAGTATACGGTAACTGAAATGGGAAATAGAAAATGATTTGAAATTCAGGGCCTGCCATGCTTTGGTTTAGAGAAAATCAGTCCAGAAGACTTAGACAAGGGGCTTGGCTTAAATTCTAGCATTGCCACAAAGTAAGATGACTAGATACAGCAATTGGCTGTTCATGTGGATGGAAAGAAATTAAATGTAAAGATGATCTCAGGCCTTCAGAATTTAAGATATGTTGCTGTAGGTGATTCCTTGAAGATAGAGTAAGGAGTAGGTAGAGAGGAGATTCTGAATCTGCTCCTTTTATTCGAAAAATGTCCCCCTAAATATATTTAATGTGTTCTCAGTGTTGTAGTTATTAGTGAATATCTTAAAATCTGCATTCTACTAATAATAGCTCAATTTATATAGCTTATGTTGTCTATTTGCCTGCCTATTTGCTTCAGATTAATAACATTGTCAGATAGGCTCCGAGAAGGAGAGAAAGCCTCTCTCAAAAGGTGAAACTGACTATAAAGAGATATCCCAACATGCCCCTTAGGATGGCCACTATCAAAATAAATAAATAATAAGTGTTGGTAAGGCTGTGGATTAATAGGAACCCTTGTGTACTGTTAATGGGAATGTGACGGTACAGCAGCCGTAGAAAACTGTATGGCAGTTCTTCAAAATAAAAGTAAAATTGCCATGTGCTGCAGCAATCCCATTTCTGAATATACATCCAAAAAAATTGAAAGCAAGATTTCAAAGAGCTATTTGCACACTCATGTTTATAGCAGCACTATTTACAATAGCCAAGAGGTGGATCAACGGAAGTATCCATCCATGGATGTATGAATAAACATCCGTAGATGTATGAATAACTTAATGTCCATCTAGTGGCAAAGAATGATTATTCCCACTCACCCCACTTGACTGGGTTTTGAAGCAGTTGTACGCTACAAGTGCTTAGTTGCATATTGATCACATGCTGGAATCACACACACACGCGCGCGCGCGCACGCACATTTAAGGCAGCTTAGCGTGGTTAAACTCTGGCTTTATTTCTAACAATGGGACCTTGTTAGCCCTGTTACCTAATTGTTCAGGACCTCTGTTTCCCCATATGTAAAATGGAGATAATGATATATCTACACATGGGTTTTGGTGAAGGATAGTTAATACTTTTAGTACTTAAAACTGATCTGGCACAGGGCGCCTGGGTGGCTCAGTTGGTTAAGCAACTGCCTTCGGCTCAGGTCATGATCCTGGAGTCCCTGGATCGAGTCCCGCATCGGACTCCCTGCTCGGCAGGGAGTCTGCTTCTCCCTCTGACCCTCCTCCCTCTCATGCTCTCTGTCTCTCATTCTCTCTCTCTCAAATAAATAAATAAAATCTTTAAAAAAAAAAAAAAACTGATCTGGCACAAAGAAAGCACTTAGCCTACTCTTATCATTATCACCATCATCACCATCAGTGGTAGTAATAGCATTTGTATAATTAAAAGTATTAAGTTACATAAAATATTAATTGATTAACTGAATAATGAAGTGATGAGGTTATAGGTACATCTTTTAATTCTGTTTTTATGCTTATAGCTTATCTAAATTCCCAAATTTTGTCTATATAATCTTAAAAAATCAATGTGTTATTTTTTTAATTGTTTTTTTTTAAGATTTTATTTATTTATTTGACAGAGAAAGGCACAGCGAGAGAGGGAACACAAGCAGGGGGAGTGGGAGAGGGAGAAGCAGGCTTCCCGCTGAGCAGGGAGTCCGATGTGGGGCTCGATCCCAGGACCCTGGGATCATGACCTGAGCCGAAGGCAGACGCTTAACGACTGAGCCACCCAGGCGCCCCTCAATGTGTTATTTTTTTAAGGTACTAACCATTCTGAGTAAGTCATTAAATGGTGAGCCCCTCTTGGACCCAAACGAAAGTGGATCTATGATAGCACCTGAGAAATTCTGAATGATCATTTTTAAAGTGTTTAATATTTGAATAATTTCCACATTATGAAATGTGTAGAATTTAGTCAGTCACCTCCATACTGCTACATTTTTGTTGTCATATAATTGGAGGAGGCTCCTGAGGGCCAAGCGCACCTGGGTTAAGTGTGGTGGTGACTACATGGGGGCAGTGCTGCCACCTCAGGACTTTTCCAGCAACATCTTCCAGCAGTCTCTGGTGCAAGACTTTACCAGCTACACTGTGATAGTCTCTCCAGGCCAAAGAGGGAAATTCCTTCATGCTGCCCCTCTCTCAGACTTCTTTTTTTCCGGTCACCTTTTCCTAATTCCACTTTCCCTCCTTCCCTCCCTCCCTGACCTTGATCTCTCCATCTTAAAAAATAATAATTAATTAACTAATTTTGAATTGAAGTATGATTAACATACAGTGTTACATTAGTTTCAGGTGTACAATATAATGATTTAATAATTGTATATGTTGCTCAGTGCTCATCACAGTAAGTGCTGATCGCTCCATCTCTTGATCTTTCTGTTTCTTATTTTCTTGCCCTTTTCTCCCTTCAAGCTACAGGAATAAGAACCTATTATTAAGTAACAGAATCTTCTCTTCCAGGCATTATTTGAATTAAATTTGAAAATTGCTAATACAATATAGCATTTACAGGTGTGGTTATGAGTATGAGAGAATTCAGAAAATTTTAGGGAAACTACTATTTATTGATTGGAAAAACTGGAAGGAATTGAAGATACTGCTGCTCAAGTATAGATTTCATAGTTCAGACCTTTTGAAAACTCTGTTCTCTATTATAGTGAAATAAAGTGCTACCCTAGAAGTGTTGGACTGTAGAACCTGACAATATTGGAAGAGGTGATTAACTTGCTGCAGGTCAGGTCAGAGAAACGACAAGATGCTGTTACACTTCTGTTGAACCTCTGGAGAGTGTCCTGCTCACTCTGAAGCCAGAGTCATAGCTTCTCCCTACCAACCATAAAATGTATGTTACAAGAATTCACATTTACAAAGAGGAAGAAGGGAAAATGCATTAGCACTGCGCTGTTTCAAAAGGCAGAAAAGGCATTTGATCAGATGATTGATTCTCCTCTGTCATGAAACGCTTTCTTACAGAGAAAAAAAAAAAATCTCACTATGTTTCTAACAGTAAAATGGCCGATTCTCATTTCCTGCCTAATGAATTATTTACATACTCCACCCAAGGCCATTTATACTCAATATACTGTTAGGCAATGTTCCAGAAGACGGTGCCCTCATTTGTAAGAAAATCTCCTCTGAATTCAATATATTCTCTTCATTTAGTCTGTGAAAATGTTGGTGTGCTCAGCCTCAGACGTGAAGATCCATGTTGTGATACGTCTGTTCTACTAACATCACAGAGTGACGGGGCTAGTGAATTTTCCATTGATCAATGGAAATAGATAATTCAGGACCAAGTAGGAAAGAGCCATTGTTACTCTAAGGCATGGCCCAGCCCCTTCTTCAGTATATCTTTGAATCCTGTTGCCATTTCCTGGCTCTCCCCCCACATTTCTGTTCTGAGCAGCTCCTCCACTTGCAAGCACTTCTTATCTAGCACATGTCCAGGGGAAACTAGGGGAGATAGCAGCTTCTAAACGGAGGATGGTGCTTTTAATATCTTACGAGACTTTCTAAGTGACAGGTTAGTTTGTTGTTTTTAGGGTTCCTTCTTTCCTTCTTTCCTAAGGCATGTATTGACAATACCTAGCTCATTCATACATAGAGTGCAGCTTTTCTGAAAGATGTATCTTGAAAGCCCTGCAGACTCCAGTGCTCTGCTCTTTATTACAGAGATAGACTGGGAGCCTTAAAATAAAGAATAGTGGTGGCATGCTGGTCTCTGGCCAGAGGTCCCAGTGAAACAAGGGTAAATACAAGTGAAATGGAGACCAGCTGTCTCTCAAAATGCTCAGGAAGCATTATGTTTCTTATTTAATGTTACCAGCAGTGTTAATTCCCCCATTAACACATCAACTGAAAAATGTATTTTTAGCTACTCAAGCAACTGCTTGTGGACAACTTCCCTAATTTTAGAGTGACATATCACTTCCAGTTATCAGTTTCATATAGGCACTGAAGTAGAATGCATCTCTGTGTGGCATAAAGATGTGATAGCAAAACTAACAGAAATATGGCAGCAACATGGATACTTAGCTGAATTAACACATTGCAATGATGAGTTATAGTTCACTATAATTTCCTAAAACCAGGACCTCCTTAGAGGTAAAGTTGGGCACATTTAAACGTGTCTAGGAATGCTAGCTATCTCTTGAGGATTTCATTTTAAAATTTGCCATTTCCTTGTCAAAAATGGCCTTTAAATTATTAATTCTGTGGTTTTATAGCACTAAATATTTTCCAAATGATAACCAAGTTTTGAGATTGTGTCCATAAAGTTTTGCTTTAGTAAGCTGGGTAATTTTCAAAAATCTCACTTTCAGACCTCCTGGAATATATGAGATAACTTTAAAATTACATATTTTAATAATATCTATTGAAATATATAATATTCATATAGAAAATGCATATATGTACAGTTTTAAGAATAATTATAAAGTAGAAAATAGTGTAAACCCCTTCTAAGTAAGAAAACAGAACACCAACACATCACAAGCCCCTTGTGAGTTCATTGCTTGGCACATCTCTTTCTCTTTCTGCTTGAATTAACTTCTGACTCTTGAGTTCTCTCCTTGCTTTTCCTTATGGTTTTACCACATATGTATGAAACCAGAAAGAATATGCTGTTTAATTTAGCCTGAACTTTATATAAGCAGAATAGAGCTGGACGTATCCTTTTCTGTCTTGCTTTCTTTGAAAAACGAATTGAATAATTTCTGATTGCCTATGATGTACATTGACATAAAAAAATATTACACGGAACATACTTAGATATTAGATAAACAATAACTTAGATATTAGATAAACAGTAGGTTTTTTATAAGTTATATATCTCTTTAATTATATTTCCCTGATTGTTTGCCTCTTTATAAATTTCTTGTTTTACAAAATTTGCTTGTAAAATTCCTTGCAGTTGCAGTCTACTTAACATTGTAGCATAGCTTTTACACTGGTTGCTGTCAGTTTATTGCATTGTTTTGTCCATTGAAGGATCATTAATGAGAGCATACATTCAGTGTTAAGCGTTGTCAGCTCATATACAAAACATGTATTGGCATAAAGTTAACAACTCTGAGAATTTTTCTTCTAACAACTTGATTTAAGCATGACATTATTTGCTTTTCCATTCTTCAAGATTATGTTGTACCTATCGATCAACAAATTTTTTCATTGTTGTCTATTGACAGAACATTGCCATCATTTTTAAAATTCCTTTCATTACATCCATCATTACACATGATGATTTCAGTTGTCCCCATGCTGGAAGAGTATATAGTAATATCTGTGTGAAAGAATCAAATTCTTCTATTAAATCCATTTCAAAATATAGTCACGGGAAGTACCATAATAATTACCCACTTCAAGTCAGGATAATTTCTTTCCCATTCATGGGTAATGTTGTCCCTTTTAAGAAAAACCTTGAACCTTAAAGGGATGAATTTTTTCATTGATTACTTTTTTTACACGTTCAACAAGTTCCTTTAAGCAATGGAGTGCTTCAATAACCCTGCTCTTCTTTCACTTTGCAAAATCCTGTTATAAGAGAGATATTAAAAATCATGAATGAGAAATAAGTAGGCTTCACTCAATGGATAATTTTAGAAGTCAAGAAAAATTTGGGGGGGTCTTTTCTTCATAAAGTATGAATTCAGTGTTTCAAAAAAACTGAAGAGCTGTTCAACTGTAATTGTTAAGGAGAGCCAATGGCTTTCTGAATGGGAGAGGATTGAAGAATATTGGATGCCAATAAAAAATCACAAAAATGATCTGTTAAATGTAAACCATACAAATGCTGAAGTAAAAGGACAATTTTATGCCAATTACTTTAATGTTGATAGAAAGGACATCAGATGCTATTTGAGTAGAATTATGCAGAATATGAGAAGTATAGCCAACGTTTTCCATAGAATCATTCATGTTCTGCTTCAGTTTTTCATAAACTTTACACCTATATACAATTATCTAACAAAATTTGTACTTGTTTTATCTCTACAAAAACCAGTACATTTTCCTCATTCACTCCTAACTTAAAAAGAGTCTGCAAAAATCTTCTGTTTCTGAAATTTCATCTGGAAAGGATTTTACTCATAATGGCAAGCTTTTTTCATATGAAAACTATCATTCAAGCTAAGGAGAAAAGTTTTCTTGCAGTGTTATCACTTGGATCTATAGTCATGCCATAAAAAGGTTTAGATATTTTAGCGTGGAGGATTTAGAATTACCATTCTGATCTTTGATATTTTTGTGACAGTAAATGGAACTATTACATTTTTTTATGATTTCTCTTTGGTACTTAGAAATTTGCTTGCAATTTTGGAATCAGAAAATACTTCTGGTAGTAGTACATTCAAACAGTCATTTGAGCTGAAAGACTGATGTCTTTTATATATAGTGTAGAAGGCCATTACAACTTCTGCTGTGACTATTTTATCTTCATGTGAATTTCTCAATCAAAAAAAGTTATTTTTTTCACTGTCTTTGGTACCAGTCAAGGAAATCCTGCATCTCCCATGCTCAGCTGTTAGCATATACTGGTTTATATCTGGCTTTCCATCATTTTCTATATTGAATGAAGAGTTGCATACTACACAAAAAGCTTTGAAGGGAATTGTTCCTCATTTAATAAATGTCCACCGTTCATAAAATTTGTCACAACATTTACACTTGTGTTGGGCGTTTTGAGGTTCCAACATACACAAAAACAGATATAAACAACCATTTCAAGAACTGAAAAGATTGAATTTGCACCTCTCTCGGCCACATCAGTCAGTGTTCCTGTCACGAACAAGTCCGTAAACAGGGGTTGAATGAATGGTCGAAAGGGTTGTGAACTTGTGACCTAAGAACAACTTGAACTCACTGATCCAAAAAAGGCGAACTCCCCGTTTGGCTGAAGGGGGAACTATACTTGTAAGGCGCAGTCTTTCCGAACAAAGTCACAGGTGACCTCTGTGAGGTTTGGTTATGTTGGGGATTCAAGGACTGGCTGACATTCAGGAGCAGAGTGTTTAGGGACCGACAGACATTGAGGGGTGTTCCTGTGGTCGCGAGAGTAAGGCTGCTACCGATCCGCCGACTTTCAGAACCATGGCCCCTGATTGGATGCCGTCTGGAATGTGAGGCTGTTGCTGATTGGCTGACTTTCAGGGTGGGCGTATCACTGATTGGCTGAGTTTCAGAAGCCTGGAACTGTCTGTGACTTGCTGTCTTGCAGAAGCTTAGTGACTGAGGGGAGAGGCAGTCACGGACAGTGTTATACCTGTCGGAAGTTACATGTAGTTAATGGTGGTTACTTGTTCACGACTATGGGACTATGGCCAAAAATATTCTTTCTTGAATATTTCCTTTAATTCTAAGCCCACCCTCTTTGAACTTCCTTCAGCCCAAAATGTGGAGAAACCAGATCTTTATTTGTGGAGGTATGATTTTCTAGTAATGTTGCCTTAATCACCAAGTACTGTGATTTAATCACCAATTACTATGGTTGAAAACTAGCTCTAACCGCTGAACTTTTGTGACTTATTGAAAAAAGCTGAATACAGGACATTTAGGGTGTCCTGACAGTCACTGTAGAATGCAGGACAAAATCACAAGGACATGTTCTATGTGTTCAGGCTGGCTGTCTCAGCCCTAGATGAAGCCCATGTCTGAGGCAGGGTCATGTAGCACTCAGCTTCTCCAGCAGTGCTTGGAGGGCACCCCAGAGTTCTGTGGATGTCAGGGCTCACTGCCCTCCAGAGGGAAGAATGAGCTGAGTGGACAGGACTCTGGGCTTACAGTCCCCATTTTACCCAGACTGCTCAGCCTTCCTTATGTTCATGGATTGGATTTCTGGGGAAAGCTGCAGCTGGAATAATCAGTCACATGTCTAAAATTCTGACAATCACTATAACTTTGTGTGTATATATATATATATATGAGTATATAGTCTTTAGAATTAATGCCTAGAAGAGGAAATGTAGTGTCAAATGGATTTCATGTTTATAACTTTAAATATATATTGTCAAATTTTCATCTGTCAATATGTTATGAATTTAAAAGCCCATGTAATAGTATAGGAGAGAGCTTGGTTTCTTGTAACACTTTAAAACCTAAGTAAACATTCAAAAATGATATATTTTTCTAAATGTAATGTATATTCATTGAAAACAGTCAGAAAATAATGGATGAAGTCATCCTTCCAGAATTTTCTTTTTCTTTGAGTATATACATACATATAGATTGTCTAAGCAGGAGCAAAGGGAAAGAGGAAGAAGGCATTGAAGAAATACTAATGGAGTTAAAGAGAGGGTCTTCCTCAGAAGAAAGTTTGAGATCTTAGAGGTTATCCAGATCAGTAAGTGAAAGAAAAATATGTTCTTTCTTTCACTTGCCCTCATTTAAAGATATATATATTCATATATAATATGTATCTTATATATTTCTATATAAATATATATTTAAAGAAATTATATATGTATTTGGAAAGAAGAAATACATACAAAATGTCTGTACTTATAGAAATATAAGGAAATTTTTATATATAAAAATATTTTTAGGGACTCCTGGGTGGTGCAGTCAGTTAAGCATCGGACTCTTGGTTCCTGCTCAAGTCATGATCTCAGGGTCATGAGACTGAGCCCCGCATCGGGCTCTGCTGCACTCAGCATGGAGTCTGCTTGGGTTTCTCTCTCTCCCTCTCCCTCTGCCCCTCCCCCCCCACGCACCCACTTTCTCTCTCTAAAATAAATAAATCTTTTAAAAAGAGAAATTTTCTTTATATATTTCTATATATGTGTATTTATAAAATATTTATATAAAATTACAAAGAAAATTTATTTTTAAAATAGGTCTTTATATATTTTTAAATGAAAATATATTTTTTAAAGATTTATTTATTTTAGAGAGAGAGAGTGAGAGCATGCGAGCAGAGGGAGGGGCAGAGGGAGAGGGAGAGAAGCAGACTCCTCACTGAGCAGAGAGCCTACCAAGGGCCTCAACTGCAGGACCCTGAGATCATGACCTCAGTGGAAATGAAGAGTCAGAGGCTTAACCAACTGAGCCACCCAGGTGCCCGAAAGAAAATTTCTGTAAAAATATATATGTAAGGAGAAATCTATTATAATTTCTATATTTATATATAGATATACATACTTCTTTAAATGAAGACAGGGAAAAATGGAGGCATTTTAGTTATTAGTAAATCAAGTTCATAACTAAGGCCCAGAAAGATCCAGAAAGGAGGAAATTACAGATATCAGAGAGTAAACAGAAATGATATCCCAGAGGAACGCTACCCCAGAGGAATACTGGATTTATGAACCTGGTGACAGTTGGCCTCTAGAGGTAATGGAATGTTTATGAGATAAGTTGGAGTTTATTCACCTAAATGACTAACACAACCACACAGGTTATAGCAATCAACTTGGTCAGAACAGAATCACCAATTTCCCTTGTCTCCCCAGTCTGCTCTTCTATTAAGCAAGTTTTCCCTATTGCAGAAGTGGCACTACCATCCACCCAGATTATCTGGCCAAATTTTAGGAGTCATCACTGATGGTTGTTCTTCCCCCATGACCTTTCAGCCATTCAAATTTTACTAGTTGAGGGCCCAGACAGGAGGAGACAAGCCCTGTCTAAATTTCAGACGTATAGAATCTATGAGCATAATAAAATAGTGTTTCACAACACCAAGTTAGAGAGCAGAAACTGATTGCAGCACATTCTATTAATTTATTTTTCATTTTAGTCTGTACTGTTTCATCAGTATTTTGTTTTCTATGTGCCCTTCCATTCTTATTCAATTTCTATTTCATCCTTCAAAACTTTATATTCTATATTTCATTCCAAATTCCATTCCATTTTTTTTCTATTCCATCTATTTTCAAATCTATAGTGCATGTTTCATAGGCCATTTATTTCATGTCATTGCATTTTCAGTTCCATTCTATATTCCTTCCTATTGCATTTTCCTTCTTTTTCTTTAAAAATTTATTTCACTCTATATTCCATTCTATTCCTTTTCTCATATG
The DNA here is from genome assembly GCF_964656455.1 of Halichoerus grypus. Taxonomy (NCBI): domain Eukaryota; kingdom Metazoa; phylum Chordata; class Mammalia; order Carnivora; family Phocidae; genus Halichoerus; species Halichoerus grypus. The sequence goes on along the minus strand of NC_135727.1, from coordinate 100,565,869 downwards.
ACATTATATCTTTTATTTTGTGTGCCATTAGATATTTATTTTCATTCTCCTTTCCATTCCATTTTCCAATTATATTCCATTCAATTTCCATCCTCTTCAATTTTCCATTTCATATCCTGTTCAAGTCCATATTCTGTGCCTCATTTTACTCCAGTTTCCTCTGCAACTAGTTTTTCATCCCACTCTGCATTACATTTAAAATCCATTTTCTATTCCTTATTATTTAACACTCCAGGTACCATTCCATTCTGTTTTGTGTCATATTTCCAGTTGCTCATCCATTCCACTAAATCTCTCATTCCATTTTGTCAAAATTGTTATGACAATGACTTTCAGGGATCTGCTTGCCAACATTTTTATCAAAGAATTAGAAATGTGCCTGGCCTTATACCAAGAATTTCCACTTCTGGGAATTTATCCATAACAAGGATAAACTTAGGATATGAACGTATTTTAGCAAGAAGGATGTGACTTACAGTGATAGAGTACAAAGTTGAAAACAAGATAAATGTTGGCAATCTAAGAATGTTTGAAAATGTAGGCTTCCTCTATAAATGGGATGTTTCCTAGTTATAAAATGGCCTTATTTATTTACATGGAAAGTGTGTTTTCTGGATCCAAAACAGGTTACAAAACAATATTTCTGGATAAATCCATTATTATAAAACAAAACAACTATAAATACATATAAATGGCCATTCTGCCAATATATAATTAAACATTTTCAGTAGTTACCTATCGGTGTGTGAAAAAAACATTTTTTTTCCCTATGGGTGTGTGAAAATTTAAGTGCAAGTTTTTTAATATTTGCTTTTCCATTTTGGGTACTGAACATGCAGACTAAAATGTCCAAATACTAAACTTCAAGTCTGTGCATCATAACATATTTATATTAACAGAAATTAGACATCTGTGGCTAAGAATGAAGACTAGGTCACATTAATTAGCATGCATTCATTACTAGATTACTGTGTAGCTTACACAAATGTTAATGTATATTTAAGGGCAGTACCACTCTTAATCCCTGGCAATTCTTGCCTGTGCCTCGGGGGGCACAGGCGGAAGAAAGAGTCTTCCTGGGAAATGTCTAACCCCCTTCTCTCATGCCTGGGAACTACAGGAGGCAGCAGTGCTCAACTTTTCGAGCAGAGTGTGGGCCCCGTCCTGTTTCTATGCTTTCAGCTGCACTCCAACTTTTAAACCCAGCGTGGGGTGATTCAGATGTCTGGAGGAGTCCCCTCTGGGGTCATCCATGCACCCAGTGGCTTGACCAAGATTCCATAACGGTGACCTAGCTAGGGGATTATCTCTTTCTGACCAGTGTGGTGTTTCTTTCAAGTGATTTCTTTCAAGTGATTTCTCGTGGCTCACCACGAGAATGGTGCTGACACACTGATTTGGTGCTGACACACTGATTTTGGGTCACTCATGTTGTTTATATAGAGCCTCACCATCCTACTCACGTACACTTTTAAGGGCTATGTTTAAAGTTGAGGAAATTCACATTATCGACCAGTCCCGGGCCGACCTCGGAGGATCAGGGAATACCCCGTTCCCTGCCAGGTGTGTCTTGGGTCGGGCCGCTCCGGAAGATGAGGAGTCATGTGATACCCAGCCCACCAATCAGAAGCGAATATTTCACCAGGCTCCACCCACCTTCCTCGTTTCTCTAGTCCTGGCTCTGCTTGAGGTAGTGTTTGCAGCGGTGTTTCTGTTTCTGAGAAACTTGCATTTTAACAACCCAGTCATGCTCGGAGGAGGAAAGAGAAGCAGCAGCAGTTTGAATCCTTGCAGGGTGACGTAGCCGGGGGCGGGGGGCGCTAAGAACGAAGTCGCCTTTACCACTGTCGATTCCAGCAAGACTGGAAACCCACATCCTGCTGCCCAGATGCCCCTTTTTGAGCGACCCAGCACCACTGAGCTCTTCAGGATTAAGAAGGCTTGCACTGAAGCCTCCATTTCCATCGTTGATGAGGGCCCTGACTTGCCCGGCATAAACAGCTGGCAAAGAGGCATTCTGACCTCCCAGGCTTCCAGAGTTACCATTCAGACCTTACATCTATGGTGGCTGAGAAGGGCGAGAATCGAGACTGTGCACTCCGGCAGCTAGCCGCCGTGGGACAATCCGCAAGGGGGCACTGGCATGATCAGTGGATGACCTCAGACCGAGGCTTGGAAAAAACGCCCAAAAGCCACCCCAGTCGGAAGAGTCGGCCTAGACATACACTTCTCCTTGGGCTGTTTTCTCGAGCTTCCGGGACTCCGAGGTCTGAGCCTTTGCTGCATCTTCTCCAAAACCTTAGCCCAGGATCAGGTGCCATCCTCAGGCTTCTGTCTGGAACCCAACATCATGGCCAGGCCCTGCTCTCCAGAGCCACGGATTCCTGCTGGGCCCTGTGGGTGGAAGCCGCACCCCTTAGGCAGGCTCCGCTTTGGGCAGTCGGCAACAGCAAAGCCAGGCCCAGCCTGTGGAAGCTATGCATCCTCACCAGGCCCAGCTCTTCTCAGTCACGACCGCACGCCAGGCCTGATCCTCCCAAGCCATGCCACACAGGTAAGAATGGCACTCCGCTGCCGTCCGTCTCCACCTCAGCCTGCTGGCCTTCGTCCTCCTTCTCCCCCTAGGTTCACCTCAGGACGGCTTGGCTCCCATAGTCCTTCAAACTCTCCTGATGGCTGAGATTCTATGCCTTGCTTCCCAGCCCAGCAGTAATGCCACCTACTTTAGTGCCTCCTCATCCTGGTCTCCAGGCCCATTTTGCTTTTATTTTGCTGGGCACTGTGGTGGGAGCTTCCTTCCCTAGGTCTCTTGGTGTGAGCCCCCCCTTTGGGTTTTCTGGCCTGAGCTTTTCTTTGTCTTACCATGATGATGATGATGATGATTTTCCCTGAGCTCCAACTCCAAGCCTAACCCTCCCAGAGTTAGGCCAGCCTTACCACCTGAACTTGTTGCCCGAGTCCTGCCAATCTAGAAAAGGTCAAAAGAGAGAGCACATACCCCCTGTGGTATGACCCTCTCTCAGCAATCTCCAAAGCAAAGTTGTAATGGACATTCATCCACTGTGAATGGCTTACCTGCTAGTTACCTGTGAGGTTTCCAAGAGTTCTGCCAGTCACTAACCATCATTATGAGCAATTTTTTTTTTTTTTAAAGGGAGAGCCAGCGAGGGGGCGGGAAGGGCAGAAGGAGGTGGGGGGAAGAGAATTTAAGCAGGCTCCGTTCCCACCCCGGGGGCCCCCTCGTGGGGCTTGATCTCAGGACCCTGAGATCATGGCCTCAGCCGAGATCAAGAGTCGGTAGCTTAACTGACTGAGCCACCCAGGCGTCTCTCGTTATGAGCAATTTTAAAGCTTCTCCTTCCTGTGACTCCACCCTGGAGTGTTTAATCTGCTGTTGAACCTTGATTCCAGGCCCCCTGCTCCCTCAAATGGTTTGCCTTTATTCCTGAGCTGAAATTTCTCTTTTCTAAGTTGCCATTTACAGAATGAATTTTTTATAATGGTATCGCATTATGGCCTTTCCATAATTACACATAAGTGTAAATACTTTTTGTTGTTTGGGGGCATTTATGTTTCTGTAAAATGCCTATTTATACCTTTTGCTTATTTTTCTCATTTCCTTAAAAATAGACATTATGAATAATAACCCCTTTTCTGCTTAGTATGGTACAAATACTTCTCCCAGTTTTTTGTCTACTTCTTGAATCTTTTAAATACTCTCATTTAGTAACCAAAAGTTTAAAAATTATTATGCAGCTGATTTTGACTATCCTTTGCAAATTTTGCTTTTTATATTATAATTAAGAAATCCTTTACTAACCCCAATAAATTAGTGTTAATTTTTTTCTATATATTTTAACTCTTGCTTTTCACAGAATATAATCCACCTGAAATTTGTTTCTGTGTATAATTTAGTGAAGAGGTTCCCATTTTATTGCCATTTTCCAAAGGGATAATCTATTGCCCGTTAGAATTTTAAAATGTCTTCCCCTACCCGTGATCTACCAAGATAGCACTGAAATGAAATAGGTTTTAATTTATGCATGGATCTAACTGTAGACTCTTTTCTGTACAGTTGGGTCATTTGTCTCTGTGTTTATACTACCCTGTATTATAAAAAACTTTAATCTCTTGTAGGGCAAGTGTCTCACTTCATTCTCTTTCAGGAATATGCTCATATCTTCCACATTTCATAACCCTATAGTTTTTCATATTACATCTTAGAAGCAGCTTGTCATATTGCACGAAATATCCTATCAGGGTATGGTTGAAATTGGTCACTGTTTGTGGGAGCAAGGGGTAGACAGAGCTTGGAAGTGTGGGTTGTAGTGCTCCAGAGTTAGGTGTGAAGCACTGCATGTTGTAGGACATAGCTGGCCGTGGGGAGGAGAGATCCAGGATGTGGACCAGGGACCCACATTTGTACTTTTGCCATAGGCACCTCAGAGGTTAGTGGTGGGCCTGTATGTGTCATTAGCTCTGTACCCAGGGATATATATTTAGGAAGCTACACTTTATCCCTGGAGGTAGCCCTGACCACAGGACACCTCTTCATATCCCAGAGGCTGAGGAAAGCAGTATTTCAGGCTTTAGGTGTGGTTCCTTCCTGCAATGAGCCAGCACTGCAGGCAGAATTACAAATCTTACCACCGAGGGCACCTGGGTGGCTCAGATGGTTTAAGCGTCTGCCTTCAGCTCAAGTCATGATCCCAGGGTCCTGGGATCGAGTCCTGCATCGGGCTCCCTGCTCAGCGGGGAGCCTGCTTCTCCCTCTCCCGCTCCCCCGGCTTGTGCTCTCTCTCTCTCTGTCAAATAAATAAAATCTTAAAAAAACCCAAAAAAACAAATTCTACCACCAACTCCGTCCTAGTGTTTTGTTTTTTTTTTTTAAAGATTTTATTTATTTATTTGACAGAGAGAGACACAGAGCAGGAACACAAGCAGGGGGAGTGGGAGAAGGAGAAGCAGGCTTCCCGCTGAGCAAGGAGCCCGATGTGGGGCTTGATCCCAGGACCCCGAGATCATGACCTGAGCCGAAGGCAGACGCTTAACGACTGAGCCACCCAGGTGCCCCCCGTCCTAGTGTTTTAATGAGTCTTCTGGGCATTTAATCTGCCGGAGTGTGGACCCTAATTCAGTGTCCTTAATTCAGGCCTGCCACACCAAAATTTACATGGCCCAGCTGGCCACAAGCTCTTCTTCCTCCCTTTGACCTTGAGTCCTTCCCATATTCCCTCCTTCAGAATGTACCAAATATCATCCATCTCATAGGAGACCTCCACACTGCAGGATCCTGTGGAGACGTATTAGACCTCATCTTCCTTGAACTTTGGAAGCATTTGAAACAGTTGATCACTCCTTTTCCTTGATACATGTTCTTCCTTGGTCTTGAGAGATGTCCCTCTTTATGTTTACCCCTAGTGTTCTCCTAGACCTTCCTTATCTTCTGTACCTCTGTGTGTTGGTACCAAGGTTTTAGTGTTTGGTCATTTTTCTCTATACACATTGACTTCCTAGGGAATCCCATCTAGTCTTGAGTTTTTTTGTTTGTTTGTTTTGTTTTTGTTAAGATTTTATTTATTTATTTGAGAGAGAGAGAGAGAGCACAGGAGAGGGGGAGGGCCAGAGGGAGAAGCAGACTCCCCGCTGAGCAGGGAGCCGGATGCGGGACTCGATCCTGGGACTCCAGGATCATGACCTGAGCCGAAGGCAGTCGCTTAACCAACTGAGCCACCCAGGCGCCCTAGTCTTGAGTTTTTAAATGTCATTTTAATTCAGTGAATTCCAAATATGTATGTTTGTTCTTACTTATTCCGTTGTACTCCATTCATGTATATCCAGCTGCCTAATTGATTTTTCCACTTGACATGTCTAACAGGCATCTCAAACTTGAGTAGTATAGAGGGCTGTCCATTGGAAGGAAATACAATACTAGCCACACATGTAATTCACAATTTTATAGTAATCAAAATTTTAAAAAGTAAGAAGAAATGTGAAATTAATTTTAATAAGATATTTTAATCCCATCTATCTAAAATATTTTCTATGTGGAATCAATATAAAAATTATTAATGAGGTATTTTCTGTTCTTTCCTACTAAATCATTGAAATCTGCTACGTATTTTACTGTTACATTATATCTCAATTTTGACTAGCCACATTTCAAATGTTTAGTAGCCATATGTGTACATATGTGTGGACAACAAAATTTTGGATCCTCTCTTTGCCTTTATTTCTCTTGTCAATTTTCTATTGTATTGTTTTCATCCCAGGTGTTTCTGCTAATCATGCTAATCATGGGGGTCCTGTTGTAGAAGGGAACTCAGGCATCAGTTTTGAAAGTTCACAGGTGCTATTCTCCATTACCTTTGGTCCTTCTTGAGGTATGTTCCTTGCACTTGCCTGCCTTTTGGAAAGGCCAGACCGTCCCAATTTCAGTTGCTCTTTCCAGTAAGTACCTATTGGCTAGTTTGCTGTTCTCTATAATAAAGTTAGGTGCTGTGCCATTGCTTCTTTTTTACCTTCATGAGGACAGTGATACCATGCAGGGAATGTGTCTCTTGATGATTTGTCCCCATCCACTTGAATCTTGGGGTTTTAGGGAAATGTTAGTACATTCACAGTGTTGTAAAATCGTCAGTTCTATCTAATTCAGATCATTTTCATCATTGAAAAATGAAACCCCTACCCCTTAAGCACTCAGTTCTCATTCCTCCCCCCTCCAAGCCCTGGCAACTGTGGATCTGCTTTCTGTCTATAGATTTGCTAATTCTGGATATATCCTATAAATGGAATCATACAGTATATGGCTTTTTGTGTTCTTTCACTTAGCATTATGTTTTCAGGTTCTTCTAAATCGTTGTATGAATCAGTACCTCGTTACTTTTTTATGGCTGAATAATCTTTCCTTGAGTGTCTCTACCACATTTTGTTTATCCATTCATCAGTGGACAGACATTTTTGTTGTTTGGATGTTTGGACCTTTTGACTATTGTGAATAGTGCTGCTATGAACAGACATGTACAGATTTTTGGTTCAACGCCTGTTTTCAGCTCTTTGGGTTTATATCCAGGAGATAAATGCTGGTTCTATAATTCTATGTTTAACTACTTGAGGAACCACCAAACTGTTTCCACAGTGGCTCTACCAATTTACATTCCCCCAAGAAATGTTGTGAGACTTCTCTGTTCTCTACATCCACACCACTTTACTATTGTCTTTTTAAAGTTTTATGGTCATCCCAATGTGTGTGAAGTGGTATCTTACTTAGCTTTGATTTGCATTTCCCTCATGACTAAGGTATTTGAGTATTTTTCATGTGCTTATTCACCATTTGTGTATCTTGTTTGAAGAAATGCCTATTCAACTCCTTTGCCAGTTTTTAAATCGGGTTTTGTCATTTTTGTTGTTGAGTTAAAAGCATTCATTATATATATCTCTTCTTGGCTTCTCTGAGAATTATTTGCTTCTTTGACTATTTTAGATACCTCATATAAGTGGAAACATGCAGTATTTGTCCTTCTGTGAATTGGGTTATTTCATTTAGTATAATGTCCTCAACGTTCATCCATGTTGTCACATTTTGCAGGATTTCCTTCTTTTTAATTCTGATTAATGCTCCATTGTATGTACATAGCCCATTTTTTATCTATCCATCCAGCAGTGGACATTTAGGATATTTTTACATGATAGCTATTGTGAATAGCACTCTAATGAACTTAGGAGTTCTAATGTCCTTTGAGATCCTGATTTCATTTCTTTTGTATAAATATCCCAATGTGGGATTTGTGGTCCATGTGATAGTTCTGTTTTTATGTTTTAGAGGAAACGCCATGCAGTTCCCCATAGAGGCTGCACCACTTTGCATTCCCACCAACAATGTACAAGGATTCCAGTTGCTCCACATCCTCAACAACACTTGTTTTTATTATTATTTTTTAAAGATTTTATTTACTTGAGAGGGAGAGAGCACAAGTGGGGAGGGGCAGAGGGAGAGGGAGAAGCAGACTCGCCACTGTGCAGGGAGCCCGATGTGGGGCTCGATCCCAGGACCCTGAGATCATGACCTGAGCTGAAGGCAGACTCTTAACCAGATGAGCCACCCAGGCGTCACTGGTTGTACATTTCTAATAATTTATTGATTTCTTTTAGGTTATCCCATTTGTTGGCATATAATTTTTTTTAAAGATTTATTTATTTTAGACAGAGACAGAGCATGAGTAGGGGAAGAGTCAGAGAGAGAGAGGGAGAGAAGCAGACTCCCCACTGTGTGTGGAGCCCCATACAGGGCTTGATTCTACAACCCCAAGATCATAACCTGAGTAGAAATCAAGAGTCTGACGCTCAATTGACCTGAGCCCCAGCATATAATTTTTCATAGTAATCTCTATAATCCTTTTTATTTCTGTGACATCAGTTTTTAATATTACCTTTTGCACTTCTTTTTTTTTTTTTTAAAGAAAGTGGAGAATGTAGTGGGGAGGGACAGAGGGGGAGAGGGAGAGAGAGAGAATCTTAAAGATTTTATTTTAGAGAGGGCGCGCACGTGTGAGTGGGGGAAGGGGCAAAAGGGGAGGAGGAAGAGAGTTAAAGAATCTCAAGCAGACTCTGCACTGAACACAGAGCCCTATGTTGGGCTCGATCTCACCACCCTGAGATCATGACCTGAGCCAAAACCAAGAGTCAGACCCTTAACCGACTGAGCCACCCAGGCACCCTGAGCGAGAGAGAATTTTAAGCAGGCTGGAGCCTGACATGAGGCTTAGTCTCACAACTCTGAGATCATGATCTGAGCTGAAATCAAGAGTCGGTCGCTTAACCAACTGAGCCACCCAGGTGCCCCTACCTCTTTCATTTCTAATTTTATTATTTGAGTCATCTCTTTCTTTTTTTAGTTTAGCTTAAGCTTTATCAATTTTGGTGATCTTTTCAAAAATTCAGTTCTTGGTTTCATTGATGTTTTTCTCTTTTTATTTCATTCATACCTGCTCCAATCTATTATTTCCTCCTTTCTGCTAATTTTGGGTTTAGTTCATTCTTTTTCTAGTTCCTTGAGGTATAAAATTAGTTGTTGATTTGAGGTCTTTTTTTTCTATGTAAGCATTTACCCCTATGAACTTTTCTCTCAGTATTGCTTTCACTGTACCCCATAAGTTTTGGTATGTTGTGTTTTTGTTTTCATTTGTCTCTCAATATTTTCTTTTTAAAATTAAAAAAAAATTTCCTTTTTCTTTTTTGTCTCTCTATAGTTTTTAAATTCCCTTTTGATTTCTTCTTTATTCCATTGGTTGGTTCAGAGTACATTGTTTAAATTCCACATATTTGTGTATTTTCCTGTTTTCCTTCTGCTGTTGATCTCTAGTTTCATTCCATCGTGGTCAGAGAAAATACTTCTTATCATTCCCATTTTCTTAAATGTTAAGAAAATGTTAAGACTTGTTTAGTGGCCTAATATATGGTCTGTCTTAGAGAATGTTTCAGATACACTTGAGAAGAATATATATTCTGCTGTTATTGGGTAGACAGCTCTGTATATGTCTGTTAGGTGCATTGATCTATTGTGTTTTTTCAAGCTCTCTGTTTACTTATTGATCTTCTGTCTGGTTGTTCTATCCATAACTGAAAGCAGGGTATTGAAATCTTCTATTATAATTGTGTTGTTGTCTATTTCTCCTTTCAGTTACGTCAATCTCCTTCATTCTTAAAGGGTAGTTTTACAAGATGTAGTGTTTTTGGTTAAAGGTTGTTTTTCTTTCAGCACTTCAAATACATCATCCCACTGCTTTCTTCTCTCCATGATTTCTCATGAGAAATTGGCTTCTCCTAATCTGATTGAGGATCCCTTAAAAGTGAGTAGTTTTGTTGCTTTTAAGATTTTCTGTTTTTCTTTGGCTTTTGACAATTTCATTATGATGTGCCTCAGTATTGATCTCTTTGCTTTTACTCCATTTGAATTTGTTGACCTCTGGAAGTATAGATTCGTATCTTTTATCAAATTTGGAAAGCTAAGGACCGGGAGCAAGATGGCGGAGGAGTAGGAGACCTGGATTCCGTCTCCTCTCAGGAATTCAGCTGGATAGGGATCAAACCATTCTGAACACCTACAAACTCAACAGGAGATCAAAGAAAAGAAGAACAACAACTCTCTGAACAGAAAAGCGACCACTTTCTGGAAGGTAGGACGTGCGGAGAAGTGAATCCGAGGCGATATTCGGGAGGATAGACGGCGGGGGAGGGGCCTCCGACGGCCGCTTCTGGCAAGTGATAGAGCCACGGAGCACAAAATCGGAACTTTTAGAAGTCTGCTCCGCTGAGGGACATCACTCTGGTGGCGAAGTGGGGGGTGGAACCCTCGCGGGACAGTGTGGTCTCAGGACCCTCGGGGTCACAGAAAGACCGGGGGTGCCTGAGTGCGGCAGAGCTCCCAGGTATCGGAGCAGGGAAGCCGGCTGCAGAGACAGAGCCCAGGCGCGGGCTCTCAGCTCGGGGTTGCTATAAACCGTGATCCGCGGCACAGTCGGGCCACAGCTCCTCCAGCAGGGACCCAACAAGCGGCAGATCCGGGGAGACTCACCTTCTTCCCCCGGGAGGAGAGGTGCGGGAGTGCACCGCGGGGATCTGCTGGGTTTGGAGACTCCACCCGGGGTCGGGTGCCAGATAGAAAGGCGCGGTCACAGGCCGGGTGAGCGCGGAGTGCGGCCGGAGACCGGGGAGACGGGAGTGACTGACGGCTTTTCTCTGGGGGCTCGCTGAGGACCGGGACCCTGAGTTCTCGGCTCCTCCGGGGCGGAGACTGGGAGGCCGCCATTTTCACTCTCCGCCTCCAAAGCTGTACGGAAAGCTTGCAGGGAACAAAAGCTCCGGAGAGCAAACCTGAGCAGATTACTTAGCCCGGACCGGCAAGGGCGGGGCAATTTTGCCTCCGGCAAAGACATTTGGGAACCACGGCAACAGGCCCCTCCCCCAGAAGATCAGCAAGAACAGCCAGCCAAGACCAAGTTTACCGATCAATGAGAACGGCAGAACTCCAGCGCTAGGGGAACACTGCACATAGAATTCATGGCTTTTTTACCATGATTCTTTAGTCTTTCAAAGTTAATTATTTTTTTTAACTGTCTTTTTTTCTTTTTTCCTTTTTTCTTTTTTTTTGAATTTTTCTTTTTCCCTTTTTCAACCAACATCTTATCAATCCCTTTTTTAAAAAAAAAAACATTTTTATTTTTCATTTTTAAAGTCATATTCTATCCCTTCATAGTAGTTACCCGTATTTTTGGCATATATATATAAGTTGTTCTCTCTTTAAAATCTTGAGATAGTTTCTTCTAACAGATCAAAATATACTCTAAATCTCTAGTGTATGGTTTTTTTTCTACTCCCCTGCCTGATCACATTCTCTCCCTTTTTTTCTTTTTCTTTTTTTTTTTTTTTAATCCTCTTCTTTCTTTTTTCAAACAACTTATCAAATCCTTTTTAAAAATTTTTTATAATTTCCATCTTTACAGTCATATTCCATCCCTTCATCATATCAACCCTTATTTTTGTACATATATAAGTTTTTCTTTCTTTAAAATTTTGGGAGGGACTTTCTTTTAACAGACCAAAATACACCCAAAATCTAGTGTGTGGCACTGATCTATAATCCAGCCTGATCATATTTGATCACATTCTGTTTTTGTTTTGTTTTGTTTTGTTCTGCTTTTGTTTGTTTTTATCTTTATCTTTTTCTTTTTTCTTTTTTTCTTTCCTTTTCTTTTTTCTCTCTTTCCCTTTCTTTTCCCACTGCTTCAGGTCTTTTCTGATTTGTTTAGAGTATATTTTCTGGGGACGTTGTTACCCTGCTAGCATTTTGTTCTCTCATTAATCTATTCTCCTCTGCACAAAATGACAAGACGGAAAAAATCACCTCAACAAAAAGAACAAGAGGTAGTACCGACTGCCAGGGACCTACTCAATACGGACATTAGTACGATGTCAGATCTAGAGTTCAGAATCATCACTTTAAAGATACTAGCTGGGCTTGAAAAAAACATGGAAGTTATTAGAGAAACCCTTTCTGGAGAAGTAAAAGAACTAAAATCGAACCAAGTAGAAATCAAAAAGGCTATTAATGAGGTGCAATCAAATATGGGGGCGCTAACTGCTAGGATAAATGAGGCAGAAGAAAGAATCAGTGAGATAGAGGACCAAATGATGGAAAATAAAGAAGCTGAGAAAAAGAGAGATAAACAACTACTGGATCACGAGGGCAGAATTCGAGAGATAAACGATACCATAAGACGAAACAACATTAGAATAATTGGGATCCCAGAAGAAGAAGAAAGAGAGAGAGGGGCAGAAGGTATAATGGAGCAAATTATAGCAGAGAACTTCCCTAATTTGGGGAAGGAAACAGGCATCAAAATCCAGGAAGCACAGAGAACCCCTCTCAAAATCAATAAAAATAGGTCAACACCCCGACATCTAATAGTAAAACTTACGAGTCTCAGAGACAAAGAGAAAATCCTGAAAGCAGCTCGGGAGAAGAGATATGTAACCTACAATGGTAGAAACATTAGATTGGCAACAGACTTATCCACAGAGACCTGGCAGGCCAGAAAGGACTGGCAGGACATATTCAGAGCACTAAATGAGAAAAATATGCAGCCAAGAATACTATATCCAGCTAGGCTGTCATTGAAAATTGAAGGAGAGATAAAAAGCTTCCAGGACAAACAAAAACTAAAGGAATTTGCAAACACGAAACCAGCCCTACAACAAATATTGAAAGGGGTCCTCTAAGCAAAGAGAGAGCCTAAAAGCAACATAGACCAGAAAGGAACACAAACAATATACAGTAACAGTCACTTTACAGGCAATACAATGGCACTGAACTCCTATCTTTCAATAGTTACCCTGAATGTAAATGGGCTAAATGCCCCAATCAAAAGACACAGGCTATCAGATTGGATTAAAAAACAAGACCCATCGATATGCTGTCTGCAAGAGACTCATTTTAGACCCAAAGACACCCCCAGATTGAAAGTGAGGGGGTGGAAAACCATTTACCATGCTAATGGACACCAAAAGAAAGCTGGGGTGGCAATCCTTATATCAGACAAATTAGATTTTAAACCAAAGACTGTAATAAGAGATGAGGAAGGACACTATATCATACTTAAAGGGTCTATCCAACAAGAAGATCTAACAATTGTAAATATCTATGCCCCTAACACGGGAGCAGCCAATTATATAAGGCAATTAATAACAAAAGCAAAGAAACACATTGACAACAATACAATAATAGTGGGGGACTTTAACACCCCCCTCACTGAAATGGACAGATCGTCTAAGCAAAAGATCAACAAGGAAATAAAGACTTTAAATGACACACTGGACCAAATGGACTTCACAGACATATTCAGAACATTCCATCCCAAAGCAACGGAATACACATTCTTCTCTAGTGCCCATGGAACATTCTCCAGAATAGATCACATCCTAGGTCATAAATCAGGTCTCAACCGGTACCAGAAGATTGGGATCATCCCCTGCATATTTTCAGACCACAATGCTTTGAAACTAGAACTCAATCACAAGAGGAAAGTCAGAAAGAACTCAAATACATGGAGGCTAAAGAGCATCCTACTGAAGAATGAATGGGTCAACCAGGAAATTAAAGAAGAATTAAAAAAATTCATGGAAACCAATGAAAATGAAAACACAACTATTCAAAATATTTGGGATACAGCAAAGGCAGTCCTAAGAGGAAAGTATATAGCAATACAAGCCTTTCTCAAGAAACAAGAAAGGTCTCAAGTACACAACCTAACCCTACACCTAAAGGAGCTGGAGAAAGAACAGCAAATAAAGCCTAAACCCAGCAGGAGAAGAGAAATAATCAAGATCAGAGCAGAAATCAATGAAATAGAAACCAAAAGAACAGTAGAACAGATCAACGAAACTAGGAGCTGGTTCTTTGAAAGAATTAACAAGATTGATAAGCCCCTGGCCAGACTTATCAAAAAGAAAAGAGAAATGACCCAAATCAACAAAATCATGAATGAAAGAGGAGAAATCACAACCAACACCAAAGAAATACAAACAATTATAAGAACATATTATGAGCAACTCTATGCCAACAAATTAGATAACCTGGAAGTAATGGATGCATTCCTAGAGATGTATCAACTACCAAAACTGAACCAGGAAGAAATAGAACACCTGAACAGACCTATAACCACTAAGGAAATAGAAGCAGTCATCAAAAATCTCCCAAAACACAAAAGCCCAGGGCCAGATGGCTTCCCAGGGGAATTCTACCAAACATTTCAAGAAGAATTAATACCTATCCTTCTGAAACTGTTCCAAAAAATAGAAATGGAAGGAAAACTTCCAAACTCATTTTATGAGGCCAGCATTACCTTGATCCCAAAACCAGACAAAGACCCCATCAAAAAGGAGAATTACAGACCAATATCCCTGATGAACATGGATGCAAAAATTCTCACCAAAATACTAGCCAATAGGATCCAACAGTACATTAAAAGGATTATTCACCACGACCAAGTCGGATTTATCCCTGGGCTGCAAGGTTGGTTCAACATCCGCAAATCAATCAACGTGATACAATACATTAACAAAAGAAAAAACAAGAATCACATGATCCTCTCAATAGATGCAGAAAAAGCATTTGACAAAGTACAGCATCCTTTCTTGATCAAAACTCTTCAGAGTATAGGCATAGAGGGTACATACCTCAATATCATAAAAGCCATCTATGAAAAACCTACAGCGAATATCATTCTCAATGGGGAAAAACTGAGAGCTTTCCCCCTAAGGTCAGGAACGCGGCAGGGATGTCCACTATCACCACTGCTATTCAACATAGTATTGGAAGTCCTAGCCACAGCAATCAGACAACAAAAAGAAATCAAAGGCATCCAAATTGGCAAAGAAGAAGTCAAACTCTCACTCTTTGCAGATGATATGATACTTTATGTGGAAAATCCCAAAGACTCCACCCCAAAACTGCTAGAACTCATACAGGAATTCAGTCAAGTGGCAGGATATAAAATCAATGCACAGAAGTCAGTGGCATTCCTATACACCAACAACAAGTCAGAAGAAAGAGAAATTAAGGAGTCGATCCCATTTACAATTGCACCCAAAACCATAAGATACCTAGGAATAAATCTAACCAAAGAGGCAAAGGATCTGTACTCAGAAAACTATAAAATACTCATGAAAGAAATTGAGGAAGACACAAAGAAATGGAAAAACGTTCCATGCTCATGGATTGGAAGAACAAATATTGTGAAGATGTCAATCCTACCTAGAGCAATCTACACATTCAATGCAATCCCCATCAAAATACCATCCACTTTCTTCAAAGAAATGGAACAAATAATCCTAAAATTTGTATGGAACCAGAAAAGACCCCGCATAGCTAGAGGAATGTTGAAAAAGAAAAGCAAAGCTGGCGGCATCACAATTCCAGACTTCCAGCTCTACTACAAAGCTGTCATCATCAAGACAGTATGGTACTGGCACAAAAACAGACACATAGATCAATGGAACAGAATAGAGAGCCCAGAAATGGACCCTCAACTCTATGGTCAACTAATCTTTGACAAAGCAGGAAAGAATGTCCAATGGAAAAAAGACAGTCTCTTCAACAAATGGTGTTGGGAAAATTGGACAGCCACATGCAGAAGAATGAAACTGGACCATTTCCTTACACCACACACAAAAATAGACTCCAAATGGTTGAAAGACCTCAATGTGAGACAGGAGTCCATCAAAATCCTAAAGGAGAACACAGGCAGCAACCTCTTCGACCTCAGCCGCAGCAACTTCTTCCTAGAAACATCGCCAAAGGCAAGGGAAGCAAGGGCAAAAATGAACTATTGGGACTTCATCAAGATAAAAAGCTTTTGCAAAGCAAAGGAAACAGTCAACAAAACCAAGAGACAACTGACAGAATGGGAGAAGATATTTGCAAATGACATATCAGATAAAGGGCTAGTATCCAAAATCTATAAAGAACTCATCAAACTCAACACCAAAAGAACAAAGAATCCAATCAAGAAATGCGCAGAAGACATGAACAGACATTTCTCCAAAGAAGACATCCAAATGGCCAACAGACACATGAAAAAGTGTTCAATATCGCTCGGCATCAGGGAAATCCAAATCAAAACCTCAATGAGATACCACCTCACACCAGTCAGAATGGCTAAAATTAACAAGTCAGGAAATGACAGATGTTGGCGGGGATGCGGAGAAAGGGGAACCCTCCTACACTGTTGGTGGGAATGCAAGCTGGTGCAGCCACTCTGGAAAACAGTATGGAGGTTCCTCAAAAAGTTGAAAATAGAGCTACCATATGATCCAGCAATTGCACTACTGGGTATTTACCCCAAAGATACAAAAGTAGGGACCCGAAAGACTACGTGCACCCCGATGTTTATAGCAGCAATGTCCACAATAGCCAAACTGTGGAAAGAGCCAAGATGTCCATCAACAGATGAATGGATAAAGAAGATGTGGTATATATATACAATGGAATATTATGCAGCCATCAAAAGGAATAAGATCTTGCCATTTGCAACGACGTGGATGGAACTGGAGGGTATTATGCTGAGCGAAATAAGTCAAACAGAGAAAGACATGTATCATATGACCTCACTGATATGAGGAATTCTTAATCTCAGGAAACAAACTGAGGGTTGCTGGAGTGGGGGGTGGGGTGGGAGGGATGGGGTGACTGGGTGATGGACACTGGGGAGGGTATGTGTTCTGGTAAGCGCTGTGAATTGTGCAGGACTGTTGAATCTCAGATCTGTACCTCTGAAACAAATAATGCAATATATGTTAAGAAAGAAAAAAAGAAGAAGAAGAATGTAGCAGGAGGGGAAGAATGAAGGGGGGGAATCGGAGGGGGAGAAGAACCATGAGAGACGATGGACTCTGAAAAACAAACTGAGGGTTCTAGAGGGGAGGGGGCTGGGAGGATGGGTTAGCCTGGTGATGGGTATTGAGGAGGGCACGTTCTGCATGGAGCACTGGGTGTTATGCACAAACAATGAATCATGGAACACTATATCTAAAACTAATGATGTAATGTATGGGGATTAACATAACAATAAAAAAATTAAAAAAAAAAAAAGTTAAAGAGAGTTAAAATAGAGAACAATCAATATCTCACTATAATTTAATATGAATATATAATAAAATTGAAGAGTAAATTAAAAAAAAAAATTTGGAAAGCTACTGGCTGTTACTTTCTCAAATGTACTTTATGCCCCTTTATCTTGCTCCTATTCTCCTAGAACTCCATACATGTGTTGGTATATGAGTTGGTGCTCCACAGGTTACTTATACTCTGTTTATTGATTTTCATTCTTTTTTCTTTTTTCTTCTCAGACTTGTTAATTTCAGTTGCCTTATCTTCAATTTCACTGATTTTTTTTTCTTCTGCTTGATAAAATCTGTTATTGAACTACTCTGGTGAATTTGTCATTTTAGTTATTGTTCTTTTCAGCTTTAGAATTTATTTTTGGTTCCTTTTAGTAATTTCTATCTCATTATTACTGTTACTTGTTTGGTGAAACATCATTCTGCTGGTTTTCTTTAGGTCTTTGCCCATGGTTTCTTTAACAATTTGAGCATAATTAAAAGATTTGATGGGTGGAGAGAGAGTACAGGCCACAAAAATACACTTCATGGAATATATGGGTGAAAGGAGCATCCAGCCTAGAGAACACGCCTGTTGGTACATGGATGGAAGGTCCAGTGAGCGTATAGGAGTATCCAGTAGAGGGGTGCCTGGATGACTCAGTCAGTTGTCTTCCTTTGAATCAAGTCATGATCTCAGGGTCCTGGGATCAAGCCCTGCATCAGGCTCCCTGCTCCTCAGGGGAGTCTGCTTCTCCCTCTCCCTCTGCCTCTCCCCCCATGCTCATGCTCTCTCTCTGCCTCAAATAAATAAAATCTTAAAAAAAAAAAAGGAGTATCCAGTAGAAAGTGCATTGGTAGAGGAAACATCCAGCCTAGAGTAGTCTCAGCAGGAGGTATATGTGAAGCATTCAGCCAGCATAGAGGAGGATATGGTAGCGTGTTTGGGGGTGCAGTGGTAGGCAATGGCTAGAAACTGGCAGAAGGTTGATGAGTGGAGTATGCAGCCAGTGTAATGGCAGACGTAGTGGAAGATGCATTGCTACAGAATACAGCCAGCCTAAGGTAGAACTGTAGGACATGCCTATTTGGAGGGAGAAACCAGCTTAGGACATGATTTATCAGGATGTATGTGTGTGAAGAAAGCATCCATGATAGTGTGGGAATTGGCAGGAGGTGAATGGGACCCTGGAAGAAGTTTATGGATGTAGGAATCAACAAATTAGGGGAGTACATTTTAGGAGGTTCATGAATGGTGGAGGATGTATCCAGCCTAGAGAAGGACAGTAATGAAGAGGCATGGGTTGAGGGATCATCTACTCTAAGGAGAGGAATCTGCAGGAAGTGCATAGATGGAAAGGGCATGCATCCTAGGAAAGGACATGGCAGGTGTGTAGGGGTGCAGGGTACAGCCAGACAAGTGGAGGATCTGGCAGGAGGGGAGGACTCAACAGGGAGTACATGAGTGTATGGAGCTTCTAGTTTAGTGAAGAAGTAAGGGGATGTACATGAATGGAGGGTGCAGCCATCCTATAGAAGGTTCTGGCAGGAGGTACATGGTTGTAGAGAACATCTCACCTAGGAGAGGTCTCCCAAGTGATGTGCTATAGTGGAGGAGGCAATCAGCCTTAGGACATGGCAGGAGATGCATGAGTATAAGGTGCAGCTAGCTTAAGTTGGAATTGGCAAGAAATAGAGCGTTCAGCCCATTGGAAGATATGACAGAAGGTACATTGGCATAGAATTTAGCAAGCTTAGGAGATGACCCTTATGAAAGGCATGGTAGAGGGTGAACTCCGACTAAGGGAGGATGATGGGTCATTCATGGATGGAGAGAACATTCAGCAATGGGGAAAAAAAGTCTGGACGCGAATGAAAAGAGTGAGCATCCAGCTTAGGGAAAGTCTTGGCAGGTGTACATTAGAGAATGGAGGATGCAGCCTATGGTAGTACCCTTCACACAGTGCATGGTTGGAAGGAGAATCCAGACTAGGGTAAAACCACCAGGAGATGCATGGATGGAGGAAGCACCCATCCTAACAGGATCTACCAGTGGGTATAGTACTGGAGGGTGTAGCTGTCATAGGGGAGACCTTGGTAAAAAATGCATGACTGGAGCATGTAGATGTATAGGTGGAGGTTACAGGCAGCCTAAGAGAGAAGGTGGCAAGAAGTGCATGATTAGGGCATGTGGACCGTCAAGGGGAAAATCCAACAGTAAGTGTATAGGTTGAGAGTGCAAGAATACTAGGATGGAACTTGTCAGCATATATTTCAATGTACAGTGAAGCTAGCCTAAGTAGTTACGTGGGTGAAGCTAGCATGCAGCCAGTAGAGTCACTGGAGGGAGTTTTGTGCGTGGATTGTGGCCTCCTTTGGGGGAAGATCCAGCAGAAGTGTTGAGGGAGCATCCAGGTTAAGGGTGGTCTTGGCAGGTGTATGTGTGGAGGGTTGAAGCCAGCCTGAAGGGTAGGGATATAGAAGGTGGTGTATGGCTGTATGATGCAGTCATCCTAGGACTTGCCTGAAATGCAGAGATAGAGGTGAGGATATGACAGAAACTGTATGTGTGTTGAATGTAGCTGGCCCAGAGGATGTCCTATAGGAAATACATGGATGGAGGCTATAGCTAGCCTAGTTGTATCAATGGCAATGGGTGGATTGGTTGAGGGAGCATCCAGTCTAGGGCAGGACTCAGCAGACATTGAATGGGGGAATTGTGCAGAAAGCTTATGGGAGGATCCTGTTGTAAGTAAATGGATGGAGGCAATATCCAACCTAGGGAAGGACTAGGCAGGTGATATGTGAGTGGAGAGAGCATCCAGTCTTGGGGAGGACATGGCATGAGAAGACTTGGCATAAGTTGCATGGTTGCAGAGTGTATCCAGCCTTTGGGAGGACCTGTTAGAAACTGCAAGGATGGAAGTTGCAGCCAGAGTCCTATATGGAAGAAAGAACATGGGTGGAGAGTGCAGCTAGCCAAGGGGAGAGTATAATACAAGGTATGTAGGTGGATGGAGTATCCATCCTAGTTGAGAACTCTGCAGGAGGTTCATGGGTGGAACATGCAACCAACCTAGGGGTCAGGGCTAATTATGTGGTACATGCATGTGTCATGAAGCCATCCTAAGTTAGTACTCCAGAGGAAGAAATATTTTTCCATGAAGAATCATGGCATGATGTCCATTAGTGGTAGGAGCATCCACTCTAGGGGAGGGACATGGCTAAAGATGCATGGGTGTGTTTCAGCCATCTCATATGAGGAAATGGCAGGTAGTGCACAAATGCAGAATGCAGCTAGTCTAGAGGAGGGTCCTGCAGGTTGTTCATTAGTGTATGGTGCAGCCTGCCTAGGGGAGGATTCAGTAGGAGGTACATATGTGGAAGGAGCATTCCTCCAAAGGTGGATGCAGCAGGCTGTTCATGTGTAGGGGGATGGTCCAGCCAGTCTAGCAGACAGCCCAGCAGAAAGTGCACAGGTAGAGAATACAGATTAGGGGAACACCTTAAAGGAAGTACATGGGTAAAAGGAGCATCTAGACTAGGGGAGGACTTGGCAGGTAGTACAAAATGGAGTGTGCATTGATCATAGAGGAGAACATGGTTGACATCCATGGGTGCAGGGTACAGCTCTGTTAGGGGAAGACTCAGCATGAGGTACATGAGGTTTTGGCTTTTGAGCCTAGGGGAAGACTAGGAGGACATCCATGAATGGATGAAGCAATCATCCTAGGACAGGATCAGGTAGGAAGTGGATGGGTAGTAGAAGCATCCAGCCTATGGAGGACTCTTTTGGTAGTGCATAGATGGAGTGTGCAACCATCAGGGGGAGGATGTGGAGGTAGTTTCCTGATTTCAGGTTGTGGCCAGCCTAAGGGTTGATGTGGCAGGTGGTACGTGGTGGACAGTTCTCTTAGCCTATTAGAAGACATGGACGGAGGTGCATTGATGCATGGTACAGCCATCCCAATTTATGCTAGAAGGAAGTGCATGGGCAGAGAGAATATTCAGCCTAGGGAGCTTGGCTTGAGGTGAATGGTTAGAAGAAACATAGAGCCAAATGGAGGACTCTGCAGGAGACGCTTTTGTGGAGCATCTAGCCAGCCTAGTGTAGGTTCTGACCTGAAGCTTTTGAGTGGAAGGAACATCCAGCTTAGGTGAGTGCTCTGTAGTAAGTGCATGAGTGGAGGGAATATCAAGGCTAGGGAAGGACTTGACTTACATGGTTAGGCAGTGCAAGCAGACCTGTGAATGTCAAAAATAAAAAATAAATGCACTTCTAGGCATTATTAATGAAAGAATTGAGTCTGTTGTATTAGGGGGACCCTCAAAGCCTAAGTCAGGAACATCTTGTGGAAGGGCTGGACGAGCAAATTTTTATATGCAGAGACACTGGATATGGAAAGAGAAAGCAGGGTGATAAACACTTATAGGAGAGTTCTAGAAACCCAGTGAACTGCATCAAACATTACAATAACAGGAAAGTTGAGGCAGAGAATGTTGTTTTCTCTTAGGCACATAAGGGCATGAGAAGGAGAAAAAGAAGTGTGGAAGTTCACTTAAAGAGTTTAAGGTCAATCTGTCTTATTCAAGCCAGGCTAAGGTTATGTCAAGTACAATGCATGATCAGAGAGACTGTCCCTGGGCAACTCAAGGATAAGGGAAATCTGAAGTAGGGAATGGGTGAGTGAAATAGTCCTCAGGACCAGAGTGCACTCAGTGTTGTTCATGGAGAACCCTCTGTTGGACATGCTGCTTAAATGGTAGTTGCCGAATGGTTCTGTTGATGAGGCATTTGATTAAAGGGATACATATAAAAATAAACAGAAAGAGGAAGATAAAGATTAGTGGATATGTAAGAGATTAAAAGCAGGACTTTACATTAGAAGGCAACCTTTCTAATAGATTCCAGGACATGGATGAAAAGCATTTCAGGTTGGTGGTGTGAGGGCAGGTGTGTTGGTACAGTCAATGTCCCAGTTTGTGATCTGAATATTTAGTGATGACACAGATGTCAGAGAGGTTCTAAGGAACATATTAGTAGCAGTTACTTCCAACTACTGTGTAAGTGCCCCCTGGGGAAGCCAGATCATTTCTGTGATTGTGAAGGACTGCTTGTTGGTGTTCTTGGAATCCTCTGATGATGATGGTGATTTGGGTGAGATGTCCACAGTTGTTGTTACCTCCTGGAACAAAGCATGGAAAATGAGGGGATTTCAGCTAACTTCTCACATGGCGTACATGGTGGTGGTCCCAGGAATAAGGTCCACACATGATTAAGGATTTTAGGGTAAGCTTTCCAGTTTTAGTCAGATGTGTTTGCTTCAGTTTTGGGAGCTTCCTCAGAACCTCATGGAAAACAAACAAAAAAGGACACATTTTGGAACTGGAACCAGGCTTAAGACTATAACACATTTTGTCCCTTTTAGATTGTTCAGATCATCTGGAATCTGAAAAACCCAAATCAGAGGTCACATAAAAGTTAATATGAAAGAAAAAGGCTGTCTCAGTAAAGGTTTAGGTAAAGGTAGGGGCGCCTGGGTGGCTGTTGGTTAAATGTCTGACTCTTGATTTCAGCTCAGGTCATGATCTCAGAGTTGTGCGATCGAGCCCCACATTGGGCTCTGTGCTGGGCTAGAGCCTGCTGAAGATTCTCTCTCTCCCTCTCCTTCTACCCCCCGCCCCTGCTTCCCTTTCTTAAAACAAACAAAAAATTTTTTTTTAGGTAAAGGCAAAGATTGAGTAAGGACCAAAAAGCTTAGCTAGATAGCAGGATCAAATTTATTTAGCAGGGAAGATACCAACAAGTGTAAAATTCATCTCACTGGGGGCTACTCTGGGATCATGGAGTCAATTTTCCCATGGATTTGCATTTTTATCTTTATTGGAACTCTTAAGACAGAGACTTAGATTATCTGTTGGGGAAAAGGGAAGTCCTGAATTTGGTGTTCACAGGAAGAACATTCCCAAACACAAAGTGAAGTTACTTTCATTTGGGTCAGGGTCAAATAGAGACATATAACAAGGCAGAGAGTATGTATTATGTTTGCCCCTGATGGTAGTGTAAATATTGGGATTGGGAACTCTGGGAGTCTTGTTCTAGCATCTTGGCTAGAAGCTGATTACTGTTTTTTTCATCATTCTTGAGAAAGTTGCCTAGGTCATGATATTGTCTGTTTCTGGAGATTCTTAGAGGAGTCTATTTAAGGTTCCCAGTTAGAGTGGATTCCCATGTAGAATACAGATCTTGCTTGACTTTATGATGGGATTATGGCCAGATAGACCCATCATAAATGGAAGCTATTGTAAGTCAAAAATGCATTTAATACACCTAACTTACTGAACATCATAGCTTAACTTAGCCTGCCTTAAACATGCTCAGAACACTTATATTAGACTACTGTTGGGCAAAATCATCTAACACAAAACTTATTTTAGAATAAAGTGTTGACTATCTCATGTAATTTATTCAATACTATACTGAAAGTGAAAAACAGTTGTGTGGTTATTGGTGTGGTTACCCACATGGTTATCATATGGTTGTCAGTGTGTTGGTTGTGTACCCTTGTGGATCGCTTGGCTGACTGGGAGCTGTGGCTCGCACCTGCCCAGCATCATAACTGAGTATCGTACTGCATATTGCTAGTCCAGGAAAAGATCACAATTCAAAATCCAAAGTGTTTTTCTACTGAATGCAAATTGCTTTCATGCTGTCTTAAAGTCAAAAAAATTTTAAGTTGAACCATCATAAGTGGAGGACCATCTGTACGTATTATATTTTTAAGTTGAGGATTATAAATCCAGGGTTTGATTCCTTGACGTTTGGTTGCATTATTGGTTATGAGAAGGGTTGTATAAGATTATTTCCATCTAGGTTCAAGATTAATCTTTGTGTGGTGTATTTCCAAAAGATTTTATCCTCTAATTGAAGACTGTGAAGAGGGTAGAAAGACACATCAGAAGGAAAGGCAGTCTTAACCCGCTGACGGTAAGTATGAGTATACTTAATAAGTCCTTTTTTTTTTTTTAAGATTTTATTTATTTATTTGACAGAGAGACAGCAAGAGAGGGAACACAAGCAGGGGGAGTGGGAGAGGGAGAAGCAGGCTTCCCACCGAGCAGGGAGCCCGATGAGGGGCTCGATCCCAGGACCCTGAGATCATGACCTGAGCCGAAGGCAGTCGCTTAACCAACTGGGCGCCACCCAGGCACCCCCTTAATAAGTCCTTTACAGTACATAAGGACATCTGGCTATATTAGGTTGAATTATTGAGTGTCCAGGTAGAATAAGAAATTCTCATGGGCCTTCCAGTTATTATTTCATAAGGAGTTGCTGTAATTTTCTGTGCCTACTATAACAAATTACCACAATCTTGGTGGCTTGAAATAACAGAAATGTATTACCTCACAGCTCTGAAGGCCAAAAGTCTGAATCAGAGTGTCAGCAGGGTTGTGATCTCTCCAGAGGCTAAATGGAGAGCCTGTATCTTGCTTCCTCTAGCTTCAGGTGGATGCCTGGCATTTCTAATCTTTTGGCTGCTTCACTCCAGTCTCACCTTCTGTTTTCTCATTACCTTGTTGTGTGCGTACGTGTGTGTGTGTGCTCTCTTCTGTCTCTGTGAAATCTCCCTCTGCCTCTGTCTTATAAGGACAGATGTGATGGCACTTAGGGCCCACCTGGATGATGTAGGGCAATTTCTTTATCTCAAGATCCTTAACTTCCATCCAGAAAATAAGCATAAATGGTCAGTAGATATTTGTTACCTTGGGAGTTGGGATACTGGATAAAATCCATTTGCCAATGCATGAAAAGAACATCAGGAACAGATTTTTATCCATGTCTCACATTTATAATCTTTCTTTATGCTTTTGGCAGATGGGACATGTCAAGGTGATCTGTTCAATAATTGAAGTAAAATTTACCACCAGTGTTTAGAGAGAAGATATTGCAAGGTATTTGTCTTGTGGTGGTCATTTTCTGAAGGTTATGAAGTTGATTTTGCATGCCTATGGAAAGACCAGGGGACTGTGGGTGTCTCCAGAGTATGATCTAGGTATATAAAATATCTAGTTTGTTTCCATTTAGCTTTCTCTTTATCTGGTGCCAAGATTCGTTTTACCTTGAGGTACTTCAGTAAGGGTTCTGGTAGGAGTTTAGCTACCATAAGACTTGGTGAAGTTTTATTAGTGGAGGTGGATGTCCCTTGCTGTGTAACTAGCTTTATATGTTTGTCAACCAGTGTGTTACCCTTAGATTCAGGTGTCTCATTTGAGGTATGAGTCTGAATCTTAAGAATTTTTGATTCTTAGCTTACCAATGGCCAATTTTTTTGGGTTCCTACAGCTGTTATAAATTCTGTTTCCATAACATTCTAAGGTCATGTGTAATACCAAAAGCATGCCTGCTATCAGTGTATTAACCTTTTTGTCTTGGGTAAGTAACAGACTTGTGTAAGAACAGTGAGTTTGGCTATCTCAACTGATTTGGCTCTTGTAAAGGACCAGCTTTCAATTGTTAAGTAAAGTCTCTGATGGCATAGGCAACCAGAAATGTACTTAATTTCCTCGGAGATGGATTTATCTACAAATAGTGAAAGGCAGGGGACAAGACAAGTAGGAGTGTTTTAGAGAGATCTGGATAAGGAAGGGAAGAGACTGAGTGGCATGTAAGTAGTTGTTGGGTTGTCCATTAATAGGAAGAGATGGAAGAGTGGCAAGGTTGGGGGTTTGGCACCTATGAATAATAACTTGGGAGGAATATAGTGGCAAGATTTTGTAAGAGGTAAGTCTGGATGTGGAGAAATGTTGAATATTTTCAGTGAGAGTAGTTAGCCCTAAGTTGCAGGCTGAGGCAACAGTAGTTTGAGGGTCTGGAAGTCCATGTGAAGGTAGGAGATTTCTATTAAAGGATCTCTGGAGTGATTTTCCTTCGTCATGTTATGTATTGGACAGGCAATAGAAAAGAAATTTGAGACCCATACCCAACAGTATCCAGTTAATGCCCCCAAACCATATTTTGTCTTTTTGTTTTATGTAGGCGATACTCAGGAATGGTGGAGATGTGCTGTGGAGGTAATGTTTTGCCTTTATGGGAAATGCCATGCCTGTGGTAAAGTATCTGAGGGTTGCAGAGTTTCATCTTATCACTAGATAATTTATGACGTTTTTTGAGTAAGGCCTGGAGTAAATAAAGTGTCCATGATAGAATGATCAATATTAGAAACGTATAACAGAAGATCATTGACATAGTAGATCTGAGTAGATTTTCTAGGATACGTGAGGTTATTAAGATTTGCATTGAGAACAAGAAACATAGGTAGGGGCTTCAGTGATGCCTTGAGGTATAACTGTCCAGGTGTACTGTTGATGTTGCCAACTAAAAGACGATGAATGTTGGGGCACCTGGGTGGCTCAGTTGGTTAAGCTTCTGCCTTCAGCTCAGGTCGTGATCCTGGGGTCTTGGGATCGAGCCCCACATCAGGCTCCCTGCTCAGCGGGAAGCCTGCTTCTCCCTCTCCCTCTGCTGCTCCCCCTGCGTGTGCTCTCTCTGTCAAAAAAATAAAATCTTTAAAAAAAAAAAAAGACAAATGTTGAGAGTTGAAAAATGCAGTACATACATCTAAAATAGATTGTGTCCATGAACTTGTTTACTAAGATGATACTAAGATTTGGGACTGAAGGGAATTGGGGTTTAATAATCTTATTATGTCCTGTATATCTTGGACTAGCCCATACCGTTTTTCCATTTTTTTAAATAGCAGAGAAGTGTTAAAGGGTCTAGAGGTTGGTATGAGTAGTATACTGACTAAGAGTTCCTGGTTGATGTGCTCTGGATTTAAGGGATATTATATCAGTCTTGGAAGTGGTATGTAAGGATCATGTGCCACCTTTAAGGTCCCTGCATGTAAAATTTGGCCAGTATAAGTAGGTCCAGAGTTCCAAAGGGCTTCAAAAATGTGAAAAAAGATTTTAGTTATTTTGGAGTTTAGGGGAGTCTTTGAAAGTTTAAGGAATGCAAGGAAAGCAGCATGATCTGTGAGAGCTATGAGGGAACAAAAGTGTGTATTAAGAAGGAATAGGGGGGCACCTGGGTGGCTCAGTCAGTTAAGCGTCTGCCTTCAGCTCAGGTCATGATCCCAGGGTCCTGGGATCAAGCCCCTCATTGGGCTCCCTGTTAGTGGGGAGACTGCTTCTCCCTCTTCCTCTGCCTGCAGCTCCCCCTGCTTATACTCACTCACCCTCTCTCTCTCTCTCTCAAATGAATAAATAAAATCTTAAAAAAAAAAAGGAATAGGGAATTTTTACAGTGAATTATTTGGAGGGAAGAACTTATGTGAATGTTCCAGATGGAAAGGTCTCTTTCCAAGAAGTTAACTGGTGTTGTCCTGCTAAGGAGAAAGCTATGTTGAGTATAGATACCCAAATGAGATGGTTAGTGGTTGGTATAGTGGCAAGTTGAGCAGCAGGTGGTCTGATTCCATCACAGAAACATTTTGTGTATTCTGAGGAAGGGTTGTAGGAAAATTTGAGACATTTATGATGGAGTAAGAAACCTTTGTGTCCACTCAGAAGCTGATTGGACTTCCATTTATAGTCTAGTGTTTATTTAAAAATATACATATTTTCATATATCCTTGTCAGTAGAGAGTTTCCAAAAGGAATTAAGGCCATATACATTAAGTACCATTCTTTATAGTTGTCTAAGTTGATGAACCATGAGCTTATGTTGTGTTGATTCAGATTTTTCAAGTATGGCATCCTCATGATGTTGAGTTAGAGCATGAATCCAGAGAGGGGATCTGTATGACAGTTTATGTTGTGCATTTGTATGATTTCTTGATTAGGGACTTTAGTCCATTAGCAAAACTGGAGACTAAGGCTAGAACTGTGTATGGTCATTTGTAGAGAGACCTGAAAAATACTTCCAAATACTGTTAACCTGTGTTTAAAGTTGGAGACAGGTTTGTTTCATTGTTGTTTAATTCTTATATTTGTGACCCATAAAATTGGGAAGTGAAAGCCAGGGAGATAGAAGCAAGAAGGATGTTACCAATTTTCTTGGCTTTATGAAAAGAAATCATGCTATATTGATCCATCAGAATGACCTCATTTGTGGTATCTTACCTAGCCCCTTAAAACCAAAGGGTGGCATCTCCTGGATCCACAAGGAGATTAACCAGTTGGTAAAGGTCAGGAGGCCTTGGTGAGCAGGCTCTAAGCAATAGTTCAGACGGAGTGGAAAATTCCTCTTGGTTTGTTCAGTGATCCAGAAGATATTTAATGATGGCATGAATATCAGAGTGAGACTAGGGTTTGCAAATTGTAGTCTCAGTTGATTAATCGTGGGTTCCTTGAGCTCATCAAGAGTCCACAGTGGGAGGAGGGAAGCCTAAAACTTAAGTGACCCTGTGGATCTCGGGAAAAGACTGGGAAGGGAAAGGTCTGGTAGGGGTGGGAGGAGATAGGAGAGTTGAAGGATGACAGAATGAAGGATTCAAGGGAGCTAAAGGTTAGGTCAAAAGTGGTTTAAAAAGGGGAAAGTAGAAAGGGGGGATAGGATGGAAAGTGAGAGGTCTTAGAAGACTGGGTAAGGAAGATGGTCTTTGAAGGAAATAATGGCTCCTGAAAAGATACTGTTGGATATGAGCTTTTCTGCCTCTTCATACTAGACAAAATAAGTAGAACATTGTTTTAATAAGATCTTATGTATGGAGCCCCTAGCAGGTGAACCAGTTGGAGATAACCCACAAATTTTTGCTATTCTTGGAAAATTTAGATGGAAGTAAAACTGGACTGATGGAGTATGTATCCTATGCAAGAGGATTCTAGGGGATATCAGTGAGTTTGAGGGTTTTCCAGGATAATGAAATGAACACCTCTCAGTGCTAAAGGCCTTGGTCTTAAACACAAGATGTGATTTCCCATTAAAGAGTCAGGGTCATTGACCTCACTCAGAAACAGACAGGGAAGACAGAGAAACAGGAGAGTAAGAAAGTAAGGAGAAAGTAAAGTCTTTACTGTGCTAAAACAGACAAATGTCAGAGCAAAGGATAAGGAATTGCAACTCACCATGCATCTCAATTTCCCCAGCCATGAAAGGGCTCAAAGGGTCCTGGAGACTAGCATTATTAACTGGGTGAGGATGATGGGTCTAATGAGACAGTCACTACTCCATCCAAGTAATGTCACCATAGTGTCAAGATTAAAAAAAAAAAAAAGCAAGCCCAGATATTAGTAAAGAAAGACTTTATTGAGGACTATTGCAATAAAGAGATATTCAAAATTTAAGGCAAAAACATCTCAGAGTGGGGGAAATAAGCAAAGCTATTGTATGTAGAGATCATGGGATAGGTGGCTGTGGAAAGAGGAAGGGCATGCTAAAAACTACTTGTTTCTTGCACATTGTGAAAACAGGAAGATCTAGGCAGGAAATGTTTGTTTTTATGCACATGCTTTGAGATGGAGAAAACAAATTACAGTTTGAGAATATCACATAAAGTTGAGAGCCTAGCCATCGTAGTCAAACCAGGCTAAACTTCTATCAAGTACAACATTTGATCAGTCTTGTCGAGAAGGACCTTGAGGGAGGTGCTTGCCTGTAAGGTGAAACCGATTTGGGAGATAAGCTGGTGGGAAGTGAATGTTTTGGAGCTTCCAACTTAGGGGAAGACTAGATGGATATGCATGAATGAAGTTTGCAGGAATTCTAGGACAGAATTCAGTAAGAAGTAAATGGTGCAGGGACTGTCCAGCTTGGAAGATAACTCTGCCATAGGTGTATGAATAATAGGTGCAGTCAGCCTAGGGGAAGAAATGATAGGATTTGCCTGGGTAGAGGTTGGTTCTAGCCTGTGGAAGGCATGGCAGAGGGTGTGTGGATGCAGAATATAGCCACCCTGTGGGAGGGACCTGAGCAGCTTCATGGATGTAGGATTCAGACAGCCTGTATAGGACTTGACAAGATATGATGGTTGGCAGATGTTTGTGGCCTAGAGGATCACTCTGCAGGAGTTGCATGTGTGGAAGGCACAGCTGGCCTTATGTTATGTAATAGGAAGTGCATGAGTGGAGGGAGCATCCAACTTAGGACAGCAGACATTAGGAGAAGCATGGGTAGGGAAATAATTCTGCCTAAATTAGGATTCAGCAGGGGGTGCATAGCTATAGGGTGCAGCCAGTCTAAGCATGGAAGTTCATGTGTGGAAGAGTTTGCAGCCTATGAGAAGACTCTAGAATAGGTGCATGGATAGAGACTGCAGCCAGACTAATGGAGGTTGGAGTAGGAGGTATATGAGTAGAAGAGCATCCAGTCCAGGAGAGGATATTTCAGGAAGTATATTGGTGGAATGTGCAGCCAGCCTAGGAGAGGATTCGGCAGGATATACCTAGAAGGAGGGAACATCCAACACAGGAGAGGACATGGTGGGTGGTGCATGAATGGAAGGTACAGCCATCATAGGGAAACGTATGGTAGAGGTGTATTGGTGTGGGGTGCAGCCCATCTAGGGTTACACCTGGCAGGAGGTGTGTGTGCATAGAGATCATCCAATCTTGGGAAGGACTTGGCAGGAGGTAGCGTATGTGGCCAGATGAGGATAGAACCCAGCAGGAAGTACTTGAGAGGAGTGCACAAACAGCCTATTCATAGTATATTGGAGAAAATGCATGGTGAATAGAGCCGGCCTAGGATATATCTGGAAAAGAGAACTTAGGTGGAGAAGGCACTCAGGATTGTAGATGACGCGGTAATAGAGCCATTCAAAGAGGGAGTATCCTGCCTCAGAGAAGACCCAGTAGGAGGTTCCTAGGGTTGAATGCATCCAAACTAGGGGAGGATGCTGTGGTTAGAATGTTTGTGTCCTCCAAAATATACATATTGAAATCCTAATGCCCAATGTGATGATATTAGCAGGTGGGCCCTTTAGGAGATGTTTAAGCCATGAGGGTGGAGCCCTCATGAATAGAAATAGTGTCTTACAAATGGGGCTCCAGAGGGATCCCTTGCCCTTCTGCCTTGTGAACATACAGTGAGATGTATGTGACCCAGAAAAGGGCCCTCATCCAGCCTCCACGACTGTGAGCAATGAATTTCTGTTATTTATAAGCTACCCTGTTGTATTTTGTTACAGCAGCCTGAATAGACTAAGACAGAGGACTTGGCAGGAAATGCATGGGTGGAGGATTCAACCAGTTGTGGCGGGGTGCAGGCAAGGATATGACAGTAGGTGCATAGGTGAAGAAAAGATGCAAGCTAGGGTTAGACTCTGCAGGATGTGCATAGACATAGGTTGCAGCCAGCTTAAGATACTTTCCAACAGGAAGTAAACGGATGGAGGAGGAATTCAGTCTAAAGGAGGATTCAACTGGAATGCATAAGTTGATGCAATCAGCCTAGGAGAGTTCCATCAAGAAGTACCTAGGTGAAGGGTGCAGGCAGCCTATCGGAAATGTCAGGAGCTGCATGGTTGGAAGGAATATACAAGCTAGAAGAGTATTCTGCAGTAAGTTCAGGTTAGAGAGTATAAGCTAGAAAGAGAAGGGCATGGTAGGTGGTACATTGGTGCAGAATGCAGCCAGCTTTGTGGAGGACTTTGCAAGATGTTCTTGGGTGCAGGGCTAGGTTAGCCTAGTCCAAGGGTGCAGCCAGAATAGGTAGGACATGGCCACTGGTGAAAGAATTCTGGATGGAGGTGATGTGTGAGGGTTCTGGAAGGACGTGACGACAGCCTTGAGGATGACTATGTAGAACGTGAATGGATGGAAAGGGGCAGGAGGTGCATGAGTGTTTGGTCCTCAGTCCAGAGAAGAATCTACCAGGAATGTCAAGAGTAAAGGAAGTGTCCTACCTAAGGTAGAATTCCGCAGGAAGTGCGTGAATATAGAGGGAGGCCAGCCTGGAGGAGTCACCAGTAGGCACTTGGGTGAACATGAATACTTGTAACAATGCTACCTATTAAAAAAAGTGACAATATAATATTTAATAAACACAATATTTAAATAAACACAAGTCCTTAATATGTATAGAAATGTAGGGTATTTGTTTTAAGGAGAATAATTTAGGACATGTAAATTAGAAATAAAATATACAATGTTATTTTGGTGAGATAAGAAATCTCTGCTTTTGAACAAATTACCATATGGGATGAAGAGTGAACTTTCACAACCTTTTACTAAGAGCAGAGAAGTCCTCCAAGGAAACATTGTCATTTTTACAGAGACAAAGCTGAATTCTAGGTTTGCATTGCTATAATATTTGATTCTAAAGGAACCACAAGCTTATTTTTATAATCTTATGAATAAGCACATCAAAATGGAGACAGATTTGGCAAAATTTTAACACAGATTCATGTTTCTTTTTATATTATCTTGTCTCAAACTTTCTTCAAGCTGCAAAACCTTCTTACTGTGATAATAAAAGATTGTTGGAATAATGGTTCAACTTCATTAAAAATAAATTTATATTTTTATAATGTTAAAAACTAGAAGTAATGCTACTATGCTTAATCAGTAAACCTGTATAAGTTTAGGAAAAACATACCCAAGTAGAAAAAAGTGTTTGTATTATACTTGACACTGATAAAGCAGAGAAGACATAGTTGTTCTTATTAAAAACTAAAGATTAAAGTAATCCTTTTCACCAAATATTTAAACTCTATGAATTTAAATTACTTTAAAAATATTTTAATTCCAATATAGTTAATATACAGTGTTATATTAGTTTCAGGTGTACAGTATAGTGATTCAACAATTCCATCAATCACCCAGTGCTCATCACCAGTGCACTCCTTAATCCCCATTACCTATTTAAGCATCCCCCCCACCCACCTCCCCTCTGGTAACCACCAGTTTGTTCTCAAGAGTCTGTTTCTTGGCTTGTCTCTCTCTCTCTCTCTGTGTGTCTCTCTCTCTTTCCCCTTGCTCATTTGTTTTGTTTTTTAAATTCCACATACAAGTGAACTTATATGGTATTTGTCTTTCTCTGACTTACTTCACTTTGAATTTAAATTTTTGAAATGAATCTGAGTTAGTTTCTACGAGAATATTTTTGTTAATCAAGCACATTTAAAGGGTCAGAAATTTAATTTCATTATTTTCAGGCTATTTTAGGAATATTCAATTTATGTAAGCAATTATTTACCTAGATAATGTCAGTCAGGACAGAGCACCTTTAATTTCCGAGATTTTATAATCTTATGTATTAGTACCATGTGGAGGTAGGAAAACTTTTATATACTCACAAAATCAGAGATGAAGGCATTTCTGAATTACAGATACATAAATGTACAGGCACAGACAAATAGAGCTTATAGCCTCAGTTCTACAATTTCATCCATGGGTCAAGTATAAACACAGAAACAGTAAACCTCCCTGGTACAGATATCAAGTAGGTGTTCCCCTCCCAGAGGGCATGCCATTCTGAGTTGATTTGCGCTAAAAATAGACAAACAAAAAGACTGACAAACCAGATTCTCTGTTGTCTCTCACCCAGCAGGGACCAGATCTCTACAAACCATCAGTCTATTTAGAAAGATCCCAGATGGTCAGACTGTAAATATAAATTCTCACCAAATGACCAAGCAATTGCACTTTTAGGTATGTACACAAGAAAATCGAAGCCAAGTGTTAACACAAAATCATGTACACAAGCAGCATTATTTATAATAGCCAAAATGTTGGAAACAGCCTACATGTCTATCAACTGATAAATGGATAAACAAAATGTGATATATGTATACAATGGATTATTCTCCAGCCATAAAAATAAATTATGTAGTGACACATGCTGTAATGTGGACAAACCTTGAAAACATGCTAAGTGAAAAAAGCCAGATACAAAATGTCTCACGTGAGTCCGTTTATATAAATGTCTAGAATAGGCAAACCTATATAGACAGAAAGTAGATTGTCTGCCAGGGACTAGTGGGGAGGGAGGACTAAGGAGTTACTGCTTTAATGGGTATGGAGTTTCTTCTGGGAGTGATGAAACTCTTCTGGAATCTGAAGTGATAGCGTCACAGCACTGTGAATGTATTAAAAAACAGTGAATTGTACTCTTAAAAATGGCCAAGATGGTGAATTTTATGTTATGTGGGCTTTACCTTACTAAGAAAATAAAACAAAAAGAAAACCAAAAACCAAGTTCCCAACCATGGCTATCAATAGCAGGGAATAACTTACTGGCTAAAAATGAACCAAAAACAAAACAGAAACACCAAACTACTAAGTAGAGAAGAAAACAAATTATAAACAGTTAACAGTGTACTAATTGGGGCATTGGAGTTACGTTGAAGAGCCAAGGAAAGACATGCCCGGGCTTTAAATGTCCATATGGTCCACTTTTCTGTCGTTGAAGTTTACCTGGCTCTGGTAGGTGAGACAATTGGACATATGGGTGTTTCTTCTAAAACAGTTAAAGATAATTATGAAAGAAGTATAAAATTATGGCACTCATTCACATATGAACACATGTTCCTTTTTTATGCTAGGCTATTAAAGTCACATAGAAAACGTTCCCTCATACAGAGGGTCCAGTCAACAGGGAGACCAGGTTTCTGTCACAGACGCTTCTAGGCCAGTCCTGATCAGGGGCCGCTGTCATCAATGACATCACAATGTCGGGTTGTCATAAAGGCAGCTCCCAGACCAGTGAGGGGCACAGTGGGCAGGAGGGAGCACTGGTACCCTGACAGACCCAGACCACTGGGAGCATCAGGCTGGGCTGATCAGGGCCAAACCCAACGAACATCATGTCTGGAAGAAGAAACCACCGGCACTCTCACAGACGTAAGAGGCACAGTCTGTCCCGCTCCATGAGGGCCGAGCTCCAGCTCCCGGTTAGCCGCGTGGACCGCCTCCTGCGAGAGGGTTGCTATGCCCAGCGCCTGAGCTCATCTACACCGATCTTCCTCACCGGCATTCTCGAGTACCTGACGGCCAACATCCTGGAGCTGGCAGGCCAGGAGGCCCGCAACAACCACAAGATGCGCATCACCCCAGAGCACGTGCAGAGGGCCCTGGGCAACAACCAGCACCTGAGCCGCCTCTTTGAGAATAACACCTACTCTCAGGTGGAAGCCGTGCCCCAACCCAAGGAGTGGTGAGGCCCGGGTACCAAAGCCCACAACCTCATCTAGTCCCCAGTGCTGCGCATAGATGAGGGAGGCCTGCTCTTATGTCAGCAAAAGCCATTAAAGGATTTAAATCCAGGGCCATGCTTCTGACTGCTCTCTGTTTCTGTCCTTCTGAGCGGGAGGTGTCTGGGAGACATCCAGGAGATCTCCCATGGGGAGTGGAGGGTGCAAGGGGCAGTGGGTGTGGGAAGCTGGAGTCTGGTGTTTCAGGGAGCGGTTTCTCTGGGGACAGTGCGGGGAGTGGCCCTGGCGGGAGTGGCTGGTTGTGGGGGAGAGATCTCCCATGGGGAGTGGAGGGTGCAAGGAGCGGGCGGTGTGGGACGCTGGAGTCGGGTATTTCAGGGAGCAGTTTACTGGGGACAGTGTTTGCCGGGTGGGGGTGGGGGGATGGCCCTGCAGGGAGTAGCTGGTTGTGGGGGAAAGACGTCCTCACTGGCTCTGAGCAAGTCAAGGCCTGTGAGGCCAGGAGGTTGGCCAGGGGGCGGGCAGGGGGTCTCCCGGCCATACTGAATTCCCAGAACGATGGTGGTAACCGGGGTGGGGCTGCAGACCAAGGCTGACGTGCTGCAGGCTTTATTGGTGGTAGGGGAACGTGCGGAGGTCAGGAGGAGATGGCAGTGGGGGGGGTGGGTAGAGAGGGTGGCATAGCAGTTGACGTGAACTTAATGGGGGGCAGGGGCCTTCCATGAAGATTGAGGAGCAATGGGAAACCGTGAAGAGGTATACAGGAAAGGAACTATGCTCAGCGTGATTTCATTCGTTTGTGCCCGGCCTCATTCCAAAAAAGGACTTGAGATAGGGATTATTAGCTAGTGCTGTGATACTCTGTGGAGTATATCCTGTCCTCCCTTGTGGACCCTGGTAAATAGGAACATCAAAGGTATTATCTGGCCTAAGACATGCAAGCCTTGAAGTTCTTAATAGATATTAATAGATTTATTTATTTATATATGTATTTATTTGAGAGGAAGGGGAGGGAGGGCCAGAGGATGAGGGGGAGAGAGAATCTTAAGCAGGTTCCACACTCAGTGCAGAGCCTGACTCGGGGCTCAATCTCACAACCCTGAGATTGTGACCTAAGTCAAAATCAAGAGTCGGTTGCTTAACCGACTGAGCCACCCCAGGCACACCGTAACAGATTTATTTACAAATGTATTCCTTTATAAACACATTTATTAGTCTCATTCTCGGATGAAACACCTAACCTGTCTATGGTCATATATTTGATGGAGCGACCTAGAGTGAATGCCTGTTTGGAGAGGTATAAGTATGTTCTGTGTAAGTTCTGTCCCGAGTGGTGGACTCACAAGTACATACGATTCTTATAAACACTCTTGTGCTCTTTATGGTTAAAAATAGTTGTCACAGCAAGTGTTCTGGCAGCCTGTCCCCTTTCTGTGACTGTCAACATTTAACATTTTCTCCTGTTCATCGTCTGCTCAAGGGCCCCCCCTCTGTCGCCCCCTGGCCTGTCATAGAGGGCTGCTCAGAGGTTGCCCCAGAGGCTTCAACAATGGGATCAGAGGAGCTGGGCTGGCCAACTCAGTTCACCACTTTCTGGCCATGTGACCTTGGACAATCCTCTCTCCTCTCTAAGCAGCACTTTCCTCATGTGTGAAATGGGGACAATAAGAGTTCCTCCATCTTTGGATTTTCACAAAGATTAAGTTAATGTGTGCCTGTTAGCTGCTGCAGAACACAGTGCCCGGCACAGAGTGTGCCCTTAATGAGTAGCTGCATGTCTCCCTTTCTGTAGACCAGATGCTTAGGGATGCTTCTCCAAGTAGCCCCTGGGCCTGGCTCTCCCATGATGGCTGGACGCCTGGGCCTCTGGCTGTGAAACCACAGCTTTCTGAACCCTGTGGAGAGACAGGAGAGTGCCACGTAGAGGAAGAAGCCAGAGGTACACACCTGGGAACCAGACAGGCCTCGGCCTGATTTCCTCTCTGCTCCCCTCTGCCTGGTGACTCACCCTCTCTCCGCCTCCTTCCACCATCTGTCAAAGTATGGAGCTGGCTTTGCCTTTGCCCGCTTCACAGGCGTGTCCTGACAATAACAGTGTCAGGGTTGTGTTTAGAGCTCATTGGAATATGCGCTTGTATAAATCCAAGAAACTTTTCTTGCTCCGTAATGCCATTCAATCCAGTATTTTCAGAAACCTCACTGTCAGGATGTCCAACCCCCAAAGTTGTCATTTGTTATGGAGAGCCAGGAAGCCCTCCTAGCCTTAGCCAAACTCAACAGTTACTCTTCCGTTCATCCGAGTAGCCAGCAGGCCTCTCCCAGCAGCTGCAGGTGAGATTCTCCTTCATCTGATCACAGGATAGCCCAGCATCGCCACCCCATCCCTGAAGCGGAGCATCTTTGTGTCCAGGGCATGGTTTCTCATATTCCAGTGTCCTTCAGCCAACAGGGAGTGCCTCCAGGGTGGGTAATGCCAGGGAATCCATCATTATGCTAAGATCTTGATATGTTGGATAAATAGCTGATTTGTAGAAGCTGTTGATTTTGGCTTACGGCAGTGGCTTGTTTTAGTGCAAAATAGTCTCCTGGGTCCTTCACCAGAAGGCACAGCTAAGGAGGAATTCGTTAAAGGCCAGAGATGTGAGAGTAGTTGCATAAATTATGTCGGCTTAGCAGACCTGTATGGTCAGGCGGTCACCTCACGGTCCGTGCAGTCGTCGACAGTAATGGTCACTGTGACATGTGTAGGGAGCCAGGCTTCCTGGGCTCGCTCAGATTATCCAACGTCCGAGGCGGAGTTTGGAGTTTGAGCCTTAGTGACCTTATGTTGGCAAGCCCTCTGCAGTCACGAGGGCATAGGAGAATTGGGCAGGGCTGTGCTGCCATCCCTTTAAGGACTGTGCTTCCGCTGTGCTTGTGGGTTTCCCAGAAAACACAGGGGCCATGATCAGCAGAGCATGGGTGTAAATGCAGCACCCTGCCAAGTCCCCCTCCTACACGGGCACAGGAATCCTACACTCAGGGGAGGAAGGCGGGCAGAGACTGAGAATCACTGCGCTTCGGAAAGAATGAGCCACTTGAGTTTTTAGGGCCTTTGTGCATTTCCAAAAAGTGGGAGGTAGGGGATGGTGAGGAATGATTCCTCTAGCTTGGGACCTGGAGAGAAGACACCACTGATGACTAGTGCCCTGTTGGGAGTGGAAAGCTGAAACTGGAGTGAGTAGGGATGGTCTGGGGAGGATATGGCTGCCAAGCCAGATCTGTGATCAGAGACAGTATTGGGACAGGTTGAGGGCCAGACAGGGGTCAGCACAGCAGAAAACATAATGTGTGAGAAGAGATGAGCCCAAAAGTCAAGCCTGAGGGGAACCTGGAGGGTTGTGTGGGCTTGGGGAGGGTCATGTGGGCTTGGGGTTGGCATGAGTACAAGGCCTGGACACTAGGCTGGTCTCTTACTGAGAACAGCCTTTGGGAACAGAGGCCTTTAAAGGCTGTAAGAAAGATGTTCCTTCCATAAACATCAGTACATCATTTCTCAAGCATAAGTTATAGAAAGGCAGCTCACAGAGCTAATCTGGACAGTAGATGGGCTTGCTAGTCCTCCACAGATGTTATGAAAGAAAATCAATTAGCTGCTAACATTTAATAATCAAAAAGAACTTTTTTCTTGAAGAAAGGACTTGGCAGAGGGTACGTTGGTGGAGGTATGGTAAGCCTAGTTGAGAATGTAGCTGGAAGTGCATGGGTGCTGGACACATGCATCCAGGTTAGGTGAGGGATCATCAGGAAGTCCATGAGTGAAGGATGCAGCAACTGTAGGACAGGAATCAGAAGGTGGTGCATGTGTGCAAGGTGCAGCCATCCTAGGCCTGATTGATAGAAGGTGAACAGGAAGAGGGAGAACCCAGCCTAGAGGAGGATTGGGCAGGAGGAGTTGCATGAATGGAGAAAATACCCAGTCTGTGGTAAGACCTAGAAGGCTCTGCATGTTTGAAGGAAGCATCTAGCTTAGAGGAGGACTTCTAGGCTATGCGTTGGTAGGGGGAAACCAGCCTGGTGAAATAACCAACAACAGGTACCGCCATGGTGGGTGTAGCCAACGTAGGGGATGTGGGGGGTGGACATAATCTTGGGTGAGGCTTGACGGGAAGTACAAGGGAGGAAAGAGTATTCAGACTAGGGAAGAACTCAGTAGCGCCTAAATGGTAGATGAACACCCACCTTAGGGGCAGACACAGAAGGTGGTGCATGGAATGAGGTAGCATCTAGTCTGTGGTAGGACTGGACAGGAGGTGCATGGGTGAAATAAATAAAGGGGAACATCATGGAAGAGCTACATGAATGGAGGATTCCGACAGCCTTGGGGAGTGTTCAGCAAGAGGTATAAAGATGGAGGGTACAGAGAGGCTAGGGGAGGAGCAGACCAGGGCATGTATGGCTGGTAGGAGCATTCAGCCTAGGGGAGTACTTGGCCAAAGGTTTATGAATAGTTGGCTGTGATAACTTAATAACTATTTTTGATACTCTGTAATTGATGATTTGGCATCATGAAGTCATTGAGCCATGCTAATGGCCCAAAGTTTTTCACATCTCTATCATCCTAGTGTTACCTTGAACATGAAGTAATCTTATTATAAACCCTCCAACCACTCACTAGCTTCAATACGTTTTGCTTCCTGCCTAGTAGGTGATGTCCTCACCTAGCTGCTTCTCACTGCATAGTAATAAATGTCCCAATTCTACTTAACTCCTCTCTCTGCTTCTCCCTACAAGTGACCCCATGTGGCTTGCTGGGACCTTCTGCCCTCTGGGGAACTGTGAGTAATAAACTCTTCTTTGAAAGGTGATTATCTCTTAGGTCTTTTATCTTACTTTATGTGATTGAAACAAATTGTGGGTATATTTTATTTATTTATTTTTAATTAATCAATTAATTAATTTACTTTTTATTATGTTAGTCACCATACAGTACATCATTATTTTTTGATGTAGTGTTCCATGATTCATTGTTTGCATATAACACCCAGTGCTCCATGCAATACGTGCCGTCCTTAATATCCATCACCGGGCTAACCCATCCCCCCACCCCCCTCCCCTCTAGAACCCTCAGTTTGTTTCTCAGAGTCCATAGTCTCTCATGGTTCATCTTCCTCTCCGATTTCCCTCCCTTCATTTTTCCCTTCCTTCTCCTAATGTCCTCCATGCTATTCCTTATGTTCCACAAATAAGTGAAACCATATGATAATTGACTTTCTCTGCTTGACTTGTTTCATTTAGCATAATCTCCTCCAGTCCCATCCATGTTGATGCAAAAGTTGGGTATTCATCCTTTCTGATGGCTGAGTAATATGCCATTGTACATATGGACCACATCTTCTTTATCCATTCATCTGTTGAAGGGCATCTCGGCTCTTTCCACAGTTTGGCTATTGCAGACATTGCTGCTATGAACATTGGGGTGCATATGGCCCTTCTTTTCACTACATCTGTATCTTTGGGGTAAATACCCAGTAGTGCAATTGCTGGGTCATAGGGTAGCTCTATTTTTAACTTTTTGAGGCACCTCCACACTGTTTTCCAACGTGGCTGTATCAACTTGCATTCCCACCAACAGTGTAAGATGGTTCCGCTTTCTCCACAGCCTCTCCAACATTTGTTGTTTCTTGCCTTGTCAATTTTTGCCATTCTAACTGGTGTAAGGTAGTATCTCAATGTGGTTTTGATTTGAATTTCCCTGATGGCAAATGATGATGAACATCTTTTCATGTGTCTGTCAGCCATTTGTATGTCTTCTTTGGAGAAGTGTCTGTTCATGTCTTCTGCCCATTTTTTGACTTATTTGTTTTTTGGGTGTTGAGTTTGAGAAGTTCTTTATAGATCTTGGATATCAGCCCTTTAGCTGTGGTGTCATTTGCAAATATCTTCTCCCATTCTGTGGGTTGCCTCTTTGTTTTGTTGACTGTTTCCTTTGCTGTGCAGAAGCTTTTTATCTTGATGAAGTCCCAAAACTTCATTTTTGCTTTTGTTTCCCTTGCCTTTGGAGACAAGTGTTGAAAGAAGTTGCTGTGGCCGATGTCGAAAAGGTTACTGCCTATGTTCTCGTCTATGATTTTGATGGATTCCCGTCTCATATTGAGATCTTTCATCCATTTTGAGTTTATCTTTGTGTATGGTGTAAGAGAATGGTCGAGTTTCATTCTTCTGTATATAGCTGTCGCGGGTACATTTTAAAACGGGTAGTCTGGTGACTGATGGGGATGACATGCCTCTGGGTTTACTAAGTGAATCCAACAGACAGTAAATACTGTGGGAATGCGCTGCTGGCTGTTGGCTGCTGGCGCTTTACTGGCCATTGCATTGTGCTGTGTCTGTATGGTATTGCAGTGGTTCTGCAATCTAAATTATAGCAGAGCTCAAAAAGCTTAATCCTCTCTGAGTGGCTGTCTAGTTTAGGGTGCTGTAATCTGGACAAGGTGGTCCCCATCTGGCTCCTTAAGTGTTTATAATGTGCCTAATCTGGGGAAGAAAGCCTAGGGTAGTTGGCTATTGTACTGTGTAAAGGTCCTTCCAAAGAAACAGAAAGTGGTTACCTCTTTCCCAATATAGGTGTGTCTTATCCACTAAACCTCCAGTAGGGCTAAAATCTGTAGGAACTACTCAGCTAGAAGCAACTTCCTTTCTCATAGGTGCTAGGCACACTGGCTTGTCTTGTAGCAGAAAATCGCCCACCTAGAGATATCCTTACACTGAAAAGACCCACTGACCAGTCACATGGTCCACTCTTTTCACAGAGACTTTGGCTCCTTGCAATCACTTTTGTGTTGTTGACAAAGACCTTTGCTCTTGTCTTTCTTGTTGCTGTATTGCACAACATTGTCATATTGTCTCTGAACCTTGTGGGTTATAAGAGTTCATATCCTTAGAAGCCCTTGGCACAATATTTAATGAAAAAAAAAATGGAAGGATAAGAAACATCTGATTCTAGCATCTCCAAAAACTCCTGATGATGTACTCAGTTTAATTAATACTTACAAAATACCACAAGAACACTCTTGAGTGGTCCTCAGCGCTTCAGCATGTTAGAAACAAAGCATAAGAAAAAATCAGGCAGTGTCACATTTGCCTTCTTGGAGATTGACTCTGATCCCTTGGATGTCAAGTGGGATACCTTAGAAAGGCAGGCCAATACCAAACCACTGCTGCAGGTATTTCTTGTAAACACCCAATGGATAAAAACTGTGGGGAGTGAACAGGAAATAGAGACAAAGACTCAAAACTTTGTAAGGCTAAAAATACAAACTATCTTATAGGACTTTGTATAGAGAGTTTAGGAAAAGGGGGCATACTAGGTTCTAAAGGTCTTTACTACTGGCTCCAAGCTCTGGCTTATGGTCTAAGAAATGAGGCAATTAGTGGGAATAGCCCAGGACCCCTAAATACATGGTTTACCCAGGGATGCTCACATTCTCTGAGAGAAGTTTTATGTAGGGTTAGATTGCTCCCTGCATGCCCTGCCTAGACTCACACCTTTACTCAGTACACCTATCAAACAGTTGAAAGTGACACTTATGAGCCAGGTCAGAGCAGCCCCCAGACAATTGCTATGCTGAGTGAGCCCCTCCTATTACTACGTTGAATGTTTATGGCCTGGGAATGGGCTCACCCTAGCATAGCCACAGTCT
The DNA here is from genome assembly GCF_964656455.1 of Halichoerus grypus. Lineage (NCBI taxonomy): Eukaryota > Metazoa > Chordata > Mammalia > Carnivora > Phocidae > Halichoerus > Halichoerus grypus. Next base: position 100,522,938 of record NC_135727.1, on the reverse strand, counting down.
CTGCTAAGGCTCATAATAAACAGCAAGCAGTAGAGGAGGCCAAAACATTATTACTCAAGATTGGCATGGTTTGGTGGGTTTATTGTTTTGTAGAAAACCCTGACCCTGCAGATAATGAAGCGATTTCAAACGCAGAGTCTGCTCTCTTTGACTCAGAATCCAAGGAACTTTTCCTAAATAAGTCCCTTCGAAGTTATAAACCTGTCCTTTCTCTGATGGGCTCAGCGCACACATTTAGGGAAGCCCTAGAGGGAATAAATATCCTAGTTGACTTGAGAGCGACTCACCCAACAATAAGCCCGTTTTAGTTTATCGGAACCAGCCACTGGCTGGATCCTCTAGGCAGTTCCCCCCAGCAACATCCTCTACTGCTGGAAACTTTCTCTTGGGGGAATTATCATTTCCTGAGACTCCTACAGACCTCATAACTTTGCAGCCATTTCAAATGCTCAGACTACTCAAGAAGGCATTTCTTCATTTAGGACCTTTTCCTAATCCATAACCAGCCCCTGCTGAGGCACTGCAGAGCTTTCAGCCATCATCCCCAGACAAACCTATATATTGGCAACTTAGAGACATGGCCATCCCTCATGAAAAAATGTCGGGCCAATTTACTTTTAAACTCCAGCAGTTGAAAAACGTGCTAGATGTTGTAGCAAGTTTCCTTCATTTGATATGGGAAGCCCTACTCAGCCAGAGGCTGGCATTATCAGTTCCTAGTTCAAGGAGTCCTAATGCCACATGTCTTATTCTGACCTTCGACAGTGGCTATCACCTAGCCCCTTCCCCTAGGGTGATGACAACTCACTGGATCTTGTCCCACTGTGGGGACACCTGCACAGAAACTACTCTGATGGTCTATTGGAGCCCATAAGATAACCGACTTTTCCTGGCTCTTTTAGATACTGGGTATAAGTCAATTATTCAGGGTAACTCTTCCCTTTAAAAAAAAAATACGGCAACCTATTTAAAATGCAGGGCATATTGGATCACCCCATTCAGGGCAGATGGGTCACACATGATGTTATGATTGGATCTATCAACGTAAGTAAATTTACAGTGCTGGTAGTCCCTCTGTCTCTGATCTGTCTGATCTTAGGCTGGACACCATTTTGGAAAATCTCTTAAATTGGAACAAACCAAAACCAGTAGCACTTGCTGTGGGACTTGCTCAGTGGGAACCTGTGAATCTTCCACCTCCCTTTAAGATTGTTGGTATGCCTCAGTGCAAACTACAACACTGTGGAGCTGGACACAGGCCCATTATTTCAGATCTTTGAAAAGCTGATGTTTTGGTTCCTACCATCTGTTCTTTTTATAGCTCTTTCAGACCAGAGCTAAAGGCAGACAAATGAGTGGTACCTAACTAGATTATCTCCATCTCCACACAATTGTTCTGTCCATCAAGGCACTATTTCCTAACATTTTTGAGGTTATTAATTACATCCAGGCTGTGCCTGGTGATTTCTTTGCAGAGCAGAGAGGAAGGCCAATGTGTCATTGGAGTGGAGAAACTGGGTGGGTGGTGTGCAGTGTACAAAGAAGAAGCCTGCACCATTAGTGCAGTGGAGTGACTGGACAGGGTATGAAAAGCAAGGAGTATGACTGACCATCCATCGATGCATTGGTTTACCCTGGCAGTGAATATGAATTACACTTGTCCTGTGAGTGAAAGTGGAGTAGCAAACAAGGGACAAAGAGGAGGAGTCATATGCTATCAGTGCTGTGGGGGATCTTGGCAGAAGATATGATTGGGAAGAGAAATGGAGCTTACACAATCATTGTGCTGGTGTAATTGGAGAGTATGTGAACGGAGCTAAGCAAGTAGTTTACCCAATGTACACAGCGGTGCAAGGGAGAGGGCTTGTGAACAAGGCAAAGAGGAAGAGCCCTGCCCCAGGAGTAGAGTGCTAGAATGGGACAAAGGATGTGAATGGGGAAAGAGAAGACCTTTCCTTTCAGTCCAGTGGAGTAGCTGGGGAGGTGATATGACCAGGCTAACAAGGAGGATGCCTGAAGCATCAGTGCAGTAATGGCAGAATGTGAATAGGGCAAGAGAAATTGAACGGGATATGAACAAGGCAGGGAAGATGAGGCCCTCCCCATCACTGCAGTCATGTGCTTGGCCAAAGGATGTACAAGGAGCAAAGGAAAAGGGCCTCACATCATCAGTTCATTAGAGCAGCTGGACAGAGGGTATGAATGCGGCAGATAGGAGTACTTGCCCCATAGATGCAGTCAGTCTCTAGGCAGGGCATGTGGATGGGGCAAAGAGGAAAAACACTACACCAGCTACAGTGGTATAACTGGACAGGTGATGTGAACAAAGAGGAAGAACCCCACTCTATCAGGGCAGTGGGGCAACTAGACGATGATAGTGATTGGTAAAAGAGGAGGATTCCCAGTTGATCAGTGCAGTGGGGATAACTTGAGAAGCTTTCTGATAAGGGCAGAGATATGAATCCCCAAACATTATGGGTATCACAGGGGGGAATCTGCACCAGCAGTTCCTGGATGGAAGATGTGTACAGGAATTGAAACACATGCTCACACCATCAGTATAGTGGTGACTCTGGACAGGGAACTTGATTATGGCAAAGAAAAGGGACCCAACACTGTCACTGTGGTGGTATAAATGACAAGAGATGTGAAGGGCACAAGGAGAATGAACTCCTCTCCCCCAACCAGTACAAAATACAGTATAAGACATGTTATCAGGGCCAAGAGGAAGAGCTCTGGATCACTGCATCAGTGCAGTGGGGTAATTGGACAGGGGATGTGACTGGGGCAAATAAACCTTGTACCATCAGCGTAGTGGTGTGTGTGTACAGTTGATGTGAACGCGGCAAGAGGAGGACCCAGCACCATTTCTCAGTAGAGAAGGGTGGAAACAGGGCCCAGGGCACAGAGATGTGAGCAGGGCACTGTGGAAGAGCCCTGGGCAATAAACAACACTGTGGCCTGACCACAGATGTTAAGGGGGCAGAGGAGCAAGCCCACATCATCAGTGTAGAGGTGTAACTGCACAGGGTATGGGATGCATTCCAGCAGCATCAGTGTAGTGATGTCATTGAGCAAATGGGGCAAAGAGAAGGAGCCCTAACCCATCCATGTGCTGGTGTCACTGGTGTAACTGGCCAGTGGATGTCATCTGTGCAGAGAATAGTCACCCTGCACTGTTATTTTTATAATAGAATAAGTGGTTAGAAGATGTGACCAGGACAAAGATGAGGTGTGGTCCATGAGTATAGCAATGTACTTGGGCAGGAATATGAATCTGGCAAATAGAAAGGGGTGTGAGGCAACAACTAGACTAGAAATGTGGGTGGGGGAAAGAGGGTGATCCCTGATCTGTCAGTGCAGTGGTGGGATGGGACATGGCATGTGAAAAGGAGAAAGAGGAGGAGTCCTACCTGAAGAGTTAAGTGGTGAAACCTCACAGGGGATGTGAAAAGATAGAACAGGAGAATGCTCACACCATTAATGTCGAGGTGTAACTGGACAGGACCCATGATTGGGGCCAAGAGGAGGAACACTGCACCAGCAGCATAGTGATTACATTGCAAGGGATGTGAGCAGGACAAAAACAGCCAAGGACAAAGCCAGTGTTATGGTGTTGCTGGTCGATGATGTGAGCAGGGTGAAGGGAGGCCTCATCTGCGCTGTGCTGTAAGTGCACAGTGGGTCCGTATGAGCAAAGGAGGGGATCCTCACAGCATTGTGACCGTGGTGTGCATGAAAGGGGGAAAGAGGAGGGTCCTGCACTGCGGTGCAGTTGTATAATGGGATGGGATGTGGACAGGGAAAGGGGAGCAACCTGACATCATCAGGGTACTCCCTGAGTGGCAGGGGAAAGTTGGGAGGAGGACCAGTCCCACATTGTCAGTGCAGTTGTGCAAGTGAACAGAGCAAAGAGGAAGACCCTCACACCAGCACTGGGCTTAGCCTCAGGATGAGAACAGGGCAGAGATGAGTACATCTGTACTATTGCTGCAATGGTGCCACCAGACCAGTATGACCAACATAAAGAGGGTGAGGCCTGGTTTATCAATGCCTGGTGCACCTGAACGGGGGGCTAAAAGGCCAGAGGGGAGGGCCAGGGACCTGCACCACCACTGCAGCCAAGTAACTGCACAGAAGATGTGAATCAGGCAGATAGGAGGAGAGCGACTTGGGAGAGGATGTGAACACGCAAAGAGGAGGAGCCCTGAAGCTTCATGGCAGGGGTCTAACTTGGTGGGGGTTATTTACAGGGCAAATGGGAGGCACTCCTCAACATCAGTTCAGTGGAACAGTGGGCTGGATATGAAAACAGGCATCAGTGGAGTGGAGCAGCTGGGGAAAAGTTGTGAAAGGGGCAAAGAAGGGGAAGGCCAGCTCTATAAATTCAGAGGTGTAACTGAACAGGGAATGTGAAAAAGCAAAGAATAGGAACCCCACACTATCGGTGGAGTGGTATACCTGGATAGGGATATGAACAGGGCAAGGAGGAGGAACCCTGGCCTTCATTGCCCCCAGCGGTGGATCTGGATAGCAGTGTGAATGGGGCAGAGAGGAGGACCCACTCACCCTAGGTACAGTGGTGTAACTGGGAAAAGAGTGAGACCTGGTCAGAGAAGCTCCACACCATGAGTGTAGTGGAGTTAATGGGATAGGGGACATGAAAACAGAGTCAGTCTAGTGGTGTAACTAGACTGCAGATGTGAACAAGACCAGAGAAACTCCAGACCATCAGTGTAGTGTTATAACTGGAAAGGGGATGTGAACAGGGCCCCCAACACCATCTGTGCAGCCGTGTTTTTAAGAAGAAGGAAAAGGGCAAAGAGAAGGGAGTCCACCCCCTCACTATCGTGGTTACTTGGGCAAGGGATGTGAATGCGGCCAAGAGGAGGATCCTCATACCATCAGCACAGGGATTACCCGGAAAGTGGATCTGAACGCAGCAAATGGGGAGATCCCCCCTCTCAGTTCAGTTATGTAACCGGACAGGGTGTGCAGGTAGGGTGGAGAGAGGAACACTGCATGGTTGATACACTGGGTACCTGGGCAGAGGTGGTGAACAGGGCAAACAGAAAGAGCCCGGCTCCATCATTGCAGTGGAGTAACTGGAAAAGGCCAAGGAAAAGCATCCCCACTCCCATCACTGTAGTGGTGTAAGTGGGCAGGTTGTGTGAATGAGGAGTAGAAAAGGTGTCCTGCACTGTCATAATAGTCCTGCAACTGAGCACAGGCTGTAATGAGAGAAAGGAGGAACATTTCTAAATGAACAGTGTCAAGCTATAATTGGCATGGGGTTTGAAAAGGATTAAAAAACATATCCCCACGTCATCAGAGCAGTGGTCTACTTGGAAGGGGATTAGAACGGTGCAAAGAGGAGAATCCCAGCGTCATCAGTGCCTTGATGGAAGGAGACCAGGGAAGTGAACAAGGCAAAAAGAAGCATCCCCAAAGCATCGTTGTGCTGGTGAGCTGGGAAGGGGACACGACCTGTGCAGAAGGGAGGAGCCCTGCATCATCAGTGCAGGGTGTAAGTGCATTGTGGAATGAAAAGCTGAGAACAGAAAGAGCCCTACACCATCAGTGCAGCAGTTACCTGGACAGGAACATGAACAGGGTAGTGGGGAAGAGCTCTGCGCCCTCATTAGTCCTGACCTGAAGAAGGCTATGAATGAATGAAAGGTGCAGCCCCATATCATTAGGACAGTGGCGTAAGTGGATGGCAATGTTAAAGCAACACACAGAAGGAGCCCTGTATCATCAGGGCATCGATGGACTTGTGCGTAATGTGAGCAGAGCAAGGAGAGGAGTCCCCACCGTGATGCAACTAGGTGGGGTAGAACAAGGCAAAGAGATGCAGCCTTGCATAATCAAGGCAGTGGAGGACTTGGCAGGAGACATGAAGGGACGAAGAAGAAACCTGTGCCATCAGTATAGCAGTGTATCTGGTATAGAATATCCGTTGGGAAAAGAGGAGGGCCTCGCACCATCAGTGAGGAGCTGTTACTAGGCAAAAGTGAATGAAGCCTAGGGAGGAGCCTCCCATGATTCACAGTGGAAGAAGTGCAGGGGCGATAGTAACTGGCAGAAAGGAGCCCTGTACCATCAGTGTGGGGGTGTAACTGGATAAGGCTTATGTGTGAGGCCAAGAAAAGAACCTTACAACATCAGTGCAGTTGGAGGCCCTAAATGTTGGATTGTGAACAGTTCATAGAGCATTGACCTCCATGCTCTGTTGTATCTGGGTAGAGGAAGTGAACTGGATAAAAAAAAGCATCCCCACACTATCAGTGCAGTAGTGTGACAGGAAAAGGGACATGGGTGGCACAAGAAAGAATAGCCTACATCATCAATGCGGTGGTTTAAGTGGACAGGAGATGTGAAAGGGGCAAAGAAGAGGAGGAATCCCAAATCGTCAGCATTGTAGCGTAATTGCATAGATTGTGAAGAAGCAAAGAAGAGGATCCCACACCATCATTTCAGTGTTGTAACTGAACAGGAGATTTGAATGGGCCAGGGAGGAGTTCCCCACATCATTTATGCATTGCTGTAATTGGCCGAGGGATGCGAATTGGCAAAGAGGGAGAATGTACCACAAGTGCTACTGGACATGGGATATAAACAGGGCAGGGGGGAGTATCCCCACACCATCAGGGTGGTCATATAACTTGGAAAGGGTAAATGTGCAGGGAAGAGCAGCCACATCATCACTGTGGGTGTTTACCCAAGAACTGGGGGTGTGATCGGGGCAAAGAGGAGGAACCCCTCGCCGTCAGTTTGGTTGTTACCAGGACCGTGTGAACCGACCCAACAGGAAGAGACTTGCAGTGTCAGTTAGTGGCATGACTGGACATGGTATTTGATCTGTGCAAAAGAGTATCCCTGTGCCATCGGTGAGATGGTTTAATTAGAGAAGAGATGTGAATGGTGTAAAAAGAGGAAGGATGCACCATAAGAACATTGGTTTCTTTGGTAGGGGAAGTGAACAGGAGAAAGAAAAGAATCCCAATGCTATTCTTTCATCCCTACACTCTCAGTAGTGTTAAGTGAAAAGGTACCATGAATGGTGCAGAGATGAATGACCTGCATCATCAGTGTTTTGAAAGTTTGCAGGGGATGTGAAAGAGGCATCCCAGATTATCCTCTTCACCCTCAGTACCATGGTAGGAATGGGCATGGCATGTAGCTGAGGCAATGAGGAGGGGTACCATACATCAGCCCAGTCCTTCCCTGGGCAGGGCTTGAATATAGAGCCAGCAAGGGTCCTGCACCATCCGTGCAGCGGTGCATGCCTGGCATGTGAAGAGCTCAAGGGCAAGCATCCCTGCGCCAGCAGGATGGTGTGGCAGCTGGAAAGGAGAAGTAAACCGCATGAGCAGGAGCAACCCCACATCACCAGTTTGGTTGTTAGGGGTATAAAAGGAGCAAAGACAAAACCCACACATCACCCAGTGGAGTATAGGCAAGTTGAACAGGACCAAGAGTTGGCATCCTTCCCTTTCAGTGCATTGGTGTAACTGGAGAGGTGATGTGAATTTGGTAAAGGAAGGAATCCTACCCCAGCAGTGCAGTACTGGATAGTTGATATGAACTGGGCAAATAATAGGAAACCCAAAACATGAGTTTATAGGTGTAACCACACAGGGTTTAAAAAGGACAGTTAGGAGCATCCTCAAACAACAAGTGTAGTGCTGTAACAGAGGGGGATTATGAACTGCACAGAAGAGCTGCCCTATGTCATCTGTTGTGGTTGTGTATGTGGAGAGGGAATGTGAAAAGGGCCAAGAGGAAAAAACTGCATCAATATGGCCGTGTATACCTGGGAGTGGAGTGGGAGTGGGACAAAGATTAAGATGCTTTTATCACCGCTACAGTGGTACAAATAGAAAGTTGATGAGGACAGGGCAAAGAAGAACCTTCTCAAAGCATGGGTGCAGTCACATTAAGTAGAGGGGGAGTGTGAACAGGGCAAAGACTAAGATCCTCATATCACCACTGCAAAGCTGCAAATGGAAACTGGGTGGAAACTGGGCAAAGAGGAACCTCTCCATACCATTGGCCCAATTATGAAAGTGGAGAGGGTATGTGAATGCGGCAAAGAGAAAGACCTCTGTATCAGCATCTTGATGGTGTGACTGGACGGGGGACTTCAGCAGCAGCAAGAGGATTATACATCAGCGTAAAGCTCTCATGGGACATATATGTGAATGGGATGAAGAGCAGGAGCCCTTCTTCATCACTGGAGGGGTGTGATTGGATAGTGATGTGGATGTGGCAAACGGCAGGACTCCTGAACATTCAGCGAAGTAGTATTACTGGGCTGAAGGAGTGAACAGAGCAAACAGTCCATCATTGGACTGGCACCTGGACAGGGAATGAGCACAGCAGTCAGGAGTATTCTAACCCCAGCAGTGCAATGGTGTTGGTGGGCAGGGTATGTGAATGGGACAGTGGTGAAATGCCAACTAGACAAAGAGCAAGAGCACCAAACCACCAGTGCAGTTGGATAATGGGACGGGGGATATGTATTGGGCCAAAAGCAATAACCCCACCCCTCAGTGCAGTTGAATAACTGGTTAGGAGTGTGTGAAGGGAGCAAATACAAAGAGCTCCAAATCTTTCATGCAGTAGTATAACTGGGAAGAGTATTTTATGGATATGAAGAGGCGGAGCCTTACAACTTCTTTAGCTGGGCAAGAACTGCATATAGGGCAAAGAAGATGCAATAACTGTGCAGTGTACGTGATATGGTGTGGTTTGAGAAGCTCCACATCGGTGCTCTGGAGTAAATGACAGTGTTTGTGAATGGGGAAATTATTAGGAGCCCTACCATGTAAGTGCAGTGGGGTCATTGGACAGTGGATGTGAATGGGGACATTAGGAGAACACCTGCCTCATCAGTGCAGGATGGATAACTGTAGCGTATGTCAATGAGGCAATTAGGAAGAGTCCTACAACCTCAGTACTGTAGAGTAATGCACAGTAGATGCGAATGGGACAATTGGGAAGAGCCCTACAGTGGGGTAACTAGACAGTGTGTGTTAAAGCAGCAATCAGGTAGAGCCCTGCCCATCGCTAGTGGACTAAATGTATGGTGTACGCACACGGGCTAGTTAGGAGGAGTCCCACCATCTTATTGCAGGGGAGTAACTGTATAAAGGTAGTGAAAAGGACAACTGTGAGGGCTCCTGCCACTCAGTGCAATGAAATAACTAGACAGTGTTTGTGAATGGGGTAATTAGGTTGAGCCTTGCCCCATCACTGTAGTGGAGTAACTGGTAGGTGATGTAAATGGGTCATTTAGGAGGAGCCCTGCCACATCAGTGCCCCGTAGCAACTGGACACGGTATATGTGAACAGGGCAGTTACTGAGAGTTCCACTACATGGGTGCACTGCTCTGTGCTCTGCTCTGATGGACTCAGCATCCCTGCGGCCGGACTATTCGGAGGAAGCCAGGGATGGCGTTGGTGCAGCCCTCCCAAGTCAGTCAGAAGTGTAGTGCTGCTCTCCAGCGCCCCAGGGGAATTACAAGTGTGCCTTCGTGATAGCGTGATTTATAGTCACAGTGTCATAAGACATTTCATCTGCAGTAGACTGGTCTGCTTTCCAGGGTGTGAGGTGACCTGACAGCCGCTGTTGAGCTAGTTAGTGGAAAACCAATTCTCCTGTCGCCCTGCTCAGAGCCTGTTGTGTGTTTGTCTCGCATATCGCTGAACACTCTGAAAGCAGAGGTCTTAAATCTTCAAACACTGTAATTGCCCAAGATACATACGCTGATATAAATATGCTCGATGGTCACATTCTAGAATATTAGTTAACTAACATGGAAACCAAGTCAATGACCCAAATCCAGCCCAGGTCATAGTGACTAAAAGTCATCGTGGATTATCTGGCAGCTTTGACAAACCGAGTTTCAGCAGAAAAGACAATGGATCACAAAGCAACCCCTGCCACAGTTGGCCCCTTATTGACATTTCCGCAGCCATGGCCAGAAATCAATGGGCTGTGAACGCTGAATTACCCTCTTACACCTGGAAGCGATCCCTGCAGGCCAGGCTGCAGGATGTTAGCAGAATGACTTGCAGGAACATCATTCCTGGCTGCTTCTCCTTCTGCTCTGGGAATGGAGGGACCACCTTGGGTTCAAGGTTGTGGACCTGACATTTCCAAAACAGCACTGTGTTCACCATGGAGCCGTCTAGTTAGCCGGATGTCTCTCACTACATAGTTGTGCTGTGTTTTATGTGCCAAAGTTAGAATACATTGAAGAAGATAAGCCAAATCAATTTTAACAGGTAGAAACTCTGAACTTTTAGACAGTATTTAACAGGTAGCGGTATGGTGTGCATGCAAGAAAGGAGAGGAAATAAGTTTGGGAGATGAAGCGGGAAACTAAGTTTGAGAAGTGTAACCAGGGATCGGCAGGGCCACCTTGCACAGTTGTGCGGTTTGTGCACTGCATAGAGTGTCCAGTCATTGGGGTGGGGACACTGAAATGTAGCCGTGATTCTCCTCTCCAACATGCAAACCCCCATGCTGCATCTGGAAAAGGGGTACTTCTTTCTGAGTCCTCTTCACACGAGGGGGAAACGTTTCTCATGGGGTGGGGTAGGAGCTTTTCCAGATCATTCTTCTAGAGACAGCACCTTTTCACTCTGAGAAGCTACCTTTTTCTAATTCACCACTCCAGAGGGGAACCTTTCATTTCTTAAACACTCTTCCTGCTGGGAGGCTTCCATCTTCCCAGTGAAGCCAGCAGTCAGCTCATCCAGGCTGACAGTAGAAAATGCTTTCCGCTAATACACACAAAGATGCTGTGTGAGTTACTGGAGACCGGGAGTTTGTGGTGCCAAGGGGAAATTCCTGATGCAGGACCGCTAGTTCACATTGTCACGTACCATGCTGCTTAATGCACGGAGACTGTTCTGGGTTACCTAAGCGTTCTGACGCCCTCCCCCGGGCCAGCCACCCTCACCCCTTCCCCCTGGGGTGCAGCGACTATAGACTCAGTCCCTCACAGAGCCGGGGCCCTAAAGCACCTTCTGCAGCTCTACTGACTGGTCGGTACTTGTGCCAATATATCTGTTGTTTTACACTTGTTTTATGTTTTATATCTATAATACTTGTTGTTAGATAATTCTGATGACATCCATGATCAAAGGCTCAGGAACACACTTCAACATCCGACACCCGGGAGCCTGCATCCCTGTCTCGTAGGATATTTCTTAGCTGGTTGAGGTTAGTTTAGTCCAGTTTTGGAATCCGTTGAGTATCTGAATGTTCGCAATCACTGTCTCTGAGAATTCCTAAGCTTCAGCATCCCTGAGAGGTGGTCATGGGGGCTGTCCAGGAGACACTCAGCCAGGCTTCTTAACCACCCTCGCTGAAGAAATGAGCCCCTCCCTGAAACACTGTGCTGTCAGGAGCTATGGAAACAAGCAAGTCGCAGTGGAAACAAAGATACTGAAGACTGTCCTGAGCACACATGGTGACACTTTTCAAAAGTGCTCTACCAGCGCCCCTTCCCCCTGCTGCCGTATCACGGAGGGATTCCCTCTGCTACCTGAGGACCCGATCCCTGCACTTCGCTGCTGACCACAAGGTGCTTCCCGGCTGGGCTCTTTGCTTTTACGACAACTTACGATGATTCGGATCCTTAGGAATTTGGTGTGTTGTGGTAACTCAGCTACTGGCTCCCGAGCACTCGCCTCCTCCCTTGTTGCAACACAATTCTTGGTAACTCGTACCTCATTTTATATCCTGAGGATGTGGTCTTATTTTCCACGTCAGCCCCACGAGCTGAAAACACACTCCCCCAGTGCCTATTTTAGCCAAAACCCACCGGCAGTAGGAAGACAAGGCAGAGAAATTTCCGACTCTGGCCAGAGAAACTTAGCCACAGAGACAAAGGCTGGCACGGCCCTTCATCTGCCCACTTGGGGGCTGTCCGCACCCGGGTCCTCCAGCCCTTGACCACCTCGCAGTGCCGCTTAGTGAGAACTGCCATTGATCTGTGCACCCAGACCATCTGAAATACCAGCCACTAACCTATGGGCTTCTGCTAAAACCTGTCCTTGCTGCCTGTGGTCAGCTGCGAGAGCCAGAGGAATCATGTCCTGGGACGCAGCCCTCAGTTGTCCTTGAGAAGATGTAACTCAGAGGTGCATCCACTATGCTGACTCTCAGAATGCCCCAGTGGGATTGAACTTTAGTAATCATCCACAGTGGTAACTTCTTAATACTGTACCTTTTGTTGGCTGTCTTCCCTTACCTATCTTCCTGCTCCTGGGTTGCCTGTGATTACCCCCACCCCAGATGTAACTACTTGCACGTCAATGCAGTCGCAGGTCTGCTTCTAGGAAATCCAAACTCAAATATAGCTTCAGCGCCCACGTCTAGTGTCTGATGATTGTCTCCACTAGTCATTAGCACCAGCATTCCACACTCTTGACATTGGGGAAGTTTCCTGGAATAAGACTGGAATCCCACGTCTCTAGGTCTTTCTCACATAGGTATATAAAATTATACTTTTCTAAAATTATTCCTGCTCTATGGAGCCCAGCATTTATATATTTTTCTAGGTTTGTCATGGAGAGACCACTATGTTACATGTTCACTTCCTTTGCCGACAACACAGTGCAGGGACAAGTTCATTCAAAAATGGCAGACTGCAGGAGGGATGTCCCTTATTCTGTATGCAACCTCCTGGAAGGTCCCAGCTCCGTGAAGGGGCCACACTCAATAACCCCATCAAAACCCAGGAGTGCGGGCTCATAAGTATTTCCCATCACTGAAGGAAGGTCAGTCGCACTGCTCTAAGACTTCTTCAAATGACTGCTCTTTTCCAACCCACTGATGGCCATGTACAAATCCGTCAAGATGAGACAGTTCTGTCTTTTCAGTGCTTTTCAGTAACACTCTTCAGGCCTGATGCACATGAAGAACTTAAACAAAAGCCAGACCAGGAAACACTACTGTATTAGAAAGAAGTTTATCTTTACACTTGTCTACAATGCCTCACGGCTCCCCTTTCATCCTCTAAGTAACTGATGTTGCTTCTTTCCCAACTCTCTGCCCCTAGAATTTAGTTCTATTTGATGTCTGATTATAGGTACAACCAAGTCATACTACAGAGCGATTTTCAGAGACTTTGGATTTTATAAGAAGCACCACCAAAGACTGTGGACCTACTGGGAAACCTCTAGTTTTCCAGGTAAGTTTCTTTCATTTATACATTCATTCATTAAGCATTTGTTATGTGTTTACTATGTGTCAGGCACTGTTACAGGTGTTAGTGATTCACAGTTTTAATGCTATTTGAAAAGTTTATGTTGCAGGTAGGGAGTTAGACATTAATAAAGAACTCAGTGCTTCCATCATAACCATTGCCTTAATTAGAGAAGCAAAGTGAAAACATCAACAAAATGAAATCCCTTTAATGTTTTACAGGACAAACACAATCACCATTTTCAAATATATGTTATCAGCATACACTTGGGGGGAGGCATTATTAAACCAAATTACTTTTATTAAAAAGGTTTTTAAAAAAGAAAATAGATTAAGGGGCGCCTGGGTGGCTCAGTCGTTAAGCGTCTGCCTTCGGCTCGGGTCATGATCCCAGGGTCCTGGGATCGAGCCCCACATTGGGCTCCCTGCTCCGTGGGAAGCATGCTTCTCCCTCTCCCACTCCCCCTGCTTGTGTTCCCTCTCTCGCTGTGTCTCTGTCTGTCAAATAAATAAATAAATAAATAAATCTTTTTAAAAAATCAAAATAGATTAAAACTTGAATTATTAACATTTGTAGTGCTTTAAAACCATATTTATAGTAACTATTCAGACTTACTTCCTCTATTTAATTGATTTTCACATTCACCTTCAGGACTTCTACTGTGCACTTCAACTTCAAAGGTTTTATTTTGATTAATTTTTTGAATTTTGATGAATATTTTCAGAGACGGTGGAATCTTCAGAGTCCATATATAATTGGAATTATTTCTGTGGCTTTCAGATACGACTTGATATAGAATTGTTGAGTCAGACACAACCTTGTCCCCTTAACATATTATATGCTGTTCCTTTTGTATCCTGTTGCTGTATGACACTCAGGAGAAGCCTGATTTTGTACTCTTGTGGAAAATTATTTTTTCTCCTGAAAACCTGCTGCATTCTTTTTCTTTGAAGTTCAGAATGTCAGTCATTCACATTCAAATATTGGACAGTTTTTGTTAATTTTGTTTGAACATGACAAGACATTTTCATATGAGGATTAACGTTTTTCTTCATCTCAAGAAAACTTTATTCTTTTATCTAAATATTGCTTCTCTTCCATTTGTTCAGGAATTTTCTTCCAAAAATGCCAATGATCTGCATATTGAATCTGCATTCTCTGTCTTTAATATCTGTTTTTCTTAGGCTGCTACTGTGTATCTTGTTGGGTAAAAGTGTTTATATATTTTTTTAAGATTTTATTTTTAAGTAATCTCTATACCCAACATGGGGCTCAAACTCACAACCCCAACCGAGATCAAGAGTTGCATGCTCTACCAATGGAGCCAGCCGGGTTCCCCCAAAAGTCACATGCATACTATAAAGATGGACATGGTACATCACTAAGTGAAATTTCTTACCTTCCTTCCTGACTTCTTTGGTTTTATCTTCAGTGGATAAATGATTTTCTCTCACCTATGACTTTTCCAAGTACAGTTCATGTCCTGGTAAATGCTGGCGTGCCAACCGTGGTTAATGTGATCAGCAGCCATCTTTCCCTCTTAATGCACTATCCCAGCAAAATTTGTCCATGTCCAAAAAGCAGGCAAGTTTTCCAACCTTCTTATGTCACAGAACTGGGGTGTGCCAACCAAACTTGTTTTGATATAAAACTGTAAGTTGCCTCTGATAGCGATGACCATTCATTAAAACTGCTGGGGGGATTAAATGAGTTAATACAAGTAAAATGCCTGCAACAGAGCCTGATGCCTGGTCAGCACTCTGCATCCCCAGAACTGGCTTCCCCACTTTCCCACCCCACCCTGATGGCAAACCTCACGGGGAGCCCCTGATGACTGTGAAGCCAAGGAAATCAACAGCGCCTTCTGGCGATCAAGGTTGTGGCCTGCATGGTGAGGGCCAAACCACCTGGGCCTCATCCCCACTGAGTAATTTATTGGCTGTATGTCCCTGGGGAAGTTAATCTGTCTGGGCTTTTCATGGCAGGAGGTTGCAAATTGACCTTCACCTGAAGCATATTTCTCCTTGTCAAGTTCCTATGGTTCTGTACTTCCATCCAGGAGGACTCCCTGCCCCTCATTCTGCTACCTTGACCCTGCCCAGGGAGATGAGCAGTGGCTGTCACAGGCAGCACACACAAAAAAGGCCCTGTTGAAGCCATGACTACCTGGGCCAAAAATTGCATCACTTGTACTGTTGAGGTGCACTCTCGAGCATGGTAGTGGTGTGGGTCTTGTCAGGTTGCAGGCTTTCGGGGCATCCAGGTCTGGCCGTGGTGCCAGAACCCATGGGCCATCTGCCTGCCACGGGGACACAGCAGCAGTATGCCTACCTCATCTAAGGCTTTTCAGCAAACTTTAAAAAAATTAATAGATTTTATTCTTTTGAACAGTTTGAAGTTTACAGATAAATTAAACAGAAAGTAGAGTTCCCATCTACCTCCCTCACACATTCCCCAGTTTCCCTTATTATTTATATCAGGCATTAGTGTGGTACACTCGTTAAAACTGATGAGCCAATACTGATATGTTATTATTAGCTAAATCCATAATTTACATTAGGGTTCACTCTTTGTGTTGTAAATTCTGTGGATTTTGACCACAGTTTATACATTCATATATTGAAGGACATCTTGATTACTTCCAAGATTTGGCAATTAGGAATAGAGTTTCTGAATATTCATGTGCATGTTTTTGTGTAGATACACATTTTCAAATCCTTTGAATAAATATAGAGCAGTATAACTGCTGAATCATATGATGATATAGTAAGAGTATGTTTATTTTTATTTTATTTAAATTCAGTTAGCCAACATATAGTATATCATTAGTTTCAGATGTAGAGTGCAGGAATCCATCAGTTGTGTATAACACCTAGTGCTAAGAGTATGTTTATTTTTGTACAAAACCACCAAACTGTCTTCCAGAGTAGTTACACTATTTTTTTTTTATAATCTTTTTTAATTGAAGTATAGTTGACACACAGTGTTATATTGGTTTCAGGTGTACAACAGAGGGATTCCACAACTCTATATACTGTGGTTCACAGAGATGAAAGGTACAATATAGGGAATGGAATACAGTCAATGGTATTGTAATAGTGTTGTATGGTGACTAATGGTAGTTACACTATTTTGTATTGCCACAGCAGTGAATGAAAGTTTCTGTTGCTCCACATCATCACCAGGATTTGGTGTTGTCAGGTTTTGAATTTTAGCCATTTTGATGGGTACGTAGTGATATTTCATTATGATTTTAGTTAGCATTCTCTTAATGGCTAGTGATGTTGAACATCATGTCATGTGCTTTTTCGCCATCTGTGCAACCTCTGTGGTAAAATGTCTGTTCATATCTTTTGCCCATTTAAAATTTTTATTTGTTTGTTTTCTTATTGTTGAGTTTTAAGGATTCTTCGTAAATTTCGGGTACAAGTTCTTTATCAGGTATGTATTGTGCAAATATTTTTTCCCAGTATGTGGCTTGCCTTTCCATTCTCTTAACAATGGCTTTTTAAAAATTTATTTTTATTTTTTATTTAAAACATTTTATTATTGAAGTATAGTTGACATACAATGTTATATTAGTTTCAGGTGCACAACATTGTGATTTGACAGTTCTATACATTATGCATTGTTCATCATGATAAGGTGCAGTTACCGTCTGTCCCCATATAATAGTACATTATCATTTCTTGTATTTCCTATGCTTTACTTTTTATCTCTGTGATGTATTTATTTTATAAATTGAAGTTTGTGGCTCTGGCTTTTAAAAAACAACTTTATTGAGTTATCACTGATATACAAAGAACTACACGTATATAATGTGTATGATGAGTTTGGTTATATGCAAGTACCCCTAATACCATCAGCATAATCAAGGTAATAGCCATATCCAACACCTCCAAGAGTTACCTTGTGTCACATTTTGTTGTTGTTGTTTGTTTGTTTTTGGTGTTACAAACACTTAACATGAGATCTACCCTATTAACAAAATTGAAGTACACCATAATGTATTGACTCTAGGCACTGTGTTCTAGATAATGCTAGATGAAAAAGTTCTGGAGATTGGCTGTATGTCTTAACAGTGTCTTTTGGAGAGCAGAAGTTAAAAAAATTTTTTTGGTCTAACATTCATTACTTTCAAACTATAATAGGAAATAAGGCATAACTAAAATTTTAACAGTAGGAGAAATGTGTAGGAACTAGAAAATTAAGAGAAAATACTTTGATTCCAGATTACATTTTAGTATCTCACACTTTCTGACTATGCTTTTATCTTTCTTTGAAGATTGTCAGAATGACCCATCAAAAGTAACAGGGCATTTTCCAAGATGTATAAAAGAAGATTTTTTTCTTTGTGGTAAAATATATATAACATAAGATTTATTACCATTTTGACTGTTTTAAGTGTTCATCTCAGTGGCATTAAGTGCATTCATATTGTGCTACCATAGAAGATTTTAATTTAAAGAAGTTCACCTTATCAAATTTTTCTTTCACAGATCGTGTTTTTGGTGTTGTATCTAAAAAGTCATCACCAAACCCCAAGTCACCTAGATTTTCTCCCAGGTTGTCTTCTAGGAGTTTTATAGCTTCCCATTTTACATTTACTCCTATGATCCATTTTGAGTTAATTTTTGTGGAGGTGTAAGGTCTGTGTCTGGATTCATGTTTTTGCATGTGAATGATGTCCAGTTTTTCCAGCACCATTTGTTGAAAAGACTGTGCTTTCTCTATTCATTTGCTTTTGCACCTTTGTCAAAGATCAGTTGAGTATAGTTGTGTGGGCCTATTTCTGAGTTCTCTGTTCTGTTGCATTGATCTGTCTGTTCTTTTGCCAATACCACACTGTCTTGATTACTGTGGCTTTACAGTGAGTCTTGAGGTTGGTAATATCACTCCTCTGACCTTGTTCTTCTTTATTATTGTGTTGACTATTCTGGGTCTTTTGCTTTTCTATATAAACCTTAGAATTGGGTTCTTCATATTCACAAAACACATTTCTGAAATAGCAAAGAGATGGAAGCAAACCAAATTTTCTATCACTGGATAAGTGGTGGTATATACATACAATAGAATACTATGCCCCCTTAAAAAGGAAGGAAATCCTGTCATATGCTACCACAAGGATGAACATTTAAGACATTATGCTAAGTGAAATTAGGCAGTCAAAAAAGAACAAATACTGTATCGTTCCATTTATGTGAAATATCTAAAGTAGTCAAATTCATAGATACTATAAATCTATGAATTTGACTACTTTAGATACATGGTGGGTACTGGACACTATGGGAAAGGGCAAAGGGGAATTGTTATTTAATGGGTACAGAGTTTCAACTCTGCAAGATGAATAGGTTGTGGAGATCCATTCACAGCAATGTAAATATACTTAACAGTACTGAATTGTACACTTAAAAAGGTTAAGATTGTATATCTTATGATAATTTTTTACCCCAGTTAAAATAAACTTGCTGGGATTGCATTGAATTTATAGATCAAATTGGGAAGACCTGATATCTTGACAATATTTAATGTTCCTATTCATGTGCACAGACCGTCTTTCCATTTGCTTAGATCTTTGATTTCTTTCAGCAGAGATTTGTATTTTTCCTCATATAGATCTTATACACATTTTGTTAAATGTATACCTAAACGTTTATCTTTATTTGGTGCTGATATAAATGGCATTGTGTTTTTAATTTCAAATCACAGTTGTTCATTGTTGGTATTAACGGAAGCAATTGACTTGTATAGATTAACCTTGTATCCTGAAACCTTACTATAATCATTTAATAGTTCCAGGAGTAGTTGTTGTTGTTATTGTTGATTCTGTTGGATTTTCTACATAGAAATTCATGTCGTCTGCAAATAAAGACAGATTTATTTCTTCCTTCTAAATCTATATATTTTTATTATATTGTATTTTAGCATTAAGAATGCCTTTTCATGTTTTATTGTAGAATTAGCTATGTCTTCCAGTACAGTGATGAATAGAAGTGTAAAAAGTAGACATCCTTGCCTTACTCTTGATTTTAGTGGGAAAGCATCTAGTTTCTTAACATTAAGTATCATATTAGTTGTAGATGATATGTTTAAAGTTGAGGCAGTTCCCTTCTGTTAATTTTCTGAGAGTTCTTATCAGTGGGTGATGGATTTTGTCAAATGCTTTTTCTGCATTTATTGATATGATCATATGATTTTTCTCGTTTAGCCTGTTAATGTGATTGTTTATATTAATTGATTTTCCAATATTGAACCAGCCTTGTATACCAGGAATAAGTCCCACTTGGTCATGATATATAACTTTTCTTATACATTGTTGGATTTGATTTGCTAATATCTTGTTGAGGAATTTTACATCTATGTTCATGGAAGATATTGGTTTGTAGTTTTACTTTTCTTACAGTATTTTTGCTGCTTTTGGTTTTAGGGTAATTATGGCCTTAGAACGAGTTAGTAAGCATTTCCTCTGTTTTTATTTTCTAGAGACATTTTAAAGAATTGGTATAATTTCTTCCTTAAATGTTTGTTAGAATTCATCAATGAAATCATGTGGGCCTGGTGCTTTCACATTGGGAAAGTTACTAATTATTGATTTAATTTCTTTAACATACATAGATAGGACTATTCAGAATATATGTTTCTCTTTGTGTGAGTTTTGGTGGATTTTGTCTTTCAAGCACTTTGTACATCTCTTGGATATCAAATCTGTGGGCATAGAGTTGTTCATAATATTCTTAATTATTCTTTTAATATCCATGGGATCAGTAAGGATATTCCCTCTTCCATTTCTAATATTAGGAATTTGTGGGGTTTTTTTCAAAGATTTTATTTATGTATCTGATAGAGAGAGACACAGCGAGAGGGAACACAAACAGGGGGAGTGGGAGAGGGAGAAGCAGGCTTCCCGCGGAGCAGGGAGCCCGATGCGGGGCTCCATCCCAGGACCCTGGGATCATGACCTGAGCCAAAGGCAGAGGCCTATCGACTGAGCTACCCAGGCGCCCCAGGAATTCTTGTTTTATCTCTTTTTGTTTTTGTCAATCTGTCTAGAAGTTTATTAATTTTATTGACCTTTTCCAAGAACTAGGTTTTTGTTCAGTTGATTTTCTCTAGTGATTTACTATTTTAATTTTCATTGATGTCAGCCCTAATCTTATTATTTATTTTTTCTGCTTACTTTGGATTTCATTTGTTCTTTATTTTATAGTTTACTAAGATGGAAGCTTACATTATTAATTTTATATATTTCTCCTTTTACAATATATGCGCTCAATACTATAAATTTCCCTCTAAGTACTGCTATTGCTGCATCCCACAAATTTTGATAAATTGTATTTTCATTTTCTTTAGTTGAAATATGTTTTAATTTCTCCTGGAACTTTTCCTTTGACCTGTATATAATTTAGAAGTGTACTGTTTACTCTCTCCAAGTATTTTGGGTGTGTCTTAGTCCATTCAGGCTGCTATAACAGAATACCATGGACTGGTTGGCTTATGAACAACAGAAATTTATTTCTTACAGTTCTGGGGGCTGGGAAGTCCAAGATCAAGTTGCTGACAGATCCTTTGTCTGCTAAGGGCCAGCTACCTCATTCATTGATAGATGTTTATGTTCTCAGTAAGTCCTCACATAGCAGATGATCCAAGGAAGATCTCTGTGGTGTCTTTTATAAGAGCACTAATTCCAATCAGGAAGAGTCCACCCTCATGATCTAATCACTTCCCAAAGGCAACACCTCCTAATACCATTGCATTGGGGGTTAGGATTTTGACATATGCATTTGGGGGGGATATGAACATTCAGTCCATCATAGGGTGCTTCCGGCTCTTTCTGTTACTGATTTCTAGTCTAATTCCCTTGTGGTCTGGCAGCATACTTTGTGTTATTTCTAGTCTTTTGAATTTGTTCAGGTGTGGTTTAGTTACTAGAATTATTCTGTCTTGGTGAATGTTTCATGGGAGATTGAGAAGAATGTGTAGTCTGCTGTTGGTGGGTGAAGTATTCTACAGATGTCAGATCCAGTGTACTGATGATGGTGTTCAGTTTCAACTATGTCTTTACCGTTCTTCTCCTTGTTGGATCTATTTTTGATAAAGGAGTTTTAAAAATTTCCAGTAGTCGTAGATTCATCCATTTCTCCTTTCTGCAGTTCTATCATTTTTTTGCCTCACATTTTTTGATGTTATGTTGTTAGACACATGCATATCAAAAATATTTAAGTATTCTTGGGAAATTAACTCCTTTATCAATCTGTAATGCCTACCTTTATCCCTTAAAATATTCTTTACTCTACAAAGTGTAGGTCAGTAAATTTCTTTTTTTTTTTTGGCACCAAGCTTTTAAGGAAAACTCTGTCAATTACTAGTTACTACTAAGCTAAGGGAACAGGGACTTAAGTGAACACAAATGGATAAAATAACAATCTTTTAAAAATACTTTAAAATGATACTAGACAAATAAATGACTATAATCCATAATAAGCAGTAACAAATCTTAGAGAGGAAGGAGAATATTATTTATTTATTTTTTTTTTAGATTTTATTTATTTATTTGACAGAGAGAGACAGTGAGAGACAGAACACAATCAGGCAGGGGAGTGGGAGAGGGAGAAGCAAGCTTCCTGCTGAGCAGGGAGCCTGATGTGGGGCTCGATCCCAGTATCCCGGGATTATGACCTGAGCTGAAGGCAGACGTTTAATGACTGAGGCACCCAGGTGCCCCCGGAGAATATTATTTTAAAAGTTACCACAGGGGTGCCTGGCCGCCTTAGTCAGTAGAGCGTGCAAGTCTTGTTCTTAGGGTTTTGAGTTCAAGCCCCACATTGGGTATAGAGCTTACTTTTAAAAAATGAACAAAATAAGTTACTACATTATAATATTCAAAATGTCAAATTTTCAACAAAATACTATGAGGCATCCACAAAAAGAAGAAAACATGACCCATTTATAGTAAGAAAAGAAATGAGCAGAAACTTTTCTGTGAGGAAGCCCAAAGGTTGGAATTAATAGAAAACTTCTTTAAATGTCTTGGATATATTCAAAGGGCTAAAGGATATGGAAAAAGAAGTAGAGGGAAACAGAATAACAGTGTTACACCAAATGGAGAATATCAATAAAGAGATAGAAAACATAAAAAGGAACAAAATGGAATTTTTTGGAGTTGAAAGGTACATATCCTGAAGTGAAAAATTCACTAAAGAGATCCAACTGTAGATCTGAAGAAGAAAGAATCTGTAGACTTGAATATAAATCAGTTGGAATTATCAAGTCTGAGGAGCAAAAAGAAAAAAGAATGAAGAAAAATGAACAGAGCCTAAGAGACCTGTGGGACACTATCAAGTATACCAACATATGCATAACTTGTGTCCCAGCAGAGAGGAGATGTAGCAAGGGACAGAAATAATATTTGAAAAAATAACAGCAGACAGCAGACAACTTCCCAAATTTGATGAAAGGCATGAGTCTGTACATCTAAGAAGTTTCACAAATTCCAAGTAGGATAAACTCAGAGGTCCACATTAAGATACATTATAATCAAGTTGTTGAAAACCAAAAGCAAGGGGAGAATATTGAAGCAGCAGTAGAATATAAAATTCTTGATAGTTTTTTTCTTTCAACATTTTAAATATGTCATCCCACTGCCCTCTGGCATCTATGATTTCTGATGAGAAATTGGCTCTTAATCTTATTGAGGATCCCTTGTAAGTAACGTATAATTACTTAAAAACAATATAAAAAAATTCCCAGATATAACTATATAACTTTCTAGAGTGATAGATCCTAGTAAATGTCAAACACAGTGGATAGGAAAATATCACCACGCCACCCCCACCCCCCATGACAACAACTGTTTTGGGCATTTTATCAAGTTACTCTAAGGATCTGATTTCCAATACAGACTCACCACACTTCATGATGCAACACTGGGGGAGAAATACTTGGCAGCTCTGCCCTACCTCAGCTCCATTTGCATGGACCTATTCAGTAGGGAAGGGGGATCAATGAATAGTAATTAGTAATATCATGAAGAATGATATTGGTAAAGGAGATGTTACCAAAGAGATGTTTTTAAGCTGTAAGATACTTTTTTCGATCAGCATTTGCCTATTTCACTGCTCATATGGTAGACCCAGTTTTGGACTTTTGGTACCCAGTTAAGAGTACCTTCATGGATCTCAATAGCAGGTACAGGACCCAGTGACAGGTTAGGAGGCACAAAGTAGGTTATTCCTACCATCTTCATTTCTACTGTTAGCACAGACCTCTTACTAATATTCTAGCTAGGGTATCTGAATAATTTTGCTTTACTTAGCCAGGGTAAAAAAACTCTTGACCAGTTGTTTAAATGACCTGTTCAGATGAGAATTAAAGGAAAAGCAATATACGTATTTGCCAGAATTTTCAACCAATAAATAATAATGAATTAGGCACAATGTTTGTAAAGTCTATTTCATATTTGAATCTTCCCCTGCCCCAATATTAGTTTCCAGTTTGCACATTCCATATCTCCCTATTTTCTGGGGCAAAGCAAACTGATAGAAGGTAATAGATTAGTAATATGTGTGCTTTGTAGAACCTTACAATATTAAATGTGATATGCAGGCAATAAAACTTTTGAATTTTTGCTTAAAATTAGGACAAGCTTCCAAAATTTTTGTGCTTTTATTTCTTAGCGCTGTCTTATTAATAGTCTGTATCTGAGGATCAGTGGTGCTTTCTCAGAACTCATTAGCCAAAGAAGAATGTGTTTCATTCATAGCCCTAGGGAATCCTGGCTGTGTTCTGTGACAATTGAAGTGATATACATTATCATCCTGTCACCTTGGATATCCGCCTATTGCAAAGTTTCTTAATCTTCACTTGTTATGTTGCTGAAAAAAAAAAAATTTTATTTAGGCACTTTGGCTGAGAACTGGAGGCATTCTACTAGGCAGAAACACTGTGCTTGAAATATCGTTTTCTTTGTTCAGAAATTTTAAATGCCAATTCCAGAAACAAAATTAACTAGACTCAGAGGAAGTTATGAGGTGTTTGAGGCAGTGATCATGTGATTTAGCATTGTTTTATAATTCCAGTTGATCCTGCTGTGCTGCAGCTATCAAAAGTCACAGAAAACCCTTTATTTCCTCCATTTATGATTGTAGCAAACTGACACCTGAGTTACGGAGTGGGGGTATTTAAACCATAATTTTATACAGAGGTGACTCTCCTGCTCTGTTTTCTTCCTGCCTTCACAACCTGAGTGGTTTATATAATTTCCTTTGAATTATTTTACAAATCTCAAGGTGTGTTTTCTTATTAGCAACTGATCCCGATTTGTCTTGTGTACCCTGCAGGCCAGCGGTCCAGTGCAAACCGGTACAAATGCCAGTAGTTCATTCCACCTGTTACGGTGCTCATTTCCTGCCTGGCTGTTTTAGAGTCCTCTACCACCAACATAACTCATGTTCCCTGTCCACTAACACAGTCTGTTAACTTCTTCCCCCCCTCAAGGGTGGATATGTTCTATATTCTATTAAGTTAAAGACCCTTTCCCAACCTGATCCTCTAAATCCTCAAGTCAATAAAGTTGGGGCATGAGATAGATATTGTCGACCAAAAATCTGACTTGAAAGACAAGGCAATTATCTCAATCCCAAGAGTAAGCAATACTTAACTGGTGTGTGGCTGTAAGACAGATAATCAATGTTGGGTGTCTATTGGTTTTTTAAGTTTTCTATTGAAACAATGGCATTGGAATTGAGGGGTGTCAGCTTACTGTGCTATTTACTGATCTGCATAATGAATAACTGTCAAATATAGGTAATTTAAATAGCTTTTAGGTAATTAAAATGAATATTTTGCCCAATCAGCTTTCTTGAGGGATGGTGCAATGCTCTGATTTAGTCTTGAAAGTATTTTTCTGGCTCTTTATGTTGATTAAATCATTTCCCTCTTGCTATCTTTTGCCTAATCCTAGATTACACTTGAACCATTTCTCACCCCCTCAGCCCTAAGTGACCCATTGTTACATTTCAAATATGAATACTTTTATATGATTAGTATTTTGGTTTGGACTTTGAATGGCTCTACCCTCTGCCCCTAATAAAGGCTAAAAAGCTAAAAAGCAATGACAAACAATTAAATTGTCTCTGAACACAGAAATTCACAAGTTCTGAAATCAGAATGCAATCTTTGTGTAATTCCTGGTAAATGCAGAGTTAGAGCACCCAAAGTGCTTGACATTAAAGCACATTCTGTGGCTTTGTCGACCCAGCTAACTAGGCAGCCCCCATTCCTAAAGCACAACCTAACAGTACCAGCTCCTCTGCCTTTTAAATCACGCCAAGCATTGAGCACTGCAGTGTGGGTCAAATTCTCGTCCACTTTAGCAAATGTCAGCACCAGAGAGACCTCTGGCATCCTTCCCTGGACCCCTGCAATCACAGTAGATAATCCGGTTATTGTTTCCATATTTAAGTAGAAAACCCACAGAGATTTGCAAACCAGGGGTAGAAAAATTCACTGAGTCACTGAAGGGAGCCTTCCTTTTGCATTTCTACCTGAGTCAGGACAGTGGAAGTGATCCAGGCAAACCACAAACACTCATTTGGAACGTTCCCTGGATTTCATAGTCTCACTGTTTACCGTCAGTCTAGAGGTGCGGCTTAACTTAAACCCTATCAGATTGAAGAACATGAAGCTTTAACAATTATGAATCAAACTAAGACTCATTGACATAAAATGATCTCAAAGAGATTGACAGGTGAAAGTTTATAAAAATGGATCTATGGCCTCAAGGTCTCATGGTGGTAGTTCTTCAGGGATTTCTCTTCCATTCAGTTAAGCACTAAAGCCCTGTCTTGTGTACAGGCCAGACACCATCGCTGTCACTTCCCCACTAGCTGACAAGTTCCCTTTAACCATAATGCCTATACTTGTGACATTTCCCAGTGATTTCCGATTAAAGCCGCCTGACACCTGTGTGTTTGGAGCTTCGATTATTGGGTATCTTTAGAACGGTGCAGCGTTTGCTCTCAATCTGGTTGGTGGCTCACTTTTAACGCAAACCAAGGTCCCTGGCTGTCTGCAAACTGTGAATATAAAGGTGGAGGAGGTGGCTTGAGAAAGCCGAGAGGAGAGAGAAGTATCTTTCCAGAAAAGAAAAGCTGGGAGTCTGCCTCCCAGAAGCCCTGCGGCAGTAAATGCTGGCCCTGAGTTTCTGGAAGCCACCGTAGAGCATATAATCAAATGTGATTTCTCCTGATTACCTCAGAAGTAATTAGGGAGCACCTCCCCACCCAAGACCTCTACCTAATTAGAAGTATCTGGAAAGAAGGTATTTGCATATATTCAAGTCATATTATGTTATGAGGACACTTGCACTGATGAAAACTGACATTTACTTTAAAATAAAAGTGCATCACATTGAAACCGGGAGTCATGAGAATCTCACAGCTGAGGATTTGGGAACCTGTTTTAATTGATGAGACACAGCGGCTCTGCCTCATGAAGCAAATCAGAGAGCATGAAGCGCGAGGAATGTAAATATGCAGAGGTCAGAATATCACAGTGAGAGGCAGAGCTGCAGACACTGGGATTGGTGCGGGTCCCCTGGCTTCAGTTTCTAGCTTTGCTCTCTTCTCTTCCCTTGCGATGTGTAAATCAGAATTTAGGGGAAAAGATTCTCTTGCCCTCCCACTCTGTTTTATCTTTGCCGTGCCATTTCTACTTATTAGAGAATTACCACCAAGTGCTTATGGTGATAATGATTTTTGGACAACAGAGGCCAAGAGAAAGAAAGCAGTTTTATGGTTCTCACAAACACACCATCATTTCATGTGACTGTATTTGCCTTCCAATAATTATAAAGAGTCGTCATTAAAATGACAGCAGTAATTGCATATTACTATATGCCCAGCATTGTCACATGAATTAAGTCATTTAATCCTTACGGAAATCCTCTGAAGTAGGTGCTCTTATCATCCCTATATTAATGGCTAGGAATCCGGACCGAACTGTGATGGAATAATTTGTTCAAAATCACCAGTTTGAATTCAAAATTTGAAATTAACCAGTCTCACTCCAGAGTCTGAGCTTGTAGCAGTTCACTTTTGTTGCTAGTTGTTATGTCTCCAATATGTTCTAGTGAGTGCATGCACATGCACACACATAAATGCATTTTAAATCAATATCCTTCTATGTGTTTCTTTGGTGGTGTTGACTTTAAAGTGTCAGTAGTCAATGAATAAAAGCAATTATAAATTGTTCTGGGATAGAGATGTCTATGGTGAGTTCATTCAAATCAAACAGCACAGAGAAGGGGGCGCCTCAGTCAGTTGAGCATTGGTCTTTTGATTTCAGCTCAGGTCATGATTTCAGGCTCCTGGGATCCAGCCCCGAGTAAAGCTCCCAGCTCAGCAGGGAATCTGCTTGTCTTCCCCTGCCCCTCCGCCAACTCATGCACACACACTCTCTCTTTCTAAAATAAATAAATCTTTTTTTAAAAAATAGCACAAAGAACATTTTCGTACTCCTTTTTCTATCTTTATTAGTCATATTTTTTTTATCGGTCATATTTAAACTGTTTTTAAGTCTTCTCATTTAGAGTTCCCCTTGCCTCTTTTTCTCTAACATATTCCTTTTCCATTGTCAACTTTCCTATTTGCTTCTGTCTGTATCGTGTGTCCAGAACACATGTGTGACAGATGTGCTTGCCTCAGTGTATAGGTATACAGCCTAGTTGGACTGGGGAGGACCAGTCAGCTGGTAAGCACCTACCATTTGTTGCTTTCTCTGTGTCTTCAGATGCATGTCCCAGCAGTTGCCCATCTTTCCTCTCTTATATTTGAACATAAAAACATACACTTTTTCTCTGGATGCCTCAAGCTAATTTGTATCACAGCTTTTCCTAGCTGTCTCTTCTGTGTCATACTTAATTAGTAAAGGGATTCTGTGAGAATCCTTCCGAGGTACAGTAAAATTTCTATGTGTGTTGGGGGGAGGGCATACTTAGATTAAGAGGTCTGGCAAAAGGAAGAAGGTTAATAAACCCTGGACAGACACACTAATACCGAGTGACATACATGAATTAAGCTTTTGGTAGTTTTTAGAATATTCAATCCAATCTCAAAGACAAATGTCCAATTTCTAACTAGTGTTAACTGTGGATATGTGAATAAAAAACTTCATTTTTTTTCTTAAAATATATATTTATTTTTAAAATCAGTTTTAGATTCATAGCAAAATTGATCAGAAGGTGGAGGGTTTCCCCATATACCTAGACCTCTACATATGCATAGCCTCCCCATTATGAACGTACCGCCAGCAGAGTGGTACATTTATTACAGTTGATGAACCTATATTGACATGTCATCACCTAGATTCCACAGTTTACAGTAGAGTTCACTCTTGGTGGTATACATTCTCTAGGTTTAGACAGAAGTATAATGACATGAATCTACCATTATAGTATCTTACAGAGTAGTTTCACTGCCCTAAAAATTCTCAGTGCTCTGCCTATTCAATATTTCCTCCCTCCTGAATCCTGGCAACCACTGATCTTTTTGTCTCCATAGTTGTGCCTTTTCCATAATGTCATATAGTTGGAATCATGCAGTATGTTGCCTTTTCAGATTGGCTTCTTTCACTTAGTAATATGCATGTGAGGTTTCTCCATGTCTTTTCATGGCTTGATAACTCATTTCTTTTTACCATTGAATCATATTCCATTGTCTATGCACCAGTTTATTTATCCATTCTCCCACTGAAGGATATCTTGGTTTTTTTTCCCTAAGTATTGGTGATTATGAATAAAGCTGTTATAACCATCTATGTGTAGGTTTTTGTAGGACAAAATTTTAAACTTTTTTTGGTAAACACTAAGGAGTACAATTGCTGGTTTGTATGGCAAGAGTATGTTTAGTTTTTTTTAAGAAACTGCCAGTTTTCCAAAGTGGTTTTACCATTTAGCATTCTTACCAGCAATGTATGAAAGTTACTATTGTTCCATATTCTCACAAGCATATGGTATTGTCAGTGTTCAGGATTTTGGCCATTCTAATGGGTATTTAGTGGTATTTTATTGTTTTAATTTGCATATTCCAGATGACATATGATGAGGAACATCTTTTTTTTTTTTTTAAAGATTTTATTTATTTATTTGAGAGAGAGAATGAGAGACAGAGCACGAGAGGGAAGAGGGTCAGAGGGAGAAGCAGACCCCCCCGCTGAGCAGGGAGCCCAATGTGGGACTCGATCCCAGGACTCCAGGATCATGACCTGAGCCGAAGGCAGTCGCTTAACCAACTGAGCCACCCAGGCGCCCCGAGGAACATCTTCTTATATACTTATTTTCCATCTATATTTTTTTGATAAGGTGTTTGTTGTGGTTTTTGGTTCAATTTTTAGTTTATTTTTTGTATTGTTGAGACTTAAGAGCATTTTGGACAAAAAGTAAAATGGCAGTAGAGAATGTTTTATTTGGTTTTTCAAGAGCTGTGTATTAATATTTGTAAGAAGATAATCATTCCCTTTGGAAAGATAAAGCCACAGTAAACTATGCATTAAACTGAACCCACTTCCACAACAGTACTGTAATGAAGATATAGTTATATCTCTTGGTGAAAAGGTACAATATTTAAGTAATAGGTAAAATTAAAAAAATTATATTAAAGGAAAGTGATGTAGAGTAGATCAAAACTGAGTTTGTCCAAGAAAAAGATGTGCAGCCTACACTGCTGTTCAAACTACCCAACGTCCAGTAGCTCACATCCAGGACCTCCAACTCATCTGTGATTTATGTGTCTTTCCTCACATTAAACACCCTCCAAACAAAATCTATAAATAAAAAGCTGTCAAGATAGCTATTCCAGTAGCCTGACAGTGGAATTTGATCTTTTCTACTTGAAGTATATGCACTTTCAGATCTGTGAGCTATTTGAGGAAAGGCATTTTAAACTAGAGCAGTTTAAAACACCCTTGCCTCGTACAATCCATTAGAGCTGAATTACACAGGCCTTCAATCATTTGATGACTGAGTTCTGTGTGAGGAAAAGGCCGATGTCAAAAGAAGAGTGACAGCGACAGTTTTTATAACATATTTTAGGAGAAGAAATGTGGTTAATATGAATCTGCAGAAAGTCTTCCTCTGACAAAGTGCAAATTGTATCAAATTTGGGTAAATAACCTACATTTACAATGACAAAGGAAAATAAATGGGAAATTATAGCCTTGGCACTTAACTGTATCCAAAAGAAACCACCAGTCCTTTTAGAAAGAGCTATTTAGTCAAGCAGTTCCTAAGGCTATAATTTTCTTCTTGTTTTGTTTGTTACCTTACTCTAAGATCCTCTGGAAAATAAGGGGATTTTTAGAGAGAAATTCCCTAAGTTTTCCAAAGAGGAGTACATCTTTCCCTAAGTTCTCTGTAAACCTAATTGAATAAAGCATATACTTCTCTATCCCCTCTGAATGATGTTTGATTTGATTTTTTTCTACCTTTATTAAAGGTAGAAAAAAACACCTATTATTAAAATTGTGTATGATATTTGCCATTACTGTGTAGGTCTGGTTATGTGAGATTCATACTTCAGAAATGGTTTATTTATTTCCAGATAGAGTGTCTATAGTTCTAGATGCTGAGTAGAATTATTAGTGCCTTAGTAAATTTCAGATTTTCCTATATATGTGTAACAGAAAGCATTGACTAGAACATAATTCAGTCTAATGTTTTTTTTCTGAAATTAAACTACGAAAATATTGAATGCATATTGTTGATCTCTCCTGGGCTGCCTCAGTGCCTTTCATCAATTCTGCCCCTTCCTCCCACTGATGCACCAAATGTACACATGGAATAATTCCCACTGAAAGGGACCTAGAAACTAGCTGAATAACTCCTACACATTGGGCAAATGAGAAATACCCATATTGAAATGGTAGGAAAGGCTGAGACAAACTCTTACCATAAACTATACCCCCAGCACATGCCATACAGTCAGAAGAGAGGAGCAAAGGGGTTGGAACCCACATCTAGCATTCCGACTTTTCAGACTCCCACCCAAGGGATGGGCCCTCAAAATACTTAAATATGAAAACCAGTGGGGCTTGTGTCCATGAGACCCACAAGACTATAGCAAACAAAGAATAGTTCTCATTGGTCACAAGAGCACTCACCATGGCTATTCCTCCAAAACAAAGTGTAGAGAAAGCAGGCAAAATACCCATCTCCCATTCTTTCCCTGAAAGAGGCTTATCTGGATGCTTATAAAGCTGCTGCCTCTGACAGACTTCTAATTTAGCATACATCTAGGGGCTAGCTATATTCTTCCTCACAGATCAGGGAAGCTGGCAGACACTTCTGTCTTCTCCCTCCAGCCTACTCCAAGTCACCAATATCTCCCTGGACGGAGCCTGTACACATGACTACACTCCAGATTCTGCAACTGCTGCCCTGGATCCCTTAGCTCTGAGAGCCAACATGGCTTGCATTTAAGAATCCTATATGACTGTGCAAAATAAAGAAGTAGTTCTTAAAGGGTGCAGGAGCATCCCCCTATGGCTGTAAACCCAGTCACAGCACAGAAGGAGCAGACAAAAATGCTCCAGTTTCTCCTTGGAAATGGCTTAAATACATACTTTGTCAGCTGCTGCCTGAGGGTCCAGCTCCTAATCAGCCTGCATCTGGGTGCTGACTGTGATCCTCCCCTGTGGGACACTGACAGACCTTGGCACATTTAGGGAGCTGCTAAGAACAAATAAGGCAACTTGGATAATCACAAAGATTTGAGAGACAACTAGGGGCTCAGGCTATGCTAACTGATGAGGTTCATCTCCTACACAAAACCATGTTGTCAAGACTGGGAGAGGTGGCTGTTTTATCTAATGTGCATAAACCAACAGAGTCAAGCAAAGAAAAAGAAGAAGAGGAAGAGGAAGAAGAAGGAGGGGGAGAGGGAGGGGGAAGGGAAGAAATGCATGAGCACAGTGAGAATTTTAACAAAGAGATAGAAATATAAAAAAGTAATCATGGGACAGAAATCATGAGCTGAAGAATGCAAGAACTAAACCAAAATTTTCAACTGAGGGGTTGAACAGCAGACTAGATCAAGTAAAAGAAAGGATCAGTAAACTCGAACACAGGACAGTGGGATTCATCTAATCAATGGACCAAGAAGACGAAAAAATGAAAAAGAGTTGAGATAGCTTAAAGGACTTATGGGGCACCATCAAATATACTAGTATGTATTATGGTGGTCCCAGAAAGTGAAGAGACAGAGAAAGGAGTAAAAAGTGTATTAAAAAAATAATGGCTGTAAACTTCCTTAATCTGGGGAAAGAAAGACGTCTGGATCCAGGAAGCTCAAGGTTATCAGTAAAAGAAATCTGAAGAGACTTACA
Source organism: Halichoerus grypus (assembly GCF_964656455.1). Taxonomy (NCBI): domain Eukaryota; kingdom Metazoa; phylum Chordata; class Mammalia; order Carnivora; family Phocidae; genus Halichoerus; species Halichoerus grypus. The sequence goes on along the minus strand of NC_135727.1, from coordinate 100,490,335 downwards.
GAGAGACAGTTGTCAAAAGTTAAAGGCAAGGAGAAAATCTTGAAAGTAGCAAAAGGAAAGCAACTTGTTAATACAAGGGACTATTCAGGACCATGGGAATATCTGCAGAATTTTCAGCAAAAATTTTCAGGCTAGAAGGGGAGTGGAATGATATATTCAAAGTGCTGAAAAAAAAAAAAATTTACTAACTGAAAATACTCTACCCAGCAAATTTGTCCCTTAGAATTGAAGGAGAGAGAAGGAGATTTCTAGACAAACATAGATAAACGAGTTCATCACCACTAGACTGAACTTACAAGAGATGTTAAAGGAAATTCTTCAAATTGAAACAAAAGGATGCCAAATAGTAAGAAAAAAATATATGGAAGTATAAAACTCACTGGTAAAAATAAATATATAGTTAAATACAAAATACTCCAATATTGTAATGGTGTTAGGTAAGTCACTGTAACACTAGTAAGAAGGTTAGAAGAATGTGATCATAAAGAATTTATTAATTAGTACAATGTTAAAAGATAGAAATTGTGACATCAAAAACATAAAATGTAGGGGAGTGGAGTATAAAATGGAGAATTTCATATGCATTCAAAGTTTAGTTGTTGTTACCTTAAAATAGACATATATATAAAAGACTTTTTATGTAAGCCTCATGGTAATAATAAAGCAAAATCCAAGATAGATACACAAAAGATAAAAAGGAAGGAATCAATATAGCACTATAAAAAATTATCAAATCACAGAGGAAAAGAACAGGAGAAGAAGAAGGAAAAAGGAATTACAGAACAAGAAAACAGTGTTTTAGATGATAATGGTAAGTCCATACCTATCAGTAATTACTTTAGTGTAAATGGACTATATTCTCCAATCAAAGGACATAGACTACCTCAATTGATGGAAAAACAAGATTCAACTCTATGCTGCTTACAAGAGATTCACTTTAGTTTTAAGGACACGCATAGACTAAAGTGAAGGGATGGGAAAAGGTACTCTATGCAAATGGATATTAAAAGAATGCAAGATAGTAAAAGAATACAGGGGTAGCTACATTTATATCAAACAAAACAGACTTTAAGTCACAGACTGTAACAAGAGACAAACAAGGTTATTATATAATGATAAAGGGATCAAAGGAGGCCATAACATTTAAAGACACTTATGAACCAAACATAGGAACACTTAAATACATAAAGCAAATATTAACAGATCTGAAGGGAGAAATAGATAACAATAAAATAATAGTAGGGGACTTCAGTATGCCACTTTCAACAATGGATAGATCATCCAGACAAAAATTAAGGATATGTTAGACCTTATAGATGGATCTTACAGACATATGCAGATGATTCCATTCAACAGCAGCAGAATACACATTCTTAAGGGCATATGGAGTATTCTGCAGGGTAGATCATATGTTAGGCCACAAAACAAGTACTAAAATTAAGAATGAAATCATATCAGTCATGTTTTCAGACCAAAATGCTATGAAACTGGAAGTAAATTATAAGAAAACTGGAAAATTCACAAATATAGGGAGATTAAACAACAAATTCCTGAACAACTAATTGATCAAGGAAGAAATCAAAAGAGAAATAGTAAAGTATCTTTAGGCAGATGAAAATGGAAAAACAAGATAGTAAGACTTAGGGTATATAGCAAAAGCAGTACTAAGAAGAAAGTTTTTAGTAAAAAAACACCTACATTAAAACACAAGAAAGTTCTCAAACAATTTTATACCTCAAGGAACGGGTGGGGGGAGGGGAACCAAGCCCAAAGTTAGTAGAAGAAAGGAAAGAACAAAGATTATAGTGGAAGTAAATGAAATGGAGATCAGAAAAACAATAGAAAAGATTAATGAAACTTAGAGATGATATTTTGGAAAGATAACCAAAAACTGACAGGCCTGGGATGCCAGGGTGGCTCAGTCGGTTAAGCGTCTGCCTTTGGCTCAGGTCATGATCCCAGGGTCCTGGGATCAAGTCCCGCATCAGGCTCCTTGCTCAGTGGGGAGCCTGCTTTTCCCTCTGCCTGCTGTTCCCCCTGCTTGTGTGCTCTCTCCCCCACCAACCAAACAAACAAATAAATAAAATCTTACTTTTTTAAACCTGACAGGCCTTTAGGTAGACTTACCAAGAAAATAGAGGACTCAAATAAAAATGTAAAGGTTTTTCTATACATTAATAACAAACTATTAGAGAAGTTAAGAAAACAAAATCAATTTACAGTTGCATCAAAAAGAATAAAATACCTAGGAATAAATTTAACCAGGGAGGTGAAAGATCTGTACGCTGAAAACTATGACATTAATGAAAGAAACTGAAGAAAACACAAGTAGGAAGGTATTTCATGCTCATAGATGGGATTTGTCACTATCTTTATATTCAGTATCAATTTCTTGAGCGTTTTTGTTTTAATGAGTCTTGACCCTTTGAACACAGATAATTTTAGTAATATATGACCCTGATTCTTCATCTCTTCTGCCAGGATATTGTGGGTGATTTCTCTCAAAGAGATTTTTAAATCTCTTAAATTATCTTTGTAAGTTCTCCACTTTATCTGCTAGCCTAGTAAGAATGCATTCTGTCAAAGGAAAAAATTAGGTAATTTTGACTTGTTATTAATTAATCTGTAATTGTTCTTAGTATCATTCCATATTTAAATTCTCATTAAAGTCCATAACAGGCATTGCTTTATTTTAAGAAATGTATTAGCTTCCTCCCTTGTTGGCAGAATAGCATGACTATGAGAGAAATTTGCACAGCAAGGAGGGTATCAATCAGTAGAGATGGGAGTAGTGATATAGTTGTGTACCTTTAAAGTGAAATTGGAAGGAACATGGTATACTGGAAAGAATGCCAACTTTGTGGTCAGACACTCTTATGCTTTAAACTTGGTGGTAAGCAAATAAGAATGAGTGAATCAATGTTCAACTTGCAGTGCCTTTGGAAGAATTAAAAGCTATGCATGTAGAATTTTCTACAGGACATGGCACTTAGTAAGTATTCGACTATTTTATTATTACATGCTAGGGAAAATGGGGAAGATGAAGAAGAAACACATAAATTAAGAGATCATGAAATGCATATCAGTCATTATAATATACAGATATTATTTAGATCTTTATCAGAGAAAATATAAACACAATGAATATCTAGGAGGCAGCTGTAACTTTGAACCCCAGCTACATATTTGTTATGTAATTATAACAAATATGTAGCTGGGGTTATAAAAAATTACCTCTTTGTTTTAGGTGTGAAAATAGTATTGTGATTATGTTTATTTAAAAAGTTTCTTTTAGAGATGCAAACTGAAGAATACATAGATTTTAAGAGGAAGTTAATGAGGGTATAGATGGGGCAGAATTTTCCATGAAGTGATGGTTTTTAGGGCTGGAGGATGGATATCCGAGTTATCCTATCTATATCTTTGTGTATGTTCAAAATTCTTCTTAATGAACAATTAAATAGTTCTCCAAAAAGGAGAGGGGAGAAAGACAGTTACAGATGACAGATTAAGACATTAAACCCTAAAACTCGGGATCTCCTATAAGGGCCCAGGGCATTTGAAGAGTGGCACAACATAGAGTTTGTGAAAGAGAAGCAGTGAAAGTCAAAGAAGTCCTTTATTTGTGCCACAGATTTTACAGGAGCCAGGCTCTTACATAATAATCATCGTGAATGTCACACAAAATAAAAATTTAGTTGTATTTAGTGTCAACTTCAGAGATCTCATTTTCAATTCTGTGTCTTCATTAACCCCTTCAAATCCTTGTCCTAAGTCATATCCATAATCAACTCATGGGTTAGTTCATGGCTTTGCTTGACTTTGATTGTTGACTATCCAACAGTATATTCTTTCCTGCCTTTGAATAACCTCTGCTTCATTTGATGACTTATTTATGCTTCAAGAATATGTTTGTTAATATAAAATCTCTTTTTTCCCCCTCAAGTTATACACATTGTAGAATATAGTATAAACCTTTGCTTACCTTTTGTTATTTTATCTAAGTCATGTACACTTTAATTCTCTTCAGAATAAAAGTTCGTTAAAATTATGTTAAGGTTTATGGAGTATGGCAGAAGTGACCAAAAACACAGCTGAAATAATTATTTTAGTTCCAGAAAGTCTCAGTTGTCAAACAGTTGTCATAATTGATCATAGTTGTTAAGTTGAAAGCAGCAACTACCAAGATGACACCTTGATTCAGATCAGTCATTTTAATGACTGAATCAGATTTCTGCAAGTTTTAAATTTGAGGAAATAACTGCTACTGAGCTGAAAAGAAATACCCACAATGTTGAGAGATATACCCTTTTTCTGTGACATGTCAAAAATCACAGCAGGAGGGAGTTAAAACAAATAACATTAATTTTGCTATATAACAGTTCTACGACACATTGATGTTTTCAAAGCACCTTCACATTTACCCCAATTTAGTCTTCACAAAATAATATTAAATACTGTTATTCTTATTTTATGCTTAGATATTGTTTCTCAAATGATTCAGCTTAAATGACTTAGCCAAAGTCATATATCTGATGAGTGCTGGAGTTCCAACTCAAGCTGAGGTTTGAATCCAGTGTTTTTCCATTGTTCCTCAATTGGCATCCACAGATACTAAGTTGTGACTTTTGCAAAGTTATATTATTTATAAAAATGAACTCATTAAAACTTCATTTGTATTTTGAAACCCAGATCATAATTTTATAGTTCTCATTGGGAAAGATGACCAGTTTTCTGGCTTCATAAGTTAGTAGAGGTTTGTAACAAACTCACAACTCTGTTGACAGTTTTAGTGGATGTCTCCCAAATTACATTTTATGACTGTTTTAAACCAAATGAAAAGAAGTTTGAGCAAGCCTTTCTGTCAAAGGATTTTACCTTATCAGATGAAGAACTTGTTATTTTCTAATGCATCAGGAAACTGTAGATGTTTTTGACAGACTGATAAGAGTTATCAGCTATCCTCATGATGAGTTTTCTGTAGTCAGATTTTTTTTGGTTACAATTTTTTTTTATAAACATTCTCATTGTTTCTTAACAATTTGTCCAAAATCCTTTGTTTCATTATATCTTGGTTGATCCTTTACCATAAAATTAGTTTCACACTTGTATCCCTTGTATCCCTGAGCTACACAAAATATTCTGTATATTTCAAGTATTCCAGATTTTTTACACATGTTCATTATATATACTTTATTAACTATGGCTTTCTTAGAGGAGGATATGTTAATTTTCCTAAAAATGTCTATGAAGGAAAAATAAAATAAGATGAAAACAGAAAGGGAAACCATAAGAGACTCTGAACTATAGGGAAGAAACAGGGTTGATGGAGGGGAAGTGGGGGAGGAGATGGGGTAACTGGGTGTTGGGCATTAAGAAGGGCACTTGCTGGAATGAGCACTGGGTGTTATATGCAACTGATGAATCATTGAATTCTACCTCTGAAACTAATAATACAGGATATGTTAATTAAATTGAATTTAAATAAATTATATGGAAATTTATATGTATATGGAACTACTATTTACATATGATGGTCATTATGTCTTCTTGGGAGTGAGAGAGTATGTTGAAGGGGGATGCTTAGGGAGCAGAAATACTGCCTCAAGACCCAGGCAACACAGGCCCCTTCCTAACCTCTGGGCCCCGTGGGACAACTAGCAATCCACTTCTAGCCACACTCTGGGTACTCTTGGCCAAGGGTTATCTTCTTCAATGGCACTGAGAATTCAAACTCTCCTGAAGTATTCCTGAAATGACAATTCAGGGCAATTTAATCTAAAATTATTCACCCATTCAACAAACATATATTAATCATGTACTACGTAAGTGAAAGACATTTTTTAAGGATCTTTTAGGAATAAAAAAGATTAATTGGGTATAGTTGTTATTTTGTCCAATAATGAAGAACAGATAAGCATGTTAATGACTATAAGATAGGGCAACAAGTAGTATGCCCATAAGATACACAGTGAGACACTGTGGGAGTTCCAAGGAAGTCCATGCACTGCCTCAGTTGTGCTCTCCACACAGGAATCCCCAAAGTTTGCTGCTGCCTGCTCTTTCTGCTTACAATGTTCTAACCTCATTACTTTTTCCAGCTAACTATAAGTTTTGATATTATAACCTCCACAAGGTACATTTTTAAGGTATTCACTCTTGCCTGGGGTAGGTGCATATCCCTTGAGCTCTCACTGTATTCTAAGAGTTTTCACATCTGTCTATCCACCAGAACATTCTTCCTTTACGGCACAATGGTGTCTTCTATTTCTGTATGTCTTCTGCTACACATAATATCCAGGACATGTTAGGAAAGACCTAAGGGCCTACTGACTGAGGATTGGAAGAACACAGTAACTATATTATAGAATGCATAAAGATGGAACTTAAAGATGAAGAAAAAGGGCAGACTATATGACCTAGAGGAAATATGACCAAAGCACAGGCGAGACACTGATATGTGGAGAAAAGCAGGTAGAAGAGTTGAACTTTGTTGTAGGTTTTCTGAAGTAGTGATTTGGGAAGGATTTTGGAATTCGTGCAGATTGAGGAGGCTTTTGAATATCAGGATAAGGAGTCTTCACCAATTTTAAACAGTGGAGTGTCAATAAGTGTTTTTAACCAATAGAGTTTCATGATTTGAGCTCTACTTTGAGAATTCTAACATCGTAATTTGGCTGAAGATGTATAACAGGAGAGACTAACAGCAGCAGATGAACTAAGAAACTTCATTCAACAGCCATTTATTGACAACTTATTGGTTCACGGGCCTTGGTCTAGGATCTGGAGACAATGAGGCAGATAAGTAATGGTCTGTCTTTGAAATCTTACAGTTCAGCAGGGAAGAATGATCTTTAAAGAAGGAGGAATGGTCCTGGAAGATATTGTAGAGGTTCTACGCAGGGAGCTTTGTATGTATGCAAGGGAACAGAAGGATTAAAGTTGGCTAGAAACTGACATTTGCCTTCCGGGGAAGAAATTCCCACTAAGTCAGCAAATGCAAAAGGACAGGTTGTTTAGAAAGAAATATAATGTTTTAATTACATTGAATCCATTTGCAATCACAGGCAGAAATAACACTACAAGTTTAATGAACGAAGTTTGCCGCGTGGATCTACCACCTGAATTTCTATAATCATACCCATTATGCAGCATAAGAAATCACCAGTGTTAAACTGGAAGCCTGGCAGCTTCGTTTATATTTTAGGGTGTCAGGAGTATAAATTTATGTAGAGAAAAAGAGATGATGTAACTGTTGAGAAAATAGTGTGAAAATCTAATACTAATTACACAGAACCAGAAACCAATTTAGACCAGACGTTGTCAAACAAGTATCAATGTGACTCCTCTGAGAGTGAACCCGGTTTGGTCTCTGGGCTAAGATGGTCTTACCTACAAACCCATGTACTTTGCTGTGCTGGGTTTCCAGAAACCTACTGGAACAAGGGCTCTTCTATTTCCTTAAAGAAAATAACTTTCTACTCTTAATGGGTATATTTTCAGTTTGAGGAAGAATTTCAGATGGGAATAGCAGTAGGTCAGGAATCCTTCCCTTTAAAGTAGGTGAGTGCATCTGTCACACTTTCTACTCACAAAGACAAGAATAAAGCAAAATCATTGAGTTCATTTGCTTCTAGTTCTGGCCCCTTTTTCCAACTGCAGACAGGTATGCCAATCAGTGTCAGTTTTGCCAGGAAATTCTATGACATAAATGCCTGGAATGAGTCCAGTGATTACATTCTTACAGACTATTGAGAACCTGTCAGAAATAACAGTATAGGATTCCTCATAGAGACCTGCAGTTTGTTTGATATCCAGGGCAGTGACCTAGGGAGGGAAGATCAGAATCTTTCCTTATCCTATTACAGATTGGCCAAATCAATGTCTGTGGTAGTTAAACCTATTATAGTTTAAGACAGGTAAAAGAAAAAGCGACAAAATTGGAAAGAACTCAGAAATCCATAACTTTGAATAGATTTCCAATATGACCTCCCTTATCTTGAATTCTAGTTTCATTAATGCATTGCTTGCACATGAAAAGTGATTGGATTAGTCAGGATAAGCTAGTTTGTGTTGCAGAAAGACACAATTCCCAAATCTTGGTGGCTTAAAAGAATAATAGTTCATTTGTACAATGGGTTACGCTGAGGAGTAACAGATGCTCCAATCTAGAATCAAACAAAAAGAGACACTGAATTTTAGGAGGGATTGGGTGTAAAGGAGATTCCCATACGGATGGACATAAGAACATGGGCTTGGAAGAGAGGAGCAGTTCCGCCAGGGTCACCCCAGAGCCTCTCCCATGCCTTTTCCCCTTCATCAGTGCTTGTGTTCAACATTCCAAAAGATTTGAAGGTTATGGCCTAAGTGATTCCTGCCATCACTGCATTCTGGTTTATTTTTCTATCAGATTTTCTTTTTCTATTAAGGGTTTCAGCACAAGGAAAGAAAGGTCTCCTGTTTAGTTTATTTTATATATTATCAAAGTATAATTGACAATGTTATATTAGTTTCAGGTGTACAACATAGTGATTCCACTATTCTATGTATTACTTAGTGCTCACCACAACTGTAGTCACCATCTGACATCATACAATGTAATTACAGTATTACTGACTATATTCCCTACTTTTCATCTCCATCACTTAATTTTTTTATAACTAAAGTTTGTACCTCTCAATCCCCTTCAGCTATTTTGCCCATCCCTCCATCCACCTCCCCTCTGGCAACCACCAGTTTGTTCTCTGTATTTAAGAGTCTGTTTATTTTCTTTGTTTATTCCTTTGTTTGTTTGTTATTTTTTAGATTCCACATTTAAGTGAAATCATATGGTATTTGTCTTTCTGTGTCTGACTTATTTCACCTAGAATAATGCCCTCTAGGTTCATCCATGTTGTCACAAATGACAAGATGTCATTTTTTTAATGGCTAATATTCCATTGTATATATACATCTTCTTTATCCATTCATCTGTTGGTGGACATGTGTTTCCTCCATACCTTGGTTATTGAAAATAATGCTGTAATAAACATAGGGATGCATATATCTTTTTGAATTACTGTTTACATTTTTTTGGGGGGGTTAAATACCCAGTAATGGAATTACTGGATCATGTGGTAGTTCTATTTTTAATTTTTTGAGGAAACTCCATACTGTTTTCCTTAGTGATTCCACCAGTTTACATTCTCCCCAACAGTGCATGAGGGTTCCCTTTTCTCCACATCCTCACCAACACTTGTTATTTCTTGTCTTCTATTATTTATTTTTCTTTTTTTTCAAATTTTTATTTAAATTCTAGTTAGTTAGCACATAATATAATACTGGTTTCAGGAGTAGAATTTAGTGATTCATCACTCACATATAACACCCAGTGCTCAACAGAACAAGTGCCCTCCTTAATGCCCATCACCCATTTAGCCCATACTCCCACCCATCTCCCCTCCAGCAATCCTCAGGTTGTTGCCTATAGTTAAGAGTCTCTTATGGTTTGCTTCTCTCTCTCTCTTTTTTTCCCCTTCCCCTATGTTCATCTGTTTTGTTTCTTAAATTCCACATGTGAGTGAAATCATATGGTATCTGTCTTTCTCTGACTGACTTATTTTGCTTAGCACAATACACCTCTAGCTCCATCCACGTCATTGTAAATGGCAAGATTTCATCTCCATCACTTAATTGATGGCTGCATAATATTCCATTATATACACACACACATATATACATGTATATATACACATATATATGTATGTATATACACATATATATGTATGTATACACACACACACACACACACCACATCTTTATCCATTCAGCAGTCGATGGACATTTGGGCTCTTCCCATAGTTTGGCTATTGTTGATAGTGCTGCTATAAACATCAGGGTGCATGTGTCTCTGTGAATCAGTATTTTTGTATCCTTTGGGTAAATACCTAGTATTGCAATTGCTGGGTCATAGGGTAGTTCTATTTTTAACCTTTTGAGGAACCTCCATACTGTTTTCCACAGTGGCTGCACAGGTATTTCTTGTCTTCTAGTGTCTAGCAATTCTGACAGGTGTGAAGTGATATCTTGTGGTTTTGATTTGCATTTCCCTGATGATCATTGACATTGAGCCTCTTTTTTTTTTTTTTTTAAGATTTTATTTATCTGAGAGAGTGAGTGAGAGAGAGCATGAGAGTGGGGTGGGAGCAGAGGGAGAAGCAGACTCCCTGCAGAGCAGGGAGCCCGGTGTGGGACTTGATCCCAGGACTCCCAGATCATGACCCGAGCCAAAGGCAGATCTTAACTGACTAAGCCACCCAGGTGCCCAAGCCTCTTTTCATGTTCTGTTCCTCTGCCCATTTTTTAGATACATTTGTTCGGTTTTTTAGTGTTTAGTTGTGTAAGATTTTTTTAATATATTTTGGATATTGACCCCTTATCAGATAAATCATTTGCAAATATCTTCTCCCATTCAGTAGGTTGTCTTTTAGTTTTGTTGTTGGTTTCCTTTGCTATGCAAAAGCTTTTCATTTTGGTGTAGTCCCAATAGTTTATTTTTGCTTTTGTTTCTCTTGCCTGAGGTGACATATTCATAAATAAGATGCTAAGGCCAATGTCTAAGAGATTATTCCCTGTGTTCTTTTTGGAGTTTTATGGTTTCAGGTCTCACATTTAGGTTTTTCATCCATTTTGAGTTTACTTTTGTGTATGGTGTAAGAAAGTGGTTCAGTTTCATTCTTTTGCGTGTAGGTGTCCAATTTTCCCAACACCAATTATTGAAAACACTGTTTCTTCCCCATTGTATGTTGTTGCCTCCTTTGTAATAGACTAATTGACCATATAGGTGTGGGTTTATTTCTGGGCGAAAGGGCTTATGATATTAAAGATATATTTATATTCATTAAATAGCATTTAAAATTAAAATTGAGGGGCACCTGGGTAATTCAGTTGGTTAAGCATCTGACTCTTGATTTTGGCTCAGGTCATGATCTCAGGGATGTGAGATCGAGCCCCATGTCAGGCTTATGCACTGGGCATGGAGCCTGCTTAAGATTCTCTCTCTCGCTTTTCCTCTGCCCCTCCCTCCCATCTCTAAAAATAAAAAAATTAAAATTGAAATTATAGTGTTTTGCTAAGAGGCCAGGCATAGGTAGTTTAAATTTGTATTTATTCAGGGACCTTATAAATGCAGTTTTATGAATTTTCTAACTAAATTAAATTTTAGAAAAGACTTAAAAATTCTTTTGCCCATAAGATTGTCCAGGAAAGGGGCATCTGGATGGCTCAATCAGTTAAGCATCTGCGTTCAGTTCAGTTCATGATACCAGGGTCCTGGAATTGAGCCCCATGTCTGGCTCCCTGCTCAGTGGGGAGCCTGCTTCCTCTCCCTCTGCCCCTCCCCCAACTTGTGCATGTGCGCACGCTCTCCCTGTCAAATAAATAATTAAAATCTTTAAAAAAACATTTTAAAAAAGATTGTCCAGGAAACACTATATGCTTTTGAGTAGGAAATCAGTGGCACTTGAAAGTACTTCTAATAGAAGTTAAAGGGAGGAGGGGGAATATAATTAATCTTAAAGGTTATTTTTTTAAAGGTTATTAATAGCTTAGGTTGTTAATAAAGGTTATTAATGTTTTTGAGAACTCTAGTGGCCTAATATTACCCAAGCCCATCTGGTGACTTCTATTGGAATTGTATCACACGTTGGAGGGATAAACTGAATGTGGATACAATCTCAGAGATTATAGAGTGTCCCAGAAGAAGGCAGGATTTGCTGCTGTGGGTTTAAAACCCATGTATCTGAGCCCCATACCATTATCATTTTAGATTCAGTGCTTTGACAGAAATGCAAGATTTTCTGAAAGTAAGAAATGTTTTGGGTAAATTTTCCTCATTTTTATTAATAAAAGATATTTTATCTTTCCGAGCCTTATGTTCCAAGGTATCGAGAAACTCTGCAGCCATGATTCTATGAGGGCACCCTTGTTTTATTTTTCTTCTGTATATTACTGATCACATTGATTTCTTGTGATTAAAACTGTAATGTTCATTGAGTTATGAGTAAAACAAATTACTATGTGTGTGTGTGTGTGTGTGTGTGTGTGTGTGTGTGAGACGAATCAATACAAAATACAGTACAGAGCTGGCTGGTTCCAATTGTGAGGATCCTTTCTATTGTGCTCTAGTACAATCTCCTTTCCGGGCCACCCACATCCCAGGTAATTAGTCGCTCCCTCCTCATCACTTCCTGGCACTCGGTGGCATTTACTCTCAGACTTCCTCACCCCAGAGTACACCGGCCATCTTACAAAGATAATATGCTCCTTTGGTACGAGGACTATGACAGCTCATCAACTACCTCCTGGTCAGCTCATCGCATGAAGGGACGAATGAATGAATGAGCTGAAAGAACAACTGATGGCTTCAGGCTGCCTGGCTTCTAGTTCTGCCTTCACTCCAATTTTCACATTTATGAGAAGGCAAGGCAAAGCATTCCATTTCCTTAGTGAGATTTCTTCCAGCTCTAAAAGTCTACATCCTTAAAAAACTGAGACTGTTCTCGTGGCCACCTTACTGCCCTCTTTCCCCTGACACCTGCTGTGAAGAGAATGTGGAGCCAGCCTGCCTTTCTCTGGGCCTGTGTCTTCCACCGGCCTTCCTTGACAACTCCATTCTGACATTGTGTCCCCCACTGACATTGGCTGGCATGCAATTTGTCCAGTGCTTGACTACAGTCATTTTTTATTTGATGACAACAGATAACAGTACAATATTACCTTTCAAAACATCTAAAATATAAAATGGAGTGAAACCATGGAAAAGTCATTTCCCTCCTTGTGGGAGTGTTTCAGGTTCAATGAAGAGAAGAGTAATAACTATCAATAAATAAGTTGCAGAGAAATGCAAAAAGAGATTTTAGATGGTAAAGTCTTTACATAAAATGTTAAAACCAAAACACTAAAGTGTTTCATGAATGCTGTTAGTTTTTTCACTGAAAAATTAAAATCGAAGTATTTTTAGATAATAAAAAGTATTTGCATACCTCTGTTAATCCAGCATTTATTTAGACATTGCACTGCCTTGAAATTCCATGTTTGTGATCAAGGCTGGCTATAAAACTACTCAAAAACACATGGTCCATTATTAAGAATTATACATAGGTTATATTACCCACAAGAACAAATTGACATCTTTTTTTTTTATCAAACACACCCCAGAATGTAACATAGAAAATTTTTTAAAAAGAATTCCTTATCAATTTAATAGAAAAAAAATCATTACCAGAGAGAATTCTGTTGGCTTTTTAAAAAATTCCAGTATAGTTAACATGCAGTATTATATTTCAGATACACAATATAGTGATTCAGCAATTCTATACATTACTCAGTGCTCGTCAAGATAAGTATACTCTTAATCCCCTTTACCTATTTCACCCATCCCCCCCGCACCCATCTCCCCTCTGATAACCATCTATTTGTTCTCTATAGTAAAGAGTCTTTTTTGGTTTGTCTCTCTTTTTTTCCCCTTTGGTTGCTCTATTGTTTCTTATTCCACTTGTGAATGAAATCATATGATATTTGTCTTTTCTCTGACTGGCTCTTTTCTCTTAGCATTATACTCTCTAGATCCATCCATGTTGTTGCAAATTGTAAGATTTCATTCTTTTTATGGCTGAATAATATTCTGTTTTATATATATATACACACCACATCTTCTCTATCCATTCATCTATCAATGGACACTTGAGCTACTTTCATGGTTTCGCTATTGTAAATCATGCTATAATAAATGTAAGGTGCATATAACTCTTCGAATTAGTGTTTTGTATACTTTGGGTAAATATCCAGTAGTGTGATTACTGGATTGTAAAGTTGTTCTATTTTTAATTTTTTGAGGAACTTACATACTATCTTCCACAGTGGCTGCTGCAGTTCGCATTCCCAGCAACAGTGCATGAGGGTTCCTTTTTCTCTGTATTCTCGCCAATGCTTGTTTCTTCATGTCTTTTTGATAATAGGCATTTTGACAGGTGTGAGGTGATATCTCATTGTGGTTTTGATTTGCATTTCCCTGATGATCAGTGATGTTGAGCATCTTTTCACGTGTCCGTTGGCTATCTGGATATCTTCTTTGAAGAAATGTCTGTTCATGTCTTCTGCCCATTTTTTAATTGCATTAATTGCTTTTGGTTGCTGAGTTATGTAAGTTCTTTATTTATTTTGGATACTCACCCTTTACTGGGTATGTCATTTGCAAATATCTTCTCCCTTCATTAGGTTGTCTTTTAGTTTTGTTGATTGTTTCCTTTGCCGTGCAGAAGCTCTTTCTTTTGATGTAATCCCAATAGTTTATTTTTGCCTTTGCTTACCTTGCCTCAGGAAACATACCTAGAAAAATGTTGCTATGTCTAGTGTCAAAGAAATTATTGCCTGTGCTCTCCTCTAGGATTATTATGTTTTCAGGTCTTACATTTGAGTTTATTTTTGGGGATGGTGTAAGAAACTGGTCCAGTTTCATTCTTTTGCATGTAGCTGTCCAGTTTGCCTCACACCATTTGTTGAAGAGACTTTTTCCCATTGCGTATTCTTGCCTCCTTTGTCAAAAATTAATTGGTCATATAATTTTGGGTTTATTTCTGGGCTGTCTATTCTGTTCCACTGATTTATGTTTCTCTTTTTGTGCCAGTACCATACTATTTTGATTACTATAGCTTTATAGTGTATCTTGAAATCTAGGATTGTGATACCTCCAGTTTTGTTCTTTTTCACGACTGCTTTGGCTGTTTAGGGTCTTTGTTGTTCCATATGAATTTTAAAATTATTTGTTCTAGTTCTGTGAGAAATGCTGTAGGTATTTTGATAGGGATTGCATTAAATGTGTAGATTGCTTTGGGTAGCATGGTACTTCTTTCATTTGTTTTTGTTGTCTTCAATTTCGTTAATCAGTGTTTCATAATTTTCAGAGTACAGGTCTTTCATCTCTCCTTTTTTTTATGTTATGTTAGTCACCATACAGTACATCATTAGTTTTTGATGTAGTGTTCCATGATTCATTGTTTGCGTATAAAACCAGTGCTCCATGCAATACGTGCCCTCCTTAATACCCATCAGCAGGCTAACCCATGCCCCCACCCCCCTCCCCTCTAAAACCCTCAGTTTGTTTTCCAGAGTCCATAGTCTCTCATGGTTCGTCTCCCCCTCTGATTCCCCCCCCTTCATTTTTCCCTTCCTTCTCCTAATGTCCTCCATGCTATTCCTTATGTTCCATAAATAAGTGAAACCATACGATAATTGACTTTGTCTGCTTGACTTATTTCACATAGCATAATCTCCTCCAGTCCCATCCATGTTGATGCAAAAGTTGGGTATTCATCCTCTCTGATGGCTGAGTAATATTCCATTGTATATATGGACCACATCTTCTTTATCCATTCATCTGTTGAAGGGCATCTCGGCTCTTTCCACAGTTTGGCTATTGAGGACATTGCTGCTATGAACATTGGGGTGCATGTGGTCCTTCTTTTCACTACATCTGTATCTTTAGGGTAAATACCCAGTAGTGCAATTGCTGGGTCATAGGGTAGCTCTATTTTTAATTTTTTGAGGCAGCCCCACACTGTTTTCCAAAGTGTCTGTACCAACTTGCATTCCCACCAACCATGTAAGAGGTTTCCCCTTTCTCCACAACCTCTCCAACATTTGTTGTTTCTTGCCTTGTCAATGTTTGCCATTCTAACTGGTGTAAGGTTGTATCTCAATGTGGTTTTGATTTGAATTTCCCTGATGGCTAATGATGATGAACATTTTTTCATGTGTCTGTTAGCCATTTGTATGTCTTCTTTGGAGAAGTGTCTGTTCATGTCTTCTGCCCATTTTTTGACTTGATTATTTGTTTTTTGGGTATTGAGTTTGAGAAGTTCTTTATAGATCTTGGATATCAGCCCTATGTCTGTAGTGTCATTTGCAAATATCTTCTCCCATTCTGTGGGTTGCCTCTTTGTTTTGTTGACTGTTCCTTTGCTGTGCAGAAGCTTTTTATCTTTCATCTCCTTGATTACGTTTCTGCCTAGGTATTTTATTATTTTTGGTGCAATTGTAAGTGGGATTGTTTCCCTAATTTCTCTTTCTGCTTCTTCAGTATTAGTGTATAGAAATGCAATGGATTTCTGTATATAGATTTTGTATCCTGTGACCTTAACAGAATTAATTTATCATTTGTAGTAGTTTTTTGGTGGAGTCTCTAGGGTTTTCTGTAATACATGATTATTCTGCAAATAGTGAAAGTTTTACATCTTCTTTACCAGTTTGAATACCTTTTATCTCTTTTTGTTGTTTGATTGCTATGGCTAGGACTTCTAGTACTATGTTGAATATAAGTGGTGAGAGTGGACATTCTTGTCTTGTTCCTGATCCTAGAGGAAAAGCTCTCTGTTTTCCCCATTGAGTATGATGTTTGCTGTGGGTTTTTCATAGAGGGCCTTTATTATGTTGAGGTATATTCCCTCTAAACCTACCTTGTTGGAGGCATTTTATCATGAATGAATGTTGTACCTTGTCAGATGCTTTTTCTGCATCTATTGAAATGATCATATGGTTTTTATTGTTTCTCTTGTTGATGTGATGGATCACATTGATTGATTTGAAAATATTAAATGACACTTGGCATCCCAGGAATAAACCCCACTTAACTGTGGTGAATGACTTTTTTAATGCTTTGTTGGGTTTGATTTGTTGAGGATTTTTGCATCTATGTTCATTGGAGATAGTGGCCTGTAGTTATCTCTTTTTATAGTGTCTTTATCCTGTTTTGGTATCCGGATACTGCTGGCCTCATAGAATGAATTTGAAAGCTTTCCATCCTCTTCTATATTTTGGAATAGTTTGAGACAAATACATATTAACTCATCTTTAATTGTTTGATAGAAATCACCTGTGAAGCTGTCTCGTCCTGGACTTTTGTTTGTTGGCAGTTTTTTCATTATTGATTCAACTTCATTGCTGGTAATCAGTCTGTTCAAGTTTTCTATTTCTTCCTGATTCAGTTTTGGAAGGTTATATGTTTCTAGGATTGTAGCCATTTTTTTCTAGATTGTCCACTTTATTACCATATAATTTTTCATAATATTCTCTTATAATCCTTTATATTTCTGGGGTGTCAGTTGTTATTTCTCCTCTTTCATTTCTGATTTTGCTTATTTGGGTTGTCTTACTTTACTTTTGATGAGTCTGGCTAAAGGTTTATCAATTTTATTATTCTTTTCATAAAATGAACTCCTGGTTTTATTGATCTGTTCTATTTTTTTTTTTTTTTTTAGTTTCTTTTAAATTTATTTCTGCTTTGATCTTTATTATTTCCTTCCTTCTTCTGGTTTTGGGTTTTGTATGTTCGTATTTTTCTAACTCCTTTAGGTGTAAATTTAGGTTGTTTGAGATTTTTCTTGCTTCTTGATTTAGGCCTGTATTGCTATAAACTTCCCTTTTAGAATAGCTTTTGCTGAAATAGCTTTTGGACCATTGTATTTTCATTATCATTTGACTCCATGTATTTTTTTATTTCATTTTTGATTTCTTGATTGACTCATTCATTGTTTAGTAGCAAGTTATTTTAACTCCATGTATTTGCTTTCTTTCCAGATTTGTTCTTATGGTTGAATTCTAGTTTCATAGCATCATGGTCCAAAATGATGCATGGTATGACTTTGATCTTTTTTAACTTGTTGAAAATTGTTTGTTGGCCTAATATGTGATTTATTCTGGATAGTGTTCCATGTGCACTTGAGAAGAATGTATATTCTGCTGTTTTGGAATAGAAAATTCTGAATATATTTGTTAGATCCATCTGGTCCAATGTGTCATTCAAAGCCATTGTTTCCTTGTTGATTTTGTTTGGATAATCTATCCATTGATGTAAGTGGGGTGTTAATGTCCCCTACTATTATTGTATTAGTATCGATTACTTCGTATTTGTTTTTAGCTGTTTTATGTATTTGGTTGCTCCCATATTAGGAGTATAAATATGTACAATTGTTATGTCTTCTTGTTAGATTGTTCCCTTTATGATTATATAGTCTACTTCTTTGTCTCTTTTTTCAAAGTTTGTTTTGTCCGGTATATATATTGCTATCCCAGTTTTATCTTCACATTCATTTACATGACTAATGGTTTTCCATCCATTCATTTTTAATCTGCATGTGTCTTTAGGTCTGAAATGAGTCTCTTATAGGGATCATATAGATGGGTCTTGCTTTTGTATCCATTCTGTCACCCTATGTCTTTTGATTGAAGAGTTTAATTCATTTTCATTCAAAGTAATTTTTATTATTTTATTTTATTTATTTTAATTTTATTTATTTTATTTTTTAATTTAATTTTATTTTTAAATTTTATTTTATTTTACTTTATTTTATTATTTTATTTTATTATTTTATTTTATTTTATTTTATTTTATGTAATCTCTACATCCAGTGTAGATCACCCTAAGATCAAGAGTCACATGCTCAGTTGACTGATCCAAACTGGTGCCCCCAAAGTAATTATTTATAGTTATGTCTATTGTCATTTTGTTATTTGTTTTGTGGGGTTTTTGTAGTTCTAGTTTCCATTCTTCTCTGCTTTCTTCTTTCATAGTTTGCTGGCTTTCTTTAGTGATATACTTGGATTCCTTTCTCTTTATTTTTTGCTTATCTATGACTGGTTTTTGATTTGTGGTTACTCCTTATATTTCTGTGGTGTCAGTTGTTATTTCTCCTCTTTCATTTCTGATTTTGCTTTATATATTTTGGTTTGTATATAACATCTTATGCATATAATAGTCTATATTAAGCTGATGGTCACTTAAGTTTGAACCCACTTTTTACTCCTATCCACCCCCCCTGCCCACCCTGCATGTTTAGGTATATGGTGTCATACTTTACAACCTTTTATTTTGTGAGTCCCTTGAGTGATTTTTACAGATAATATTTATTTTTACTGTGTTTGTGTTTCCTACTTTTGTTACTGCTGCTTATGATCTTTGCTTTTCACACAAAGAGTCCTCTTTAACATTTCTTGTAGGGCTGGTTTAGTAGTCATAAATTTCTTTAGCTTTTGTTTGTCTCAGAAACTCTTTATCTCTCCTTCTACTCTGAATGATAGCCTTGCTGGATAGAGTATTCTTTGCTGCAGGTTTTTCTTTTTTTCTTCAGCACTTTGAATATATCATGACACTCCCTTCTGGCCTGCAATGTTTCTCCTAAAAAATCCACTGATAGCCTGTGGAGTTTCCCTTTTATGTCACTGTTTTCTCTTTCTGCTTTTAAAATTTTCTCTTACTACTTTTTGTCATTTTATTTACTCTGTGTCTCGATGTGGACTTCTCATGTTGATTTTGTTGGGGGCTCTCTGTGCCTGTTGGATCTAGATTTTTGTTTTCTTTTCCCCAGATTCAGGAAGTTTTTAGCTATTATTTCTACAGATAAATTTTCTGCCCCATTTTCTCTTTCTTCTCCTTTTGGGATCCTCATAATGCAATTGTTATTACACTTCATGGTGTCACTGAGTTCCCTAAGTCTGTTTTCATTTTTTATTATTTTTTCCCTCTGTCCTGTTCAGCTTGATTTCTTTTCATTACTCCGTCCTTCACATCACTGATCTGCCCTTCTGCTTCTTCTAGTTACTATTAACTCCCTCTAATGTATTTTTCACTTCATTTATTGAGTTGTTCATCTCTGATTGGTTCTTTTTTATGTTTTTTGTCTCTTTGTAAAGGGTCTCACTGAGGTCCTCCACTCTTTTCTCAAGTTCATTGAGTATCTTTATGACCATTGCTTTAAATTCTCTATCAGGCACATTACTTATGTCCATTTTGTTTACATCTCTAGCTGTGATTTTGTCTTATTTTTTTCATGTGGGACATATTCCTCTGTCTCCTCATTTTGTCTGTCTCTACCTGTTTCTGTGAGAAAAAACAGCTGTCTCCTGCTTTTGAGAGTAGTAGCCTTATGAAGAAGTCCTATAGTGCCCTGTAGTGCAGTGTCCCCTGTTCACCAGAACCTGGGACTTGAGGGGTGTCTCCAATGTGTGTTGCGTGTGCCTTGCTGTTGTGGCAGAACTTTTTTGTCTTTAGTCCAATCATCTACAAGGGCTCTCTTTGCCTGTTGTAGACAGGGTTTGGCCTCTGTGTTGTTTCTTGGCCAGTCTGGAGCCACCTTGGGCTTGAGTTGGATCAGACCAGCATTTGCTAGAGATCCAATAGCATGGAACTGCAAGAGAACACAGGGGTAGGGTGTGCGGTACAAGTAAGGTTTGCCCTGGTCCTCTGTGGAGGGGACCTGCAGTCTCAGAGACCAAAGCAGGCCGGCTTGGAGGGGTTGGATTTGCAGAAGTACATAGTGGTGGGACGGAGGCGTTAGCAAGATTTGCGGGGTCTCTTGTGTGAGGTGGCCACACAGGAGTTGGCGTTTTAGCAGGAGAATGTGGAGGCAGGGCCCATTGTTAGCAAATTAAGTAGGAATGTTGGCACAGAGTTGGTTCTGGTGAGTGTCCATGTGTTTGTGCTGTGACATGGTGCCAGCCAGCTCCTTGTTCCTGGAGAAGTCTCCCAGTGATCCCTGCCCCTCCAGTGTGTGCTGTGAGATTAGTAAGCTAATCTTCCTTACATAACCCAGGTGTTTTTCAAACTACTGCTTCTATGCTGTATCTCAGCAGGGCTGTCCTTGCGGTGTCTTTTTAAAGAGCAATGACTCCATTTCCTCTTGCCCTACCTGCTATCTTAGACCCAAGCCCACTGATCTTTAAGATTCCAGGTTTTAAGCCACACTGATTTTAAGAACTCATGAAATTTGGCTCCTCTGGTTTTCAAAGCCACATTTTATGGGTATTCTTCTTCCTGGTGTGAGAGCTTGTTTGTACCCTTCACACCTGCAGCATCCCTCCCATCGGTCTGTTTAGCTCCAGACTGCATCTCTGCCCTTCCTACCCTCTTCTCTGTTCTGTTCTCTACAGTTAGCTGTGGAGTTTGTTCTGCCAGTCTTTGAGTCATTTTCTGGGTTATTTATACTGATGTGACTGTTATCTAGTTGTATCTGTGGGATGAGGTGAGCTTTGGGTCCTCCTACTCTGCCATCTTCCCCACAAGACCCGTACATAATTTTTGAAGTTCATAATAATCTGTCACTCAATAAACAATTTTTTAGGAGCCACCAGAGGCTCTGTGCTCAGTTAGAGGGATGCCTACATGAAAACAAAAATAGTTCTTGTTAGAATGACAATGAAATTAATGATTAAGGCACTGAGTTTTGCAGCCCAGTGTTGCAGTATCCAGATTACTTCTTGATTCATGAAAACAATTCACTAATGTACACTAGGTAAAGTGAGGGACTAATCATTTTTTCATCCATCCACAAGAATGCAATCATCAGCTTGGCAGAGTCTTTCTCTGTCTCATTTGTGGCTGTATCTCCTGTGCCCAGAGACATACCTGGCTAAGAGTAACCATAATAAATATCTGTAGAAAGAAAGAATGAATTCTATTCTGAAATACTTCAGTTCATTCTGTATCAGAAACTTTTGACGGGTTCTATGACAACGTTTAAGATGGACATATGTGGTTGTACACTGGAGGGTAGGGGCATAGCCTCTAGATTCTCCAGCTGTGTGACCTAGGGGAAGTTTCATAACGTCGCTGACCTTCAGTTTGTGCATTTGTCATTTGCAGGTGGTAGCCATAAATCTCCTCCTCACAGAACTGGGTGCAGGTGAAATTATCTAATGTATGTTCAGTGCTTAGCATGATGCCTGGCCATGATAAACAGCCGTCCTTGGTTGTGACACTGTTCTCATCATTTAGTAACATTCAACTCATCTGAATTAATTCACATCTCTAAAACCATGTGAAGTTACCCTGGAAGATGAAAATTTCACATGATGTGATATCTGGGACAGAGCACAGTGCCTCAGGCGTAGTACATTACAACCTAATTCACTGCAATGACAACGAACCTCGGGAGCTTTGCCTTCCAGCATTGTCGCCCTGCAGCAGCCCCTGCTCCTGGCACATGTCTTGCAATCAGACAGGCAGCAGCAAGGTGTTCCCCTTTCCTAGGAAGCATGGATGAAAACAAAGGTTCTGGAATCTATGAGGGGTTGAAAAGAATGCCAATAAAGGTGTTCAGGGGCCCCTGCCTAGAGAGTAAGAAAAAACAAGTGAGCTCTGCAGAGAGCACCACAGGTGTTTTCACTTTATCACCATTCCTTGGGGACCTTCATCTCCCCAGACCTGAGCTGTCAATGAAAACCGAGAGGAGTGGTACAGCCACTTTGGAAAACAGTGTGGAGGTGCCTCAAAAAGTTAAAAATAGAGCTACCCTATGACCCAGCAATTGCACTACTGGGTGTTTACCCCAAAGACACAGATATAGTGAAAAGAAGGGCCATATGCACCCCAATGTTCATAGCAGCAATGTCCTCAATAGCCAAACTGTGGAAAGAGCCGAGATGCCCTTCAACAGACGAATGGATAAAGAAGATGTGGTCCATATATACAATGGAATATTACTCAGCCATCAGAAAGGATGAATACCCAACTTTTACATCAACATAGATGGGACTGGAGGAGATTATGCTAAGTGAAACAAGTCAAGCAGACAAAGTCAATTATCGTATGGTTTCACTTATTTGTAGAACATAAGGAATAGCATGGAGGACATTAGGAGAAGGAAGGGAAAAATGAAGGGGGGGAAATCGGAGGGAGAGATGAACCATGAGAGACTATGAACTCTGAGAAACAAACTGAGGGTTTTAGGGGGAGGGGGTTGGGAGGATGGGTTAGCCCGGTGATTGGGTATTAAGGAGGGCACGTACTGAAGGGAGCACTGGGTGTTATACTAAAACAATGAATCATGGAACACTACATCAAAAACTAATGATGTATGGTGACTAACATAACATAATAAAATTAAATTAAAAAAAAAAAAGCAAAAAGAAAACCGAGAGGAGAACATGTCCCTGTGAACGGGGAAAAGACATGGCTTTCCTGGCTGTCCCTAAGAAGAGATTAAATTAAATCTTTCTAGTGGAGCTGTATCTTCAGCTTGTTTCTGTAGGAAATAATGATTTCTAAATAAGTTTTAAAATTGATGTATATTTTACAGTAACTTTCTTAGAGTTTATAAGAACACATTTTTTGCAATACCATGAAGTGCTTGTGAAAGGCAAACCCACAGCAGAAGAAAGGATAGAAATAGGAGGATGTCACCCGCTGCCACGTTCCAGAGGTGCCTTCAGGAGACAGGACACAGCGCCTGCTCACGGAACGCTGCCCTTACACAGCTGAGGAGCTGCTCCCCGGACCTGAAGCTCCTCCTCCTCCCAGTCGTTAATTCTGCTGAGGGGAAATCCAGCGAGCTTCACTGGGAGCCCAACGTTAGGGGGATCAAGATCAGACACCTACTGAAAGGACAAAATAACTCCTCTGTTTTCTTCAGGCTCAGCTAACTCACAAATGGGTTTTGTGCCAGCGTTAGAAATCAGTTCTGATGCTGCGTGCAGATTAAAGTTCCCAGCACATGTTTTTACGAGTGGAAGCGTTAAGGCCAATGTCACGTTCCAATTCATGTTGTAGAGTTGCTATTTCACCTACCTTAATGTCCGGTGTGTAATTTTTAAAACTTCCTGAATTGCCATACTAAGTAAATGGCATGTAAGGTTTTAATGATAGATGCAGAAAGGTATGTTTCTACAATTCTGGGTGAAAGAATGTGCTGGGAACGTGTCTTCCACCTTCTTTTCTCCCAAGCTTGCCACTCACTTCTCCCAAATCCCTCACCTCACTGTGCTTGCCAAAGCCACAGGTGCATAAACCTCCCCCAGCTGCCCAGAGCTTGATCCACGTAGGAGACTAGGATACAGTTCATAACGAATATTAAAAGGGGCTAAGCTTGCTTTGCTTCTATTTATTCTTTCCTTTCTGAGTCACTCTTTGCACATTTGTTATGCACACACCGCTCACCAGGGTTCACCCTTGTGTCGTGCTGTTCCTCCCAATTCTGCATCCCTCCCATTGCACATTTACTGCCATCCAAGGCAGTCTTTTCTAAGTAGAAACACCATAATCTCTCTTCCTCTTCTCCAAATAAGATTTCTCCCATTTTGTGTCTTTTCTTCATTTGCCTGGTGTGGTAGGATTGTTATGTACAATGTTTTGAAAAAGCATCAGTGATTAATCACCCTCAGGTGTATTTGCAATGTAAAAGGAGGTTTGAGAGCTACAGCGATTTGCCCCAAACAAGGAGTTGAGAAATCCCAGGTACTAGATCTGTTAAATGGCAGGATTCCACCATATGATCTGGAAAGACATGAGTCGTATATATATTGGTGGAACTTTTAAGCTGTGTGTGTAACAACAGACTTCACTGAGGCCAACTATATTTGTAGTAGGCTATATGGGACATAGTTGCCCACAGTTCAAACTTATACCCACAAGGAATTTCACAGTGTTTTATAGTATATATAGTCTCATGACAAAAACTCTGTGATTGAAGAACAATGGGTTTTATATTTTTAGAAATCTAGTTTCAAAACCACAATATGAGTCTCTCTTTCAATTCTTTTAGTAAATCCTGTAGGAAAGGATAAAGCTACATTAAATAGAATTATTTAGCAGGATTAGAAATCAAATAAGGAAAGGATATAATCTTTTCGAGTGTCAGTTATTCTTCAAATTAATCTATAAATTGAAAAAGATTCCAGTGTAAATTCTAACAAATTATTTTTGTGGAGCTGTAAAGTTGAGTTAAAAATTAGGATGGAAAGTGCAGAACTCTAAAAGAACCAAGACATTCCTTTTTTTCCCCAAGATTTTATTTAAATTCAAGTTAGTTAACATATAGTGTACTGTTGGTTGCAGGAGTAGAATTTAGTGATTCATCACTTACATATAACATCCAGTGCTCATCACATGTGTCCTCCTTAATGCCTATCACCCATTTAGCCCATCCCCCCACCCATCTCCCCTCCAGCAATCCTCACTTTGTTCTCTGTATTAAGCAACTTTCATGGTTTACCTCCCTCTCTGGTTTTACCTTATTTTATTTTTCTTTCCCTTCCTCTATGTTCATCTATTTTGATTCTCAAATTCCACATGAATGAAATCATATTTCGCTTAGCATAATGCACACACCCACAGCTAACTCCTGCATTTGCACAAGTACACACCAAAAGCCAAGCCCCCCACAGCTGCTGGTAGGCCCAGATCTGGCCCTGACTCCTGTCACTGGCCTTTGCTGGCTGCACATACCTGCACCTAGCCACTGCAGTTGCACACTTGCACACTGCTGACCTCAACTCCCATCACTAACCTCCACTGCTGTGTGCTCACTGTCAGCTAGCCCCATTAGCCACACAAGTGCGTGCTGACAGCCAGGGTCCCCCACAGAGGCTCATGAGCCCGATCTGGTCACAACGTATATCACTGGCCTACACGGCTGTATGTGCCTGAGAGTAGAGCTTTAGTGTTCTCACCATATTAGCAACAGTATAATGGTAATTATGTGAGGTGAAGGATGTGTTAGCTAACCTTATTGTAGTAAATATTTTGCAACATGAACATGTATCAGATCATTACACTATATACCTTAAATTTATATAATATGTTAATTATATCTCAGTAAAGCCAAAAAATAATTTTATGGACCAGTGCTGTAGCTCAGTGCTTCTCATACTTAATGTACACATAGAACCACCTTGGGAATCTTGTTACAACTCAGATAAGCAGATTCTGATTCAGCAGTCCTGAAGTGATGTCTAAGAGCCTGCATTCCTAACAAGCTCCCAGGAGATGCCAGTGCTGTTGGTCCTCAGACCACACTTGGCATAACAAGCCTTCAGCCAGCCTCCCTGTCTCAGAGGTTGTATCAGAATTGAGAATTCTCTGAGCTGGAAAATTGAAAATAGAACAACCAGAGTGCAATCACTCATCCCTGTGTTGTCCAGGCAAGGAGATGAGAGCAAGAATCTGGGTGAAGTCTTGGGCAGAATATGGGAAATAGTAAAATTGAGAAATCATGGTTCAGGGACTGGAGGAGTTCAAAAGGAGCCTGGGTATAGATGTGAGACACAACAGGCAGGAGATGAGAATGGGTCAGAAGAGCAAGAGAGAACTGGAAGGAAGAATTTGGTCAAGGGCAATATAATGTGGCATTTCTAGTCCATGTTTTATTTGAACTCACTGCCAAATGGCAGATTTTTTGTGCTCCTGAGCAATGTGAAGCCCTCAAAATGTCTTTTTGATGGATATAACAAGAATTTGAGGAGGTAAAAGATAGTCTGATAATTGGGAAGGCACAGGTCCAGCCTGGCCACAACATACCAATCATTTTCTTTTCTGCTTGTTTCCTTGCCCACTACTACTATGCCACATTTGGGAAATTTTCTTTTGGAGAGTATCCAACCTGAAAGTATATTGGAAAAAATGGAATTATAAAAAAAAAATCCCAGGGTGCATGAAAATATATTTAATCATTTTTAGTTTAATGGAGCTAGAATAATTTCCAGTGTTTTCCTTGTCAAACACCTTACCATCTGTTTTGTTTATTTAGTTAATAGAAATTTCGAGGAGCATGTGAAAGTTGGTCATTTTCAGCAGTATTTTTGGGATAAACTTGAAGTATCCATGAGCAGGACTTTCCACTATTGCAATTTGGTGTCCAAAAGGAAATGACTATGTTCTGTCAAGGTCTCTTACAAGCACCATTGAAAGAGCATCTCACCTGTAAACTGTGTTCCCTGCTTGTAAATAAATATGTTGAAACAAACTGTTAAATGCGGTTCTTTTGCAGCCATCATAATCATTAGATGTTAGTGGATCAATGTTTCTGGTCCATTGATATGACCAAAATAAGAAAAAGAAAACAAATTAAAAAAACAGTATATTTTTAGTCTCCCAACTGAATTAGAGAAAAAAAAACACCTTTATTTCTCAAGTTTAAAAATGCTTTACAATGGTCCTATTTATAAGAAACTGCAGGTTGTTTCAGAGATAACTTACCATCTTGAAAGGAGAAATGAATTTTACTTTAGCTAAGCAATGTACATGGTTGCCATAAAAAGAAAAACCTTAACAAAAACGTCAACCCAGCACTACCATTTACTGTCTAAAATTTATGTCCTGCTTTGCTTTAAAGATTTATGTCTACGGCCATCCCACCCTGAGCGCGCCCGATCTCGTCTGATCTCGGATGCTTTAAAGATTTATTTGTTCATTTGAGAGTGCACGTGAGGGGAAGGACAGAGGGAGAGGGAGAGAAACAGACTCCCCACTGAGCATGGAGCCCTTGGCCAGGGCTGGATCCCATGACCCTGAGATCACTGCCTGAGCTATAGTCGAGTCCGACGCTCAACTGACTGAGCCACCCAGGCGCCCCTGTCCTGCTCTGCTTTAAACAATAATTTTCCCAGTAGTGATATTTATATTCTGGTATATCGCCCCTGTTATCATTTCTGTCTTTCCGTTGGGAAACAGATTTTGAGTGGTTTCATGATAGCAAAAATAAATGCAAATGAATCATGAAGATTCTTTAAATGATTCTTTAACCTTATTAAAGTAGTTGAGTCATTTTTGTTTCCCTCCCACTGGGGCAATAAAAATTTCAGTCAAATTATTTTCATTTCTCCTACCAGTTTCTGGATTGCTTAAACCTGAAGAAAACTTCAGACATTATTACCCTTTAAGGGTTTTAGAAACTGTTTGACCTTATGTGGGAAAGATGGATTTGTCATTGTCTCATATGATGGCTATAATCCTCTTCTACATAATAACACACCAAAGTATGGCAGGAGAAAATGACTGTTGAAACAGTCATTAGAATGACCATCCCAGGTTGCCTGGCTGGCTCAGTTGGTAGAGTGTGCAACTCTTGGTCTTGGGGTTGTGAATCTGAGCCCCACATTGGGTGTAGAGATGACTTAAAAATAAAATCTTGAAAAAAAAAAAAGACCATCCCCCTTAAAGTAACTAAAACCTTGAGCTGCCATTTTTTCTTCATATCTGATTACAGGCTTTTTTCTCCTTCTACCTGTCTGCAGTTCCCCTGAAGTGCATTCTTGTCATGAAATGCCCACTGAATTTAATTAACTGAACTTCATCAACTAACTGGAAATATTATTAAAGATTTATTACTTCTCAGCATCTTCAAGGATTTTCAGTCATACTGATTTGAGGACAACTCTAGAAGGGACCCTTTTGGGGTAGAAGTGTATCTTCAACCCATAACCAAGACAACAAACAAGTTTCAAATTCATATCCATATAATGATCAGGCTTATGAAAACAATGCCTATTTAGTGCAGTTTCCAGAGGATATTTGTTCCCCTAGGGATATATAAGCCTTGGACTTTAATATTTCATAAGTTATGAATGTTAGATCCTTAGCTCCTATGGAAGTAGTCCTTTAATTAATGTATCTGGTGCAAAGACAATGAATCTACCTTGGAAATTTGAAGTTTAATTCTACTCTGTTAATATAGTGTTTCTCACTTAAGGAATGAGAACATTTATAAAGTTAAATTGGAAAATTACCAGTATAATCTTGGGTTTGTAAGAAATCTATTAGTGTAACACTGCCTTTGGATGTTTAGATAGTTAATTTTAAATTTTTTTAAAGTAAGCTCCACGCCCAACATGGGGGCATGAATTCACAAACCCAAGACCAAGAGTTGCTAGAAACTATACTGTGCAAGGGAAAGTGGTCTTTTCTCTTCAAGACTTGTAATTGAATTGAATGGGCATATTATGATATTTGAGAATAAGGGCATCCACAAGAAATCATGCTGTGCTTCCCTCAGGCCAACAAATAGAGTAGCAGTGGATTCCAAGGGACAGTGCCTCCACCATCCACCATGTGAAAATGAATTCATTACCCCGAACATAAATTCTTTTTTTTTTTTAAAGATTTTATTTATTTATTTGACATAGAGAGACACAGAGAGAGAGGGAACACAAGCAGGGGGAGTGGGAGAGGAAGCAGGCTCTCCGTGGAGCAGGGAGCCGGATGTGGGGCTCGATCCCAGGACCCTGGGATCATGACCTGAGCCGAAGGCAGACGCTTAATGACTGAGCCACCCAGGTGCCCCGCCCAAATGTAAATTCTTAATCTGTTTTCTGCCAGCCAGCTAAGAGTTTAAATGAAAATCTGACTAACTTGGCTGATTTGGGTCCTAATTCGTCCTTCGCTGTTATGGATTTGCTTAACTTAAGCATGAATATATGTATTTTAAAACTTTGCCATGAGTTTCATCTTCTTATCACTCAATACAACAGAGTGTGTATTCTTGTTAAGACAGGGTATATAAAAAGATAAACAATGGGGTAGGGAAGCATAACTGAGATGACAAATGCGGGCAGTGCTGATTTAGGAATATTTCTTTTGAACCTTTTTCTGACTCAATACTAGCCTGTAAACTGGAAGCTTTCTGTTTTTGTTGGGGTTACCCTGGGATATTTTTCATTTGTGGGCCCCGTAAGTTCTTTATTGGCCTTACATGCTATTTACATTACAGAAATGGTGTCATTGTCTTTTCTAAGACATCACTTTGAAGACCAGGTGCTCTTATGTTTCTCCCTCAGTGTTCTTGACTGGTGGCTCAAATCCTTGAATGACTGAGAATTACCGATTTTCTGCACGGGTGACTCAGACTCCCAGACTTATGATAAATAGCTTCTCATTTTTCAGTCTGACTTCTTGTTGGGGGCATACCCTTTTCTTTCTGAATGTTTTCAAAGCAACCTCAATAATAAAAATTCATAATGTTTTGAGTGATTCTACATATGATGCTAAACACTATTTTTGGTAATAACTAAAATAATTTAGTGGTTTTCTGTCCAGTTTTAGGAGAAATTGCCAGTTTGGGCATTGGAAAAAATTTGTAAGAATGAAAGTATTAGCATTCTGGTAGAGAATTCTAAATAAAATCCACCATAAGATATTTAGAAGTGTATGTAGTTTCTGTTTTTGGTTTTAGAACAGAAGATAGGTGGGTGGAGCACAGAGAACACACTTCATTATTCATTATGATTCAGTGGAGAAAAAAATCACCAAACAAGCTGGGATATGGCCAGCAGAAATAGCAACAGTTCTTTGTGATGAGGATCCAGTGCTGCATGGAAACCCATATTCCTGGGACTGTGATGTGAAACACAGAATAAAATTTCAAACATTGAAGAAGATCGCCACTTAGCAAGGATTTATGGTTAAGCAGCACTTTTCTTAGAAGTAACTTACTCATCTTTATTGATGAATATATACCTTAGTTATTTAAACACCCACTGCTTTTCTTTTGATTACAGCTATATAAGCTCTTAGGCTATTTATTTAAAGAACAGCTTTATTGAGGTGTAAGTGGTATACAAAGAATTAAACACATTTAATGTGTACAATTTGATGAGTTTAGACATATGCAAGGACTCCTGATGCCATTAACCACAATCAAGGTAATGGACATATTCAGCATCTCCCAGAGTTTCCTTGTTCCTCTTGATTTTGTAGGTGTGTGTTTGGTTTTTGTTTTTGTGGTAAGAACACTTCACCTGAGATATACTCTTAAATTTTGAAATGCACAATACCATATTATTAAGCAGATTCCTAGAATTTGTTCATCTTGCGTCAACAGAGCTTTCTACCCATTTAATAACAACTTACCATTTCCCCCATCCTCCGGCCCCTGGTAACCACTATTGTATTCTCTGCTTCTACGAGTTTGAATATTTCACATACCTCATATAAGTGGAATCATGCAGGATTTTCCTTCTGCAACTGGCTTATTTATTTATACCATATTTTCCTTACTCACGCATATATCAGTGGACATTTAGGTTTCTTCCTTATCTTGGCTGTTGTGAGTAGTGCTGCAGTGAAAATGGGAGTGCAAATATATCTTCAAGATCCTGATTTCAATTCTGTGTGGCAATATACCCAGAACTGGAATTTCTGGATCATATGGTAGTTCCATTTTCATTTTTTTAGGAATCATCATACTGTTTTCCATAGCTGCTGCACCATTTTACATTTCCAACAGCTTGCAAGAGTTCCAATTTTTCCACAACTTCACTAACACCTGTTATCTTTTTTTTTTAATGGCCATCCTAAAAGGTGTGAAGTGATATTTCATTGTAGTTCTGATTTGCATTTCCATATAAGTAATGATGTTTACTGTCTATTCATAAACATATTAGCCATCTATATGACATCCTTGAAAAAATATCTATTTAAGTCCTTTGCCCCTTTTTAATCAGATTATTTAGTTTTTTGCTATTGAGTTGTAGAAATTCCTTACATATTTTGCAAGTTAATTATCAGATGTATGATTTGCAAATATTTTCTCCTGTTCCATAGGTTGTTTTTTCATTCTTTTGATTTTTTTATTTGGCTGTGCAGGAGGTTTTAGTTTTATTTTGTCCCTCTTGTCTATTTTTTTGCTTTTGTTCTCTGCACTTTTGATGTCATATCCAAGAAATCATTGCCTTGGACCAATATCAAGAGGCTTTCGCCTTAATTTTTCTTCTAGAGATTTAAGAGTATCATGTCTTACATATGTTTTTAATCTATTTTGAGTTTATTTTTGTTCATGGTGTAAGGTAGGAATCCAGTTTTATTCTTCTGCATGTGGATATCTCCTTTTCCCAGTATCATTAGTTGAAGAGACTATTTATTCCTCATTGTGTGTTCTTGGAACCCTTGTCAAAGATTAGCTGGTCATATATTCATGGGTTTATTTCTGGGGCCTCTGTTGTATTTCAGTGGTTTATATGTCTGTCTTTATGCCAGGACCATTCTGTTTTAATTACTGTTTGCTTGTAATATATTTTCAATCAAGAAGTGTGATGCCTCTAGCTTTGTTCTTTCTCAAGACCACTCTGGCTGTTCTGGGTCTTTTGTCGTTCCATATGAATTTTAGGATTATTTTTTAATTTCTGTAAAAAATGCCAGTGGGATTTTGGTGGCATTAGCATTGAAGCTATAGAATGTTTTAAGTACTGTGGACATTTTAACAACATTAAGTCTTCTAATCCATCAAAACAAGTTGTTTTGCATTTTTTCCTCCTTTAATTTCCTTCATTAATGTTTTATAATAGTGTACAAGTCTTTTACCTCCTTGATCAAGTTTATTCCTAAGTATTTTACTTTTTTTTTTTAAGATTTTATTTATTTATTTGACAGAGAGAGACACAGCGAGAGAGGGAACACAAGCAGGGGAAATGGGAGAGGGAGAAGCAGGCTTCTGCGGAGCATGGAGTTGGATGTGGGGCTCGATCCCAGGACCCTGGGATCATGACCTGAGCCGAAGGCAGATGCTTAATGACTGAGCCACCCAGGGGCCCCAGTATTTTCCTCTTTTTAATGCTATTCTAAATGGAGTGGTTTTCTTAATTTCCTTTTTGCATAGTTCATTATTAGTGTCTAAACTGTGATTGATTTTTGTTTGTTGGTTTTGTGTGCTGCAACTGTACTGATTTCATTTATTAGTTCTAACAATTTTTTTTATGTGTATAGTCTTTAGGGTCTTATACATACAGGATCATGTCATCTGCAAAGAGAGATAATTTTACTTTTTCCTTTCCAGTTTTGATGCCTTTTATTTCTTTTACTTGTTTAACTGCCCTGAATAGGATAACCAATACTTGTTGACTAGAAGTGATAAGGGTGGGAATCCTGGTCTTGTTCCTGATCTTAGAGGGAAAGCTTTTCACCTTGTCACTGTTGAGCATGATGTTAGTTGTGTGCTTACCATATATGGCCTTTATTGAGGTACGTTCCATCTATACCAAGCTTGTTGAGCATTTTTTTTCTCATGAAAAGGTATTGAAATTTATCAAATTATTTTTCTGCATCTATTGATATGATCACCTGGTTTTTATCCTTTATTTTGTTAATGTGTTGAACATACCACATTTATTGATTCTCATGTGTTGAAACATGCTTGCATCCCAGGGATAAATCCCACTTGATCATGGTATGTGAACCTTTTAATGTAATGTTGAATTCAGTTTACTAGGAATTTGGTGAGGATTTTTTCATCATTGTTCATCAGGGATATTAGCCTGTAATTTTCTTTTCTTGTAGTGTGTTCTTGTGCCTTTGGTGTCAAGGTAATGCTGGCTTCATAAAATGAGTTTAAAAATTTCCCCCTTCATTTTTTTTAAAAAGATTTTATTTATTTATTTGAGAGAGAGAGAGTGAGAGGGAGAAGCAGACTCCCGGCTGAGCAGAGAGCCTGATGCGGGGCTCGATCCCAGGACTCTGGGATCATGACCCGAGCCAAAGGCAGACGCTTAACCGACTGAGCCACCCAGGCGCCCCTCCCCCTCATTTTTTGAGAAGAGTTTAATTAGTATTGGTATTAATTCTTTTTAAATGTTTGGTAGAACTCACTAGTGAAGCTGTTTGGTTTTGGGATTTTATTTATTGGGAGGTTTTTGATTACTTATCTAATCTCCATATTTGTTACAGGTCTGTTCAGATTTTCTGTTTCTTCATGATTCAGTGTTGGAGGGGGTGTATGCTTCTAGGAATTTATTCATTTCTTCTAGGTTATCCAGTTTGTTGGCATATGATTTTCCTTTGCAGTCTTTTATGATCTTTTGTATTTATGCAATAACAAAAATTGTCATACCTCCTTTTTCATTTCTGATTTTATTTGAGTCTTCTCTTGTTTCCTCATTGAGCTGAAGGTGTATCAATTTTATCTTTTCAAATAACCACCTCTTGGATTCATTGATTTTTTTTTTCTATTGTTTTTCTGTTCTCTATTCATTTATTTCTACTCTAATATTCATTATTTTTTTCTCTCTGTGAACTTTGGGCTTAGTTTGTTTTTCTTTTTGTAGTTCTTTGACATGAAAGGTTAGGTTGTTTATTTGATATTTTTCTTGTTGTTGAGGTAGGTCTGTATCACTAAACTTCCCTCTCAGAACAGCTTTTGCTTTGTATTCCAAAGATTTTGGAATGTTATGTTTCCATTTTCATTTGTCTCAAGGTATTTTTTAATTTTACTTTTGATTTCTTCTTTGGCCCATTGGGTATTCAGGAGTATGTTGTTTAATCCCCTAAATTTGTGAATTTTCCAGTTTTCCTCCTGTTACTGATTGCTAGCTTTATACCATTGTGGTTGGAAAAGATACTTGTTATGATTTCAGTCTTTTTAAATTTGTAAAGATTTCTTTTGTAGCCTAACATGTGGTCTACCCTGGGGAATTTCTCCAGGATTCCCTGGAGAAGAATGTGTATTCTGCTGTTCTTGGGTGGAGTGTTCTGTTTAAATTTGTTAAGTTTATTGGTCTGTTGGTCTATAGCTTTCTTCAAGTCTACACTTTCCTGACTGATTTTCTATTTGGAAGATCTATTGATTGTTGAAAGTAAGGTATTCAAATCTATTATTGTATCACTTTTTCTCCCTTCATTTCTGTTGATATGCTTTATATATTTAGGTGCCCTAATGTTGGGTGCATAAATATATGTAATTGTTATATCTTCCTGATGAATTGACCCTTTTATTATTATATACTGTCTTTCTTTGTCCCTTGTAACAATCTTGACTTAAAGTCTCTTAGTCTGATATAAGTATAGGCACCCCTTGTCTCTTTTGATTTCATTTTGCATGGAATAACTTTTCTATCCCTTTTCAACCTATGTCTCTCCTTAAGTCTAAAATGAGTCTTTTTTGTTTTATGAGTCTTTTGTAGACAACATATAGTTGGGTCCTGTTTTATTATCCATTCAGCTACTCTTTGTCTCTTGATTAGTGGGTTTAATCCATTTACCTCAACGTAAGTATTGATAGGAAAGGAGGACTTAAAATTGACATTTTGTTAATTGTTTTTTTATCTGGTTTGTAGTTCTTTTGTTTCTCTTATGCTCTCTTGCTGTCTTCTTTTGTGTTTTGTTGATTTTTGTAGTGATGTTCTTTGATTCCTTTTTCTTTTGTCTATTTTCTGTATGTATACTTTTGTGGTTATCATGAGACATACATAAAATATTACAGTTATAACAATATATTTTAAGCTGATAGCAACTTAACTTCAATTATGCATAAAAACTTTACACTTTTATTTCCTCCTCTCATACTCTGTGTTGTTCATAATTTGTATCTTCTAATATCATGACACCATTAACAAATTAATGTGATTATATTTATTCATACTATTGTTTCTTTTAACTTTAATATTAAAATTAAAAGTGATTTTTACACCAGCATTACAGTATTCCAGTATTTTGTATTTGTTTATATATTTAGCTTTAACTGTGATAATTTCATATGATTGTGTAGCTATTTAGTGTCCTTTCCTTTTAACTTGAATAACTGTCTTCAGCATTTCATGTAAGGCAGGTCTAATAGTAATGAACTCACTTACCTTTTCTTTGGAAAAGTCTTTATCTCTTCTTCATTTCTGAAGGAGAGTTTTGCCAGATATAGTATTATTGGTTGATAGGGTTTTTTCTTTAGGCATTTTGAATATATCATTCCACTTCTACTTCCTTCTGGCCTGCAAAGTTTTTGCTGAGAAATTTGCTTATAGTCTTATATGGGTTCCCTTGTACATGATAAATCATTTTTTCTCTTGATGCTTTCAAAAGTCTCTATATGACTTTTCACAATATAATTATGGTATGTCTCAGTGTACACTCTTCAGATTCATCCTCATTAGAAGTTTTTCAGTTTCACAAATCTGGATTCTACTTCCCTCCTAGTTTTGAGAATTTTTCATGAATTATTTCTTTAAATAAATTTTCTGTCCCTCTTTCTCTGTGTTCTCTTTCTGGGACTCCCATAATACATTAGTTTGCTTGATGGTCTCTCATAAATACCATAGGCTTTCTTCATCCCCTTTCTTTTCCCTCTTTGTTCCTCTGACAGGATAATTTCAAGTGACTTATCTTTGTGTTCACTGATGCGATTTTGTGTTCTGCTTGATCACTCTTGTTGTTGAAACTCTCTATTGAATTTTTCCATTCAGTTTCTATATTCTTCAGCTCCAGAATTTCTTCATTGTTTATGTTTGTTTGTTTGTTTGTTTTAATGATTTCTCTTTGTTGATATTAAAATTTTGCTCCTGTATCACTTTCCTTATTTCCTGTAGTTGTCTTTCTGTGTTCTCTTGTAGTTCACTGAGTTTCTTTTAAGATTTTGAGTTCTTTGTCAGGCAATTCATAGATTTTTATTTATTTAGGGTCATTTGTTAGAGATTTATTTTGTTCCCTTGGTGATGTTCTATTTCTCTGACTTCTTTGTGTTTCTTGTAGCTTTACATTGGTGTCTGTAAAATTTGAAGAAGCAGCTACCTCTTCTAGTCTTTATAGGCTGGTTTCAGTAAGGAAATACCTTCACCAGTGAGCCTGGGTAGAGATTCTAGGAGCTTCTCAAAGGTTCTCTGTGGATGTGCATGTTCTACTCTTTTTCCCTCCTGATGAAGAGGTTTCAGGGTTGTGAACCTTCTCCCAATCTCACCAGGACATATTGGATGCCATAAGCCACCCTCCGCTTTTCTTTAAGGTACTTCACTGAAATGCTGGGAGACGGGGTGCATGCTCCACTTCTCTTTCTACTTCCTGAAGGAAAAGTCTCAATATTGTACACTTTCTCTCAGTCCCATAGAGCTGCTCAAGTTGCTGAGAGCCTCTTGCCCCTTTTCCTTCAGAAAGTACACCGGACTGCTGAGTAGCTACTTGTAGCTCCATTTCTCTCCCTTCTTCCTGAAGGGTAAGTATCAGGATTGTGCACCTTCTGTCAGGCCCACACTTCCCAGAAGGCTGCTGAGAGTGCCTGTCCACTTTCTTTGTTTTTAGTTGCACTCTTATCATCCTGTTAGCTGTCTCAGCACTCTGATGAGATGAGACAAAAGTAGCCTCTAGCAGGTCTCAAAAGTAGGTTCTATGAAAGGCCAGGGATATTGAATGGACACTTCACTCACTCTTTTCACTGAAGGAGAAATCACAGGCTGAGTGAATCTCTCTTGGTACTGAGTTGTGGTGTCCTGGGGAAAGGGCTAACACAGAGTAAAACTGTTCCTCTTACATGTTTTGAAGTATTTTTCTTGGTTTTGCACTCCTCTGAAGTGTTGTAAATTCTTAACTGAATTCTGGGGTTCTCATAAAGATATTTTGTCCAAGTATCATTATTTTATTGGTGTTTCTGAGTGGGGATATATCTTGGTAGTTCCTATTCTACCACCTTACTAATGTCCCTCCAAGATACAGTACTTCTGAACTTAATAAGTTGTTAGATAATTAATGATGACCGACCATCAAGAAGACATTTTGAATTTCTTGGTCCTTAATACCATCCAAACATTGAGGAGTGTGGGATCTGTTCTACATTTGAAGATTCTCCAACTTTCTTACATTCCTCCCAATATCAAAAATGTTTTGAGAGAAAATTCTAAATAGTTGACTCAATGATTTTAGTACTATAAGGAGCATATAGTATATATCCTTTTTTTCCTTAATGAGAGAACCACTTATTCAAAATATTGAGTCCCTTAAATGAGTATGATATTAATCATAAATTTAGATGAGAAAATGGAGGACTAATTTTGAGCCAAGGAATTCTGAGTGTTAACTGTGATACTTATAAGAATAGAGATTTTAGCTCTTTTTGTTGCCACAATCAGTCTTCTCCAACAGTATGATCAGATATAGAAAAAGGAAATTGACTATGTATGATAGTATGTGACAAGACTTTCAAAATGGCACATACTAAGTTGTATATTAACAAGAGCTGGGGTAAGCAGATAAGTCAACAAGGTAGAAGAGACCAAGTGGTCTTAAGGATGGGTAAGAAATAATTAAGATTGAATTCTATAAAAGGTTAAAAAACATGGAAACACAAAGTAATGCAGTAAAAACAATGTGTCATTGGAGAGTGGTGAGTATGTGAGTCTGGCTGGATTACAGAGTTCTTTCACCAGAGTAGCAGGATGAAATTCTCTTTTGCAGTTGGTAAAATCTGATGGTCACATGAAAGAATATGAATACATTTTGTGAGTTGCACATTGATTGTTGCTCTAACAAACAAGAGATATTCTCACTGAAGTATTTCAAGAAGGCATATCTGGATGTGTAAGAAATGAGTTGAAGAAAAAATGGCAGAATGGGGGCTCAAAAGATTCAGTCCCTTCACTGAAGCAACAATTAAACTGTAAAAAAGTTGAGTATTAAAATTTTTGGAACTCTTAAATGTAATAAAAAGAACTTGCAGCTGCCAAGGGAATGTTTAATGAAGAAAGAGCCTGCTAAGTTTTGCCAAGAAAGTGTTGTAGTGTTTTGCTTACCAGCCAACCATCTCCCATCCCCCTGGGTATTAGCAGGCCATAGAGATGGCAGCCCATGATCCTGATGTGGCTTTCTGGTGCCAGAATAGACCTTGTTCTAAAAAATTGTGGTTGTATGTTTTTTCTGTCTGGTGGTTCTCTGAGAGACCAACACAGAGGCAGACCTTTGCTTTGCCCACCTTTAACTGGAATGGCTTTCTTGTTGGCAGCATCTGTTGAAATCATTTGAAGATTTACACTACCAGTAGCAGCCTAAAGCAAGGGATAAAGGACAAGACACATCACAGACAGACCCAAAAGTCTGGGAAGGAGGAGTCAGAAGGAACATATTTAGGGGAATAAGGGCTTTGTAGAGCTTTCATATATACAAAGGAAGCTGGAGTGTTTAGCTCATGCCCAGGACAGGACATATGCTTAGTAAAGACCTAAGAGGACCCCAGATTTTGTACCTCTGTCCAGTTTGTGGACTTTGTACAAGCAGGCTGAGACAGAGCTGTAGGTAGCCTGGCTTAATGTTGAAAGAGTATCTCAACTCAGAACCAATAGGCAAACACCAGGAGAGTATTTTTTTTTTTTTTTTTAAATATCCAGGCACTTCAGGATTTCCCTGTTAGATCACTGGCTGACCACTAGGATAATAGGACAGAGACTTCACATAACAGAGAAATCAATCTTTGTGTTTTGTTTTGTTTTTTTTAAGATTTTATTTATTTATTTGACAGAGTGAGCACAACCAGGGGGAGTGGCAGGCAGAGGGAGAGGGAGAACCAGGCTCCCTGCAGAGCAGGGAGCCCAACACGGGGCTCAATCCCAGGACCCTGGGATCAAGACCTGAGCCAAAGGCAGATGCTTAACCAACTGAGCCGCTCAGGTGCCCTGAGAATTAAATCTTTGAAAAAATCATTTGGAAAAATCACTAAACAAATGGACAATGCCAGCCACAGCAGTCAATAGCAGTAAACCCTGAAGAAGAAAGAGCATCTGATTTCCAGAGCTATTACATCAAAATATTTGAAATACCATTTTCAAAAAAAAATTACACAGTATACGAAGAAGTAGGAAGGTATGGTATGTTCACAGGAAAAAAGAGATTGACAAAAACATCCCTGAGGAATGCCATATATGGACAAACTAGACAAAGACTTTGAATCAACTATCTGAACTATGCTCAAAGAGCTAAAGGAAACCATGGACAAGAGTTTAAAAATAAAGAGATATAAAGTATAAAGAGGAAACAAACAAATTCTGGAGCTGAAAATACAATCCCCAAGATGAAAAAATCATAAAGGATTTCAATAGCAGATCTGAGCAAGTAGAAGAAAAAAATGAGCAAACTTGAAGATAGGGCAATTGAAATTATCTCGTTTGAAGAACAGAAGAAAAAAAAAAGAAGAAAAATGAACAGAGCCTAAGGCACCTGTGGGATACCATCAGGGATAGCACAATACATTATGAGAGTCCATGAAGAAGAGAGAAGGAAAATGGCAGAAAGAACACTTGAATAAATAATAGCTGATAACTTCCCAAATTTGAAGAAAGCCATGACTC
Source organism: Halichoerus grypus (assembly GCF_964656455.1). NCBI lineage: Eukaryota > Metazoa > Chordata > Mammalia > Carnivora > Phocidae > Halichoerus > Halichoerus grypus. The sequence goes on along the minus strand of NC_135727.1, from coordinate 100,450,513 downwards.
TACCCATCCAAGAAGCTCAACAAAAACGAGGTAGTCTAATCTCAAAAATATATACACTGAGACACATTATTGAAGTCATCCATCAACAGGTGAGCACATAAATAGTGAAATGTATATTTATTTATTATATATATAATAAATATATTTATTTCAGCCATACCAAGACTGAAGTACTGATTACATAGATACATGAGTGAACCTCTGAAATACGATGCTAAGTTGAAGAAGCCAGAAAGAAAAGATCACATACTGTGAGATTCCATATATATGAAATACCCAGAATAGATAAAGTCATTAAAACAGACTGGTGGTTGCCAGAATCTAGGGGGAAGGGAGAATGGAAAGAATTGTTTAGTGGTTCCTTGTTTTCTTTTAGGGTGATAAAAATGTTTTGGAACTAAGTAGAAATGGTGGTTGCACAGCATTGTGAATGTACTAAATCATATTTAGTTTTTCACTTTAAAATGGTTAATTTTGTGTTATGTGAATTTCACATAAAAATGACTTGGAATTAGATCTTGAAGGCTCATAAGAAAAATTTCTGCATGAAATAATAAGAGTAAGACTTGGATGTTGACATTTTCCATAGAAAGACAGTACCACTGTGAGAGATTGAAAAGAAAAAATCATTAGGATTTAAAGGACTTGTCTGGAGGGAAGAAACAGAATTTCAGACTATAGTGACTTAGTGATCTAAATAATTATAAAAGAAAAAATGAAATTTCCGAAAAGAACTTGGTTGCTTTTATCTTATTATATAGGTATATAGGTATACAAGATAATTCTGGCAATGTCTGTAAGACAACAAAGTGTCAATTCCAGGAGCAGATTTTTTGTTGTTGTTGAAAATATCTTTAACATATAGAACATAAATACTTATTAATTCCTGGTGGTAAAAACACAGGTGTTCTATTTTTTCTTTATTTTCTGATTTTTAAAAAATTTTTCAAAATAAAGACAATAAATGAAGGCAAGGAGAGTAAATGAGTCTTTGAGATTAAAATGAGAACACAAGGAAGAATAGGTTAGCTGATTTCTAGTTGGGGGAAAGATGAGAATATATGTGTATACGTGTATAAAGGGAAACTGTTATTTAGTATGTTTTACTTCAGGCTGCATAACAAAATACCACAGACTGGGTGGTTTATACAGCAGAAATTTATTTTCCCAAATTTTGGAGGCTAGAAGTTCAAGATCATGGTACCATTATTATTGGGTTCTGGTAAGAACTCTTCTCCTAGTTTACAGAAGACTGCTTTATTGCTGTGTCCTTGATGTTGGTTGGAGAGAGCTCTGGTTTCTCCTTTCCCTCTTTTAAGAATACAAATCCCATTGGATTAGGGCCCTACCTTTATGGCCTCATTTAACTTTAATTACTTTTACAAAGTCCCTATCTCCAAATAGTTACATTGGAGGTTAGGCTTCAACATATGAATTTGGGGGAAGGGGACACAAAACCATTTAGTCCATAATAAGTATATGAAAATAAAAGAACAAAAAGAAGGTGGTGGACACAGAGGAAATCACTGATTTGACATTGTCACACAAGTGATTAGATGCTTCAGTTGATCTGACAGGAATGTGGGAATCCTCCTCTTGTACAGAGAGGAAGAAGAACTAGAATTCAGAGAGACATTTAGAGGCAATAAGAAGAGGAGGTAATTAGAGGATTTTTAAATTACGTGGTCTCAATCTTTCAACTAGTTTGTAAATGTATTCATTTATCAAGAGATGCTGTGATTAAATTATACCCTGAGGAGTGCATGAAGAGTTTGAAATGGTTTCCATGGTCATTATAACAGAAATTCAACAAGAAGTATAAATTTTTTTTATTGTCGAGGAGCAGTGAAGGAGCACTTGAGGTTAGAAAACATTAGTTTGTAGTGGATTTTCAAAGTAAATGATCATAATTTTCTTCTGATCAACTCTTGACAGCAAAGCTTGATAATTGGCATGACAGACCTGGTAGTTCAGAGCATGATAGTTTCCATGTGAAAAAGAAAATAAGAACCATGAGAGATGACAGCTAGTAGTTGATGTAGTTGTTTCTAGCTAGACCATGATACTCCTCTGCTGAAGATAAAACCACAGAATATCATCATCAGATAAGGGTTCTCCATGACTGTGATTGAACAAGACAAGAACAAAGACAAGAATTCTGGAATCATGCAATCACAAACTAATTTCTGGTTGGGGGAACATAAGTAATTATTTTCAGCTAACATAAGTAATTATTGCTTCTTGCCCAGTGATGACTTTAGTCTTACTCCTTTCCTCCTGCCACCTAGAAGATTGTAATGACCCAATCCTCAAGTTATTCTTGCTTTCTGAATGCACTCCAGAACAGACATTCACTTTTTGAGGGTCCCCCTAAATCAATCAGCATAAATCCAAATCCTAGAAAAATCCCCAAACTCCTTATCTCATTGTTCCTCCTGATTTAGTCTCCCATGTTGCAACAATAAACTTAACTTTGTTGACTATAGGTGTACTTGATGTTCCCTCTGTAGAGGATGTCAACATAGGGTACAAAATTTGACTTTCATCATTAACACAGCTGCTTGTGGGGTCCAAGCCGGGAAGTCACTAGTGAAACCAAAAAGGATCTGATAGAATGATAGACATGAAAGCCAGACAGATAGCACTTAGAATAATGGTGGCGATCTGGTTTAATGTGTGAAGAGACTGGACAGGGACCATGAGAGGACAGATTTCTCACGGATGATGACATCTTGTACTAACACTTACTATTTACAGCTGTAAGCACAGCTTCTTACACTCAGTAGACTGTACTCTGATTAAAAACTAATTTGTGGGGCGCCTGGGTGGCTCAGTCAAGCATCTGCCTTCAGCTCAGGTCATGATCCCAGGGTCTTGGGATGGAGCCCTACTTCGGGCTCCCTGCTCAGCAGGGAGTCTGCTTCTCCTCCCTCTGCCCCTCCCCTCCACTCATTCTCTCTCTCCCTCTCTCAAATAAATAAATAAATAAATAAATAAAATCTTAAAAAAACTAATTTGCATTTTGAAGATGGAGCTTAGAGCTCCTTCTCTTAATCTTTTATCTCAAGATAAGTAGACATTTGCACATCAACTCTGCCTCACAAAGTATATCAGAAACACAAGGATCCTGTAATGTTCTCTCTCTTTCTCACTGACCTAATAGGGAAGAAAATAGGAAGAACCATTGCCAAAGAGAGAAACTTAGGGAAGCACTTTCTCTACTCTTTTGACATGGCAAAGTCACTCAAAATAAAATGTAATTTATTTGTTTTCTCATTCAAAGATCACCCTTCCCCACCAATTTGTCAGTGGAGAAAAATATCACTAAATATTCAATTTGGTGTGAACTTAGTGTGATCCAACAATATTGAGGGGCATCATTTGGATATGCAGATAATGCAGATCATCAGATTTTGAATAAAATATTTAATCTTTCAGAGAGCCTTCCCTTCCCCTTGCTTCCCTCCATAAGGTAGTGCCAAGGTATAGGGAGAGAAGGGTTTTAACTATTTCCCTGACGTGACAAGGTCCTCAGATTTGATACCCTCTGTTCTTCTAGTCTCTGGAATAAGATTCCTTGTAAACATTGGGTGTGATTAACCCTGCTGACAGTCATGGTTGAAATCTCTGATTGGTTCAGTTAGTGATCTTTTAATTTGGTCAGAACAATTGAACCTCAACTTGGTCTCCACTGGTGACAGGTTACTGATTGCAACTGATCCCCCATGGCATCTGCTGGCTTGACAGCTACAGTGAGCCCCTCTTATCAAGCCAGTCAGATCTCAGTTTGTGCCGTATGGAAATTGGGGTTGGCTCAGCAAAGGAAAACTTAAGGGCTTCCCTCTGTCAGATCCCATTATAAGGCCAAGTTCCTAGAGTCCTGTTCAAGGTTAAAGGGAGAGGTAGCCCAAGATGTGACCTTTTCCTAACTCTCAATGGAGAGTGAAAGTATTAGCCCTCTTCTCAGCCTTTAATGTTATCCTTATTTACAAAAAGTTACCTCCTTTCAATATCCTGCAGTCACAAGTGGGGAAATTGGTGACTGCTTCCTTCTTTCCCTCTTTCCTTCCTTTTCTTCTTCCTTCCATCATTTCCTAGCCAGAAAAAGGACATTATTTCCCTAAACTTCCCCTATTTTCCTTTTACCATTGAGAAATAAACTTGAAAGCCTGACGTCATTCAAGGGTGGGTTAAGGAATAACTCTATAAATTCGCTTCATATGGTTGGCGCTTCGTAGTCTAAGATTTGAAAAATACTTTCTAAACACACTACAAGACTCTCAAGACTGCCATCTAGTGTCGTAAACCAATTAGAAAATTAATGAATATTACCTAGGTCTTCCATAACCAGTTGCAATCACCCCTCAGACAGATAATGCATAGCAAAAATTAAATTAATCGTGGTTTACAGTGGAAGCCATAAAGAGATTAACCCGTTAGTTCAGGGAGAACTGATTGATCAAGAAATTGTGATAATGATGTCAATTGTGAGGGCAAAACAGCAACTAGAAGAGCACTGTGATTTCTGAAATTGTGTACCTTAACATGTTCTATTGAATCCAAGTGTTTGGGGTGGTGGTAAAGTCCTCTGATTGTTTTCATTGGTAGTAGGACATTTGACTGTTAACTCTGAGAGAGACAGCACTATACAAAGGTTTTCCATCCCTAGAAACTTGATTTATCTTTTAGAGTCAAACAAACAGATGGTGATAATATATTTATATGTATATTTTTGGATTAAAAATTTCTAGTCTATGGTCATTCATAATAAATAACTCTATTTTTCCAGTAAACAGTCAGATTCACTGGCCCTGTAATTCTCTTGCAACTATTATAGAACTATGAGGGAAATACCAGGTATAAGATTTGAGCATTGCCCTAATCAGAAGAGAAAATTGAAAATTTTCATAGGCCTATTTAAAATGCTCTAGGGTCTTTAATAAAAATGCTAACATAACACAAAGTATACTATTTAACATATTTACACACTAAATATCCCCTAATGTTGTACAAATGCTAGATCTTACCAGAAACTGTTTTATACTCCATGTTATTAAAATCTCATTTTTCCCACTTCATAAATTATTTCAGAGGCAGTTTTCACCAGCAAGTGACTATAAAGTGCTGGTATTTTTTTTATCCTCTTTAAATACATTTCAAAATTTTACACAGTGGGAAATTGCTCCTCTGTTGGAAATTACATATAGCTGTGCTAAGCAAATGAATTTTAGTTGTCTTTCAAATCGAACATATTAATTTCTTCCAGTTTTACTGAGATATAATTAACAAATAAAAAATTTATATATTTATTTTTAAAATTTTATATAAAGTATACAACTTGATGTTTTCATAGGCTTATATATTGTGAAATAATCACCACAATTAGGCTAATTAACATATCCATCACCTCACAAAGTTATCATTTTCTTGTTTTGTTTTTGTGTGTGTGTGGTAAAAGAACACTAAAGATCTACCCACTTAGTAAATTTCAGGTATACAATACAGTATTGTTAACTCTATTCACTTTGCTGTAAATTTAGATCTCTAGAACTTACTTATTTTGCATGACTGAAAATTTGTACCCCTTGACCATCACCTCCCCATTTTTCCTTCCCCCTAGTCCCTGGCAACCACCATTCTACTCTCTGTGAGTTTCTTTCTTTCCACATATAAATGAGATTATGCAGTATTTGTCTTTTTGTGTCTTGCATATTATACTATTTTCACAAATGGCAGGATTTCCTTCTTAATACACACACACACACACACACACACACAGGAATATTATATTTACCACATTTCTTTATCCATTCATCTGCCAATAGAAATTTAGGTTTCTTCCATATCTTGGCTATTGTGAATAGTGCTGCAATGAAAATTGGAATGCAAACAACCTCTTTGAGATACTGATTTCATTTCTTTTGGATATATACCCAGAAGTGGCATTGCTGGGTCATAAGGTGGTTCTATTTTTAATTTTTTGAGGAACTTTCATATACTGTACTCCGTATAATGGTTGTAACAATTTACATTCCCACAAATAGTGTACATGGGTTCCCTTTGCTCCACCTTCTGGCCAGCACTTGTTATTTTTTGTCTTTTTGCTAATAGCATTCTAGCACGTGTTAGGTGATATCTTATAGTTTTGATTTCCCTTTTCCTGATCATTAGTGAAATTGAGCACCTTTTCGTATACCTTTTGGTTATTTGTATGTTTTCTTTTGAGAAGTATTTATTCAGATCCTTTACCTGGTAATTTTTTTTTTTAATTTTATTATGTTATGTTATTCACCATACAATACATCATTGGTTTTTGATGTGGTGATCCATGATCCATTGTTTTCGTATAACACCCAGTGCTCCATGCAGTACGTGCCCTCCTTAATACCCATCACTGGGCTAACCAATCCCCCCTACCCCCTCCCCTCTAAAACCCTGTTTGTTTCTCAGAGTCCATAGTCTCTCATGGTTCATCTCTCCCTCCAATTCCCCGCCCCCTCATTTTTCCCTTCCTTCTCCTAATGTCCTCCATGCTATTCCTTATGTTCCACAAATAAGTGAAACCATATGATAATTGACTTTCTCTGCTTGACTTATTTCACTTAGCATAATCTCCTCCAGTCCCATCCATGTTGATGTAAAAGTTCAGTATTCATCCTTTCTGATGGCTGAGTAATATTCCATTGAACATATGGACCACATCTTCTTTATCCGTTTGTCTGTTGAAGGGCATCTCGGCTCTTTCCACGGTTTGGCTATTGAGGACATTGCTGCTATGAACATTGGGGTGCATGTAGTCCTTCTTTTCACTACATCTGTGTCTTTGGGGTAAATACCCAGGAGTGCAATTGCTGCGTCATAGGGTAGCTCTATTTTTAACTTTTTGAGGCACCTCCACACTGTTTTCCAAAGTGTCTGTACCAACTTGCATTCCCACCAACAGTGTAAGAGGGTTCCCCTTTCTCCACAACCTCTCCAACATTTGTTGTTTCTTGCCCTGTCCATTTTTGCCATTCTAACTGGTGTAAGGTGGTATCTCAGTGTGGTTTTGATTTGGATTTCCCTGATGGCTAATGATGATGAACATTTTTTCATGTGTCTGTTAGCCATTTCTATGTCTTCTTCAGAGAAGTGTCTTTTCATATCTTCTGCCCACTATTTGACTTTGAGTTTGAGAAGTTCTTTATAGATCTTGGATACCAGCCCTTTATCTGATATGTCATTTGCAAATATCTTCTCCCATTCTGTGGGTTGCCTCTTTGTTTTGTTGACTGTTTCCTTTGCTGTGCAGAAGCTTTTTATCTTGATGAAGTCCCAAAAGTTCATTTTTGCTTTTGTTTCACTAGCTTTTGGAGATGTATCTTGAAAGAAGTTGCTGTGGGCGATGTCAAAGAGGTTACTGCCTATGTTCTCCTCTGGGATTTGGATGGATTCCTGTCTCACATTGAGGTCTTTCATCCACTTTGAGTTTATCTTTGTGAGTGGTGTTAGAGAATGGTCGAGTTTCATTCTTCTGCATGTGGCTGTCCAATTTTCCCAGCACCATTTATTGAAGAGACTGTCTTTTTTCCATTGCATGTTTTTTCCTGCTTTGTCAAAGATTATTTGACCATAGAGTTGAGGGTCCATACCTGGGTTCTCTATTCTGTTCCATTGGTCTGTATGTCTGTTTTTGTGCCAGTACCATGCTGTCTTGGTGATCACAGCTTTGTAATATACCTTGAAATCGGGCAACGTGATGCCCCCAGCTTTGTTTTTCTTTTTCCACATTTCCTTGGCGATTTGGCGTCTTTTCTGATTCCATACAAATTTCAGGATTGTTTGTTCCAGCACTTTGAAAAATGTCATTGGAATTTTGATCGGGATGGCATTGAACGTATAGATTGCTCTGGGTAGCATAGACATTTTAACAATGTTTATTCTTCCGATCCATGAGCATGGAATGTTTTTCCATCTTTTTGTGTCTTCTTCAATTTCTTTCATGAGTGTTTTGTAGTTCCTAGAGTATAGATCCTTTACCTCTTTGGTTAGGTTTATTCTGAGGTATCTTATGGTTTTTGGTGCTATTGTAAATGGAATCGTTTCTCTAATTTCTCTTTCTACAGTTGCATTGTTAGTGTATAAGAAAGCAACTGATTTCTGTGCATTGATTTTGTATCCTGCCACATTACTGAATTGCTGGATGAGTTCTAGTAATTTGGGGGTGGAGTCTTTTGGGTTTTCCACATAAAGTATCATGTCGTCTGTGAAAAGAGAGAGTTTGACTTCTTCTTTGCCAATTTGAATACCTTTTATTTCTTTTTGTTGTCTGATTGCTGTTGCTAGGACTTCTAGTACTATGTTGAGCAATAGTGGCGAGAGTGGGCATCCTTAACGTGTTCCTGATCTTAAAGGAAAGGCTCTCAGCTTTTCCCCATTGAGGATGATATTCGCTGTGGGTTTTTCATAGATGGATTTTGTGAACTTGAGGAATGTTCCCTCTATCCCTATACTCTGGAGAGTTTTAATCAGGAAAGGATGTTGTATTTTGTCAAATGCTTTTTCTGCATCAATTGAGAGGACCATATGATTCTTCTCCCTCCTCTTATTAATGTGTTCTATCACATTGATTGATTGGCGAATGTTGAACCACCCTTGCATCCCGGGGATAAATCCCACTTGGTCGTGGTGGATGATCCTTTTAATGTATTGTTGGATCCTATTAGCTAGGATTTTGTTGAGGATTTTGGAATCCATATTCATCAGGGATATTGGTCTGAAATTCTCCTTTTTGATGGGGTCTTTGCCTGGTTTGGGGATTAAGGTAATGCTGGCCTCATAGAATGAGTCTGGAAGCTTTCCTTCTGTTTCTATTTTTTGAAACATCTTCAGGAGAATAGGTATTATTTCTTCTTTGAATGTTTGGTAGAATTCCCCAGGGAATCCATCAGGCCCTGCACTCTTGTTTTTTGGGAGGTTTTTGATGACTGCATCAATCTCGTTACTGGTTATTGGCCTATTCAGGTTGTCAATTTCTTCCTGTTTCAGTCTTGGCAACTTATAGGTTTCCAGGAAGGCCTCCATTTCATCCAGATTGCTCAGTTTATTGGCATATAGTTGTTGATAATAATTTCTAATAATTGTTTCTATTCCCTTGGTGTTAGTCGTGATCTCTCCCCTTTCATTCATAATTTTATTAATTTGGGTCCTTTCTCTTTTCTTTTGGATAAGTCTGGCCGGTGTTTTATTGATCTTATTAATTCTTCCAAAGAACCAACTTCTAGTTTCGTTGATCTGATCTACTGTGTTTCTGGTTTCTAATTCATTGATTTCTGCTCTAATTTGAATTATTTCTCTTCCAATGCGTGGCTTAGGCATCGTTTGTTGCTTTTTCTCTAGTTCTTTAAGGTGTAGAGTTAGTTGGTGAATTCGGGATTTTTCTATTTTTTTTGAGTGAGGCTTGGATGGCTATGTATTTCCCCCTTAGGACCGCCTTTGCAGTATCCCATAGGTTTTGGACCGATGTGTTTTCATTCTCATTGATTTCCATGAATTGTTTAAATTCTTCTTTGATTTCCTGGTTGACCCAAACATTCTTGAGCAGAGTGGTCTTTAGGTTCCAAGTGTTTGAATTTCTGCCAAATTTTTTCTTGTGATTGAGTTCCAGTTTTAGAGCATTGAGGTCTGAGAATATGCAGGGAATAATCTCAATCTTTTGGTATCGGTTGAGACCTGATTTGTGACCCAGTGTACGGTCTATTCTGGAGAAAGTTCCATGTTCGCTCGAGAAGAATGAGTATTCTGTTGTTTTAGGGTGGAATGTTCTGTAAATATCTATGAGGTCCATCTGGTCCAATGTATCATTCAAAGCTCTTGTTTCCTTGTTGATTTTCTGCTTAGATGATCTGTCCATTGCTGAGAGTGGAGTATTGAGGTCTCCTACAATTAACGTATTGTTATCAATATGACTCTTTATTTTGGTTAACAGTTGGCTTATGTAGATGGCTGCTCCCATGTTGGGGGCATAGATATTTACAATTGTTAGATCTTCTTGTTGATAATGATATAGTGTCCTTTAAGAATGATATAGTGTCCTTCTGTGTCTCTAATTACAGACTTCAGTTTAAAATCTAATTTGTCTGATATAAGAATTGCTACCCCAGCTTTGTTTTGAGGTCCGCTGGCATGGAAGATGGATCTCCATCCCTTCACTTTCAGTCTGGATGTATCTTTAGGTTCCAAATGAGTCTCTTGTAGACAGCATATGGATGGGTCCTGTCTTTTTATCCAATCTGCAACCCTGTGCCGTTTTATGGGAGCATTTAGGCCATTCACGTGGAGAGTGATTATTGAAAGATATGAATTAATTGTCATCATGTTGCCTGTGAAGACGTTGTTTTTATAGATTGTCCCTGTAAATTTCTGTTGTAGATCACTCTTGGGGTCTTTCTCCTTTTATAGAACCCCCCTTAATATTTCTTGCAGGGCCGGCTTAGTGGTCACATATTCTTTCAGTTTCTGCTGGTCGTGGAAGCTCTGCATCTCTCCATCCATTCTAAATGACAGCCTTGCCAGATAAAGTATTCTTGGCTGCATGTTCTTCTCATTTAGTACCCTGAATATGTCTTGCTAGACCTTTCTGGCTTGCCAGGTCTCTGTGGATAGGTCTGACGTTATTCTGATGTTCCTCCCTCTGTACGTAAGGAATCTCTTCCCCCTAACTGCCCTTAAGATGGTTTCCTTGGTTCTAAGATTTGCAAGTTTTACTATTACATGCCAGGGTGTTGGCCTGTTTTCCTTGATCTTGGGAGGGGTCCTCTCTGCCTCTAGGATGCGAATGTTTGTTTCATTCCCCAGATTAGGGAAGTTCTCAGCTACAATTTGCTCAAATACATCTTCTAGTCCTCTCTCTCTCTCCACTCCCTCCAGGATTCCAATTATTCTGACATTGGAACACTTCATGGTGTCACTTATTTCTCTGATTCTATTTTCATGGATTCTGAGTTGTTTTTCCCTGGCCTCCTCTTTTCCCTTTTTATCTATTATATTGTCTTCCAGGTCGCTTATTCGCTCTTCTGCCTCAGTTGCCCTAGCTGTTAGATTATCTAGATTGGACTGGATCTCATTGATAGCATTTTTAAATTCTGCCAATTCAGCTTTCATTTCTGCCGTTAGAGACTCTATGTTGCCATTAATTGATTTCTCCATTCTAGCCATTGTCTTCACAATTGCTAGCCTGAATTTCATCTCCAACATCTTGGTTATATCTGCATCCATTTGTAAATCTGCAGCATAAATCATAATCTCTGAGTCTTTTCTATTTTGGGGGCTCCTCCTCCTAGTCATTCTGTGGATGGGTGTTTGAGGGAATGTATAGAGTCCAAATTATTGACCAGAACCCAAGCAAGATGCACCTGTTTTCTTGGGACCTTAGGGTTGCTGGCCTCTTGTTTTCCCAGCCTGTCTTCTGCGGGAGGGGCCTGCCGCGCTGTTACTCAGGCAACCCTGTTTGGGCGGAGTTGCCCTGCCCCCCTGTGGCGGGGAATGGCCTCAGTGGGAATCAGTTTTGGGGGCTTTTGTTCTCTGGCGGCTTTCCCTGGTGGCTTTCCGCGTCTCTTCCACGAGTCAGAGCAGAAGAGACCGTTTCCAACCCTCTGCCTCAGAGCAGAGAGACCTCAGTCTGTTCTTCAGTGAGCTCTCCAGGCCACACCGTCTCCGTTTCTGTCCGTGCTGCTATAAACTGCAGCGTCCTGGGTTGTGCGCCCCTCCGCAGCGCTCCCAGTCCTGCCTCCAGGTTGGGGCATGTCTCTGCCCTTTTTGCTTCTAAAACCACCAGCCGCTCCCAGTTCGCGTGTGTGACCCCACCGCTCCGGGTTTCCGCCCCGGGGGCTGCCCTAAAGTCCTTTCCCCGCCGCTCCGGACCGGTCTGCAAGTCTGTGCCCGGTCCCCAGCATGCAAGGCTGTTGCTCACCAGCTGTGTAGGATCCCCATGGCCAGGCACCCTCCCGCTGCCGTTTATCCTCCGATATCTGCCCGCGGAATCACGGCTCCTTGCTTCGTACCTCAAAACCAACTGCCTGCGATATTCTGTTTGTAGAGATCTAGATCTTCTTACATCTCAGGCTGGTTTCGTGGGTGCTCAGAGTGGTCTGGTAGATATCCAGCTCAATTCCAGGGACCAGTTGAAATAGGGTCCCCTACTCCTCCGCCATCTTTCCCCCCATTACCTGGTAATTTTTTAATCGGGTTATTTGCTTTTCTGCTATTGAGTTGTTTGAGTTACTTATATGTTTTGGATATTAACCCCTTATCTGATATATGGTCTGCTAATATTTTCTCCCATTCTGTAGGTTACTTTTTCACTCTGTCATTTGTTTCCTTGGCCGTGCAGAAGCTTTTTAGTCTGATGCAATCCCAATTGTCTATTTTTTCTTGTGTTGCCTATGCTTTCAATGTCATATCCAAATAATCATTGCCCAGACCAATGTCAAGAAGCTTTTTCCTTATGTTTTCTTCTAGTAATATTACAGTTTCAGGTCTTATGTTTAAGTCTTTAATCCATTTTAAGTTGTGTTTTGTATATGGTGTGAATTAAGGGTTCAGTTTCATTCCTCTTTATGTGTATATCCACTTTTCCCAACACAGTTTATTGAAGAGACTATCCTTTCCTTATTTTGTGTTCATGGCACCCTTGTTGTATACTAATTGACTATAGATGCTTAGATTTATTTCTGGGCCCTATTCTGTCCAGGGATCTATGTGTCTGTCTTCAGGCTAGTACCATATAGCTTTATAATGTATTTCAAAATCAGTAAGTGTGATGCCTCCATCTTTATTCTTCTTGTTCAAGATTCTTTTGGCTTTTTGGGTCTTTTGTGATTCCCTATGAATTTTAGTATTGTTTTTTCTATTTCTGTTAAGAATGCCATTGGGATTTGGATAGAAATTGCATTGAATTAAATTTGTAGATCACTTTTGGTAGTATGGACATTTTAATAATACTAATTCTTCCAATCCATGAACATGAGATGTCTTTCCATTTATCTGTGACTTTAATTTTATTTATGATGTTAACTAAAGCAAATTAAATTCCATACTGTAGGATGTCAGCCTGATTTCAAACTTGTAGTTTAATGGTTAAAAATAAGTATTGTTTTAAATAACACATTAAATTAGGTTAACAAATAGGTTAATCACCTTGTATCAATTGAATTGATCAAGTTACATTCATTTGGAGATGACTTATTTATACTTGCAAACCGTAGAGTATTATTGCTTTAGCAAATGTATTTCATTTCATTTAGCTTACATACACCTGTACATAGACCACAAAATATTTACTATATCTGTCTTAAATATCCATTTAATAAAAATAGTGCAAGTATTACCACTGCCATAATTCTCCTTACTTCTCTAACTATAGAAATATTTGGGGTATGGCCTTTTCAATGGCAAGTTTATATTATAGAATGTTTTCAAGGTTTCAGATTTCAAACAGCAGAGAATACTATTCCAGGCAGTAAATCCTCAGAAGCATGGTCATAAAGGGGCAGTAATTATAAAAGTCAGTGTGTTGACTCTCTAATCATTTCACATGCCTACAGTGACACTCAAATTTTTTGATCCTTGGAACCATGCCATGAATAAATTGGTCTTTTAATCAGAACCTACTCAACCAGACAGATTGACAATTGAATTGAATTTGAAATCAACTTAGTTCTGTCAGCATAACAGTGCACATCTTCAGTGAGTCTTCTTGCCTTTGTGTATCAGTCAAGAGTGGGACTGCAGGGCTAAAAACAATGGAATCATGACTGTCTTCTAGATACCTGAATCGATATCAGAAACCAACAAATCCAAAGGAACCTTTAGCCCTACCAAATCCCTACCATCAACAACTTAGAGTAAAATGTCTTATTAATCTGGACACAACCCGTTGTCTCCTGAAGTACAGAAACAGGACACACTCCAGCAATGTTGTCTTAGAATAAAACACAATGGCAATAGATGTGGAGTTGCAGGTCAATATGTTGTATGCTGCGGTGATGTAGTCATGAAGGACACAGACTCTGAAGAAGGCATCCCACTGCATGTTGGAAGCCTAGCAAAGGAAAGGTAGATATCCTAAACTGGACTAATAAGTCTTATCACAGAGATAAGATGAGTGTATGGTTTTAAAATACATCTGAAAATTCTTTGACACACTGCTCAATAAGAGGTGAAGTCTAATTTCCCACCTCACTCCCTTTTGAATATAGAAGGGCCTTAGTTCACAACATCTAATAAACAGAATGTACCTGAAGTGATGTTGTATAACTTTTGAGGCTAGATTAGAAAAGGTTGTACAACTTCCCACTGGCTTTCTGAGGATGCTTGCCTTTTGGAACAAAGCTGCTACAGTATATGGAGACCTAATCCACATAGAGAGACCATGTGTAGGTTCTTCTGTTGTTTGCCCCTGCTGATCCCAATTAACAACCAGTATCAACCACCAGACATGTAAGGAAGGCTTTGAGATGGTTCCAGCTTCAGCCATCATTCAAGTGCAACATCATGAGAGATTCCAAGTGAATCTCTGCCAAGCTGAGCTCAAGTCAACCCCTAGAATTCCTGTAATGGAATAATAATAAAAAACTAATTATTATTCCTGTTTACCACCACTAACTACAGATCACATTGTTAATGAGGAAGAGAGAATTGAAAGAATGGGACGTATAAAGGGGTAGTAGCTTTTAGAGATGACTTGTGAGAACATTCCTGCTGAAGCTAGCATGTTCCCCTGTTATCCAAGGATTAAGGCAAATTTCAAGTCTCTATCCCATCAGAGACGATGAGATGTAATTCATGTAAAAGAATGTGAGATTGAGAATAATGGACACCTGTTTTGTGTATTGCTTCCATAATATGGAGGAAAATGATTTGTTGAAATTTAAGAAATGGAGAGTTAAAGAGTAAGAATTATTCCATTCATGAGAGTGTAACTTCACCATTTGTCATTAATATTCTAAGCACCTTGACAGGTATAGTCTTCCAGTAGGTAGGGTATATCCATATATAATACTATTATAGAACTAACCACTTAGTCACATTTTGTATATTAATCTGTATGCTTACACTCCATGTTGTTCTAAAAAAGGATTTGAGGAAACTTAAAAGAATATGTAAGATCAGAAAATAAATGAGTTTAGGAAAAATTGTGCCAAGGGGAAACAAAATTTAGGGTGAGGACAAAGCATGCCCAGGAATGGCTAGAATGCACTCAGTTATGACTTAGCATGTGTGGGCCACAAATTTCTAATGTTCTAGATACAGTATTAAGTTTAGACAATTATATAATTCAAAAGGCTTACCAAAGCCAATCAAATAATTGCTCAAGAGCACGTCCTCCTTGAAGTACAAAAATGTGACATTTTTTCTTGAGGGGACTGTCAAAAAGTAAGACATTATGCACTATAATGAACGTCTTTTGACTTACTATGTTAACAAAGTCCAGAGTATATATTTCATTTTGTTTTCTGTCTTTCTTTTGTTTTTCTTTCTTATGACTTAAATTATGTGATACCTTTTTATTTAAGAAAATAGGAAATCATAAATTAAAAGGTAATCATTTTCATCTTGCCACCAGTATTACCACTTGATTTGAAATATCCCTTTAATCAAACAAGAAATTCTGTACAAATTATTTACTTTTATTGAAATAATGTCTAAAACTCTTCCAAATTTGGTGAAAACTATAAATGCATAGATTCAAGAAACTCAAAATCCAAGTAAAAGACATAAAGAATACTATACAAACATACATCATAATCAAATTGCTCAATACCAGTGATAAAGAGAAAATCTTAAAAGCAGCCAGAGAAAAAAAGCCATGTTATATAAAGAGTAATAAGTGTTTGGATGACAGCAAATATCATGTTGGAAGCCATACAAGTGAGAAGACAGCACTGAGAAAGAAAAACTGTAAACCTGAAATTCTATTACCAGAAGAAATACCTTTCAAAAGTGAAGGCAAAATAAAGACTTCTTTCAGGTGTACAAAAGCTGAAATACTTAATCACCAATGGATCTGTACCACAATAAATACATGTGCAATGTTATATCTTTATGTGGCTGTGTCTGTCAGACTTTTGGAATGTTGACTGAAATACAGATGGACTAGGAGATGTTGAATTAGGATTCATCAACATAAAGATGACTGTTGTCATAGTTGGCAAGGAGATTGTGTAAAGCAAGAAAGGAGGTACAGAGCCAGAAGATGAGAAATGACAGTTAAATTTGATGAGTGCCTAATGTACCAGACACCATACAAGGTATTTAATATATCTCATTTTCTCCTTACATTAGGCCTAAAAATTAGATTTAATTATTCCTGTTTTATAGATGAGAAAACTGAAACTCTTGAGGGTTTGTAAGTAAATTTCCTAGGAACATGTTGCTTAAAAATGTCAGGAGCAAGATTGGAATCCAAAATACACATCTCCAACATTAACTATCATATAAATATCTATACCATGCTGCTTAAATATCACTTTACCTGGAAAAAAAAATACTTGGCTCTTCCTTCCAGCCACCTGTCCACCTATAATAGGTTAAGTCCTGCACTGGCATAATCCTGTGCATTTATTTCCTTTGTAGCTCTTTTTACAGCTGTAATTGGAAAATTATTGATACAATTATTTGCCACCTCTGCTAGATATTAAGTTCCATGGTCCATTGAATGAAGGTATCTTTTTCATAGTACCTGTTGTAGTGCTTCCCAAATAGTGGTTGCCCAATACATCATGCTTGAATGAATGCTTCATCTCTCCTGTTGCAAACAGGCTGAGAAAGAACTATTGTACTGGGACTGAGAAGAGGTTATTGAATTTACCAACTAGTAATCCTCCAAAGTTACATGATTTAGCATGAACTGCCCTTCTCATTGCAAAGCAGCTATCTAGAAGAATGACTGTAGTTAATAGTCTGTAGTAGCCCTGTCCAATAGAAACATAATATGAGCCTCATATGTAGTTTAAAACTTTCTAGTAGTCCATTAAAAAAGGGAAGAAAAAAAAAAGGTGAAATTAATTTTAATAAAATTTATTTAACCCAGTGTATCTAAAATATTAACATTTCAACAATTAATCATTTTAGAATTTATGAGATTTTTACACTCTTTTATTTCCATACTAAGCTTTAAAAGCTACTGTGCAATTTATACATACAGCAGATCTCAATTTAAATTAGCCATCATTTAAGTGCACAATACCCGCATGTCGAGTGGCCACATTTTAGGACAATACAGGTCTATACTTTCTTTGGTTGGATTGGGAAAATAGAAGGCATGGACAAATGAACACATGTTCCAGTGACATAGAATTGTAGATCAATTATCCTTTAAGATTAATATTTCAAAACTTCTTACCAAAGGAAAAGAAATGAGATATGGAAAGGAACATTTGTAGTAATAATAAACAAAAACAATCACTGAGGGTTAGTAGGTTTTTTTTTTTAATTGAAGTTTAATTTATATATAACATATTAGTTTTGGGTATCCAATGTAATGATTCAATATTTATATATATTGTGAAATGATCACCACAATAAGTCTAGTTAACATCCATCGCCATGCATAGTTAAAATTTTTTTCCTGATGAGAACTTTTAAGATCCACTCTCTTAGTAACTTTCAAATAAGCGATAGTATCATTAACTATAGTCACCATGCTGTACATTACATCCCTATGACTTATTTATTTTATAACTGGAAATTTGTACCTTTTGAGTCCCTTCACCCATTTTGCCCACACCCCTACCTACCGCTGCATCTGGCAGCCACAAGTATGTTCTCTGTATCCAATGAGCTCAGTTTATTTTTTTTGGTTTGTTTGTTTTAGATTCTACCTGTAAGTGAGATCACATGGTATTTGTGTTTCTCTATCTCACTTATTTCACTTAGCATGGTGCCCAGAGGGTCCATCCGTGTTGTCACAAATGGCAAGATTTCCTTATTTTTTATGGCTGAATAATATTCCGTTGTGTATGTATGTGGGTATGTGTATGTATATAAAGAGATTATGATATATATATATGTAATATATATATATATGTAATATATATCATACATATACATATATGTAGTTTTTATACATATTACCACAATTTCTTTATCCACTCATCTGTTAGTGGACACTTAGGCTGTCACTATGTCTTGGCTATTGTAAATAATGCTGTAAATGAACATGGGGGTACATATATCTTTTTAAGTTAGTGTTTTCATTTTCTTTGGATAAATACCCAGAAGTGGAATTGCTGGATCATATGGTAGTTTTATTATCAGTTTTTTTTGTGAGACCTCAATACTATTTTCTATAGTGACTACACTAATTTACATTCCTACGAATGGCACATGAGCATTCCCTTTTCTCCACATCTTTGCCAACACTCGTTATTTCTTGTCTTTTTGATAATAGCCACTCTAACAGGTGTGAGGTGATATCTTGTTGTGCATTTCCCTGAGATTTGCATCTCCCTGATGATTAATGATGTTGAACACTTTTTCATGTACCTCTGGCCATCTGTATGTCTTCTTTAAAAATGTCTATTGAGATCCTCCGCCCAGTTTTAGATTGTTTTTTTGCTATTGAGTTATATGAGTTCTTCATATATTTTAGATATTAGTCTCTGATCAGAGATGTGATTTGCAAATATTTTCTCCCATTTAGTAGGTTGGTTTTCATTCTGTTGAGGGTTTCCTTTGCTGTATAGAAGCTGTTTAGTTTGATATATACAATGGAATATTATTCAGCCATAAAAAAGAATGAAATCTTGCCATCTGCAACAACATGGATAGAACTAGAGAGTATAGTGCTAAGTAAAATAAGTCAGTCAGATAAAGACAAATACCATTGATCTAACTCATATGTGGAATTTAAGAAACAAAACAATGAGCAAAAGGGGGGAAAAAGAGAAGGGGAGAAAACCAAGAAACAGACGTAAGTACAGAGAACAAACTGGTGGTTACCAGAGGGGAGGTGGTTTGGGGATGGGTGAAATAGGGGATGGGGATTAAAGAGTTACACTTATCATGATGAAAAAAAAAAGATTAAATAATTTAAAAATTAAGATAAAAATTTTTCCAGAAATTAAAAAAATGGATTTAATGATTTTTAAATGCCACTGTGCTAAATTTTCTAGGTGTTTTAGAAAAGAAGGAATTTAGGTTAGACTCAAACTGATGCTTGTCTGAGATCCCTTCAATAGAAGCCTTCCTCCTCCTGGCCCCCTGTCTGCCCCCACTGCTTAAATGACAAGGGTGCAGTAAGCCAGGTGTGATCTGTAACTGCCCAGTAAGTGCTCAGTGATGCTGTAAGAGAAGAGATGGTCCTGTATCTGTCACATGTTTATCTTTATCCTTAGTGAGTCATATTTAATCATACTTCAAAAAAGTAAGAAGTTGGGGCACCTGGCTGGCTCAGTCAGTAGAGCATGGGACACTTGATCTTGGGGTTGCATGTTCAAGCCCCACATTGGGGGTAGAGTTTACTTAAAAAAAAAGTAACAAGTAGATCACAGTACAATTCCTTTACATGTTATATTTTGCTTTCAATGAACCCATTAACCAGCTCCATTGTAGGTAGATTTTATCTACTCATAAATGTAAATTCTAGATTTTCAAATTCTTCAGTAGTTTTCACAATAGCCAACATATGGAAATAACTCAGATGGCCATTGACAGATGAATAGAAAAGGAAAATGTGGTATATACATACAATGGAATATTATTTGGCTTTAAGAAAAGAAGAAAATCTTGTCATTTGTGACAACATAAATGAACCTGTAGGACATTATGCTAGATGAAATAAGCCAGTCACAGAAGGACAAATACTTCATGATTCCTCTTATGTGGTACTTGAAATAGTTAAATCCATAGAGACAGATTATAGAATGGTAGTTATGAGGAGCTAGGGGAAGGGGAAATGGGCAGTTGTTGTTAGTTGTTATAAAGTTTCAGTTATGCAAGGAGAATTAGTTCTAGGTATATCCTGTGCAGTGTAGTACCTATAGTCAACAATACCATATTATATACTTAAAAATTTAAGAGGGTAGATCTCATGTTAAGTGTTCCTATCACACATAAAAAGAGAGAGACACAAGGAAACTTGTGACGGATGTTTGTTACCTTGATTGTGGTTATGGTATCAGAGATGCTTGCATATGTCCAAACTCCTCAAATTGTACACATTGAATATGTCCAGTTTTTTGTGTATCAGTTCTACCTCAATACACCTGTTTAAAGAATTCAGCTTAGTGAAATTCCAAACTGCTTTTCTAGCTTTTTGTTTATGTGGGAATGTACAACTTCCTGGCAGATAAGTTGAAATACAGAGTTAGCTAAGGATAAATGAGAAGCTATTTGAGAGGCAGCATAGAGATTGTAAATGTTTCTGCTTATTGTTCACATTTTATTTTTTTCCAAGTTTTTTTCCGTAAGAAAAATCAGGGAAGGTTTTCTGTGTGGAAAAGTGTAACACTGTTACCATATGTTGAACAATTATAAGTTATGTCTTATCTAGAAAAATATGTTTGAAACATGAAAAATGGTGGGGACGGAGTTGAGAAATTCATGCCAAAAAAAAAAGGAATGATGGAAGGGTATCTAAGCTAAGGCTCTTCCATCATTTTGGTTGTATTAAAGATAAGATATAAGTAACCAGGTTTTTGTCTAGAAATTCCCTACATTAATGCTATTGGGTATACTTTGGAAGTAGATGAAATTCATGAGGTGAATTATCATTGCAAACTGAATTTTTCGTCCCTATCTCAACCTAAATTCTGCACAGACTCCTCTCTACTGAAAAGTTTGGCTGCCAGAAGTGAAATGTTAAAAAAGGAAGAAAACTCTATTGAAAAAATCAACTGTGTAATAATCACTAACAGTTTTGTCAGAAATATGACAATAAGAACTCCCTGCATTTTGAGTAATCACATTCATAATAAGAGGGAAAATGAGCAAAGCTCTTTATTTATGAGCCAAACCCATTTTCTGAGGGGCATATACATTGACTAATATTAGGATTTAAAAGTTAAAGCATTCTGGCTTCTTTTTATTTTGTGCAAGCAGGAAATGAACAGAGGAGTAAAACAAAAATAGGAATAATTGGAAGTTATTGAAAAATTGGTGGGTGCAATGGGGAGTATACCGTGCTTGACAATGGATCTTTCCAAGACATCTGTGATTTTGCAGTGCAGGTCTCATTCCCGCCCTCCTCCCCACAGTCCCGTGTTCATGCGAGATGATGCCACAGTCCTCTGGAGAGACCAGATCCTCTCCCCGACTTACTGCTGTTTCAGTCTGGCTGTTTGGAAATATGTTCCTCTTGCTGCCATGATCTCAAGATGCGTCGAGAATGTTGATTTTTCAGTGTGTTCTTTCAAACTGGCCATTTCTCTGGCAGTCTGTTTCAGCGAATGTAGTTAAGCACGAATTGTATTATCCAAACACAGGGAAATAAAATCACAGCTGGGCGTTCTGTAAGCAGCGGGCATCTCATCGTGAGCACTCCCATACTGTCTGGCTGATTGTGCCCTAAACTGCCACAATGCCGAGAAACTTCCATCACAGAGATCACTGTGAATTGGAATGAGAGGACTTCTGTGATCTCAAATGAGAGGCCTTGGAGATTAGTCTCTGCACGGCCCTCGAAGCCTCCTTTCCTGGACCTAACCTTGCTCGGAGTCTGAGCAGGTGCCATGTTTGCCTTTATTCTCTTCCCTTAGGAAACAGTGACATTCTCCTCCCTCACTACTGTGAAAACACAGGTGCACGGGGTGTTTATTAGCTCCCTTCAGTCAGACACGTATGCAGCACTGTAGCGTGCAGGTGGGTTATTGTGAGAGAGGCACAGGAAGATTCTCTTTTGCCCCAATAAATGTCTCTCTTTTATTTTAATCTAATGAATGGAATGAGGTAAGATAGTTGGACAGAGTAAAGTGACAGTGTTACAATCGTGATATATCTGCCCTCCGTAAATCCAATCTCATGAGTAACGTGAGCCTGACTAACTGGCAAACACGCTCTCTTGCTGGAGACCAAGAGCGTCACACATTTTGAACAGGAGCGCAAGTGGTAGAGCAAGATAGGCCATAGTGAGGGTGGGTGACATTACGAAAAGAGCAAATAACAGTTATCTGAGTGGGCTTGCCACCCTAGCAAGACGTGATTGCCCTTCTTTCTATCCTGCCTACTTCCAAATTTTCACTCATGTTTCCACTGTACTCTTCAAGCCAAACTCCTAAGTCAGGTCCATGATGTTCTATTACTAAACTGTTTCACAACAAATGGCATAACCCATAACAAAGTAGTACTGGATTATAACCCAATATATAAAACAAATATCTATGAGTCTGTACTAAAATAAATAAATTATAGACTAAATAAATTGGGGAAAAGAGACAAATCTCCCATGGAGAAAAATTCCAGATTATTTTAAGTAGATACTCCACCCTCAGGGAAGTGGAGCATCACTCCCATTTCTTAAGTGTGGGCTGCTCATGGTGACTTCCTTCTCAAAAGTACTGTGATGGAAAGGGGAGAAAAAGAGTAACTTTACATTGGAGAAACCTAACAAACACTACATCAGCCAGGTGATCAAGGTCAGCATCAACAGTGATAAATCATGCTGATAGCATGTACCCTGGATAGGATGTGTGAGAAAGACACTTCACCTCTATGATCTTCCTCCCCAGAACTCCTACCCCTAGTCTAATCATGGGAAAAACATCAGACAAATCCCAATTGAGGGATACACACACACATACACACACATATCACATCTTCTTTATCCATTCATCTGTTGATGGATACTTGGGTTGTTTCTATATCTTGGCTATTGTAAATAGTGCTACAATAAACATAGGACTACATACATCTTTTTGATTTAGTGTTTTCAAATACCCAGCAGTGGAAATACTGGATCATATAGTATTTCTGTTTTTAAATTTTTGAGAAACTTCCATATTGTTTTCCACAGTGGTTGTACTGATTTACATTCCCACTAGTAGCACATGAGGGTTCCCTTTTCTCCACATTCCTGTCAACACTTGGTATTTCTCATCTTTTTAATACTAGCCATTCTGACTTGTGTGAGGTAATGTCTCATTGTGGTTTTGATGTGCATTTCCCTAATGAGTAGTGATGTTGAGCATCTTTTCATGTGTCTGTTGGCCATCTCTGTGCCTTCTTTAGGAAAATGTCTATTTAAGTCCTCTGCCCATTTTTTAAAAATTTTATTTTATTATGTTAGTCACCATACAGTACATCATTAGTTTTTGATGTAGTGTTCCATGATTCATTGTTTGCGTATAACACCCAGTGCTCCGTGCAATACGTACCCTCCTTAATACCCATCACCGGGCTAACCCATCCCCTCCACCCCCCTCCCCTCTAAATCCCTCAGTTTGTTTCTCAGAGTCCATAGTCTCTCATAGTCTATCTCTCCCTCTGATTTCCCCCCCCTTCATTTTTCCCTTCCTTCTCCTAATGTCCTTCATGCTATTCCTTATGTTCTACAAATAAGTGAAACCATATGATAATTGACTTTCTCTGCTTGACTTATTTCACTTAGCATAATCTCCTCCAGTCCCATCCATGTTGATGTAAAAGTTGGGTATTCACCCTTTCTGATGGCTGGGTAATATTCCATTGTATATATGGACCACATCTTCTTTATCCGTTCATCTGTTGAAGGGCATCTCAGCTCTTTCCACAGTTTCTCTGCCCATTTTTTTCAATTGGATTGTTTGTTTTTCTTCTGTTGTTGAGTTATATAAATTCTTTATATATTTTGGATACTAACCCCTTATCAGATTAATCATCTGCAAATATATTCTCCCATTTGATAGGTTGTCTTTTCATTTTGTTGGCATTGGGGCTCAAACTCATGACCCCGAGATCAAGAGTCACATATTCTTCTGACTGAGCCAGCCAAGTGCCCCCAAAAGCTTTTTATTTTGATGTAGTCCCAATAGTTTATTTTTTACTTTTGTTTCCTGGCCTCAGGAGACATATCCATAAATACGTTGTAAGGCCAATGTCCAAGAGATTATTACCTATGTTTTCTTTTAGGAATTTTATGGTTTGGGGTCTCACATTCAAGTCTTTAATCCACTTTGAGTTAATTTTTGTATATACTGTAAGATAGTGGTCCAAGTTTTATTCTTTTGCATGTGGCTATCCAATTTTCCCACCATTTATTGAAGAGACTGTCTTTTTCCCATTGTATATTCTTGCCTCCTTTGTCATAAATTAATTGACTAAACAACTGTGGGTTTATTAATGGGATCTCTATCTTGTTCCAATGATCTATATGTCTCTTCTTATGCCAGTACCATACTGTGTAGATTACCATAGCATTGTAATATCTCTTGACATCTGGGATTGTGATGCCTCCAGCTTTGATCTTTTTTCTCAAGATTGCTTTGGCTGTTTATGATTTTTTGTGGTTCCATACAAATTTTAGAATTGTTATATTTCTGTGAAAAATGCTATTGGTATTTTGATAGGGATTGCATTGACTCTAGATTGCTTTTGGTAGTATGAACATTTTAATAATATTCTTCCAATCTATGAGCATGGCATACCTTACCATTTGTATCATCTTCAATATCTTTCATCAGTGCCTTATAGTTATTAGACTATACATCTTTCACCACTGTTTAGTCTTAAGTTTTTATTCTTTTTGGTGCAATTGTAAGTGGAATAGTTTTCTTAATTTCTCTTTCTGCTAATTTGTTATTAGTGTATAGAAATGCAGGAGATTTCTGTATATTGATTTTATGTCTTTCAGCTTTACTGAATTCATTTATTCTAATAGGTTTTTTGGTGAAGTCTTTAGGGTTTTCCAAATATAGTATCATGTCATTGCAAATAATGACAGTTTTACTACTTTTTTTTTCTTTTTAAAGATTTTATTTATTTATTTGTCAGAGAGAGAGAGAGTGTGAGCGAGCGAACACAAGCAGGGGAAGCAGCAGGCAGAGGGAGAAGCAGGCTCCCCACTGAGCAGGGAGCCCGATGCAGGGCTCAATCCCAGGACCCTGGGATCATGACCTGAGCCGAAGGCAGACGCTTAACCAACTGAGCCACCCAGGTGTCCCAGTTTTACTACTTTCTTACCAATTTGGATGCCTTCAGTTTCTTGTCCGATTGCTGTAGCTAGAATTTCTAGTACTATTTTGAATAAAAGTAGTGAGAGTAGACATCTTTTCTTGTTCCTGATGTGGAGGAAAAGCTTTCAGTTTTCACCATTGAGTATTATGCCACTTACGGGTTTGTGTGTTTGTCATTTATGGCCTTTATTATGCTGAGGTATGTTCCCTCTAAACCCATTTTGTTGAGGGTTTTTATCATGAATGGGATACAAGTGAGAACATCATTTGTATTTTGTCAAATGCTTTCTGTGCATTTATTGAAATGATCATATGGTTTCATCTTTCCTTTTGCTACTATGATGAATCATATTGATTGATTTTCAAATACTGAACCACCCTTATATACCTATAATAAACCCCACTTGATTGTGGTGAATGATCCTTTTAATTTATTGTTGAATGTGGTTTGCTAATATTTTGTTGAGGATTTTTGCATCTGTGTTCATCATGGATATTGGCCTATAGTTTTTTGTTTGTTTGTGTTTATAATGTCTTTGGTTTTGGTATCGGGGTAATGCTGATTTCATAGAATGAATTTAAAAGTTTTCTTTCCTTTCCTGTTTTTTGTAAGAATTTGAGTAGAATAGGTATTAACCCTTCTTTAAATGTTTGGTAGAATTCACCTGTGAAGCCATCTGGTCCTAGACTTCTGTTTGTTGGGAGTTTTTTGATTATCGATTCAATTTCTGTGTCTTCTTTTTTAAATTTAAAAATCACTTCTTCACATTTGTATTTTTGAAAAACCACATTGGTAAATGTCCAATTAACTAATTCCTTTAATATATTAGTTCCTACCAGCTGTTCTATAGAATTCTGATTCTCCTGAGGTTACATATACTTTATTTGATTTGTCAACATAATGTGTCCTTTGTACAGCTCATCCTTTGTACAGGTCATCTGTAAGCTTTTTCTACTTCCCACCTTCTTCCCTCCTTTCTATTTCAAATTTTGTTAATTGTAATAAATATAAATTCAGAAAATATAGTTAAATCTTACTTTGGCATGTTTTTTTAAAGCATTGTTTTAATCTTAGATATACAGTTACACAAATTTATCAAGCCTTTTTCTGACGTTTTCCTAATCACTAGTTGGCTGAAGCTTATCCTCTAGGTTATTCCTCAGGAAAGGCTTATAGAAATTATGTCACCTAGCTCATTGAATGTATAAAACTCTTTCTCTATAATCTTTATATTTGAGGGACAGCTTGTCTGGATACAAAAGTATTGATTCAAACTTTCCTTTAGAAGTTCATAGTCTTAGTTCAGTGTCTTCTGTCATTTAATGGTGCTGCTGAAAAACGCAATACCAACCCAGTTTTCTTTACCTTTACATTTTACCCGGATGGCCAAAGAATTATTGCCTCATCTTAATACTTCATGATTTTACCAGGAAATGTCTTGAGATTTATAGTCCTGAATCATTTTTCAACAGGTACATGGTATTGCCGTTCAGATGTATATTAAAATCTTTTTAATTTCAGGAGTATTTTCTTAAATAATAGTTTTGAATATTTGCTGCATTGTTTCAGTCTTCTTTGAGGACTCAATTTATGTACATATTGCACTTTTTTTCTGCCTAATTTTTATAGTTTTGTGAGGTTTTTTGTATTAGATTTGAAGAGAGTTTCTCTCAGAAGTCAAAGATGACTCAACTTTGGAAAATATATAAAAGACATATGAATCTATAAATTCACATCAGTGGCTTGGAAGAGCAAAATATTAACATCTTTACAGAAGCAGAAAAATCTTTTTACAAAGCTCAACATAATTTTATGATAAAAACAGGGTCAACTAAGAACATAAGGGAATCTCCTTAACCTAAAGAAAATTTCTATAAAGTTCCTAAAAGAAATGTCATTCAGCAGTGTTCCTTTTATTAGTTAGTGTAGAAATACTTTCATGTGTTATTATAGAAAATTTTATTAATAAAATAGAGAAAACAGTGTAATGGACCTCAATATTGTTTCATCTATACACCTACCCACTTTCTTAACAAACATCCAACCCATCCCCCACCTCACCCTTTTGGGATTATTTTGAAGCAGATCCCAGGCATCATGTTATTCCATCTGTAGATATTTCTGAATGTACCTCTACGTAAAAAAGACTCTAGGGGCGCCTGGGTGGCTCACTCGGTTAAGTGGCTGCCTTCGGCTCAGGTCATGATCCCAGGGTCCTGGGATCGAGCCCCGCATCGGGCTCCCTGCTCAGCGGGGAGCCTGCTTCTCCCTCTCCCACTCCCCCTACTTGTGTTCCCTCTCGCTGTCTCTCTCTCTCTCTCTCTCTAATCAATAAATAAAATCTTTAAAAAAAAAGACTCTAAAAACAAGAATATTATTATCACCCCTACATAGTAAGTAGAATATCTTGATATTATACATTATCTAGCCTATATATTGCAATAGGTTATGTCCCTGACTCTTTTTATTGATAGAATGCCTCTCTTTCCTTTATTTCCTTGCCGTTTATTTTTGGGGAGGGGGGAACTGAAGGGTTTCTTCTATACTGTTTCACACAATCTGGATTTTGCTAATTGAATCCCTATAGTGTAGGTTATTTAACATGCTCCCTTGTCTCTTGTATTTTATGTAAATTCTTGATTAAATCTAGAACTTTCATTAGAGTCTGATTTGCATTTTTAGCAAAACAGCTTCATAAATGGGATGATGTGCTGTTGTTAGAAAGCACAGAATATGTAGTACTCTGTCATAATAACAGCCATTGATGGGCTTTGCCTTGTTCATTATTTCATTAAGGATTGCAAAATGATGGTATTCTAATTCAATTTTTCTTTTTTCATGTATTAGCTAGAATGCTTTTATAAAGAGGTACCTAAAGTTACAGTGAGTTCTGGAAAGGCAAGACTAATGCTTAATACTTTTATTTATTTTCTAAGTGATGAATTTATTCCTTTACATTCCCCAAAGTTGACCAATGAATGTGATGAGGGGTGTGTGTGTGTCTGTGTGTGTGTGTGTGTGTGTGTGTGTGTGTGTGTTAGAAAGTACTCATGGATCTAAACATGTTTTAAAACTTATTTGTTTTCCGTTCATTGCAGTAATTATTATTATTTATGCTCAAAATGTCCCATTTTTGACAAAGTCTGATTCTTCTCTATTTGGTTTGACATGATTTATATATTATTTAATAATCTTCTTGTTTTCTAGTATGAACAGATGTTTTGGGCTCACTTTCTACTTTTTTATCTCCCAAGTGTGTAATCACCCATTTCTATAAGGAGACTTGGTTTTATTGTTTTAAATCTTTTTTTCACTTTTGTCTTTATAGACCTTGCTTTTCATTTATTTCCTCTCTATTTTTTGCTGTGCTTTCTGTAGCAGTTATTCTATGTTCCTTGTAATTTCATCTTTATTTAAAATATTTTTCTATTTGTTTTCTGAATTCTGTTGCTTCACATCTCATGGCATCTTATTTTCAGGCTATCACTACCTGTTTTCTGATCACCTTTTTTTTTTTTTTTTTTTTTGGGTTCTTGTATTTATACTCTGTGATGTTCCTGCCTAACCATATTGCTTTTTCAAGCTTTTGTTTTTATTTGTTTTCTCTTTCCCTTCTTTAGTTCTTATTGTCAAAATTATTTTTAGGTGAGTTTTGCTATTATTTATAGGAATCAATGTTGCTCTCATTCATTTATTCTGTGGTATCTTTGTGTGCGGGTGGAGCTTCCTCATTTTCTGTAACTTGCGTTTACATGGGGTCGATTTTCCTAGACTTCTAGTAGGAGATGAAGCAGGGGATACAGGGATGTGACAGGACATCATTCCAAGTTTCATAGTTCACATCTCCCTCCTCTGTCACTACAGTGTGTGTTTTATAATATGTTAATTCCTATAGCCAGCACTGCTCTGACTCTCAGAGCCCAGCCTGGTTCTGGTGACCTTCTCCTATCAGCTCTGGATTTCCTAGTCCCCTCCATAGCCCTTTCTTTCACCATGATGCACTTTTAGACACTATTTCTTGCTGGCATATCTGCTATCTGCCACCTCTGGCCTCTTGGACACTTTCCAAACCTGTCTCTCTCTTCCCCAATGCTCTTGAGGTACTCAATCTCACTTATACTCACAGTAGTCCCCACTCATTTGGGAAGCAACTATCTGCTGGAGAAGTCTGAGATATACCAGCCCTCAGAACCCCTTTCCCCACTCTGACCTCCCCTCAGTCCTTACAATCACCAGCTTCTATGTAGTATCACCTTTGCTATAATCCTTATGCAACTGGAAGTCTGTGAGTTTTCTCTGTCTCCTAGTTTCACTGAAAATATAAAGTTTTTAATTTCTCTTTTTTTCTCTCCATATGATTTCCAGGAGAAAGGAGATATTCCAAAGTGAGTTGCTTGGTCATAAAACTCTTGGTTCTAAAGTTTGATTTCCAAACTTTTCTCCACAGTTCTAAGAGTAGGTATCACTTACTAAGAGCTGCCAAGGGCCAGGCTCAGCGCCATGTCCTAGAGCTATAATGACTCAGGAGAACAAATTGGAGCGCTCATTGCTGCCATTATCTCAGTGTCAGATGGAGTAACAGTCCAGGAAGGGTAAGTAATTTGCTTAACTTGCCACAGAGAGGACAAGTTAGAAGAACTGGGATTTAAAACCAATTTGTTTTCAATCCGGAAGCCAAACTCTAATCCCACAAAATGGCTTGCCACATTTCCTGCAGATTTTAATATTCCAAGATTAAAATACTTAAGTGTATTTCCTATTGTGCATGTAGCAGTACATCCTGTCATGGTTTAATGTGGACCAAGCATAAAGACCTTGATTTATAAACTGCACTGAATATGAGCATATTTTCCATTCCACTTGAAAGTGGAAATCTAACCTGTAATGTTAACATGAAAAGATAAATATGGTCTACATTGCAGTAATATATTAAAATAGCAGGAAATCTCTAATCTTTTCTCCAAAACTTGACAAAAATGCTGAGTTAAAGATAAACATAGAAACAAAGAAGATACTTTGAACATATTGCACATGTTGAAGTCCTGAGATATTATATCAGGGTACATATGTTGTCCACCATGATGATTTGTACCTATCGATCTGTCAAAATCTTTATAAATTTGTAATTAGTGCACTACATTCCAAACATAAACCATAATAACTATAATTTCAATGTTATACATTTGTGTGGTTTAAAACCAAAGTGTGGAAGGTAACATTTAATAAACACCTATTATATGGCAGATATTACTAAATACATAGATTTATACGTATGGAACTGACACTTAAGAATTTAGTTTATATAAGTTTCCTATTGCTTCTGTAACAAATTACGGTAAACTTAGTGGCTTAAACAAAACAAATTCTGTCTCACAGTTTTGGAGGTCCAAAGTCTGAAATCACTTTCACTGGACCAAAGTCAAGGTGTCTGCAGGGCTGGTTTTTTCTGGAGGCCTTGAGGAGTTCATCTGTTTCCTTGCCTTTTTCAGCTCTAGTGGCCATCTGCATTTCTTGGCTTGTGGCCCCTGCTGCCATCTTCAGTGTGCATCATTCCATCTCTGCTTCCATCAGCACAACCTCTTCTCCTCTTTTATAGTCAAATTTCCCTCTGTCTCCCTTTATATAACACTTGTGATTGCATTTAGGACCCAGGATAAACTCCCATATCAAGATCCTTAACTTAATTACACTTGCAAAGTTCTTTTTGCCATATAAACTAACTTTCCCAGGTTCTAGGGATTGAGACCTAGATCCCTTTAAGGGCTATTATTCAACCTACTATGAATATACTATATATACTATTCAGTTTAATACATATGTTATTTTTATATTATAATTTAATTATACATATTTCTATTTTGTTATATGGCATGAGTGTAAATATATACATATATTTATGTCTATATGTATCTATATTACATAACTTTTTAAAAAAAATTATTTATTTTAGAAAGAGAGAGAGCACGAGCGGTGGGGAGGGGCAGAGGAAGAGGGAGAGAATCCTCTAGCAGACTCCCTGCTGAGCGCAGAGTGGAAACCGGGAGTTGCACGCTTAACCGACTGGGCCACCCAGGTGCCCCTATATTATATAACTTATACAAATTACATACAATTACATTATTTTATGTATATCATAACTGGCCTTTAGTCTTCATCATAAAACAACCAATCTGGGGCTCAGTGTTTGAACAGTCTTCCAGAAGTACTTTAGCTCCTCAGTGTCAGGGTTGGTGATAGAATGCAGTATTACTTGATTTCCAAAGTCCTTCCTGATTTTCTTGAAGAACTAATGTTTTCAATAAATAGAAATTGCATCTTACAAAGATGTGAACTGGAACAAAAGAAGGAAAAATTAATGTGAAGCTAATTTATACTGAGAAGTTTAATTTTACACTGAATTCTGATTTGGTGGACACTATCATTTCTGGACCAAAATTATTTAGACGTATTCAGGAAGTATCCACACTGCTCAGAAGCCATGGATAACATCTGGTCTTTCTCATCCTGGTATCTTTCACTTGAGGTGAAAGCCTGAAGGCAGAGCTAGAATTGCACAGGGTTTCAAAGTCATATACACTTGTATTAGCACAGGGTGCCATAACAAAACACCATACACTGGATGGCTTAAACAATGGGAATTTATTTTTCAGTTCTGGAGACTAGAAGTCCAAGATCAAGTTGCCAAAGAAATGGATTCTGGCAGAAGTTCTCTCCTTGGATTGCAGATGGCAACCTTGCTGTGTCATCACATGACCTTTCCTTGGTGTGTGCATGTGGAAAGAGTAGAGGAGGGGATAGAATCTCTTTCTTTCTCTTCTTATAAGGCCACCAAACCTATCAGATTAGAACCTCACCCTTATGATCTCATTGAACTTTACCTACTGAAAGCCCTGTTTTCACATGTAGTCACCAGTGGTGGTTAGGACTTCAACTTAATGAATTTTGGAGGAACACAGTGCAGTCCATAGCAACATTGGACACTAGTATACCCTTCCATAATACTAAGTAATCCACATGACATAATTACATAACTTTGTGTTTTCAGCTAATACATCCTTTAATTATGATCAAATACATTGAAATGGCATCACACACAAATTTATGTTTTTCTTTCTACCGTTCATAGTGCATTAGTGGAATGAGTGCATGTGAGATAAGGAAGGTAATCACCAGTTCTTCTTGCAGCACACTATTACAAAGCTTATGGAGCTCTAAGTATACAGGAGCAAGAACCATTTCATTTTTCTTCAATAGTTTGTGAATATTGAGATCCAATTCTTAACAAATGGAAAAAAGTTGAATTTCTATTCAAACATTTATGACACCAAGCAGCCTGACTGACTTTGACTGCACAGTAATTTAAAGTATATATTACATTTTTAAAGGTAAGGAAATGTACATCATTTAAATGACATCTGCTAGAAAAAATGGCACAAATGTTCAACAAATGTTGGAATTCAGTAAATCTGTGAAAGTGAAGAGGTGATCGGGTATTCAAAGTAAAAATTCATACTTTGAGGGAGACTTCCAGTTTCAGCTCCAACATGTAAAGAACTTGACCTCATCATTCCTGTTCTTAAATATATGAAAAAGCTGAATAAATTGAAAATTTATGACAATACTTGAACTCATCAGAGAATTAAGGTCACAGGGCAGAGTGCCACATTGAAATCTGGAGAGATGTGTTAATCCAGAGAGTAACAACTAAGGTTTGTTTGCTTGGAGCAAAAGACACTAGAGCCATCAACCTGTAGGAAGACTTACATTATAATTTTGAAGAATTGCTAGAGGCTGAGTGTGGTCTAGTTTGAGAATGAGAAACACCTGGGAACTACTGTCTTAGTCCCCCTCCTTTCTTGGGTCTTACTACAAGAATCCCTCCAAGTTCTCACAGTGAAGAATAAGGAAGGATCCCTTCATGACTCTGTCAAGAGGAGGAGAAAAGTAACCATGGTCAAATATCCCCAGAGTATTCTTCATAACAAAGGACCACTCTACCAGAGCCTTATCCCACTTGGGGGAAGAGAATTTCTCTGACTTTAGCCTTCTCCAGCTTTCCTTTCTTATATAGAAGGTATGGGAATTAAGAAACACTTGTGAAGATCACAGACCAAGGGCACAAACCTACTAAAAGACTGAGTTTTAATGAATTTTAATCATAGGATTATAGACCAGTTATTACCACCACCACCACCCCTTTACCACCATGCCCATAAAGCTTAGGTATAATTATAGTGAGTTGCAGCAGAAGTTGCTGCAAGATCCAGACTCTATCTAAGGAGGAGTTTTGGGAGAGCCCAAAGACAACAGAGACAAAAACAATGACACTGGAGGAATTTGAAGACTCTGGGATCTACAACTATAACAACCATTTAAAACAGCTCAATTCTGAGTGAGATTAACATAAAACCATACCCTACAGGCCTATTTACTTCAGTTCCTATTACTTAATACTATATTTCCAGATTTTAACTAAAAATTACAAGGCATGCTAAAAGGCAAAACAAAAGCAAACAACGACAACAGAAAATCATAGTCTTAAGAGACAAAGCAAGCATCAGAACCAGACTCAGACATGACACAAATTTTGGAAGTATCAGATTTGGAATTTAAAATAACTATGATTCATATATTAAGACATCTAATAGAAAAAGAAGATAATGTGCAGGGCACAAAATGAGTAATAGAAGCAGAGAGATGGGGGGCACCTGGGTGACCCAGTTGGTTAGGCATCTGACTGTTGGCTTCAGCTCAGGTCATAATCTCGAGGATGTGAGATCGAGCCCTACATCAGGCTCCACGCTCAGTGTGGAGTCTGCTTAAGACTCTCTCTCCCTCTGCCCCTCCCCTCCCAATAAATAAATGAATCTTTTTAAAAAAAAAAGCAGAGAGATGGGAACTCTAAAAAAGAATCAAGAGGAAATGCTAGATAACAAAAACATTTTAACAGACACGAATGCAATTGCTGGGCACATCAGTAGACTGGACACAGCTAATGAAGGAATCAGTGAGCTTGAAGATAGGTATAGAAACTTCCCAAATTAATGGCAAAGAGAAAAAAAGCATTTAAAAAACAGAACAGGAATATAGTAACTGTGGGGGCAATTTCAAAAGGTATAATCAGAATATCAGAAGAAAAAAGATAGAACAGAGGTTGAGAAATGTTTGAAATCACAGTGATTGAGAACTTTCCAAAATAAGTGACAGACATGAAATATAGATCAAGGAAGCTCAAAGAAAACCAAGCAGGAAAAAAATTTTTTAAAAATCTACCAGGCATAAAATATTCAAACCGCAGAAAGCCAATAACAAAGAGAAATCTTTGTGTGTTAATGTTTAATTATTTTTACTTCAGTTCCTCCAGTTTTTTGCTTCATGTATATGCAGGCTCTTTTGCTAGGTGCATATATATTTAGAGTTGTCATATCTTCCTGATAGATTGACTCTTTTAGTATTATGAAATATTATTCTTTATCTCTAGTAACTTATTTTTTATAGTCTAATTTGTCTGATGTTATTAAAGCCACTGCAGCTCTTTTATGGTTGTTGTTTACGTTGTATCACTGTTTTCCATCCTTTTTACTTTCAATCTATTTGTATCTTTGAAACTAAAATACATCTCCTATAGATATCATAGAGATGGCTATTGTTCTTTTGTGCAATCTGACTATATCTGGTTTTGATTGGATTGTTTAATCTATTCGTATTTAATGTTATTATTGATACGGTTAAATTTCCACCTGACATTTTAAAAGGAAATTTTGCTGAATATAAAAATTAAGGTTTTTTTTTACTTTCAGCACTTTGAATATGTCATCTTACTGCCTTTTGACATCTATTATTTCTTTTTGTTTCTAGCTTTATTAGGGTTATAGTTGACAAGTAAAAATTATGTATATTTAAGGTGTACAATGTGATGTTTTCATATATGTTTATATGAAATTATTACAATGAAGCTAATTAACATACATCACCTCACATTGTTACCTTTTTTTGTGTACACTTAAGATCAACTCTCAGCAAATTTCAAGTATATAATACAGTATTATTAACCATAGTTACCATGCTGTATATTAAATCTCCAGAATTTACTGATCCCGCATAAATGAAACTTTGTATCTTTTGGCCAAAATCTTTCCATTTCCTCTACCCCCCAGCTTCTGACTACCACCATTCCACTCTCTGCTTGTGTAAGTTTGACATTTTTACATACCACATATAAGTGAGGTCATGCAGCATTTGTCTTTCTGTGTCTGGCTTATTTCCCTTAGCATAGCATCCTCCAGGTTCATCTGTGTTTGTTGCAAATGGTAGAATTTCCTTCTTTTTGAAGGCTGAATAAAATTTCATTGTATATCTATATATACCACATTTTCTTTATCCATTAATCTGTCAATGTACACTTAGGTTGTTACCTTACTTCGGCTATTGTGAAAGCTTTTGCAGTGAACATGGGAGTGCATATATCTCTTTGAGATACTGATTTCATTTTCTTTGGATATGTACCAGAAGTGGATTATATATTATATATATATTATATATTACTGGATCATATAGTAGTTTTATTTTTAATTTTTTGAGGAATCTCCATACTTTTTTCCATACTGGCAGTACCAGTTTACATTCTCAACAGTATACAAGGGTTACCTCTTCTCCATATCCTCTCCAATACTGATATCTTTTGTCTTTTTGATAACGATCAATTCTAACAGGTGTTAGTTAGATAATATCTCATTGTGGTTTTGATTTGCGTTTCCCTGATAAGTAGTGACATCTAGCAGTTTTCATATACTTGTTGGCTCTGTGTGTTCTTTTGAGAAATATCTATTCAGATCAGTTGCCCATTTTTACTAAGGTTAATTAATTAATTAAGGGGTTTTTGTGTGTGTGTGTTTTTGTTTTTGTTTTTGTTTGCTTTTGAGTTATATGAATTCTTTATATATTTTGGATATTAGCCCCTTAACTGATAAATGGTCTGCTAATATTTTTTCTTACGCTGTATGTTGCCTTTTCACTCTACTGATTGTTTCCTTTGCTGTGTAGAAACTTTTTGGGTTTTAGTTTGATGTAGTCTTACTTGTTTATTTTTGGTTTTTTTTGCCTGTGCATTTGGTATCATATCCAAAAAATCATTGCCCAAATAAATGTCAAGAGGCTTTTTCCCCTATGTCTTCTTCTGGGAGTGTTATGGTCTCAGGTCTTACATTTAATTCTCTAATTCATGTTAATTGATTTTTGTATTTGGTATGAGATAAAGGATCAATTTCATTCTACTGCATATGGTGTACAGTTTTCCAATACAATTTACTGAAGAGACTATTCTTTTCTCATTGTGTGTTCTTGGCACCCCTGTCAAAGGTCAGTTGACTATAGATGTGTGGATTTATTTCTAGGCTCTCTGTTCTGTTCCAGTGGCCTGTATATATGTGTTTATGCCAGTGTCATACTGTAGTTTTGTAATATATTTTGAAATAAGGAAGTGTGATACTTCCAGTCAAGATTACTTTAGCTATTTGGGGTCTTTTGTGGTTCCATGTGAATATTAGGATTGTGTTTTCTATTTCTGTATAAAAATGCCATTAGGATTTTGATGGAGATAGCACTGAATTTGTAGATGACTTTGGGGAGTATGGACGTTTTAACATCCTTTTCCAATCCATGAACACAGGATATCTTTCTATTTATTTGTGTCTTCTTTAATTTCCTTCATAAAAGTTTTATAATTTTCAGTGTACAAGTCTTTCAAATTTTTGGTTTAGTTTATTCCTATATATTTTATTCTTCTTGTTGCTATTGTGAATGGGGTTGTTTTCCTAATTTCCTTTTTAGATAGTTTGTCGTTAGTGTATAAAAACAGAATTGATTTTTGTTTCCTGCAACTTTACTGAATCCGTTTATTAGTTCTTAACACATATTTTTTGTTGTTAATTCCTTTGGGTTTTCTACATTTATGATCATGTCACTAGCAAACAGAGCTCATTTTACAACTTCCCTTCCCATTTGGATTCCCTTTATTTCTTATTTTTGCCTAATCACTCTGACTAGGACTTCTACTACTGTGCTGAATAGAAGTGGTAAAAATGGGCATCCTTGCCTTGTACCAGATCTTAGAGGAAAAGCTTTGAGTCTTCCCCCCATTAATTATGATTTTAGCTATGTGCTTTTCATATAGAGACTTTATTGTGCTTATGTAAGTTCCCTTCTACATTTTATATTTTGTTGAGAGTTTTAATCATGAATCAGTGTTGGACTTATCAAATGCTTTTTCTGCATCTATTGATATGATCATGTGGGTTTTTTCTTTTATTGTATTACATGGATTGATTTCTGTAAACTGAACTATCCTTAAATCCTAGAGTTAAATCCCACTTTGTCATGGTGTATGATCCTTTTAATGTGCCAGGGAATTTGATTTGTTACTATTTTATCAAAGCTTTTTACATCTTTGACATCAGAGACATTGGCCTGTACTTTTCTTTCTTTAAGGTATCTTTGTCTGGCTTTGGTATTAGGATGATGATGGCCTCACAAAATTAGTTTGGAAGTGTTCCATCTTCTTTTGTTTTTGGAAGGGTTTAAGAAGGATTGGTATTAAAAAAAAGAAGAAGAAGAAGGATTGGTATTAATCCTACTTTGAATGTTTGGTAGGATTCATCCATGAAGCCATCTAGTCCTGAGCTTTTATATTTTGGGTAGTTTTTGATTACTGATTCAATCTCCTTATTTATTATTGGTCTGTTGAGGCTTTCTATTTCTTCTTGATTTGGTTTTGATAGGTTATGTATTTCTAAGAATTTACCATTTCTTTTAGATTTTCCAATTTATTGGTATATAAATGTTCGTAATAGTCCCTTATAATTGTTTCTATTACTGAAGCATCTGTTGTAATGTCTCCCTTTTTGTTTCTGATTTTAGTAATTTGAGTCATCCTTTTTTTTTCTTAGTTAATGTAGCTAATGGTTTGTTGGTTCTGTTTATTTAAAAAACTTAATTTTTGTATTATTTTTCTATTCTCATTTGCCTTATTTCTGCTCTATTTTTTAGTAATTCCTTCCTTCTGCAATGTGTGGCATATGCTCTTTTCCTGATGAGGGCATAGCAGTGGCTCATTCTCAGGGAGGGTAACACTCAGCAGCAGCTCCTGGCCCTGGGGCAGGGGAGGAAAGGTGGGACAGCATTGCAAGCTCTGGCTCCAACCCTTGGGGGCCGGGTGGGCAAAAGTGCAGTGGCAGCCCCAACCTTCGGCAGTTGGCAGTGCACAGCAGTAGCTCCTTCTGCAGGGAGCATGGTGATGGTGACACCCTTACTGGATGGAGCACAGTGCTGGTTCTTTTTTGGTGGGGATGTGGCAGTGTGGACTACAAGCTACTCTGTCATCTGGGCTTAGCATCAGTGAAGACTGCACTGCTCCTCAGTGGCAAACACTGCAGGTGTCTGTGGTGATGACAAGGGTCACTGGAGTCTTCTCACTCTTTTTCCCACATGGGTTATGATTGCAGGTGAGCAGATTCCTCTGGATGCTGAGTTCTGTCAAAATGGAGGATGAGTTAATGCAGGAAAGATGCTTTCTATGTCTTTCTATGCAGTAATCCTGGGGTTTTTTGTGTGTTCTACAGTGTTTCTGAAGACTCCTTCTTTCACTTTGGAACTTTTCCAGAGAGGGCTATTATCATCATAAAGTAGTTGTTTTTTTCATTGATTTTATTGTTTTTGTTTGAGGAGATGAGCATCAGGCCCTCCTAGTCTGCCATCTTACTGATATCACTGACCTCTGTTACTTCTGATAAGATGTCATCTGTTAGTCTTATGGGGTTCCTTCAAACGTGATGAGTCATTTTTTTTTCTCCTGCTGTGTTCAAAATTCTCTTTGGCTTTCAACATTTTGACTACAATGTGTTTGGGTGTGGATCTCTTTGCATTATAGTTCTTGGAGTTTGTTGAGCTTTTTGGATTTGTAGATTGGTGGTTTCTTTTCTAGCTATTATTTTTCAGATATTTTTCTGTCACTTTCTCTTCTTTCCTTCTAGGGTTCTTATTACATGTATATTAGTGTGATTAATGGTTTCCTACATTTCTCTGGGTCTTTGTTTGTTTTTCTTCATTTTTCTCCTCTCTTCTTCAGATCATATAATCTCTATCAGTCTGTATTTTAGTTCACTGAATCTTCTTCCTGCCAGTTCAAACTACTGTTAGCCCCTCTATTGAACTTTAAATGTTAGTTATACTTTTCAACATTTGTTCTTTTTAATAACTTCTGCATCTTTAGTTATATTCCTTATTGAATGCAACACCATCATCATACCTTTCTTTAGTTCTTTAAATACGAGTTCCTTTAGTTTTTGAACATACATACATAGCTGCTTTGAAATCTTTAATAAATCCACTGTTATAGATGCTTTAAAGACAGGTTCTACTGCCATCTCCCCCCCCCCCCACCCGCCCATGTATAGGTCACACTTTTCTGTTTCTTTGCATGTCTCATACTTAAAAAAAAAAAAAAAGCTGGATATCTTAGATAATTTACTGAAGCAACTCTGGATACTGACCTTTCTCTAGAGGTGATTGTGGTTGTTGTTTTTTGTTTGTTTTGTGATTTGGCTCAACTGTTTCTACGAACTGTATTTCCCCTCAGTTATTTTTCCCTTCTTTTTGTCTTTCAGTCTGGCTACAGAGAGTTCCCTTGTGTTGTTACAAGGCACTTATTGGTCAAGGTTGTGTTGAAGTCCTCCTAGCCAGTTGTATTTTTACTCTTTACTATTGGATGTTTATGTGGCTTAGAGACTGCTATTTGAGTTCAGGAAATTTATATTTTTTGCCTTATATTCAGCTAGGCATTAGTAGCTTGAAGTTTCCCTCTCAGATAACTCCAGATAGAGTACAGCTTTGGGTATGTATACAGTATTCCAGACTGCCAGAGGTGACTGTGATATTATTTTTAAGCCTTTCTTCTTAGTACCTGGGTTAGAGTACTTCACTGGACAGTCAGTGTTTTGTCAGAGGTTTTAGTTAATCCCCTTGTGCCAGTTAGACTTCTGCCCTGTATTAATGGATCTATGTGTGGCTCTGCCTCATGTCCTGCTCTAATTGCTTCTGATGGATGCAGTATAATGCATATGCACAGACTTCATCAACTCTGGGCTTGGCTGT
The DNA here is from genome assembly GCF_964656455.1 of Halichoerus grypus. Classification (NCBI taxonomy): domain Eukaryota; kingdom Metazoa; phylum Chordata; class Mammalia; order Carnivora; family Phocidae; genus Halichoerus; species Halichoerus grypus. The sequence continues at coordinate 100,410,238 of NC_135727.1, read as the reverse complement.
GATCCCAAGAGGGCTCTTCATGGCACATTCCTTGGTTCTCACTATTAAAGTTCTGGCTGTTCTGCCAAGTTGTTTATATCAGAACTACCACCTTCAGTCCACCAAGGTCTCCATTGTTTTCAACAACACCCTTAGGCATGACACCCTTAGGTTCTCCACTCACTGTTACAAATAATGTCCATCTATCCCCTCAGTCAGAGCTGAGGAGTTCTTGGCCCATAAAGCTTATCTTTATTCTTGGAAAGAACCCCTTTGTCACTGCACTGAAGCTCATGGTGAGGACCCATTTCTCTAGAGTAACAATCCCTTTCTAACAATGGGCACTGACAGACTGAAGAATTATGCTTGATTTCCTCAGCTTGCCTTCCAGACGTGAAACTTCAACTCTGTCATTGAGCTGGGGCTCTGACAGTTGGGGCCAGTATTCTTGGCCTGCAGCAACTGAGGTAGAGCTTTCACTCAAAGAGTGGGAACTGGATGTGAGAAGGGAGACCAATCCTCTCTTTTCCCCACTCAGAATAGAGGTTCTATACTTTGGGAGGGAGAAAAGTGAAAAAAGCCAGCACTTTGCCCCTCCTGTGATGAAAATATAGCCTCAGACTGGAAGCTGGGATGACCAGGATCCAGAATATTCTTTGCTGCATATGCCTGGAGTAGAACTTCCGTAACACAGTAGTGTGAATGGGTGGGTAATGGACTAGGCTGTGGCTCAAATGCCACGGATTCTCACCGTTCTTACCATGATTCAGTAGATTTTTAAAAAAATAAATGTTTCTCTTATGCAGTACGGTTTGGGGAAAATTTCCAGAAACTTTAAAGTATTTTTTCATTTTATAATTTTTACTGGTTAAATTGTTTTTGATAGGCAGAGGTTTTGCCATGCTTCTTATGCCATCATTGCAGAAGTTCCACCTCCAGTAACTATTTCATATTCTTTGTACTCATAGTTTCTAGCCCAGTATCCTACATTTCATGTTCAGTGTCTTCCTCCTTGTTCATGCTAAAAAAAAAAATGAATGAAGTTTCAGATTGGCTGTCAAGCTCTTCAGTGTGGTACTATTGCATCCGGCACAGCTACTTTTCCTCTTCCTGCTCTGTATTGGGAAGAGGGAATTATGTCTTTATTCTTTCCTGCACTAATGAGAGCACTATTTCTTTCCAGTATATAGAAGACAAGCTTTATGCGTTCTTCCTCTTTTATGCAATGTTTTATTTCTAGTGTCTGGGGAATTCAAAATTATTCAAACATGCATAGGTAAATCAGTCCTTGATTATCTACCATGCTACCCCAGAGTTTGTAATGTAGGTATGAAATCTTCTTATGCCACTGGACCATTTATCTAATAAGCTAAAGTCTTTATTGCTTTTTAATAAAACAAAACAATCCGAGGGGCGCCTGTGTGGCTCAGTCAGTTAAGCGTCTGACTCTTGGTTTCGGCCCAGGTTGTGATCTGGGGGTCGTGGGATCAAGCCCCAAATCGGGCTCTGTGCTGTCTGCTTGATTCTGTCTCCCTCTCCCTCTCCCTCTGCCCCTCCCCTGCACGTGCTCTCTCTCTCTCTAAAATAAATCTTTTAAAAAAATCTAAATCAAATTATTTTCTCCGTAAGAACTCTAAGAGTCTTTAGAAGAATTAAATGGTGCTCCCAGGAATCTTCTTCACACTTGACAAAAAAATATAAAAGAATACTGTTCTTCATGGAGTCCCAATAGTTCATTTTTGCCCTTGCTTCCCTTGCCTTTGGCAATGTTTCTAGGAAAAAGTTGCTGCGGCTGAGGTTGAAGAGGTTGCTGCCTGTGTTCTCCTTTAGGATTTTGATAGACTCCTGTCTCACACTTAGGTCTTTCAACCATTTTAAGTCTATTTTTGTGTGTGGTGTAAGGAAATGGTCCAGTTTCATTCTTCCGCATGTGGCTGTCCAATTTTCCCAACACCATTTGTTGAAGAGACTGTCTTTTTTCCATTGGACATTCTTTCCTGCTTTGTCGAAGATTAGTTGACCATAGAGTTGAGGGTCCATTTCTGGGCTCTCTCTTCTGTTGCATTGATCTATGTGCCTGTTTTTGTGCCACTACCATACTGTCTTGATGATGACAGCTTTGTAATAGAGCTTGAAGTCCGGAATTGTGATGCCGCCAGCTTTGCTTTTCTTTTTCAACATTCCTCTAGCTATTCAGGGTCTTTTCTGGTTCCATACAAATTTTAGGATTATTTGTTCCATTTCTTTGAAAAAAGTGGATGGTATTTTGATAGGGATTGCATTGAATGTGTAGATTGCTCTAGGTAGCATTGACATCTTCACAATATTTGTTCTTCCAATCCATGAGCATGGAACGTTTTTCCATTTCTTTGTGTCTTCCTCCATTTCTTTCATGAGTATTTTAGTTTCCTGAGTACAGATCCTTTGCCTCTTTGGTTAGATTTATTCCTAGGTATCTTATGGTTTTGGGTGCAATTGTAAATGGGATCAACTCCTTAATTTCTCTTCTGTCTTGTTGTTGGTGTATAGAAGCTTTTGCACAGCAAAAGAAACAGTCAACAAAACGAAAAGACAACCGACAGAATGGGAGAAGATATTTGCAAATGACATATCAGATAAAGGACTAGTATCCAAAATCTATAAAGAACTTATTAAACTCAACACCCAAAGAACAAATGATCCAATCAAGAAATGGGCAGAAGACATGAACAGACATTTTTCCAAAGAAGACATCCAAATGGCCAACAGACACATGAAAAAGTGCTCAACATCGCTCAGCATCAGGGAAATCCAAATCAAAACCTCAATGAGATACCACCTCACACCAGTCAGAACAGCTAAAATTAACAAGTCAGGAAACGACAGATGTTGTCAGGGATGTGGAGAAAGGGGAACCCTCCTACACTATTGGTGGGAATGCAGGCTGGTGCAGCCACTCTGGAAAACAGTATGGAGGTTCCTCAAAAAGTTGAAAATAGAGCTACCCTATGACCCAGCAATTGCACTACTGGGTATTTACTCCAAAGATACAAATGTAGGGATCCGAAGGGGTATGTGCACCCCGATGTTTATAGCAGCAATGTCCACAATAGCCAAACTGTGGAAAGAGCCAAGATGTCCATCGACAGATGAATGGATAAAGAAGAAGTGGTATATATATACAATGGAATATTATGCAGCCATCAAAAGGAATGAACTCTTGCCGTTTGCAACGATGTGGATGGAACTGGAGGGTATTCTGAGCGAAATAAGTCAATCAGAGAAAGACATGTATCATATGACCTCACTGATATGAGGAATTCTTAATCTCAGGAAACAAACTGAGGGTTGCTGGAGTGGTGGGGGGGTGGGAGGGATGGGATGGCTGGGTGATAGACATTGGGGAGGGTGTGTGCTAAGGAGAGTGCTGTGAATTGTGTAAGACTGTTGAATCATAGACCTATACCTCTGAAACAAATAATACATTATATGTTAAAAAAAATAAAAAAAGAAGATAGCAGGAAGGGAAAAATGAAGGGGGGGAAATCGAAGGGGGAGACAAACCATGAGAGACTATGGACTCTGAGAAACAAACTGAGGGTTCTAGAGGGGAGGGGGGTGGGGGGATGGGTTAGCCTGGTGATGGGTATTAAAGAGGGCACATTCTGCATGGAGCACTGGGTGTTATATGCAAACAATGAATCATGGAACACTACATCAAAAACTAATGATGTAATGTATGGTGATTAACATAACATAATAAAAAAAAACCTGTAGGAACACTAAAAAAGAAGAATACTGTTACTGCTCCTTATGTCATTACTTTGGATTATTTCCTTCAGGCTACACTTAGGATGGTTTCAGAAAAGTGGTTTCTGATCAGTAGGGTGGGACTCTTCCCTTGTGTAAACTGGACATTACTTCTTTTAATGCAGCCTAAGATGGAGGCAGATAGCCTCTGGCATTAAGCATTGCCAGATGTTTTGTGGCTTATATTCTGAGAGTCATCACTGCAGTGAACAAATTTCTAAACAGAAATGTATTTATAAATAGCTGAGCTGCAGTTCTAATAATTCATAGTTCTCATGTGCCCTTAGAGCTCTCTATTTTCACCCCAAATCACTGCCAATCATGTCAAATGACTGTCTGATATATTTTCTGGGTTTCAGAAAGTACCTTGGCTTTCTCTATATTAAACAGCAACTGTTTCTTACTTTAGGACTTCTAAAAATTTCTCTATTTCCCCTTATACACAGTATCTCAGTTGAATTCTACTTTTATATGAGCCAATGTGTTTCTTTTTATATCTGTTTTTGGTCCTCTAAAGGATGTCTGAAAGAGTTATTAGGACAGTTGCTTTTAGAAAATACAAACTTAGTCATTCTTTAAAACAACAATTCTCTTAGCTCTATCCAAAGTGAAAACACATGTAGAAAACTTACTGATTTTACATGGTTGTGAATAACATAAATGGTATCTACCAGAAAACTGAGGGAGGGGGGCATTTTTTTCCTGGAAGTATACTCAATTTGCAGTTAACTAGTAGTGTCATGAGCTTTGAAGTATTGTCGCCATGGAGTCTATATTTAAACTCACTAGAGGAAATGATGGGAGCAGGGCAGGGAGTGGGGGGAGCCAGATGGCTGCAGCAAACTTTATTTCCATGGAGTGTTTATTTTTTTTTTGTCTCTCAGAGGATACATAACTACCATCATTTAGTTATTTCTCATGTTGTTAACCTGGAAAATACTATTTTGATACCAGTGTCAAAGAGCAGTATCAAAGAGAACAGCTATTTATGTGCTCATAGTATCTTGCTTCAGAAGCATGTATGGCCTTTACTATTTCATGTCTGGTATGAAAATAATATTTATATGAACAGTAGGACTACTACTAAATTATTAAAGATATGAAAAGGATTCTGCCACCAACATGCTGTGCAAGAGTTCCAGTGTCTGAATACCTTAATACCTTCAAATACAGGATGGGAACATTAAAATCTGTTTTTTTCTGATTCCCAAGTTTTCTGGTTACAAATGAAATGTGAGTTAAATACACATGTCTGAATATGTAAAAATTATACTGCTTCATGAGGATTAATAATATAATGCAAGCAGTTAAGAAATGAAAAAAATTATATTTTCAAGCAGAATAAAACACATATAAATGTTATATTTTTCATTTAAGCTAAATTGTAGATAAAATGACCCTTTTTATTATTCATGAAATGGGCCTACAGTATATTACCATCTCCAATTTGCTTCATCTATACACATTGTTATTTAAGGAATTTTATTTTATATAATTTATGACCACAGTATTTTTTAAGGAGATAGACATAATTACATATCATATAAATATTTAAATATAATAAATATATAAATAATTAAAACTAAGTGTTTTTTATTTAGTTAGAAAAGCTCAAAATCTAAAATTCAGTACTTCATTAATATATGAGAATTTAAAATTTATTTTTGTCAGAATAATCATATCATTGACAATCTGTGCATGTGTGCATGTATGTAATTAAATAATGTTTTACTTTTCACAAGTAATGGTATAATTTGCAGTTTGTTCAGTCTGGGATTATTTGAAAGGTAACAAATACTTAGACACATAACACTTCCTACAATACTATTTTTATAGAGACTTAAATATAATCTTTTCCAATAAAAAATTGCAATACATTGTACAGTTTCAATAAGCCAACTTAAATTATACATTTTAACTCTATTAACTATAAATCTGACAATTCAAAGTGATGTGTGAAAATAAAATACTAAAACACTGATGGAAGGTATGCTTTATTTTATCTCCTAACTACTTTCTATTCCTTTTGCTCTAAAGCAGGATGGTGGTTGTCTTAGCACTGCCAAAATAATCTAGAGTGTAGACCTTATGTGATTCTAATAATACCATAAAATAGCTTAGGTAACTTGTTTGGATAATAATATATTTTAATCTTTATGTAATTGTAATCACTATCAGTTATGCAACTTATTTTACTTCAAAGTCAATTAAATACATAATTATAAGTTACTCCTCCATGTCTTCCTCCCATGGCTGTCATTTCAAGTTCTCCAGGGTCATATGGATCTTTACAAAATGATAGAAAATAATTTATGCAAACTGTATCTTCAATAGCTTAAAAATAGTAAAAGTTCCGTTTTACAATTTCTTCTGCTCAGTGATGAAGTGGTGTATCTTCATCTTTCTAAAGGCCAAAAAGCGTTTTCATTCTTGAAATGTCTGATTTTGCAGGTTTGGCAGAAGGTAAAAGTGAAGGGAAGAGCAGGTCATGTAAAAGAAATGGGAGTACAGTCAGCACCAGGAATGTGGCAGGATGATGTCTACGAAGAACTAAACAAATTTACCCTCTTTGGATATTTTTTTCTGCCCTTTGAATCTCATTTATTCAGTTGAATAGCCATTGGCATGGATCAGCTTTGGCTTTTGAATTTCAAACATCTAGGATCAAAAGAATAGGAATAATTTGTATTCAGAGATAATATATTTATAAGAAGTTTTGATAAGTAGAAAAAAGATTCCTTGATTTGGTGATTCAAGTTAATAACAGAAGTGTGAAAAGTAATAAAAGTCTGTGTGAGGGTTTAGAATTTAGGATGAAAGGGAGTGACGTCAGCAAGATGGTCAAATAAGAAATCCCTTGTTTATATTCCTCCTACAACAACAATTTGACATGTAACCATGAACAAAAGTGCCTTTGTGGGAGCTGTGAGATCCAGGTAGAAGGCTGTGAAATCCCAGTACAGTCCAAGAATGAGGAGAGCTGTTTTGAGAAAAGAGGCCTCCATTCAGGCAGCTAACTTGCTGACTATTGTCCTGGCTATAGACCTGGATACAGCTCCAAGAAATAAGAGGAAAGCTGGAAATTTCACAAAAATGGAATTAACAATACACTCCTAAACAATGAATGTGTCAAAAAAGAAATTTAAAAAATTTAAAAGAATCTTGAAACAGATGAAAATGAAAATCCAGCCAGCAAAATGTATGGATGCAACAAGCTCAGTTTTAAAAGGGAAGCTGAGAGCAACATATGCTTACAATAAGAAAAAAGAAAAATCTCAAATAAACAACCTAACTTCCTTACACCTCAAGGAACTAGAAAGATAATTTTTTAAAAAGATTTTATTTATTTATTTGACAGAGAGAGTGAGAGAGCACAAGCGGGGACAGCGGAGGGAGAGGGAGAAGCAGGCTCCCCGCTGAGCAGGGAGCCTGATGCGGGGCTTGATCCCAGGACCCTGGGATCATGACCTGAGCTGAAGGCAGACACTCAACCATCTGAGCCATCCAGGCGCCCGTAGAAAGAAAATTTAAAAACTAAGCCCAATGTTATCAAAAGGAAAGAAATAACAATGATCAGGACAGAAATAAATGAAAATAGAGATCAGCAAAACAGTAGAAAAGATTGACAAAACTGAGAGCTGGTTTGTGGAAAAATAATCAAAATGGACAAACTGTAGCTAGACTAAGAAAAAAAAGAATCAAACAAAATTAGAAATGAAAGGGGAGATATTATAACTGATACCACAGATAATACAAAGGATTGTAAGATACTATTATGAATGATTATATACACTAGCAAATTGAATAACCTAGAAGAAATGGATAAATTCTTAGAAACATGCAGCCTACCAAGACTGAATCATGAAGAAACAGAAAGTCTGAACAGACCAATAACATGTAAGGACATTGAATTAGTAATCACAGTCCTCCCAATAAAGAAAAGCCAGGACCAGATAGTTTCCCTGGTGAAGTCTACAAAACATTTAAAGAATTAAAGACAATCCTCAAACTCTTCCCAAAAAAATTGAAGAGGAAGTAATACTCCCAAACTCACTTTATGAGTCCAGCATTACCTTGATACTGAAGGCAGAAAAACACAGCACAGGAAAAGAATTTGCAGGTCAATATCCCTGATGAATACAGATTCAAAAATTCTCAAAAAAATACAAGCAAACTAACCACCACATGAAAAAGGACCATACACCATGATCAAATAGGATTTATCCCTGGGGTTCAAAGATTATTCAACATAAACAGATAAATAAATGTTGCACATTAATAAAATGAAAGATAAAAATCATGATTATCTGAATAGATGCAGAAAGATCATTTGACAAAATTCAACATCCATTCATGATAAAAACTCTCGACAAATTGAATATAGATGGAATGTACCTCAACATAATAAAGGGCATAAATGACAAGCCACAACTAACATCATACTCAAAGGTGAAAGGTTGAAAGCTTTCCTCTAAGATCAGGAACAAGACAAGGGTCCCCACTCTAACTACTCTTACTCAACATAGTACTGGAAGTTCTAGCCAGAGTAACTGTCAGTGGTGGGAGAGTCAGCCTCATGTGAATGGAGGTCTCATTTCTTAAATTTCCCATGGAAGATTTACATGAGAATCTGTGCTCAAATAAAGATAGCCAGAAGGAAAGTAGCAAGCACAAAGCAGTTTATTAAGGACAGTACATTTTCAAGCAGGGAGAGTGGGCAGGCCCACAAGTGGCAACTGCCCTTCAGCTACAGGGATCCTTTCCTTTTATGTGTGTGTGTGCATGCGGGGGTGGGGGGGTGACTTGGGTCATGGACAGGGTGGTCTCTAATGGAGGCTGCTTCCAGTAATTTGGGGGAATCCTCCCACAGGTTGGGAGGGGGAGTATTTGACCTCATAAGGCTTGTACTGGAACCATCATGGCAGCTTTCCCCCATGGGGTTGGCTATAACTGCAGTGCAAATGCATTATAATGAGTCTAGGGGTTACCCTGGGGCAGTGGTAGAAGAGGAGAGCACATGTTCTGCACCTGTGGTTCTTGGTCTGTTAGCCCCAGGGTCTTGGAAGCCACAAGGCCAGGATGTTGTGCCTCCTGGCTTCTAATGTGTAACCTATTCATCACTATCCTTCCCTCCTGCTCATGTCTAACTAAATGCGTACTCTCATAACTAGGCAAGACAAAGAAATAAAAGGCATCCAAATCAGAAAGGAAGGAGTAAAATTATCTTTCTTTGCAGATGACATGATGTTATATATAGAAAATCCTAAAGATTCCACCAAAAAAACTATTAGAACTAATCCATGAATTCAATAAAGTTGCAAGAATCAAAATCAACGTACAGAAATCAGTTGCATTTCTATACACCAAGAACAAAATATTTGAAAAATAAGGAAAATAATCCCATTTATAGTAGCATCAAAAACAATACAATACTTGGGAATAAATTTAACCAAGATAGTGAAAGAGCTGTACACTGAAAATTGCAAGATTTTGATGAAAGAAATTGAAGGAGACACAAATAAATGGAACAATATCCTAGGACACTTGGGTGGCTCAGTCTGTTAAGTATCTGACTCATGATTTTGGCTCAGGTCATGATCTCAGGGTCATGAGATCAAGCCCCTCATTGGGCTCTGTGCTCAGCGGGGAGTCTGCTTGAGATTCTGTCTCTCCTTCTTCCCCTTCTGCTGCTCATGCACTCTCTAGCTCTCTCTCTCTCTAAAGTAAATAAATAAATCTTTTTAAAAAATGGAACAATATCCTATATTTGTGGGTCCAAAGAATAAATATTGTTAAAATGTCTGTACTACCCACAACCATCTATAGATTCAATGCGATCACTATCAAAATTCCAATGGTATTTTTGACAGAAATGGGAAAAACAATCCTAAAATTCTTATGGAACCACAAAAAGATTCTGAACAGCCAAAGTAATCCTGAGAAAAAAACAGAACCAGAGCATCATACTTCCTGATTTCAAACTATGTTACAAAGCTATAGTAACAAAAACATGATACTGGGATAAAAACAAACACATGGATCAATGGAATGGAATCAAAAGCCCAGATATAAACCCTCACATATACAGTCAACTAATATTTAACAAGGGAGCTAAAAATACTCATGGGGAAAAGATAAGTCTGTTCAATAAATAGTGTTGGAAAAGCTGGACAATCAAATGCAAAAGAGTGAAGTTGGACTCATACCCCTCACAGATATTAACTCCAAATGGATTAAAGATTTAAACATAAGACCTGAAACCATAAAATTCCTACAAGAATTTTAGGGAAAAAGCTCCTTGACATTGGTCTTGGCAGCAATTTTCTGTATATGATGCCAAAAGCACAACAACAAAAGTGAAAATAAACAAGTGGGACTATATCAAACTAAAATCTTATGCCTAGGAAAGAAAACAGTCAATAAAATGTAATGACAGCCAATGGAATGGTAGAAAATGTTTGCAAAGCATTTATCTGCTAAGGCATTAACATCCAAAATATATAAAAAACTCACAACTCACGTAATTCAGGAGCAAAAAAAAAAAACCCCAATCCAATTAAAGAATGGGCAGAGCAGGGCGCCTGGGTGGCTCAATTGTTGGGTGTCTGCTTTTGGCTTGGGTCATGATCCCGGGGTCCTGGGATCGAACCCCACATCAGGCTCCCTGCTTGGCAGGAAGCCCGCTTCTCCCTCTTCCACTCCCCTGCTTGTGTTCCTTCTCTCGCTGTCTCTCTCTCTCTGTCCAATAAATAAATAAAATCTTAAAAAAAGATAAATAAAATCTTAAAAAAAGAAAGAATGGGTAGAGGACCTCAATCGATATTTTATCCAAATAGACATACAGATGGCCAACAGGCACATGAAGTGGTGCTTAACATTGCTATTCCTTAGGGAAATGCAAATCAAAACCCCAATGAGATATCATCTCGTATCTGTTAGAATGGCTATTATCAAAATGATAAGAGATAATAAGTGTTGACAAAGATGTGGATAAAAGAGAACCCTTGTGCGCTGTTGGTAGGAACATAAATTAGTGTGGCCATTATGGAAAACAGCATGGAGGATCCTCAGAAAATTGAAAACAGAACTACCATATGATCCATCAGTCCCACTTCTGGGTATATATTCATTCAAAGGAAATGAAATTGCTACCTTGAAGAGATATCTGCACTTCCGTGTTCATTGCAGCATTATTCACAATAGCCAAGTCATGGAAACAACCTAAGTGTCCACTGATGGATGAATGGATGAAGAAAATATGATATATATATTTATCACATATATATTATATATATCACATTTTCTTCATCCATATATATATATATAAAATGGGATATTATTCAGCCATTTGCAACACAATGGATGGACCTTGAAGGCACTATACTAAGTGAAATAAGTCAGAGAAAGACAATTACTGCATTATCTCACTTATATGTGGAGTCTACAAAAGCTGAACTCTTAGAGAGTAGAATGATGGTTGCCAGGGACTGAGGGGTGAGGGAAATAGGAAGATGTTGATCAAAGGGTAGAAAATTCCAGTTATAAGATGAATAAGTCCTGAGGATCTAATGTACAGCATGGTGAGTATAGTTAACAATACTGTATTATATACTTGAAAGTTGCCAAGAGAGTAGGTCTTAAATGTTCTTACCACAAAATAGAAATGGTAATTCTATAAGGTGATGGAGGTGTTAGCTAACTTTATTGTGATAATCATTTCACAATATATACATGTACCAAATCATCACATTGTATACCTTAAACTTACACAATGTTGTATGTCAGGTGTCAATTATATCTCAGTAAATCTGGGGGAGGGGGAAGAATTTAGAATGAAAGGACCTATCCTGGAATGAATGATGGACAGGAACAGAGACTAATAGAGACAGTCAACTTAAGGGTCAATTTTGTTGTCTACTGCTGGTAAATGGTGAAGATTAAAAGAAAAAATATCCCTTTGGTAAGAGTTTGTTTCCTGTTGACTGTCCAGCAGTGTGATGTCAGTCTGAGCTACAGAAATTCTCAATTCCCATTTAACTTAACCTGTCAGGACAGGCCTCATTTTCAATGTCTAAAAACACTCATACACCCTGAGATGTAGGGTGGGGACCTCAGCCATCTTGAGAAGTAAATTTGAAAGGAAAAATCTTTTGCATATGGACATGGGTGGAACTGAACAGAATCAGTTCAGTAACTTCCCCTAGTCAGGAAAGACAAAATCCAGTGAAATGAAAAGGATCTTTGAGGTCACTCCCATCTTGTGAACCTGAGTTTACATTGCAGAACACTCCTATACAAGAGTTGAATGTTTCTCTCTCACCATTTTAGCATCATTCAAGGCAGTAAGTAGGTTGTACAATGAACTATACAAGATCAATGTAAGCAAGCTTGTGAACTACACTGTCTGTGTGGACATGTGCAGTTCAGGGCTGGAAGTATCTGTAGGGTATTAGCTTAGTATCATTTTTGTGTGAAATATACCATAACCCTAAAAGCTAAAGAGAGAAGAAAATAGAACTCTACAATGTATTTCTTCACCTTTTTCTTAGTGTGGATTTTAAATAAAGCAACACATGTCACAAAAGTTTACGTGCTACTACTTTATTAGGGAGTGCAAACTTAGAAGCAGGAGGGAGGAGGGCATGACGAGGTAAAGGAGGAACATAAATCAATACAAATTAATACAACATAGCACTTCTGACTGACCAAATGCTTGGTATCAAGCACTATTGGTTGATCCATATCTTGGGACCAACTTCCAAGATGCCATATGAACAACTGCATTTCAGTACAGTCCATCCAGAGGAAGGATAGGAAACAACTTGCTGGCTCCCATTTCCCATTGTCCACTGTTCTCATTGTTGCAAGAGTTACTTCACTGCTCTTCTGGATGGCATTCACATTGGAACTAAGCAGATCCTGCAACATTGCAGGTCTGAGAGTCAAACAGGGATGCCCTAGAGAAAAGTGACAGGAGAATTGCTATTGGTTTGCACTTTTGTGAAGTTCATCAGAATCTATGCCAAGATGGTTGTCACAATAGCAGCTGGGCCACAAAAATTGGCAAAGGGCTGAGACTTACAAGGTCAGGAGAATTTGAAGTGACATGTGAGGTGCATTTTATACAACTTTCCTATCCTCACCCCCAGCCAAGGGTAACCTCACTTGGAGTAGGCAGCACCTTCTAATTAATCTGAAGATTAGATACCCATATACAGCCATGGGGAATTATATTCCCCCTATATCTAAGTGAAACAGCAATTGAAAAAGATATTTTTCAGAATTTGGACATGGACAATGCAGACAATTGAGATATGGATGGGTGGTCACAATCTGAGTCTGAGAAATGCCTTGCATTTATGAAATCTGAGAGGCTAAGTATTTGAGGCTCTAGGCACTATCGAGGTAAAACAACCATTGATTGCGGCAAAATATCTAAGTACAGCAAATTTATGGCTCAGTAGAGAGATGAAGGGAGTAACAATTTCTTTAACACTCTCTAGAAGGCTAGACAAAATAGTAACTATATTTATGCTAAGTTTGTATGAATTTGGTGCACTCTGTGTTGGCAAAGGCAACTCCAAGTGAACTTTTCATCGTAAGTTTAATCAGGTTAAATTTAGTAGAACTACAAGAAGCTGAAAGCAGGACAAGCATTCATACAATATTACAAAAACATAAATAAAAGTACAAATAAAATTTCAAATTTCCTAAAGCTATTGTACAAGAACTCACAAAACAAAATATGGCAAAATAAAATTGGAAAAATCAATGACAAAAAGGTAACAGCCACCAAACCCTAATCCAAATATCTCAAAATTAGGTATGCATTCTGAATAATTTGTTGGTGAATCACAAAATTTTTGTAAAAGAAAATGAATCACCATATTTCAAACCTGAGTTTTGCATCTAAAAGCAGTAATGAATGTGAGATGCTTAGATTAATTACATCTACTAGAAAACTAGAAAGCCTGAAAGAAAATTAAAAAAGAATATTTCAACTAAAGAAGGCAAAAAAAGAACAAGCAAAAAAAAAAAAACACCCAAAATTGGATGACAGTAATAATTAATATAATTCAAAATCCAAAAAAAAAGCACAAGGAATTGATCAATAAATTAAATTTTTTTCATTTTTGGCAAGAAAAATGAAACAGGACATTCTGTCATGTATTATTTTGTTTTTTAAAGAGGGGCTAGGAATAAACATCAGTAGTGAAAAATGGAAATATAATTTAAGATTTTAAAAAATCTAAAAACAATATACTTTGAACAAGTTTATAGTTTATAGTTATATGAAAAGCTAAGCAGCATGGAAAATTTTCTTAGGAAAATATAAATTAACAAGGTGGTTGGTTAATAAGAAAAAGCAGGCTGTATAGTAAATGAGAGAGTAGTTAAATTTCTTCAACAAAACAGGTATCAGTCCTACATGGACTTATTGTTAAAAAAGCAGCTAATGACAATTGTATAAAAGCTGTTCCAAAACACAGAAAATAAGATGGGAAACTACTTAACGGATCTTATGAGGTTAGTAATGACTGTGATCCTAAAGACAGAAAATCACAAAAAAATAAAATTGTAGGTTAATCATACCTATAAACATAAAAGCAAAAGTTCTAAATAGATTGTCAGCAAGCCTATACAATCAAGAGTTTACTATAAAAATTACATCACAACCAAGGGCTGATCTCGAGACTGCAAGAATAGCACCATATTAGAAAATTTATCAAAGTAATTCACTAAAATAAATTAAATGAGAGAAATATTTCATTAATAAAAGTCTTAATATACCATTGAATAAAATGCAGCAACTATTCATGATAAATATTTTTGGCAAAGTTAGCTTTCATAAGTGTATCTACCAGATACCTATAACAAATATATGTATAATATAAGATACATAGTTCTAGAATGATTTACATTAAAGTCAGGAATAAAATTATGACCCCTTATAATAACAGCATTGTGCTCAACGTCCTACCCATTGCAATAAAACAAGAGAAAAAAAATACGGAGTATGGTTGTAAAAGAGAAGATGAAAAAATATTTGCAGACAATATGATCATTTATGAACAATTCAAGATAATCAACTAACAAAGTATTAGAACTAAAGAGAAAATTCAGCAGTGGAACATAAATTTATATTGACAGCTATCAACAGGATTATGCTATTTCACTACATTTGTGCTTAGTATACCAGATGTAAGAAGGAAGACAGAAGCATGTTGAGTTGGTTTATCAGTTGGTTTGTCAGTTGCGTGTGGTTAAAAAACAGCAGTTTAATGATATTAAGGGAAATTGTTTGAAAATGGGTTAGATAATCATTGATATATGATTTTTTTTTTTTTTTTTTTTTTTTTTTTTTTGGAGAGAGAGGTTGGGGAGGAGCAGAGGGAGAGGGAGGGAGAGAATCTTAAGCAGGCTCCATGCCCAGTGTGGAGCTTGATCTCACCACCCTGAGATCATGACCTGAGCTGAAATCAAGAGTCAGACACTTACCCAACTGAGCCACCCAGCCCTGAGATATGAATTTTACTTTTAGACTTATTTCTTAAAGCTAAATCTACCAGATAATTGTCAACTACATTTCGAACTTTATCCTGTAGAGATGCAGTTTAAATGTGAATTTCCATTAGAGGAATATAAATAAACCAAGAAAATGAAATTTAAACCACAGACATCCTTCCTTGTTTTTGTTTTTAATATACTCCTCCCAAAATGTCAGCTGAAAATCTCTGAGAAAGAGCAGAGTTAGTTTCTTTAGTGGAACAAAATGTCCTGACTAATAAAAATAATGTGTTCAGATCTCTTATTCAAAGGAATATGGGTTAGTTAATGAATGATAAGGAGAGATGAAATTATGTTCAATGCAAAACAAAGCTACCATCATCAGAGATGCTACTTCAAGAATAATATATAACGTTTATTACTCCATTGATACAGTTATGACAAAAAATAGACTTTGTTTTCAGTTGATAACAGCATTCTATCAGTTCCTGAAATGTATGTGTCATGTAGTTTCTTGATTTAATGTACACATGAATAAAAAGAAATCATTGCAAAACTCATTTTTCATATGGAAATGAAAAGGAATGAAGAAACCGAGATAACTACATATGCTTTGCTCAACCTTGCTGCAATGAATTGTACCACGTTGAAAGCATTTTTATTAGATTTTAAGCCTGTTGATTGATGAACTATTTTTAATATTCTTTCTCTTGGAGATGCACTGGGTATGCACACACATAATGCAATTCATTTCTCATATACAGAACCACTTAAAGTTGAATAAAAACAAACAGCATTCTAATCTCATGACATTTGGAAAACAGCATGTGGAAAAGAAATTAGAGTATAGATTTGGCAGTAAAATGACAGAATTGGATTCCCTCATCTATTCTTCTCCAGCTTGAGAGAGACCTAAATTTAAGAAGGTGGTAAAGAAGGTAAAATGAGCCAATTATAAGTAAAGCCAACTATTTCAAAAACATTTCATTTTTAAATGTGCCAGTGATTTATTTATCTACATATTACTTTAGCACGTTTCTTTAACTTGTAAATTTTGGAAGTTTGCCTTTGTGGCAAGTTACCAACAATGAGCTCAGTCTTTTTCAATTTAGGAAAATCAAGTCTACTTGAAGTACTAGCAAACTGTTATAAGAAATGCAATCCTGCCTCTACTGTAATAGATTTAGAAGCCTCCAGTGCAACAGTGCTAATAATAATATTTTGAAAGTAACTTTAACCCAGGGAGTCAATGACCTGTAGGGTTGATTCTGCTTCACTGAGGGTGTATTAATATGTCATTTCTTTGGACTTCAGAAATAATAGATTTATTTCACTATAAACACAAAAGCAGTGAAGTCAACTTTATTTTTGATTTACTAAATTATTTCATGTCTACGTATTTTACAAATATTATTTAGAATTAGATACTTGGGAACTACTTTAATGTGTCAAGTTAGTTTTCCGTAGCTCTTCAATGTGTATAGTTTCTGTTGAGTAGGAAAATTTTCCCTTTTACCCTTCTAGGTTCTTTGGCTGGTCTAATAATTAACAGACATAAGACAACAGGAGAAAAACAAAAAATTTTTTTAAAGATTTTATTTATTTATTTGAGAGTGAGAGAGCATAAGCAGGGGGGAGGGAGAGGGAGAAGCAGACTCCCCACTTGAGCAGGGAGCCTGACGTGGAGCTCGATCCCAGGACCCTGGGATCATGACCTGAGCTGAAGGCAGACGCTTAACCGACTGAGCCACCCAGGTGCCCCAAGAAAAACAAATTTAATTTCATTAGTACAGGAGCCCCATAAAAATATGAGACCCAATAGCAAGTCAGACGTTTGGGGTTTGTATGCCATCCTGAACTAACAAATGGGATAGGGGCCTGGGACTTCAGAGAGGGGGAAAGTAATTCACAGGACAATTAGAACAGTAGGTGTTTGGTAATTAGATGTTTGCCCTGCCATACGGATGGGTCATTCAGATAAAAGTTATCTCTGGTAATAACTCTGTGTCTGAGCCAGGCCCCCTACTCTAAATTCTTTTAGGTAGTTAAGAGAGAGGTAAAAGTTTTTCTTGAGTCTGCTGGGTCTTGATTGCCTTCAGCTCAGAATAATCCACATACCAAAGTGACATATTCTGCTTCCCTCTGCTTCTATTGGCCAAATGCATTATTTGAATCTATTTTTATACAAAAATGCTCCTTTTGATAGGGTATTTAGGTAAGTTCTACTTTCTAAGCTGACATTACAGCAGTTATTTAGCATTCTGATAATAAGAACTGAGATTGATGGTATATTTCCTGTAATACAGGGAAAATGAGAAATAATTTCTATATTTAGGAATATTAAATTCAAAAGATAAAAAAAGCACATTGTCAGTTGTTGGTGCCATCTAGTGCTGAATGCATAGCAGAGGATGGGTGAAATGCTGTTACAAGTACAGAGGAAACAAAGAGTATAGAGCCACCTAGTGATTTTTTTTTTTTTTTTTTTTTGCACTTCAAAATAGTCATTAAATAGCATGTATGAATTGTGTTTAGGAGATGTTCCACAAATCTAAAATATTTTCAGTTTTTAGACAGCATCAAATTTTATTTCATCTCATGGGTCTCGACCCTCTAAAACAAAGGTCAGCAAACTATGGTCTGTGGGCCATATTTAGCCTGCCATCTGTTTTTATACATTGCATAAGCTAACAATGGTTTTTTCATGTTTACATAGTTGAAGAACTTAAAAGGAAGAATAATATTTTGTGGCATATGAAAATTGTATGAAATTTCAGTGTCCATAAATAAAATTTAATTGGAGCACAACTATGTCCATTTGTTTACCTGGTGTGTGGTTGCTTTAGAGCTACAATGAAAGAGCTGAGTAATTATAACTCTGTGTGGCCCACAAAGCCTAAAATATTTACTATCTGGCCCTTTACAGAAAGTTTGCTGACCCTGTTCTAAAACATATTGGGTTTTGAAAAACACCCCAGGAAAGAAAGAACACATGCATATATTATACTTAGAATATATATGTGTTTATATGCGTGTATATGTATGTATAGCCCTATTTCTAGTTTCTTTAGCACATATATTGTATTATTTACTCAGTTATAATTAAACATCACTTTCCATAAATACGGGATATGATTCTTTTTTCGAGCTTTGCTCTCAAGGATTCTATGGTACAGGCTTCAAGTTTCAGCTCCATTATTTTTTTCTTTTTCTTTCTTCATGGATGGTTCTTGCCTTGTCCTGAGTGCACAAAGCCTCCAAGACATTCCTGCAATGTATAGCCCTTCATCCTGCATTGCACTGTTCAGGAGTGTTTCACAGCATCTGGCTAACTTTTTTATAAAAGCCCTACATGGTGAGGAGTTGTTAATTATTGCTTGGCATTTCCAAAGGGGTAACAAAAGGGATGAAATTTCTATCAGCATTGCTTGAGTAGGACAGGCCAGTCCCCATATTCCCTGTCTGGAGAGTTTGATAGAATGATGTCTCTATAAAATGAAAACAGACCCAAAAGGAAGATAAAGATGCCAATAGTAAAGGTTAGAAAACTCCAATAAAATTATTCTAAGAAACATGCAGGCATTCTGGTTGCTTTTGACATGTGAAAAGGGAAGAATGGAAAATTGCAGGAGGGAGATGAATTAATGTATTGTTTACTGCCATGGACATTAGACTGCTACGCTGTGACAGAATGATTTTGAAACACGCTTGAGATTTGTCTGGTATCTATCTTCTCAAACTTCCCTGACGTACAGAATTCATTTGTAATTTGGTTTGTAAAACAGTGAGACATAATAAAATACATTTTAAGATGAATGTTTTTGCAGGTAAGCATTTAAAGTTTTAGACCTCCCTCCATTATCAGCCTTAATTTACTAAATCCTGTGATATGTGAAATTCATACAAAAAGCAATCCTTATATGAATGGAATACTTTCTAGAAACTTCATACAAGGCCTCTACTCTAACCTCTCTGGCCCAGTAGAAGATACTCCTCATCAGTATTCCTTCAGTGCTTTTTGGGAACAGAAATGATTAGGGTTCCTTTGCAGAATGGTGTTAACAATGCCTCTGAGCCAAGGACGCAGAATTACTTCAGTCCTACCTAGCCCTGAGGGATCTTCCCTGTCACCTTCCCATGGAACATACATGAAAGGCACAGAAAATAGAGAGGTACTTTATTAGTCAATGGTGCACATAGAGCGCTACAAGATGATCTAGGTCCATAATCCTATATTCTGAAGGAGAGATACTTAGAGCTCAGACTCAAAGCAGGTTGAGTGGCCTTCTTTTTGGCTTCCATAGACCTACAATGAAAAATTTTTGTTTACTATTTCAACTAGACAAAGGCTACACCCAATTTTCATGTTAAATCCTGGCCCTTAGACCCCACTTCTATGAACAAGAAAAGACTCGTGAATGGTGTAAAAGGATAGAGCTGCTCATATGAGGCCAACCCATGTGGGTGAAAAGGAAGAGAGAACATGGGGAAGGGAGAGAAAGATCAAGTTCATTTGAGAAGGCCCTAAAGGGCACTTAGCGCTAAATCTAATCAAGGATTGACTCACCAGATGAGGACCCTTGCACATTGGGTTACACATTTTTTGCCTTCATCATAACTCTTTATTGAAAAAAGAATAATAAGGTCATAGGGACCAATAGAGATTTACTAATGGGGAAGTTGCCTATTCATTTGTTTTAATATTTGGAAACTTCCTTTTATTGATCAAAATTTTACTTCTATTTCCCTTGTAACTTTTTCTCAGTAATTGCTTCTAGGTCTGCCCTCTGGATGTACATAGTTTTGCATGAAGTTGCTGGTGTTGCAAGATTTACCCTTTATCACCTCAAATGAAAAACGTGATTGCTATTCCCTCACTATACACATCCACACAGAGGCAGAAAAAGGTAACATCTGAAAGCTTGAAGAACCCTGACTTTAGGAAACCACAGTCTTTTAAAGGGGGCTGCTAGCAGCTCTGTCCAACCTTTGCCCTAGAAAGAAACAGTCTTTATTGTGGCTGGCATCTGAAGTGGGGGAGGTAGGGCAGACACCCTGCTGGTGTCTGAGAATTGCTTGGTGCTGTGGGAGACCCCCGCCCTGCACACACAAACATTAGAATGGGGTCCGAGAACCAAAAAGGAGGAGGTAATTAGGTTTAGAAGAAGTCATGAGGGTGGAGTCTCCATGATGGAATTAGTGTCTTTATAAGAAGAGGAAGAAACACCAGAACTTTCTGTTCTGCCATGTGAGAATACAGCAACAAGGTGGCCTTCTGCAAGCCAGGAAGAGGGCCATCACCAAAAGCAAAAATCTGCTGGCATCTTGATCTTGGCCTTTCTTGCCTCCAGAATTGTGAGAAATAAATATCTGTTTTTTAAACCACCCAGTTTATGGTATTTTGTTATAGTGCCCAAGGTAACTAAGACAGTATTGGCATACCATAATTAATTAATAATTCTGAAGTATTTCCCTATTAATGCCCTTTTAAATTTTTTTCTCCAGTATCTTTTTACAAAAAAAAAATACTGGAGTAAACATCCTTTCTACTTAGAGCTTTGTAAGTAGGTTTGAGTATTTCTGTAGGAAAAATTAATAGAAATGGAATTTCTTGATTAAAACATGTACATTGAGAAATTTGAAGGCTAGTTTCAGAGGCCTGTTTTCCAAAGAGTGCTCACATACTTACGACCCCACTAAGGATAAATCTATAGAAAGATATGATTTAAAATTAACATTGCATAGTACTTTTGAATTTAATATAATTTTCCCTTTATATCAAATTTATCCCTACAAAAATGCTGGAAGCTGGCTCTTATTCTAATTTTAGGTAAACCAAGTGAGGCATTTCAATAAATGAAGCTATGGAAAAGAGAGATGTAATCAGAACTTCCGTTGCTAATTTCTTATATTTTGTATTCAGTGCTGCTGGCTTCCCCTGACACAAATAAGCTATGTGCAGTCCAGGAGGTCATACATCAAAAAGAATGCAAGAACTTCCTACTGGAGCATTTCTAGAATGTATTTCATCCCCCAAAGGCAAGTTTGCTATATAGCTTCATCACATTTTCCAAAATTGAGTTTCATGGCAGTAGACTTGCAACCAGGGACTCATATTGAGCTTGAAGTCAACTAAAACTCTAGTTTTGTTTGTTTGTTTGCTGCTGCTACTGTTGCTATAGTTTTAACATAAATGACCACTTAGTCAGGTTTTCCCAACCCATTTATATATGCAATGGATTTTTTGTAATCCTGAGTAAAGAAATTTATATGTATCCTTAGAGGATATAAACACATCACCTTGGTAATTTTAGCTCATACATCCACTTGTCAAGATCTTGACACTGATTCTGTCATCTATTATATAAGCTGACTCTTCCATTTTTGCATCATCCATGCATTTAAAAACATACATTCTGTGAAATCATTCAACTCGTTTATTAAAATGTTGAACAGGACATATCCAAACATAAGCACATGTCTGTACCACAAGCATCTTTTCTGAAGGTGGACATCATTCTATGTATGCCTGTCTCATCTTTTATCAGAAGAGCCATGGCCCAGAATTGAAATGGTTCTGATGTCACTAGCCCAGGCATGGGGTATAGGAGATGATTGTGGCAGAAAAAAATGTAAGGGACAAAGCTGCAACTTTTCATTCAAATCTGTATTTAAACTGGCCTCATGGGAAAGATAGTCTAGAAGGACTGCATGTAAATTGAATTAAATTCTTATAAAATGAGGTGCCTTTCATTTATTTTTTCCTGAGCATCAGTGTCATGAATAATTAAAAATGCACATTCTCTTCTTAGATTTCCAGAACATTTTTCATATTCACTTGGCAGGTTGATTTGCTGATATTGTTCCTTTTTTCAAAGAAGTCATCTGCCTACTGAATTATATTTTTATAATTTTGGCAATTATTTTTTTTAATTGAGATACAATTCGCTTAACAGTATTCACCATTTTAATCATTTAAAAATGTACAATTCAGTGGTTTTATTATATTCACAATGTTGTGCAACTATCATTGATAAATAATTCAAGAACATTTTCCTCACCCCAAAAGGAGAGCCTGTACCCATTAAGCACTCACTCCATTATTCTCTCCCTGGCAACCACTAATTTACTTTCTGTCTCTATGGATTTATCTGTTATGAACATTTCACATAAATGGAATTATGCAACAAGTGGCCTTTTGAAACTGGCTTTTTAATTAACATAATGTTTTCAAGGTTCATCCATGTTGTAGAATGTATTAGTACTTCATTCTTTTTATGGTTTAATAATATTTCGTTACACACACACACACACACACACACACACACACACACACACTGTTTTCTTTACCCATTCTTCAGTTGGTGGACATTTAGATTGTTTCCAGGTTTTGGCTATTACGAATAATGTTGCTATGAATATTTATGTCCAAGTTTTTGTGTGAACATATGTTTTCAATTCTCTTGGGTATATACTGAGAAGTAGAATCACTGGGTCATATGGTAACTCTATGATTACATTTTTTTAAGGAACTGACAAAATGTTTTCTACACAAGTTGTGTCATTCACACTGGCAATGTATGAAGGGTCTAGTTTCTCTACATCCTCACAAATACTTCTTATCTTTTTTTTTATCATATTATTCTAGTAGGTGTGAGGCAGTACCTCATTGTGGTTTTGATTTACATCTCCTTATTGATTAATGATGTCAAGCATCTTGCCTGTGCTTATGGGCCCTTTGTATGTCTTCTTTGAAGAAATATATATTCATCTCAATTGGGCTGTTTGTTTTTTTTCTCATTGAGTGATGAGAGGTATTTATATATTCTAGTTTCTAGGCCCTTGTCAGATATATAATTTGCAAATATTTTCGCCCGTAGGTTTTCTATATGAATTTTCAGATCAGTTTGTCAATTTCTGCAAGAAACACATTTGGAATTATGATGGTGACTTTATTGAATCTGTAGATCAATTTGGTTAGTATTGCCATCATACCAAAACTAAATTTTCCAATGCATGAACACAGGATACCTTTCTGTTTATTTACATCGTCTTTAAGTTCTTTCAACAGTGCATTGTAAATTTCAGTGTACAAGTCCTGCACTTACTTGGTTAAATTTATTACTAAGTATATTCTGTTTGATGCTGTTGTAAATGGAATTGTATTCTTAATATCATTTTTTGGATTTTTCATTGCAAGTGTATAGAAATATAATAGATATTTATATATTGATCTTGAATGCTGCAACTGTGCTGAACTCATTAGCTCTAATAATTTTTGTGGATTATTTAAGACTTCTGTATATAAGATCATGTCTTCTACGAACACAAAGTTTTACTGCTTCCTTTCAAATCTGGATGCATTTTATTTCTTATTCTTTCCTAGTAACCTTGGGTAGAACTTCTAGCACAGTGTTAAATAGAAGTGGTGACAGAATGGGGTGCCTGGGTGGCTCAGTCAGTTGAGCGACCAACTCTTGGTTTCAGCTCAGGTCATGATCTCAAGTTTGTGAGATCAAGGCCCATATCAGGCTCCATCTCAGCACAGAGTCTGCTTAAGATTCTTTCCCCCTCCCACCCCTCTCCTCCCCCTCTGCTCCTCCACACTGCTCACATGCACACTCTCTCTCTCTCTCTAAAATAAATAAATAAAATCTTTAAAAAAAAATGGTGACAGAAGACATCTTTGTCTTGTTTCTAATTTTAGGGGTATTCGGTCTTTCACCATTAATGTTATGTTAGTTGTGGATTTTTTATAGATGCCCTTTGTCAGGTTGAGGAAGTTCCCTTCCATTCCTTGTTTGTGGTATGTTTTTATCGTGAAAGAGTGTGGATTTTGTCAAATGCTTTTTCTGTATACATTGAGATAATCGTGTAGAGATTTTTTTCCTTCTTCTATTAATATGGTATATAATATTGATTGATTTTCATATGTAGAACCACCTTACACTTCTGGGATAAATCCCATTTGATCAAGGTGTCTGATCCTTATAACATGCTGCTAGATTCAGTTTGTTAGTATTTTGGTGAGTGCTTTAACATCTGTAGTCATAAGAGCTATTTTTCTGTAGTTTTCTTGTGATATCTTTGTCTGGCTTTGGTATTAGGTAATACTGACATTGTGGAATAAGTTAGGAAGTGTTCCCTTCTCTTCTACTTTGGAAGAGTTTGAGAGCAATTGGTGTTAATTCTTAAATGTCTTCTAGAATTCACCAGTAAAGCCATCTGGTCCTGGGTTTTGTTTTTTGTTGTTGTTGTTGTTATATTTATAATGATCAACATAAATCTCTCCACTTGTTATGGGTCTGTTCAGATTTTGTTACGTCATGAGTCAGGTTTGATATTTTGTATTTATAGGAATTTGGCCTTCCCATTTAGGTTACATAATTTGTTGGCATACAGTGGCTCATAATATTCTCTTATGATCCTTTTTATTTCTGTGAGGCCAGGAGTAGTGTCCCATTTTAATTGCTGGTATTAGAAATCCAAGTCTTCTCTTTTTTTCTTAATCTATCAAATGATTTTTCCTTTTTTCTTGATATGTTCAAAGAACAAACTTTCGTTTTATTGATTTTCTCTATCATTTTCTATTCTCTATTTCATTTATCTCCACCCTAATTTTTATCATCCCTCCTGCTTGCTTTGGATTTAGTTTAGTCTTTTTTTTTCTAGTTTATGATGGTAGCAAGTTACATTATTGTTTTGAAGTCTTTATTCTTTTTTTAATGCAAGCATTTACAGCTATAAATTTTACTCTCAGCTCTACTTTCAGTGTATCCCATATGTTTTGGTATGTTGGCTTTTCTTTCTTTATCTCAAAGTATTTTTCTAATCTGTTATTTCTTGTCTCGGATGGCTGGGGCTGATACATTTGCCATTAAATGCTTTTGATAAATGCCCACTGGGAGGCTATCCAGCTGTGAGAAAGTTTCATGTTTGCAAAACAAAAGCCCTTGGAACTGAGCCTTCAGAGAGCCATCAGACAGGACAAAACTCCAATTCTATGTAAAACAAAATTTGTATTACCCCCTCTGGTACCTACAAGCAACGCTCAGAACTACTGGTACTGCAAAGCTGAAAGGGACATTGAGGAATTTTCCTCCTCTTCTACAGTATTTGCTCAAAACAAACTTTTCTAACGTGTATCTCTTCTTGTTAGTTATAAAAATGCTGCCTTCTCTTCTGGACTTTAATTTCATAAAGTTGGACTGCGGCTCCAATGATCCCTCATTCCCCAATAGTTTTGACAGTACCTGGAAAATGATAGCTGCTCAACAAATGTTTGTTTATCAGCTCATCTCTTTAAGGTAAAGAAATGAAGGCCGGGGAAGATTGGTGTGACTTGCAGTGACTCACACAGCTACTCAGGAGGGAAACCTAGCTGAATTCCTGGAGCTTCCAGTAAAAATATTGTTTTGTTAGTTTACTACTTTGGATTTCAATCTTTCCTCGCTACTTTGATTTGCCCTTGAGGACACAGACCATGTATTGTACTCTTAGAATATTGTGTTAGTTTCTCCATATGCCTAACTCCAATCCCAATATGCAGGGATAGTCCCAAAAGAGATCTTTAATGTATGGACTACTTTATTCTAAAAATTTTGTCATTAAAAACTATTTCAAGGAAAAAATGCTTTATGGTGAATCTCAACTGCTAAAGAGGAAATTGCCACCCACCATTTCCCAGATTTCCTATAAATCTCAGGGCTAAGTAGAGACTACTATATTCATCCAAAATAATATCTGTACCTTTAATTGCCCATTCAAATAACTTTCAGCTCTTGGAAGTTCAATAAGATAAAACCTTTGTAGTTAATGTCACCATGTGACAATATATACCACCTTGAGGGAGAGAAAGGTACAAATGTGAATGACATGAACCTAAGGAACACAGATCTACTAGATTTGATATAATCAAAAGGAAAATCATCCATTTCCTTTATTATGCATAACACTTCCGAGAATAGCATCACTCTAAAATGCTAATCCTTACTCAGTGTTCTCAGGCCTTGCCCTCATCCCCCATAGGGACAGTTCTCTCAGACAGTGGCCACTAGTTCAGTCACCAGTACGCAAAGGCATAAAACTGATAAACATAAATCCTTGCCCTTAGCCAGGGAAACAATAAATAAATTCAACAGATACATAATGAACAGGCTGCATAGCCAGTGTTCTGAGCTCCCCAAGCAGGGATTTAAGTCCAAATATGAACCAGTGTGTTCTCAGCAAATGAAAAGCACAGATGAAAGAGAGAACCAAGATAAAAGCATGCAGGCCCCCAAAATTCAACAAGACGCTTAGTACCCAGTAATCATATCAATCTGTTAAGGTCAAACACTAATACCTTCTGCCCTTGGAAGTCTCCGTAGGTCCAGCCAACAATACAATAGTTTAAAAAGGAAAATCTTTTTTTTTTTTTTTTTAAAGGAAATTCTTAATGCAGTCGGTAGGGAGAGAGTATAGAAAGAAAAGGCAAACATTCATATGGCCAATGCTCCATTGTTTGTTTTGTAGGATGTTGGTTGAAAAATTTCCTTCTTGCTTCTGAGACTTGTTTTTCTTTTTTTTTTTTTTTAAGATTTTATTTATTTATTTGACAGAGAGAGACATAATGAGAGAGGGAACACAAGCAGGGGGAGTAGGAGAGGGAGAAGCAG
The DNA here is from genome assembly GCF_964656455.1 of Halichoerus grypus. Classification (NCBI taxonomy): domain Eukaryota; kingdom Metazoa; phylum Chordata; class Mammalia; order Carnivora; family Phocidae; genus Halichoerus; species Halichoerus grypus. Next base: position 100,383,305 of record NC_135727.1, on the reverse strand, counting down.
GCTTCCCCGCGGAGCAGGGAGCCCGATGTGGGGCTCAATCCCAGAACCCTGGAATCACGACCTGAGCTGAAGGCAGACGCTTAACGACTGAGCCACCCAGGCGCCCCTGAGACTTGTTTTTCAATCTTAAAGCTTTCAAAAATATAGCATATCTAACCCAAAGCCTTTAAAATTTATGTTATAAGATTTATTAGTGTTCTTATAAATCAGCACTTGGTAGTAACAAATTATCAGAATGAGTTGTATATTAAAATGACAAATCAGAATTTAATAGTGAAGATAGAAGGTGTTTTCAAATCAGACAGCCAAAGCAATAACTAATGGGAATATTTGGAAATGTGACAATGATTCATAGCAGGGCTCTTGGTTAGAGTGCGTAAATCCAGCAGAAGATTTTGCATTTATCCACTAGGACTTTTGGTCCATTGCTTATAAATCAAGAAGTTAATGAAGAGTCAGAGATCTATAAATCCAGATACTAAATTGGAAATTGGTAACTTTTGTTTTATAAATAAGTAACTCAAGAATTACATATGTCACTAAGGGACAGTATGCCAACACTTAGCAACTTCAATGAGATAATTACCTCTTACGTGACCCTCATAGACCTCCAGTTTGTTCATCCCCAAATATCTCCTGAAGGGAGAGGGAAGACTCTCATCACAAAAGAACACAAGTGAAGCAGGATCAAGGGACATTAAAGAGCACAGGGCTAAGGACCCCAGACAGGTGACTGACTCAGAGATGAGCTTGAACGGGGCACGTTTGCCTTTCCCTGGCTCTGTTTCAGAGAGACCCCATTGCTGGATTGTCTTCCTCTGAGTTACCAGGGAAGAGCTGGGCCCAATGGAGTTTCAGGGAGACTCGTCCTGTCAAAGCTTCTCTGTCCTGTATCTCCGCATCCCACCCAACCCTTGAGAGTAAAGCCTTATTCTTCTTTGGCTACCCTGAGGCTGTGGTAAAATACCCTGCCTTCCCGTTCTGACTGCTTCCTGTCTTCTCTCCATACCACATTAGTTACTGTGTCACTAATCAATGAAATCATGTATGCTTTGGATTTGAATGGTTGTTAATCCATGACCCCATGTGGGCTAATAGTTTTATATGTTGATAGAGACCTTCATTTGTCTGCTGACCACATGGTAACTTTTTGTCATTTTTTAGAAGGGCGAGGTCAAGGACCTTAGTGGTCTGCCACCACCCAGACTAATTCTCCCCAAGAGCTTGATACCGTGAGAATGTTTCTGACCTCGGGACCTAAGTTGACATCACCAGATCTCAAGAAGCACTTCATAAATGGCTTACGCTGCAGGTTTTCAAGTCAGGAAACACTGTTGCCTACACACCCCTTATATACCACATCTAGACTTTTGATTGGCAATAACACTCTGAAAGAGCTATTTGGACTCTAGCTGCATCTCTCCTCATCTTGCCTTATGGATGAGTACCCTCTTGTTCACATGTCTGTTATTGCACTGGAGAGTGACACCATGACTCTGTTTATGGAAAATTGCCCTAATTCTAGAAAGGACTCTAGAAGGCTGTGCCAGGCATGCCCCCTTAGTTGCTGAATGGATCATATGGTAGTGGGGGGAGATGTCTAGGGCATTAACGAGGAGGTCTGGCAGCTCAGGGAAGTGGCTAATAATCCACTGGTAGTTTGATAACAAAATATAGTTTTTCCCATTAATAACCTTTTAGTCCAGGTGAGGAGCACAGCATAGTTATTAGGATACAGAAAACCAGCTAAGCTCCTTGCAGGCTGTGTCTATGGCACGTTCCTTAGACATGGCTCTCCAGCAGCAAAATGGGGGTGATGGCACCTACCTCCCAAGGGTGTTGTGACAATCAAAGGAAATGGGAAAGTGCTCAATATAGTGACTACACATAGAAATTGTGCAGTAATCACTGGAATAGAATGTTACACTGGGAGGGACCCAGGTAAGATCTCATCCAATCCTTTGTTGTCCACGTGAGAAACTTTACATCCAGGGATGTTGTCACTTCCTCATGGTTACCCAATAGTTAATCATGAGCTCGGAAGAGGAACGCAGATTTCCCATTTCCCAGTTGAATGTTCTTCATTCTACATTACACAGTATCTTCTTGATCCTTTACAAATCATTTACAGTACCTTTGCCCCTCTGGTGCATTAATAAGATAGTATTCATGTTAATAACTTTTTGCCATAGAACACATAGTAGGGAAGAGGAGAAAGTAAACATGAAATGAGGTTTTTCGCAGAAAGGATAAAACCTATAGAGATAGGCCTATTGAAGGGACTTGGAGTGTGGTGTGTGGGGTTCTGACGACAACAGCACACATTTCATAGAGGCTGTGAACTCCTTTCAAGAAGGATTAGTCAGCATGATGCTGTTTTCACTTATTGCCCTCACATACATTTCCCGGTTATTCTCCGACTTGACTCTCCAGAAGCTCAGGTAGAGGAGTATATTCTGACAGAACACAGACAGTCTTGCCTTGGGAAGGGTTGCCGCTGAGTCTTCTGGGAATCTGCATTTCTCCAACTGGCTGCTTTTGTGCAAGCAGCGCTGTCAGGTCGATAGCCCCGGCCTGAAGAGTACTCGCACCCGATCGGCACCACTCCTGACTGTGGCACAGCAAACTCCCATTTAAAGAAAACTGCCTAATACGTCACCCTACTCCCTGCTTTTCCTCTAATTAGCCGATGTCGATAAATGGGTTTGTGTGTGGAGAAAGCAAAGGAAACGAGCATCAGGCCTGGATTCTGGCCGCCTCCTTTTCCCTGCCTCCCGCCTAATCTGTAGATCTATAAATGAGCATACCTTCCAAAAAGCAAAAGAATCAGTCACAACCTGTCAGAAAACAACTATTTACTAACTTATTCCAGAAGTACTAATCTTTGTTTAATATGTTACTGATTTTCTAAACTGTTTAGTATGGTTTATAATGGCATTGACCTACAAGATACCATGCTTTACATCAATTAATACCTAGTTTATTAAAACATTAAAGTTTGCCATAGACAGTTAACTGACAAACTGAAAGTGTGTATGAAAGACACTTATAAGAAATTTCCTAGTGAACTTAAGTATTAAGTTTTTTTTAGATCAAGCCCTGCATCAGGCTCCATGCTGGGTGTGGAGCCTGCTTAAGATTCTCTCTCTCCCTCTGCTCCTTCCCACCCTTCTCTCTCTCTCTCTCAAAAAAAAAAAAATAAGTTTTTTTTAATGGCTTATGGGAGCTCTCTAGTACATCCCAGACTCTTACTATCTTTCTCTTTTCTTCCTAGAAGAAACAAGCCAGTACTATGCAAGTATGAAGCCCCTCTAGGCTTCGTGAGATAATCTACAATTAACTATTGGAAAGTGTGTGCATAATTAAGTAAACATCACTACTTATAGAAAATGTGTGTGTGTGTGTGTGTGCATGCACACACACACGAACATGTGCACACGCACACACATATGTGCAGAGAACTTGGGAATAGGCTAAAGAAAAGAGTTCTAAACTATGTAAGAATACTAATGTTGCTCCATTGTTGGTAAAAGATAAGATTCATGTCTATTCTTTTACAGGAAGTGTCTTAGTCTACTAGGGCTACCATAACAAAATACCACAGGCTGGGTGGCTTAAACAACATGAATTTATTTTCTCACAGTTTTGGAAGCTAGAAGTCCAAGATCAAGATGCCATTAGGGTTGGTTTCTGGTGAGGCATCTGTGTCTTCACATGGTCTTCCCTCCATGCATGGACAGACAGAGAAAGAGAGAGGTAAAGAGAGCATGCTCTGGTATCTCTTCCTCTTCTTACAAAGACACCACTCCTACTGGATGAGAGCCCCACTCTTATGACCTTATTTAACCTTAATTATGTCCTTAAAGGTCCAGTCTCCAAATATAGTCACACTTGGGATTAGGACTTCAACATACGAATTTGGTGGGGGGGAGGAGGAACACAGTTCAGTGCACAGCGGGGTGGTAGCATGACATACAGAAAGTCCTGGACATTGGAATATTTTTGACCTGATTTTGAGTACCATTGATACCAATTGTGTGGCCTTGGACAAGTTACTTCATCTTTTTGTGCCAGTTTCCTCATCTGCCTACCTTGCATATTGTGAGCCTTTAATAGGTATAAACTATTATTTTCATCTTTTGTGTCAGGCAATTTCATTACAAGGACTTTGCTTTACTCTTCATATAACTTGTCAAAAACTATTATAATAGAGTTCTCTTTTATACTCTGTGTGTGTTTTATTGTGTTCTTATTGGAGGTGTGTGGTTTACTTTCAATTTAGTTGTAAGCTCTTGGAGGACAGGGAACATTACATCTTATTTATCAGGCACCTAGCATAGTATATTTTACACAGTTGACATTTAAGCAGGTCATGATAATTTGGTTGGTTTGAAAGTTTTGGCACCTGCCCTCTTGATTTGGACGCCATTTTCTCTACCCCTACACCTCCTTTAAGTATGGAAGTCCCTATTAATTAATTTTAGTGCATCATATGGGATTTCTGAAGTGCTTCAATTAGTAATTAATGGTTGATGTTTATGCATTATTTCCCACCTCATTATAGGAAATAATTGTCAATATATGTTAAGTTCTGAAACAAAAAGATTCACTTGTGTTGGTGTCAGCTACTGAACTCAAGTCAACCCATTTTCAACAAAGTTTCCAAAAAGGAGGCACAGACTATTAAGTTTAACTTATTTATGTTAGTTACCACACAGTAATATTTTACCCATTTTTATATAAGGGTCTCTGTAAAATCTTTCAAGCCATTGTTATTTATAAATCATATCTGAAGACTGGTTTTCAGGAAAGGAATATGTGGACTTCATTGTGTGTCATTAATAATTTGAAGAAATAGTCAACAGTATTTATTACTGCTAAAAGAAAGTAGAAGACATATTACTTCAAGGAGCTTATGGTCCAGTCTTGGTGACAGAATCTAAGATGATGTAACAAATGAAAATATAATAGTCTCATCAGGATTCAGAAGAGAACACTATTTGACCTCATCAAGATTATAAGTCACTAAAGAGAAGGGATAAACTTACATTTTCTTGCATCTTCCACCATAACTGTTTCAGTGCCAAACATAATTAATGTTCAGTAGACCTTTATTCCATGAATAAGCTAACCAGTTTCTTGATCCACATTGGAAAATTTTTTGACATTCAGTTTCTGTCATTTTTTCTTCATGATTCCAGATGATAAAGATTGTGAATATAAATAAAACAATATTTAAATGACTTGCACTGTCAAAGCAAATATGTATTTATGTATTTTAGCACATGAGTCAACAAGATACACCTCCTTTATTAATAACGCAATAATAGTGCAATTTTTCATATATAATCAAATTAATTAAATGTTTAACAGCATCACTCATTTCTAAACTTCTCTGTGGCCTCCAGCTTAGTTTATCTTCTTAAAATCTGGATGTAGACTGCTGAATTGTGAAGTCCCAGGGTTCTGCCAGGAGCTAATCTCTGGTATATTTCACACAACCACATACCCCTCTATAGGCTAACTTTTTTCTTGACTTCTTCCTATGAATGTGAATGGTACTGCCAGTCTCCTTTCCTCATCCCAGCCACACTGGTCAACAATATCATTCATTTTCTACCTCTTTCTTTTCCTCACCCCTCAAACACAAGCAATGGTTAGGATACGAGGAGTTCAGAGTCTGGCTTGATTGTTCTTTCTTTCAGTTTTCATTGCTTCTAGTTCAAATTATCATTACCTCTTACCTACCCCTAAGTGATCTTCTGGTCACCAGCTTCTCTTTGTTCCAGATACTAGCTTCGATTTCCCCATCACTCAATGTCTATATAAATTTGACCTTGAGTCCACCTTGGTGATGGAATCTCTTACCTCCATTCTATTGCTTACCTTATCCACATACTTGGTATGCCTTGCTTCTTACCATATCCACATATCTAAAGTGTGTCTCTTCTTTAATCCTGACAAAAGCCTCTATTTTCATAAAGCATTTCTTCTTTAAGCTCCTACAATACCTCAAATGCACCCTTCTAGTAACATTACACAGGCTTCCTATAACAATGGTTACTGGTATTTTTAAACCTCTTTCAGGTCATAAGCTGTATTTGATTTATATAGTATCTAATCTCATGCTTTATGTCTAAATTTCATCAGGGAGTTTAAAAAGGAAAAAAGTTTAAACCATCATAGGTTTATGGAAGAAATACAATAAATAAACAAATGTAACAAAGTTTGGGAACACAAGAAATTTGGAACATAAACAGCAAAATCACATATTCAGGTATCGTGTATTAGAATTATCAGGCAAAATCCTGTATTGCTGTATTTCTTAAACAAAAAGATTCTTAAACTTTCCTAGAATTCACAATCTTTAGAGAAACTTAAAGATAGATAGATGAGAGAAAGAAAAATAGAGGTATATGTGTTCATTAAATCATTTTATTGTCCTAGACCTTTTGCATAGAAGATATTACTGGCCTGCTCATAGGGGAATTCATGAGGCATGGCTTGAAACAATGGCTCAGTGGTGGGTTGGGCTACATAATCTTCATTTCAAACCCCAACTTAATTGAATTTATAAATATCAGTCCCTAAAAATTACCTGGGGAAAACATTTTGTCATTATATTAAGAAAGTAGTGGGGCACCTGCATGGCTCAGTCGGTTGAGGAGCCAACTCTTGATTTCAGCTCAGGTGATGATCTCATGGTCATTAGATCCAGCCCTGGGTGGGGCTCCGAGCTCAGCAGGGAGTCTGCTGGAGATTCTCTCTCTCTCTCTCATTCTCTGTCCCTCTCTGTCTGCCCCCTCCCCATGTACGCACTCTCAAATAAATAAAATTTTTTTTAAAAAGAAAGTATATTTTTCCTCCTATTTATCAGAAATACTAGAAAATACCAATTATTAAAGAAAAATGTGGGGTGCCTAGGTGACGTATTCAGCTAAGCATCAAACTCTTACTTTTGGCTCCAGTCATGATCTCAGGGTCATGAGATTCAGCCCCACATCAGGCTCCGTGCTCAGCACAGAGTCTGCTTAAGACTTTCTCTCCTTCTCCCTCTGCCCCTCCCCCCGGCACTCTCAAATAAATAAATCTTTAAAAAAAATAAAGAAAAATGTAATTTTCTGAAGTGTATATAGTACAAAACAGAAGAACTGGAGGTAATTACTATATTTAAGCAGCAGTGTTAATGACTTATACTACAAAGCCATGTAGGTCCTACAAAATGATGACTATTTATGCCTAATGTACATTGAGAGTGAAAAAGTCATGATGCTTAGTAAAGGCTTAAATGTGGTTAGAATTTAAGGCTCCAATTACTTTGCTAGCCCATTCCTGGTGGTTGTCAACATATTTTTATTGTTATTTCATTGACTGGGTCAAGATTTCACAAAGTTCAAGTTATAGAATAGTTGACTCACAAGATGCTCCAAGATAAAGAGAGTCAATACTAATATAAATAATTGCATTAAGAAATGAGAAAGTGCAGCTCTTCTTTACAGAATAATTCTAATTAATAAGTGAAGAAGGAATGAGGGAAATAGAAAATCACCTTTAGGCAATCATCACCGTAAGAATTGGTACAGGCAAGAACTGTTGATTGATGCTAAAATTAGTGGGGAAGTATGATGAGAAACAAGATATTTGCATAGTCTCAAAAGCCTTTCCTCACAAGATATTTATTACCCACAAATGGAAAAAACAGCAACTTTTTGTTTTTATTTAAAGAAATATAACAAACATCACCTAATCAAGGAATCACATTTAACATCACCTGCAATAAGATACTTCAACATCATGAATCCTGTGATATGATTCACTGAGGACAGATTATTTCTTTGGTATTCTTGCCAAAAATACATAACTTCATTTTGATCATTAGGAAAAAACAGATAAACCCAAAGTGAGGAACATTCAACAAAGTACTGACCAGTGCTTTTGAAAGTGTCAGTATCATGAAAGGCGTGGAAAGAATAAGGAACTGATACAAACTAAGGAGACATGAATACTGAATGCAGTATGGGGAGCTATGTTGGATGGTGGACTCAAAAAGATGACATTATTGAGAAGACTAGCAAAATTCAAATAAGGTCTGGTTTAGTTAATGGCATTGTGTTAACATTAATGTTCTGGTTTTGATAATTTGCATTATGGTTCTGTAAGAGGTTAACATTAGAAGAAGCTGAGTGAAGGGTATACAGGAACTCTGTGCTATTTTTTGCAACTTTGTTGCTTCAGATAGACACTGCTTTTAGTGTGAGTGACAGAACATACATATAGAAATAAGGAATCAGGGCGCCTGAGTGGCTCAGTCGTTAAGCGTCTGCCTTCGGCTCAGGTCATGATCCCAGGGTCCTGGGATCGAGTCCCACATCAGGCTCCCTGCCCGGCAGGAAGCCTGTTTCTCTCTCTCCCACTCCCCCTGCTTGTGTTCCTGCTCTCGCTATCTCTGTCTCTGTCAAATAAATAAATAAAATCTTTAAAAAAAAAAAAAAAAGAAGGAATCATTGGTTTGTGATACTGATATGTAAAAAGCATTTTCTCTCTCTTCAAACAGATCTTAGGCAAATGTGTTTTCTCAAAAACCCAAAGGTTCATAGAGAAATGAGAAAAAACAAAAACAAGTGCTAAGGGCCCAGTTCTCCAAATAAAAGAGGAGTATCACAGAAATACGAGGCAGTATGGCTTCATTGATCATTTGTCTACCTGGGATATCAGAATGTTTGTCTAGTACAACATAGATACTATGTTATATATGTTATCATGTAACAACAGAGAATATACAATGTCTGTGTTCTTACAGATTATTTATTTCTGCTGAATAACTTGTAGCAGGGCTATTAATCAAGAGAAAAATGAAGCTGCTTTTTGGTGATGAAAATTGCTTTCCAGTGACTGATTACGCTAATCAGTCTTTTGAAAGGGAAATCAAGAGTAAAATGGCGCATAATTCCATAACACTGCAGTGCACATGAAGAAAAGTAACTCATGCAGAACACAAAAAAGCAACTCTTGAGAAGATGTTGTGGGACAAGTAAGTTTGGGAAGCACTTCTAATTTGAAAATTCTCACTGAATCTTTGGGACACCAAAGGTTATAAGTACTAGAGAAACTGACTTTACTCTTTTCCATTCTATTTCTCAAGTGTATTTGATCACAGTTTCCTTTTTTTTTTTTTTTCCTTGAGAGCTTGTTTGGAGGTTCTAGCAGGGGAGCGCAGCTACTCGTATACCCTTGACCGAAGAACGGTCCTCCTCTATCGGGGAAGGTCGTCCTCTTCGACCGAGCGCGCAGCTTCGGGAGGGACGCACATGGAGCGGTGAGGGAGGAAGGGGACACCTGCCTAGCCAGCCAGATCAGCCGAATCAACCCTGGCGATCAATGGGGTGACAGATGTCGCAGCCAGATCGCCCTCACATCCCTTTTTTTTTTTTTTTTCCATCAAAAACCATGTAACATGTCCAGAGACGTATGTGTTCTGAGGATCTTGGGTGAGAAATGATAATGTAAAGAAGGACAAGTCCCTGAAGGGGTGGTATGACCAGTGTTAATTTAGGACAAGGAATCCTGTGTAAGATAAAGTGGAGAGGAAAGGAGCAGGACGCAGGGAGAGCAAGTCTGAGCAGGGAGGGTGGTGGTGACAAGAAAAGATTAGTGGTACAGAGATAACCAAGTGAGAACACACAAGATGTGAAGACATTAGCTAGACAACTCTCTCCTATTTACAAAACAACAACTATGGATTAAATGGACCTTTTAACATGTGGAATTACTGTTTTAGACTAGTGTTTGCTATAACCCTGTAGGAGTTTCATAATTACTTTCTTAAATTTACTTTCGTTTATTTATTTTACCTGAATGTATATAAGATGTATTTTTCTATTTTATCTGAATAATGTATTTCTGATTGTACGTGTTCAAGAATTTAGCCAGTGATCCCTGAAAAACAGCAGATGACGGGCATAAAGAAGAAGAAGATCTACAATTAAAAATACATTCTTAAATTCCTTACATCTAATTTCTGACCAGTGGCTAAGGAAGTATCAACCTCTAAAGAATTCTTCCGCACACCCCGTTCTCCCCTCACCCCACCCGCCCCAAAGAGCTAAGCCTGTTTGACTCCTTACTTACAGAAAAGTGAGAATTTTTGTCCTCAGCGCACTTTCTGGAAACAGTTATTATGTACCATGGATCTGAAATCGCATAATTTAGATGAAATTTCCATCAAGAGGCCAGGGGGAGAAAAATGCCACATATGGTTGGAAATTTCCAGTTTTCCAATGATAGGTGACATTCATTTCTATATGCAAGTTTTAGTGTCAGTAAGTTAGTTTGAAAAGTTTAAACAAATTTATCATAAACTTGTACTATATCCCTTACTAAAAATCTGTCTAAAATTAATAACAGGATATTCTCAGCTTTGATAACAAGTAATGCTCTGGAACTTTTGCTACCACTGTGCCTAACGGTTCTCTGCCATGGCGCTCACTCCAGCTTGAGTGCTGTAGAGTCGTTCTGTTTTTACGTGAAAGCAAAACTGAATAAGAAATGGCAGTTGTATTTTAATTTGAGGTAACATTTAGAAATGATATAAAAAACTTGCATAATGAGAACATAGGTTTCTAAATCTAAGTCAGTGATTGGGAGGCTTGCTTTTTTACCTCTTTCATGTTTGAAACAGGTTCTTAATAATGTGGTATCAATCTGTTATAAGACATTTATAAAATGGCACTGCATAGATTTATTTACATGTCTCCTGAATGTGATTAAAAACACTTTATACAGAAAAGGCAATGCTGTTATTCATTGACTATTAATAGCATATTTATCAGTTTCTTTATATTAATATAGCATATAAATAGGTATTTAATATTGAAAAAGTCCACTGAAATAAGAATTTTAACAGATTCTTGACTCCAGACTAAAGTAGTTAAATTTTTACCTTTTAAAAATTATACTTGTAAAAAATATAAATAATAAAAAAATAAAAATTCTACTTGTAAGTATGAATGTAGATGAAAAGAACATGTTTGAATTTTATGATATCCAGCCTCTAGAGTACAAAAAGAGCTCTGTGAGAATATAAGTGAGGTAGAAAAAAATTAAAATTGGGTTGCACACTAAAATTTTAAAGCACTCTCTACGATGCTTAGCCAGGAAAGTGTCTTTAAATATTTATTTGAATATGTTACTACTTAGTGTATTTAGGCCATCATCTGGCAGTGATCCCTTAAGCTAGGAATATTCAAATTAACAGGCTCTGGTAGCAAGAGATAATTTGGTATTTCCACACAGAATTGTTAGCCAACATTCTTTAGGTTGTATGGAGTGCTATAAAACTAGAATGAAGCCACAGTCGTGGCTCTCCTTAGTAAATAGAATAGGGTGACTTTAGAAAATCATTGTTCTTTTAGTCTGCTAGCCCCAATATACCAGAATAGATGCTAAACACTAAAAAAAAAAAAAAAAAAAAACTATAAAAAATTAAACATTTGGAAATAACCAAGCATTTATGAAGAGCTGGAGCAATCAAAACTCTATTTCACACAGTGCTGGTGGAAGTATGAGTTGGGAAACAGTTTGGTATTTTCCAATAAAAGTAAACAGGAGCATACTTTATGATCCACAGTTCCACTCCTTAGAACATAACACTTACACATATGCACTAAGCAATGCTTAAAGAATGTTCTTAGCAGCATTGTTCTTAAAGGCAAAAAAAATGGAATCAGCCCAAATGACCTTCCATAGGAGAATGGACAAATATTCATTCATTGTATGAATAAGCACTGGAATATTATACAACAGAAAAAATGAATGAACAGCAGCTGCATGCATCAATATGGATGAAGTTCAAAAAAGTCACATAAAAAAAACATATTGGGGCAACTGTTGGTTAATTGTCAGACTCTTGGTTTCAGCTCAGGTCATGATCTCAGGGTCGTGGGATCTAGCCCCTTGTGGGCTCCCAACTCAGTGGGGACTCTGCTTGTCCCTCTGCCTCTCCCCCTGCTTATGTTCCCTCTCTCTCTCTCTCTCTTTCAAATAAATAAATAAAATCTTAAAAAAAAGACATGCTCTAGGATTATATTCATATAGCACTAAATGAGGTAAAACTAAATAGCAAATGTTTATGTATTAAAAATAAAATAAAAACAAAAGGATAAGTAATATAAACTTTTGAACTATGAGTGTATCTAAATTGAAGAGAGGAAGGGGAGATCAGTGAGGAGCATACAGGGGGTTGTGAGGTACCGATAATATTTTACTCTAAATTTGGTGTTGGGTACACAACCACTTATGTAATTATTACTCATTAAATTGATGTACCCCTTTTTGTAAGTATGCTGTTTTTCAAAATAAAAAATGTGATTGTGAAGCAAAATGATTTTAGGCTTGGCAGTTTGCTCAGACACACACTCTGTCAGATGTGGACTTACTTCTCTAGAGTGGTGGAAATCATTTACAATATTTATGGTGATTTGGATATAACACTTTCTAAGGACCTATCTCCACCAACTTGGTTTTAATGCATAATTTTTTTATACACTGTTGAACTTGATTTACTGATGTTTGTTGAGGATGTTTGCATCTATGTTCGTGAGAAATTTTAGTCTGTTTTCTTGTAATGTCTTTGTCAGATTTTGGTATTAGGATAATTCATAAGTTAAGAAGTGTTCCCTCTGCTTCTATCTTCTGGAAGAGATTGTGGAGAATTGATATAATTTATTCATAAAATGTTTGGTAGCCCCATTTGGATCTGGGGCTTTCTGTCTTGGAAAGTTATTAATTCTTGATTCAATTTCTTTAAAAGATATAGGCCTATTGGAGTTGTCTATTCCATTATTTTTAAATAGAAAAAGAACTCAGATACTGAGGAGTGACATTGGATTTAGACTCTATCTAGATTTTTTCAGATTATTTTAAGTTTTGTTATTGCTTTTCCCACATTTAATTTGACAGGTTTGTTTTTTTTTTAATTGTCTCACCTTTATGGAATCACACCAAAGTATTCAACCTAGTTTTCATATAAGCTACTCTCTCTTATATTGTTTGTATTGCTTTTTTAAAAGATTTTATTTATTTATATGAGAGAGAGCAGGGACAGGAGCAGAGGGAGAGGGAGAAGCAGACTCCCCGCTGAGCAGGGAACTGGACGTGGGACTCAATCCCAAGACCCTGAGATCATGACCTGAGCCAAAGGCAGATGTTTAACTGACTGAGCCACCCAGGCACCCCTGTATTGCTTTTAAATAGTAATTAAATTATACAATTATCAGAACATGTGCAATACTATAAACAGGTATCATAACAAACACAGATCATTCTCGGTAAACAGTCATCTCTCCATGGAGTGGGCCTACAGTAGAGTAGCCTACGAACTCTTGAGTCTTGAGTATGCCCTGAGCATCAGTTGGCTTGCTTTACAGAGACCTTGGAGAGCACTGGTTAATTTGGTGAATTGGTTGAGTAGACATAGATTTGTTAAATGAGCTCCTGATTTATTAAAGAACATATGAAGTATTGTGGTACAAAAGACATCTGAACTAGAAAGCACAGGTGTCCTGACATTTATTCTCTCTCACTTAATCTTCTAGGACTTCAGTTTATTTCTTTGTACAGTAGTGATAACAACCATACCCACTGAAGAGATGTTCTAGACTAGGGAATCACTTGGGATTCCGTGGGGGATGGTAAAGGAAAAGGGAGAGGAAAACACATTTGTAGTGCATGTAAAGAGCTTTGCATCCATTATGTAATAGAATATTATCTTTAGACTACACAAGTCTAAGGTCCTTATTTTAATCAATGCAAATTAAAAGGCTACTTCTGTAAAACAGGATTATTTTTACAACACAGCAGATGGCCACGAATAATGACGTTTTTAAACTGATTATAACAAAAATAAATTTTTAAAAAGTCCGACATGCCAGATGTCTTCACTCAAAACATCAACTTGCTTCTCTTAAAATGAAGCCTGTCTCTAAAAAATAAAGGTATTCCATGACAATCATGAGCATAAGCAATGCATATTAATTCAGTTTATAGAAAATGATGTGCCCCCCACCAAGGCACACACAAAATATTAAAACATATGACCAAATGAGTGTTCAAAGATTGGAATGAAAGTGACAGTGAATTGGTAAAAACATTCAAACCATTAATAAAATGTTTCAGTAGACACTGAAGAGAAGAATGTATCAAAGGAAATATACATATCTGTATATGTTTATGATTCTGCTATATCTTTCTTTATTAAAATTTGTGATATCTTGTCAAGTAATAAAGCATTATCAGAAATCACACTTTCACTTACTTCACTCCAAGGCAGTAGTCCAAAAATGGAACTCTGGTGTTGATCACCCTGAGTCTATGCCAGCCATGAAAAATTGTTCCCTGCAAGGGTTACCACCTTGTCTCTCAGTCTTAATAATCAACTTTAATAATAAGTTTTATTTCTCTTTTACTTTTTTTAAGTAGGCTCCACACCCAGTGTGGAGCCCAGTGCGGGGCTTGAACTCACAACTGTGAGATCAAGACCTGAGCCAAGATCAAGAGTTAGGCGCTTAACTGACTAAACCACCTGGGCACCCCTCTCTTTACTTTTTACATGACCTACCAATTATTTATATAAATTGAGCTTTTATAATTTTAGTTTAAAGTAAACTTTACTTGTCTTTCACTTTAATTCTCTCTCCATTACCCAGTTATCTGGATTCCGTTCAGAATGGCTCTTCCACCCAATAAGCTGGGGAGATGGGCACTACCCTAAGATGCTGAGCCCCCGGGAACAGCTCTTGTGCAAGGTGGAACTGTGAAGTCATATTTGCCATCTCTAGCTTAAATGCCATGGTCTCCCCCCATTCTTACTTAGTTCCCATAGATTTAGTTAAATAAATGCTTCTCGGGCGCCTGGGTGGCTCAGTTGGTTAAGCGACTGCCTTCGGCTCAGGTCATGATCCTGGAGTCCTGGGATCGAGTCCCACGTCGGGCTCCCTGCTCAGCAGGGAGTCTGCTTCTCTCTCTGACCCTCCCCCCTCTCATGCTCTCTCTATCTCATTCTCTCTCTCAAATAAATAAATAAAATCTTTAAAAAATAAAAATAAAAAAAAAATAAATAAATGCTTCTCACTTTGTTGTGAGTCCTTTGATGGATCTCTAGAGACTGAGTGATTGTGTATGCCAGTTTCACCAGCTTAAGAGATGTCTCTCCAGGGGTAAGATTTCCCCAAACTTCTCTACCACCATTCTGGAAGTTCCACCTCCCTCAGAATCTGAAAGATGGTTATTTGAGATACCCTTGGTAAGGCATCATTATTTATCTTCATCCATCAATTAACATATCACCAGATGCATAGCTGTCAGAAGTGGGAGAAGTGGACATGAAAGGGACATGAAAGAAACACCATTCACCTGGGCAGCAGGTAATGTGTTGAAGGGTAGGGCATAAAGTGGTGAATTTTCATTTGCTTAGCAGCTGCTTTGATACCACTACTTGTAGTAGAAGTTGAGCCCCGAGAGACCTGAGAAGATGATGTAGCTGATGTTTCTCAAACTTGAACTTGTACACAAATCACTGTGGATCCCATTAAACTACAGACTCTGATTCAGTAGGTCTGGGGAGAGGTCAGGGCTCTGTGTTTCTAGTGAACTCCCCAGTGATTCCAGCCCTGGTGGCATCCTTGGGCCACACTTTGAGTAGCAAGGATTGAGAGCACTGGGGATGGAATCTACTGAATGAACAGATGGGGAGAAGAAGGAGGGATGGGACTGACAGAGATGTGGGATAGATGCAGATCTGATGAGGCAAGCAAGATGTGGAAGGCTTTACTCTTCATAGTGTAGCACTGCTTACTTGTGACTTCTCAAGTAGTCCAAAAGGTTAATAATTCAAAACTATATAGTTCTGGGGGGGGCAGTCTTTTCATCAAATGGTAGTGGGAAAAGTAGATATCCACATGAAAAGAATGAAACTAGACCCATACCTTGCATCATGAAAAAGAATAAAAATGAATCATAAGTGCTAAAACTACAAAACTCAGTAGAAAACATAAAGGAAAGCTTCATGACATTGGATTTCTTAGATGGGACACCAAAAGTTCAGGCAACAAAAGCAAAAATATATAAATTGGCCTTCATCAAAACTAAAAGCTTTTGTGCATCAAAGGACACTACCAAGAGAGTGAAAAAGCAACCAATAGAATGGGAGAAAATACTTGCAAATCATATATCTAATAAGGGATTAATATCCAGAATATATAAAGAACCCCTAAAACTCAACAGCAACACAATGTAACTTAAAAATGGGCAAAGAACTTGAATAGACATTTCACAAAAGAAGATGAAAAATGGCCAATAAATACATAAAGAACTACTCAGTATCACTAATCATTAGGGAAATGCAAATCAAAACTACAGTGATATACCACTTCCCATCCATTAGAATGGTTATTATAAAAAACAAAATAGAAAGTAAGTGTTGGCAAGGATGCGGAGAAATTGGAACCCTTGTGCACTGCTGGTTTGAAAGTAAAATGGTGAGTTGCTGTGGAAAACAGTATAGTAGTTCCTCAAAAAAACTAAAAATGGAATTAGCATATGACCCATCAATCCCACTTCTGGATTTATACCCAAAATAATTAAAAGTAGAGACTTGAACAGTTATTTGTTTGCCCATGTTCAAAGTAGCAAGATTCACAATAGCCAAAAGGTGGAAACAACCCACATTCCATGGACAGGTGAGTGGTTAAACAAAATGTAGTATATATATGCAGTAGTCCCCCTTTATCAGCAGTTTCACTTTCCACCTTTTCAGTTACCTGCGGTCAATGGAAGCCTGGGAAGCAGATGGTCCTCTTGAGAAATCGGCAGGCCAGTAGTAGCCTAAAGCTATGTCTCAGTGCCCATGCTATTCGCTTCTCTTCATCTCATCAGGTAGGCATTTTATCATCTCACATCATCACAAGAAGATGGGTAAGTAGAGGGTAATAAGATATTTTGAAAGACCACATTCACATAACTTCTATTACAGTATATTGTTATAATTGTTCTATTATTGTTGTTAATCTCTTACTGTGTCAAATTTATAAATTAAACTTTATCTTAGGTAGGTATGTATAGGAAAAAGCATGGTATATATAGGATTTTGTACTAACCCTGGTTTCAAGGGTCTTGGACGGAACCACCTGGCACCTAAGGGAGGACTCCTATGCAATGGAATATTTTTCAGTATTAAAAAGAAATGAAATTCTAATACATGCTATAACATGGAAGAACTTAAAAACATTATGCTAAGTGAAATAAGCCAGACACAAACGACAAATACTATATGATTACACTTGTATGAGATACATAAGAGGCAGGACCCATTTTTCCAGCGCCAGCCTGGGCATGGGGGCACTTGCTCTGAGCGCACCAGCCTCCGGGTTCAGAGAAGGGAACTGGGCGAGCAGGGGCCGGTACGCGCCAGCCTTTCGCGCCTGGAACTAGAGCCTCAGGCCACCTGTGGGGTGCAAACCACTGTCCCTCCCTGCTGGGTGCCAGCCCTCCGGCCTCCTGCTGCCACCGGGAGCGGCTGGGCGGGGCGGAGCGGGCGCGGGCAGAGCGCGGCGCGGGGCTGGCAGCGAAGGTCCCCGGCAGGATAGGCGTCGCTGCGGCTGCCGAAGACCCCCCTCCCTCCCGCCACCCCGGCCGGTAGTCCCCGCAGACCTACCTTCGCGGCGCGCGGCGGCTCCGCTGCTTCCCTCCAAAGGAGGTCCGGCTCCCCGCTCTCCGGACCCGCCTGGCGACCTCGCCTCCGGCGGGGCGGGCGGCTGCGGCGCCCGGGGCATGGCTTCGGCGGGCAGCGGCATGGAGGAGGTGCGCGTGTCGGTGCTGACCCCGCTGAAGCTGGTCGGGCTGGTGTGCATCTTCCTGGCGCTGTGTCTGGACCTGGGGGCCGTGCTGAGCCCGGCCTGGGTCACGGCCGACCACCAGTACTACCTGTCCCTGTGGGAGTCCTGCCGGAAACCCGCCAGCTTGGACAGCTGGCACTGCGATTCCACGCTCAGCAGCGGTGAGAGCCCGGCGCGCCGCGACCCCCGCCCCCCACCCCGGACTGCCCGGTGCCCCGCTGCCCGGACGGCCACCGCCTCTCTCCCCACCTTCTGTGTCCCCTACCCTCGTCCGCCCCGCTCCATCCTGGCCCTTCGCGGACCCTTGGGCTACAGCCGCCTCCCTGATAGCCAGCCCTCGTCTCTCCCCGGTCCTGGTCGCCAGACCCAATGCGACGTCCCGCGCCCTCTCCGTCCTCCCGTGGCCATTCCTCGGGCTCTGGAGTAACACGTATGCTGTTTGGGGTAATTGATATCCTTTGAGGCGAGAACCGTGGGGCTGTGTTAAAAATGCAACGCCTTCCCCACTCACGTTAAAAAAGAGACAGACAAAACCGCCCCAACTCCACCAAGACGCCCTGGGTTCTCTGCTCGGTCTTCCCCACTCTCTTCTCCCTCCTCTCTCAAGGAGGAATTTGCCTGAGTTTACCTCTTGGTGCCCACGTTTCTGCCTGCTCTACTCCACTTTGTCTCGGTTTTCCCCGGGGAGTTTCGGTTTGGGTTTTATTTCCTTAAATTTCTGAGGGATCTGGAGAGTTGGAACAGAGACAGGCGTGATTTCCTTTACTTTTTTGGTGACACGTCGTTGGTTGTGAGTTGCCCTTCTTTCTCTCCCTCTCCAAATATCTTCTCTCTCCTCCAGATTTTTCTTTCTCTTCAAGAACTACTTACAAAAGCCTGGAACTTTTTAATTTATTCAGCCAACGCTAAAAGCTGCAAACAGATCTCTACTGTGAGAGCTCCTAAGACAGAATTGATTCTTGAATTAAGTCTTGGAGTGGAAACAAAAGTGCTATAAAGGACTAGAATGATTGTTGAGTGCAAATGAGGATATTAAATAATATTGCATCAATGTTAATTTTCCTGACTTGATCAATAGTGGTTAAGTAATTTTTTTTTTTTTTTAAGATTTTATTTATTTATCAGAGAGAGAGAGAGACAGAGGCAGGCAGAGGGAGAAGCAAGGCTCCTTGCTGAGCAAGGAGCCCGATGTGGGACTCGATCCCAGGACCCTGGGATCATGACCTGAGCCGAAGGCAGAGGCTCAACGACTGAGCCACCCAGGCGTACCTTTTTTTTTTTTTTTTTTTTTTAGGAAATACAGAGTGACGTTTTCAGGAGTAGACAGGCACGATATATGCAGCTTCCTAGAAAAAATGTGGGGAAGGGAGAGAAAACATAAAGCAAATGTGGCAAAATGTAATTGGCAAATATGAGTAAACAGCATTTTTGTATTCTTAAACCTTCTTGTAAACATTTTAAATTATTTACATTTTTTTAAAGATTTTATTTATTTATTTGACAGAGAGAGACACAGTGAGAGAGGGAACACAAGCAGGGGGAATGGGAGAGGGAGAAGCAGGCTTCCCGCTGAGCAGGGAGCCTGATGTGGGGCTCGATCCCATGCCCTGGGACCATGACCTGAGCCGAAGGCAGACGCTTAATGACTGAGCCACCCAGGCGCCCCAAAATTATTTACATTTTTAAGTTCAAAGTAATATTGTTCACTGTGTGAAAGTATACTTTCATACAATGCATTTTGAACAAGTACTTGCCTTTCCTTTAAAGGAAATTAGGAGGAAAAGTCACTAGTTTTGTGAAAACTATAAAATATCTAAAACTTATATTCATTGAGAAAACACAATCTGAAGGGGCGCCTGGGTGGCTCAGTCGTTGAGCCTCTGCCTTCGGCTCAGCTCATGATCCCAGCGCATGGGATCGAGCCCCGCATTGGCTCCCTGCTCGGCGGGAAGCCTGCTTCTCCCTCTCCCACTCCCCCTGCTTGTGTTCCCTCTCTCGCTGTCTCTCTCTCTCTCTCTGTCAAATAAATAAAATCTTTAAAAAAAAAAAAAACCACAATATGAAGAACCAGATTTTGTGTATGTTTTAAAAACATGAGCCATATTGTACTTTAAACATTTCATGATATTTGGTATAGATAGTAAAGGTTCTAAATAACATTTAGGTCACACTTAAAAATGGCACTTTTTTCTCTTTAGCATACAAAATAGCTTAGGATTGGTCTAGGAATATGGCCACTTTAAGACAAAGCCAGTTGTGTTAAAACACACACATTGACCTGTACACTCAAACAAAATCACGTGAAGCAATACAAGAGTGACATACAAGATGTATTTGATTGTCTTATAGAACATCTGACATCACTTGTTTAGCACCTAGTGTTATTTTCATGGTCGGTGCACAGAAATGGATCTTTCTATAATGGCTACCCCTGGTAATGTCATCTCCAACTGCAGAGCAGTTCCACAGAATTTATACCACCGCCTTTTGTTTTCCCAACCCTGCTCTCCTTGAATGGCTTGCCATCTAGAGTAAAGAGAGGTTAAGGAGTATTCTTAGAGTGTGGAGTAGAGTTCAAATATGGATATGTCTTTTCTTTTGTACAAGAAGTAAACGATTTTAAAACAGTGTCAATATCTATTAGGTTCCTCCACACTTTCTCACTGATGAGGCAGAGTAAGGTGATGGTATTTATAACTTTCCCCATCAGAGCCTCCTGTGAAACAAGTGCTTTCCCCTTGCTAGGATGATCAATCTCGGCTCAGCAGAGTCCTGTGGAAACAGGGCCCTCATAGACGGGAAAGTGAACCTGGCTCTCCTATCCACAGAGTATTCTTAGTTAGATGCCACTTCCAGAGTTCTTCACAAACGTAATTTGTGATCCATTTGTAACTGATAACAATGCACACAATTTGGGAATGCAGATTGCAAACATACATCCAAAAGGTAGGCAAAGCTATGAACGTTTCTTAAAAATTGCCAATGTACTTAGAGTTTTCTCAGTATTTTCAAAAGCTTCTCTTGCTTCTTTAGATGTGCAGATTTTTTCTTTGCATTCACAACCAGTGTTGCCCCGTCTTATTTCTTCAAAAAGTCAATTCGCTCTTTGGTAGCGTTTCAATACTGAATTGGCTTTTTCTCCTGTGAGGAAAACTAGGAAGAGATAAAATCATAAGCATAAAATTATAATTTGAAAAACATGCAGAAGCTTAATACACAAGGTGAAAACTGCTAGGTGCTCTTTAGAAAACATAGCCAACATTCTAAACTTCTTCCCCTGAGTCAGCAGCAAAGTAACATTTAGCTCCAAACCACCACCTCTGCTGTCTTCTTCCTTGTATGAGCATGTCTTTTCAGTAGCAGTTGCCCTGGGCAGGAACAGAGACATAACTCCTGGTTAGATTCAGACTTTAGCACATTCCTGCCAACCATCAGTGTTTAAATATAGTAATAGTGATCCACTACTTATACTCGTTGATTTTTTTTTTTTTAAGGTTTTATTTATTAGAGAGAGGGAGTGCATGAGCGTGGGGGAAGGGCAGAGGGAGAGGGAGAAGCAGACTTCCCGCTGAGCAGGGAAGCCCAATGTGGGGCTCAATCCCAGGACCCTGGGATCATGACCGAGTGAAAGGCAGATGCTTAACCAACTGAACCACCTAGGTGCCCCCTTATATTTGGTATTATAAGTGAATGCCTCCAGGCATCCTGCTGTTGGACACCAGCAACCAAATCAAAATCCAGTCTCCAGACTACCAGTCTTTGTCCCCCTGAATAAAAATAAATAAAGCTCCAACTGACCTAGTAATATAAACCCAGGGAACCCTTACTTGTATGAAAAGAAGAGCTGACAAAACACTATCAAGAAATTAAGGTGAATTTAGCCATAATTCATTCCAAGGAATACTAAAAATAATTTTGTTCCGAATGTAGTTAAGTTAAATATACTGTGACACTTTAACACATCTAATCTCGTTCCACTCTCCTGAAAAAGGAAATGATTCTTCATGATATATAGGGATATCACATACAATCACTGCACACCCAAGATATCCTATACAATAAAAAGGCAATAGCTAGGGGTGCCTGGGTGGCTCAGTTAAGTGTCTGACTCTTGGTTTCAGCTCAGATCATGATCTCAGGGTTGTGAGATCAAGCCCACATTGGGCTCTGTGCTCAGCAGTGAGTCTGCTAAGGTTTCTCCCTCTCTCTCTCCCCCTGCCCCTGCTCTCTCTCTCCTCTCTCTCTCCTCTCTCTCTCCTTCTCTCTCTCTCTCTCTAAAACAAATAAATCTTTAAAAAAAAAAAAAAGGGCAATAGCTACACACGCACACACTTATGGGGAATTCTTTTTATTTTTCCATACAAGTAAATTTAAGCTACAATTCAATTACATATTTCTAAATATTCTTCCTGGGGTGCCTGGGTGGCTCAGTCAGCTAAGCGTCTGCCTTCGGCTCAGGTCCTGATCCCAGGTTCCCTGGATGGAGCCTCGAGTCACATGGGTCTCCCTGCTCAGCGGGGAGCCTGCTTCTCTCTCTGCCCCCCCTCCTGCTCTGCTTTCTCACTATGTCTCTCAAATAATTTTTTTAAAAAATAAATAAAAATAATAAAAATTCTTTCTACTTTGAAGGCATATATATAATACCACCAGAATTTAGTCCCTCTTAGTGTAATGAGCTTAGAAAATTTCTTAATCTTATATAAGGATTTATATATAAAATTTTTATATATCCTTATATAATCCTTATAACTTCTAAGATTAGAAAAGGCACATTACAAACATTTCAAGACTTTTTTTTTAAGTCTATATTTTCCAAAGAATTTTTAAAAGTATTCTTTTTCCAAAGAACATTTTGAAATAAATGAAAAACAAAAAGTGAGTGCTTTTTTTAAAAAAAATGACTAGGATAGCAATGAATTTAAATTTTACTTCATTATAGAACTGTGTATTTCATATAATAGAAAGTGTAGATTTCTCTTAGTATTTTTTTTAGAGGGGGTGGGGAGGGGCAGAGGGAGAAGAGAAGGGAGAATCTTTTTTTTTTTTTTTTTTTAAGATTTTATTTATTTGACAGAGACACAGCAAGAGACAGAACACAAGCACAGGGAGTGGGAGAGGGAGAAGGAGGCTTCCCCCGCCTGGCAGGGAGCCCGATGTGGGGCTCGATCCCAGGACCCTGGGACCATGACCTGAGCCAAAGGCAGACACTTAACGACTGAGCCACGCCCTAGGAGAGAGAATCTTAAGCAGGTTCCATGCCCAGGGCAGAGCCTGATGTAGGGCTCAGTCTCATGACCCTGAGATCATGACCTGAGCCAAAATCAAGAGTCAGATGCTTAACCGTCTGAGCCACCCAGGCGCCTCTCACCTAGTATTTTTTAAGTATCCAAATTAGAATCAACTAGATGGCACTTGAACATGGTAACCAATGGTAGGCCCACAGTGACTGTTTCCATCTTTCCACACTTTATTAGTGTAGCCATCTAGAAAACAGACTTTGAGAATGGCTGAGTAAGGGATCTAGCAAATTCTCTTCCCAAAAAGCAATGATAAACTGGACAAAATTGTCAAAAATAACTATTTTAGTACTATGGAAATTGACAAAAAGCAAACAAATTGAGAATGTGTATTCAAAAAAAAAACCTGGGATTTTGTGGCATTTGTAGCCTGGACTGCTCCTATTCTGCCTCCCTGTCCCCTGCTCTGTGGTATA
This sequence comes from Halichoerus grypus, assembly GCF_964656455.1. NCBI lineage: Eukaryota > Metazoa > Chordata > Mammalia > Carnivora > Phocidae > Halichoerus > Halichoerus grypus. Next base: position 100,359,704 of record NC_135727.1, on the reverse strand, counting down.
GTAGTTCTTCTAGGAAACAGCAGGCCATGAGGACCAATGGTCTGGATGATGGAGAGGGTTGATTTGACATACAACATGGAAAAATCTATGCTCAGGGGTAATATTAAAAGCAAGAGCTAACTCCATGGCAAACAGTTGAGGAAGACCAGTATCACAGCTAACCTAGGACTGCAGTATGGGTTGGTGTGAATTACAAATAGGAAAATCAGCCAAAAATTTAACAGAGAGATCTGGCAACAAGACAGCCATCATAGACTTTAATAAGCTACCACATAGCCCAGCTATTTTGGAAGGCTATTTGGAAGGCTTTTTCTCTCCAGAAAGACCAGAGAAGGCCCCAGTTGTCTATGGCTGAATGTGAGGCCTTGCGTACCAAGGAAGTAAAAGCCATGGCAGACTTGTAAACTTCCTGAACTTTGAGTGCATTCCCCATTTTATGTATGCAGATCCATCAGCAAAGGCTGAAAGTCTTACTGGCTCAGGTTATGTTATGGACTGAATGTGTCCCTCCCAAAATTCATATGTTAAGGCCCCAATCCCCAATGTGACTGTATTTGGAGATAAGACCTTTATGGAGGTAATTAAGGTTAAATGAAATCATAAGTGTGAAGCCCAATTATATAGGATTAGTGCTCTTATTAGAAGAGACACCTCTCTACCACATGAGGACACAGCAAGAAGTCTGTCATCTATAAGCCAAGAGAAGAGACCTCAATGAAACTTACCTTGCCAATATCTTGATCTTGGACTTCCCAGTCTTCAGAACTGTGAGCACTCCAGAATGGTGGCTTTGTTTAAGCCATCAGTTGATGGTACTTTGTTATCACAGCCCAACCTAACTAAGACAGGGTGTTTAAGCACAAAATCTGACCATTCAAATGCTGAGCACTATGCTGTGGTGACACACAGATGACCTGTAGGTAGCCAGGTTTAAAAATAAAAATAAGAATAAAAAAAATGAGCAGAGACATCAGCAGCCACACACTTCAAGGGAGACTCTACAGAAGAAATCCAGACAGAATCTGAAGATGCTGTAGTATAGTATCTAAAATGTCCACTTTTCAAAAACAATTGTAAGATGTGCAAAGAGATAAGAAATTTTGACTAATACATAAGCAATAAGTAGAAACTTTTTGAAGGAGCTTAAATAGTAGACTCAGATGGCACAGATGTGAAAGGAGCTCTTATAAATATATTCAGAAATAAAGGAAACAGTATTCAAAGATTAAAAGGAAAGTTTGAATACAATGATTTGTCAAAGAAGAAAAATATAGAAAATATAAAAAAGAATAAATTTGAAGTTTTGAACTACAAAAGTACAATAATTGAAATGAAAAGATTCCCCAGTGAGTCTTTACAGCAGAGGCAAGCTGGCAAAGAAAGAATCCATGAAATTGAAAGTAAATCATTAGAGATTATATAATCTTAATCATAAAGGAAAAATAGAATGAAAAATGAACCAAGACTCAGAGACCAGTAGAACACCACCAAGCTCACCAACATATGCATAATTGGAGTCCCAAAATGAGAGGAAAAAGAATAAAGGGGCAGAAAAAGTATTTGAAGAAATAATGTATATAAATTTCCCAATTTTCTTAAAGGATTTTATTTGTTTGAGACAGAGAGAGAGAGAGAGCACGAGTGGGGCTCAGAGACAGAGGGAGAGGGAGAAGCAGACTCCCCACTGAGCAGGGAGCCTGATGCAGGGCTCCATCCCAGGACCCCGGGATCATGACCTTAACAGAAGGCAGATGCTTAACTGACTGAACCACCTAGGCACCCCATAAGTTTCCCAAATTTAAGGATAAATACCTATAATTCAAACTGATCAACCAAATCCAATTAGGAAAAACATAGAAATCTACCCCTAGATACATCATTGTTAAATTTCTGGAAGACAGAGACAATGAGAAAATCTTGAAAACAGCAAGAAAATATTCAACACATAGAAAGGAACCACAGTAAGAACTTAAGCTGACTCCTCATCAAAAATAATGGAAGCCAGTGGCACCTGGGTGGCTCAGTTGGTTGTCTGCTTTCTGCTCAGGACATGATCCTGGGGTCCTGGGATGGAGCCTCAAGTTGGGCTGTCTGCTCAGCAGGGAGTTTACTTCTCCCTCTCCCTTTGCCTCTCCCCCACTCATGCTCTGTCTCTTGTGCTCTCTCTCAAATAAATAGAAAATCTTTAGAAATAAATAAATAATGGAGGCCAGAAGGCAGTGGGATATTCAAATTGCTGCAAGAAAAAAAGTCAACCAAGAACACTAATATATTAAGCAAAATTATCATTTAAAAATGAAGGCAAAATAAAGATGTTCCTAGATAAATGAAGGCTGATAAAAATCATTGCTAACAGCCTTGTCTTATAAAAAAATCTAAAACAGTTCTTATATCTGAAAGGAAATAACACCAGGCAGTTACTAGAATACACACAAAGCAATTGTTTTTAAAGAGAATTACCTAAAGCAATAATTAAAATAAACCATGTATTGTTGGATTTATAACATACAGATGTATATTGCAATAATAGCACAATGGAGGATACAAAGAATGGAGCTATACTGGAACAAAGTTTCTGTGTTTTACTGGAATGTATTTGTATTTTCTTTATTTTTTTATTTCCTTAAGTAGTCTCTAGGCCCAATGTGGGGCTTGAGTTCATGACCCCAAGATTAAGAGTCACATGCTCTACCCATTGAGCCAGCCAGGTGCTCCTGGAATGTATTAGTATTAAGGTGAAGTAGATTGTGATAAAATACATATTGTGATTCCTAGAGAAATCACTAAAAAATAACTTTAAAACATAAGAAAGAAAACCAACAGATGAATTAAAATGGTATAATGGAGAATATCTATTTCATACAAATGAAGGGAGTAGAGGAAGAAGAGGGAAACACAAGAGACAGGAGATACATAGGAAACATATAGCAATATGGCAGATATAAATCAACCATATCAATAATAACATTAAAAGTAAATAGATTAAACAATCAAAAGACAGATGTTGGGGCGCCTGGGTGGCTCAGTCATTGGGTGTCTGCTTTCAGCTCGGTTATGATCCCAGGGTCCTGGGATCAAGCCCTGTGTCGGGCTGCCTGCTCCACAGGAAGCCTGCTTCTCCCTCTCCCACTCCCCCTGCTTGTGTTCCCTCTCTCGCTGTGTCTCTCTCTGTCAAATAAATAAATAAAATCTTAAAAAAAAAAAAAGACAGATACTGTCACAATGAATAAAAAGAATATCCAACTATATACTGTCTACAAGAGATACACATTATATTAAAAGACATGAATAGTTTAAAAGTAAAAAGAGAGAAGTTACATTATGCAAACAGTGACCAAAGGAGAGTGGGAGTGGCTATACTAATTTCAGAAAAAAATGTACATGAAGACAAAAACTCTTACTAGAGGCAAAGAGGGACATTTTATTTTTATTTTTTTCAAGATTTTATTTATTTATTTGACAGAGAGATAGAGAGAGCCAGAGAGCACAAGCAGGGGGGAATGGCAGAAGGAGAGGGAGAAGCAGGCTCCCCACCAAGCAGGGAGCTCCATGCAGGGCTCAATCCCAGGCCCCCAAGATCATGACCTGAGCCAAAGGCAGATCCTTAACTGACTGAGCCACCAAGGCGCCCCAAAGAGGGACATTTTATAGTGATAAAAAGTTCAAATCATCAGGAAGAGATAACATTATAAATGTACATGTATATAACCAGAAAGCCTCAAATACATGAAACAAAACCGACAGAATTAAAGGATGAAATAATAGTTGGAGATGACAATTCCCACTTTTGATAATGGATAGCAAAGCAACAAAGAAGTAGAAGATTTGACTAAAACTATCAACCATGTGGGCCTAACAAAAATCTATAGAGCATTCCACCCAACAACAGCTGAATACTTCTTCCCAAGCACTCATGACATATTCTTCAGGATACAGTATATTCTAAGATGAGCCTCAATAAATTTAAAAGGATTGAAGTCATACAAAGAATGTTTTTTGACCAAAATGGAACAAAATTAGAAATCAGTAACAGAAGACAACTTGGGAAATTCACAAATATGTAGAAATTAAACAACATACTTCTAAATGGCCAGTGGATCAAAGAAGAGATCACATGGGAAATTAGAAAATACTTTGAGATGAATGCGAAAGAAACACAGCATACCAAGAATTATGGGATGCACCAAATGCAGTGATGTGAGAAAAATGTGTAGCTGCAAATGGTATATATTAAAAAAATATCTCATATAACTTAACATTCTAAATTTAAAAAAGAGAAAGTTCAGAGCAAAATAAACCCATAGCAGGCAGAAGTAAGGGGATGTTAAAGATTAGAGCAGAAGTAAAAGCAATGTAGGACAGAAAAACAATAGAGAAAAAAAAAAAAACCAAGTGGGGTTCTTTTAAAAATCAACAAAATTGGAGGCACCTGGGTTTCTCAGTCAGTTAAGGGGCTGCCTTTGGCTCAGGTCATGATCCCAGGGTCCTGCTCAGCATGGAGCCTGCTTCTGCCCCTCCCCCTGCTCATTCTTTCTCTCTCTCTCTCAAATAAATAAATGAATTCTTTTAAAAAAATAATAAAAATAAAAATCAACAAAATTGACAATGTGTAGCTAGATTGACCAAGAAAAAAAGGGAAAAGACAGATTATTAAAATCAGGAATGTAAGAAGGACATCACTGCCTCGTTTATAGAAGCAAACAGGGAATACTGTGAACCAGAACTAGATATGCCACCTAGATGAAATGTACAACTTCCTAGGAAGACAAACTTCAGAAACTGACTCAAAAAGACTTAAGAAGAACTAGAAGATATGAATAGACCTATATAAGAAGCAAAGTGATTAAATTAGTAATTTAAAAACGTTTCGCAGTCAAAAGCCCAGGCTTTTGATTTCACTGGTGAACTCCATCAGATATTTAAAGAATTAATACCTATTCTTCACAAACTCTTCTGAAAAATATAAGAGGGAATATCTCCACATTCATTGAGGCCAATGTTATCATGAGAGCAGAAGCACATAGAGGTATCACAAGAAAACTACAGACCAATATCCTTTATGCAAAAATCTGGATTTGGCTGTGGGCCATAGTTTGACAATCCATGCTATAAAACAAACCAGTTTGTGATAAAACAGCAAAATGGGTAAAAGTGTGTATGTGTGGGATCAGTAATTCTTTTTTTTTAAAGATTTTATTTATTTATTTGACAGAGAGAGACACAGCGAGAGAAGGAACACAAGCAGGGGGAGCGGGTGAGGGAGAAGCAGGCTTCCCGCGGAGCAGGGAGCCCGATGCGGGGCTCGATCCCAGGACCCTGGGATCATGACCTGAGCCAAAGGCAGCCACTTAACGACTGAGCCAGCCAGGCGGCCCATGATCAGTAATTATTGATTCAATAACTCTTATTGAAGTTAGAGTAAATTTTTTGTGTCATTGGTCCAGTACTTGCATGATTATATGACTTAGTGAGTTGTGTAGATTGAGGCATTATTATTTTCCAGCTCCCCAGGTGATTCCACAGGGCAGGTGTGTTTGAGTACCAGGATGTTAATTAAACCAGTGCTTTTCACACTTCAGTGTGCATATTCATCACCTAGGATCTTGTTAAAAATGTGGATTCTGATTCAGTAGTTCTAGAATGGGGTTTCAAATTTTGCATTTGTATCACATGCTCAAATGAGGCTGACACGTCTGGTTCATAGACCACATTTTGAGTAGCAAGGCACTCATACTGGTTTTCGTAGCCTGGGATGTCTAGATCCTGCCCCAAGAGATTCTAGTGTACATGTTCTGAGATGTGGCCTGTGCCTCAAGATTTTTAAAAGCTCCATAGGTGACTCTAATGGCAGAAAAGCTTAAGAACCTCTGCTAAAGTTCATGGTGTTTTTATAAATTTTAATGTTTATATTATCAGTAGCTCTAATATGGTTCTTTTTTCTATTTCTCACCCCATTCTACACCTCTTCATGTCAGAACATCCATATATATGGTGAGAATCAGAGTGAGGTCTTTATCCTTTTGCTCTTATCCATCTCTGAGGAGTGAAAAGTAGTTCAAGATGGAAAGAGAAGTATCAGGCAAACTGGATTTGGGAAGAATAAGCAAAACATGTTCTAGGAGGCCATTTAAAAGGAAAGCTGGTTTAGACAAAATAGGAGGATTACCACAGAAAGTTGTCACAGTAAAACTCACTTCTCGCCCTGAGCTTGGGGCAGCCTAAACACAGTTCTTCCTTGCTGAGTCCTGGTCATGCCCGAAGTCCAAAGAAGCCACAGAAGATTGTTTTCTTCCCTTCTCAGTATGCAAGGTGACATAGTTAGCTAAATTAAATAATGTATCCAAATTCACCCAAGATGAGTGGCTAAACTGGGATGTGAACCCAGGCAATCTGAGGTTAAGAAACCATTACAGCAAAATGCCTCTCCAAAACAGGAAAGTAAGAAAGATCCTCAGTGAACTGATAGTTTTAAACACACAAATAGATGCTTGCCCTGTGCTTCCTCATATCTATGGGACGGGTACATATTAAAATATATAAATAAATACGTAAAATCTGAGACAAACCCAGAGAGAGGAGAAGTCCTCAAAGTAGGCAGAGAAAGAAATAGTGAAAAGACCAAGTTTGACTAGGAAGAATAAAGGGTAATAACATTTTCTGGAAACTAAACTTAAAGGGCCATAATCCTCATTTTTAAAAAGTATTAAAGCACAGTCATGGGAAAATGTGAAAGCAGATTACTGCTTAGCTAAAGTTCATATTTTACTAAATACTTCAAAGCAATCTGTTAGCTTTAAAGAGATCAAGCTACCCATATGTCTTTGAATATAGGATACAAAATCCATAAATTTTAAATTTTGATCTTTGTAAAGTATACATGGTGCAGAAGAAACAAAATGTTTTGAGTATTTTTTCCCAGACATGAACAGCCTTAAAGACTTACATGGGTACAGATTTCATCCGGTCAGAGAGTGGACTGAGAGAGGGGACGAGTTTTTAAAGGGAAGCAGAAAAAAAAAAAAAAAAAAAAAAAACCATAGAGAAGCATCTATCATTTCCTTGGGAAATCCTTTTACTAAGAAATAATTTCTTTCTACCCATAGCCATGAAGACAAGGTAATAGGCTAACTCCTCTCTGCATCTTGAAAGGAGCAACCTGAAACCACACTTATATCAGGAACAGGCTGATTTGGGGACACTGGGCATGGGCACACATGGTCACAGTCTGGAATGAGGTAATGGTCAAGGTGGGGCCAGTAGCCCTCTGGGAGTTGTAACACCTCAACCCATCCTTTAACGGTAGCTGCCCAGGGCATGGGGCTGACTGTGCCACACTCTCTACACTCTCTGGTGAGCTTATCCAGTCCCATGACCTCAACACCATCTGTGACTGATGTCTCTCATATGTTTATGTCTAAACCTGACATCCCACCTGAGCTCCAGATTCATTTTTCTGACTACCTGCATGACAGTTCCACTTGCATATCTAATAGGCATCTCAGATTTTACATGACATGCCTTCCCTACCCCTCCTATCCCCCTGCAAACATCCTCAAATTAATAACTAAGCATTACCATCAACTCAGGTGTTCAAGTACAAACACCTAAATTATTTTCCTCATTTCTCATTCTTCGCCTGTGGTCCATGAGCAAATCTTGTTGATTCATCCAAATCCAACTAGAATTTTGTTGTCACCGTTTCTTTAGCTTTCACTCCAGTTCAGCCACCAGAGTCTCTCATTGGATCTGCTACAGTATCTCCTGATTGGCCTCCCAGCTTCAACTCTTGCCCACCCGCTACATTTGACAAAGCAGTCAGACTCAGTGGCTTAACATTCAGGGGCATTTATTCTACTTCATATTCAGTATCACAAATTTGAGCTTCAACCTTGACCTTGTATTTTTCAGCCGTTTTAATAACGTAGTTTGGGGTTTTGGATACTCCTGCTACGTTAATGGAAGAAAGGGTACAATTGAAGGAGAAAATTGTATTTGGATATTTTGTAAGGGCAATATGCATGTCTAGCAGGGTGACCAACCCTGTCTATGGGAAGCCAGCCTAAGGCTCAGTTACACTGTTACTGTTGCCCAGGGCAAGCTTGTCAAAGAAATACTCTGCCATTCCTGCTTCTAAGACCCCCATGTTGCTACCCAGAAGCAACAATTGTTAATATTTGCATATTTTAGTAAGCTAAAAGTTTTCAAGTGAAGTTGAAGACTCCCTTTAATACCAGCCTAATCCCATTCTTCACTTTTTCCATAGGGACAACCACTGTTGTGAATTCTAGACCATGTTCTTTTATACTTTTACCATACATATTCACCCACTGACACCCGGGGCCCCAGACCACCCACCTCACCTCACCCGACCACCTCCCTGCCCCTACATCGTTTACAAAGGGAAGATTGATTTGTGTTTTCCAGGGTCCCATGGAATACCTTCTCCCTCCATCTCCCGAGATCCTGAGCTGCATGTGGATGGGGTTGGGTGGATAGAGAGACTCCTGGATACCTGTTTTAAAACCTAAAAGGCGAAAGATTGGCACGCGAATCAACCAGAGACCTTTCTTTAAGAACCAAGTAACTTTATTGAAACCAAACAACTTTATTTATTTATGGCAAAACTGGAAGAAAAAAACTGGAACGTTTTGCAAAGGCAATACTGCAATATGCATGCTCGGCATGGTGATCAGGGAAAGTCACCATGCACCCTGGGCTATAGGGAAAACAGTCCCAACTCAGTTCTTTTTGTCGCTGTCGCCCAGGGTGAGCTTGTCAAAGAGGTACTCCGCCATGCCGTCTTCGGGAGCCCGCATCTTGCGCAGGTTGGTGACATAGCCCCCCAGCTCTTTGATGGACTTGACTTGCTCGTGCAGGTAGTGGCTCTCCAGGAAGTCGCACAGGTGGGCGTCGTTCTTGTCGGTGGCCAGCTGGTGCAGGTCGAGCAGGCACTGGTTGACGCTCTTCTCCAGGTGCAGGGCGCACTCCATGGCCTTCAGGCCGCTCTCCCAGTCGTCGCGGTCTGGCTTCTTGATGTCGCGGAGGCGGATGCGGCCGCCGCGCTGGTTCTGCAGCTGCATCAGCTTCTCGGCATGCTCGGTCTCCTCGCGGGACTGGCGCAGGAAGAACCGGGCGAAGTGCTTCAAGGCCACGTCGTCGCGGTCGAAGTAGAAGGCCATGGACAGGTACACGTAGGAGGCGTAGAGCTCCAGGTTGATCTGGCTGTTGATGGCGGCCTCGCAGTCGGGGTGGTAGTTCTGGCGCACTTGTGAGAGCGGCGCGGTGGCCATGGCTGGCGGCCCGGGCACCAAGATAACGGTGAAGGCAGCGCGTAATCGAGGGCTGCGCAGCGGGCAGCGGCGGGGCCGAAGGCGGTGGCGGCCTCGGAGATTTCCCAGTGTGAATGAAGAGAGAGGCCGGAGGCAGACCGGCTCCGTGCCAGGTGGCAACAGCTCTGAGATGGGGCCAGTAGTTGGAAACCGTTACCCAGAAGTGGTGGGGGAGGGGGAGGGAGGATCCGTTTTGTGGGGGAGGGGGAGAAGGAAGTGAAGGATGAAAGAAGGGGGTGGGCCACAAGCACTGGGTTCAGGTTCTGTCAGAGCCTGCGTAAGAGAGGGAAACTGCTGAGTGCCTGGCTTCTAATGCGTTTTTAATTTTGCATTAATTTTTCTAGTTTGCAAGAAGTTTATCTTATTCTTAATTGTTCTATAGCAGCATTTTCTTATTTTTTTTTTAAAGATTTTATTTATTTATTTGAGAGAGAGAGAATGAGAGACAGAGAGCATGAGAGGGAGGAGGGTCAGAGGGAGAAGCAGACTCCCTGCCGAGCAGGGAGCCGGATTCGGGACTCGATCCCGGGACTCCAGGATCATGACCTGAGCCGAAGGCAGTCGCTTAACCAACTGAGCCACCCAGGCGCCCCTGCATTTTCTTATTTTATAAACTAATTTTCTTCCCTTAAAATTTTGAGACTATGGGGGCGCCTGGGTGGCTCAGTTGTTAGACATCTGCCTTCGGCTCAGGTCATGATCCCAGAGTCCTGGGATCGAGCCCTCCATCGGGCTCCTTGCTCAGCCAGGAGCCTGCTTCTCCCTCTCCCACTCCCCCTGCTTGTGTTCCCTCTCTAGCTGTCTCTCTCTCTGTCAAATAAATAAAAAATCTTAAAAAAAAAATTTTTTTTGAGAATATGAATTTAAATTTTTTGGTGAAGTTCTCTTCTGTTTCCTGTATTATATCTGTTTTTCCCCCCACAAATATTTCATTTGCTCATGATTTTCACTTTTAATTTTGTCACATATCTGCCAAACCTTTGTTTGCTTATATTTAGGAATAAATGGCTTGTTTAATTAGCCTAGGTAATTAGCAAAGATCTGATCTGTAGTTATGATGTTCATTTCACCAATATGCTTCTCAGAATGAAAGGGCAGGGTGTGTCACTTATTCAATGGTTTTCTCCTTTGTGGGTATAAAGCATGGAGCTTGGATAGAGACCCTCCCTGTTACCAAAATAAATATATTTTTGACATTGGAAGAGTAATGTTTTTTCCTTCTGGGTAGATATGTCCTGGTGTTTCTCTCCTGTGAAGATCTGTAGTTGTCTTAAGCTCATTCACTGTCTTTGGAGTGTAGTTTTGGGATATTAAAGGTGTCAGATGATACAGGTGCTTACTTCTCACTTTAAGTGAGAGTGGGGGAGAGTCAGAGCAGGACAGGAAAATTAGGGCTGCTGTTCATAGAATAACTCTTTCATCTCACAGCTGACCCTGGAGCCTCTGCACTGCTGCAATTTCATTTACTCTGGCATTAGAGTTTCTCTGAATATGACCAGGTTTTCTACTGCAGGTGTTGCAACTTCTCTGAATTAGCCAATCTAATAGCCTCTTCTCCTATTTTTCTAGAATTCCTCACAATTTTTGGTCTCCTAATGGCACCCTTTCTAGTGTGTGTGTAGATAATTTTTGTGTTTAGTTCACCACCATGATTCAATTATCTTCTTCAAAAACCATTTAAAAATGAAACTCTACTTTCTGAATAAGCAGTGTTTCTACACAGTTCAAAAACCACAGAGTTTCCTCTGCAGGCAACCATTGGTATTATTTGTGATAATCAGTAGGAGAAAAAGAATGAAAAAGAAGAAATCATACTTATGTTAAGAAAAATCATAGAGTCAGAGTTAAGAAAGTTTAGAAACATATTCCATAGCACATTTTTTAAGTGTACATGGACCATTTACTAAGACAGACCATATTCTAGTCCACTACACAGATCTCAATAAATATAAAATTACTCATATCATGAATAATATGTTCTCTGATCACAACAAAACTGGATTAGAACTTATTAACCTAAAGATATCTGAAAAACATTTAAATATTCAAAAGTTGATAATACATTTCCAAACAACCTAAAGGTCAAAGAAGAGGTCAAAGGGAAATTAGAAATTATTTGGACTTGAGTGAAAACAAAACAGCATATCAACATTGTGACATGTAGCTAAAGCAGTGTTTGCATGCTAATTTTTGAAAGCTTTAAAAAATTCTTATATTAGAAAATAAAGAAAGGTCTCAAATCCATTATTTAACCTTCTACCTAAAAAGGAGAAAAAGAAGACCAAAATAAACCCAAGTCAAGTGGAAGGAAGGAAATTATAAAGATATGAGCAGAGTTTGTTTTTATACATATGTTAAAATGAGTAAGTTATGAGTTAAACTGTTTCAGTAAATTGAGGAAAATTGGGTCCTAATGTTTAGGAAGGTTGCTCAGTGTACTGGAGATTCCCCAAAGTAAGAGGACCTGAGCATAAGGAGTAATTTTATAAAGAGGTTGAAAGAATAAGGTTGTGAAAAGAGGGAGAAATCTCTGGTCACTGACCAGAGGTAGCAGGTAAAACAGGAGTCTGGGTCTAGGGAAAACTCCTCAAGATGAAGATATTTAATCATTTCAGATTCAGAGACAGGTAGAAATGATTTTAAATTTTAGCTCTTTCATGTTGTAGAAATGTGATTTTTATCATATTAATAAAGCTGTCTGAACAACAACAAAAAGATATGAGCAGAAAATAGTGAAATAGAAAACATAACAAAAATAAATAAAAACAATAGGTCATATCAATGAAATCAAAGCAGGTTTTTTGAGAAAATTAAACAAACAAAAAAATAAATCTCTAGACAGACTAATCAGGAAAAAAAGAGAGAGAGAAGACACAAATTACCAGTTTCAGGAAAGAGAGAGGAGATATTACTACAGATCATATACTCATTCAAAGGATGATGAGGGAATATAATTGCTATATAGATATATATTTTGATTTTTCATCCCCAGTTCCTCATCAGAGGTTCTAAAACCTTTGTAATTTTCTAAGCGATAAGAGCAGTAGAATCATCTTTGTTATAATAATTGGTTTTTTTCCCTAGCTCCTGAAACAACTCTGGAGTGATAAAGATGAAAGGACCATCTTTTGTTATTCATAACAAACTCCTTTCAACCACACCTGAATTTATGATAATGATGTGACTTTTGGAAAGCCCCTAGGGATGGAGGACTGTTTGCCAGAGGAACTAACCGTGTTATTTCAGCCCTTCCTCCTGACTTGAGGGGAGAAGGACTAGAGGTTAATTAACTGATTTAATTAATATGCCTAGGTAATAAGGCCCCCATAAAAACTCTAATTGAAGAGATTCAGAAAGCTTCCAAGTTGGTGAACACATGGAGGTCCTGGGAAGGTAAAAAACCTAGAGTTTCCATGCCCCTTCCCCTTATTCCTTGACCTATGCATCTCTTCCATCTGGCTGATTCTGAGTTGTGTCTTTTTATAATAAATGGTAATCTAGTAAGTAAACTGTTTTCCTGAATTCTATGAAACATTGTAGAAAATTATCAAAGCTGAAGAGGATATCATGGGAACCTCCAGCTTAGATTTGCAATTAGTGCCTGAAGTGGTTGGTGGGGGGGCAGTCTTGTGGGATTGAGTCCTTAATCTGTGGGATCTGTGCCGATTCCAGGTAGTTAGTGTCCTAATTGAATTTTAGGACAGCTAATCGGTTTTTGGAAAAGTTGGAGAATTAGTTGGTATGGGGAAAACCTCCACATATTTGTTGTCAGCAGTATTCTCTTTAATAATGAACAACTTTATACCAATAAATTTAACAACATAGATGAAATTAAACTACAGGCTAATCTAATGTATGAACAGAGATACAAAAATCTTATATACAAAAGTTACCAAAACAAATCCACAGTGACCATGTTGTGTACATGTAGGTACTAATGTTCATTCAACAGGAAATATATACCCTAAATAGCCCTCTATCTTTAATTAAATTGAATTTTTAGTTAAAATATTCCCACAGAGAAAACTTCAGACCCACTGGCTTTACTGATGAATTCTGCTAAATATTTAAATAAGAAGCAAGTAAATCATACAAGCTCTTCTAGAAAATTAAAGAGGAAGGAATACTTCCCAGTATATCTTCTGAGGCCTGCACTACCCTGATATGATAACCAGACAAAAAAATTACAAGAATGGTACAGACCAGTTTCCTTCATAAATATATGCACAAATAGGGCGACTGGGTGGCTCAGTCAGTTAAGCATCTGCCTTTGGCTCAGGTCATGATCCCAGGGTCCTGGGATGGAGTCCCACCTTGAGCTCTCTGCTCAGTGGGGAGCCTGCTTCTCTCTCTCCCTCTGCCTGCCGCTCCCCCTGCTTGTACATGCTCTCTCTCTCTCTGTCTCTGACAAATAAACAAAATCTTTAAATATATATATATATAGTCACAAATATTCTTAATAATGTGTTAGAAAATTGAATCCAATAATGTACAAAATAATGGCATAATATGACCAAGTGTGTTTCATCTCAGGAATGCAGGACTAGGTGAACTTTAAAAAAAACAATCAATGTAATTTATCATATTAACGGACTAAAGAAGAAATGTCATATAAGCATCTCAATAGATTCATAAAAAGCATTTGACAAATTCAAATATCCATTTCTGCTTTTAAAAAAAAAAATCTTAGCATACTAGGAATAGGAGAAACTTTCTCAACCTGATATAGGGCTTCTTTGAAAAACCTACACCTAACATCATATTTAGTGGTGGAAGATTGAATGACTTCCACCCTAAGGTCAGCAGTAAAACAAGGATGTCCATTCTCATCACTCCTAATTAACATTGAGCTGGAGGTCCTAGCTTGTGAAATAAGGCCAGAAAAGGAAATAAAAGGTACACAAATTGGAAATGAAGAAATAAAACTGGCTCTACTTGCAGATAACTTAATTGTCTACATAGAAAATCTTGAAGTGTGTACAAAGAAGCTACTGAGACTAATAAATGTTTAATAAGATCTCAGGATATAAGGCCAATATGCAAAAATCCATCTTATTTTTGTATACTAGCAATGAACAATTAAATAGGAAAAAAATTAAAGTTCTGTTTAAATTGTACCCAGAAGGCCCACATGAAATGCTTAGTTATAAATCATAGAAAATGTGTTAGGATTTGTACATTGAAAACAACAAAACACTGTTGAAGAAAATCAAATACTACCTAAACAAGAGGAGAGATACACTGTATTTACAAATTAGAATACTTAATATTGTCAGTTTCCCCAAAAACTGATCTGTGTATTCAACATAATTACAAAAAAACCTAAGCAGGACTTTTTGAGACAGAGACAAAGTATCAAATTACTATGCATGGGCAATGAAACTAGAATAACTGAAACAATTTTTTTTAAGTAGGCTCTGTGGAGCCCAACCTGGGGCTTGAACCGACGACTCTGAGATCAAGACCTGAGCTGAAATAAAGAGTCGGTGGCTTAACCAAGTAAGCCACCCAGGTGCCCCTTGAAACAACTTTTTAAAAGAACAAAGTGTGAAGACACACTGTCTGATTTCAAGCCATACTATAAAACTACCATAATCAAAACAGTGTGATACTGACAAAAGTATACAGAGATGAATGGAACAGAAGTATAGATGAATAGAATAGAAACAGACTCATATCTGTATAGTCATTTAATTTTTGACAAAAATGAAAAGGCCATTCAATAAAGAAAGACAGTCTTTTCAGCAAGTGGTACTGTAACAAGTGAACATCTATATGCAAAAAATAAAAATTAAACTTAATTCATTTCTTTCAGCATATAAAAATAAACTCAGTGTGGATCATACATCTAAAAGCACAACATGAAACTATAAAATTTCTTGAGCAAGGTAGGAGGCAATCTTTGAGATATTGGGTGAGATAAAAATTTCTTAGACACAGAACCAAAGCATGGTCCATAAAAGAAGAAAATGATAAATTGGACTTCATTAAAATTAAGAACTTATGTTAAAGGTTCTCTTTAAGAGAATGAAGGGCAGTGCACAGATTGGGAGAAAATATTTACAAATCACGTATCTGATAAAGAACTTTGTATCCAGAGTATATACAGAACTCTCAATGATAAGACAAAAAGGGGTGGGTGAAGTAGGTGAGAGATTTGAACATACATTTTACAAAAAAAAAAAAAAAGATATGGATGACAAATAAGCATATGAAAAGATAGACATTATCAGACACTAGAGAATTTCAAATTAAAACCACAGTGCAATTTCACTGCACAATTATGAGGATGTCTAAAATTGAAACACCATCAATAAGGATGCAGACCACCTTGAACTTTCATATATAGCTGATGGGAGTGAAAAATGGGACAGTCATATTGGAATATGGTTTGGCAGTTTCTTATAAAGATTCACATACACTTACCATCTGACTCAGCAATCGTAGTCCTAAGTGTTTATTCAACTGAAATGGAAATATATCTTTACACTAAAACCTCTCTGTGGCTGTTTATATCTGCTTTTTTGTAATTGCCAAAACCTATAAAAAGCAAATATCCCTTCAACTGACAGATGGATAAACAAACTGTTGTTTCCATGTAATGGAATTCTAGTCAACAATAAAAAGGAATGAATTTCTAACCCAAGCAACACTGCAGATGAATCTCTACTGCATTATGCTAAGTGAAAGAAGGAAGACTCAAAAGGCTATATACTATATGGTTTCATTTATATGACATTCTGGAAAAGGCAAAACTGTAGGCCCAGGAAACAGATGAGTTTTCTCTAGATAGGGAGAGAGGTTTACTACAAGGGAACACAAGATGGGAGATTTGTGGGAGTGATGGATGGTAGTTACACAATTGTATGCTTTTGTCAAAACTCTCAGAACTATACATAAAAAAAAAATGTGGATTTCATTGTGTGTAAATTATACCTTAATTTAAAAAATCAACTAAGTCATAGGTACAGAAGAGAAGAAACTAGGATTTTAGCCAGGGAAACACAGCAACATGTGTATACAGATACATACACACATACACACAGTCACATATATGACCTAAAAGCATTTACAAAGAAATATTCAAATAAGTATACATTCATGTGTGGTAATATGAATGACATCTACAGATGCCCTTGAAAGATATTAAACCAAGGATAAGTACTTCTTGTAACAAAAATCTTAACTCTGTTGAGAACTATTGGTAGATGGTTTAATTTTTCCCTAGTTTCTAGATAAAAGTGTTATGTGATACAGACTGAAAAGCCTAACATATTCCACATCGAAATGTGGATAAAAAATACTTTCAGAATATACTTGTACTTTTTAAAAGTAATACATTAAAAAAAAAAAAGGGGGGGGGCGCCTGGGTGGCTCAGTCATTAAGCGTCTGCCTTTGGCTCAGGTCATGATCTCAGAGTCCTGGGATCGAGCCCCACATCGGGCTCCTCGCTCTGCGGGAAGCCTGCTTCTCCCTCCCCCACTCCCCCTGCTTGTGTTCCCTCTCTCACTGTGTCTATCTCTGTCAAATGAATAAATAAAATCTTTAAAAAAATAAAAAAATAAAAAAAATAAAAGTAATACATGTTAACCTTTTGAAAATTGTTGACTTGAAGTATTAACTTTTAGCAAAAAAACAGTGATTAATGCAGATTTTCTATTTTGATCACTTTTGTGTAATCTTTTGTCCTTATCTTCACTGTCGGTAAGGAATGATAGGGGAATTTGATGATTGTTTTTCCCTTTTGGAAAGGAGATTATAATATTTAGGTATTTATGTTTCACCCTGCCTGTGTAGAGAAAATGAGTTAATATTTTTTCTGGGTCGGGAAAAAATCTGTAGCATAAAATAAAACCTGAAGATAATTAAATCACTGGTACCTGCAGCATTTTGTAAAATTCTGGAGTGGCATATGGGCTAAACAGAAATTAACCTAAAAGAAATCTTCTATCATGCAAAATTACTTTCATTTGCATGTGTCTCCTGAATATATAGTACTCTTTATAGGAAGTTGTTTTTATGGAGAACCTGTAGTGCATTTTAGAGAACAGCCTTGTGCAAAAAGACCAGATCAGAGACTAGGAACTGCAAAAGATTTATGGACAAATCAAGCAGTAAGGAGACTTAAGATTTGAAAAGTCCCTTTGTTAACTATATAGACTTAGGATGGGAAGAGATGATGAGAACCTGCCTACCTACCACTTGACAAGCACTGATCTGTACACAGACTTATCTTTTGAACTTTAAAACAGCAAATCTATTAAATGAAACCATATATACAGGTAAAATTAGTAAGTATTAATAATCCCATTTTACAAGTAAAGAGACCAAGACCCAAGATAAATAAATTGCCTAAAGTTATATAGCTAGTGGCAGAACTAGGAAGTAAATCCAAGTCTACCTAATGCAAAATTACTTTGTCACTGAAAGATACAATTTCTGAAGGGAGTGTCTAGTTATTAGAACTAAGAGAGTCTAGAACAGCACTGTCCACGAGAAATATAATAGCCACAAATGCAAGCCATATATTTAATTTTTTTGATTTTCTAGTAGCCACATTACAAAAGGTAATGAGAAATTGGTGTAATTAATTTTAATAATATATTTTATGTAACCTAAATCTAAAACATTAAAATTTCAAGATGTAATTAATATAAAAATTAATGAAATACTTTGCATGTTCCTTTTTTTTTTTTTTAAGATTTTATTTATTTGACAGAGAATGAGAGAGAGCACATGAGAGAGGGGAGGGTCAGAGGGAGAAGCAGACTCCTTGCCAAGCAGGGAGTCCAATACGGGACTCAATCCAGGGACTCCAGGATCATGACCTGAGCCGAAGGCAGTCGCCTAACCAACTGACCCACCCAGGCGCCCCTGCATGTTCCTTTTTAAACTAAGTCTTTGAAATCTAATATATACTTTACATTGCAGTGTGTTGTAGTTTGGACTAGTCACTTTTCAAGGACTCACTTGACACATGTGGCTAGTGCCTATGGTATTGGACAGAGCAATTACAGAGGCAAACATGGCCCAGGCAGTACCTTGGAATTGGGTTAGAGGAGACAAGCTAAAAAGTGAGCACTGGCAAAGAAACTTGTATCAACTCCAAGGTACTGCAAACAGAGAAATGAAAAATATCAGAAGCTGCTGGGTTCTGTAGAAAGTCAGGATGTGTTTTATGATTTACTTTATGGCAAAGCTAAGAAGTTGAGGACTCTAAAGCATAGTGAAGGAAATCTACTCCTATTGAGGATTGATCCCAGAGAAAGGCCAGTGGGTTGGCTTAAGAACCATGGCTGGGCCGGTCATTTGAAATAGAGGTTTATGTGGAATTCTGTTTCCACTCTGTTTTGCCAAAGCACATCAAAAACATGGTATAGAACAAGTTTTCCTGGTAGGCTCTGGGCCAGAATGTATTGAACCAACTACCCAAGTTTTGGGCCTTTGAGAGGTCTGTTTCTGCATGGCTAGAACCAGGTGGTTATACAATGTAGCCAAATAAAAATCAAATGTTCTTCTTGCCAATTACCTTCCCAACCACTTGGCCCTAGGGAAGATATAGAAATTCATCCTTCAGGCTAAGATTGTCCTTGAGTAACATAATTTTTCCTTTCTAACTTGGCTTAATGTTTCTTTTAATTTGATTAGATCTGCATCAAAATCTTCAGAATGATTTTACCAGGACCTGCACTTGCCCCTTCACTAGGGAGGGTTTATATGTTTATACTACAAATTGGAAAAAGATAGACATGTCCTGTTGCTCTCCAGAGGTGCTCAAGTTTCGCCTCAGGCAAAATTCTGCACAGTATGAATTTGAGATTTGAGGGAGTGGTGGTGATAATGGTGGTCATTGTGTTGTTTTGGGAGCATGCACACATGGGCTAGAGATAGAGCTGTGTAAAAGAGAGAGAATAGGCTATGGTCAACCTCTTCTCTTTTTGTTTCCTAAGATTAAGAATTCCTCATATCAGTGAGGTCATATGATACATGGAGTGGTGGAGGGTGGGAGGGTTGGGGTGGCTGGGTGATAGACATTGGGGAGGATATGTGCTATGGTGAGTGCTGTGAATTGTATAAGACTGTTGAATCACAGACGGGTACCTCTGAAACAAATAATACATTATATGTTAAAAAAAAAAAAGAAGAAGAAGAAGATAGCAGGAGGGGAAGAATGAAGCGGGGGAAGTTGGAGGGGAGAAGAACCATGAGAGACTATGGACTCTGAAAAACTGAGGGTTCTAGAGGGGAGGGGGTGGGGGGATGGGTTAGCCTGGTGATGGGTATTAAGGAGGGCACGTTCTGCGTGGAGCACTGGGTGTTATACGCAAACAATGAATCATGGAACACTACATCAAAAACTAATGATGTATGGTGATTAACATAACATAATAAAAAAAAAACCTCTTTTGATGAAATGGAATTCAGAGAGTTCTGGAGAGCTTAAGTCACTGGTAAAAGAGCTGTTGATAAGGACACAAAATTGAATTTAACTAGTAAAAATTACTTAGAGATATATCATAATATGCCTGGCATATCTGGGACTATATATTACCTTTCTTTCCTTGATTTTCATTCTCTTTCCTTCACTATCAGTTTCTCCCTCCCTCCTTCTCTCTCTCTCTCAAGTTTCTGTACCTAGAGATACAAGAAGCAGAGTGATATTGAGGAAGATGGAAATTATTATAGAGTGACCTACATAAAGTGGGAAAATTTTAAATGCTACAGTGCCAGAATTAGAAAAAGACATCACAAGAAAGGGAAACGACAAATCATTATTGTTTATGAATATAGATGAAAAAAATCTTCAACAAAATCCTAGCAAACTGAATCCAGCAATATAGAAAAAGAATTATACTTCATGATCATTTGGGATTAATCCCAGGAATGCAAAGTTAGATTGACATCAGAAAATCAACCAGTGTAATACACCATATTAGTCGAATAAAGGACAAAATATTTGTGATTTTCTCACTATATGGGAAGGGCAAAATGCAACAGTCTTTCATTATAAAACAAAAACAAAAGTAAAACAAACGAACAAAACAAACACTCAACAAACTAAGCATACAAAGGAACTTCTTTAACCTGATAAAGGGTGCATCTAAGAAAAACCCACAGATGACATCATGCTTCATGGAAGAAGACTGGATGCTTCTCCCTTAAGATCAGAAACAAGAGAAGGATCTCTGCTCTCACCACTTCCATTCAGCATTTTACAAGAGGGTCTCGACAAAGTAATTAGGCAAGAAAGAAAAAAAAAAGACATCCCATTTGGAAAGGAAGAAATAAACCTATCTCTGTTTGTGAATGACATAATCATGTACATAGACATTCCCAAGGAATCTACTAAAACCTATTAAAAATAATAAGTGATTTCAGCAAGGCTGCAGTATTCAAGATTAATCTACCAAAATCAATTGTATTTCCATACCCTAGTAATAAGCAATCTGAAAAAGGAATGTTAAAATTTCAATTCCAATAGCATCAAAAATAATACCTAGAAATAAATTTAACAAAAGAAGTGTAAAATCGTACACTAAAAACTATAAAACATTGTCAAAAGTCATTAAAGAATACCTAAGTAAATGTAGAGACGTCCCATGTTCATGGATATAAAGACTTAATATTAAGTTGCAGTGTTCCCCAAATTAATCTACAGATTCAATGCAATCCCTGTCAATATCCCAGCTGCCTTTTTGTAGGAATCAAGATGTATCCTAATTCTAAAACTCATATGGAAATGCAAGGAACTCAGAATACACAAAACAATCTTGAAATTTCAGTACTTAGTAAAAAGCTTCAGTAATCAAGACAGTGTGGTGCTGGCATAAAGATACTCATATTATTAGTATTGAGAGTCCAGAAATAAACCCTTACTTTTATGGTCAATTGATTTTTTTTTTAAGATTTTATTTATTTGACAGAGAGAGAGATAGCGAGAGCAGGAACACAAGCAGGGAGAGTGGGAGAGGGAGAAGCAGGCTTCCCGCAGAACACGGAACCTGATGTGGGACTTGATCCCAGGACCCTGGGATCATGACCTGAACCGAAGGCAGACGCTTAACGACTGAGCCACCCAGGCGCCCCTGGTCAATTGATTTTAAGCAACAGTACCAACAATTTGATTGGGGAAGAAGAGTCTTTTCAAAAACTTTGCTAAGAGTACCGGATATCCACCTATGAATGAATGAAGTTGGAACCGTACCTCACACTTCACACAAAATTAACTCAAAAGGGATCATAAACCAAAATATAAGAACTAAAACTATTAAACTCTTAGAAGAAAACATAGGAGTAAATCATCATAACCTTGGGTTAAGAAATGACTTCTTAGATATGATAGCAAAAGCACAAGCAACAAAGCAATATAAATTCATCAAAACTAGAAACTTTTGTGCTATAAACAATACCATTAAGAAAGTCAAAGATAATCTACACAATGGTAGAAAATATTACAAAACATGTATGTGAGGGGCCCTTGGGTGGCTCAGTTGTTAAGCGTCTGCCTTCAGCTCAGGTCATGATCCCAGGGTCCTGAGATCGAGCCTCGCATCGGGCTCCCTGCTCGACAGAAGGCCTCCTTCTCCCTCTCCCGCTCCCCTGGCTTGTGTTCCTGCTCTCGCTATCTCTCTCTGTCAAATAAATAAATAAAATCTTAAAAAAATATATGTATCTGCTAAGGACTTATATCCAAAATATATTAAAAAATAACTTTTTACAACTCAATAATGAAAAGATAAATTACTCCATTTTAAAATGGACAAAGGATTTGAATAGACGAATGAGATTCAACAAAGAAGATCTACAAATGGCCAGTAACGACATAAAAAGATGCTCAGCATCATTAGTCACAAGGGAATTTAAAATCAAAGCTATAATGAGATACACCTTTACATACACTAGATGGCTATAATAAAAAAAAGAGAAAATAAAAAGTGTGAGTAAAAACATGGAATAATTGAAACACTTGTACATTGCTGGTGAGAATACAAAATAGTATAGCCACTTTGGAAAACATTTTGGCAGTTTCTTAAAATGCTAAACATATAGTTAACATATTACCCAGCAATTCCACTTCTAGATATCTATCCAAGAGAAATAAAAACATACTTCCACATGTAAACTACATAAATGTTTATAGCAGCATCAATAATAATAAAAAATCGGAAAGAAACCTAATGCCATCAACTGATGAATGCATGAACAAAATACGATTTATCCATGTATAGAAAACTTGGCAATAAAAAGGAATGAAGTACTGCTATATACTGAAACATGGATGAACTTTCAAAATTAAGCAAAACTGAAAGAAGCCAGCCTAAAGAAACCTCATTTGTATGAAATTTCCAAAATAGGCAAATCTATAGAGACAGAATATAGATTAGGGGTTGCCTAGTGCTGGGGTCAGGGAGAATGGGGAGCGGCTACTAATGGGTTGCTTTTTGAGGTGATGAAAATGTTCTAAAATTAGATTTTGGTAATGGTTTCATAATTCTGTGAGTATACTAAAAACCACTGAATTTTTTACTTTAAATGGTCAGACTTTATGTTTTTTGAATTATATTTCAATAAAGATTTTTAAAAATTAAAAATGTAATTCCTCTCTAATGTTATTGAAAAATGAATTCCTAATATCACACTTTGGCTACTTCAAGTCTTCTGACATGGTTGGAAGTATGATTTTTATTAGGTGAGTTGAAACTATTGTCTGTTAACCTACAAAAAGCCTGTTAGTTGCTGCTTATGTACTTTAAATACAGATGTTATTGTATCGGGCTTATTCTACGAGTGGGTAGAGGTTAAGTGCCCTGTTTGAGTAAGTTATACCTACTATGCATAAATTAGTTATATCAGACCTCCTTGCAATGTTAGACCTTGACTAGTGTCTGGGAACTTCAATTTTGGGAGTGTTCCCATCCTTCCTTAACTGATAAAAATGCCTCATTGTGCCAAAAGTGTGAAATCAATATTGTTTATGTTGAACACATGTGATCTTTCTGTTTGTATGGAATCTTGGTATTTGCTAAGCAGAGGGTGCCTACATGTCCAGATCCCAATACAAACTTTGAGCACTGAGTCTCTAAAGAGCTTTTCTGGTAGACAGCATTTCACATCTGTTGTCTCACCTTGTTGCTGGAGGAATTAAATGTGATCTGTGTGAATCCATTGGAAGAGGACTTTTGTAAACTTCCACCTGGTTTCCTCCTGGCTTTGTGCCATGTGTCTTCCCCTTGCTTATTTTTCATTGTAGCTTTTCCTTATAATAAGTTAAAGCCTTAAGTATGACTATTTACGGTGTCCTGTGAGTCCTCCTTGTCAATCATCAAACCTGGCAGTGATCCCGGAGACCCCCACCATAGTGGTGGCAGCAGTAAGATATCCTCGAACGACCCTGACTCACTGAAATATGGCAAAAGCATGGTTTGGGAAATGGAAGAATGAAGGAGTGGGAGATGACAACCCTTTGGTGCCTGGGTGGCTATGGAGTCATCTCTAGTATGAAAATAGCAGTTGAGCTATTCTCTGTTGTGATAGATCCAACACCAGGAGAGTTGACCTGCTGGATCGTCTTACTAATTTGGCCATGAAGGCTAACTGAAAAAAATGTGTAAAAAGCCTTTGGTTTTTGTACTTGCTCCAGACTGCAGGAAAAAGGACCCCCTCATTTCCAAAGGTAAGCTTGGGCCAGCCAAAAATGTTAAAAGTCTGTATTTTTCTTTCCTCCAAGTGGGAGAAAAATGGTTAAATTCAGTTCCCAGGACTGGAGCAAAGCTTTAGATAAACTTTGAGGAAAAAAGGAGGGAGAGGAACACTCTAGCCATTTCTTTGGCTTAGCTGCTACCAAAATAGCAGCTAACTGCTACTCTTTCCCACACCACATTCTAGTCTGTATCTCAGGGATCTGCAATGTTAAACCTGTAAATCTGAATTTCTTGTTAGGGGGTTGAGTGAGTTTGCAATGAGAAAAAGAAACAGTTTTTAAATATGTGTTTATGGCTATTGCATCAGGGTGTATCAATAAATTGATATAAAATACTGTATGCTTATAATTATATAAATGCTGCAGGGATCATCCCACTCAGGGAAAGCTTAAAAAAATGGGTTAGTCAAACATGACATTCTTACTTTTAGCCACTGGTGGGCTGATTGGAATTTGAGTTCTTTGAAGATTGAAAACAATAAATTATTGTGAGTTTTGCCTATTGGGGTCTCTGGTAAAAGAGAGACAACATGAAAGAGAAGCAATCTCTAAGTGGAGATACATTTTTGGAGTTTTAGAATGCAGTTTTACTTGTTAGTGAGCTCTTATGAAATCAGATGTCTGACCCTTAGAAGCTGATGATTTTCCGGCCTGTATATTTTTTAGTGGGTCAAGTTCAACTCCAAGACTGACAGGGCTTAGGCAAGCCTTGATTGTCACCTGGATTTGGAACAAAGCTGGCAGTCTGGCCCTGCAACATCTAAGCTTTTTTAAGAATACTGAATTCATAGATCTTGATTGCCTGGACCTGACTAAAAGCTGATACTGTCTACCATGGGCTATTTAAGCCTCAGCACTAGCTGTGTGGAACCAAAATCTGCAAAGTTGCTTTACTCAGTGAACCAAAATCAGATTCTGGGTCTTTGTTGCAGATTTGGAATACTCATCAGTGAGGCCCTAAACTATAAAAACATTATGGATGCTGCTGGGCTCTCTGGTTCACATATGCATGCTTATGGGAAAGGGCTTGTTCTCTGATGGGACCATGAAATCGAGATGCTGACCAGCTCTGTATTCCTGCAGAGACTATAGCATTCCTAACTTGTGATTCCTGCTGAAAGCTGCAAGTTGAGAGAGGACATATGTTACAGGTTCTGCCCACTTTTGACAGAATTAACACTTGATCCCTCTCAGGTATGTCTCATGGCTATTGGCTTTCTGTGTTTGATGTTCCTGATTCGTTGCAGTTTGCAACAATGAATGGACAGCCTTAATCTACATCTCTCACCTTTCTCCTCGTATACACACCCAAAAGCAATTTGATTATTAAATGCAATATCTTTGGATTCAAACTGATTGCTAAGCCTAAATCACTGCTGGCAGCACTGACTATGAAACAGTAGGAGATGGCCCCCATTCCTTCATTTTTTCTATACAGAATACCTTCAGATGTTTTACATAATCATGAAGAGGTTAAATAGATGTTGTGGACAAGCAAAACTGGAAGTGTATTTGTTTCTAAGGACTGCCATAACAAAACACTGTAAGCTGGATGGCTTAAACAATAGAAGTTTATTTTCTCTCAGTTGTGGAGGCTGGAAGTACAAGATCAAGGTGTTGGCAGGGTTGGTTTCTTTTGAGGCTTCACTCCTTGGATTGCAGATGACTACCTTCTTGCCATGTCCTCGCATGGTGTTTCCTCTATGCATGCCTATCCCTGAGGTCTATATGTATCCAAATTTCCTCTTCTTCTAAGAAAACCAGTAACATTAGATTAGACCCACTCTAACATCCTCATTTTAACTTAATCACCTCTTTAATTTAAATGTTTTTCATATGTGGAGCCATCCTTATATTCCAGGAAAAAATTCCACTTGTTCATGGTGTATGATCCTTTTAATATGCTATTAAATTCAGTTTGCTAGTATTTTGTTCATGATTTTTACATCCATATACATCAAGGATATTAGTCTATAGTTCTTCTTTGTTCTGGGATCTTTTTCTGGATTTATCAGGGTAATGCTAGCCTCGTAAAATGACTTTAGACATGTTCTATCATCTGCAATTCATTGGAAGCAATTGATAAGAATTGGTGTTATACCTTCTTTGTATGTGTGGTAGAATTTATCAGCAAAGCCCTCCAGCCCTGGGCTTTTCTTTCTTTAGAGATTTTTGATTACTGTTTCAACCTTCCCACCAGGTATAGATCTGTTCAGGTTGTCTATTTCCAAAACTGTAAAACTAGAAGAAAAGATAGGGGAAAAGCTTTATGGCATTGCTCTTGGCAACAAATTCAGCAACAAATTCATGGATGTAACAACAAAAGCATAAGCAACAAAAGCAAAGATAGACAAGTGGGACTATATCAAACTGAAAACCCCACACAGCAAAAGAAACAATCAACAGAATGAATAGGTAACCTGCAGAATGGGAGAAAACATTTGCAAACCATATATCAGATAAGCAATTATTCCCAAATATGTATGGAACTCCTACAATTCAAGATGGGAATTAAATTTAATTAAAATGGGAAGATTTGAATAGACATTTCCCCAATTAATATATACAAATAGCCAATAGTATGAAAAAATGCTCAATGTCACTAATCATCAGTGATAATTAAAATTTTTTTAAAAGACTACAATGTTGACAAGGACGTGGATAAATTGCAACCCTTATATACTTGGTGGGAATGGAAAGTGGTGCAGCTTCTATGGAAAATAATATGGAGGTTCCTCAAAACATTCAAAATAGAACTACCATATGATATAGCAATCCAAATTCTGTGTATTTATTCAAAAGAATTGAAATCAGGAACTGGAGGAGATATTAGCATTTTTATGTTCTTTATAGAACTATTCACAGTAATGAAGATCTAGAAAAAACATAAATGTCCATCTACAGATGAATGTATTTTTAGAAATGTGTTACATACCTACCAAAGAATACTATTCAGCCTTAAAAAGTAGGAAATCCAACAATATTGGACAACAGGGATAAACCTTGAGGACATTATGCTATGTAAAATAAGCCAGGCATAGGAGGACATCTACTGCATTATTTTACTTGTATAGGGTATCTAAAATGGTAAAACTTTTAAAATCAAAGAATAGAATGACAGTTGCTAGGGGCTAGGAGGAGAGGAAAATGGAGAGTTGGCAATTAATGGGTATAAAATTTCAGTTATGCAAAATGAATAATTTCTAGAGATATGCTGTACAGCATTGTGCATATAGATAACAGTATTGCATTGTACACTTAAAAATCTATTAAGAGGGTAGGTCTCGGGCGCCTGGGTGGCTCAGTTGGTTGAGCCTCTGCCTTTGGCTCAGGTCATGATCCTGGAGTCCCACGATCGAGTCCCCGCATCGGGCTCCCTGCTCAGCGGGGAGCCTGCTTCTCCCTCTCCCACTCCCCCTGCTCATGCTCTCTCTCACTCTTTCGCACACCCGCTCCCTCTCTCCCTCTCTCTCATAAATAAATAAAATCTTAAAAAAAATAAAAAGAGGGTAGGTCTCATGTTAAGAGTTCATACCACAAGAAAATGACATAAAATAAATAAATATTTTTGAAAATAAAATTAAAAAATAAGGAAGTTCATTTTTAAGCAAGTTATATTTGAGATGCCTAACAGGTGAGAAGGTCCAGATGCTGGCAGGTGAGTAGATAAGGTAGTGGAGTCTGTGAAATCCTCTTCTGATCCCTATGACTTTCAGTACAGTGGAAAGCAAGCCACTAGCTGGAAGTAGGGGAGGAGGTGTTAGAAGTTTGAAGAGAGATATTATGGTACAAAATAGTCATCTAGAACCTGGCTATTCAAAGGTCACCAGTGTTGTACCTTACCTGGAAGCTTGTTAGAAACACAGGCTCTCATGCTACGTGGCAAGATCAAAAAATGTATTTATCAAGATGCCCAGGTGATCTCACACTAAGGTTTGAGATACACTTGAAGGGGAATGACTAGATTAGGGAAGAAGAGTCTAATGGCCCAGCTGCATTAAGGGCCTACATGAGGTTTGCAACTTGAATTTAAACAGAAACCCATCTGCATGGCTGTGGGTTTTATTCCAGCCAAATGCATTAGCAGGGCACAGCTGTGGAATAGGTAGAGAGCTGGTAGTGACTAGGGTTTTAGTTGTTTCAAGGAAGTAGTTTGAATAAGAATAAGTCAAGGGAGTTAAGAATATAAATAAAATGTACATATACATGTGGGGATATAACTAATTTTTTTCTTACTGATACAAACTCAATATTTTCTTATGCAACTCAGTATTTTTTTTACATGAGACAAAAAGTTTAGAGAACCCTGGAAAGCTAATGTTTTTGTACACTACCTTATTAAATGTGAAAACCATGGTTACAACACGTGTCTCTGCTGGTACTAGTAAAGACAGTGGGATCTCTGTCCCACTTACATGGGTCAATTGCTTGATCCTTCGAGCTCAACTAAGGCCAACAAATGCAGGTATTTTATTATAACATTTCTTTACTTCTTTACATCAGCTACATTTCAAAAGATGACTTGCTTTCCCTCTGGAGTCCAACCAAGGCTTTTGTTTAAATGAAGAAATCATAGATGCTTAACATTTCCTAAGCTTATTTCCACTAGTCAGTCACTTGAATCAATTTTCTAAGCCCTTTCATTAAACTAGACTAAACAGAAGTGGACCTCATGAGATATTCTGGAGAGTCATATGCTCTTTGCCTGGGATTACTGGCTTTAAAAATTATGTCCTCCTTTAACTGAAAATTTACCACTAATGTCTCTGAGATAAAACAAAACATGAAACAAAACACAAACATTATCTATGTAACCTTGATTTTTGGGATAGGCCAAATTTCATGTGTTAATATATAGAATTAAGTGTCAAATAATACAGGCTTGGTAAATAGATTGTAATATATCATACAATGGGCCACTATACAGACATTTATTTTATTTATTTATTTTTTTAAACCCCTTCACCTGTTTCACCGTCCTCCCCACCAACCTCCCCTCTGGTAACCATCAGTTTATTCTCTATGTTTATGTAAAAATTCTGGGTTTTTTTTTTTGTTTTTTTCTCTGTTCATTTTTTTTATTTCTTGAATTCCACATATGAGTGAAACCATATGGTGCTTGTCTTTCTCTGACGTTTCACTTAGCATTATACCCTCTAGATCTATCAATGTTGTTGCAAATGGTAAGAGTTCATTCTTTTTATGGCTGAGTAATCTTCCACACACACTCCGTATCTTCTTTATCCATTCATCTATTGTTGAACACTTGGGTTGCTTCCATAATTTGGCTATTGTTAAGTAATGCTTCAATAAACATAGGGGTGCATATATCTTTTTGAATTAGTGTTTTCATATTATTTGTATAAATTCCCAGTATTTAATTCTATTTTTAATTTTTTAAGGAACCTCCATACTGTTTTCCATAGTATCTGTACCAGTTTGCATTCCCACTAGCAGTGCAAGAGGGTTCCTTTTTTTCCACATCCTCACCAACACTAGTTATTTCTTGTGTTTTTTATTTTAGCCATTCTAGCAGGTGTGAGGTAATGTTTCATTGTGGTTTTGATTTGCATTTCCCTGATGATAAGTGATGTTGAGCATCTTTTCATGTGTCTGTTGGCCATCTGGGTGTCTTCTTTGGAAAAATGTCTTTTCATGTCTTCTGCCCATTTTTAATTGGATTATTTGTTTTCTTAGTGTTGAGTTGTATAACGTCTTTGTATATTCTGGATACTAATCCTTTATCATATATATCATTTGCAAATATCTTCTCCCATTCAGTAGATTACCTTTTAGTCTTGTTGATTGTTTCCTTTGCTATGCAGAAGCTTTTTATTTTAATGTAGTCAAATAGTTTATTTTTGTTTTTATTTCCCTTGCCTCAGGAGACCTATCTAGAAAAATGTTACTACCACTGATGTCAGAAATTACTGCCTGTACTCTCTTCTACAATTTTTATGGTTTCAGGTCTCATATTTAGGTCTTTAATCCATTTTTTAGTTTACTTTCACATATAGTGTAAGAAAGTGGTAGAGTTTCGTTCTTTTGCATGTAGCTGTCCGGTTTTCCCAACACCATTAGTTTAAGAGACTTTTTCCCATTGCTTATTCTTGCTTCCTTTGCTGAAGATTAATTGACCATATAATCATGGGTGTATTTCTGGGCTCTTTATTCTGTTTCATTGATTTATATGTCTGTTTTTGTGCCGGTACCATACTGTTTTGATGGCTACACCTTTGTAGTATATCTTGAAATTTGGGATTGTGATACCTCCAGTTTTGTTCTTCCTTTTCAAGATTTCTTTGGCTATTCGGGGTCTTTTGTGGTTCCATACAAATTTTAGTATTGTTTGTTCTAGTTCTGTGAAAAATGCTATTGGTATTTTGATAGGGATTGCATTAAATCTGTAGATTGCTGTGGGTAGCAAGGATACGTTGACAATACTTGTTCTCCAAATCCATGATCATAGAATGTCTTTCCTGTTGCCCTCCGGTTCTCCCAGAGCACAGCCACTGATTTTTAAAGTTTCTGCTATTAAGCTCCGCTGATTATAGGAACTCACAAAATTAGGCCCCTCTGGTTTTCAAAGCCAAATATTATGGACATTTGTCTTTCCAGTTTAGGTCCCCTGGTGTGGGATTTCCTCTCTCCTCTCTGCACCTGTGGTTTCCCTCCCTCCCACCGATAGTCCCACAAGTTTGGCTCTTGACCATGTCTCTTCTTCTGACCTTCCTACCCTCTTCTGTGTGGCCACTTCTTTACATTTAGCTATGGAAAGTCTATTCTGCCAGTCTTTGGGTCATTTTCTGATTTATTTACTCTGATATGGATGTTATCTAGGTGTAACCATGGGACGAGGTGAGCCTAGGATCCTCCTACTCCACTGTCTTCCCTGGAAGTCCTGGATGTTTCTTTTTAGTAGGGGTTTTATGAAAATCAACATATTTTTAAGATAGAGAAAAATTAATTTTTAATGGTGAAATGTGAGGGATTCTGGCCAGTTAGTACTATGGCATTTCCTGATGTTTATTGAAATCATATCTAAAATCTAATAGGTTCCCTCATTGAAGTAGTGTTTTGATGTTTGTCATATAATCCTTGAAGATTAATTCTATAGGTGAAGGGGTACCTGGGTGGCTCATTCAGTTAAGCATCTGACTCTTGATTTTGGCTCAGGATCATGGGATTGAGTCCTGTGTTGGGCTCTGCACTAGGGGCCTGGAGCCTACTTAAGATCCTCTCTCTCTCCCTTTCACTCTACCCCTCCCATCCCCCCACCCCCGCTCATGAGCTCCCTCTCTCTCTCTCTAAAAAAAAAAAAAATTCTATAGGTAGAAATTTTAAGCTTGAATATTGCCAATGACATTTTTGTCTCCATATTTAGGGCCTTGTGTCTATGAGGAAATGTTATGAAATGAGCCCTCAGTGCTTGTGAGTGTACCCATGGTTCTTGCTGCAACACTCAGAGTCAAATTCAGAGACACTGGGCAAAGATCATGCTTGCTTTTACTTTGGCTTTCCGTTCAGCAGCATCTAAGCCATAGGCACAGTGAAAAATGTCTAAATCAATAAAACCATAGGGTCAAGAATTTTAGAGTGGAAAGAGACTCTATAGGTCTTCCAGTTCAGTGTCTTATCCAGTATAGAGATACATGTTCCTTCAGCTATGCGAATGCTTCCATTATTGGGAAACACATTCTTGCCTGAGTCGGCTAATTCCAGAGTTGGGCTCTTCTAATTCCTTTTTATATTGTCACTGCATCTGCTTCCCTAAAGTTGCCACTGTTGTTCTCAATTCTGCCAAATGGAGCAAAAGAAAATAACTATGACTCATTTAAAAATTTTCAAAACCTCATTTCAAAAATGTTAAGACTGCTCACATATCAGTGTCGCCCTAGCGACCCACACTACCCACTGTACTGCTCTTATTTATTCATATTTGTATTATAATAAGAACCTTAGAAATGCACTCATTTTCCAAATGATGTCTGATTATTTCAGAATACCATGGGAGTTCTCTGTCCATTAATTTGGACATGACACTCCCATTAATTTATAATAAGATTCCATTAGTTTTTCCAATGGCTCAGTTAACACTATTAATTCATATTAAGGAGCAAACTTTTGTGGGTTTTTTTTCACATTAATTGCTGTCAAGCTGGGTCTTCTCTAGTAATCAGTCTTATGGACTTTAATGCAAAGCTCTCATTTTCCCTAGTAGGTTTCAGCTTGTTGGCTTCACCTCATCATTCTCTCCCATCAGATTGTTTAATACCTGATTCCATTATCTGAGGTCTCTGCCAATTGTCCTCTGCAGAGAAGAGTTAACATAGTAGATCTGAGACTGGTATCCTTAGGAAGGCCTGCCTTTAAACTTGGCCCTTGGCTAGTGTCTGGGAGTTGAGGTTTCAGGAGAGTTCTTTTTTTCTTTACCGATACTAAGATTTATCATAAGGTTATAGTAATTATGGCAATGTGGTACTGGTGTTGGGTTAGAATACTCAGGTGGGAAAAGAAATGACTATTCCTTAGGATAGTAAATGGTGACAGGATGATTGGTTACCCTTAGGCAAATAAAGGAATTGTCTCTCTGTATCACTCCATACATAAACAAACACAGTATGTGGATTAAAGACCAATTGTAAAAGGTAAAGCTTTTAATCTTTTGAAGACAATATAGCACACAATCTTTATAATGTGGAGTAGAAAAACATTATAAAACAAGGCCCACAAAGCACATACCATAAAGGAAAAAATTGACAAATTCAGCTCTATTAAAATTAATAATGACTGTTTATCAAAAGATACCTTAAAGACAGTGACCAGATAAGCCACAAATGAGGAAAAGACGTTTTCCACACATACCACTATATTGTACACCTGAAACTAATATTACATTGTATGTTAACTAATGGAAATTTAAATAAAAATTTAAAAAAAAACCCAAAAGACAAATTTTGGCAGACATTTGTGGCAGATAAGCCACAAATGAGGAAATACATTTTCCACACATATATCCCAGAAAGGATTAGTTTACAGAGTAGGTAAAGAATCTGAAAAAACTGTATGATAAACTCATATACAACCTGATAGAAAATTAGGCAAAAGATAGGAATTGTATTTCTTAGCGAGGTACTTTGAGGCTTGAGTCCCTGTAAGTGGGCTTCTCTGTCCTTTTGACATGTCATCCATCGTTCTTTGACTTATTAATGCTATGATAAGATGTCCCAAGCTCATTTGTACTTTCTCTTTCCCGGTTTTAGAATCAGCCATTTCTCCAAGAAACCCTGATTCCCTTAGGGGAGAATAGTATTTGGAAACCAAGATCTGCATGCTTCGTGCAATTATTAGTATTATGGTATTGCTGCTCTCATTCCCTCTGTTTGGACAGAGGTAGGCAATATTTGTACACACACATACACACAGATACATACACACACATATATACACATAAACATTTATATCTGTGTTTCTATCCATGTACATCTATAATACTGAAAAACATTACTTCACACTGACATCTCCAATTTCAATCCATCACTACAATGTTCATCTCATTTTCTTCCTGGATCTCATTATCCTCAATACTTTCACTCATTTGATCATTTCCTTATATGCACAAATTTCCCTTTGCCATCACCAGCACCTCTTTTACAACTACTTCCTCACCCCACTGGGACTACAGGGCTGCTGCAGCTGGATGCCACTATGTGGACTCCTTTTTCATCCTACCCAGTCTCTGACACCCTGAGCCAGTCCACCCTCATGTCTGGGCACCCTGTTCACCCTGTTTATTTTTTTTTTATTTTTTATTTTTTAAAGATTTTATTTATTTATTTGAGAGAGAGAGAATGAGAGAGAGAGCGAGTACATGAGAGGGGGGAGGGTCAGAGAGAGAAGCAGACTCCCTGCTGAGCAGGGAGCCCGATGCGGGACTCGATCCAGGGACTCCAGGATCATGACCTGAGCCGAAGGCAGTCGCTTAACCAACTGAGCCACCCAGGCGCCCCTGTTCACCCTGTTTAATCTCCATCACCCATGGTAGACCTTCCTCCTATGCAGATGCTTATCTTACCTCACTCTGAGCCACCATGGCTTTCCCTATCCTGGTGCAAATGCCTCTCCTGGTTGTCTCTGCCTAATGGCTTTATGACTGAGTTGTTCTGGAAAAGAAGGGAAAAGGAAGAGGAAAAGAAGAGCTACCTCTAGATTTTTATGGTTTCATTTTTTATAATCTCTTGGGATTATGGTATAACTTAAAGGTAATTTTCCTTCTATCAAGTCAGTACTTAATAATTCATTATATTCCCCTATCAATATCTTTGTGATTAGTATAATATACAACATTGAAATAAACAACAATTTTTATTTTTTAATAAAGTGGTAGAAAGACAACCCTAGAAGCAAGAAAGCCAATTTGTTTGAAATTTAATCTACAACTGAAAGAAGAAAAATAAAGTTGAATTTTAACAATGCTGAATTTTCCTTTTAAGAAGATAGTATGTAAAGTTTAATTTGGAAAGTCTTAAAATTAAAATTAAATAAAGAAAGCTACTCACTAAAATGTGAAATTTTAGGATGAACAAATATAATCATATTTGGGCTCTGTGACTGAAATACATTAGTTGTTCCTGAAGTTCTCTAATATGTTTCTGTTTCCATCTAGAAAAATAACCAAAAAGTCTTTTCTTATCCTTGGCCCTGGTTCTTTGAATTATGTCAAGTAAAATTAAACATTGAAAACTAAGAACTATCCAAGGAAAGCATGGATTTATATGAGCGTATTTATTGTTATAAATACTGTGTAAGAAGACTGTCTGCTGAGTTTTAGTGTAAATAAATTCTTCAACAGATACTGTTACTGCTTCAGTCTTGCCTTGAGCCAGAATCAGGAGAGTTCTTAACACTCCCTAATTGACAAAGATGTCTGTTATGCTTAGACTGTTTGCACAATATGTTTTATTCTGAGTACCTCTCTTCCTTCTGCAAGTCTGGACTTTCGCTACTTGATAGGCAAAGGGTGCCTTTGTGACAAGCCTCCAGTAAAAATCCTAAAATGAGTCTCACAGGGCTTCCCTGGGCAGAAACATCACACATGTTGCTGCATTTTCATTGCTGAGGGGAAGAGGATGCTCTGTGTGAGCCTTCATGGGAGGCAGAGAGCATAAGAAGGCCTGCACATGGATTCCTCCAGACTCCACCTGTGTCTTTTCCCTTTAAGTTCTGGCCCTGTATCCTTATTGCACTGCTGTGATAAATCTTAGTCCTGAGTACAACTATATACTGAGTTCTATGAGTTTTTTTGCATAAGTCCTTCTAATGAACCTCTGACATTAGTGGTGATATTGAGGATCCCTGACACTCCTGACTTTGAACTACTTACAGATCTAAATTGCCTGATTTCAACCATCAAGTGAGGAGAAAGTGGGTAAAGGGGAAGCCTCAAGGATGGGTATGACAGTCCCAACTTTAGAAGCTTACATCTGTGTCTTCATTTGTGTGTTGTGACTAATAATGACATTTAATGTTTCCTGATGGTATCTGCCATCTAATAATAAGGCAGTGCTTCTCAAATGTGTTCTGATAGTTGTCACCCCACAAGACCTTCCTTGAAAACATAACCCCAAGGTCAAGTATTTTGGGGAATTTTCAATAAAATAGACTCCACTTTGATATTTACAGCACCTCGTAGTACAGTCCATAACTGACACACTTCCAGAGCAAGGATGATGTGACTTCTCTTGTCTTTCTATGCACTGCTTCTAATGTGCAAAAGCAATATAGATAATAATATAAAAATTACCCATCTATCCCCTACCCAGATGCATTCAATGTTAACATTTTGTCATGCTTGCTTCAGTTCATTTTCTTTTTTAAAGAAATTAAATATTTTTGGGTCAGAAGCTTCTTTTGCATGCCCCCTCAATGGCATTCTCTAAGTTCTTCCTCCAGAGAGGTAACCATTACCTTAAAGTGTAGTTTTTGTTTCCTGTCTGTGTTTTCACACTTTTTCCATCTGTGTAGTTGGTGTTGTTTAGGGTGTATTTAATATTTACAGAAGTTGTTTTGATGTTATTTGTGCAACTTGCTCTTTTGGGGCTATAAAATTTACCCATGTAGGTATATATAGCCCTTACTTACAAATATCTTGACTCCTTTATACAAAGTAATTTTATGCCTGTTTTACCATCTATTTTTTATGGATTTCTATTGTTTTGTTTGGGTATTATTTGTTGTTGTTATTGTTGTCATCGTATTTTGCTATTACAGAAATATTTTGCCATGTATATCCTTGTAGGACCTTGTGTCCATGTGCACTTGAGAGTTTCTCTTTGCCAGATACCTACCAATTGAATTGCCATCTTGTAGAGAATGTACATCTTCTGACATGTGGGAGAAGGGAAATACTAAGCTCCAGCTCACTGTAGAGGTCCTGTCCCACCTAAGGGGAGAGAAAAAACTAAGAAACACTTGTGAAGTTTACAATCCAGAGGCATAGTCTCACTAAAAGATTGAGACCTAACCGTAAGACTATAGAATGCTTCCCCTACCCACCCCCCTTAGCACTGTATTACTGAAGGCCTATTTATTTATTTATTTATTTATTTATTTTATTTATTTTTTTAAAGATTTTATTCATTTATTTGACAGAGAGAGACACAGCGAAAGAGGGAACACAAGCAGGGGGAGAGGGAGAGAGAGAAGCAGGCTTCCCGCTGAGCAGGGAGCCCGATGCGGGGCTCGATCCCAGGACCCTGGGATCATGACCTGGGCTGAAGGCAGATGCTTAACGACTGAGCCACCCAGGCGCCCCCTGAAGGCCTATTTATAGCAGTTCTTTTTATCCAGTATATCATGTCAGGCAATCAAAAAAAATTGCAAAGTACACTAAAAGACAAAAAATACAATTTGAAGAGACAAAGGAGGCATCAGAACCAGTAATGGCAGGTGAGTTGGAATTATCAGACAGGGAATTTAAAATAACCACGATTAATATGCTAAGGGCTCTAATGAATAAAGTAGACAGCATGCAGTAACAGATGGGTAATGTAAGCAGAGATGAAAATCTTAAGAAAGGACCAAAAAGTAATGGTAGCAATGAAAAACATTGCAACAGAAATGAAGAATGCCTTTGGAAGGTTTATTACTACATTGAGCATTGCAGAAAAAAGAATCTCTTAGCTGAAAAATGAAACTGAAAAGCAAAGAGAACAAAGACTAAAAAAAAAAAAAAGCAGAAAACTGAAAGCAAAGAGAAAAAAGACTGAAAACAAAACAAAAACAGGACAGAATATCCAAGGAACAAGGACAATTACAAAAGTTGTAACATGTATAATAGGAGTACCAGAAGGAAAAGAAAAAGAGAAAGGAGCTAAAGAAATATTTGAAGCAATAATGACTGAGAATTTGCCCCATATTAAAGTCAGACACTAAACCACATATCCAGAGAGCTCAGAAGACTCTAAGCAGCTTAATGCCAAGAAAAAGTAGACCTAGGCATATCATTTTCAAATTACAGAAAATCCAAGATAAAAAAAAAAATCCTGAAAGAAGCCAAAGGAAAACAGCTCCCTGCCAATAGTGGAACAAAGATAATAATCACATCAGACTTCTTAGAGACTATGCAAAGAAGAAAATGTAGAGAAATAAAATGTTGAAAGAGGAAAAAAAAAACCCCAACAAACAAACACCCTGTGAAATTATCCTTCAAAAGAGAAGGAGAAATAAAGACTTTCTTAGACAAAAATTGAGAGAATTTGTTGCCAGTAGACCTGTCTTTCAAAAAATAGTAAAAGAAATTCTTTAGAAAGAGAAAATAATATAGGTTAGAAACTTGGATCTGTTTAAAGGAAGAGCATTGAAGAAGGAATAAGGGAAGGTAAAATAAAAACTTCTGTTTTATTCTTAATTGCTCTAACAGATAACTGTTTAAAATAATAACAACAATGTATTCAGTTGTGGGTGCTTACATATGTGTGTGTGTGTGTGTGTGTGTGTATCAGCCAACATATACATGTTTATGTTTGTTTATATATAAATGAAAGGAATGACATCAAAGATACAGAGGACAGGAGGAAAGAAATAGGATTATTGTGTTATAAGATACTCACACTACCCATGAAGTGGTATAGTGTTATTTGAAAGATGACTTGGAGAAGTGATGTCACCAAGATGGTGGAGTAGGAGACCCTAGTCTCTCTCCTCTCACAAAGATCAGCAATTATATAGCTATCCATGAAAAAAATAGTTCTGGGAGTGCTCAGAGATCTACAAAAGTACACACATAAACAATTCAACAAAATCAGGAAAATAATACAAAAACAAAATGAGAAGTTTCACTGAGAGAAAACATAAAAAAGAAACAAATTTGGGGGCTGAAGAATACAATAACTGAACTCAAGAATTTACTAGAGAGCTTCAACGTCAGACTGTATTAAACAGAAGAAGGAATCAGTGAACTCAAAAACAGAATATTTGAAATTATATAGTCAGAGAACAAAAAGGAAAAAAGAATAAAAAGGAATGAAGACAGGATTTATGGGATCCCATTAAGAGAAACAATGTATGCATCACTGAAATTCCAGAAGGAGAAGAGAAAGAGAAAGGAGCAGAAAGCTTATTTGGAGAAATAATGGCTAAGAACTTTCGAAACTAGGGAGAGATTTAGATATCCAATTTCATGCAACTAATAGATCAACCCCAAAATTTCCAAAATTGTTTTCTCTAAGAAATACTATAATACAGTTGTCTAAAATCAAAGGCAAAAGAGAATTTTTAAAGCAGCAAGAGAAAAAACAAAATCTCATATAAGGGAACCACTTATAAGGCTATCAGCAGAGTTTTCATCAGAAATCTTTCAGGTAGGGAGAGAATGGGAAATATATTCAAAGTGCTGAAAGAAAGAAATATCCAACCAAGAATACTTTACATGGCAAAGTTGTCCTTCAGAAACAAAGGTGAGATAAAGACTTCCCAAAACAAACAAAAGCTGAAGGAGTTATCGCCACT
This sequence comes from Halichoerus grypus, assembly GCF_964656455.1. Taxonomy (NCBI): domain Eukaryota; kingdom Metazoa; phylum Chordata; class Mammalia; order Carnivora; family Phocidae; genus Halichoerus; species Halichoerus grypus. The sequence continues at coordinate 100,320,664 of NC_135727.1, read as the reverse complement.
CAGCCTGCCTTACAGGAAATGCTAAAAGGACTTTTTCAAGCTGATATGAAAGGATGCTAATTAGTTACATGAAAATGTATGAAAATACACAACACACTGGTAAAAGTAATCATATAAGCAGATTCTGAATACTCTGTGTAATATTGTGGTGTGTTAACCACACCACATGAGGCTTATATCCTTCACAAAAATTAAGGGAGGAGGGTCTGAATAGACATTTTTCCAAAAAGACATGCAGATGGCCAACAGATACATGAAAAGATGCTCAGCATCACTCATCATCAGGGAAATGCAAATCGAAATCACAATGAGATATCACTTAGCACCTGTTAGAACGGCTAGAATCAAAAAGACAAGAAATAACAGGTGTTGGTGAAGGTATAAAGAAAAGGGAACATTTGTTCAATGTTGGTAGGAATATAAATTGTGCAGCTGCTATGGAAAACAGTATGGAGGTTCCTCTAAAAATTAAAAATAAAACTACCATATGATCCAGCATGTTGCTATTATTTATGATAGCCAACACATGGAAATAACCTAAGTATCTATTAATGGATGAATGGAGAAATAAAATGTCGTATACAGGCATACCTCAGAGATATTGTAGGTTCAGTTCGAGACCATTACAATAAAGCAAGTATGCAATTAATGGAGTTGAATGATTTTTTTGGCTTCCCAGTGCATGTAAACGTTTATGTTTACATTATACTATAGTCTATAAAGTGTGCAACAGCATTATGTCTAAAAACACAATATATATACTTTAATTTTTAAAATACTTTATTGCTGGGGTTCCTGGGTGGCTCAGTTGTTAAGCGTCTGCCTTCGGCTCAGGTTATGATCCCAGGGTCCTGGGATAGAGCGCCGCATCGGGCTCCCTGCTCAGCAGGAAGCCTGCTTTTCCCTCTCCCACTCCCCCTGCTTGTGTTCCCTCTCTTGCTGTCTCTCTCTCTGTCAAATAAATAAGTAAAAATCTTTAAAAAAATACTTTATTGCTAAAGAAATAAATAAAAATAAAAATACTTTTTTGCTAAAAATTGCTAACCATCATCTGAGCTTTCAGTGAGCTATTATCTTTTTGCTAGTCCTCGATATTGATGGCTGCTGACTGATCAGGGTGGTGGCTGCTCAAAGATGGGTTGGTTGTGGCAATTTCTTAAAATAAGACAATGAAGTTTGCCTCATCTTCCTTTCATGAATGATTTCTCTGTAGCATATGATGCTATTTAATAGCATTTTACCCATGGTAGAACTTATTTCAAAATTGGTGTCAGTCCTCTCAAATTCTGCTTCTGTCTTATCAACTAAGTTTATGTAATATTCTAATTTTTTTTTCATTTCAACAATCTTCACAGCATCTTCACCAGGATTTGATTCCATCTCAAGAAACCACTTTCTTTGCTCATCCATAAGAAGCAAGTCCTCGGGGTGCCTGGGTGGCTCAGTTGGTTGAGTGTCTGAGTCTTGATTTTAGGTCAGGTCTTGGTCTCAGGGTCATGAATTCAAGCCCCATATTGGGCTTCATGCAGGGCATGGAGCCTACTTAAAAAGAAAAAAAAAAAAAGGCAACTCCTCATCCATTAAAGTTTCATCATGAGATTACAGCAATTCAGTCCCATCTTCAGGCTCCACTTCTAGTTCTCTTGCTTTTTCCACCACATCTGCAGTTACTTCCTGCACTGAAGTCTTGAACCCCTCAAAATCATCCATGAAGGTTGGAATCAACTTCTTCCAAACTCCTGTTAGTGATGATATTTGACCTCTTCCCATGAATCACAAATGTTGTTTCTAAGAATGGTAAATTCTTTACAGAAGATTTACTTTGCCAAAATCCAATAGAAGAATCATAATCTTATGGCAAATAATAGCCTTACAAAATGTATTTCTTAAATAATAAGGCTTGAAAGTCAAAATTGCTCCTTGATCTATGGACCGCAGAATGGATGTTGTGTCAGCAGGCATGAGAAAACATTAATCTTATACATCTCCATCAGAGCTCTTGGGTGACCAAGTGCATTATCAGTGAGAAGTAATACTTTGAATCTTTTTTTCTGAGCAGTAGGTATCAACAGTGGGCTTATTCAGTAAACCATGTTGTAAACACATATGCTGTCATCTGTGCTTTGTTCCATCTATAGAGCACACGCAGAGTAGAGTTAGCATAATTCTTAAGGGCCCTAGGATTTTTGGAATGGTAAATGAGCACTGGCTTCAACTTGGTCACCAGTTGCATTAGCCCCTAACAAGATAGCCTGTCTTTTAAAGCTTTGAAGCCAGGCATTGACTTCTCCTCTCTAGCTATGAAAGTCCTAGATGGCATCTTCTTCCAATATAAGGTTGTTTTTTATATGCTGAAAATCTGTTGTTTAGTGTAGCCACCTTTTCTAATTATTTTAACTAGATCTTCTGGATAACTTGCTGCAGCTTCTCCATCAGCACTTGCTGCTTCACCTTGTACTTTTATGCTGTGGAGACGACTTCTTTCCTTAAACCTCATGAACCAACCTCTGCTAGCTTCCAACTTTTCTTATGCAGCTTCCTCACCTCTCAGCCTTCATAGAACTGAAGAGAGTTAGGGACTTGCTCTGGATTAGGCTTTGGCTTAAGGGAATGTTACGGCTGGTTTGATCTTCTATTCAGACCACTAAAACTTTCTCCATATCAGCAAGAAGGTTGTTTCACTTTCTTATTCATGTATTCACTGGAGGAGCACTTTTAATTTTTCAAGAATTTTCCCTTTGCATTCACATCTTGACTGTTTGGCACAAAAGGCCTAGGTTTTGGCCTGTCTTGGCTTTTGGTAGGCCTTCCTCACTAAACTTAATCATTTCTAGCTTTTGGTTTAGAGAGAGAAATGTATGACTCTTCCTTCAGTTGAACACTTAATGGCTATTGTAGGGTTATTAATTGGCCCAATTTCTTTTTTTTTCTTCCGAGTTTTTATTTAAATTCCAGTTAGTTAACATACAGTGTAATATTAGTTTCAGGTGTAGAATTTAGTGATTCATGACTTATACATGAAATACTTGGTGCTCATCACAAGTGCACTCCTTAATCCCCATCACCTGTTTAACCCATATCCCCAGCTACCTCCCCTCTGGTAACCATCAGTTTGTTCTTTATGGTTAAGAACCTGTTTTTTGGTTTTCCTCTCTTTTTTTTCCCTCTAATGTTTGTTTGTTTTGTTTCTTAAATTCCACATGAGTAAAATCATGAGTTAAATTTGTCTTTCTCTGACTTTCACTTTAGCATAATACTCTCCAGCTCCATCCACATTATTGCAAATGGAAAGATTTCATTCTTTTTTATATTTGGCCCAATTTCAATACTGTTGTGTCTTAGGGAATAGGGAGGCCATGGAGAAGAGAAATGGGAGAACTGCCAGTCCGTGGAGCAGTCAGAACACACATTTATTGATTAAGTTCTCCATCTTATATCGTTCATGGTGCCCCAAAACAATTACAACAGTAACATCAAAGATCACTGACCACAGATCACCATAACAAATTCAACAGTAATGAACAAGTTTGAAATATTATGAGAATTACCAAAAATGTGACATGGAGACACAAAATGAGCAAATGCTATTGGAAAAAATGGTACCAATAGACTTGCTCCATGAAGGATTGCCACAAACTTTCAGTTGTAAAAAACACAATTATCTGTGAAGCACAATAAACAAAGCACAATAAAATGAGGTATGTCTGTATTTATACTTATATTTGTATTTATATTTATTTAGTTATTGTAATGTTTGGCTCATGAAATTATGGAGATTGGCAAGTCCCAAGGTCTGCAGTTGGCAAACTGGAGACCCAGGAGAGCCAATGATATAGTTCCAGTCAGAGGGCCAGCAGGCTTAATGTCCAGGAAGAGCCAATGTTTCAGTTTGAATTCAAAAGCAAGAAAAATTCACTCTTATTCAACGTAGGGTCAGCCCTTTTGTTCTATTCAGGCTTTCAACTGAATGGATGAAGCTTACCCACATTGGCAGGTAGGAGGGGGAGCAGGAATCTGCTTTACTCGGTCTATCAGTGTTCAGCTTATCCAGAAATACCCTCACAAACACATTCAGAATGTTTGACCAAATACTTGGGTACTCCTTGGCCCTATCGAGTTGACACAAAATTAACCATCACATAAGTCCTTTGTCCTATATATGTATTATAAATATTCTTTTCCAGTCTGTAACTTGTCTTTTAATTTTAATTAAAATCCATTTGACCAACTTTTTCTTTTACTGTTTGTGGGTTTTGTGTCCTATGTAATAAATTTTTGTTTACTCCGTGTTTGCAAAGATTTTCTGCTATACCTTCTTCTAGAAGTTTTATAGCTTACATTTTATGAGTAGTTTTATAATCTACTTTTAGTTAATTTTTGTTTATATGATGAGTTAAGGGTTGAGGTTCATCTTTATTGATATTGATAGACAATTGTTCAAGAACTTTTGATGAAAAGATTATCCTTTCCCCACTGAATTGACATTGAAACCCAACCAACCATATGTATGTGGGTCTAGTCTGTTCCATTCATCTAAATGTATATTCTTACACCATCAAATACCACAATGTTTTGATTATTGTTGCTTTCATGTTCCTTTCATGCAAGTATTGAAGTAAAGCAGTATGGGTCCTCCATCTTTGCTTTTTTTTTTTTTTCCAAAATTGTTTTGGCTACCCTGACACCTTTGAATTTCCATATAAATATTAGAATTAAGTTATCAATTTCTTTGGAAAGTCCTGCTGAGATTTTGATTGAAACTACGTTGAATATATAGACCAATTTAGGAAGGATTGTCATTTAAATAATATTTAGTCTTCCAATCTGTTTATCCTATATCTCTTCATCTATTTAGTCTTCTTTAATTTCACTAAGCAGAGTTTTATAATTTTTAGTATACAGGACTTATATATACTTTGTAAAATTTATCCCATATTATTTCATGTTTTTAATACAATTTTAAGTGATAACTTTTCCATTTTTTAATTTTCCAACTGTTCATTGTTTACTAGCATAGAATACAATTGATTTTTGTGTATTGATCTTATATACTGAACTCTTTTGGTTGTAGATATAATTTAGTAGCTATTAGAACTAATTCCTTAGAGTTATACATAAATCATGTTGTCTGTCAATAAAGAGAGTTTAACTTCTTTCTTTCCAATCTGGATACCTTTTCCCCCTTTCTGTTACCTTGTTTAGCTGGTTAGTATCTCCTAAAAATATTGATTAGAAGTGATGAGAGCAGGCTTGCTTTCCTTGTTTCTAGTCTTAGGGGGAAAGTACCCAATATTTCACCATAAAAAATAATGTTAACACACGCAGCCGACACGGTTGGTGGTTGCCGGCGGTGTGGGGTTTCTTAAAACTGTTCCCTGCGGAGCCAGTCAGCAGCCAACATGTCTAACAGAAACAATAACAAGCTGCCCAGCAACCTGCCGCAGCTACAGAATCTGATCAAGCGAGATCTGCCAGCCTACGTCGAGGAGTTTCTACAGCAGTATAATCACTACAAATCCAATGTGGAGATTTTCAAATTACAACCAAACAAACCTAGCAAAGAACTGGCAGAGCTGGTGATGTTTATGGCACAGATTGGTCACTGCTATCCAGAACATTTAAGTAATTTTCCTCAAGAGCTGAAAGATCTTCTCTCCTATAATCACACTGTCTTGGATTCAGATCTTCGAATGACATTTTGCAAAGCTTTGATCTTGCTGAGAAATAAGAATCTCATCAATCCATCAAGTTTGCTAGAACTCTTCTTTGAGCTTCTGCGTTGCCATGATAAGCTTCTGCGAAAGACTTTATACACACATATTGTCACTGATATCAAGAATATAAATGCAAAACACAAGAACAATAAAGTGAATATAGTGTTGCAGAATTTCATGTACACCATGTTAAGAGACAGCAATGCAACTGCAGCCAAGATATCTTTGGATGTGATGATTGAACTCTACAGAAGAAACATCTGGAATGATGCCAAAACTGTCAATGTGATCACAACTGCATGTTTCTCTAAGGTCACCAAGATATTAGTTGCTGCTTTGACATTTTTCCTTGGGAAAGATGAAGAGGAGAAACAGGACAGCGACTCAGAATCTGAGGATGAAGGACCAACAGCAAGAGACCTGCTAGTGCAATATGCCACAGGGAAGAAAAGCTCCAAACACAAGAAAATGTTGGAAAAGGCTATGAAAGTGCTCAAGAAACAAAAAAAGAAGAAAAAACCAGAGGTCTTTAACTTTTCAGCTATTCATTTGATTCATGATCCCCAAGATTTTGCAGAAAAACTACTAAAGCAGCTAGAGAGCTCTATGGAGAGGTTTGAGGTGAAAATGATGCTCCTGAACCTCATCTCCAGATTGGTGGGAGTTCACAAGCTTTTTCTCTTTAACTTCTATCCATTTGTGCAAAGGTTTCTGCAGCCCCACCAAAGAGAAGTAACAAAGATCCTTCTGTTTGCTGCCCAAGCATCTCATCACTTAGTACCCCCAGAGATCATTCAGTCAGTGCTCATGACTGTGGCCAACAATTTTGTCACCGACAAGAACTCTGGGGAGGTCATGACAGTAGGAATCAATGCTATAAAAGAGATAAGAGCTCGATGTCCTCTAGCCGTGACTGAAGAACTTCTCCAAGACCTGGCTCAGTATAAAACACACAGAGATAAGAATGTGATGATGTCTGCTAGAACTTTGATTCAACTCTTCCGAACACTGAATCCTAAGATGTTGCAGAAGAAATTCCGGGGTAAGCCTACAGGGGCCTCCATAGAAGCAAGAGTGCAAGAATATGGAGAATTAGATGCTAAAAATTACATTCCAGGAGCAGAAATTCTAGAAGTTGAAAAAGAAGAGGATGCTGAAAACGATGAAGATGGGTGGGAAAGTACTAATCTCAGTGAGGAGGCAGATGCCGATGGTGAGTGGGTTGATGTGCACTGCTCTTCTGATGAAGAACAGCAAGAAATATCCAAGAAGCTCAACAGCATGCCCATGGAGGAGCGGAAAGCCAAAGCTGCAGCCATTAGCACGAGCCACGTTTTAACTCAGGAAGACTTCCAGAAAATCCGCATGGCCCAAATGAGGAAAGAACTTGACGCTGCCCCAGGGAAAGCCCAAAAGAGGAAATATATTGAAATTGATAGTGATGAGGATCCCAGGGGTGAGTTACTTTCTCTTCGGGACATTGAACGCCTTCATAAGAAGCCAAAGTCTGACAAGGAGACAAGACTAGCAATGGCAATGGCTGGAAAGACAGATCGAAAAGAATTTGTGAGGAAGAAAACCAAAATGAACCCATTTTCCAGTTCCACAAATAAAGAGAAGAAAAAACAGAAGAACTTTATGATGATGTGATTTGCCATAATGTCCGGTCAAAAAACAAGTGTTCCTTCCAAGAAAAGCAGCTGGCACTACGAGATGCACTTTTGAAAAAGAGAAAAAGAATGAAGTAATCTCCAAGCAAATTTTCCATTCCAAGAAGAATGCTAAATTTGTATCATTATTTTGAAAATTAGTTAATCAAAAATATTTATTTACATTAAAAAGTCCTGAAGCACTATATTGTGAAAAACATAGTAAACTTGGTAGCAATTTAAAAATAATAATAATAATAATGTTAGCTTGTGTAGCTATTTATCAAGTTTATGGTGTTGCCTTCTATTTTCTGTTTGCTGAAAGTTTTTATTGTAAATATATATTAAATTATGTGAAATGCTTTTATGTATCTATTGAGATGGTCTCATTTTTCTCCATTACTGTTATTATCCTGAATTAAACTGATTGATTATTGAATGTTATATCAATCAATCTAGCATTCCTGGGTTAAACCATAAATGTTCATAATGTATTATTCTTTGTTATATATTGATGGATTTGGCGTACAGTGTTAAGAATTTTTCCTTGAATGTCCATGAGGGATTTTTTCTGTAGTATTTTTCCTTCCTATAATGACTTTGCTTGGTTTTAGTACCGTGGTAATGTGGGACTCATAAAATGAGTTAGGAAGTGGTCACATTTCCTTATTTTCTGAATGATTTGGCACAGAATTATTATTCTTATTTAAATGTGTGATAGGATTCATCAGTGAAGAAAATTGTCCTTGGCATTTTCTTAGTGGAAAGGAATTTAATAACAAATTCAATTAAAATTCAATATACATCTATTCAGATTTTATATTTCTTCTTGTGTTTGAGTAATTTTGTCTTTCAAGGAATTTATCCATTTCATCTAAATTTATAAAATATGTTGGCATAGAATTGTAATATTCCCTGATTATACAGTAAAGGAGTGTATGGTCTGTAATAATACTATCTCTCATTCCTGATATTGATAATTTATGTTTTTTTCCTCTTTTTCTTGAACAGTCTAATCTAGAGATTTATCAATTTGATTGATTTTTAAAAGAACCAGTGTTTTGCTTCATTACTTTTCTTTATTGTTTATAGCTATAAATTTCCCTCTAAACACTGCTTTAGTTGTGCCCCACAAATTTTTATACATTATTTTTTATATTTGTGTGTTGCTGGTCATTGAGTTCAAAAGAGTTTCTAATTTCCCTGCAAATTTTTCTCTGAGCCATGGCTTATTTATAAGTGTGCTATTTAACTTTCCAATTTTGGAGGACTGCAGGTAGCTTTTTGTTGTTGACTTCAATTTAATTCCATTGTAGTCAGAGAATATGTGTATGATTTAATATTTTTCAAAATTAATTGAGATTCCTTTCATGCATTAGCATATAGTCTTATCTTAGTGAATGTTCCAGGTACATTGGAAAAGAATATGTATTCTGCTATTGGGGGGAGTAGTCTATAAATGTCCATTAGGTCAAATTTGTTGATAGATTTGATCAGGTCTTATATATATTTACTAATTTTCTACCTTCTTATTTTGTTAATTACTGATAATTGTTATAATCTTAAGGGCGGGCTCCACACTTAGCAGGGAGTCTGCTTCTCTCCCTCTTCCTCTCCCTCTGCCCCTCGCCCCACTCATGTGCATGCACTCTCTTTCTCTAAAATAAATAAATAAATCTTTTTTAAAAAAGGAATTGTTATAATCCTTTAGTTTTTGTTTGTCCTGGAAACTCTTTATCTCTCCTATTCTGAATGACAGCCTTGCTGGATAAAGTATTCTTGGCTGCATATTCTTCCCATTTAGCACATTGAATGTATCATTCCAGTCCTTTCTGGCCTGCCAGGTCTCTGTGGACAAGTTGGCTGCCAGCCTTATGTGTCTGCCCTTGTCAGTTAAGGACCTGTTGTCCTGAGCTGCTTTCAGGATTTTCTCTTTATCTTTGAAATGTGTAAGCTTCACTATTATATGTCAAGGTGTTGCCATATTTTTATTGATTTTGAGGGGGGGAATCTCTGTGCCTCCTGGACTTGAATGCCTGTTTCCTTCCCCAGATTAGGGAAGCTTCAGCTATAATTTGTTCAAATAAACCTTCTGCCCATCTCTTCCTCTCTTCATCTTCTGGGACCCCTATTATCTGGATATTATTTCGCTTTATGGAATTGCTGAGTTCTCAAAGTCTCCCTTCGTGATCCAGTAATTGTCTTTCTCTCTTCTTTTCAGCTTCCTTATTTTCCATCATTTTATCTTCTATATTACTGACTCTCTCTTCTGTCTCATTTATCCTTGCTTTTAGAGCTTCTATTTGGGACTGCATCTCAGTAAGAGCATTTTAATTTTGTCCTGACTAGATTTTAGTTCTTTTATTTCTCCAGAAGGGGATTCTCTAGTGTCTTCTATGCTTTTTTTAAGCCCAGCTAGTATCTTTATAATCATTGTTTTAAATTCTAGTTCAGACATCTTACTTATATCCTTATTGATTAAATCCCTGGCAGTGAGTACTACTTCCTGTTCGTTCTTTTGGGATGAATTTCTCCATCTCGTCATTTTGTCCAGAAAAGAATAGAAGAAAGAGAAAAGACAACAATAACAACAACAACAGAAAAAAAAGAAAAAACAAAAACAAAACAAAATAAGAAAAAATCAAACAACAAACAAAACAGAACAAAACAAAAAACTAGATCCTGGGTGTGTTTTAGTCTGCTTGTTAAAAGAAACCAGATCCCAAAATAGGAAGGACAAAAAACTTATATATATACAAAAATAAAATAAAATACAATGAAAGGAAACCAAAAGTAAAATATATATAATATAATATATACATAAAAACTTAAAAAGAATAAAGAAAGAATTTAAAAAATAAGAAAATAGCTGAAAAAATAATACTGAAAGACTAAAGAATAAAAAAAACCCAGGAATGCTATATATTGTTTTCCCCAAAAGCTGAAGCTTTGCATTTCTCTATGATCAGTAAACTTGGTGCTAGCCAGTTGTTCCTGCTGGTCTTCTGCGGGAGGAGCCTGTTGGGCTGATTCTCAGGTGCCTTACCCTTGTGGAAAAGCACCTCCCTTGCCAGGGGGCCAGGCTCAGTGTAAGAGGCCCCAGATTCCACTGTGTGGCGCTCTTTTGCTCCCTGAAGGCTTTAAGCACCAATGGGCAGGATGAAAATGGTGGCACCCCACTCTCTAGCCCCAGAGCTGAAAGTTTGTACCCCCTACTCTTCAGTGAGCCCTCACAGAAAAGCAGTCAATCACTCTTGTCTCCCTGGTTTCCATGGGAACTCTGTGTTCGCCCAGGCTGTGACCAAGCGTTTTTATCTCAGGCACACTACTGAGTTTCAAGACTCCAAATTATAAGGACTCTTGCAGTGCAGACCCACACTGTTCCTCCCAGGGGAGGGAGGGGGGTCTCACCATTGCTTCTGCCTTTTGCTGGGCCCCTGCTAGGAGAGATGTCGCAAAATCGTGCAGCACTTCACAGTTTATAGCAACATAGAGCAGAAAGCCTGCACCTAGACTCGCTCTTTTCAGCCGGCTTCCCTGCTCTTATACATGGGAACTCTGCCCCACTCAGGCATCTCCATTCTTCCTGTGACCCCACGGGATACTGAGACCACGCTGTCCCACCTGGGATTCTGCCCCACTTAGCTACCTGAGCACCTTTAAGCCAGGGACGTCCCCCACTGTAGCAGATTTCTACAAGTTCCAATTTTTCACTCCATTACTTATAATACTTTGCGGTAGCCTCCTTAAGCCAGCTCCCTCCCCGCTGCAGTATCTATCTATCTATCTATCTATCTATCTATCTATCTATCTATCTCCAGATTCAAGTCTCTGCACCTCCTCCCTTCCAAGAGCTGGTCACTTTTCTGTTTGTAAAATTGCAGCATTTCTTTTCTCAGATCTCTGATTGATTTTGCAGGTGTTCAGAATGATTTGATAACTACCTACTGAATTCCAGGGACCAGACGAACTTAGGGTCCCCTACTCCTCCACTATCTTAACTCCTCCCCAAAAGGCATTTTCATGTATTACATCTTTATGTAGAGAAATTGGACCCTCACATATTGCTGATAGAAATATAAAATAATGTAGACACTTTAGAAAACAGATTAGAGGGGTGCCTGGGTGGCTCAGTCCGTTAAGCGTCTGCCTTCGGCTCAGGTCATGATCCCAGGGTCCTGGGATCGAGCCCCGCATCAGGCTCCCTGCTGAGCAGGGAGCCTGCTTCTCCCTCTCCCTCTGCCTGCCACTCCCCCTGCTTGTGCTCTCTCTCTCTCTCCTCTCTGTCAAATAAATAAATAAAATCTTTAAAGAAAAGAAAACAGATTAGATTAGCAGTTTCTTATAAAGTTGAATATGTGCTTACCATATGCCACAGCAATATCACTCCCGTATGTGCCCAGGAGAAATGAAAACATGCTTTTAAATTTGTATGTGACTGTTTACAGCAGCAGTATTCCCAACAGGCTAAAAGTAGAAACAACTCAAATGTCTTTCAGCTGGTAAATAAAGAGAAGTGGTATATCCATACAGTAGAATATTATTCAACAATAAATAATAGAACGAAGTACCAATATATGTTGCAACATGGATGAACCTCAAAAACATTTTGCCCAGTGAAAGAAATACAAAAGAGTACACATTGTATGCTTCCATTTATATTAAATGTCTAGAAAAGGCAAATGTGTAGAATAGATCAATGTTTGCCAGGGGCTGGGGGTGGTATTGCAGAGTGACTGTAGTTGGGGGGAGGGTAGTGATGAATTGTTCTAAAATTAGATTGTGATGTTAGTTGCACAACTCAGTAAATATATTAAAATCATTGAATTGGGTGATGTCAGGGTCAGTAGCATAGTAGAGAACTCCAAGGGCTTATCCCTCCACAGAAACACCCATTGGGTTGAAATATTTGGGAGGCTGGGGAGATTGACAGAATGAGTGAGTCACCATAAATCTTTTGATATATTTTGATTTCTGAATCTTACAGATGTATTACTGCTTCTAAAACTTAACGCAAACAAATTCATTTTTTCAGGGAAGTAAAAAAGCCCAAGTGATCCTTTTAAGAAACCTAACTGTGATCTATAAAAGTAAAGAGAGCAGCCAGTTTGTGATACGTATGAGGATTAGGGACCTGTGTGTTTAGTGAACACCAAGTGTGAAATAAGTAATTCAGGGCTGGATGCAACAGAGAAGAATATGAACTCTGGGTCTGAACACCTGCAAGGGACATGCAAACACCACCCATAAGCCTGTCATTTTTTAATAAAATAGGGATAGAGATTCATCCCACAGTACCACTGCTTAAATGAAATAATCTATGTAATGTGGATTACATAGCTCATGGAATTGAGATGACAGCAGAGCAGAAAATATGCAGAGTTTATCCCCTTCTAAAGTCAGATGATTCTAGCCCTATCACTTACCAGCTGTGCTGTCCCAGAAAATGACGCTACTCTGAACCCAATTTCTCATATTTAAAGTAGGGAAGATCCATACTTCACAAGGTTGATGTGACAACAACACAACATCTGGAAAGCATCTGAAATAGTACCTCAAATATAGCATGCACTTATAACACTGGGTGTTCAAAAAAGGAGAAAAACTGATGGATTTAACTTTGAGTGAGACTAAAAACGGACTTCTTATAGTCCTCGTATATATGTTAGATTAGCAGTATGTAACAGAATAGCAACGTACACACACACCTGTAAGGTCTGAGACAAATCAGAAAGAGAAGAGGTCCTCAAAACAGGCAGAGAAGGAAATAAAGGAAAAAGACTAAATTTGACTAAACAGAGTAAAGGGTCAATAGCTAGTTTCCTGTAAACTGAACTCAAAGAACCATAATCCTCATTCTTAAGGAAGTATTGAAGCACAGCCATGGGGAAACGTGGATGTAATTATTGCTTACCTTAACTTCGTTATATTTTTCTAAATGCTTCAAAGCCATCTGCTGGCTTTAAAAAACTACCCATGTGTCTTTGAATATAAGAGACAAAGTCTGTAAATTTTTAACTTTTATCTTTGTAACCCACACATGGCAGAGAGGAAACACAATGTTTTGAGTGTTTTTCTCAGATAGCACTAGGGATTACATGGGTGATGATTTCATCTGGTTAAATAGAGAATGGACTGAGAAAGAGGCAGTTTTGAAAGGGGAACATAAAAAAGAAAATCATACAAATACACATCTATCCTTTCCTTTGGAAATCTTTTGGTTTTTTAACTGGGACGTAATTTCTTTCTACACATAGCCAGGAAGATTAAAAAAAAAAAAAAAAAAAAAAAAGGCTAAATCTTCACCACATCCTGAAGGGAACAATCCAGAGGCCACAGTGAGGTCAGGAACAGGCTGATTTGGGGATACAGTGGGAGTGCACATAAGTGGCCATTCAGTCTGGAATAAGATAATGGTCAAGTTGGGGTCAGCAGCTGTCTGGGTGTTCAAACACCTCAGTCCCTTCTCTAAATGTTACCTGCCCTGGGCTTGGGGCGGGCTGTTCCATACTCTCTCTACATTCTTTCTAAGTGAATTTATCCAGTCACAATGCTTCCCATGTGTATATTCCCAAGCTTGACTTCCTATCTGAGCTCCAGATTCATTTTTTTCCAGCTACCTGCATGATAGTTCTATTTGGATATCTAATAGGCATCTCAGATTTTACATGATATGACTTTCCCACCCTTCCAACCCAGATGTGCCTCTGGCAAAAGTCCCCAAATTAATAAATAGCACTACTGTCAACCCAGGTGTTCAAGTCCAAACATCAGAACCCAGATTATTTTCATTTCTCCTTTTTCACCTCTGGTCCATGAGCAAACCTTGTTGACTCATCCAAGTCCAACTAGAATGTGTCTCATCCTCCATTTGTGAGCCTCCCCTCCAATTCAGCCACCAATATCTCTCATTGGACCAACTATAGTATCTCCTGACTGGCCTTCCAGCTTCAACTCTTCCCCACCCCCTACATTCTTCAAAGCAGCCAGACTCACTGACTTAACATTCAAGGGGATTTATTGTACTTCATGTTCAGGATCACAGATTTGAGTTTCAGCCTTGACCATGTATTCTTCAGCTCTTCTAATAAGGTAATTTTGGTTTTCTGGTACCACATTACTTTACTGGAAGAAAGGGTACAATTGAAGGAAAAAATATATTTAGATGTTTTGTAAGGGCAGTACGCATGTCCAGCATGATGACTTATGAACTCACTCCCCTGTCTGTGGGAAAGTGAGCTCAGTTACACTGTCACTTTCGCCCAGGGTAGCTTGTCAAAGAGATACTCTGCCAAGCTGGCTTCTGGTGTCTCCATCATGCTACCCAGTTAACAAAATTTAACATTTGCATATATCAGTAAACTAAAAATTTTCAAGTAAAATTTAAGAACCCTTTATTTTAATGCCTGCCCGATCCCATTCCCTCCACTTTCTCCAGAGGCAACCCCAACTGTGACTGTCAGGTCATGTTTTTATACTTTTACCATGCACTGGCTCCCACATTCACCAGGGCTCCACCTGACCCCACCCCACCCCATTCCACCCCACCCCCACATGCCTACATCATTTATAAGGGGAAGATTGATTTTGTATTTTCCAGGGTCCAGTGGAATACCTTCTCCCTCCATCCATGGAGATCCTGAGCTGCATGTGGCCTAGATACCTGCTTTAAAACGTAAAAGGTGAGACATTTGCACACATGAATCAATCAGAGACCTTTATTTATTTAAGAGCCAAATAACTTTATTGAAACCAAACAACTTTATTTATTTATGGCAAAACTGGAAGAAAAAAACTGGAACGTTTTGCAAAGGCAATACTGCAATATGCATGCTCGGCATGGTGATCAGGGAAAGTCACCATGCACCCTGGGCTATAGGGAAAACAGTCCCAACTCAGTTCTTTTTGTCGCTGTCGCCCAGGGTGAGCTTGTCAAAGAGGTACTCCGCCATGCCGTCTTCGGGAGCCCGCATCTTGCGCAGGCTGGTGACATAGCCCCCCAGCTCTTTGATGGACTTGACTTGCTCGTGCAGGTAGTGGCTCTCCAGGAAGTCGCACAGGTGGGCGTCGTTCTTGTCGGTGGCCAGCTGGTGCAGGTCGAGCAGGCTCTGGTTGACGCTCTTCTCCAGGTGCAGGGCGCACTCCATGGCCTTCAGGCCGCTCTCCCAGTCGTCGCGGTCTGGCTTCTTGATGTCGCGGAGGCGGATGCGGCCGCCGCGCTGGTTCTGCAGCTGCATCAGCTTCTCGGCATGCTCGGTCTCCTCGCGGGACTGGCGCAGGAAGAACCGGGCGAAGTGCTTCAAGGCCACGTCGTCGCGGTCGAAGTAGAAAGCCATGGACAGGTACACGTAGGAGGCGTAGAGCTCCAGGTTGATCTGGCTGTTGATGGCGGCCTCGCAGTCGGGGTGGTAGTTCTGGCGCACTTGTGAGAGCGGCGCGGTGGCCATGACTGGCAGCCCGGGCATCAAGGCGAAGGCGGTGCGCAAGCGAGGGCTGCGGGGCCAAAGTCGGTGGCGGCGGGTCCTCGGCGCCTTTTCAGGGTGGGCGACGAGGGAGGCAGGAGGCGGGCAGGCTCCTGGGCTAGGGGCTCACGAGCTCTGGGCTGGAACCGGAAGGTGGGTCCGTTACCCGGGAGTTGGGGCGTGGGGTGAGGATCCGTTAGCAGGTCGTTGGGGTCAGTGGGAAGGGGGCTCTGGAGGGGGCTCTGGAGGGGCTAGGGGGCGGGGCTGGGGCGGGGCGGGGCGCGAGCGCTGTTCCAGGTTCCAAGGAGCTGGGTGACAGTGCGACTCTGTGCTGAGCGTGTGGCCTATATAATACTTTTAAATGTTACTCGTGAATATAAGTGCAACCGTTTTGAGTTAGTCACATGCATGGTTTCTTTGAGCAATGTACTGGAATATTGTCCTGATGAGATTGTTCATTAAATACAGTGTGGAACCATTGGAATATTTGGTATCACAAAGCTTTATTTGGATGGCAGCTATCCTCAGTGACTCAACATCCATATTAATGACACTTCTGATAGCCTCCTCACTCAGTTCCTAGACCTTATTGTTTCAGGGACCTCCACTTCTCTCCTATTCATGATCAGGTTCAGTCTTTTCCAACAGGGCAGCACCTCCAAAGTCTCAGCGAATCTTTCCACCTCTCAGTCTTCCACTCTTTTTGCACTTGTTCTTCACTCCCTTTATTCTCTCTCATCTCTTACTCTTTCAGCGCAGTCCTAGTAACACATTCCTTCTGCCCTGTCTGGACCCCAGTATGGACAGCGTCAGTGATCTATTCACTGACATCCTAGATTTGCTCACCCCCTCTCACCTGGCTCGCCAATTCCCTTCCTCTTGGGTAAATGCAGATTTCTCTTTTCTGTCGCAGAAAACAGAAGTTTTAGGTGCATTCTTAGAGAATGCACTGCTAACCATGTGGATATATTCCTCCAACCTCACCTGTACTTTCACTGCCACTCAGCAAGCCTTTTTTTTTTTTTTTTAAACTCCTTCAATTATATTCTGTGGAATGAACCACAATGGTAAGAAATACCACTGATCTCAAATTGCCTTTTATTCATTTATTCAGCAAATATTTATTGATTACCTAATATTGCCCAGGCACTGGTCTGTGATTTGGGCATACATTAGTAACAAAGAGACAAATTTCTGTTCCACTGGGGTTTGCATTCTAGTGGAGAAGCAGACCAAACTAAACAACCATCTTTCCCCCAACCCCTTATTGTCCCAAGTGCATACATAAAACATATTACATGTGTATATGTAAATTCTAAAAAACTATATGTTCTGGGGTGCCTGGGTGTCTCAGTCTGTTAAGTGGCTGCCTTCGGCTCAGGTCATGATCCCAGGGTCCTGGGATAGAGCCCCTCGTCGGACTCCCTGCTCAGCGAGAGCCTGCTTCTCCCTCTCCCTCTGCCTGCCACTCTGCCTGCCACTCTGCCTACTTGTGCTCTCTCTGTCTCTCTGTCAAATAAATAAATAAAATATTTTTAAAAAATAAAAATAAAAAAATAAAAAACTATATGTTCTTAGAATTCAAGGATCTTATAGTGGCGAACATAAGACCAATCTAGGTATCTATAACAATTTGTGCATTAATTCAACAACCATTTAGATACTCCAAATGTATATCAGACACTCTTTGATGCTGGAGATATACAGAAGAATCAAACATGGTCTCTGTTCTCAAGATACAACATAGAGTGACAGAATATTATAAGTGCTCTCAGATAAAGTTAGGATAAAATACTTTTTTTTTTTAAAGATTTTATTTATTCATTTGACAGAGAGAGAGAGAGAGGCAGGCAGAGGGAGAAGCAGACTCCCTGCGCAGGGAGTCCGATGCAGGACTGGATCCCAGGACCCTGGGATCATGACCTGAGCCAAAGGCAGATGCTTAACAGACTGAGCCACCCAGGCGCCCTAAAATGCCTATTTTCATGGAAAGGTTTAATCTCATGGCTCTAGTTGACGCACCTTTTTTTTTTTTTTTTTTGGTCTTTTTATTCCCCTTTGGAAGCTTATGCTATTTTATAATCAGTTTTTATGAAGAAAGCAAAGGATCAAATATCAAATATCACAATGTAAATTTCTCTAAGCAGTTTTAGGGGTATATAATTGTTGATTCTGTAAGGAGATAGAATAATAACAATGTCTACTTGATAAGTTGATTTTAATGATAAAATCACACACTAGAGATGGAAAAGAACTATGTGATAAGTTCTCAATGACATAAAATTTTATTCTATATTTGCTTAACACAAGTGCTTTGTCTTTTTTTGAGATTTATTTATTTATTTTGAGAGAGAGAGAGAGAGAGAGAAGCAGGAGGGGCGGAGGGAGAGGGAGAGGGAACCCCAAGCAGACTCATTGCTGAGCGCGAGCTGGAGGCAGGGCTTGATCTCACGACCCTGAGATCATGACCTGAGCCAAAACCAAGAGTCGGAGGCTTAACCCACTGTGCCACCCAGGCGCCCCCACAAGTACTTTATCTTAATATAATTGTAGACTTTAAAAATTTCCTTGGGAGATTCCATTGTAGATTTCAGTGTAAGAATCTATTTAAATAAAAGAGGTCTTGATTTTGTAGAATATTTTCTCATTATATTCCCAAGATTATTTAGTAATTAATTTATCCCTATAATTTTACTCTATAAATATTTAAAATAATGTTATTGAATAGTTTTATGTGTACCATATACTAAGGGGTGCCAATGGTGTTTCTCAGATATTTCATCCCTCATAATTACCTCCTAGGGAAGTAGATAACAGTAAAAGATATGTTACAACTATGAGAAACCTAAGACATAAAAACCAACTCTTCTAAGAGAAAATCAACAAACAAGCATGGACTGGGACTTCAAATTTCCATAAAGGAAATATACATATATATAAACAAAAGCATTCCATCCAGTTTTTCTTTAGTGAGGAATATAAAACTAAATACAAACATAGAATGGGAACAGTATAGAGCAGATTATGTTTTTTAAAAATAGGATTATAGGACCATAAAATGAAATGTTTGTGGTCAGTATTTGTGTTAGGGTTCTCCAGGGCAACAGAACCAATAAAATATATATATCTTATTATTAAAAGAAATTGGCTTAGATGGAAGTGTTGAATCACTAAATTGTACACCTGAAACTAATATTGCTCTGTATGTTAACTAACTGGAATTTAAATTAAAACTAAATAAATTCTGGGGGAAAGAAGGAAATTGGCACGTGCAGTTACAGAGGTTGACAAGTCCCAAGATCTACAGTCAGCAAACTGGAGACCCGGGAGAGATGATGGTATAGGTACAAAGGCCAGCAGCATTAAGAACCAGGAGGAACTGATTTTCAGTTTAAGTTTGAAAGCAAGAAAATACTAATGTCCCAGATGGAAGGCAGTCAGGCAGGAGGAGTTCCCTCAAGGGATAGTCAGCTGTTTTGTTCTTTTCAGGCCTTCAGCTGATTGGATAAGTCTCACCCACATTAAGGAAGGCAATCTACCAATTCAAATTTTTTTAAGGCAAAGTGTTTTTTCCAATTTTACTGAGATACATTGGTATATGACATTGTATTAGTCCAAGATGTACAACATAATGATTTGATACATATATATTTATACTTATATATATTACAATTATATATAATATATATATATTGCCAAATGATTACCACAGTAAGTTTAGTTAACATTAATTACCTCACATAGTTATTTTTTCTCTAATTATGAGAACTTTTAAGATTTACTCTCTTAATAACTTTCATATATACAGTACAGTCTGTTAACAAAGCACAATGCTGTACATTAAATTCCCAAAACTTATTTATCTTACAACTGGACATTTTTATCTTTTGACCACCTTCACCCATTTCCCCTACTCCCCACCCCCTCTTACTGGCAACCATCAGTATGTTCTCTGTATCTGTGAATTTGCTTTTTTTGGATTCCACTTATAAGTGAAATTATACAGTATTTCTCTCTGACTTATCTCACTTAGCATAATGCCCTCAAAGTCCATCCATGTTATCACAATTGGCAGGATTCCCCCCTTTTGTGGCTGAATAATATTCCATTGTATATATGTTACAATTTCTTTATTCATCCATCAGTGGATACTTAGGTTGTTTCCATGCCTTGGCTATTGCAATAATGCTGTGATTCATGAGGGTGCAGATACATTTTTGAGATAGTGATTCCATTATCTTTGGATATATACCCAGAAGTGAAATACTAGATCTAGTTCTATTTATATGAATAGTAGTTCATATTGTATTTAGTAGTTCATAGTACTATTTATATGAGCATATGGTAGTTCTCTTTGTAATTTTTTGATGAATTAACATACTGTTGTCCATAGAGGAATCTCCATACTATTTTCCATAGTGGTCAACAGTGCACAAGTGTTCCCTATTTTCCACAACCTCACCACCACTTGTTATTTCTTGTCTTTTTGATGATAGCCATTTTAACAGGTATGAGATGATAACTTGTGGTTTTGATTTGCATTTCTCTTATGATGAGTGATGTTGAACATCTTTTCATGTACCTGTTGGACAGTTGGATGTCTTTGGAAAAAAATGTCCATTCAGTTTCTCTGTCATTTTTTAAATCAGATTGTTTGGTTTTTTGCTATTGAGTTGTATGAGTTCTTTATATATTTTGGATATTAGCCCCTTGTCAGAGATATGATTTGCAACTATTTTCTCCCATTCCATCTGTTGCCCTTTCATTTTGTTAATTGTTTCCTTTGCTGTGCAGAAGCTTTTAAGCTTGATGTTCCCTCTTGTTTTTTATTTTGTTGCCTTTGCTTTTGGTGTCAAATCCAAAAAGTCATCACCAAGACTAATGTCAAGCAGCTTACCCCCTATGTTTTCTTCTAGGAATTTCATGGTTTCAGGTCTTATATTTAAATTTTCGACCCAATTTGAGTTGATTTTTTGTGTATGGTTTAAGATAGGGATCCAGCTCCATTGTGTTGTGTGTAATTCTAGTTTATCCAACACCATATATTAAAGTGATTTTTCTTTCCCCATTGTATACTCATGCCCCTTTTGTCATAAATTAATTGACCATTTCTGTGTGGGGTTATTTCTAGGCTCTCTATTCTATTCCATTGATTTATGTGTCTTTTTATGTCAATACTATATTGTGTTGATTACTATAACTTTGTTATACAGTATGAAATCAGAAAGTGTGGTACCTCCAGCTTTGTTCTTCTTTTTCAAGATTTCTTTGACTATTTGGGTTATTTTGTAGCTCCATGCAAATTTTAGGATTGTTTATTCTACTTCTGTGAAAGATACCATTAGAATTTTGATAGGAACTGCATTGAATCTGAGTCTACATTGCTTTGAGTAGTATGTACATTTTAAAAATATTAATTCTTTCAATCTCTGAGCACAGAATGTCCAATTATTTGTGTCTTCTTCAGTTTCTTTCATCAATGTCTTATGGTTTTTAGTGTACTAATTTTCCACCTCCTTGGTTAAATTTATTACTAGTATTTTGTTGTAATTATAAATGGGATTGTTTTTAATTTCTCTTTCTGATAGGTCACTGTTAATATATAGGAATGCAACTGACTTTTGTATATTGATTTTGTATCCTGCAGCTTTACTGAATTTTTTTTATTAGTTCTAACAGTTTTGAGGTAGAGTCTTTAAGAGTTTTCTATATATAATATCATATTATCTGCAAAGAGAGACAGTTTTATTTCTTCCTTCCAATTTAGATATGGTTTATTTCTTTTTCTTGACTGATTACTCTGGCTAAGACTCCCAGTACTTTGTTGAATAAAAGTGGTGAGAATGGGCATCCTTGTTCAATTAAAATGTTAACCTCATCAAAACAAAAAACAAAAACAAAACAAAACAAAAACATCCTTACAGGTACACCCAGAATGTTTGACCAAATATCTGGGCACCAGGCAAGTTGACACAAAAAATTAACCATCACAGTATTATTCATAGCAGATGCAGAGTCAGCAAATAATTAGTATTATAGTATTATAATCTGTGAAAACTATTTGTTTTGAGTTTCAGTTCCTGTCATCCTTTAAAATGTTACAGAACTGGGCACCTGGGTGGCTTAGTCGGTTAAGCATCTGCCTTCGGTTCAGGTCATGATTCCAGGGTCTTGGGATCAAGTCCCACATTGGGCTCCCTGCCCAGCAGGGAGTCTGCTTCTCCCTCTCCCTCTACCCTTCCCCTTGCTCATGGTCTCTCTCTCTCTCTCAAATAAATAAATAAAATCTTTTAAAAAAATGTTGCAGAACTAATAGTTACACAACTGATAGTAGGCAATAAGTTCTTTTTTTTTTAAGTTTATTTATTTTTGTAGTAATCTCTACACCCAATGTGGGGCTTAAACTCACAACCCCAAGATCAGGAGTTGCACGCTCTTCTGACTGAGCCAGCCAGGAACGTCTAGACAATAAATTCTTACTCAGTGTCTGTGATTAGCTCTCATTTATTCATTTGTGTATTTCTATTGAGCATCTTTTTATGCCAGGTATTTTTATAGGTACTAATACAAATACTTGTTTTATAAACTTCTCATATTTGCACTGTTTTACAGCTAAGTGCTATTCTGTGTTCTATGTAATCTCTTCTTTAAAAATTAATACATGCTGTAGGCTCTATGATTCATAGAGAAACTGACCATAGGTAGAATCGGTTGGTAGTTTATCTCACTCTCCATATATATATATATATGGATGTGTGTGTGTATGTGTGTGCATACATATGTGTGTATAAATGCATATGTGTATGTGGGTATTCATATGTATGTGTGTGTACATGCATATGTATAAACAAATAATTTCATGAGAGGTAGTGAAAAGTGATGTATCAACCCAAAATCTATATTATCTGTCTCTGGACTGTTCACTTTACATTATCTTATTATTACAGATATTCTGAGTTAATTTTTATTATTGTCACCCATATTTTACAGATAAAGAAATTGTGAATTAGAGAGTATGTTAACATGCTCAAGCACACATCTTGTAAATAGCAGAGAGTGACCCTCTGAACTGGATCTTCTCTAAGTGGTTTGGAGAGCTTGGCTGGACCATAAGTTCCTTTAGGACAAAGACTGACTTTTATAATGCTAAATTTCACATAGTAGGGACTCAAAAGTATGAATTTAAAGATTGAGTAAACTTTTAAAGCTTTAGTCTCATTATATCCAAATTAAAACAGTGAGTGGGAGTAGATGTTAAATATGTGCTTAAACTATATTTCCTTTAGAAGGAAAAAAATGAAAGACACCCAATGATGACAAATTATTCTTATACTTTTACGTTAATATGCATAAACGTAAAACTAAGTATAAAAATCTGTATGCTTAAAGGTATGCTTTTATAACTGTAAAACTAACAATTTATAAATATATACAAATAAAACTATGAAATAATAAAATTAAAATTAAGAAATTCCAGTCATGCTTCAGATTATACTTTTTTCTCTTAAACACTATCATGTCTCACTGAGAATCAATCTAAGGTCTATTCTCCATATACTGAGATTCAAGTTCCCTTTTGAGTACCATGCCTATATACCCTCATATTCATGGACCATCTCAGTTCTTAACCACTCTTCTTTACTGAAACAACTGACACACTTTGGTTCCTGTATTTTTAATTTAATTTTGCTTTCAGATAGTGGAAGCCATCATTTAAATATGTCTATGTTAATTTTTATTAACTTGTAAAAAGTAAGGTGATAGTTTATTCTGGTACAGTTTGTTGATTTTATGAAGTACCATTAAAAGTCTCAATAACTTCAATAACTGCAGGTGCTGAAGTTTTATTCTATTAAACTACCTTTTATTTCCCAGTCATTGCCTTAAAAGGAAATTTTAGTCTTTGTGGCTGATAAAATAAGTTGATGTGACTATAAGGGTGGATGTGGGACAGTTAGTTGTCTTTTTTACACCAGGACATATGGATCTAGCAGCAGTCACACACAACATGATTCAGAGCACACATGCAAATGTGGACCCTGAGTTTGTGTGGCTGTATTGCACTTGGAAGAAATCAAGATGATCTTGAAAATACTTTTGGAATTTCTAATTTAGATGTAAACACAAGAACAGATCCCTGGAATTCTCAAATACACCTAGAGAACACCAAGTTGGAATGGCATGAACACACTATATATATAATGTATAAGTATTTAGGACTTATTGTATGTCCACCTTTGTGCAAAATGCTGAATGATTGCAGCAGACATTGACTTTTTCTTAAAATTCAATGAACATGTACTGTATTATTAGTTTCAGAGGTAGAGTTTGCATATAACACCCAGTGCTCATTACATCAAGTGCCCTCTTTAATACCCAACACCCAGTTACCCCATCCACCCACCCACCACCCCTCCAGCAACCCTCAATGTGTTCCCTAGAGTTCAGTGTCTCATGGTTTGTCTCCCTCTCTGATTTTGTCTTCTTTTATTCCCCCCCTTCCCCATGATCCTCTGTTTCGTTTCTTAAATTCCATATATGAGTGAAATCATATGATAATTGTCTTTCTCTGATTGGCTTATTTCACTCAGCATAATACCCTCTATTTCCATCCACATCGTTGCAAATGGCAAGATTTCTTTCTTTTTGATGGCTGAGTAATGTTCCATTGTATATATATACCACCTCTTCTTTATCCATTCATCTGTCAATGGACATCTGGGCTCTTTCCATATTTTGGCTATTGTGGACATTGCTGCTATAAACACCGGGGTACAGGTGCCCCTTTGGATCACTATGTTTGTATCCTTTGGGGTAAATACCTAGTAGTGCAATTGCTGGGTCATAGGTTAGTTCTATTTTTAACTTTTTGAGGAAACTCCATACTGTTTTCCAGAGTAGTTGTACCAGCTTACATTCCCACCAGCAGTGTAAGAGGGTTCCCCTTTCTCTGCATCCTCACCAACATCTGTTGTTTCCTGACTTGTTAATTTTAACCATTCTGACTGGTGTGAGGTGGTGTCTCATTGTGGTTTTGATTTGAATTTCCCTGATGCCAAGTCATGTGGAGCATTTTTTCATGTGTCTGTTAGCCATTTGTATATCTTCTTTGGAGAAATGTCTGTTCATGTCTTCTGCCTATTTTCTAACTGGATTATTTATTTTTTGGGTGTTGAGTTTGATAAGTTCTTTATAGATTTTGGATACTAGCCCTTTATCTGATAATGTCATTTGCAAGCATCTTCTCCCATTTGGTCGGTTGTCTTTTGGTTTTGTCGATTGTTTCCTTTTCTGTGCAAAAGCTTTTTATCTTGTTGAAGTCCCAATAGTTCATTTTTGCTTTTGTTTCCCTTACCTTTGAAGACGTGCCTAGCAAGAAGTTGCTATGGCTCAGGTCAAAGAGGTTGCTGCCCGTGTTCTCCTCTAGGATTTTGATGGATTCCTGTCTCACATTTCGGTCTTTCATCCATTTTGAGTTTATCTTTGGGTATGGTGTAAGAAAATGGTCCAGTTTCATTCTTCTGCATTTGGCTGTCCAATTTTCCCAACACCATTTGTTGAAGAGACTTTTTCTATTGTATATTCTTTTCTGCTTTGTCAAAAATTAGTTGACCATAGTATTGAGGGTCCATTTCTGGGCTCTCTATTCTGTTCCATTGATCTATGTGCAGCTGACATTGACTTTAATCTCATGGCTCAAGTATCTGTTTCTGTTCACTTTTTCACTGACAAAATGTACATATGACCAATATAAAATTAGTTGCTAATGAATTAATAGCCAATAGTATATGTATTAATATATTCATTTTGAAACATTTATATGTATTCAGTAATATTGGAAATCTTTACTTCTGTTGTCATGGACATAGAAATTACCACAGAATTGCTATAGAAATTGCTCATACTTTTCCCTACAAAGTGATTATGTTTAGGGAAAATATATTTGATGGAATTATGTTAGTTAACCTAAAGAGCCATAATGTCTTGAATGAAGCTGTAGATATTTTGTTTTGCTAAAACCAAGTGTAAGTTTTTCCAAACAGCTTGGGGAAAAAAAGCATAAACCTTATAAAACTTTCCTTATCATTCCATACCTTACTATATTATTAACACAGTATGTTTATAGAATAAACATATTTAATGTCATAATTATTCTTCATAATTTGACACAAGTAATGTGCTCTCACTTTTTAGTTTTCTAAACTTTTTCTGTATTCTCAATGGCTTATTTGCTTATTTCCTCTTATAAAAATATGATAATGACCTCAACCAGCCAGCACTAAAACTCAGTGAAAGACACAATTTCCAAAATAATGGTTCTGTAAAGTGTTTCCTCTGTATTCTCATTTATCACCTTCACTCTGGGATTTTCATTCTTCAGTTCTTGTTCATACATGAAAAATAAACAATACCTTTTTGACTTATTTTCTTAAAATCTTTTGACACTTTCCAAATATATCTTTGAGTATTTAAGGTCAGTTAAACCCACTTAGAGAGTTTCAGATTTCTAGGAAATATATGATATTTAGTAGCTTTCTACAAAAATGATCTTAAATTTCATTTATTATAAAGTACATTAGTGGATTGAGATATATAACTTAGCTAGAAAATATTATCAACATTTTCCTTTTGCTAATGCAGGTGGTGCTCTTAAATTATGATTTCTTACATGACAAACAACCCATGAGGAAAGGCTCATTAATAATGCTGTCAGCTGTATGACTTGATTTTCTATTAGTAATGTTACCCCTTGATTTTCTCCTGCCAGAAAAGCGCTGATTCTTTGAAACCGTTGGAAGTGATATAAATTTATACAGCACGTGTGTGTGTGTGTGTGTGTGTGTGTGTGTGTGTGTGTTAGAAGAGGGGTTGAGTGCAAAGACAAAACCAGCATTACTTTTCAGGACATGAATTAAAGATGTGCTGTGGAGTAACTGGTGGATTGGGAAGGAAGATAAGGCCAAAGACAGCCCTCTTGAAAGGGATGAGTCTGTTGAAACTGGAAATTGACGGGGAGAAATCTGCTGAAAAGAATTCCTGAGGGCTATCACTTTGACTCTGTGTGTGGTAAAGTCCTTGGCCTGGAGTAGAAGGGGAAAGCTGGGCCGAGAGCAGCTTCTGGTGGCAGGGAATATTATTTTCTTTTACCTGCTGCTATTCATACATTCCTTAGCATTCCTTAGATCCTAACAAACCACCAAAGACTAAAAACATTAATGATAACTGGAAGTATCAGTTCCATATCCAAAATAATGTACTGATAATGCTTCCTCCCCTATTTTACCATGTCTCTGTCAATTATCAATGCTTTTATTCCCTCCTAAATCATTAATTTGGTCCTTAATCAAATGTATTCCTCAATTACACTGCAGAGAAATGCAGTTTTCCCAATGTGGCCCTTTCCCCTTAATTCTTTTTTTTCACATTAGCAATTCCTAATTTTTAGGAAAAAAAAAGTTTATAAATTTATCAAGACTCACTATTCTCCAAATTATGAAAATCAATTCCTATATCATTACAGATTGGTAAATATATTGATCATATCAGAGTATTTCAGTTAATCATTTTGTCTACAGAGGTTACAGCTACAAGATGAAAAAACATTCAGTTTATTCAGTTGTTACAAATGTAGGAGGGGGAAATGGAAATAGGAATAATAAGACTCTTTGCAGAACCAAAAGTCCACTTTCTTTTCTCCTAGAGACACTGTTTTATAAACCATGGTCCTAGCCATGCTGTTAAATATATTTGGTTAGATTACATTCTAAATTAAACCAGTCCATCAGAGTGAGTCTCTGTATAGGACACTTGGTTTTATAAAACTGTTTCATAGATGAATGATGTAGAGCATCTCTGACTGTCTTCTTGCAAAGGAGTGTTGTTAGGTCAAATGAACAAGAGAAAACATGTAATAATACAGTATTAGAACTATTTTTATAAAACAATAATTCCATTTGTATTTTGTGATGGTAAGTAACATCTTAGAAAACCATGGTGTGTATGTGTGTATTGACTGCATACATTTGTACGTGCATATTAGGCTTTGCTAGTTAATGTCAGTGTTAGCTAAAATTTAGACCTTGAGAGGGGGGCAAGATGGCAGTAGAGTAGGGGACCTTGTTTCATCTGATCCCTCGAATTTAGCTGGACATCTATCAAACCATTCTGAATACACACGAATTCAACCTGAGATGTAAGAAGATTTATCTGAATTTCTACAAGCAGAAAAATGACTACTTTTTGCAAGGTAGGAGGTGCAAAACATTGAATCTTCGGGGGAAATATTGGAAGATAAATGGAGGAGGGAGGGAGCCTCCATAAGCCGGCCACCGGAAAGTGATATAACACCGGAGCAAAAAATCGGGACCCTTAGAAATCTGCTCCAGTGAGAGACATCCCTTTCTGAAAAGGGCACAGGGGATGAATTCTAGGTGGATCATTGTGGTCTCAGGATTCCACAATGCTCAGAAAGTACGGGGGAGCCTGAACCGATAGAGTGCCCAGGCATTGGAGCAGGGAGACTGGTTATGGTCTGCGAGCCCAGAAGGGACTCTCAGCTCCAGTCACCATAAACCATGAGCTGGGCCAGTAGGGAGACCGCTCTCTGCCTGACCACCCTCAAAAGGACTAGAAGGTGCAGGCTGTTTAACATCCCAGGGGAGATATAAAACAGCTTGCACCCACGACAGGGCAACAGCTCTCAGAATGGTGTGGCCCACGAAAGGACACTGGGGCAGCGCCCAGCCATGACCTGGGAGCTGCGGAAGAGGGTGCATGTGCAAGCCCATGGCTGCTTGCAATTACAAAGTCACAAAGCACAGAGATGCTTGTGGATCCCTGGAACTCCCCCGGGAGAGTTTCAGTGGGCATGAATAGTGCGAGTCTGTAGTGTTTGGTTCGCACAGAAGTGGAGATGATTTGACCTGGAGGGTTATTGAAGAAAGGGAACCGTGAGCTTGTGGCTCTGGGCCAGAGATTCCTGCACAGCCATATTTGCTCTGATCCTCTAAAGAGAAGCAGAAAGCCACCAGGGAACAAAATCCACACAGACGACCAGCTCACATTAAGCCCATCTCCCTGACAAGGGGGGGCTGGGCAACTCCACCTAGGCAAAGATTCCTGAGAAGCCGAGCAGCAGACCCCTCCCTCAGAAGACAGACTGGAAGAACAGGTGAATGATAAGCTTATTTCCCACAGGACTGTAGAACTCCAGCACCAGGGGAAAATAATATAGGGAGCTCCAGGTGTTCCCTCATGACTCGTTTATACTTCAGGCTAAAATTGTACATTTCTTTTTTGATTATTTTCTTTTTTTTTCTTTTCCTTACCCTGTTCCCATTTCAAATAGAGTTTTATTTCCCAACTTATGTTTTTAAGTTGCTTTTTAACTTCTTTTTCACTCTATTCAATTTTATCTTGATATATATATATATATATATATATATATATATATATATATATACGTTCTGATTTCCTTGCAATTTGGGGATATAGTGTCTTCTAACACACAGATCAAAAATCAGTCAGGAACAGGCAGATCACCCTGCTTTGTCCACCCTGAGAGATTATAATCTCTCCCCCCCTTTTTTTATTGTTTTGGATCATCTTGGCTTTGTTTGTTTATCTGTGGTAGCCTCTGGCTGCTTCGGATTTTTTCTAGGGTGCATTTTACTTAGGTCATGGTTGATATTTTGGGCTCTGTTCATTTGCTCAACCATCCTTCAACAGAATGACTAGAAGGAAGAACTCTCAACAAAGAAAAGAACCTGAGACAATGTCCTCTGCCACAGAACTAATGGGTATGGATACAAGCAAGATGTCAGAGGTAGAATTCAGGATGGCAATCATAAAGTCAATAGATAGGCTTGAAAAAAGCATTAGTGACAAGGACAGAAATGGGATATAATCAGGCCGAACTTAAAAATGCTATGAATGAGATGCAGTCTAAACTGGATACTCTAACAGCCAGGGTAAATGAGGCAGAAGAGAGAATCAGTGATCTAGAAGATAAGCTGATGGAAAGGATGGAAGTTGAGGAAAACAGAGATAGGCAGCTAGTAGCCCATGAAAATAGACTTAGAGAGATTAATGATGTCATGAAACGTTCCAATGTCAGAATTATTGTGATCCCTGAAGGGGTGGGGAGAGAGGACTAGAAGGTATATTTGAGCAAATCATAGCTGAGAACTTCCCTAATCTGGGGAAGGAAACAAGCATTCATGTCCAAGAGGCAGAGAGGACCCCTAAAATCAATAAAAATAGTTCAACATCCCGACATATAATAGTGAAACTTTCAAATCTTATAACCAAAGAAACTATCCTGAGAATAGCTAGGGAGAGGAGGTTCCTTACATATGGAGGGAGGAACATCAGAATAACATCAGACCTATCCACAGAGACCTGGCAAGCTAGAAAGGGCTGGCAAGACATATTCAGGGTACTAAATGAGAAGAACATGCAGCCAAGAATACTTTATCCAGCAAGGCTATCATTCAGAATGGACGGAGAGATAAAGAGCTTCCAGGACAGGCAGAAACTGAAAGAATATGTGACCACCAAGCCAGTCCTGCAAGAAATATTAAGGGGGATTCTGTAAGTGAAGAGAGACCCCAAGGGTAATATAGACCAGAAATTAGCAGAGACAGTCTACAGAAACAGGGACTTTACAGGCAATACAATGGCACCAAATTCATATCTTTCAATAGTTACTCTCAATGTAAATGGGCTGAATGCTCCCATCAAAAGACACAGGGTTTCAGATTGGATAAAAAAGCAGGACCCATTCATATGCTGTCTACAAGAGACTCATTTTTGAACCTAAAGACACTTCCAGATTGAAAGTGAGGGGATAGAGAACCATTTCCCAGGCCAACAGACCTCAAAAGAAAGCTGGGGTAGCAATCCCCATATCAGACAAAATAAATTTTAAACCAAAGACTGTAGTAAGAGATGTAGAGGGACACTATATCATACTTAAAGGGTCTATCCAACAAGAAAATCTAACAGTTGTAAATATCTATGCCCCCAATATGGGAGCAGCCAATTACATAAACCAACTAATAACCAAAATAAAGAAACATATTGATAATAATACATTAATAGTAGGAAACTTCAACACTCCACTTATAGCAATGGACAGATCATCTAAGCAGAAGATCAACAAAGAAACGAGATTTGAATGACACATTGGATCAGATAGACTTCATAGCTCTATACAGAACATTCCATCCTAAAACAGGACAAGTGCACACAGAACTTTCTCCAGAATAGATCACATACTGGGTCACAAATAAGGTCTCAACTGATACCAAAAGACTGAGATTATTCCTTGCATATTTTCAGATCACAAAGCTGTGAAACTGGAACTCAGCCACAAGAAAAAATTTATAAGGAACTCAAACACTTGGAGGTTAGAGAACATCCGGCTAAAGAATGAATGGGTCAACCAGGAAATTAAAGAAGAACTTAAACTACTCATGCAAACCAATGAAAATGAAAACACATCATTTCAAAACCTATGGGCTACTGCAAAGGCAGTCCTTAGAGGGAAGTACATAGCCATCCAAGCCTCTCTCAAAAAATTAGAAAAATCCCAAATGCACAAGCTAACCTTACACCTAAAAGATCTGGAGAAAGAACAGCAAATAAAGCCTAAACCAAACAGGAGAAGAGAAATGATAAAGATTAGAGCAGAAATCAACAAAATAGAAACTAGAACAGTAGAACAGATCAACAAAACTAGAAGCTGGTTCTTTGAAAGAATAAGATCAATAAACCTCTGGCCAGACTTATCCAAAAGAAAAGAGAAAGGACCCAAATTAATAAAATAATGAAAGGAGAGAAATTGCAGTTAATACCAAGGAAATAGAGACAATTATTCGAACTTATTACCAGCAGCTATATGCCAACAAACTAGGCCATCTGGAAGAAATGGATGCATTCCTGGAAACTTATAAACTACCAAGACTGAAACAGGAAGAAATGGACAATCTGAACAGACCAATAACCAGCAAAGAAATTGAAGCAGTAATCAAAAACCTCCCAAAAAAACAAGAGTCCAGGGCCAGATGGATTCCCAGGGGAATTCTACCAAACATTTAAAGAAGAAATACCTATTCTACTGAAGCTGTTTCAAAAAATAGAAATGGAAGGAAAACTTGCAAACTCATTCTGTGAGGCCAGCATTACCCTGATCCCAAAACCAGGCAAAGATCCCATCAAAAAGGAGATTACAGACCAATATCCCTGATGAAACATGGATGCCAAAATACTCAACAAGATCCTAGCCAATAGGATCCAACAGTACATTAAAGGGATTATTCACCACGGCCAGGTGGGACTTATTCCTGGGATACAAGGGTGGTTCAACATTCGCAAATCAATCAACGTGATGGATCACATTAACAAAAGAAGAGACAAGAACCATATGATCCTTTCAATTGATGCGGAAAAAGCATTTGACAAAATACAGCATCCTTTCCTGATTTAAACTCTTCAAAGTATAGGGATAGAGGGAACATAGCTCAATATCATAAAAGCCATCTATGAAAAGCCCACAGAGAATATCATTCTCAATGGGGAAAAACAGAGCTTTTCCCTTAAGGTCAGGAACACAATGGGGATGCCCACTCTCACCATTTTTGTTCAACATAGTACTGGAAGTTCTAGCCTCATCAATCAGACAACAAAAAGAAATAAAAGGCATTCAAATTGGCAAAGAAGTCAAACTCCCTCTCTTCACAGATGACATGATATTTTATGGGAAAACCCAAAAGACTCCACCCTCAAATTACTAGAACTCATACAGCAATTCAGCAACGTGGCAGGATACAGAATCAATGCACAGAAATCAGTTGCATTTCTATACACTAACAATGTGACTGAAAGAGAAATTAAGGAATCGATTCCATTACAGTAGCACCCAAAACCACAAGATACCTAGGAATAAACCTAACCAAAGAAGTAAAGGACCTATACTTTAGGCACTACAGAACACTTATGAAAAAAATTGAGGAAGACACAAAGAGATGGAAAAACATTCCATGGTCATGGATTGGAAGAATAAACATTGTGAAAATGTCTATGCTGCCCAGAGCAATCTACACTTTCAATGCAATCCCTATCAAAATACCATCGACATTTTTCACAGAGCTGGAATAAACAATCCTAAAATTTGCATGGAACCAGAAAAGACCCTGAATCTCCAAGGGATTGTTGAAAAAGAAAACCAAAGCTGCTGAAGTACCCTAACCCTTGAACCACTAAAACTGAGAAAACCACATTAGATGTGTAAGAAGAACAGTTTCACTTTGACCACAGAGCCCCACCCCCATGCCAGCACCGAGTCACACCAAGAGGGTTCTTCAGTGGGGAAAAAAGGACCCAATATGAACATCCAGGTTTCCCAACTTTATGGAAAGCTTCCTGAGAGGTCCACTTTTATCTTGTCTTGTAGGGAACACCAGGAAAATTGGGAGGGCTAGACCACCTGGGATCAGCTTAGCAATAAAGGGGAAGAATACTACTGAATAGGCTCCCTGCCTGGGCAAGGCTGCAGGTTGTGCTCAGCCACTGAGCTGGGCTGTATGCCGGGCTCCGCAGCCAGGACGGTATATAGGGTAGGTTCCAAGGTTTCACAGGGTCACTGAAGAACCCTACTTGATCAGAGGCATTTGCAGAGCTTTGCCAGTGATCCCACCTGGCCATGAAGACCAGCTGTCAGACCCACTTGATTGTGAAGCCCAGCCAATGGCCCCTTCAGACCTCAGAGCTTGGGCCGTGGCCCTACCCCAATAAAGATTTTGACAGTAAGATGCAGCAATTAGGCAAGAAAAAGAAATAAAAATCATACAACTTGGAAAGAAAGAAGTAAAACTGTTACTGTTTGCAGATGACATGATACTATATATATAAAACCCTAAATACTCCACAAAAAAATTGTTAGAACTAATAAATGAATTCAGTAAAGTTGCAGGATACAAAATTAATGTACAGAAGTCTGCATTTCTATATACACTAATAACAAACTATCAGAAAGAGAAATCGAGACAACAGTCCCATTTACAGTTGCATCAAAAAGAATAAAATACCTAGGTATAAATTTAACCAAGGAGGCAAAATATCTGTACACTGAAAACTATAAGACATTGATGAAAAAAATTGAAGAAGACATAAATAAATGGAAATATATTCCATACTCATGGAGTGAAAGAATTAATACTATCAAAATACTCATACTACCCAAAGCAATCTACATACTCAGTGCAACCCCTATCAGTATTCCCATGACATTTTTCACAGAGCTAGAAAAGTCATTCTAAAATCTCTATGGAACTCAAAATACCCTGAATAGCCAAAACAATCTTGAGAAAGAAGAACAAAGCTGGAGGTATCACAATCCTGGATTTCAAACTATACTACAAAGCTGTAGTAATCAAAACAGTGTGGTGCTGGCACAAAAACACACACACAGATCAATGGAACAGAATAAAGAGCCCAGAACTAAACTCACACGTATATGATCAGTTAATTTACAACAAAGAGGCAAGAATATTCAATGGGGAAAATTAATCTCTTCAATAAATAGTGTTGGGAAAACTGGACAGCTACATGTAAAAAAATGAAACTGAACCACTGTCTTATACCATACACAAAAATCAACTCAAAATGATTTAAAGGATTGAAATTAATACCTAAGACCTGAAACCACAAAAGTTTTGGAAGAAAACATAGTTGGGAAGCTCCTTGACATCAGTCTTAGTGACATTGGGGGGGGGGGGGGCGTTGTGTATCTGACTCCAAAGGCTAGAGAGACAAAAGCAAAAATAAACAAATGGGACTACATTGAACTAAAAAGCTTTTGTGCAGTGAAGAAAACCTACTGAATGGGAGAAGATATTTGCAAATCACATATCTGATAAGGGGTTAATATTCAAAATGTATAAGGAACTCATACAACTCAATGGCAAAAAAAAAAAAAAAGAAAAAAATCTGAATGAAAATAGGCAAAGGATCTGAATAGACATTAATCCAGAGAAGACATACAGATGGCCAACAGACACATGAAAATATGCTCAACATCACTAATCATCAGGAAATGCAAATCAATACCACAATGAGATGTCACCTGACACTTTTCAGAATGATTATTATCAAAAAGACAAGAAATAGCAAGTGTTGGCAAGGATGTGGGGAAAAGGGAGCCCTCATGCACTGTTGATGGAAACGTAATTTGGCGCAGCCACTATGGAAAACAGTGTGGTGGTTCCTCAAAATATTAAAAATAGAGCTACCATATGATCCAGCAATTCCACTACTGGGTATCAGGTATCTATCTCAAGGAAATGAAACCACTAATTTGAAAAGGTGTATGCACCCCTATGTTCATTGCAGCATTATTTACAACAGCCAAGATATGGAAACAACTGAAGTGCCCATCGTTGGATGAATGGATAAAGAAGATGCAGTATATATGTACAATGAAATACTGCTCAGCCATAAAAAAGAATGATATCTTGCCATTTGCAACATGGGTGGAACTTGAGTGTATTATGCTAAGTGAAATAAGTCAGACTGAAAAAGACAAATACCATATGATTTCACTTACATGTGGAATCTAAAAAACAAAACAAAGAAAATAAAACTCAGAGTCATAGATATGCAGAACAGATTGATGATTGCCAGAGGTAATGGGAGTTGGGGGGAGGATGTGAAATGGGTGAAGGACATTAAGATGTACCAACTTCTAGGTATAAAATAAATAAGTCGTAGAAATTAACGTACAACATGGGGTGTATAGTCAATAACATTATCTGATGATAACTAGACTTATTATCATGACCATTTTGCAATGTAGACAAATGTCAAGTCAGTATATTGTATACCTAAAACTAATATAGTATTGTGTGTAAGTTATACCTCAATTAAAAAAATACACACATCTATAATCTCTAGGATTCAGGAGCATACATGTCTTACTGTTACTTAAACATCATAAAGGCTAAGATCACCTATATGTTTGAAGCTAATGTATAAGCATGTGTGTGTATATTTGTACCCAAGTAAAGAAAGTAATTTTCTTTACTACAAAAAAAAGAGCTAATGCCAGGATTTGAATGGATAGTCTTTTTGAATATTTAAATCGTCAAGAATGTTAATGAGAATAGTCACAGAGAGCAACAGTAATTTAGACACTAACAAACCTTAATGAAAAAGAGGAAATGAAAGGGGATAGTTGATTGCAGTAAGGATATTAGTGGATGATACAACCTGAGGGCTTGTGTTCCCTTCTTACAAGGATGGAATATATACATATACTTCCACATACAGTTAGATTCCTTCATTACTAGAAATAGAAGTGTGCTTTAGATCTGTGCTACAGATTTTTCTAGATACAAATTTACTTGTCCCATACAGTTTTACCTGGTATTTTAGAAATATAAAAAAGTTGTTTGATTTCTTATTTTAAATTTGAGTGGATTTTAAATTGCTATTCATGAAATGTAAAGATTAATTTCACTTGAATACGTGAGGATATTTGATGTTGCTGTGTAGTTTTGTTCACACATACCTACTGTCTACACTAGGTTAGCCATGGACCTGAAGCTCCCTGCTATTCTGCACCTGTGTTATATGATACAGAAACACTCATGGTGAATTTTTATGAATATGTTGAAATTTTTTAAATATATCCAGTTGGGAGATACGATAAAACAGCATAACTAAAGTTTCACCTCTAATTTTGATGAATAGTTTTCAATCTTGTTTTGGGGCTTCATGCAATCCTGATGGGAGATAACAATTTTATTATTAAATGAAGCTAACATTATTTTGGCTATGAATTTTAAGTTTTGCTTAACAAAATAATTGTCATAATTATTTCATTACAGTTTTAAAATAAAATAAATAGTATATAATAAATATATATAAATAAATATATAATAAATTAATAAGTAAGTAAAATAAAAGAGACACAAGTCTCTTGCTTGGCACATTTATTTTGGGATTCCTTTCATACTGTAGCTGACATAACTAGATTATTTTTAAGTAATTCTTTTATTTATAGTTTTATTTTTACAAATAATTGATATAATCATCTACTATTCACCATGCTATAAAATTGTAAGAAGAGTATATATGAATATTGATTTCATAGCTAATAAAACATTTATGAGCCCAAGCAGAAGGTCACAAAGGAATGTTTATAAGCATTAGGTATTAAATTGACAGATGTTGTGGAATCAAAGTTGCACATACACAGTGGGATACTCATCATGAATTCTACTTGATGTTAAAATGAGAGAGATATCAAGTAAGTAGAAAACTGTTTAAACACCTTCATGTGCATTTTCTACACTTGAGTTTATTTTTACTTTGTGTATAGGAGTCCTAACAGAATCATATTTCCACCCCTTCCTGGTGAATAACTTCTCAAGGAAGCCTGGCATCCTATAGCCCTTGTTTAGAATAAAATCTTTAAAAGCAATTGTTCCATAAAGATCTTCAAGAATATCCTGTTCAGGAAAATTCTTTCCATATCTCCCACCTTGAGCTTCATGTAAGACCTTGGGATCAATCAAAGGTTCATCATTTATTAGATTTTTCCACAACTTGGGCTTCAGGTACCATGCTCCATACCTCATCTTCACCCAGTTGGGTTTGTAAGGATTCTGTGGTGTCTTGAGTTTCCTCTCCCAATTTTCCCAGTGTATGGAGAATTTTATATCATCCATTTTATCTAGCCCCATTCTGTACTTTAGGTCCAAAGGAACATGGTTTACTTTCTTCGTGTGGCTCCTGTCATAGGTTGGTTTGCATTCAAAGCCAATGTCAAACTGTTTCATGATGAATTCTTCATCAATGCCCAAGTCTCCAAAAGTAGCAATCCATTTGCAGAATTTCCGGACTCCTCTCGGTACTTTTCTATGAAGGGCAGGATTTTTGAGCAAATCCTTTGTGCTTGACCTCCTTTCTTCATGAGGCAACTTGTCTGGATGTGACCCAGGAGTCTTCTTGGGAAGTTCCGGGTTGACTTTGGCAGGACGTTTCTCACTAAGCTTTGTGGGGGGCTTCGTTCTTTTCTCAGTGTTCTGACAATAAGTCCATGTGTCCTTCAGCTTCTTGTCAGGATCGAGCACTTCCAGCACCTTTAATAAGAGATCTGGAGGTAGATCTTTCTCCAGACTTGGGTAGAGAGCCAAGGGATGCTCGGTCAGGTGGTCTTCGATATCCTCTACGAATGCCTTCCGCGCCAGCTGGGCTGGCGACAGTGTGGAGAACAGGTCTGCTTCGTGGGTCAGCTTTTTCTGATTCTTTGTGAGGGCAGGTTTGGGAACTCTGTGAGCAATCATGGGAAGAAAGCCTTCCTTAGGGCTGCGTGTGATCAGATCTTCGCAAGGTGGACATCCCCTCCTGAAGTCGTCCAGCCCCTCTTTCACAAATATCCACCGCCGGCTGTCCAGGGTGGTGGGGAACTTCAGAAGCTTGTTCTTGTGCTTTGCGAAACACTTGGAAGGTAACCTGTCTTTATACCAGGGCTTGCAGTTCATGCCCAGGGGCATTGGTTCCAGTGGCCCAGGACTTAACAGCCACTTCTTGTCCACCATGGTACCTCTGGTCCCCGGGCGACCACCAGCTTCAGTGGTTTGTTTTTCGGTTGCTAGGAGACCGCGTAGCCAGGCGCAGCCAGATTCTTCCCAGAGGTGGGTCAACGCAGGTGCCCTATGCAGCCAGCTTTCTCCTGGAATGGGCAGTGAAGGTTCATTCCTTTTTGTTGCAGGATACTATTCCATTATATGGGCATACCCCACAGCTTATTTATCCATTCGTCTTTTAACAGACATTTGGGTTGATTCCAATTTGAGGCTATTACAAATAAAGCTGCCACAAATATTTGTGTTCATGTCTTTGTATACATACGTACTTTCATTTCTTTTGGTTAAATTTTAGCAAAGAGAGGAATGGCAGAAGCATATGATAGGTGTTTATTTAACATTTTAGGAAACCACCAAACTTTCTGAAAGTGGTTGTACTATGTAATATTTCTTCTAGTAGTGTATGAGAATTGCACTTCCTCCACATACTCCCCAACACTTGGTATAGTCATTTTAATTTTGGCTATTCTGATAGGTGTGTAGTAGTATCTCACTGTGCTTTTAATCTGCATTTCCCTAATGACTATCTGTTCGTGTGCTTATTTGCCATTTATCTCTTCTGTGGTGAGTATCTGTTCAAATTTTTTATACATTTTAAAATTGTATTGTCTTGGGGCACCGGGGTGGCTCAGTTGTTTGGGCATCTGCCTTCAGCTAGGGTTGTGATCTCAGGCTCCCTGCTTGGCAGGGAGTCAGCTCCTCTCTCCCCCACTCCCTCTGTACACTTGCTCTCTCTCACTCTCTCTCAAATAAATAAAATCTTTAAAATAAAATAAAATAAAATTGTATTGCCTTATATCATTGGGTTTTGAGTTCTTTGTGCTTTCTGAATGTAAGTCCTTTATCAAATATATGATTTGTAAATTTTTCTCTCAATCTTTTCTCTCCATCTATGGCTTACGTTTTCATTGTCTTAACAGTGTTTTTCAAAGAGCAGAGTTTTTACATTTCATGAAGTGCAGTGTATCAGTTTATTTTTTTATGGATTGTTCTTTTCGTGTTGTATCTAAGAAACCTTTCCCTATGGAAATGTCATAAAGGTGTTTTTCATTGTGCTAAGTTTTATAATCTTAGGTTTTACATTTAGATCTGTCCTCTATTTAAATTTAATTTTTTTGGATGATGCAAGATACGGATCAAAGTTTTTATTTATTCTTTTAAAAGTTTTTATTTATTTAAGTAATCTCTACACTGAACTTGGGGTTTGAACTCATGACCCCGCAATCAAGTCTCACACTCTTCTGACTGAGCCAGTCAGGTGCCTTGTAAGGTTATTTTTTTAATTTTTATTTCTTACCTGTGGATATCCCATAGTTCCAGAATTTTTTTTTTTTTTTAAGAGAAGCTTTTCTCTACTGAGTTACCTTTATAATTTGGTAGGTATAAGTTGTCCACATTTCTGAACAGTTTTCTCTTTCATTGCTTTCTATGTATTTACACCATTTCCACCCTGTGCTGATTACTTTGTATTTTGTAAATCTTAAAATTAGGTTGTATTAGTCCTTCATGTTCTTTCTTCTTTTAGAAGTTGTTTTGACTCTTCTAGGTCCTTTGAATTTCTATAGGAATTTTAGAATCAGTTTGTCAATGTCTATAAAAATGCCTGATTAGAATTTGGTGGAATAAATAAATCAATTTTAACATCTTAACAATTTTGAATTTCCTGACCATCTCTCCATTTACGTATGTGTTATTTCATGAATATTTTGTAGTTGTCAGTGCATAGTTCTTTCACATCTTTTTTTCTCTAGGTTTTCCTTAGTATTTTATGTTTTGATACTATTGTAAGTAGTACTGTAATTTTTAGTCAGCATACTCATTGTTGATATATAGAAATATAATTTATTTTTGTGTACTGAT
The DNA here is from genome assembly GCF_964656455.1 of Halichoerus grypus. Taxonomy (NCBI): domain Eukaryota; kingdom Metazoa; phylum Chordata; class Mammalia; order Carnivora; family Phocidae; genus Halichoerus; species Halichoerus grypus. Next base: position 100,280,327 of record NC_135727.1, on the reverse strand, counting down.
CTTGTATTATGCAACCTTTATAAACTAACATCAATTCTAGTAGCTTTTTTTGCAAAATCTGTTGATTTTTCTACATTGATAGTCATGTCATCTCTTAATAAAGACAGTTTCACTTCTTCCTTTCCAATCAGAAAAACTTTTATCCCTGGCCTTATTGCACTGGCTGGAACCTACTTTTGTTGAATAAGTGATAAAAGCGTAATTTTTGTGTTATTTCTGATATTAGAGGGGAAGCCATTAAATGTGATGCTAGCTTTAGGGTTTTTGTACATACCATTTTTCAATTTAAGTTTCCTTTTATTCCTAATGTTCTGAGGCCTTGTGACAAATGCTTTGTTTCAGATACATGGATTGGTCAAATGCCTTTTTTGCACCTATTGAGATATTCACACAGCTTTTACTTTTTAAAGTAAAGTTTGCTAAAATAACAAATAACATTGATTTCTGCATGGCAAAAATACTTTGAATTCCTGAGATAAACCCCACCTGGTCATAATATATTATCCTTTGTATAAATTTTTAGATTAGGTTTGCTAAACTATTCTAAACATATTTGCATCTCTGTTTAGGGGGGGTATCTGATGTTTCTTTCCCTTTAATGACTTTGTTTAGCTTTGGTACCAGGGTAATGCTGGCACCATAGAATAATTTGGGAAGTATCCCATCTTCTTCATTTTCTATAACTGTAGGATTGGCGTTGTGTCTTCCTTAAATATTTTGTAGAAGTCACCAATGAAGCCATCTAAGCTTGAATTTTTCTTTATGGGAAGGTTTTTGTTTTTTTTTTTTAAACTGCAAATTCAATTTCTTTAATAGCTATGGGGATGTTTCGGTTATCTAATTTTTCTTAATGAATTTGGTTAGTTTGTATATTTCAAATAATATGTTTGTTTTATTTATATGGCCAAAATTACTGCCATAAACTATCCATACTATTCCCATATTGTCCTTTAGATATCTATGGAATCTGTGGTAATGTCACCTCTTCCATTGTTGATTTTCGTAATTTGTATTTTCTTCCTTTTTCCTTTTTTTTCCTAATCATACTGGCTACAGATTAACATGTCTTATTGATCTCCTTAAGTAAACAGCTTTTAATTTCATTAACTTTTCCCAATATTTTTTCTGTTTTCTTTTTGATTGGTTTCTTCTCCTAACTTTGATCTATTGTTGTATCACCCTTAATGGTCTGTTCATGGCGACCTACAATGCTTTTTCCAGCATACCCCTCAAAACCCTTCCAGCCTCTATTATTTCTCAATTCCAAAGTCACTTCCACATTTTTAGGATTTGTTACAGCAGCACCCTATTCTTGGTACCAATTTCTTCAAGTCCTTTCGGTTGCTGTAACAGAACATCCTACACTGGGTGGTTTATCAACAACAGAAATCTATTTCTCACGGTTCTGGAGGCTGGGAAGTCCAAGTCTGGGGTGCAGGCATATTTGGTATCTAGTGAGAATGAACTTCTTGGTTCATAGACAGCCATCCTTTCCTGTGTCCTCACATGGCAGCCGGGGTGAAGAGTCTCCTAGGGCCTCTTTTATAAGGCTCCACCTTCATGACTTAATCACCTCCCTAAGGTCTTTTTTTTTTTTTTTTTTTTTTTTTTAGATTTTATTTGTTTATTTGACAGAGAGAGAGACAGCGAGAGAGGGAACACAAGCAGGGGGAGTGGGAGAGGGAGAAGCAGGCTTCCCGCTGAACAGGGAGCCCAATGCGGGGCTCGATCCCAGGACCCTGGGATCATGACCTGAGCTGAAGGCAGACGCTTAACGACTGAGCCACCCAGGCACCCCATCACCTCCCTAAGGTCTTATGCCCAAATACCATTATATTGAGGATTAAGTTTCAACATATAAATTTGGGGGAGACATAGTTAGCCTGTAGCATGTGGACATTCATTAATTTTTATATATTTTATAACCACCACACTACTTTTTGAATTACTTTGGCTTAAAGACTACATCACTATTAAATAGATTTTAACATATAAAAATATTTACCCATTTAATGATTAATTTCATTACAATTTACTCCTTTGTGTAGATCAGTATATCTATTGTATCATTTTCCTTCAGGAAGAAGAAAAATAGACTGTACTGTATGTCTGCTGGTGATGAAATTGCTCTTCTGTGTTTGAATTTTTTCTTATTTTGCCTTGGTTTTTTTAAAGATATTTTTAAAGATTTTTCTAGGATGATAGTTTTGTCTTTCATTACTTTAAAAAAGATGGCTCCAGGAGTGCCTGGGTGGTTCAGTTGGTTAAGCATCTGACTCTTGATTTTGGCTCAGGTCATGGTCTCAGGATTGGGAGGTTGAGCCCTGCGTCAGGCTCCACGCTCAGCAGGGAGTTTGCTTGAGATTCTCTCTCTCCCTCTGCCCTCCCCCAAATAAATAAATAAATCTTAAAAAAAAAAAAAAAAGATGACTCTGGTGCACCTAGATGGCTCAGTCAGTTAAGCGTCTGATTTCGGCTCAGGTCATGATCTCAGGGTCCTGGGACTGAGCCCTGATTCAGGCTCTCTGTTCAGCGGGGAGCCTGCTTCTCCCTCCCCCTGCCCCCTCCCCCTGCTCATGCTCTTTCTCTCTCTGTCTCTCAAACAAATAAAATCTTAAAAAAAAAAAGATGACTCCATTGTTTTCTCATTCGCATTGTTTTGGAGGAGAGGTATAAAGTCACTCTGGTTTTTGTTTGTTGGTACATAATGTGTCTTTTTTCCCCCTTTGATGGCTTTTAAGATGTTCTCTTTATAATTGTTTTTGAGCAAATTGATTATGATGTGTCATGGTATCATTTTTTCTGTTTCTTGTGGTTGAGGCTTGTTGAACATCCTGAATTTTGGTTTATAGTTTCCATCAAATTTGGGGGGAAATTGCATAATTTCTTCAGATGTGTTTTCCGCCCTGCTTTTTTTCTTCTCTTCTTCATAGATTCCAATTATCCACATATTAGATTACTCTGAAGTTTCATACAGCTCACTGATGCTATGCTCATTTTAAATGTTTTTTTTTTCCTTTATGATGTATTTCAGTTCATTTCTCTTGCTAAATCTTAAAGTACAGTAGTCTTTTTTTCTGCAATATCTGATCTGTCATGAATGCCTTAAAATATAATTTTCATCTCACACTTTGAAATTCTCATCTCTAGGAGTTTGGTTTAGTTTGATTTTCCATGTCTCTACTTAATTCTTTGAACATTTGGAGTATAGACATTAAAATTGTTCTAATGTCTCCCCCTGATAATTTTAATATTTGTGTCAATTCTGGGCTGGTTTTGATTGATTAGTTCATCTCTTAATTATGAGAAGCATGTTACTATCTCTTGTACCCTAGTAATTTATTATTGGATGCCAGAAATAGTGACTTTTACCCAGGTGGGTACTGGATAGTTTTGTAAGTATATAAATTTTTTTGAAGATTTTAGAGAGAAAGAAAGAGAGAGTGCAAGTGGGAGGGAATAGGAGCAGAGGGAGAGGGACAAGCAGACTCCATGCTGAGCACAGAGCCTGACGTGGGGCTCAATTCCATGACCCTGAGATCATGACCTGAGCCAAAATCAAGAGTCAGATGCTCAACCAACTGAGCTACCCAGGTGCCCCAGTAAATATATAAATATTTTTGACACTTGTTTCTATATGCCATTAAATTGCTTGGAAATGGTCTGATTTTTTGGGTCCTTTTTAAGATTTGATAGGCAGAAAGAGAGAAGTGCTCAATCTATGGCAAATGAGTCCCTACTAATGAGGCAAAACTCTTCCATGTACACTAGCTAATGCCTGTGAATCTTGAGGTTTTAAGTCTGGCTAGCAGGAACAGTCACTATTCTAGGCCTAAGATAAGTTCCAGGCACTGTTACTTATAATCTTTTTGCATAATTCATTTCCTGGCCTTAAGTAACTTCCTTGCAAGCATGAGCAGATCAATAATCAGTTGAACAATTGAGATGGGGTTGGGGTCTTAAAGTTTCTGAAGTTCTCTCTTACATGAAATTCTACTTTCCGGTCTTGAGAAATCTACCCATTTTGTTCTCCAACATCTCTTAGCTTCATCTCCTAAATTTAGAGTGAGCATTCGTTTCTGCCTGGGTTCCCACTCCCTGAGCCATGGCCTAGAAATTCATTAAGTAATCTGGGGTGACCATAGTGCTCACCTCATTTGTTTTCCATCTCTCAGAGATTGACCTCTACTGCCTGATGTCCAGTGTCTTACAAACTGTTGTCGTATATTTCCCCCCCTTTTTTTTGGTTGTTTCAAAGGGTAAATCTATACCCTTTTTCTCTATCTTGGCTAGAAGAGAAAATATCATTTTCTTTTTTTGCTTTGTCTCCCATGAATTTGGGAAGCTGCCCTCTCAAATGTTACCAAAGAATTCTTTTTTTTAAAAGATTTTATTTATTTGAGTGAGAGAGAGCATGAGTCGGGGTGAGGAGAGAGAGGCAGAGGGAGAAGCAGACTCCCCACTGAGCAGGGAACCCGATGTGGGACTCAATCCCAGGACCCTGGGATCATGACCTCAGCCAAAGGCAGACACTTAATGGACTGAGCAACCCAGGTGCCCCGTGTTTTGTTTTGTTTTTTTAGAGAGAGAGCATTTGCATGTGTTCATAGTAGTGGGGGTAGCAGGGAGAGGGGGAGAGAGAATCTTTTTTTTTAAGATTTTATTTATTTGAGAGAGAGAGAGCATGAGCACGGAAGAGGGGCAGAGGGAGAAGTAGACTCCCTACCGAGCAAGGAGACCAGTGCAGGGCTCCATCCCAGGACCCTGAGACCATGACCTCAGCCAAAGGCAGATGCTTAACTGACTGAGCTACCCAGGCACCCCAAAATTTACCAAAGAATTCTTAACCATCAAATACTTATGACATTCTTATCACTGATCTTAATCATTAAAAATTGTGGATCATACCTACATTTTTGAAACTTACATTCTTCCTGCAATTTCATACCATTCTATTTTAATTTTTCTCCTAATGCTTATGATATACATCCCTTTTAAAATGCACAACATGAATACCAGACACCTCACCATACCACATTGTTATTTTATAATTCTGATCTAGTATAGCTTTTCTTTTGTCATCATCAAAATTCTCCAATACATAAATTACAGATAAGGGGCGCCTGGGTGGTTTAGTCTGTTAAGCATCTGCCTTCGGCTCAGGTCATGATCCCAGGGTCCTGGGATCAAGCCTTGAGTTGCGCTCCCTGCTCATTGCAGAGCCTACTTCTCCCTCTCCGTCTGTCTCCTGGCTCATGCTCTCTCTCTCTCTATCTCAAATGAATAAATAAAATCTTTAAAAAAAAAATAAGGTTAGAAAATAAAGATTAGATATCATTCCTCAATTATGGCCTGATAATATGTCTGTTTAAATCCATTTGGTTATTTATACTTCTGTTTACCATACATTTGTTAAGTTCTCGTTTTGTGCCAGACATTGTGCTGGATCCTCAGACTATTGCAATTAAAAATATAATTACTGGGGCACCTGGCTGGTAACTCTTAATCTCAGGGTCGTGAGTTCAAGCCCCACATTGGGTGTGGAGCCTACTTAAAATAAAATTTAAAAAAATTTAAAACATATAAATAAATAAAAGTATAATTACTATGTTTTCCCAATAATGAAATTCCCATTATTTCTTTGCCAGTGTGTGTTCAAATTTCATCTTTGAGGTAAATCTTTTCTAAGTAATTATTGAGTGGTGTAGGTTAAAATTGCCAATTGATGAAATGGAATTGATTGGATCAGTACAACTAGGGTGAACTAAGGTTGGTGTCAGGAGCTAATGTATGAAGCCAGGAAGTAAAAATGTAAATGAGCAAGAAAATAGGAATGTAGTCTAAGTCTAGAGATCATTGCTTGTTTTGTTTTGTTTGTTCGCTGCAGTGTAAATCACTGGCAGACAATCTCCACTTAAATACAAGGACAAAGTGATATTTTCAGATGAGGAAACAAAGACAATTAGTAAGTTCACTAAAGTTTATGGCCAGTAATAGGACAAATTCTGATATTCAGATACCTTTAAAAGTTCTATATTTTCCCACTTTGTCATACAACATACAACTGACCCTTGAACAACTGCAGTCATATCAGCCCTAAGCAACCACTGAACTACTTTCTGTCTCTTTAGATTTGCCTATTCTGGACATTTGATATAATTGAAATCATAGAAATGTGGTAATTTTTGATTGGCTTCTTTCATTTAGCATACTGTTTTCAAGTTTCATCCATATTATTGCATATATTGGTACTTCATTTCTTTTTATTGTCAAATAATCAATTGTGTGGATATACTATATTCATTAATCAACTGAACATTTGGGTTGTTTCCACTTTTTTGTTATTGTGAATAATGTTGCTATAAACATTTATGTACACGTCTTTACTTTCCTATTTAGTGTTTTGAAATTTATTACTCTTATTTCCCAAGCTTTATTGAAGTATACTTGAGAATTTAAAATTTTATGTATTTAAGGTGTACAACTTGATAATTCGATATACATATATAATGTAAAACAATCATCATAGTCAAGCTAATTCACATATCCAGCCCCTCACATAGTTACCATCTTCTTTTCTTGTGTTTACAACATTGAAGATCTACCCTCTTAGCAAATTGCAAATATACAATATGGTATTTTTTTAAAGATTTTATTTATTTTTTGACAGAGAGAGAGAGACAGCGAGAGAGGAAATGCAAGCAGGGGGAGCGGGAGAGGGAGAAGCAGGCTTCCCACGGAGCAGGGAGCCTGATGAGGGACTCGATCCCAGGACCCTGGGATCATGACCTGAGATGAAGGCAGACACTTAACGACTGAGCCACCTAGGCTCCCCTACAATATGGTATTATTAACTGTATTCACAGTGTTGTACTTTAGATCTCCTGAATCTGTCTTAAATAACTGAAACTTTGTACTCCTTGACCAATAAGCTTCCCATTCACCCCCCCTCCCCCGCCAGCCTCTGACAACCAGAACTAGTAGTATTCTCTACTTCTAGGAGTTTGATTATTTTAGATTCTGCATGTAAGTGAAATCATGCAGTATTTGTTTTTCTGCATCTGGCTTATTTCACTTGGCATAATGTTCTCCAGGTTCATTCATATTGTTACAAAAGGCAGGATATTCTTTTTTAAGGCTGAATAATATTCCTGTTTGTGTATGTGTGTCCATCTCACATTTTCTTTATCTATTCATCTGTGGGTGGACATTTAATTTGTTTCCATATCTTGGCTATTGTGAATAAAGCTGCAATAAACTTGGGAGTAAATATATCTCAATATCCCTGTGATTTCATTCCTATTGGATATATATCCCAAAGTGAGATTGCTGGATCATAAGGTGGTTCTATTTGTAATATTTTGAGGAACTTCCATACTGTTTTCCATAGTGGCTATACCAATTTACTTTCCCACCAACAGTGCACAAGGGTTCCCTTTACTCCACATCCTTGCCAACACTTAACTTTTGTCTTTCTGATGGTAGCCCTTCTGGCAGGCATGAGCTGATATTTCATTGTGGTTTTGATTTGTACACCCCTGAAAATTAGTGAAGTTGAGCACCCTTTCATACCTGTTGGCCATTTGTATGTCTTCTTTGCAGAAATTCAGGTCTTTTGCCCATTTTTTAATAGAGGTTTTTTGTTTTGTTTTGCTATTGAGTTGTATATATTTTCAATATTAATCCTTATCAGATATATGGTTTGAAAATATTTTCTCCCATTCTGAAGGTTGCCTTTTCACTATATTGATTGTTTCTTTTGCTTTGCAGAAGATTTTTATTTGATGGAACCTCACTTGTCTACTTTTGCTTTTGTTGCCTGTGCTTTTGCTCACATACCCCAAAAATAATTGCCCAGACTAATGTCAAGAACCTTTCCTCTATGCTTTCTTCTAGTAGTTTTATAGTTTCTGGTCTTACATTTAAGTCTCAATCCATTTTGAGTTGATTTTTTTTAATATGGTATGAGATAATTTCATTCTTCTGCATGTATGTATCCACTTTCTCAGCACCATTTATTGAAGAGACTCTCTTTTCCCATTGTGTGTTCTTGGCACCCTTGTCAAAGATCAGTTGATCATAGATGTATGGATTTAGTTCTAGGCTCGCTGTTCTGTTCCTTTGGTCTATATGTTTGTTTTTATGCCAGTACCATGCTATTTTGATTACTATAGCTTTGCAGTTTATTTTGAAATCAGAAATTGTGAGGGCTCCAGTTTGGTTGTTCTTTCTCAGGATTGCTTTGGCTATTTTGGGGTCTTAAATTCATTAACACTTGTTTTGTGACTTAATATGTAATCTATCCTGGAGAATATTTTGTGTGCACTTGAGAAGTATGTATATTCTTCTACTTTTGGATGGTAACTACTGTATATGTCTGTTATGTCTGTTTGGTCTATAGTGTTATCAAATCAGCTGTTTGTTGGTTTTCTGTCTGGATATTCTATCCACTATTATTGTACTGCCATCAATTTCTGCCTTTAGATCTGTCAGTATTTGCTTTATGTATTAAGTTCTCTGAAGTTGGGTGCCTATGTATTTATAATTATAATATTGTCCTGTTCAATTGACCCTTTTATCATTATGCAATGGCCTTCTTCGTCTTCAGAGAGTTTTTAGACTTAAAGTCTGTTTTCTTTGATATAAGTATAGTCACCCTTGCCAGGCTGGAGAAGGGTAAGCCAGGCTGGACAAGGTGAGCAGGACAGGCTCACCACTAACAACAGCATCCCTTTGGGGCCTACCCTGCGGCCCTGCCTTTTAAAATTATGGTGCTGCTACTCCAAGGTCAAGGACAGGAGACTAGTGCTCTCCATACTCCCACCGCATTCCACCTGGTACCAGCATGACATTAAAAAAAAAAAAAAAAAAAAGCCAGTGAATAGAATTGCCTGTCTTTTTTTTCTCCTGTAACAACATAAACATATGTCCAATAAATATATATCCATATCGACCAACTCTTGTGAGAGCAGTAAGTTGACATGACCAAAACATATTACATGAGTTTCATGCTAATGAGGTTCGAGAATCTGATAGGCTTTTCTGTTTTTTCATTTTTGTTAGTTTAATAATATATTGACCTCCACTTATCAGTCCATGCAGCTCATGTGTGTTACAGAACCTAATGGTAGGAAGAACATGCAATCCAAAAAAAAAAAAAAAAATGGAGAAGGGGGTAACACGGACCCATCAGAGGAAATATGAGTATGTATTTATCACATCAATTTGAGGTATTCACTTAAATCTTCTTTTTTTTTTTTTAAAAGATTTTTTATTTATTTATTTGAGAGAGAGAGAATGAGAGAGAGCAAGCACATGAGAGGGGGGAGGGTCAGAGGGAGAAGCAGACTCCCTGCCGAGCAGGGAGCCCGATGCGGGACTCGATCCAGGGACTCCAGGATCATGACCTGAGCCGAAGGCAGTCGCTCAACCAACTGAGCCACCCAGGCACCCTCACTTAAATCTTCTTGTGACTGCCATTAGGTCAGCACAGAATTCAGTTCAAGATTTGGTACCTGGGCATTGTCCTATGTAGTGCTTGCTTACTTAGATACCAGAGCTTCTAGCACTCTCAAACAAGTTGGAGATCCAAAAGATTTCTAAGATCAGCTTGTGTATACTGATAGGAAATGACCTTTGTCCTCCCTTTTTAAGCATACACATTTTTAAAATAATAGACAATCTAGAGCTATTTCCTTTACCTTTCTGTACCTTTTCTCATGTGTAAAATGAAGTGGTTGAAGCAGATTATCTAGCTTCATAGACCAAAATAATTTAAATCAGGAAGATTTTTTTCATAAATATCTGAAAAATCTCTGTTTAGGGAGAATTTTAAAGCATCATCTTAATGGTATCTAAGCAGAAACAAAGACCTTTATCCTTCCATTAAGAACAGAATAAAGTTCTTATACCTTAGAAGTAAGCAGACTTTTTAGGAGCTTGGATCAATCCATTTAGAAAATAATTTACTCCTCTGTATTAAAGAATTCTTAGTTTCCAGGAAAAGTTGCAGCTGCCTTCCAAAATATAGGCCTTTTGCTCCATTATCTCCCAAGATTAGTGCTCTGAGGAATGAGTTGTTTGGTCTCTTTTTAATCAGTCACATTAATGTTTCTGATGTGGAGAACAAAGGCAAAAAAAAAAAAAAACCCAAAAAACAAAAAACCTTAACCTTCCTTACAACTTGCAGCCCATTGACAAGTAATTGAGACAGGCAGAGTGATTCCTCCAGGAATTCAACTGCCTTAATGTTAATACTTTGCTAGAGGCCAAAGGCAACCTTAGCTTGATATTAGCCTGACCTCCAGGATCCTGTAAGTCTTTATAGAAATCCCTTTGAAAACTTTCTTTACCTCTACTCCACCCCCCCAAGATATATGTTAGCAATGATCCTCCAAGCACATGGCCCACTGATACACATCCGAAGGGTCTCATGACTAAGGTTTTACTAGACAGTAGTAAATGACCTTATCCTAACAATAGCTAGCCCCTCAAGGTCCTGGAAACCTTGCTTCCAAATTCCTTAGAGACTTACACTATCCCTTAGGTGTAGCGTACCCCCTCCCAACATGAAAGTATATAATCAGTCACGCCTCACAATTCCAGTGCAGCTCTTTTTACCCATGGGTCCTGTCCCCATGCCTTAATAAAACCACCTTTTTGCACTGAAAAAGTCTCAAGAATTCTTTCTTGACCATTTCCTCGCGGATTCCAACATTTCACATCAGTTTCTTTTCAAATTTTTTTTCTAGCCAGACTTTGGTAATTGAATGTGGTAGTCATTTATCTGCAGTTCAGTCGTTGTTACCATCCTGCCTCCATGAGTTTTAAAAGTTCAAATGGATTACTGAAGCAGCACTTTCTGTTTGGGAGAAGCTTACAGTGCCCGTCCCTTCCCACTAAGAACGTATTTACTCTACTGTCTCAAAGACTGGCTGCAGTTTTGTTTTGTTTTGCTTTGTTTCCTAGTAAATACCAAGAATAGCATGGGTTGGTGAAAGAACTATACCGGAAGAAGGAATTCAAATTGGGAGGTAGCATGGAAACCCCCAAAAGAGATCACTGGGGCCTCAAGTCAGGCAACAGAAATGGGGGCGACAGGCTGAATGTGAGTGGTATTTCTGGGCAGGGGTGCAGAGCTGCATGCTGTGGTGGTTCCACGGATCTGGGGAGGGAGGGATCGGGTCCCAGTTCTGGAGGGCATGTGGCGAGCTGATGGTGGTTTGCCTCGTGGACTGACAGTTCAGGAAGAGGAGAAGCAGGTCCCTTCTTCATCTCTCTTTTTAAAACAAATATCAGTTTATACGGTTTACACTGTTTATAGACCTCCTTCCTCAAGGGTCGAGTAGCTAGAAGCCGGTGAATGGGGTGTGGGAGAGGTTGAGTTGAGAGTCTGGGGACACACCCACGGGTAAATGTCTGACAGTCAGAAGTGGAATTGTGAAGCTTCCAGAGATACTAGATCTAGGAGCCACCAGCTCTCAAGTAGTAGTTGAAACTGTGAGAGTGAATTTACCTACCCAGGCAGTGTGTGGCGGAAGGAGAACACTGGGTTTGGTGGAACTCTGGAAGATTTGAACATTACAATGTCGATTTAATTACCTTTTTAGAAATAGGCCATCATGCCCATTAAATGAAATCCAAATGGTTCAAAAACGCACACAGAGAAAAAGGAGTCCTTCTCCAGCCTTCTCCTCTGGCTGTAGTGTTCCCAGCCCTAGAAACTACCACCTGTATTGGGTTCTTGTGTATCCTTTCATAGATACTCTGTACAGATGCAAATATTTGCAAATGAGTTTGTTAGGATTATTTCATACAATGCCATATAGTGTTCCTTCTGGTTGAGTTGAGGTCCTGGTGACACACCCACATTTAAATGTCCGGCAGTCAGTGAGAAATGGGAACTTTGGAGCTTGTAGGAATGTGGGCCAGAGATATTAGATCCATGAGTCACCAGTTCACAGGTGGTAATTGAAGCAGTGAGAGTAAATTTACCTACCCAGGCAATGTTTATTCCCTTGTAGAAGTGCAGCAGAGAGAAGAGAGGAGTGAGCAATAGAAAGAAAACCAGGGAGACAAAGGTTGTATATCCCCAAGAGAAGAGAAGAAAGGGCATGACATTATTATGTTCAAGAAATTAAATTATTGGAAGTAAAAAGAAAACACTTAAAGTTGTTTTTTTAATTTCAAGCAGGCATGGGGAGGAAGGAAAGCACTATGCTGAAAGGGGACACACGGGCTTTTAGAAGACATGGACAGACATCCCAAAGACACCCTTTCTCTCCTTGCTTGATTTGCTCAGGACCGCCTTTCAAGGAAGTCTTGGGAGGCCCTAAACACCACGGGCATCTCAGTGGTACACATTGAAGCGATATGTCTTTTCTCCTAAAAACATTCTAGCTTCCTTTTCTTCATTTGGAATGATCACTTCCGCATCATTCTCCCAATGTGAGAAGCCGCAGGCTCCAGCTCGGAGGCTGTCGTCTGCAGCTTGCTGGCCTCTAGTGGCCGGGAAGGAACCTCCCAGCTCCTGGTCCTGCCTGGCTTCACTGTGACGAGACAGGCGCCTGGAGGCAGCGGTGGACGCTGTCTTCCTTACTAACCATGGGAAGGGCTTCCGGGGAATATTGGACAATCCGCTGCTTTACCCAAACCATCGTTTACCTGGATAAGAAACTTCCATTGGCCCAGAGCAAATCATGGAGGCCGCATTTAGGCCCACTCTCAAGCCCCTCGTTTCAAGGATGTGGATAATGTTCTATGGATAAGGCTTTCCAATTTCTCTGATGAAAGATGCAAAAATAGATGGCAGGTGAGATATGTTTGGAGCAGACTCTCACAAGCCTGTGAGGAGGAAGATCAAGTGGAAATAATATATGTTTGTAGACTCTAAAGAATATATGTATATACAACATTATTTGGGGGGAAAAAAATCAGTGATAATGTCACCTCTGCAGTAGGTTCTTGGACATTTGCAACTTCTCCAAGCTTCAGTTTGCTCATCTGAGAATAACAGTACACCCCACAGGCATGTATTGCTGAAATTACATGAGTCAATAGGTAGAGGTTTACCTTTTGCTGTGCAGGTCTGACAGTTATTGAAGATTCAATAAACTTAGCTATTGTTATTATTTTTAAATAGTATTATTCTCTAGGAGATAGAGTCCTATGCTCAGATGTATGACAAGATGGCCCTCTCGGGCCTACAATTCCATATCACACGACTCTGTGACCTGCGTTATCACCTGCAATTGTATGAGCACAGGAAAACAGCAGAAGAGACCGGAGACATGTCACAGCACAGGCCCTGGGTCAGCCCTGTGCCACACTGGAGGGGAACTGCATCCTTTCATCCTCGGACACGGGCACTCTGCTCCCTCCCAGCCACACAGGGATGCTCTCGAAATGGGACAGAGGCTGCCAGTGACGGCAATCTCCCTCCTAGTTCCATGTGCCAAGAATGCTTTCCAAGTGGACAAAAGATTGGCATCAAGCTGAAGTAAATCAAAATGGTAAGACTTTGCAGGATGGCTGGAAAAACGAAACAGACCTAAGTAAATAACTGATCTTAGAAACTAGCAAAGGTGATTTAGATGTCCGTCTGATTTTTTGCATGATATAAATAATATCAATCCTTACATTTTGGCAGAAAATAACACCGGTAATACCACATAGTTTGTCCGTACTATCTGGCAGCAATAGAGTTAATAGAACTCTGTGACTGGTGTGCATAGGAAGAAACCATATATGCTTTTATTGGGACACAGAACCTACATATACTTAATTCTTCTTCATGGAAGGGTAGAATAACAAGTTGGTGAATTAACTGCAGTAAATAATAATAATAAACTATAAATTCCTTAGAAGAATCCATCACTATAAACCAGCAAACATTCCAATACAGAAGACATTATAGTTTGGAATTACAAGACGAAAAGTTCACATCAAAATGGCTCACACTGCACACCACATGCTGGGCGAAGTGCCTTTCCTGCATCATTGCGTTTAATTGAAACATATAGCATATTCTCACATTTTACAGTTGTTGCCACTGAGGTTCTTTATAGAATTTTTTTTTCTTTTTCTTCATATACCTTTACCACAAATCAGAAATATATATTTGTTTGGGTATTTGATATCAAAAATTATAATTGCAATGTAAGTGAAGCCTTTTCTTGTGAGAAGTAGCTGGGTCCATTTTTCTGGTTGGTGAGGTAGGAGAGGCAGCACAGGAATCTGCACCAAATTTGATTCAAGCTCTGAGCGGCTGTAGCCTGGGCTCTACCTTCCACGGACTGAGGACTGTCTACCCCCCCTAGCTCCCTGAGTGCTGGCTCTGAATACTGACTGCACTGGAGTCTAATGGCCTTTGCTTGGGGAGGGGAAAAGATGAGCTTCCTCTTCAGCAGCCATTATTCTAATACATTTAAGTCAAAGAAGAACATCCCTGAAGGAGTTCATTAGTACGAACACTTAAAACATGCAGAAGCACTCTGGGAAGTGGGACTCCTAGAAGAGCAGTCATGTTGCCCGAGGAGAAAGATCTCAATCAACAGATGACAGTTAGCACTGTAGATTTCTTCAACCAGGTCAGAACTCTGCACTGAAGCAAGCTGTCTAGTCATGGCTGCAGGTCCAAGATCCAAATATCATTGGGAAGATGCTTTTAATATTAAGGCCCAGTCAAAGATTCTGCTCCAGAATACATCAACTATTTGATGACTTGAGTTCAGGATTAACTTGATCATGAAACCCTTTTTCCTCCTAAGACAGGTGTTCCATTTTCCCAAAACTTTATATCTGTGGTAAAAACTATTCTAAAGCATTCGTTCAAGGTTTATACCCATATTTCTTGCCAGCACTTTGATTCTGTGATGCAATAGCAAGTAAAGGCCTGCCACAACACATCCTTTAAGTATTTTATTTGTTCCAAAGTTTGATTTCATTGATAGGTGAAAGTTGGCACCACTACAGGAATTCATTGAAAGATTTCTGTAACACAGTTGCCCTCTTACTTCGTCTACTTGTTAGAGTTATCTTATTGCCAGTCTGTTACAGACTTGAGTTATAGGTCGAAATGTGTCCTCTCCAAAAATTATATGTTGAAGTCCTAACTCCCAATACCTCAGAATGTGATTTGGAAATAGTGTCCTTGCAAGTGTAATCAAGATGAGGCCTTTAGGGTGGACCCTAATCCAGTATGTCTGGTGTCATAAAAGGAAAATTTGGACCCAGAGACGTGCACACAGGGAGAGTGCCATGTGAACATGAAGGCAGAGATCAGGGTGATGTGTCTATAAATCAAACAGAGAGACCTAGAATGGATCCTTTCCTCACAGCTCTTAGAAGGAACCAACCCTGCCAATGCCTTGATTTTGAACTTCTTGCCTCCAGGACTGTGAGATAATTTATTTCGGTTTTTCTAAGCCATCTAGTTTGTGGTACTTTGTTACCCTGGCAGCCCTAGCAAACTAATAATACAGCTGGTGATACAAACTGAGAAAACAGGATACAAAAACACCCATTATCTGCGTTTACTGATAAAATCGTTCCAAGGGTAGATTGGCTTTAAAGCAAGAACTTATGAGCATACCTAACTTTGACATAATCTAATACCTGTTGTTTTCACAAAGTCACACTTGGTTGTAATATGTGGTAACCAAACTGCACTTTATTAGTTTAGCCATTGTTTCTTTGCTGAAGCAATTGAGTCTATTTCAGGTGACAACGTAATAGATAATAAGAATTTATTAGCAAGTTTCCAAACCAAATTTCTTAGCAACACAATCACATAATAGGTAAGTTTCATTCCACTTCAATTTAGAAATTAAAAAAAGACATTTTTAGATGTTCTTTATATTTAGAACATTTGTATCATTTTGTATTCTATTTTCAAGTCTGTATGGCAGTGCTTTTATAGATTAAAATCTTTCTGTTTATATGTCTGTCTATCTAAAAAAAAACCCATGATTGCTATTTTAATCATAAATGGCATATGTGGTACAGGAACAACCAAGTTTTTTTTCCTAAAATTCATTTTTATCTTTTAATCTTCATTTAATATTTTATCAGCTATAAATCTACCTAAATTGTTAGGAGACTGTATGTGTATCTATCAGAAATAATATCTTTTAAGGCTTCTACAGATAATCTTAAGATTTTTTTTAAGTTTATTTTTTTTAATTATCTCTATACCAACATGGGGCTCGAGCTCAGACCCCGAGATCAGGAGTTGCATGCTCTTCCGACTGAGCCAGCCAGGCATCCATATATTTATTTATTTTGAAATGCATCATTCAAATTAATTTTAACATGTGAAGATTTTGGTTAAAAAAATATATTCCAAAATATCACAAACATAGCTCTCAAAGCCACTATTTTTATTCATGCTGTAGCATGGGAGTCTACCAACTTTATCCCAATAAAAATAAGTTAAGGGAAACCACAGTGAAAACCATGAAAGTATAGAGAATTTATGGAATGGCTAAACATATAGTGTGCTACCTATTCTTTATGTATTTATAAAATAGGAATGAGTACAATATCTTCCTTCATGTTGCTGATATTAAAAGACTGGAATGAGCCCTCATAGAGGTTTTCTTCCGTTTGTTTTTGTATCAATACTCAAACTTATTTTATTTCTCTTGGGATAAAAAAGATCTTCCCCTTTAATAAGAGAAAAAAACTTTTTTCATTTGGGTCCTAGGACTTTGTAAACTCCAGCTGACTGTTTAGAATATATTAAGGCACAACAAATATACTGGAAGATTTGCCAGACAGAAAAAGCTTTAAATTCACCTACATTCTGTATTTCAGAGCTGTGATTTTTATAGTCACTTGCTGACTTCCTTGATGGCTTCAAAAAAGTTTAGATTTGATAGTATTTTTGTTATTTATTTTTATTATCCCACTACACTAAAAAGAAAATCATTGTTTGAAAAAATCTCTGTTTAATAACTCAGTTTTAATAAATTCTTAAATACATATGGGATTTTATTTTTTTTTAAGATTTTATTTATTTATCTGAGAGAGAGCATGAGGGGGGGTGTCAGAGGGAGAAGCCGACTCCCCGCCGAGCAGGGAGCCTGATGTGGGACTCAATCCCGGGACTCCAGGATCATGACCTGAGCCAAAGGCAGTTGCTTAACCAACTGAGCCATCCAGGCACCCCTACACATGGGATTTTAATTCTTCTAATTAAGGCTGAAACCATATATTATTATTTGTGGATTTAAAGAGCGGAATATTCACTTGTGAAAAAAAGAGAAAAGTCCAACGTGAAACATTCCACAATTAATGTTTAAGCTAATCCAGAGTTCTTTGCCAGCCATTCTGTAGGGTTACATTGAGCATTTATAAACAAAGCTAGTTTCTAGATACTGCCTAGAAGCTTACTGCCTCTCACCTTTATTTGTTTTTTTAGAAAATTGCTAAAATTTGGTGGTATTTTTTTTTTGTTAAGTTCTAATTTTTATTAAGTTTTAATTTTTATTAATTTTTTTAAGTTTGTATTTTTTTATTTTTTTATTTTATTTATTTATTTTTTTTTTTTTTTTTAATTTATCTGAGAGAGAGAATGGGAGACAGAGCATGAGAGGGGGAGGATCAGAGGGAGAAGCAGACTCCCCGCTGAGCAGGGAGTCCGATGCGGGACTCGATCCCGGGACTCCAGGATCATGACCTGAGCCGAAGGCAGTTGCTTAACCAACTGAGCCACCCAGGCGCCTAAGTTTGTATTTTTTTAAAAAAATTTTTATTTTTAAGTAATCTCTACACCCAACATGGGGCTCAAACTCAAACCCCAAGATTAAGAGTCACAGGCTCCACTGACTGAGTCAGCAAAGCACCCCTAAGTTTTTATTTGAATTCCAATTAGTTGGGGTGCCTGGGTGGCAGAGTTAGTTAAGCATAACAACCGTAAGTTGGTTTTTGCTAAGGTTGTGATCTCAGGGTCATGATCTCAGGGTCCTGACATTGAGCCCTGTGATGAGCCCCATGTCGAGCCCTGCATCAGGCTCTGCACTCAGTGTGAAGTCTGCTTGGGATTCTCTCTCCTTCTCCCTCTGCCCCTCCCACCTGTGCTCTGCCTCTCTCTGTCTCTCTCTCAAATAAATAAATAAATAAATAAATAAATAAATCTTTTTAAAAAAATTCCAGTTAGTTAACATGCAGTGTTATATTAGTGCCTCTCAACTTTATTTTTTTTTAAGATTTTTATTTATTTATTTCAGAGAGAGAGAGAGCAAGCATGAGCAGGGGGGAGGGGCAGAGGGAGAAGCAGACACCCTACTGAGCAGGGAGCCTGCCACGAGGCTTGATCCCAGGACCCAGGCGTCCCAGTGCCTCTCAACTTTAAATTAAAACCTTGTTAGCTTTATTTTTTTTAATTCCAGAAGGAATTAACTTACATTATTCAACTAGGTTTCATTTTCATCTTCATTTCTAGTATTTCTAGTATTCTCAAACAAAACTCTATTCATTTTTTCAGCAATAGAGATCCTCCCTTTCCTCATGACTAGGCTTTAAACCAAATATCATCATCCCCCAAAGACAGATTACTAATTAGACACAAATCACAAGTTTGTTGGTAATTTGAGACACATAATGGCCTTTATTATTTTTCTTTATTTTTCTTTTTTTTAAGATTTTATTTATTTATTTGACAGAGAGAGACACAGCGAGAGAGGGAACACAAGCAGGGGGAGTGGGAGAGGGAGAAGCAGGCTTCCTGCCGAGCAGGGAGCCCGATGCGGGGCTCGATCCCAGGACCCTGGGATCATGACCTGAGCCAAAGGCAGACGCTTAACGACTGAGCCACCCAGGTGCCCCCTTTATTATTTTTAATAAGTACTTTATCACCAGGTGCACCTAAACATTAATGTTAACATTACTTATTTACATTCAAGGCCAGGGAGTCGAGGGGAGGAAGAAAACTGGAAGGGGAGAGAATGGGAGAGGATGGCATCTTCTTGATTTGGCTAAAGAGCCAAACTTGATGAGTCAGAAGAAATCAGTCTGTCATGGGCAACTTGTTCCGCATCCCACCCACCCCTTCCCTCTCCAACTCAGAAGTCCTGAGTTCTCAATGTCTGTAATCTTTGCTCCTTGTACCTGATCACAGTTAAGGGGTGGAGGGTTCTTGCTCCATTGTGCAGTTAATCGTATGGTGCTTTAATCTTCAGGCCTTTAAAAAAAACAAAAACAACTTTTGGACAATGACACTATCATAGATTTTTATTTAAATATTTAAAATTCTGCATGCTACAGTGTTTGTATTGGCAGCCAGATGTATCTTCTTCTTCAGACTGTGAATAAATCTGGTGATTTTACAGGGCCGCTAGTTAACAAAGCATTTCCTCTTAGACTTGTAAAGTCCTAGCTCAGGTAGTTGCTTATTACTCTACACATGCTAATCTGCCCTCACCTTGACTTTGGTGACAACAAAAGGAAAGTTTTTCTAGTATTGCAGAGGCCACAAGAACAACTCTAGTTGTGATTTTAAGTTTTTCAAACTTTGTCAAGTTTTCCTTATTATTCTGTTGGCCTGAGGTTAAAGCAGAAGTGGAGCTTCTTTAAACATAACATCACTATCTCATGAGCAGAAAAAAATCAGGCCCAAAGAGTATAAGTCCTAGATATTTGTTTCTAAGTAGATTCAGTCATGGTACTGGTGCTGCCTGTCAGTGTAGAACTCTAGCCACCTGAGAAGAAGTGGCCTTGACACTGCTCAGTTAATTAAACAAGGCCATTAGACTGAGGTGGATTTCATGTGGTAGCCATCTACATAAGCGAACTAAACCTAAGCCTGTAAATGCCTCAAGATTATGAAATCAAAACCTAAGGACAACCAAGCACAAACAGCCAACAAGGCTTTAAGCCAATCAAATAATTTCTTTACTTCTGCACTTTCTCTATGAAGTCTTTCTCCTGGCACCTATTGCAGAGCACTCCTAGCCACTTTTTTCGTTTGGCACTGCCAGATTCAAATAGATTTTTGCTCAGATGAACTCTTAAAATTTTTAATGTGCCTCATCTTCTCTCTTAACACCACCAAACACTAAACACCTTCAGACAGGGACATTATTTCCCCCTGAACATTCAGTTCAGTGAGTGGATGTGATTTTTGCTACTGTAGAATTCTGGCAAAAGGAATAATAATTATCTTGCATTTTCAATTTTACTATGTTTTGCATTATATTTTGATGTAGCAGGCTGTGAAAGGCTTTCAACAGGAATAGGGATATTACATGTGGTAGCGATAATTTTATTGAAACACCTGCATTGAAATTCATTTAGGTTTTTTTCTCATCAGATTCTGTTCCAAATAAGTATTCTGCAAATCCAAGTGGATTACCAGTGTGTTGTACACTTGTTATAGAACAACATTACATATTGGTCTACACCAAAAATAGTAAGACTTCCTTCCCATCTAAAATATTTTTAAATGTTCTTTACATTAAAAATTTATGTTTTATTTGTAAACCTTTAGAGCCTTTGTCTATTTTTCTAAGTTAACTGTACTTTAAAAAGTGTTTGGTATCTACTTTTGTAACTTCGTCAGAATAAAATACATTGTAAGAAAAAAGTTTGCAATATATGATTGTTGAGAACACTGACTATTACTAATTTGCTAATGTGTGTGCTCCCCACATAACAATGAATATTTGCTGAAAAAGGAATGAGTCTCAGAGAGTTTAGTAACTTGCCCTTGGTCACTGAAGGGGAGCAGAATTTGCCACCTCAAAATATGCCTCTTTGGCATAAGGATTATTTTGGGCTGATTAAATTTTTAAAAACTTCAGACACAAGAAAAGCTCTGAAAACAGAGTAGAAGTTACCCTTTTGTGAGGGAAACTTACTTTTATAAGGAAAGTCTCCACTTGTTAAGGATGTTTCCCTCTCTGTACCCTGGAAGAGGAGGATGACTAAATCTCTAGAGATCTATCAGTGGAGAAGGCAAAGACCTAAATCTGTATAACAAGGTTACCCTTGTTTACTGTGCTTTCCCTGGTAGCCTCCCTTAACTGGCTCCCCAACCCCCAACATCTTCTTTTGTCTTTAGCTGGAGATATTATTTAAGGTGGTGACTCTGGCCATTTCAGGGAATTACTCGGTTTCTCTTCCAGGTATACAGGAGGTAGACATGTTACTAAACTTCTGTTTTTCTCTGTTAATCTTTTTTACATGGAGGGTCTCAACCAAGAACCTAGAAGGGTAAAGGGAAAATTATTTTCCTTACCTGTATCACTCAGCTTTGGGAAATCCTACTTTGGGAACCATTAACTTTTGGATCTTCTTCTTCTTCTTTTTTTTTTTTTTAAGATTTTATTTAGGGGCACCTGGGTGGCTCAGTTGGTTAAGTGTCTGCCTTTGGCTCAGGTCATGATCCCGGGATCCTGGGATCGAGCCCCACATCAGGCTCCCTGCTCATTGGGGAGCCTACTTCTCCCTCTCCTTCTGCTGCTTCCCCTGCTTGTGCTTGCTCTCTCTCTCTCTCTGTCAAATAAATAAATAAAATCTTTAAAAATTTTTTAAATTAAAATTTAAAAAAAGATCTTGTTTATTTGGGGCTCCTGGGTGGCTCAGTTGGTTAAGTGTCTGCCTTCAGCTTAGGTCATGATCCCAGGGTTCTAGGATTGAGCCCCAGCATCGGGCTCCCTGCTCAGTGGGGAATCTACTTCTCCCTCTGCCCCTCCCCCTGCTCATGTTTGCGCTTTCTCTCGCTCTCTCTCTCTGAAATAAATAAATAAAATCTTTTTTTAAAAAGATTTTCTTTATTTAATAGGGAGAGAGAGCACACTTGAGCACAAGGGGTGGGGGGCATAATGGGAGGGGCAAAGAGAAGGGGCAGAAGGGGAGGAGGAGGGAGAGGGGCAAGCAGACTTAGCCGTGAGCACAGAGCCTGACTTGGGGCTCGATCTCATGACCCTGAGATCAAGACCTGAGCCAAAATCAAGAGTTGGATGCTGAACAGACTGAGCCACCCAGGCACCCCTTGGATCCTCTCTTTATACCACGCTGGGTCTGTTAAATATATAGAGCTGAGTCAGCCATCTTATAAGTATTCAAACAGGAGAAAAAAGTCAAGTGAGCACATGCTGCTTCTGAAATTGTCAAGCTTCTGAATCAAGGTCAGCAGGCACATACATTCAGACTTTATGTTATGAGAGAAAAATAAGCATCTTTGTTTAAGCCATTGTAAGACAGGTTTTATGTTACTTGTAGCATAAAGCACTCCTGATGGACTCTTCCCCCAATAGGAGCCACAGCCTTTGTTCAGCTGCTCAAAAGGAGAAAAGGGGTCTGGAGCACTAGTTTTGAACAGTCATATCATAGAGAGTCCTGTGTGGTCAGGAAAAACATTCTGTTTCACATGGCATTTGGGGAACTCGAGGGCTCTTTGCTCTTATGCCTCTAAGATTGGGAGGCAAAGAGGGAGGAAGGAAGAGACAAGGATATTTTAGAGCAAAGTTAGGACTCCGCTCTAAAGACTGTGAGACTTGGGACTCCCAGGTCTATTCTAAAATCTCTTAATGTGACACTAGATTGACAAAGTGTTTACTCAATGCAGAAGCCCTGAGGAGTGTGGAGAAAAAGCAAACTGAGGGAAGTAAACGTAAGGGGACTCAGAATATACCTGGAGGAACTGACTTTCAGGTTGACTGGCTTGACTGGCGTGGGTGCCAGTCAAGGGGTTGAGAGGAGGACTGATGTCATGACGCAGGTCAGCAGCAGGAAGGGGAGCGCGCGGTTGGCCAGGCGAGCAGGTTTCCCAGGGCACCTGAGACCCGAGGAGCCTTCCTACCCCTCTGCCCATGTGAGGCGTAGCTCCACGCGTATGCACATGGCCTGAAGGACTGACGGCCCCTGGGACTGTTAGAGATTCTCAGAGAGATCTGGGACCCAAAAAGTGGTGGACACTCCCTCCTGATCCGATCAACCTGATGAACTTCAGAATGCAGGTGGACAGTCATTTCAGCCACACGGTAATGCTGCATGTTTTCTAACACGTGGACCCAACAGCAGTCACAGATGAGTGTCACTCTTTTGTGCACATGAAGTTTTGGATTCCTACCTGCTACTATACTTGTGTCACTTGAACTTCAGATGTGCATCCGCGGAATGATAAACTTGTTGCCAGACCCTGGTTGTGATTGCTCCTGCC
The DNA here is from genome assembly GCF_964656455.1 of Halichoerus grypus. Lineage (NCBI taxonomy): Eukaryota > Metazoa > Chordata > Mammalia > Carnivora > Phocidae > Halichoerus > Halichoerus grypus. The sequence continues at coordinate 100,257,163 of NC_135727.1, read as the reverse complement.
TCCCATATTAACCAGAATTGGGGGTGTTCGGGGCCCCTTCTCTGTTTGTATGGTTAATAGAGTGCTGATTCCATTGCACCAGCAGAGCCCACATGAACTCAGAGAGCCAAAGGTTAAAGGAAGACCACAAAGGTAATCTCCTCTATTTTCCAGGTGAATAAACTGAGGCCCAGAATTGTTACAAAGCTAATTTGAGTAGAAACCAACAGTATGCCTCTACAATGCCATGCTTGTATCCTGGTGCACCCCTCCTGGTAGGAAAGGGTCCCTATGCAGTGTTTTCTAAAAGGCCTCTTATAGGGGTGCCTGGGTGGTGCAGTCGGTTAAGCGTCCAACTCTTGGTTTTGGCTCAGGTCATGATTTTGGGTTTGTGAGATCAAGCCCCATGTTAGGTTCCGTGCTCAGTGGGGAGTCTGCTTGAGATTCTCTCTCCCTCTGCCCCTCCCCCCTGTTCACTCTTGCTGCTCTTGGGAACCCTATAATCACCACCACTGTACAAGCTCAAGCTAGCCTGGGGCTAGCTGGATGACGAGAGGCACATGGCCAAGTCATCCCCTGCCTCACCTGACATAAAGCCAACAACAACCAGACAAGTGAATTAGACCTTCTAGGACTAACCAGAGAAAGTGAAGTTTAAGCGAAATCTGAGGAATGATAGGAGTAGCCAGCAGTTTCTTTGTGTCAAGCAATACCCAATATCAAGCCAGGGCCTTTCACAATGTGTATACTGGTATCAGACAAGTAAGAGAGACCCTTCCTCAGGAGCATAATAGTTATAATTTCTATACTAAAAGGTTCTGACTCAGTTGGTTGAGCGTCTGACCCTTGATTTCGGCTCAGGTTGTGGTCTCAGGGTCCTGCGATTGAGCCCCAGCTCTAGCTCCTTACTCTGTGCTCGGTGGGGAGTCTGCTTGGGATTCTCTCTCTGCCCCTCCGCCTAAAATAAATAAGTAAATCTTTATAAATAAATAAATAAATAGTTCTGGGTAGATAACCTTTGATCAAATTTTGGTCACCTGGCACAAAGTAATGTTTGCAATACTTCCGTGATAAACTATATTCGGGTTTTGAATCTGCAGTAAAATGATAACCAAAATTAACTTAAAATTGACATACTGTATTTATTCTTTAATAATAACATGGATCCATGCTATAAAGAGTTAAATTTTAATTATGCATGAATCTGAACAATTCTTTTATCACAGTGAGCATGCAAATGTCTACAAGACAGGAGCACTCTTAAAATTAGGGCCAGATGATAGTTTCAGAGTTGTCAGTTAGGTGGTTCCAAGTTTCTTTTTTTTTTTTTTTTTTTTATTTGACAGAGAGAGACACAGCGAGAGAGGGAACACAAGCAGGGGGAGTGGGAAAGGGAGAAGCAGGCTTCCCGCCTAGCAGGGAGCCTGATGTGGGGATCGATCCCAGGACGCTGGGATCATGACCTGAGCTGAAGGCAGACACTTAACGACTGAGCCACCCAGGCGCCCCCCAAGTTTCTTTTAACTCTTAAAATCTTGGAAAAGAGTCCCAAGTGAAGGAGTCCTGTATTTGGCAATATCTTAACACCTTTCTCTATATCTCAAGATACCTAGTTACAACTGCAGATGTGAATAATTCTAAACAACAATACATGATTTACCTAACTTTCATACTTGTAAACTTGGAAAGGGAAGAGAAACTGACCATGTGGAATCATCATACTGTCATTAACTGTTGACTCTTTTAGTAAAAGTTACAAATGGCCTGAAATATATGTGGGATGCAAGAACAATAAGAAAAATACCCTCATCTCACTCCACTTAATCATCACATGCTTAACAAATACCTTTTTTGTTTTTAACATTGCCTTATTTATTCTAAACAGCCTCTTCTATGTTATCAAAGCATTTTTGTTAGTTTTTACTTTTGTCCTTTTTGTAACCTTTTCTGCTATTTCCCACCATATTTGACTAGTTGAACTATAATTTCTAGAAGGTCATCAGGAATAACTCTTTGGTATAATTTTCACATCATCTGTGAATTCAGCCATAACAAGCATTTTTAACTTTTATTTAATAAAATCACCACTTCACTCTCCTTTCACCCCCTTTTTATTTTATTTTTTCCCCACTTCCTCACCCCCTTTTTAATCTTCACTCCATTTTAAATCCTTGCTGTTAGCTCCATGGTTAGGACATGCCAGATCAATAATCTATAACTATAATCTTCCTGGAAGGGATTGTGACTAATTTTGGTAGTTTGTATAAAAGATTTCCACCATCTTTATTCCCTCTCTTCTACATTTAATTTAGTTAGGTCATAAAGCTGTTGAAGGATCTTTTTTTTTTTTTGCCTCTGTAGCACTTAATACAATGATATAGATCTGGTAGGGGCTTAATAAATGACTGTTGAGTAGTCAGATTTACTTCTTAATCCTAGTGATGTGTCAGGGTACCTGGGTGGCTCCATCAGTTAAGTGTCTGACTTCAGCTCAGGTCATGATCTCAGGGTTCTGGGATCGAGCCCATGTTGGGCTCTGCACTCAGCAGGGAGTCTGTTTTTCCCTCTCCCTCTGCCCCTCCCCCCGCTCATGCTCGCTCTCGCGCTCTCTCTCATATAAATAAATAAAATCTTAAAAAAAAATCCTAGTGATGTGTCCACATCCCTTTTTTTCCCTGACTTCTCAATTCTCAGTAAGTTTTGGGGAAGAATATGACTATATATATATATACACACTCACAATCTGCAAAGAGATTTGAATAGGGATGCTTTAGTTTCTATGCATTTTGTCTCTATATATTACTGGCTATAATTCCATGACTAGCTGTACTCCCTTAGAGATTCAGGCAGTATACCTTCCTCTTGCCATTTCTCATGCTCTTTCTGTGAATCCCCATCCCTTCCTGTACACCAGGACCAGTACTAACTTTATATAGTATTACCTGAGTCCATTTTGCAAATGGTTAGGGATTTGTTGCTTTAGTGATGTGTGTAAATCAGTTCAGGTGGTTTCACACACATTCAAAACTGTGCCCAGGGGTACTTGGGTGGCTCAGTCAGTTTAGTGTCCGACTCTTGATTTTGGTTCAGGTTATGATCTCAGGGTCCTAACATCAAACCCCCATCAGGCTCTGCACTGAGCGTGGAGCCTGCTTGAGATTCTCTCTCTCCCTCTTCCCCTCCCCCTGCTTTCTCTCTCACTCTCTCAAAAAAAACAAAAACAAAACAAAACAAAAAACCAAAAACAAAACTGTGCCCAAATAATCATTGGAAAGGGTTAGCAAGAAGGGAAGCAAGTCTAGAAGAGATGAAATGCATTTTTATTTCCTTCTTCTTTCCTTTTATAAATATATTTTAAAAATTTCACTTGAGACTTTTGTTTCACTGGATTATTTGGAAGTGTTGTATTTAAATTTCCAAATGTTTAGAGATTTTCCTGTTAATTTTCTCTCTTAATAATTTCTAGTTTAATTCCATTACAGAGATTTCAGGTCTTTTAAATGTGTTAATGTCTTATTTATGACCCAGAATATGGTCTATCTTAGTGAATATTCCTGTGCGCCTGAAGAGAATGTGTATTCTGTTGTTGGGTAGAATGTTCTATAGATGTCGGGTGGATCCCATTGGTTGTTGGTGGTGTTCGTTCTTTTATATACTTACTAATTTTTTATCTAGTGGTTTTATCAGCTTACTGAAAGAGAGGTGTTGAAATCCTCAACTGTAATTGTGGATTTGTCTATTTCTCTTGCAGTTTTATCAGTTTTTGTTTTATGTACTTTATGGCCCTGTTGTTTGGTGTATACATATATGTAGGATTGGTACATTTGTGGTAGACTGATCCTTTTATCATTATATGATGTCCTACTTTATCCCTGGTGATTTTCTTTCCTCTGAAGTCACTTTATCTGACATTAGTATAGTCAGTCCTGCTTTCTTTTGATTAGTGTTTGTATGATATATCATTTTGCACCTTTCTAGTTTAACTGACCTATACCATTATATTTGAAGTGAATTTCTTATAGACAGTGTGTATTTAGGTTTTGGAAAGTTTTAATTATTATTCTTTTTCTACTCATATTTCCTGTTCATAATATCACACTCCTATTTTCCATTATACTTTATTTGTACTTACGATATAGCAGTTATCATACTTTGTCTTACATATTTGAATGTAATTACAGAGACAGACTCTTACATCTTTGAATCCCCAATATACAAGAGAGGTAAATTTTGGTGACTTGAATTCAGTATAGTACACTTTTCAGTGAGCTACTATCTATTACCTTTTAATGGTAAATTTCAAGTTTAAACACCATGAAGGAAATGAGATTTTACATTTTGAATAATCTCATCCTTAGTTTACTTAAGGAAGGCATATTGACGTTTGGTTGCTATGTGTAAAAATGCTTATGTAATAGATTCAAAACTTTAATTCTGTCAAAGGATATCTTGTATCAGAGTCATATTCTGGAAATCTAGAACCTGGGGATCCAAATTTTAAAAAATACAACTAGAATATATCTGCCATGAGAACTGCTTGGGTGGATTAATGTAAGATATTAGGTGATGAAGAAGTGTGGTTGGAGGGATGGGAAGAAGCAAGCAAAAACTATTTTCATACCCATCGTTTATAGCATCAGATATTGTTATTCCTTAATTTAATGTTTATCTTAACATTGCCCCCCACATAAATAGCAAAATATAGGGATTTCTGGTGTCTTGCAAACAAAACAATAGCCTCACTGACCAGAATTAATAATAATAATTTTCATGAATTATTATGTGGTAAAGTAGCAAGTGCACGGCCCATATAAAGGCATTCAATTTAAAACGTTTAAAAAATATTATGAAGGACATACAAAACAAAGCCAAGCCACCTTGTAGGACCTCCAATTTAGTTACTTAACCTGGGAAAGAAAATTAGTCTATCTTTATAATATTCAAGCTTCCTTTAGCTCACATTTAACTTCCACATTTTGAAGTCTTATGGAATCCCTGCATATCAAATCATCACATGGGAGGATCTTCCAATAAACAGTGAATATAAAACATGATGGTCTGCCTCAAGGATTTTTGACCCCTGAAATATTAAAATCAATAGGCAGATTAAAAAGGGGATTCAAAGGGTGCCTGGCTGGCTTAGTCGGTAGAACATATAACTCTTGATCTTGGGGTTGTGAGTTCGAGCCTCACATTGGGTATAGAGATTACTTAAATACATACATACATACATATAATACATACATTCAGAAAGAAGGAGAATTCAAAAGGGTCTACATACAATAATTATTTTGCTTAAAATTTATTTTATTCTGTATATGAATGTGTATACTCTTTCAACTTAAGAATGACATCATTAACTCAATATATATATTTAGTTCAGAGGTTAGCAAAATTTTTCAGTAAAGGTTCAGATAGAAAATATTTTAGGCTTGTAGGCCACATGATCTGTGTCACAGTTACTAAATTCTCTTGGTGTAATGCGAAAGTAGCTAGACAGTACATAAACAAATGGGTGCGACTGTGTCCCCCAAAAAACTATTTATGAACACGAATTTGGACATTGTGATATTTTCTAAGAAAAATTTTCACTGCTAGTTTTTTTTAAAAAAAGATAGATAAAACCACTAACAGCAAAATCTTTGGTGCTTAGCCAAAATTAACAAATCAGTATGGATCTGAACTTCAAAGGGAGCTCAATTTGCTATCAGAATCCCACACAATATTTTGGAATTGTTTTGGAAAAAAGGCAACATTATGCCTCAAGACCAGCCTGGTAGTGTACAAAGGCCAGGCATTGGGAGCCTCTGTTCCTATGGGAAGGCTTATTACTTCCACTGTTTAGCTGTACTTAATGATAATAAAATGCAGACAGAGTTTAGTCAGTTTTATTATTATTTTAAATTGTCTACAGTCAATTCTATTATTGCCGGTACTCTGCCTACACCAAGGGACAGATAGCTTCCACTGCCTCATCCATGGCATGCCACTTGGGACCAGCCTACATGATGTTTGGCCCCCTGATGTAATTTGAGGGCTAGAGGAAAGCCTCAAACAAGTACATCATAAAACACCTGAAATTCTACCATTAGTAACAGAAATAATGATAATGATAGAAATGGATAAGAATTACCATTTATTGACTGCCTATAATGTGCTAAAAATTGTGTGTTAAATGCTTTACTTATATTTTAGAAATGAGGAAATGGAGTTTCAGAGAAGTTGAATAACTTGTCCAAAACCACAGAACAAGTATGTGGGGTATCTGGGATTGGGTGCAGGGGGCGAATAGGGTAGAGAAGACCATGTGGAAAACTTCAGGGAAAAGGACGCTTACAGTGGTGTGAAGAGAGAGGGTTGCAGGAGAAAAATATGAAAGGCGAGGCTTGAAATGAGAGAGCATTTCACATGTTCTCCCATGGCCACTTTTGTTCCCCAGTGTGTCCTTTCTCCTTATCTTTAGCAGTTGATTTCTTGCTAAAAATATGCAGAGTGCTTCCATTCTGCTATTCTCACAGTAGCCAGGGTTTTGTGTCTACTGAGCCAGGGGAACACTTACTCAGTTTGCAAGCTAAACTACAAAGAATGTGAACCATGACACCAAAGGGATAAATGATTGTCATATAAAATTACTCATCCCCAGATTCTAACTCACCAAGTATAGGGTTAGCTTGGGAATAGGCATTTTTTTTAAATGGTTGGTAAAGTTATAAACTTACATGGTACAGATCAGTGAAAATATATAAACCAAAACTACATGAATCTATATGGAGAAATATTATACCCCTAAAAAAAGCAACTTATAGGAAAAATCACATTATAACACAATAATAACACTTCTGTAAAGATTAAACACATCTAAAACAATTCCACTTACACAGATGGTAAAAGTGTGAAAACATGGACAAGGCACAAACTATACTCACAAAGTAAGTTACCTCTTGGGAGGAAGGGGCTTGGAGTATCTCAGTAAGGAGGCATACAGAAAAAGCTTCTGTCACAAAAATGTTTAATTTTCTTTAAAAAAGGAACTGGAACAAGTATGGCAAAATGTTAACATCTAATGCCTCTAAGTGGGAGTTAGATGGATCGTTTTTCTATTATTATCTACATTTCTTTTTTTTTCTTTTTTTAAAAGTAAGCTTTACACCCAACGTGGGGCTTAACTCACAACCTCTAGATCAAGAGTCACATGCTCTACTGACTTAGCCAGCCAGGTACCCCTATATTTCTTTTGTCTATTTGAAAGAGTCATAGAAAGGAAAGAAACTACATCTTCTTTGCTCAGGGAGTATGTCAGTGATGCACCCTGCTATGGAAAGCTGAGAAAGTTTAGGGGGAGTCTACTGTATTGAGAATTCCCCAAAATACCTGACACTGGGGCTCAAGAAGAGTTTTGTGGGGTGAGAGCTCTTACAACACTTTTGGGAAGCACTGCTTTATTGGATGGTGCACACTATCATCAAATATTCAGTGTCATTATTTGTCACCCCAAACAAGTGAAGACACAGTCTTAAGCTTATAAAAGTTGGACTTCATAGTCATCCTTAAGTTCCCACCCATGCTCGTTAGATAGAATCAGGCAATTTAGATCTGCCTGTAGTTCAAAGTCAGGTGGCATGTCAGGGATCCTCAATACCACACCCACTTTCGGAAATTCACTGCAAGGACTCATGGAAAAGGACTCTTAGGTATCAGCATATGGTTATACTCAGGACTAGGATTTATCACCGCAGTGCAGTAAGGATACAGGGCTAGAACTTAAAGGGAAAAGACACAGGTGGAGGAATCCATGTGCAGGCTTTCTTATGTTCTCTGCCTCCCATGACAGAGCATCCTCTTCCCCCGCAATGAAAATACAGCAACATGTGTGCGATGTTTCTGCTCAGGGAAGCCTTTTGAGACTTATTTTAAGGTTTTTACTGGAGGCTGGTAACAAAGTCACTCTCTGCCTATCAAGTAGCAAAAGTCCAGACTTTCAGAAAGAGGGCAGGTGCCCTGAATAAAACATATTGTACAAATAATCTAAGCATAATAGACACCCTTGTCAATGAAGGAGTGTTAAGAACCCTCCAAGTTCCCAGATACCAGCCAAAGGCCAAGTTTACAAGCAGGCCTTTCTAAGGATACCACTCTTAGACCTGTTAACTCTTTTCTGCAGAGGACAATTGGCAGAGACCTCAGATCATGCAATCAGAAGTATTACAGAACCCTATGGGATAGGATGATGAAGTGAAACCCAACAAGGCGAAGCCTATTAAGGTAACACAAGAGCCTTGCATTAAAGTCCAAAAGATCGATTACTGGTACTGGATAGGGGAAACCCAGTTTGACAGCAATTAATGTGAAAAACACCCAGGGGGGTTTGTTGCTCAATATCAATTAACAGTGTTAACTGAGCCATTGGAAAAACTTAATGGAATCTTATTCTAAATTAATGGGAGTGTCATGTCCAGATTAATGGACAGAGAACTCCCATGGTATTCTGAAATGATCAGACATCACTTGGAAAATGTGTGCATTTCTAAGGTTCTTATTTTAATACAGATACGAATAAAAGAAATACAATAGGTAGTGTGGGTCGCTCAAGTGACATTGATATGTGAACAGTCTGAACATTTTTTTATTTTTTTATTTTTTTTTTTTAAAGATTTTATTTATTTATTTGAGAGAGAGAACACATGAGAGGGGATAGGGCCAGAAGGCAAAGCAGACTCCCTGCCGAGCAGGGAGCCCGATGTGGGACTCGATCCAGGGACTCCAGGATCATGACCTGAGCCGAAGGCAGTCGCTTAACCAACTGAGCCACCCAGGCGCCCTGAACATTTTTTTTAAAAGATTTATTTATTTATTTGAGAGAGAGAGAGAGTGTGTGTGCATGTGTGAGAGTGGGGGTGGGGCAGAGGGAGAGAATCTCAAGCAGACTCCCTGCTGAGTGCAGAGACCGACAAGGGGCTCAGTCTTATGACCCATGAGATCATGACCTGAACTGAAACCAAGAGCCAGATACTCAACTGACTGAGCCACCCAGGTGCCCCAGTCTTAACATTTTTGAAATGAGGTTTTGAAATTTTTGAAATGAGTCATTGTTATTCTCTTTTGTTCCATTTGGCGTAATTGAGACCAATGGTGGCAGTTTTAGGGAGGCAGATGCAGAGACAATATAAAAAGGAATTAGAACAGCCCAACTCTGGAATTAGCAGACTTGGACAGGAATGTGTTTCCCAGTAACGGAAGAATTCACACAGCTGGATGAAAATTGATCTCTAGACTGGGTAAGACATTAAACTGAAAGACCGATAGGGTCTCCTTCTACTCTAAAATTCTATGGTTTTATTAATTTAGACATTTTCCATTGTGCCAATGGCCTAGATGCTGCTGGATTTAAAGTCCAAGTAAAAGCAAGAGTGATCTTTGCCCAGTGTTTCTGAGTTTGACTCTGTTGCAGCAGGGACCATGGGTATGCCTGCAAGCACTGAGGGCTCATTTCCTAACATTTCCTCATACAGGCAGGTGTTAAATTTGGAGACAAAACATTTTTCATCAACAATATTCATGGTTGAAATTTCCCACCTCTAGAATTAATCTTTAAGGATTCTGTGACAAACCTCAAGACACTACCTCAATGGGAGACTCTGTTCAATTTTAGATATGATTTCAGTGAATACTAGCAGGTTTATTTGTCCCCACTGACCAGAACTCCTCAGATAATACTATTAAAAAGTCATTTTTGACTGCACCTTGGAAATATGTTGACTTTCACAAAACCCCTATTAAAAACAAATATCTGGGGCAGCTGGGTGGCTCAATTGGTTAAGCGTCTGATTTTGGCTCGGGTCATGATCTCAAGGTCCTAGGATCAAGCCTTGTGACCAGCTCCCCACTCATCAGGGAGTCTGCTTGTCCCTCTCCCTCTGCCCCACCCCTACCTCGTGCTCTCTCTCTCTCAAATAAATAAAATCTTTAAAAAAATAACAACCAAATATCCCTGGGAGAAGTAATGCTTTATCACGTAAACCAGAGGCCTCTAAACTTTTTGTATCCTGTACCCAATCAGTAAAAAACAAAAAAAAAAAAAAAAAAAAAGAAAGAAAAAAATTGAGTTGTATCCCCACCCTGTATATATGCATTTATTTACTTAAATCCTTGACTACTTTGACTCATTCAAACTTATATACTTAAGACAACTATAACTCTTCACATCCAGATCTCTGCCTGTTCTGCAGCTGTGCCCTACAAGTGCATTTGGCTGAAGAAAAACCCATAACCATGCAGATGGGCCTCTCTTTAAATTTATGCTGCACACCTCATGTGGGCCCTCAGTGCAGCTGGGCCATCAGACTGTTCAAACTTTAGTGTTCTATAAATCACCTGGGGATCTTGATAAACGGTTTCCGATGTTGCCATGGAATATGAGAACTTATATTTCTAACTAGCTTCCAGGAGATGCTGACACTTCTGGCCCTTGAGTAGCAAGGTCCTAGATGACTATTTTATACCTTAATATCTCTCTTCAAACCTTTAACTCCTCCTCTCCCACCCCTACTCTCAGCACTAGCTACTGCTTCCTACTGCACTGAGAAAGTCATAGAGATCAGAAGAGGACTTCACAGACTCCACCACCTCATCTACCCACCTGCCAGTGTCTGGACCCATATATTCTGCCTTCCCACCTGTTAATAGACATCTCAAACATAACTTGCCTATAAGTGAACTCTGATGTTGTCCCCACAATCTTTTCTACCAAGTTCCATGCACCCTTTTCTGATGGCATTGTTATTTCTCTGGTTGCTCAAATCAAAAGCCTTGAATTACTCCTTCTCATGTTTCTTTCCATCACAACGTATATCCAATCCTGTTTGCTTTACCTTCAAAATATACCCATTATCTGGCCACTTCTCACCATCTATACTGTTACCACCCTCTCCAGGATCACCATAATCATCTGGTATATGGCCTCCCTGCTTCAATCCTTGCCCTCTTAGGGTCTTTTTAAAACCAAGTAGTTAGAGTGATCTTGTTAAACTTATCATGTTATTGAGTCTAAAATGCCATCTATTTTAATAAGCAGTCTTAATTTATTTATAAGTGACATTGCCATGAACTAAGAACTATGAGACATCGCCTTAATAATAATCTTGTGCAAAACATCACATAGTCGTGGGGCGCCTGGGTGGCTCAGTTGGTTAAGCATCCAACTCTTGATTTCAGCTCAGGTCATGATCTCAGGGTCATTGGTTTGAGCCCCGTGTTGGCACTGCACACTCAGCGGGGAGTCTGCTTGAGAGTCTATCTCTCCCTCTGTTCCCCCTCTCAAATAAATAAGTCTTTAAAACAAAACCAAAAAAAAAAAAAATCACATAGTCTCACCAGAATCTGTCTGCTTTGAAGATACTTCCACAATTCCAGGATATGTGATACTTTTTACTGCATCCAGATTCATTGCTTAATGTAATGATAGGCAGTCCTTTCAGAAACATGTCATGAACAAAAAAACCCAAGTTCATCTACTCGCTGACGTATTTTCATTGGTCTTTTAAAGCACTTACTTGGTCATTGCTTTGTAAGAAATTCCGGACTTTCAATCATTCCTCCAACACTGAATGTTCCTTTTACTAGTATCAAAGTTTTACCCTGCTGCTGTGTTTCCCTGACTTTATCTTGCACCTCAACTTTTTGTTTCAATACCAAATCATGTGATCATTAGGAAGGCATTTTAAGAAGCAGTTAAACCCAACATGTGTGGTACTAATAATGCACAGAATTTGACTGATGAGAAGAAAATAAGAACTCCCCTGAACAAGTTCTTCTTTGTGGAGGCAGTGAACTGCTACCTGGAAGATGCCTACTGTAAGACAGTTTCTACCAAGGTTATCCCAAAAAACCCCATCTAAGACATGATAAAATGTAGTGAAAATTATGTCTTGGAATAAATAAAATTCAGTAAGTCAGATCATGTAGTTTCTATACTCAAAACTATCAAATTCTCTCCACTGCACTTGTCAGAATCCTTATCATATCCTACAAGGTGCTATGAGAGCTCCCTGCCCCACCCTCAGCAACTGTGTCTTTGTCCCAGAGGGATTTTGTCATTTGAGTGGCCAGGTGGGTATTTGCAATGTGGCTATGGGAAAATTGAGCTGGGGATATGTTTAGTTTGGATTTCTGAAGTATATTTATGTACTTTACAATTCTACCTAGAGATAAGCTACTTCTAGCTTTCCCATGTAAGGAATGGCTTCCAGAAATTTCCTGCCCACTGTGTTCACTCACCTGGAGTTAGGACATGAGGATGCACGGCCAAACAATGTTTAGTGATATAAACATGTGCTATGGCTCCTGGGGCCTGGAAGCATGTAGGTAGTGGGAGAGAAACAATTATTGAAATGGATGGCACCAGAAACTAGACTGTGAGAAGCTCTTCTAATCACTAGACATAAAATTGTAAGCAGAGTGTTTTGCTCACATCAATGCCTGTCTAAACAGAAGTTCTCTCCTAGCAGGAACATACATGAAAATGCAACACATCCAATTAAATACTGTATCATACTTAAGGATTTTTGGTGTTTGTTCACTGTTGGCTTTTTAAGGTTTGAAATTTATTGCAATTTACTTGGTAATTCTACATAAATCCTCAGTTTTGTATCTAATTTTCTATTTGTACATTGGAATTCTTTCTCTTAAAGAGGAGCCCAAAATTGTAAGATTCAGGCCCCACAAAACCTGGACCCACCTCTGCTCTGACATCTGTACCACTACCCTTGTCCGCCCCCCCCCCCGCTGTTCCCCGCCCCCAGCTCTGTACATACATACATAGAGCTCTTGACATGCTAGCCTCCTTACTGTTCCCCAGACAATTCAGACATGCCCTAGTCTCTGCACTGGTGATTCGTCTGTCTGGAGCCCTCTTCCTTCAGACATCCACATTGCTTGCTTTGTCCTCTTTTGAAAGTCTTTTCTCAAAATTTACCTTTTCCATAAGGGCCTTCCCTGTCCTTTCCTTTTTTTAAAATTTTTAAAAGATTTTGTTTATTTATTTATTTGAGAGAGAGAGAACAAGTGTGTGCACATGAGTGGGGGGAGGGGCAGAGAGAGATGGAGACACAAGACTCCCCACTGAGCAGGGAGCCCCACATGGGGCTCAATCCCAAGACCCTGGGATCATGACCTGAGCCAAAGTCAGATGCTAAACTGACTGAGCCATACAGCCGCCCCCCCTTACTTCTTTTTTTTTAAATATTTATTTATTTGAGTGAGAGAGAGAGAGCACACACGTGCGCTCACGTGCGAGAGCGGGTGGGGGGCAGAGGGAGAGAGAAATTCTCAAGCAAACTCCCCACTGAGCATGAAGCCCAATCTCACAACCCCGAGATCCTGACCTGAGCCAAAATCAAGAGTCGGACACCTAACCGACTGAGCTACCCAGGCACCCCCTGTCCTTTCCTTTTAAATTTGTATATATGTACACAGTCTTGAAATTTTTTACTCCACTTTAATTTCCTCCTTTCTATAGCACTTTTCCCACTCTGAGGTAGATGGATTGGGAATGATTGCTCAATCAATAGATAAGAACCAGCTTATCGGGCACCTGGGTGGCTCAGTTGGTTAAGCGACTGCCTTCAGCTCAGGTCATGATCCTGGAGTCCCGGGATTGAGTCCCACATCGGGCTCCCTGCTCGGCAGGGAGTCTGCTTCTCCCTCTGACCCTCCCCCCTCTCATGCTCTCTCTCTCTCATTCTCTCTCTCAAATAAATAAACAAAATATTTAAAAAAAAAAAAAAAAGAAACAGCCTATCAATAAATAATCAAGTTATTATGGTTAGAGGTTATTGCTTGCCCCTTCATGAGAATGTACTCAATACATATTTGTTAAATGAATGAAACTCTTCTTTTATCAAAACCTGTGAATCATTTACTTAAGTAACATACACATACACAAAATGTTCTTCCAAACCAAAATGAACAACTTCTTCTAGGATCTTGAATAAACTTTTCACTATGCCATGTAGAAATTTAATATTAACATTTGTAGGGGCCCGGGGCAGGCTGCCCCAAGATGGGCCACTTTGGCATAAAGATTCTTTTGAGTTAAAAGTCATCAAAACCCAACAGATGCAAGAAAAGCTGTCTGCCTCCCCCCTCAGCTGCCTAAATTTCCATTGCAAAGGAGAGCCTGTAGCAGGAAGAGAGCTATTAACAGAGAACCTTTACCTAAGAACCTTATCTGCATCATAGGGCAACCTTTGTTTTTCCAAACATCCTCTTTCACCTTCTTGCTAATGCTCTTTCTCCCCTGTGTTTCCTCACACCCTACCCCTCTCCTTAGCTCCTGTAAGCTTCAAGTTGCCTCATTGTCTTTGGAATTTCCTGTCTGTGTGGATTCCCCACACATATACCTATTAAATTTGATTTTCTCCTGTTCATCTGTTTCTTGTCAATTTGATTCTAAGTCCAGCTAGAAGGACCATAAGCCAGAGGAAGGTCTACCTCCCCAATAACATGATACTCTGGACCCAGAAACATGAAAATGTGAAGAAAATGTGAATCTTCAATTGAAAAACCCCAGGGAGAGACACCTAGGTGTCCAACTCTTGATTTTTGGCTCAGGTCATGATCTCAGGCTTGTGAGATCTAGCCCCGAGTCGGGCTCACACTGGACTTGGAGACTGCTTAAGATTCTCTCTCCTTCTCTCTCTGCCCCTCCTCCCCCCCCCCCGTAAAAAAAAAAAAGAAAGAAAGAAAGAAAAAAAAAACCAGAAATATCGTAGGTTTTAGTTGTAGTCAGTAGTTGTAGATTCTTTGGTTTTGTTTTCGATTGTGTGAAGATTTTTTTTAAGACTTTTTTTTTTTTTTTAGAGCAGTTTTAGGTTCACAGAAAAATTGAGGGGAAGGTACGGAAGTTTCCCATATACCCCCTGTCCAGTGGTTGCAGATTCTTACCACAGAAAAATGACAGGACAATTTTTATAGTTGAATGACTACATGACAAAAGACAGAAGCTGCCTTTGAAATAAAGCTTCTCGTAGGCATAGTTTTCAGTTCAGGAAACCAGAGTATTCTATCGTGGTCATTATTTAGAACAATGAGGAAAATGAGTACAGCAGAAAATGTTGAATGCTGTGAGCATTTGACACAGGCCAAACATTTGAAGTGATTGTTTATTAACTTCTTTCCTGCCTGAATTTGTTTAGGTTTGTTTTTTGAGTTTTGTTTTGTTTTGTTTTTTGCCTGACCAAGATGTGAGGATCATTTTTCTACATCTACATGGTACAGTAGCATCAAGGGCTACATTTCTATCACAGTGCAGGAGGGGGTTGTGGCTGGATCCTCAGAGATGTTAATTTGGCTTATGTCTCAGAACTTCACATTTCAGGAAAAGTCTTCCTCCTTTTCTTGAGTAAAATAAATTACAATTAATATCTATATCTCTTATGTTTTTACCTGGCTGTGGGCTGCTTTAAGCAACTTCTGTCAGAGTGCAAAAGGCTGGATAGAAGACACATTTCTCCTTTTTACTGAAACAAAAGAGAGATTCGGGCATTGTGTTTTCTGTTTGGCCTAGCAAGTATACAAGAAACACATATTTTGCATAGATGTTCTGTGGATATCTTAATTTCAAAAGCAGTATCCCCTATTAGGATCAGTTGTGGTGCAAAATGTTGTCGGGGTGGTAAACTGTTTTTGTTCTTTCTTTATATTATGAACAGGTATTTATAGCTTTGATTCATGTCTCATCTTGACCCTTGGCAACTGTCAGTAAGTTGTAGCTGTCTATTCATAGCATGGTGGACTGGCAGGTTGGAGCCTCCAATAGGCACATGTTTGTGAGGCTTCATGGCTTGTGGGGCAGAGGGAAGTGCTACATGTGCCAGAGCCTGTGAGGCTGGTCCTGTGAGATTGGTTCCCTTAACAATCCAAGTGAACACTACTCTAGTTTCACTGCCTCCAGTCTGGCCCCATAGTCTACCCTCAACACAGGTTTGAAATTGGAATCAGATCATGTCACTCCATTGCTTCACACCTTCCCTTGGGTTCTCATTTCATTCAGAGTAAAGGCAAAGTCTTCACCATGGCCTGAAAAGCCCTCCTTGATCAGACCCATGCTTTCCTTTTACCTCTCCAACCTCTTCCTATCTTTTTGTTTCTCCTTCTTCTTCTTCTTCTTCTTCTTCTTCTTCTTCTTCTTCTTCTTCTTCTTCTTCTTTTTAATTTTATTAACCTCTTCTTTTCTTACCCTCCACTTCCCTCACTGCGCTTGGACTACACTGGCCTTCTTGCTGGTCCTAGAATGCATCAAGCACACACCCTCTGCCAGTCCTTTCCATCTGCTGTCCCCTTTGCCTAGAATTCTCTTCCCTCAGATTTCCTTATGGTGCCCTCCCTCATCCTCTGTAAGTGTCTGCTCAGAAGTCACCTTCTCACTGAAGCTTACCCAGACCATCACATTTTGTAATTCAGTCTGAGAGTCTGCGTTTCTTTCTTTTTTTTTTTTTAAGTCATCTATCTCTACACCCAACGTGGGGCTTGAACTCACAACCCCGATATCAAGAGTCACATGCTCTACTGACTGAGCTAGCTAGGCCCCTCCGACCACCACATTTTAATTAGTACTGCCTTGCTCTCACACACACACACACACACACAGATTCTCTCTTCCCTGCTTTATTTTTCCCATAGCCCTTTTTTTTTTTTTTAAGATTTTATTTATTTATTTGAGAGAGAGAGAATGAGAGACAGAGAGCATGAGAGGGAGGAGGGTCAGAGGGAGAAGCACACTCCCTGCCGAGCAGGGAGCCCGATGCGGGACTCGATCCTGGGACTCCAGGATCATGACCTGAGCCGAAGGCAGTCACTTAACCAACTGAGCCACCCAGGCGCCCTTTCCCATAGCCCTTTATCACTGTTTAACATTCTAGATCATTTTCCTTAATTATTATATTGTCTGTCTTCCCTACTAGAATATAAGCTCCAAGAAGGCAGTGATTTTTGCCTTGTCTGCACTGCTCATTTCTGTAATCCTAGCCCCTGGGATAGTACATAGAATACAGTCAGGTTGAGCATCCATACTGGTTTGCCAGGACAATCCCAGTTATGCCTCTTGTACTGGCATGGGTATTAACTGCACTCCCTTCACTGTGAAGTGTTGGATGATTAGATTTCTGGGCACTGTACACAGGAAAGATGCTCAGTAAATATATTTTAATCGAAAAGCTGGTCTCTTGGGGACAGAGTTTCTGTAGTTGGCAGTTCAGGCAAATAGTACAGGGGAAAAAAGCAGAACACCCACCAATATGAAGCACCTGAGGCTCAGAAATGGTGGTAGAGAAGAGCAGTTGGCATCTGGAAGGTTAGTCTTTGGACTATGGTCCATCAGTCTCTGATATTCACGAGCAGAGTTCCAGTCTCCAACAAAGCACAGTGGAGTGGCGGTTCCTGCAATAACACTTGGGGACTAGAAGGTTGACGAGCTGAAATACAGAACAGCATTGTGAGGCGGAGACATTTCCTCTGCCTTTCAAGGTCCTTGAAATCAAATTGACATGAGACAGATTAACAGGAGAAAATCAAATTTCACATTGTATGTATGGGGAAACCACACAGACATGGAAATCCCAAAGATAGGCAAAATGAGGTATATATGTCATCCTCAACTAAGGAGAAGTGGGGGGTAGGGGTCCACGACTTCAAAGAGAAGGAATGCAATTCACAAGAAGATGAAAAAGAGTAAATGTTCAGTAAACAAATGTTTGCTGGGCCACTCTGAAACAATGGGACAGAGAGCACTTTGATCAAACAGGCCTTGCAAGGTTCTTCCCTGTCCACCATACCTAGTTCATATCATAATGTAGTTGTCTGTGGTGATAGCTCTCTTCCTGGAGCAGGTCCTCTGTCTGAATTCTTTTGAGGCAGTTGGCAGGGTGGTAAAGAGCTTTTCCTGAATATGTGGGGTTTTGATTGATTTTTAACTCAAAATAATCTTCATGCCCAAGTGGCCCATCTTGGGGCGGCCTGCCCTTGACCCCTACACAGGGAATGCGGGCAACCTCCGGAAGCTGAGAACAACTCCCAGACAACAGCCAGCAAGGCAGCAAGACCTCAGTACCAAAACAGCATGGAGCTGAATTCTGCTAAAAACCTAAATATGCCTAGAAGGGGAATATCTCTCAGAGCCTCCAAATAAGTACCCAGGTTAGCCAATACCTTGGTTTCAACCTTGTGGGCCCAGAGTAGAGAAATCTGCTGATCCAATCCATACTTTTGACCTACAGGACTGTGAGATAATAAATTTGTGTTGTTTTAAGCTGCTAAATTTGTGGCAATCTCCTATGTCAGCAACAGAAAACTAATACAGGGAATAACAAAAGTCAAAGTGAAATATACATTTAAAAAGATATTCAAGTATGTATTTTGAAAAAAGAGAAAGTCACAGATAACAAGGTAAACAGAAGAGGAGCCACAGCCTTCATTAAGAAAAGGATGATTCTGAATATATGAAAAGGGTTCAGACTGGGGATCAGTCACCTTTAGGGGGCGAGGAAGGAACAGTTTGGCCCTAGCAACCGCAGTGTGATGTGGTTTGAGATTCTGCCCAGAACTGGCATCGTGGCCGTGTGCTTGGTCATCCCCGGCATAGCCACTGCGCACATCCACAGGTTCAGTAACGGGACAAGGAGAAAAGGGCTGCCTATTACCCATAGCTGTGGAGTTTGATGGAAAGAGATAGACCCATCTCTGGAGTTAATCTTTACTATGGGTCAAAGAGTTTGGGGACTATCGATTAAGGAAGCCTTTTCCTGATTGATGAAAGGTAACTCAGTTATGCTCGTCTACCTCTTCTAGAAGGTTATGCAGTATATTAATGTAGTGCATAATAAAGACAACAAAAACACATTTTTTAAAAAAGAGTTCAAAGTGCTTGTTCAAGAGTAAAACATTAAGGATTCTTTATGTTAGCTGAGTTTGTAACTGAACTTGTGATGGCTAGGCTGCCACCCTCTTCAGCCCCAGTTTATAAAGCTACATTTCTGTTTTGGAAGCTGTTGGGGCCCTAGACCTACTGAATCAGAAACCCTGGGGATAGTGTCCAGCTGTGGGTATTTTAGTATATCCTCCAGTTGATTCTGAAGCAGGCTAAAGGGATTTCAAAAGTGATTTCAAAGGGATACCAATGTGGTTCCCCTTTCTAAAGAAGGTTGCTTTCAAGATAATGGTAGGAAAGGAAACACAAGTTTGCTCTCTGGTGGGGTGCCCTTCTGTTAGGCTACCACATTACAGAATAAACTGAAAGAGACACATTATCTGAAGCAGGTAAGGATATAATGTAAAAACATTATAGAGATTCTCAATGACCTTCTATGTGTAACACTGTGTTAGTGATTTTCCAAGGAGATGTGGGCACAGAATTATTAAGTCTAGAAGTTTTTAAATAAGACACAGTTTCCTAACACCAGATTTGAACATTTCCTCTGGAACAGGAGTTTTCATTGCCTGGAATTTCTGGGGACATTTTCAAACTATGACAATCTAGTGTTATCTGTACTTAGTGCTCTGGGGCAGGAATATTTAAATTTTGAAAAATATTCCCCAAGAAATTCTGATGGATTTCATCATTTCTTTCTTCCTGGTGAAAGCCACTAAGGAAAGAGTGTTAACGTTAGCATTCCACCCAAATTTCCAACCTGAGTTGAATATATTCCTAAATCCTTCAACTGACCCTTCAGATCTATCAGTATTTTACTAGTGACCCAGGGTGTGGAGAGCAGTGTTACTAACATGGCTGCTAAATGGCTAGTGCTGGATAAAAATAGGGTCTAACTAGCAACATTGAGTCCTGTCTCTCTACACAGTGAGCTCCTCCTTTGGTTGAACTTGGATGCAAGGCTGCCAAGCTGCCTAGCCCATCAGAGAATGAACAAATTTGTGAGTGAATGTGGGAGGCAAAGGGAGTGGAGAAGGTCGAGGGCATGGTTGAACTCATCCATCTGCCTCACTTCGAAAAGCAAGGAATGGACTGTTCTTTAAAGAAATTGAGACTTTGTCCTCCTTATCTTCCCCTGCTAAATAGGAGACTCTATGCTTTTCACTGAGACTATACACTTTGTTTTTATTTCCCTTTGTTTTGTTTTTTTGGTTGATCTGGAAGCTCTAAAACCAAAAGTATGGCTTTTCTTGATGTCTTTATATGCAAATTTTGACATACCCAATTAGCAGCTCCTGAAACTTGTTCCTTGAGAGCTGCTTGTACCCCAGTTCTGCCATTTCCAAAAGTTCCGTAACCTTGGGCAAGTCACCTAGCATCTCAGTGCCTCATCTGTAAAATGTAAATATAATAGTTCATTGGGTAATTTTCAGGATTAAATGAGTTCATAAATGTCAAGCACTTAATAACTGTGCCCTGCATAGGATAGGCACACAACAAATGAAAATTATTATTGCTATTGGGGTGATTGTTTTCCTTGCCCTGGATCTTTGACCTCTCACACTTTCCATTCCTCACCTGATAGGTTCCACATGCCTGGTGAGCATAACTAGGGGAGAATACAGAGGCTATTGATTTGAGGTGAAATAAACATTGAGATTCCCCCAAATGCCACACCCCATCTGCACACACAGTACCTCCAGGAAAGTGAAAGAATACCAAAGAGTTACCTTAATGACCTGGATATATAGCCTTTTAGCATTTAGATATGCAAAGAGTAGAAACCAGTAAAAACAAATTCTAAATCATGCCAACATAATGTATAGACTGTATCAGTCAGGATAGGCAAAGTCTTGTGCAGTAACAAAGAAGCCCAGTCTTGTGACAATGTATAACAGCAAGGGCTTATTTCTTACTCATATAACCTGTCTGTCATGGGGAGGCTGGGTCTCTACTCCATTACTCTCTTCTCTGGCTGACTTGGGCTGAGAGAGCAGCCAGCATCTGGAGAGTTGCTGTACTATCACCATGGCGCATAAAAGGGGGATGAGGCAAATTGTGTACTGGCTATTAAAGCTGTAGCTCAGAAATGAGTCATTTCTGCTTAGATTCTTTTGGCTAAAACAAGTCGGATGCCTACGCTTAACTTCAACAGGGTACATGAAATCTTTGAAGTCCTATTCTAAAAACCATAAACATTATAAACTGTTGCTTCAAAAGAAATAATTTAAAATATTTAGCATTTCACAGTGTAAAAATACAAATCAACCTGAAATAAATAATCTCAACCCTTTAACTCAAATTATACAAATTCAATTTTTTCAGTCTTTAAAATTTCATAATTTGTGTACTTTTCTAAAACCATAATCACAAGCATAATCACCACTCTATGTAAGTTTCAAACATTTCAGTTGTCTAAGAAAAAACTGCATAAAAAAATCAGTCTCGTTCCTACTTTAGGACAATGCAGAGATAAGTGAAATTTTCCCGAGTGGTTTGTATTATCTTAAACTCATAGATATTTAATTCCTAAAGTACATTTTTCTGTAATGTCTTTTGTTCCTGGTGTTCATTGTGTGCTTATCAGTATTCAAACTGCTTGCTTTAATCCAGAGTAATACCTTAAAAATGTACTTTGACTAGGAAGTAAATTCTATATATAATCTATATATAACCTGTATCTATATACCTATATATAATCTGTCAAGTTTACTAGATTGTAAGCATGGACTATATATATTTTTTTAAGTTAACATTGGTAATACCAGCTGTACAATTCAGTGTTTGCATTTAAAGCCAACTCTGAATTATCCATAGTCATGGAATCATCATCACCGTCATCATCATCAAAACAGTATCTTAACTTGATGGAATGAGCACTGGGTGTTAAATGCAACTGATGAATCACTAATCACTAAATTCTACCTCTGCAACAATAATACACTCTATGTTAATTAAATTCAATTGCAATAAAAATAAAAAAAATTTAAAATTTTTAAAGAAGGCAAAAGACCAAAAACCAAAAACCAACAACAAAAAATCAGTATCTTAATTTACTAAGTTTTATGTACTTATTTAATCCTTTCAATGCTCAGAAGGAGGAGCTATTATTTCCCCTCTATTTTACACATTTGGAGATTGAGGAGAGATTAAGAGACTTAACCAGGATCACACAATAGGTAGCAGAGAAAGCACTTAGATCCCAGTCTCCCTGGGACCAGAACAGGTGCTCCTAAATACTACTTATGCTCAGTCGGACCAAACCCCAGGAAGTGAAATAGGACAGTTTTCATTATTGAACTGAACTTACCCCCCATGGAATCCCTGAGTAAATAACTTTTTTAAAGAAAGGTTACTTAGGACCAGACAAAATATCCCAGTGAGATAAGAGTAGGAATAACTTGCCCAAAGGGTCATTTGTCACCTACCCGCTAGTAGAATGAGTCCAATACAATGATGTCTACATTTAAAGTATGTAAGTAGTGAGTAGCCAACTTTTCAGATTAAAAGAATGTAAAAATAGTTGTGCTTAAAGATAAACAGCTGAATTCTAACACTAACAGTAAAATAACTATAAAAAATAATTGAGTTAGGGGCACTGCGTGGCTCAGTGGGGTAAGCGTCTGCCTTCAGCTTGGGTCATGATCTTGGGGTTCTGGGATGGAGCCCTGCTCAGCGGGGAGCTTGCTTCTCTCTCTGCCCCTCCCCCCTGCTTGTGCTGTCTCGCTTGTGCTCTCTCTCAAATAAATAAAATCTTTAAAAAAAATAATTGAGTTAAACTGAAAGGTATGTCAAAAAGTTCTTTATTAAATATAGAGATGAGCAACAAAGAATATGCAGTAGCTTCAACTCACCTATTTTTAGTGAACCTCCAGGCATTCCACAAGACTTACAGTAGCCAGAGTATCCTATTAGGCTTTTAGTTTTCAATAGGATCAGAGATGAATTACATTTTAACTCCTATTAATGCCAGCATGTTAACTGAATACCTTGACAAGCCGGTTAATGAGACTATTGACAGAAGACTGTAAGATCAATTGTTTTTTTAATGTGGCTTTTCAGTTTACATTCCCTTCATAAAGAAAAGCTGATAAATTGCATTGGAAAATCAATTTGCAACCAGAAAATAAATTGCTATTTCAATAACTTTGCTGAGGTGGGTAGCCTGCAGTATAAAGGACATTTATTTATCGGTGAATTCCTGGTGTTCGAGAATTTTCTGTTTGCAAGGCTAGCTTGGTTAGCCACTGTACAGAACAAAGTTAAGATACCATGCTTGAGACTGCTATCCTAAGAGCAGTCTGTTTATGAGGTTGGATCTTGGCTGGCATCTGTGAACTTGGATTTCAGGAGGGCTCCCACTATTCCCAGAACTGATAAGAGTGGCTTACTGTGTCTAAATTATTCATGCAAATGATGTGGTTTATGCTGAACTCCTGCTTCCCTTCTGGGAATCTGGAAATTTGATATATGATTGGTAGAGGGTACCTACATGACCAGCCCCCAATAAAAACTCCAGATGCTGAATCTCTAATGGGCTTCTCAGGGCAGAAACATCATGCACATGTTGCTCCATTTTTGTTGCGGGGGGGGGGGGGGGGGGCGGGTAGTGTGCTCTGAGTGACTCCTCATGGGAGAAAGAAAGCAAAAGGAAGCCTGCACATGGATTCTTACAGATTCTGCCTGTGTCTTTTCCCTCATGGTCTGGTTGTATATCCTGATACATCACTGAAATAAATCCTAGCCATGTGTACAACTATACGCAGCATCCCATGAGTCCTCTTAGTGAATCTCTGGCTGTCAGGGTGGTCTTGGAGACAGTGGGCATAGCCACTTTCCGCAGGCAGTTTACCTTCACAGGCTTTACTGTAAAAAGCAGTACAGCGTTAATGTGTTTCATCAGAAAGTTGTGGAAAGACTTGGCATTTCACTCCTGTTCTGACAAGATAAACAAACCTCCAAATATATTTGCAGTCTGTGATTTCAGTACATCAGCTTGTAACAAACATTTTACACAGTAAGAAATTCTGGAAGGGAATCAGGAAGGCAGGGGAATGTACACAGCAGAAACAATAGTGCACTTCTAAAGAAAAATAAGCAGAAGTGTCATTGTTCCTTTAGCCTTGAGGCACAATTATTCTTTGTTCTGAGAATTGTGAGGGAAAAAAAATCGAAGAAGCCACAGGAAGATCTCCTGTGGACTTCCAAAAACAGCAACCGTGGGAGAAAGTGAGAAGAGAGCAAGGGATCATGTTATTAATGAATGTCATCTTTTAAAATTATAGTAACATTACCTTTACTACAACATCAGTCTGTGTTTTGTCTAGGCGTCTTTTTAGGTGCTGGAGGGCTGTTAAATATTTGTGAACAAAGGAAGGAAAAATATTCACACAGTATGTTCTGAAATTGAATTGAAAACAGAAGAACAAAGCAGTGTTCATTGAGATCATCACATTAAAAGAAAAGATGCCTGACATCAGATAGAATTAAAATGCCAATTCCATAATAAATATGTCATGAAGAGCTACTGTAACACAATATAAAATGTTGGAAAACAATAATGCAATGTATATCTTCTAAGCATCACTGTTAAGTTTTTCTCATCCTTTGAAGCAATGTGATTTTTCAGAATGTATAAAATGCAATGTTATGACAGTGTGTAACCCATTTTATATAGCTTCACAGGGTGTACTCAGAAAATGAGTAATAATTTAAGGAAGAGATTTCATCTATTGAGAGTATGGCTTGAGACTCTTCCCTTCCTCTAGGAGTCCTGTAACATTTATGTATCTTTAGCATCTGCCTCCCTTATCTTTTTCTTGCCACCCACTTACTACTTGATAGTTTATTTTTTTCCTATAAACTAAATGGTTTCTTAATGGAAGAGAAATTAAAAGACTGGCCTTAAGGGGAAATGGGGTTTGAGAAATGTTGTATTGGGAACCAAGAATTTCCTGTTCCCTTCAAGGTCCTTCTAGACAAAGAATGAGACAGATTACCAGGAGAAAATCAAATTTAACAGTGTGTCTACAGGAATCCACCCAGACATGGAAATTACAAAGACAGGCAAAAAGAGGTATATATGTCATCCTGAACTAAGGAGAAGCAGGTAGGGGTCTAGGACTTCAAAGAGAAGGAATGCAATTCACAAGAAGATGAAAAGGAGTAAATGTTTGGTGAGCAAATGTTTGCTGGGCCACTCTGAAACAATGGAACACAGAGGACTTTGGCCAAACAGGCCTTGCTAGGTTCCTCCCTGTCCACCATACCTAGTTCATATCATAATGTAGTTATTTGTGGTGATAGCTCTCTTCCTGGAGCAGGTCCTCTGTCTGAATTCTTCTGAGGCAGTTTGGGGTGGGAGCAAAGAGCTTTTCCTGAATCTGCTAGGTTGTGATTGCTTTTTAACTCAAAATAATCTTCAGCCCAAGTGGCCCATCTTGGGGAGACCTGCCCTTGGTCTCTACAGTTGGAAGAGGATAGGATTAAAAGAAGAAAAGTAGTGAGAATAATGAATAGTTTGAGGACCATGTGTAGGTTTTTCTCACTAGCAGAGAGTTACTCTAATGTGTAAGCCTATTGAATGACCTGTCACTAAAATAGAAGTGATATGACAAATAATTATGTCTATCAGGGAATTTTAATATTGTCACAGAAAGGATTCTTTTCCCATACTCTCAGTCCAGTTAAAATATGTAAATCATTTGTAATGAAGACATTTTTTTGTTACATTTCTCATGATAAAGGTGAGTGGATTTAGCTTCACAGCAAATTTTTTTTTCTAAGACTTTAAACTCCATTAAGGAAGGGAAGTGAATCCATAACTCTTTACTTACATTTTTCTCCCCACGCCCTCACTCTTCTCAGTGTTTACTCCAGAATAGGAATTTGGAGAAAAGGGTAGAGGGTGATGGGGAGTGCCTTCCTCCTTTTGTTGCTATGTTATGAAAAATTAATTTTATTTTGTAATTCATAAGTGAGAGTTAGACTGGAACTCTATATGATTTAAGTTCTAGAATTTCCACTGCATTTTTTTTATAGTTCCTATTTCTTTGCTGAGATTCCCTGTCTTTATATTCATTGTGAGGGTATTTTTATTCACTTCCTGAACATTATTAAAATAGCTCATTTAATACTCTTGACTAATAATTTAGACAACTGGGTCATCTTTGTTGATAGTCTTTCTCTTAAAAATTGGGCCATGTTTTTTCTGCTTTGTCTCCGCTTTGTTCTAATCTTCAATTTTACCCTGGATATTATGAATGTTCTGTCATGGGGACTCTAGATTCTGTTACAGTCTCCTGAAGAGTTGATTTTGATATTTTGTTTGTTTTTAAATCAAGTACACCATTTGGTTGGTTTTAGGCTGCATGGTTTGAATCTCCTGAGGTGGCAACATCACAAATTTCAGGGGTTTCTTTTTAGATTTAGCTGTGTAATTGGAGCTTACCCTAGCACATGTATGGTTCAGGGGTCAGCTACAGAATTGAGCAAAGTTTATAGGGAGAAATTGGTGCACTCCCCCTCTTTCTCCTTTCCAGTGTCACCCCCTTGCTATCCAGGAGCTGTGATTGCCCTGGACTCTGACCTCTGGTTCTTCAGGCCAGAAATATTGCAGAATTTCTATCAGAGTTTTAGCTACTCCATGTAGAGATATCTTTGTTCCATCCTCAGGGTGAAAGATGGGAAACTGGCACTGTGCCCTGTTTCTTCTTCCAAGTTTCAAATCTCCAGGATCTACATGTTTTTGCTTATTCTCTTATGCCTCTCAGTCACTGTTTTATATTATTTTTTAATATTTTTCCCTAGTTTTTAATTGCCTCCTGTAGTAGGGTTGGATCTTGTAGAGCTACTAAGCTATACTAATAGCAAAACCTTATAGCTCTATGTGATTACAGATATTACAAATGTCAAATAAACTTTGTGACTATAAAAGTTTCTATGGTGTTTTTGCTAATGGGATATTACAATAAAAATAATCTACCTGATAAAGGTGAGCCTACCAAAGATGACTGTTCTATAAGCTATTTAAATATAGCTTACAGAAGAAAATAGAGAAGAAATAGAAGAAAAATATAGCTTAAAGAAAAAAATAGAATTTCTCAGAAGGCTGTAAAATAAAAATAATAAGTAAATAGAAAGATAATTACTTGGAAATTCATACTATACATTAAGGACATTTGAAGAAACAATAAGTGGCATTACAGAAGGCATAAGGTGAGAGGCAAATACAAATGCTGTGACCTTGATTCTAAGTCGTCATATATAAAGACGTTGGACCTTGGTATATGTCTTTTCCCTCAAAGTCTGATGTGTGTTGGCAGGGGCTCTCTTCCATTTAGTGACTCAGGGATCTTGTTGCCCACCATATTGTGATGTTGCCAGGTAAATGTGCGGCTTGCATATCTGCTACAGGGAAAGAAAGAGCCAGAGAGTTGCTTACACACAGGCTTTTTATACCCAGACCTGGAAATGGCATGCATTTCTGTCTATAACCCATTGGCTAGAACTCAGTGAAGTGGTCCCAGTCCATCTCTGCAAGGGAGGTTGGAAATGTTCTTTCTGTGTATCCAGGAAAAGAAAGATGTATGATGAACACATGGCATTGTGTGTGCCACATTCTTCTTTTAATCAAAGCTATTAAAAAGGAAGAGGGGGACGATTTTTTTAAGAGAGATATGATTTTTACTCCACATTTCTCTTCTTAATAAGAGAGAGATAGTACTTTCCACATGGCTACTTCTTGCATATTACAAGAATACCGATAGGACCAAGATCATCTCATTTATGCAGTTGATCTAAAACGAGCAAAAGGGCTGACTTACCATGAAGGATAATATCTTTATTTACAGACAGAATGACATTTGGGGGGTTTCTGGTATTTTAGATGTTATTTCTGCTTCCTTTTCTCAGAAGTCCTAGCAACCTGCTCTATATTATAAGGGCAATATAGACTGTGGGGTTGGTGTACAATAAGAGATATAGTATATGTGGTTTTTATATACAGGAGGGTACTCCACAGCCTAGATGGAGGGTAGGAGCACTGGGGACCTGCCACTGAGGGTTGGTGCAGCTGGGGCTGCCTTCGTGCTGATTGCCCTTTATCCCCAGGAAGGCTAGTAGACTGGGCTTTGACCTTCCTCTTTAGGGGCTATCTGCCCTAACATGTGGGAGAGGCCTACAACGTAGTCATTCAGGAATCCCAAAGCCTGAAAGGTTCTCCACTCATTACTGATTCTCCCTTTAAAAGTATTTCCTACCTTGGATTTTGGACTTACTAGGCACATACTGTTTCATTGTTATAGTTGGGTTTTATTTTTTTTTAAACTTAGAATACCTTAGCTAATCTTTCATAGTTATCTGGTGTTTTCCTTTATATTTTTGTAACTATCTAACTTTAAACTCTTTCCTCAATTTTACTAAATGTTTAGCATACTTAGTTTTATGTATTTTTTAGCTCCTTTCATGCATATATACAGAGAGGGAGAGGAGAAAGCCTAAAAGATAGAGGAATAGACTGGACTTCTATATACAATGCAGTATTTTTGTGCAGAAATCATCAAAAGCTATTTTCTAAAAGAATCAATATCTCTGTCACCATAGATAATTTTAGCAAAATAACTATTATTTTAATATAATATATAGTATTTTCTAGAATGAGATACATTATTTATAGAATTATAATATAAATTGACTTATTAAATAATTCATGTATACTAATGTGTATTATTATATTACTATATATTATATTACATATAGTATTTTCTAGAAGGTATACAATATAAAGTACATGAAAAAAATACCCGAAAGAGTCAAAAGAAAAAAAAATCACTCAGTGCTGTCATTCAGTCACTGTTAACAATTTTAAAGACTTTTACACTGAAAACTTAATGATGTTTATAAGTAGATAGAGAGCAATCCACTACAAAATCATGAACAGCTGGTTAGTTGAGGAGGCAGTCTGTAGAAATGGAGAGAATGGAAGATTTGAGACATTGACATTAGAAGAGCATAAAGCAACTAAATGGAGTAAAAATATTATAAAGATACAGTTTTAACATTTTTAAGGGGAAAGAAAGGAAGTGATAAGCCACAAGCAAAATCTCTTAAGATCAAGAAGAATCCCTAATGCTAGTTTCTTGATAGGAAAAAAGCTAGAGATGCTAGAGATAGCTGATAAGCCCCCAATATAGAAAAACTGATGTCACCCCAAAGGCTAATAACATTAGCCCTAAGAGCCCTGTGGGACTTCAGAGTAGTCAAAGTGCTTCGAAGTATTCTTCCTGACAGAAATAAACAGCATGAGATAAAACTAATTAATCTAATTTTACAGCCCAAGTTGGGAAAGAGCAATCTGGCAATTTTCTCACTAGATGCAAAAATAAATGAATGAATAAATAAATAATTCTGTTTATATTTATATTGGCTATATATTTTATACGTAAGTCTAGCACCTTTTTTTCAAATAAGCACTGCCCTTCCATTTAGGATTGATACCAGAAAATGTATATTCAAGCTGGAGGTTTATTTATTATTGAGTTCCAAATTGAATAAGAAATAACTATAAAACCTCAAGAACTTATATAGAACCATTATATAATTTATGGAGGAGCACAACTGAAAGAAGGAAAGCAGGAAGCCTGGGAAGAGGCTAAGAGTGAAGGAGAGAAAGAGGGAAGGCAGGTGGGAGGGAGGATTTTTCCTTAAGTTTTAAATAGATTATGTTTTTGAAAGAAATGAGCCATGTATGCTACAAATTCCCAAATTCAATCTAAAAATCTCCATTACCAAGGTTCTTAAATTGCTTTTAAAAGTTAAATTGCTGTTTAATTTCTCATAGTTTAGGCATTCTAGGCATTCCTGTTTGAAACACTGACCTGATTAGTTTTTCAGTTTACTTTTGGAAATTAGTTCATTAGTCTCTAATTAAGCCAAGTAATGTAGGCTGAATAATGACCCCCCAAAGATAATCCATATCCAAGTCTCTGGAACCTGTGTATATATTCTCTAACAGGGTAAGAGGGTCTTTGCAGATGTGATTAAGTTAAGGATCTTGGATGGGGAGCTTAGCCTGCATTATATAAGTGGGCCTTAAATGTAATCACAAGTGTTCCTGTAAGAGGGAGGCAGAGGGAGACTTGGCAACAGAAAAGGAAGTGTGACAATGGAAGCAGAGGTTGGAGAGAAGCAAGAGATGGTAGCAATGTGAGGAAGATGAAAGGAGCCACTAGCCAAACAATACAAGTGACCTCCAAAAGACGGAAAGGCAAGAAAACAAATCCTCCCCTCAAGCCTCCAGAAAACACAATCCTGACAACACCTTGATTTTAGACTTTTTAAAGATTTTAGACAGTTCTGAGATCCAGAACTGTAGGAAAACAAATATATATTATGTCAAGTCAAGTCAGTAAATTTGTGGTAATTTGTTACAACAATAAGAAACCTATATAGTGAGCCAGTTTAAATAGATCTGAAAGCTAAAGAAAAGGCTCTTTCTATATATTCATATATACACATATATAAAGGCTATGTATATAAAAAAGCTATCGATATATGTATATAAAAAGGCTATGCATATATATGCATATATATGAAATCAAATATCTGACATGTTAGGCTTTTAATAAAAACAGAAAATATGGGTGCCTGGGTGGCTCAGTTCGTTGGGCATCTGCCTTCAGCTCCGGTTGTGGTCCCAGAGCCCCAAGTTGGGCTCCCGCTTCTTTCTCTCCCTCTGCCTGCCACTCCCCCTGCTTGTGCTCTCTCTCACTCTCAAATAAATAAATAAAATCTTTAAAAAAAACCAGAAAATACAACACATTCCTCTGGAAGCATGTGAAGGTACTGTTAAGATGCATATCATTGGGTGGTTCAGTTGGTTAAGCATCTTACTCTTGGTTTCAGCTTAGGTCGTGATCTCTGGGTCCTAGGTTTAAAACCCAAGTCAGGCTCCGTGCTGGTTGAGGAGCCTGCTTAAGATTCTCTCTCCTGCCGTGCCTGGGTGGCTCTGTCAGTTAAGTGTCTGCCTTTAGCTCAGGTCATGATCCCGGGGTCCTGGGGTCAAGCCCCACATTGGGCTCCAGCAGGGAGCTTGCTTCTCCCTCTCCCTCTGTCCCCAACCTTTCCCTGCTCATGCTTTCTTCCCCTCTCAAATAAATAAAATCTTTAAAAAGAGAGATTCTCTCTCTCCCTCTGCCCCTCTCCAGCTCAATCTCTCTGTCTCTCTTAAATAAATAAATCTTTAAAAAAAAAAATACATATCATCATTATAGTACTTCTACTACACTCGGTCTCAGCTGAAAAGCCATTACTATATCACTTGTGATTGTGCTAAAACACAGAGGAAATTTAAATATGGCAGAAACTCTCTTAACTGACCTCCTCCTGAAGGAGTTATGGATTAATTGATGATCTCCATCTTAACTGTAAAAGATACTAACCAATGTCTGCAGCATATTGAATATTCCCTGGTAGTGATACTCATGCCTACTTCTGATCCCACCAGTTACGTTGTCTGCCCTAAAAATAGTTGTGCTTTTTCCCAAACTGATTTATTTCAATAAATTATTTCAATAAATAATATACATCCATAATTTGATAACAAAGATTGTAATTCTTGGGGGTTTTTTAAAGATTTTATTTATTTATTTTTGTGAGAGAGAGAGAGAGCACGAGCTCACACACAAGTGGTGGGGAGGGGCAGGGGGAGATGCAGACTCCCCACTGAGCAAGGAGCCCAACCGGGAACTCTATCCCAGGACTCCAGGATCATGACCTGAGCCTAAGGCAGACACTTAACCAACTGAGCCACCCAGGCACCCTGTAATTCTTGTTTTTTTTAAGATTTTATTTTCAAGTAATCTCTATACCCATTGTGGGGCTCAAATTCACAATCCTGAGATCAAGAGTCACATGCTCTACCAACTGAGCCAGCCAGGTGCCCTACAAAGATCGTAATTTTATATGTACAGTTTTTGTTTTGTTTTGTTTTAGTGAGCTCTATGCCCAGTGGGGCTCAAACTCACAACCCCAAGATCATAAGTCAAATGCTCTACCAACTGAACCAGCCATGCACCCCTGTATGTACAGTTTTAATTCCACACTTTGACTAAATGTTTCATAAATTGATGAAATTGAAAAAAAAAAAAAACCCTTGTTTCCATGAAGATGCTTTGGAAAAATTTAATACAAATGAATAGCTAATACGAATTGCTGTTAAAGTATGTATGGGGAGACAACTTAAAAGTTTTGAAAAAATCATAAAAATATGGAAGAATTCTTAGATTGCTTCATAAATGTCTTCAGTTTCTTAAAGCCCTTCCCTAAGGACACTCAGAAATGGAGATTAGAGATGATGTGCCGGTTAAGAGTGTAAACTTGGGAGCCAGAAACCTGTGTTTTAACCTTATGTCTACCATTTACTGACTGTGTATCCTTAGGCAAGTTTCTTAACCTCATATATAAAATGAGAATGATAATAATTGCTACCTCAAAGGGATAGTGGGAGGATTAAAAGTGCCTGACACATAGTAAGTGCTCAACTATTATTGTTAATACTATTACTGTTACTATATATGTGGTTTATTCAAGAATGACTATCTGGACCATCTATTGGTGGAATCAAACTCGAAGAAGAGTCCTAGGCTTTATGTCAAAAGACTGATAACTAAATGTTCATGTAGTTTTATGTTAAAATAAATTTTTCAGTTCTCTACTATAGACAACTTTGCCAATTAACAAACCAATTCCAATCCTAATCGCTTCTAATGAGGGATTCTCCTATAGGTTGGTTTCTTTTTCTGTAAGTAATTAGCTTATAAACACACATTTAAGACCCAAATCCCATGAAAATTAAAAGCTCACATGACATGCAAGTATCACTTGACTCAGTCCTTTCTTTATATACTTTTTTTTAAGATTAAGTCTAAAACAATAAGACAATCTGCGGGGCGCCTGGGTGGCTCAGTCGTTAAGCGTCTGCCTTCGGCTCAGGTCATGGTCCCAGGGTCCTGGGATCAAGCCCCACATCGGGCTATCTGCTTGGCAGGAAGCCTGCTTCTCCCTCTCCCACTCCTCCTGCTTGTGTTCCCTCTCTCGCTGTGTCTCTCTCTGTCAAATAAATAAAATCTTAAAAAAAAATAAAACAATAAGACAATCTTCCTGTGGTGCATGGCATCCTGTAAGACTCTGGCTTTACTGTTCTGTCTCCATGTATCATTCATCTTATGATAATAAGGGCCAGGGTCCTTTCAAGCTGAGATTGCCTCCTATAGGTGGTACAGAAGGATCCATTAGCATCTGCTTTCAAACATTTCAATGTTGTTTCATCTCTGTTGTTACCTACAGAATCATATTGAAGTAGATGGTATTAGAACTGTCCTGAGACCTAGCCTATTATATTGCCCTGGGTCACCCAGAGGGGGTCTACCCACCAGAAATGAGAGAGGTGAATCACTGCCTTCTGACAAAATAAACAGATTTTCCTTTTTCTTTTTTTTTTTTTTTTAAGATTTATTTATTTAGGGGCGCCTGGGTGGCTCAGTCGTTGAGCGCCTGCCTTCGGCTCAGGTCATGGTCCCAGGGTCCTGGGATCGAGCCCTGCATCGGGCTCCCTGCTCGGTGGGAAGCCTGCTTCTCCCTCTCCCACTCCCCCCGCTTGTGTTCCCTCTCTCGCTGTGTCTCTCTCTGTCAAATAAATAAATAAAAATCTTTATTAAAAAAAGATTTATTTATTTATTTTGGGGGAGGGGCAGTGGGAGAGGGAGAGAGAGAATCCTTTTTTTTTTTTTTTAAGATTTTATTTATTTATTTGACAAGAGAGAGAAAGCACAAGCAGGGGGGAGCGGGAGAGGGAGAAGTAGGCTCCCCACCAAGCAAGGAGCCCCATGCAGGACTCGATCTCAGGACCTTGGAATCATGACCTGAGCTGAAGGCAGATGCTTAACCAACTGAGCCACCCAGGCGCCCCGAGAGAGAGAATCCTAAAGCAGTTTCCCCACTGAGTGTGGAGCCTGACACAGAACTCGATCCCAGGACCCTGAGATCATGACCTGAGCTGAAATCAAGAGTCGGCCGCTTAAACGACTGAGCCACCCAGGCGCCCCAGGATGTCCTTTTTCTTATTTGGGATCATAATAACTTAATAACTACTTCTGGTTAGACGATAAAGGGCTGAAGTGAATAGGGTAGTGGAATCCCAGGTTGCTTCTTACAGAATCATGACAGTGTTTTAGTAATCAGGAATTAGGCTTTTCTCAAATGTCTATATCAGAAATTTGTAATTATTTGGAGACAAAACATTTCCCATTTTTTGGATCAGATTGGGGGAAAACACCCCAAAATCTACAGCTGTTGCTCAGAAGGGAAGACTAAATAGGAAGGAAGCAAGTATCACCCAATAACATTTATTGGACTTCTTCCCAGGAATTCACGGGGACTTGGCCCCTCTTCTCCCAGAGATAATAGATTTAGGAAAATCAATTCAGATTCTGATGAAACTAAAGGTATATTTGAGCTGAAGACAAAATGGCCAACAAACATTCAGACTAAATAGAGGGTAAATAGAAAATTCTTCAATGTTGCCTCTATTTTTCTGTCTAGAAGCTGGATGTTTGTTTGACTAAAGGAATTCAGGATTGGTCAAACATCTTAGATTAAGCATCATAACTTCTGGCATTAATAAGGGATACTTAGAGGAAAGAGCACAATGTGAGATGTCCAAAGACCTGGATTCTAATCCCAGCTCCACTAAGTATTAAGGTAAAGATATATAACCTCTCAGAGATGAGTGAACTGGAATCAGACACTTACTGACCCTGACCTTTATCTGCTGTGACCTTGGGCACAATGCTTAACCTTCCCTAGCCTTGGATTTACTATTTGTAGTACAGAACCAGACTCCCATGGGTAGAAGTAATAATTACATGGAATAACATGTAAAGTGTATAGCATTGTGTCTGGCATACAAGCGCTCAACAAATATTAGCTGTGATTTACTTATTCCTTTGTTAGGGAGGAGGTTAGGGACACTGGCAGGAAGGAACAAGTGTCAGAATTGGTGTCACTAGCTCATTGAAAGGGAGCTATTTTTAAGAATTATTATTTACAATTTTTCAGTCTGTAAAGAAATGTTGGTCCTCTAAGGTAAAACCCTGGGTGACCATACCCTAGCCAATCAAATCTTTCATCATAGATCTTGCTCTTTTATAGGTCTGTGAATATTTTTTATGTAGTAAACATTCTGTCGAATCATAAACAATTAGCCTTGGAAACAAAAGAATATGCAGAAATGCAGGTTGTATTTACAGCAATTATTTTAGCTTTTATTCTAATATTAGCAATACTGATTAATATAGATTATACTTCCCCAACAATTGAGAACTGTTTAGCCACCAAAAAAATTATCCAAATTCAATGAGGTCAGGACTTAGAGACAGTACCTGTTTGGGTCCTCCAGGGAGCCAGTGCTGAGATAATCAGGATTACAGGAGGTTTGGGGGAAGACTGGAAAAGTAACATCTGTGAAAGGTAGATGGGTAAATATAAAGGTGAAAGGATTGGGCAGAGAAAACCTTGAGCCTGAGATGCTGATTTGACCCTTTTGAAAGGCAAGTGGAGAAAAGCAGGTCAGAGAAAACCTCAAGAAAGTCTCAGCCAACCCAAGTGGGAGTTCCAGAGCAAGGATTGCTCCTTAGAGGAGTCCTGCACTGGGTAAGAATGGCCAGGTGCCAGTGGCCCCCCATGCCCAACCACTTGGTGGGGGTTGCCCATGAAGCATGCATCACCCTCCCCCCATCAAAATTTGAGGCCCATCCTGTAGGTGATATAGCATGAGGTTGTCAGCTAATTCTGCTCCTTGTATCTGAATAATTTTATTTTTTGAAGAAGATCTGAATGGTACACAAACGAGAGCTCCCATAGTACACAAATCCTCAATATATTTTATTAGAATAAAAATCTCCCCAATTTTTCATGCCCTGTATTATTTAAAATTTTGTAATTTAAAGCTTTTATGTCTTTTCTTTTCTTTTTTTAAAGATTTTATTTATTTATTTGACAGAGAGAGACACAGCAAGAGAGGGAACACAGCAGGGGGAGTGGGAGAGGGAGAAGCAGGCTTCCCACGGAGCAGGGAACCCGATGCGGGGCTCAAACCCAGGACCCTGGGATCATGACCTGAGCCGAAGGCAGACACTTAACGACTGAGCCACCCAGGCGCCGCTTTTACATCTTTTCTTGAATATATTTTACCAAGTTCTTGAGTTGTTAAGTTTAAATCAATTACAAATTATAAAGGATTTAAAAATATATATATTTAAAAGTTGATTTATTTAACTTTCAGAGGAAAGTACATATTCATTCCTGTGTTCCCAAATATAACAAAATTGGCATTTAAAAATGCTGACATACCTAACCATTAAATTTTACTCATAATTTGCGTTGAATTAAAATTCATAATTTTGAAGTCATATTTGTGTTATTGTAAGCACATGTTAGAAACAAAAACAGCATTCTCTATTAGTTTTCAAGTTCTTTGAGGATCAGCATTGTATCCATATTGCCAAGTATATTCCAAGAGGTTCTACTGCCCAATTATAATGTAATGAGGGATTATTTAAAATATACCTTTCAACTACTCTATGATCCAGTAATTACACTACTAGGCATTTACCCCCAAAATACAAAAACACTAATTCAAAGGGATACATGCACCCCTATGTTTACTGCAACATTATTTACAGTAGTGTAACTATGGAAGCAGCCCAAGTGTCCATCGATAGATGAATAGATAAAGGTGTAATACACACACACACACACACACGCACACACAGGAATATTATTCAGCCATAAAAAAGAATGAAATCTTGTCATTTGCAATGACAAGGATGGAGCTAGAGAGTATAATGCTAAGCGAAATAAGTCAGTCCGAGAAAGACAAATGCAATATGATTTCATTCATGTGTGGAATTTAAGAAACACAACAACAGAGCAAAAGAAACAAAAAAGAGAGTGAGAGACAAAGCAAGAACCAGACTCTTAACTAGGAGAAAAAAACTGATGGTTACCAGAGGGGAGGTGGGTGGGAGGATGGATGAAACAGGTGTTGGGGATTAAGAAGGGCACTTATTGTGATGAGCACCGGGTGATGTAGGGAAGTGTTGAATCACTATATTATACACCTGAAACTAATATAACACTGTATATTAACTATACTGGAATAAAATAAAACCTTTCATGTCAATCAGATATATAAAACATTCATTGAAAATGAATATGTTTTTTTACATATCCTTTTTACTAAATTCAGGAGGATGATAGACTATGCTTTTGAATTACTCTGTAATCAAAACAAGCCATGGATGTTAGAAATGTAAAGCCATACTTAATTCATCATGACAGCAAACCAGAGGATATTCTCTCACATATATTTTTACAGAGATATATGGACAGGCAGATTGAATCTTGTGGATATATACTGGAATTTCAAATTCACTTTAAGACATTTTAAGAAACATGAATATTGGTTCCCTGGATAATCTAAAAATTTAAATAAGTTATTTCCATATAAATGGCAGTCATAGTTATTATGTAACTAACTTTGGTACTCTGTAGCCAAAAGATATTCCCTGTGTTATGATGAGACCCAGTAAATATGCATAGCAAAAAAAAAAAAAAACCTCATTTATTTGACATCTCCTAAGTATGCCACACTTTGTTCAGTCTTTTTCCAACATTTTACTACACATTTGTCAAACATACAGAAAAGTGGGAAGAATTGTACTATGAACACTCACCACCTAGATTCTACAAGTAACATTTAACTTCACTTGCTTTATCACATTTATCAATTTCTCTATCCTTGTATCAGTCCAAATTATTTTTAATGTATTTGAAAGTAAATTGTATACATCATTATATTTCCCCCAAATACACTAGATTGAATTTGAGTTTAATATTTGGTTGTATTTTTCTGAGGTAAAATATCGATACGGGGGCGCCTGGGTGGCTCAGTCGTTAAGCGTCTGCCTTAGGCTCAGGTCATGATCCCAGGGTCCTGGGATCGAGTCCCACATCAGGCTCCCTGTCCAGCAGGAAGCCTGTTTCTCCCTCTCCCACTCCCCCTGCTTGTGTTCCTGCTCTCGCTATCTCTGTCTCTGTCAAATAAATAAATAAAATCTTTTAAAAAAAAATACTGATACAATGTAATGCAAATGTCTTGAGTATTACCATTCAAGGAGTTTCCACAACTGCACAAATCTGTGCAATCAGAATACAGAATGCTAATATCACCTCATAAAGTTATCTGCTGTCCCCTTACCACTTCCCAGTCTTCCAACACTCCACAGGAAAATACCATTCTCTTTTTTTTCCTACCACAGATGAGTTTTAACAGCTCTAGAAATTCATGTAAATACATACTCTTTCATGTAAGGCTTTCTTCATTCAGGGTATTTTGTTTCCAGATTCATCCACATTGTTACTTTTTTCAGTAGTTCCTACTTTTTTATTGCTGAGTAATATCTCATTGTGTGAAGATGCCTCAGTTTGTTTATCCATTGTCTTACTGATGGATGCCTGTGTTTCCAGTTTCAGGCTGCTATGAACCTTCTTGTACTAGCCTTTTTTGTATATATTTGTTTTCATTTCTCTTGATGAGGGGACTTGTTGTGTTACAGACTAGGCATATGTCTCATTTTAGAAGAAATTGCTGGATCTTTCTCCAAAGTAATTGTATGGTATTATACTCCACCAACCATGTATGAGTGTTCCAATGGTTCCATATCTTCACTAACATTCAGTGGTGTTAGTCTTTACAATTTTGGCCAAACTTGTGGATGTGTTTTGTTAGCTGATTGTGGTTTTATTGTGCATTTCCCTGATGACTAATTATGTTGAACTAATGGTCATGTGCTCATTGAACATTTGTGTCTCTTCCTTTGTGAGGGTTCTACTCAACTTTTTTGTTCATTTTCTTTTTATTTTTTAAATTAAAAAAAAATTTTTTGAAGATTTTATTTATTTATTTGAGAACACAAGCAGGGGTAAGGAGCAGAGAGGGAGGGAGAAGGACAAGCAGACTCTGTGCTGAGCATGGAGCCCAACATGGGGCTTGATCCCACAACCCTGAGATCATGACCTGAGCCAAAACCAAGAGTCGGACGCCCAAGTGACTGAGCCATCCAGGCACACCTTTGGTTCGTTTTCAAAGTGTTTATTTCTTTTTATTGTTTCCAGAATTCTGCATGCATATTGATACCAGTATTTTGTCAGATATATGTTTTGCAAATTTTTCTCCCAGCCTGGAGATTGTTCATTAATTTTCTAAATGATGTCTCTCAATGAGCAAAAGTTTTAAATTTTTTTTAAAGATTTTATTTATTTGACAGAGAAAGATAGCATGAGCAGTGGGGAGAAGCAAGGGGAGAGGGAGCAGACTTCCTGCTGAGCAGGGAGCCTGATGCAGGACTCAATCCCAGGACCCTGAGATCAGGACCTGAGCTGAAGGCAGATGCTTAACTGACTGAGCCACCCGGGGGGCCCAAAAGTTTTAAATTTTTATGAAGATTAATTTATCATTATTTTCATTTATGGTTATTGCTTTCTTCCGTGTTAGAAACTTTGTCTACCTCCAAGTCACAAAGATAGTCTGTTTTCACATGAAAGATCTATAGTTTTACTTTTTACATTTAGGTCTATGTTCCATCTCTAATTAATTTTGTTTATGGTGTGAGGTAGAAATTGCATTTTATTTCTTTGCATATTAATACCCAGTTGTTCCAACATTATTCATAGAAAAGGCTTTCTGTTCCCAATGGGTTGCCTTGGCTACTTTGTCAAAAATCAATGACCCAATACAAGTGGGAGGACATTTCTGGGCTCTCTAGTCAATTCTCTTGATATTTTTATTGATCTTCATGCCACATTATCTTTATTACTATCACATTATAGTAGGTCTTTTTTTTTTAAACATTTATTTATTTGACACAGAAAGAGAGCTAGCACGCGCGCGCGTGAGAGAGCACAAGCAGGGGGAGCGGCAGGCAGAGGGAGAGGGAGAAGCAGGCTCCCTGCTCGAGCCTGACGTGGGGCTCCATCTCAGGACCCTGGGATCATGACCTGAGCCAAAGGCAGACGCTTAACCGACTGAGCCACCCCGGCACGCAACATTATAGTAGGTCTTAAAACTCAGTTATTGTAATTCCCCTAAGTTTGTTCTTCCTTTTCAAAATTGCTTTGGATAATCTAGATTCTCCCTTTGCGTTTTCATATCCTTTTATTTTCCTATATATATTTTATCATCAGCTTGACTATTTTTTTAAAGATTTTATTTGCTTATTTGAGAGAGAGAGTAAGTGAGTGAGAGTACACGAGCAGGGGCGGAGGGAGAGGGAGAAGCAGACTCTCCGCTCAGCTGGGAGCCCGACATGAGGCTTGATCCCAGGACCTGGAGATCATGACCTGAGCCAAAGGCAGACGCTTAACCATCTGAGCCACCCAGGTGCCCCTGAGCTGGGTCTTTAAGAGTATGTCTGCCATACAGAGAGAACAGAGAAGTCCTAGCAGCAAGTGTAAGGTAAATACAGAGAGTAGCTTATCATGTATATAATGGGCAGGGGAGTGAGTTTGCAAAGACGCACTAGAGCCAAATAATTAGAAAATTTGTGCTTAAGGAGTTTGTATTTTATGTTAAAGTAGGTGGGAGTCATGAAATGTTTTTAAGAAGTACAGTGGTTTAATCCTATTTGTGTTTATAAAGCTATCTGGTGTAATTCAGAAGGGTGGGTTGGATTCTGAAGAAACTAAAGACAGGGAAACTAGTTGGGAGGCCATGTCAGGCAATTGAAAATGAATCTGAAGTGAGGCAGGACAGAGAGATTAATATGTGAGACATGTATGAGGTAGACTGAATCAACAACTGAGGATAGAAAAGAAGAGGTCATGGGTGAGTTTACTATTTCTAATATGTTTGATGGGGTGCATGGTGGTTTCATTAATAAGGAAAGAAAATGCAGAGGGAAGGGCAGAGTTTGGAAAAAAACTGAGTTTTGTATCTTATAAATTGAGGAGGCAGGATCCATTCATCAGCTATAACTATAGATCTGAAAATGAGGAGAAGGCTAAGGGCTAGAGATTTGATTGCAAATCATTAAGATTCACTTGACATTAGTTAAGCTGAGAACTGGATCTATGCCCAACTGGTGTGTCTTAGGGAGGCTATGGAATGAGGAATAGGCTGAGATAACTTGTGAGGCCCCTCTGAGCCTTTGAGTAAATATTAAGAGGAAGAAGGAGTTGAAGAATATGGGATAACTAGGAGATTCGGTGCTAGTGAAGTAGACAGTTCTGGAATACCAACTCTGACAGTTTGGTTCTTAAACTTGCCTTATTTCTTAAACAAGAGGCATATTATAAAAAAATAACTAGAGGAAAATTAAGCTCACATCATGTATTAATTAGAACATTTTGGGGTTTATGCAAGAGGAAATAATTTGAACTAGCTTCAGTTAAATAAGACTTTTTTTTAAATAAAATATTTATATTTAGAACCACTTTGGCCACTCTCCCATCTCCTAATTTTGTTGCAGTTTTTTAAATTAACATATAATGTATTATTTGTTTCAGGGGTACAGGTCTGTGATTCATCAGTCTTTTATAATAACCAGTGCTCATTACAACATATACCCTCCCCAATGTCCATCACCCAGCCACCCCATCCCTCCACCCCTCTCCCCTCCAGCAGCCTTCAGTTTGTTTCCTATGATTAAGAGTCTCTTATGGTTTGTCTTGTTTCATTTTTTCCTCTCTTCCCCTATAGTCCTCTGCCTTGTTTCTTAAATTCCATATATCAGTGAGATCATGTGATAATTGTCTTTCTCTGTTTGACTTATTTTGCTTAGCATAATACCCTTTAGTTCCATCCACATGGTTGCAAATGGCAAGATTTCATTTTTTGATGGCTGCATAGTAGTCCATTGTATATATATACCACATCTTCATTATTCATTCATCTGTTGATGGACATCTAGGCTCTTTCCATAGTTTGGCTATTGTGGACATTGCTGCTATAAACATTGGGATGCAGGTGCCCCTTTGGATCCCTACATTTGTATCTTTGGAGTAAATACCCAGGAGTGCAATTGCTGGGTCATAGGGTAGCTCTATTTTCAACTTTTTGAGGAACCCCCATCCTGTTTTCCAGACTGGCTGTACCAGCTTGCATTTCCACCAACAGGGTAGGAAGGTTCCCCTTTCTCCACATCCTTGCCAACATCTGTCGTTTCCTGACTTGTTAATTTTAGCCATTCTGACTGGAGTGAGGTGGTATCTCATTGAGGTTTTGATTTGAATTTCCCTGATGCCGAGCGATGTTGAGCACTTTTTCATATGTCTGTTGGCCATTTGTATGTCTTCTTTGGAGAAATGTCTGTTCATGTCTCCTGCCCTTTTTCTTGATTGGATTAGTTGTTCTTTGGGTATTGAGTTTGAGAAGTTTTTTATAGATATTGGATACCAGCCCTTTATTTGATATGTCATTTGCAAATATCTTCTCCCATTCTGTAGGTTGCCTTTTAGTTTTGTTGACTGTTTCCTTTGCTGTGCAGAAGCTTTTTATCTTGATGAAGTCCCAAAAGTTCATTTTTGCTTTTGTTTCCCTTGCCTTTGGAGATGTGTCTAACAAGAAGTTGCTGCAGCTGAGGTCGAAGAGGTTGCTGCCTGTGTTCTCCTCTAGGATTTTGATGGATTCCTGTCTCACATTTAGGTCTTTCAACCATTTTGAGTCTATTTTTGTGTATGGTGTAAGGAAATGGTCGAGTTTCATTCTTCTGCATGTGGCTGTCCGATTTTCCCAACACCATTTGTTGAAGAGACTGTCTTTTTTCCATTGGATATGCTTTCCTACTTTGTCGAAGACATAAGCCTTTCTTATGAGAATGCAGTGGTACCTCGTAGAAGCCACGGGTAAGAATGCTATTGTAATCAGGAGGCAGACAACCATTGAGGATCTACACTCAGCTCCACTCGGTCTACTTTTTTTCTCTGTCTCTTCCCTCTCTTCTATCCCCTCCAGACTTTTTTTTTCTATTTCTCCTGATGGCGTAGCCCCTACATTTTTGTTATAGCCCCAGACACCCAGTCTTACCAATTCCCTCTCCCCATTCTAAATCCTCAGGGAAGTTCTCTGATTGCCCCAACATAGGTGAGATACTCCCTCCCTATCCATCCTGATCCAATCAAGCATGTGTGTGTGTGTGTGTGTGTGTGTGTGTGTGTGTGTGTGTGTATTTAGAAGGCTCATGGATTCCAGTCCAAAGAAATCATAATATATGGGGGTGGTATCCAGATAAGACATCAGTATTTTTTATAAGCACCCCAGTTTGGGAACTAATGATTGAGGCTCTGTTGTTTTTATGAAAATAAAGACTGTGGTTGGGATTATAATGCACCCTCCGCCCCCCCCCCTGCAATGCCAATGTGCTAATATCCAAAACATGTGGAAATACTATGTTACATGACAAAGGGGAATTTAAGTTATAGGTGGAATTAAGGTTGCTCATCAACTGACCTTAAAATAAGATTATATGAGATTATCTGGATGGGCCAAATATAATCACAAAAGTCCTTAAATGTGGAAGAAGTAGGCAGAATTTTCAGTGTGTCAGAGTAATGTCATTGCTGGCTTTGAAGATGGAAGGGGACCATGAACCAAGGAGGTGGCCTCTAGAATGTGGAAAGTCAAGGAAAAGGATTCTGCCTGGGACCTCCATACAGGAATTCAATTCTGCTGACACCGTGATTTTAGCCCAGTGTGACCCTTTTCAGAATTCTGTCTTCTAGAGCTGTAATAAATTTGTGTTGTATTAAAGGCACTATGTTTGTGGGGTTTTTTTTTAAAGCAGCCACAGAAAACTATTATTAAGAAGAATGGTTAATACTTGAATAAGAGAGAGAGGTAAGAGATAATTTCAAGGCTGTATTCCTTAAGTAGATTTGTTCCATGGTGAACTTTTTTTTTTATCTGTCCAGCACTTTTCTCTTGTTCTGAAAATAGCAACTCCCCTTACTCTTTTTTTTTCCCCTCCAACTAAGTGGTTCTCCTGGGGGTACCATTGTTATGTCACACATGTACTTTTTCTCCAAGAATGATTATGTTACTTGATCTTACCCAATCATGCTCTTTATTTGGTGTTCTAAAAATTGGAACTGAGGGAAGAGAGGCTCATTCTGTCTGGTAACAACTTGATAGGTACGAGCCCACAATTTGTCAGAGGCCATGGTTCTAAGCCTACAGAACATGCCTTTCAGATGTTCTGAAAGAATGACCCTGTCTAAAAGAGGCTGGTTTGAGAGCCTAACCTGGAATTTGAAGCATTCACGTCACTTGTTCCATTTATTCCGAAAGTCATTCATATACTTACC
Organism: Halichoerus grypus; assembly: GCF_964656455.1. Lineage (NCBI taxonomy): Eukaryota > Metazoa > Chordata > Mammalia > Carnivora > Phocidae > Halichoerus > Halichoerus grypus. The sequence continues at coordinate 100,212,846 of NC_135727.1, read as the reverse complement.
CTTTCACAGCTTGGGTTACACAATAACTTTCTCTTTTTGCCTAAGCTACTTCGTTGTACTTTTAGTCACTTCCATTAAAATATCCTGACAAACTCAGACATAGAATAAGAAAATAAACCCAGTAATCAAAGTTCACACACATATAGACACATCTATTAAGAATGCAAAAATTACCTTTATTAACCGAGTGGGGTTTTTTAAGGCATCTTCTGTATGTAAAACATTGTCAGTGAAATGAATAGGACAAAACCCTACTTACAGGCATTTACAGATTTATTCATCCTACAATCTGTGTTTACATTTACCAATATACATACCCTCTTACAGTATGTCTTCACTACAATCCCCCTATACTTACTTGACAAATAAAAAATAGAAATGAGTTCAAGAAAGTCTGGTTTGTAAAATACACAAATGGAAGAACCACAAAGGTTAATGGGAAGAATTTCAGGATATTCAGATCTCTAAGGGCAATTACCAGACTCTCCCCAAAAATGCTGCCATCACAGTCAAAACAGTTGCTGGGCAGGACTAGGGGTGTGGCCCTGTGGCAGTTCTTTTATTCTTAGCCAAATGTTTCTCAATTCCATCATAACTAAAGCAAAAAGAAGAAAGGAAAAGTAATTTGGAATAAATCACTTTAGGCCCACAGGCCAATTCACGTTGGATTCGCTCAGGTGTGTTTATTTTAATAGCTGCTCGGAGGGCACTTGAGATACCACAGCTGACCAGATTTTAAACATAAAAGCAGAGAACTTAAAACTAAGCACGCATGCAGCATGGAATAATAATCAAGTTGGGCTTCTTAAAATGCTAAATGCCAGAAAACCTGAAACCATTAGGGCAAAGTCCACACAACATAGGCCGAATATTCTGTTTCTCAGAGGGGCTTTTAGAAGGCTCAGATTCTAAGGTGGCTTCCTAAAAAGCAGGGTCAAAGATGCGTCTTCTTTGACAAGCCGTGTTCTTCTTCCCAAGATATTCGGGTAGGCTTATTCAAGAATCTTTTTAAGAAAAAAGCAGATTATTGTCACCAAAAGTGCAGAAACAGCAACAGTAGAGTTCTCAGGAAAAGTGCTGAGCTTTAACAGCTGTCTCTGGTTGGATAGTCACCCACTGCGTTCTGGGCTCGCACACAGCAGAGACACGTTAACCAGGATACGCTGCACAGACGGTCTGTGGGTGAGAAATCCCCAAGCCCCTCACCTCTGGAGGGCTGAGGACTGCGCGCGCGGGGAGGAAAAATGCGCGGAGGGTAGGGGTGGGGGAATAACATGTGGGGAGATAGGCATGCAAAAAGGTGAAAGGCTAGCTAGGGAGGATCCAGGGTGGCTCCAGGGAGAGGCGTGGTGGCCCCCGGGGACTGGCTAGCTTGGCCCCACGCCAAGCGCGCTTTCTTGAGGATGAGTGTGGGGGTGCACCGAGGGGACCAGAAAACTTCTCTGCCAATGTTATCAACAGACCTCCAGAGTGGAAAACTCCAGCCGGGTGCCCTGAGCACTACGTTTTCCGGACCAAGACGGCGGAGGCTCCGCGCCTCCTGTTTCCCACCCTGCCTGGCCACGCCCCTCCTATCCTAACCCCGCCCGGGCCCCACCCCCTCCGCTTCCCACCTCCCTTCCCCTCCGTTCCCGGCTCCAGGCTCCTACTAGGTTCGTCGGCGGTGGGAGCGCGCAGGCGCGGCTGGTGGCTCCCTGAGCGCGGAGGAGCGGCGCCCAGGGCGCGGTGAGTGAGGTGGTGGCACCGGGCTGCTGGCTGGGAACCTGGTTCGCGCCGAACATCCCGGGAGGGTTCGGGGAGTGCGCGGGTGAGTGCCCGGGGAAGCTTCGGTCCCGGGAGGAGAAACTGGCCGGACTGCTTAAGAGTGTCCAGCCCCGGCTGCGTGCGGAGCGGAGTGCGTGGTGGCGGGAGTGGGTGAGGGTTTGTGTGAGGAGGAAAATAGAAGAGAAGGGCTCCGGAGGCTGGAAGTCCTTACTCAGGCTTGGCAGGACTGGGAGGCTCGCCAAGGGCGCTGGAGGCTGTCCCAGCTTCAAGTTCAGTATGCCCCGCTGGGTGCCCCTGAGCGGCGTCCCGGGCCCATCCCTCCCCCCCGCGCTGCCGTGTCAGAGTGCGGAGTTGCCAGGAACGTTCCTTGTCGCGGGGGAGAGGATCTGGGGAAGGTGGGCTTTCGCCCCAGGCTAGTGCCAAAGAGGGTGTGGCGTTCGTGTGACTTTCCTTCACCCCGCCCCCGGGAATGTGTCCGTCTTCTGGTACATTGTGCTCATGGACATTTTAACAAAGGCTATGACTGTTTTCTAGGCAGTGGCGGGTGACAGCGGGGGCGGGTCGGTGGAGGGGGCAGTGTATGAGGTCGCAGTGTGGCCCTGGGGGACGGGGGCGGGGGCAGGCATGGAGGGAATGGAAGGAAGGGAACAACCTCCCTGCCGCAGCTTTTTCCTTCTTCCTGGTCCGCTGATTTTGATCAGTGGTAGGAACAGCCTCGAGAGGGATATAATTGGAAATCATTGTGTGTGTTCGGACTCTGGCTGCAGCCATTGGTTTTGTAATTGTGCTGTTGATGTATTTTTTAAGTGTCCCTTCAGTAGAAAAGCGAAACTAATGAAATTGAAGAGGAAATAAGAGGTTGGGTGTCAAAACTTAAAGGTAAATTAATGCCTTCTGGTAGTCGTAGTATAAATACAGCCAGATTTTGAAGGATGTGAAGGAGTGCAAGTCGGGGTAAGTGAAAAGTTGATTAGGGTGCTGTTGATGATTTCAGTCAAGAGGGGATTATTGGATGTGTGTGTGGAGGTGTTGCCAAGTTCTGTTCAAAAGGTTTAAAACCTTTAAAGATGATATTGGGAATATAAAACACTAGGACAAACACTGTAATATTGGATAAGGTTCTAAGGCTTTCATTTGCAAAATTAGGAACTTTATGGAAAGTGGTATATGTGTTTTCAAGCATAAATGTTGATTTCTTATTCATCTGTTTTAACTGAATACAGCAACTACTTCCTCCTCCACCCCTTTCCCTTGATTGTGAATCCTGTTTTATAAATAGTGAGCTTTCAGGGGTAGAGCAAGGTGGTGGAGTAGAAGACCTAAATTTTGTCTGGTCCCAGGAATTCAGCTAGATAGTTATCAAACCATTCTGAACACCTACAGACTCGACAGGAGATCGAAAAAAAGAATAGCAGCAACTCTATGAACAGAAAAGTGACCACTTTCTGGAAGGTAGGACGTTTGGAGAAGTGAAACCGAGGCGATATTTGGGAGGATAGATGGAGGGGGAGGGGGCCTCCGTCGGCCGCTCCTGGCAAGTGATAAGAGCAGCAGAGCACAAAATCGGAGCTTTTAGAAGTCTGCTCTGCTGAGGGATGTCGCTCCAGTGGCTAAGCAGGGGGTGGAACCCTTGCTGGGACAGTGTGGTCTCGGGACCCTCGGGGTCACAGAAAGACCGGGGATGCCTGAGTGCAGCAGGGCTCCCACGTATCAGAGCGGGGAATCCGGCTGCAAAGAGTGAGCCTAGGAGTGGACTCTCAGCTCGGGGTTGCCATAGACCGTGATTCGTGGCACAGCCCTGCCACTACTCTTCTAGCAGGGACCCACCAAGTGGCAGATCCAGGGAGACTCCCTTCCTCCCCCGGGAGGAGTGGCCGGGAGCGCACCGCAGTGATCTGCTGGGTTTGGAGACTTCACACGGGGTGGGGTGCCAGAGATAGAAATGCTCGGTCACAGGCCAAGTGAGCACGGAATGCAACCAGAGACCAGGGAGGCAGGAGTGATTGACTGCTTTTCTCTGCGGGCTCACTGAGGAGTGGGGCCCCGAGTTCTCAGCTCCTTGGGACCAGAGATTGGGAGGCTGCCATTTTCATTCCCATCCTCTAGAGCTGTGCAGAAAGTGTTCAGAAAACAAAAGCTACTGAGAGCAAACCCGAGCAGATTACTTAGCCTGGCCCCTGGCAAGGGTGGTGCAATTCCACCTGGGGCGCCTGGTGGCAAAGACATTTGAGAATCACTACAACAGGTCCCTCCCCCAGATCAGCAAGAGCCAAGACCAAGTTTACTGATCAATGAGACCTGCAAAGCTCCAGCGCTGGGGGAATAAAATTCATGGCTTTTTTCCCATGATTCTTTAGTCTTTCAACGTTAATTTTTTTAATTTTCTTTATTTTTTCTATTTCTTTTTTTGAATTTTTCTTCTTTTCAACCAACATCTTATCAATTCCTTTTTTAAACTCTTTTAAGTTTCATTTTTATAACCATATTCCATCCCTTCATTGTATTTACCCTTATTTTTGTATATATATGAGGTTTTTTTTCCTTAAAATTTTGGGAGTAGTTTCTTCTAACAGACCAAAATACACCCAAAATCTAGTGTGTGGCTCTGTTCTATTCATCTGTCTGATCATATTCTTCATATTCTTTTCTTTCTTTCCCCCCCGGTTTTGAGTCTCTTCTGATTTGTTTATTTTTCTGGGGTTGTTGTTACCCTTTTAGCATTTTGTTCTCTCATTCATCTGTTCTCCTCTGGACAAAATGACAAAATGGAAAAACTAACCTCAAAAAAAAAAAAAAACAACAAGAGACAGTACCAACTGCCAGGGACCTAATCAATACAGACATTAGTAAGATGTCGCAACTGGAGTTCAGAATGATGAAAGATACTAGCTGGGTTTGAAAAAAGCATAGAAAATACTAGAGAATCCCTTTCTGGAGAAATAAAATCTAACCAAGTCAAAATCAAAAAGGCTATTAATGAGGTGTAATCAAAAATGGAGGCAATGGAGTCTCTAACTGCTAGGATAAATGAGGCAGAAGAGAAAATTAGTGATATAGAAGACCAAATGATGGAGAATAAAGAAGCTGAGGAAAAGAGGGATAAACAACTACCGGATCATGAGGGGGAGAATTCGAGAGATAAGTGATACCATAAGACAAAACAATATTAGAATAATTGGGATCCCAGAAGAAGAAGAAAGAGAGAGAGGGGCAGACGGTGTGTTGGAGCAAGTTATAGTGGAGAACTTCCCTAATTTGGGGAAGGAAACAGGCATCCAGGAGGCACAGAGAACCCCTCTCAAAATCAATAAAAATAGGTTAACACCCCGACATCATTTTTTTTTCTTTCTTCATTAAATAATTTTTTAAAATTAACATATAGTGTATTATTTGTTTCAGGGTTACAGGTCTGTGATTCATCAGTCTTACACAATTCACAGCACTCACCATAGCACATACCCTCCCCACTGTCCATCACCCAGCCACTCCATCCCTCCCACCTCCCTCCACTCCAGCAACCCTCAGTTTGTTTCCTGAGATTAAGAGTCTCTTTTCGTTTGTCTCCCTCTCTGGTTTCGTCTTGTTTCATTTTTTCCCTCCTTTCCCCTATGATCCTCTGCCTTGTTTCTCAAATTCCTCATATCAGTGAGATCATATGATAATTATCTTTCTCTGATTGACTTATTTCGCTTAGGATAATACCCAAATGGGAAGATTTCATTTTTTGATGGCTGCATAATATTCCATTGTGTGTGTGTGTGTGTGTGTGTGTGTGTGTGTGTGTATACATATATGTATATGTATACACATACACACACATACCACATCTTCTTTATCCATTCATCTGTTGATGGACATCTAGGATCTTTCCATAGTTTGGCTGTTGTGAACATTGCTGCTATAAACATTGGAGTGCAGGTGCCCCTTCAGATCACGACATTTGTATCTTTGAACACCCCGACATCTAATAATAAAACTTACAAATCTCAGAGACAAAGAGAAAATCCTGAAAGCAGCTCAGGACACGAGGTCTGTAACATACAATGGTAGAAACATTAGATTGGCAGCAGACCTATCCACAGAGACCTGGCAGGCCAGAAAGGACTGGCATGATATATTCAGGGCACTAAGCAAGAAAAATATGCAGCTAAGAATACTATATCCAGCTAGGCTGTCATTGAAAATAGAAGGAGAGATAAAAAGCTTCCAGGACAAACAAAAACTAAAAGAATTTGATCACCACACCAGCCCTACAAGAAATATTGAAAGGGATCCTCTAAGCAAAGAGAGAGCCTAAAAGTAACATAGACCAGAAAGGAATGCAGACAATATACAGTAACAGTCACCTTACAGGCAATACAATGGCACTAAATTCATATCTTTCAGTAGTTACCCTGAATGTAAATGGGCTAAATGCCCCAATCAAAAGACACAGGTTATCAGATGGATAAAAAAACAAGACCCATTGATATGCTGTCTGCAAGAGACTCATTTTAGACTCAAAGACACCTCCAGATTGAAAGTGAGGGGGTGGAAAACCATTTACCATGCTAATGGACACCAAAAGAAAGCTGGGGTGGCAATCCTTATATCAGACAAATTAGATTTTAAACCAAAGACTGTAATAGGAGATGAGGAAGGACACTATATCATACTTAAAGGGTCTATCCAATAAGAAGATCTAATAATTTTATATATTTATGCCCCTAACATGGGAGCAGCCAGTTATATAAGCCAATTAATAACAAAATCAAAGAAACACATCGAAAATAATACAATAATAGTGGGGGACTTTAACACCCCCCTCACAGCAATGGACAGATCATCTAAGCAAACAACAAGGAAATAAGGGCTTTAAATGACACATTGGACCAGAAGGACTTCACAGATATATTCAGACCTTTCCATCCCAAAGCAACAGAATACACATTCTCCTCTAGTGCACATGGAACATTCTCCATAATAGATCACATCCTGGGTCACCAATCAGGTCTCTACTGGTACCAAAAGATTGGGATCATTCCCTGCCTATTTTCAGACCACAATGCTTTGAAACTAGAACTCAATCACAAGAGGAAAGTTGGAAAGAACTCAAATACATGGAGGCTAAAGAGCATCCTACTAAAGAATGAATGGGTCAACCAGGAAATTAAAGAAGAATTAAAAAATTCATGGAAACAAATGAAAATGAAAACACAGCTGTTCAAAATCTTTGGGATGTAGCAAAGGCAGTCCTAAGAGGAAAGTATATAGCAATATAAACATTTAGCTTTCAGATCTGAAGTGTGTTTAAAGGCACAACCCTCCCCCCCATGAAGTGAACAGCATTTCTTCTTGTCTTGTCATTTTAGTCCATATTTTCCTTTTATTTTAAGTTAAATGCCACAAACATGAATTTGGGGGAGGGAGTGATACCTTTTCCCTTTTCCAGTGCCTAATGAACCCCTATTCATCCTTTCAGATTCAGTCTAAATTTTTCTTGGAAAAATTTGCCATCTCCCCCAGAATGAATTAATCACCCTCTTTTCTGTTAAACTGATACCACTGGTCTTATTTTTGTCTTGCAACTAGAACCTCAGTCTTCTGTGTTACCCTGATACCTAGGGCTGCTGGGTATGTACTAAATGCCTAATAAATGCACTTACATGTAGATGTTAATAAATGCTGGTAGATTGATAATTCATATTGTGTATTGTTCATGGGGTAATAGAAGAAATTCAGAATGCTGAAATTATATGTCATATTTGAACAACATTATCTGGAATGTGGATAAGAAGAGTATGGAAATAAGTTCCCATGTGTTAGTCTGGTTTATCCTTCTAAAAGAGGTGCAAAAGCTTTGCATATATAGACAAAGTAGGTGTCAGGAAAAGGCCAGATTTTAAAACAAGTCAACTTCTGATACTGAAACTAGTGAAAAGTCAACATGAAACAGAAGATTAATCATTTGTAGAAGGATACTAACAGGGCACTGCTGGAATTTAGGAATTTACAACTGAATCAAGCTAGCCAGATGGTATCCTTCGAAGGCTAATACAACTAAAGAAACTGTAACCTATTAGACCAATTAGAGAGACTAATCAGTTGTATTATACTCCTAAATCTTAAGGTGGTTTGAGCGTTTGGCTAATGGGCCTCTTCACATTATAGTGCCCTCCATAGGCTTTGCCTATTTCTGCAGCCCATCTTTGACATCTGTCTTAACTCTACCAGCATCGTTGGCTTTACAGTCACCTCTGGTTCATGAAGGGAATTATTTTTCCTTTGCTCCTTACCACTCAAGCTCATCACCCCCCACACCTAGCTTTTATCTACTTAGTGGATTTACCAACTGGAGAAAATACCATGAGCAAATGATCACTCAATTTATAAGTGAGTAGAAATGATACTTTAGTCTAAAAATGAGTCAGGATTGGCTACTTGGTTAGTCTGAGTCTCTGTGCCAGCAATGCAGAGAACCTATTCTGGCTATTAGTAACTTCTGTTTTTCTCCTCTCAGATTATCCCCTTTCCACCTAAACATAAAAGCACTTTTTCTGTCTGTCTCTCTCTCTCTCTTTAAGATTTAATTTTTTATTTGACAGAGAGAGCACACAAGCAAGGGGGGCGGCAGGCAGAGGGAGAGGGAGAAGCAGGCTCTCCACCGAGCAGGAGCCCGATGTGGGACTTGATCCCTGGACCCTGGGGCCATGACCTGAGCCGAAGGCAGACACTTAACCAACTGGGCCACCCAGTCACCCCTCCACATCACTTAAAGAAGAAAGAAAGAAAAAAGAATGTTAACTGTTGTTCACGCCAAAACACTTCAAGTTAATGCCTGGTTTTTATGAGAAAAACTTGGGTCTCGGAGAGGATGAGTAGAGTCCATAAAACTTCTTTTTAAAGAAGTTCTGCCTACATCCTCTGTGGTCTTTAGGTGCACTTACTGAAAAAGATATTCCAAACCATTGTGGTTAAGGCTTTCTTCTTAAACTTTCCTCACCTAGAGTTCCTCTCCATATTTGTGATTTTTACTCTCATTCTTTGACAGGTCAACCCCAGCTACTTCCACTGAGTCATTTTAGGGTTCTGTCCAAGACTCTCTTTCCCACTCTATGTAGAAGACAATAATATGGTGGTCAGGGGCACGGAACTGGAGGCATTTGTTAAACTTCTTTCTCTAAGTGTCAGTTTCTTCATCTATAAAAATAATGAGTATAATATTTACCTCATAAATGAGGTCAGGTATATTACAGCTTATAATATTTAGCACATACTAATTGCCCTAAAAATGGTAGCTATTGTTATCTTTAATTGCCATTTCTTATGAGGAATGTAATTTCAATAGCAGTAAATTTCAAAATGTAAATGTACTGACATCTACTCTGTTCAAACTCTAGTCCTGTATTTGTAGATTCCTCCTATATATCTAAAACATATGGCTTAGCACAATGGTTCTCAAACATCAGCTTGCACAAGAATCACAAGAATGTTCACTTAATTGGAAGTAGAATTGGTAGGGGGATATGACAAAGGATGAGTCAAGAATGATACCAAGGATTTTGGTCTGAGCACCTGGAAGGATAGAGTAGCCGTTTAGTGAGATATGGAAGATTGCAGGAGGAGAAAATTTGAGAGGAGGATCATGAATTCAGTACTAAGCATTATGAGTTCAAGATGACTTTGATATCTGGGTGGAATTCAGGAAAGAGGTATGGGTGGATAGGAAGCTCTGGGAATGGGTCAGATCACTACAAGGGAAGAGAAGAGGTCACTCCTTTGCTTTAAAAAAATATTAATGAACTACTTTTAGAGGATTTTAGGCTCATAGCAAAATTGAGAAGTACAGAGAGATCCCATATGCCTGCTGTCCACAGACACAACCCCCCCCCACCGCCCCCCGTCAACATCCTGCAACACAGTGGTACATTTGTTACAACTGATGAACTTACATTGACACATTTTTATTACCTGAAGTCCATAGTTTAAATTAATGTTCACTCTTGGTGTTGTACACTCTGTGGGTTTGGACAAACATTTAATGACCTGTATCTACTATTGTGGTGTCTTACAGAATAGTTTTACTGCTCTAAAAGATCCTGTGTTCTGGGGCGCCTGTGTGGCTCAGTCTGTTAAGTGTCTGCCTTTGGCTCAGGTGATATCTTCAGGTCCCGGGATTGAGCCCCACATCTGGCTCCCTGTTCAGTGGAGGGGAGTCTGCTTCTCCCTCTCTCCTTCTCCCTCTGCGCCATCCCCCCCCCATGCACGCTCTCTCAAATAAATAGAATCTTTAAAAAAAATTCCTGTTTATCTGCCTCTCCATCCCCTCCCCCCAATCCCCACAACCAATGTATCTTTTTACTGTCTCTCTAGTTTTGCCTTTTCCATTATGTCATATCATTGGAATCATAGTATGTAGCCTTTTCGAATTGGCTTCTTTCAATTAGTAATATGCATTTAAGCTTTCTCCAGGTCTTTGCATGGCTTGATAGCTCATTTCTTTTTAGTGCTGATTCACATTCCATTGTCTGGATGTACCACAATTTATTTATACATTAACCTACTAAACCTACAGGCAGACTGTTTTTCAAAGTAGCTATACCATTTTGCATGCTCGTATTCCTGTTGCTCCACATCTCCACCAGCATTTAGTTTTGCCAGTGTTTTGGATTTTGGCCATTCAAATAGGTGAGTAGTGGTATCTCGTTGTTTTAGTTTGGAATTCACTAATGACATGATATTAAACATCTTTTCATATGTTTACTTGCTATCTGTATATCTTCTTTGATGAGGTGTCTTTTCAGGTCCCTTGCCCATTTTTAAATCAGGTTGTTCATTTTATTGTTTTAAAAGTTCCTTGTATACTTTGGATAATATGCCTTCACATGTCTATTTTTCTCTCAGTCTGTGGCTTGTCCTCTCATTCTTTTGACGTTGCCTCTCACAGAGCAGAAGTTTTTAATTTTTTAAAAGATTTTATTTATTTAGGGGCGCCTGGGTGTCTCAGTCATTAAGCGTCTGCCTTCAGCTCAGGTCATGATCTTAGGGTCCTGGGATCGAGCCCCGCATCGGGCTCCCTGCCCAGCGGGAAGCCTGCTTCTCCCTCTCCCACTCCCCCTGCTCGTGTTCCCTCTCTTGCTGTGTCTCTCTCTGTCAAATAAATAAATAAAATCTTAAAAAAAAAAGATTTTTTTTACTTATTAGAGAGCGAGAGAGTGAGAAAGAAAGAGATCACGAGCAGGGGTAGAGAGAGAAGCAGACTCCTTGCTGAGCAGGGAGCCTGACAGGGGACTTGATCCCAGGACCCCAGGATCATGACCTTAGCCAAAGGCAGACGCTTAACTGTCTGAGTCACCCGGGTGCCCCAGAAGTTTTTAATTTTAATGAAATCTAGCTTATCAGTTATTTCTTCCACAGATCATGCCTTTAGTGTTGTGTCTAAAAGTCATTGCCATGCCCAAGGTCAGTTAGGTTTTCACCTATGTTATATTCCAGGAGTTTTATAGTTTTGCATTATATGTAGTCTGTGATCCATTTTTTTTTTTTTTTTTTTAGGATTTTATTTGACAGAGAGAGACACAGCGAGAGAGGGAACACAAGCAGGGGGAGTGGCAGAGGGAGAAGCAGGCTTCCTGCCGAGCAGGGAGCCTGATGTGGGGCTCGATCCCAGGACCCTGGGATCATGACCTGAGCCGAAGGCAGACGCTTAACAACTGAGCCACCCAGGCGCCCCTGTGATCCATTTTGAGTTAAAATTTTTGAAGGGTATAAGGTCTGTGTTTAGATTCTTTTTTGCAAGTTGTTCCAGCACATTTGGTGAAAGGACTGTCTTTGTTCCATTGTATTGCCTTTGCTCCTTTGTCAACAATCAGTTGACTGTATTTATGTGGGTCTGTTTCTGGGCTCTCTATTCTGTTCCATTAATGTCTTAGTAATCTTTACCAATACCTCACTCTCTTGATTACTGTACCTTTATAATAAATCTGTAAATAGGGTAGTTTTAGTCTTCTTTGTTCTCCTTTAGTATTGAGTTGGCTGTTCTAGGTCTTTTGCTTCTCTATATAAATATTGGGTAGGTTTGTCAATATCCACAAAATAACTTGGCTGGATTTTGATTGGGATTGTGTTGAATCTATGGGTCAACTTGAGAAGAGCTTACATCTTGACAATATTGAGTCCTTCTATTCATGAACATGGAATATTTCCCCATTTATTTAGTTCTTTGATATCTTTCATCACAATTTTGTAGTTTTCCTCAAATATTTTGTATATATTCTGTTAGATTTATACATAATTCATTTTGGGGGTGCTAATATAAATGGTAATGTATTTTTAATTTCAAATTCTACTGATTTATTGCTGGCATATAGGAAATTGATTAATTTTTGTATATTAATCTTATACAACATTGCTATAATTGCTTATTAGTTCCAGGAATTTTTTTGTTGATTCTTTTAGATTTTCTACGTTGATGATAATGTCATCTGGAAACAAAGACAGTTTGGTTTATTTCCCAATCTCGTATAACTTTTATTTACTTTTCTTGTCCTATTGCATTAGCTAGGACTTCCAATATAATGTTGAAAAAGAGCGGTGAGGGGACATTGTTGCCTTGTTCCTGATAGTGGGAAAATTTTGAGTTTCTCACTACTAAGTATGATGTTAGCTGTAGGTTTTTTGTAGATGTTCTTAACAAGTTGACAACATCTCTATTCCTAATTTGCTGAGGTTTTGTTTTTTTTTTTATCATGAATGAGTTTTGAATTTTGTAAAGTCCTTTCCTGTCATCTATTGATAGAATCGTATGGTTTTTCTTTTTTTTAATGATTTTTCTTTTTTAGTCTGTTGATGTGATGGATTACATTAATTGGTCTTTGTTGAAACAAGCTTGCATACCTGAGAAATCTCACTTGGTTATGTTGTATAATTCTTTTTATACATTATTGGATTTGATTTACTAATAATTTGTATTAGGATTTTTGTATTAGGATTTTTGCATGTTATGTTCATGAGAGGGATTGATCTGTAGTTTTCTTGTAATGTCTTTGGTTTGGTATTAGGGTAATTCTGGCCTCATGAGCTAGGAAGTATTCCCTTGGTTTCTGTCTTCTGGAAGAGATTGTAGAAAATTGGTATGATCTGTCCTTAAGTGTTTGATAGAATTCACAGGTAAGTCCATCTGGGCCTATCGCTTTCTGTTTTGGAAGGTTATTAATTATTGATTCAACTTCTTGAATAGATATAGGCCTCTTCATATTGTCTATTTTTTTTTCTTGTGTGAGTTTTGGCAGATTGTCTCTTTCATTGAATCACTTCATTTCATTGAGGTTATCAAATTTGTAGGCATAGCTTTATTCATAATAATCCTTTATTAACTCTTTAATATCCATGTGATCTATAGTAATATCTCTTCTTTCATTTCTGATACTGTAATTTGTTTCTTCTCCTAGCCTGGCTAGCGGTTTATCAATTTTATAGATCTTTTCAGAGAATCAGGTTTTGGTTTTATTTATTTTCTCTATTGATTTCTTGTTTTCAATTTCATTGATAATCTGCTCTAATTTTTATTTGCTTTTAATTTGCTCTTTTTCTAGTTTTCTGAGGTGGAAGCTTAGAAGGTTGATTTTAGATCCTCTTTTCTAATATATGCATTCAGTGCTGTAAATTTCTCTCTAAGCACTGCTTTCAGTGCATCCCATAGTATTTGATAAGTTGCATTTTCATTTTCATTTAGTTCAAAATATTTTTTAAGGATTTATTTATTTGAGAGAGAGAGCATGTGTGTGAGTGGGGGTGGGGTGCAGAGAGAGAGAGAGAGGGAACCATCTATGTGCACTTTGTAGGATGAAGTAGTCTGTAGATACCAATTATATCCAATTGGTTGATAGTGCTGTTTACGTATTTATTGAATTTCTGCCTGGTGGATCCGTCCATTTCTATTAGAGGAGTGTTAAAGTCTGAAGCTACAGTAGGGGATTATTCTTTTTCTCCTTATCAGTTGTATTAGTTTTTGCCTCATATATTTTGACATTTCATTGTTATGTGCATACACATTAAGGATTGTTATGTCTTCTTGGAGAATTGACCCCTTTATCATTGTGTAATGATCCTCTTTATATCTGATAACTTTCCTTGCCCAGAAGTCTGCTCCATCTGAAATTTATATAAGCTATTTCTGCTTTCTTTTGATTAGTTGATAGCATGGTATATCTTTCTCCATCCCTTTACTTTTTATCTATATAGCTCTTTATATTTAAAATGTTTTTCTTGTATACAACATATAATTGGTTTTTTTTAATCTAGTCTGACATTCTCTTTTAATTGGTGTATTTAGATCATTGTTGGATTAATATCTACCATAATTGTTACTGTTTTCTATTTGTTGCCCTTGTTCTTTGTTTTTGTCTTCCACGTTTTTCCTGCCTTTTGTGGTTTTGAGCATTTTATATATTATGTTTTCATTTTCTCTCATTTCCTATCATATTAATTATGCTTCCCTTTTTTTAAAAACTTTTTTAGTGGTTGCCCTAACATTTGCAAAATGCATATTTCCAACTAATTCTATTCCACTTTCAAATAATACTGTACCACTTCATGGGTAATGCAAGTACCTTATAATAACAAAATATTCCAAATTCCTCTTTCCCATCCCTGTATCATTGTTGTCATTCATATCAGTTATACATAAGCATATTATATATATAACCATTCATAATTGAATACATTGTTGCTATTTTGAAGAAAATGTTCTCTCACTTTTTTTTCAAACTTATTTTTAGGTCAATTAAGAATAAGAAAAATTAAAGTTTTTAAGTTTTACCTTTAGCTATTCATTTTTTGATGCTCTTTTGTGTGTGTGTGTGTGTGTGTGTGTGTGTATGTGTATAGATCTGACCTATATTATTTTCTTCTCTCTAAACTTCTTCTAACATATCTTGCCAGGCATATGTACTTGGCAAAAAATTCCCTCAACTTCTGTTTGTTGAGAAAGTCTTTATTTCTCCTTCCTTTTCAAAAGATAATTTTTCAGGGTACAAAATTCTGTGTTGGTGGACTTTTTTCTCTCAACACTATAAATATTTCACTTCATTCCCTTCTTGCTTGTGTGGTTCCTGAGGGGAAGTCAGTTGTAATTTTTACCTTTGCTCCTTTATAGGCAAAGTGTTTTTTTCCCTCTGGTTTCTTTAAATATTTTTTATCTTTGATTTTCTGCAGTTTGACTATGATTGCCTACTTGTAGTTGAGTTTGTTTTAGCATTTATCCTGTTTGGTGTTCTCTGAGATTCCCGAATCTGTGATTTGGTATCTGACATTTATTGGGGAGATTCTCAGTCATTATTGCTTCAGATATTGCGTCTGTTCCTTTCTCTATTTCTGTTTTCTGGTCTTCTCATCATGCATATGTTACCTTGTGTACTTGTTCCACAGTTCTTGGATATTTTGTTCTTTTTTTTTTTCTTTTCAGCCTCTTTTTTTTTCTTTTCAGTTTTGGAAATTTCTACTCTCCCATTTTCAAGCTTAGAGACTCTTTCCTCAGCCATGTCCAGTCTACTAATGATCCATCAAAGGCATTCTTTATTTCTGTTCCAGCATTTTTGATTGGTAGTATTTTTAAAAATTCTCAGAAATTTCCATCTCTCTGCTTCTATTATGTCTATTCTTACATGTTGCTTCTTTTTTCGATTAAAGCCCATAGCATATTAATCCTAATATTTTTAAATTCCTGGTCTGATAAGTCCAACATTCCTGCCATATCTGACTCTGGTTCTGATGTTTGTTCAGTCTCTTCATCCTGTGATTTTTTTCCTTTTCATATGCCTTGCAATTTTTTGTTGAATAGTAAGCATGATGTACTGGGTAAAAGGAACTGCTGTAGCTAGGCCTTTAGTAATGTTGTAGTAAAGTGTGGGGGTAGGGGAAATGTTCTTTAGTCTTGTGATTGGTCCCAGTGTTTGGTGAGCCTGTAATGCCTGGACCGTGAACTTCACCGGTGCTTCTGTTTTTATTCCCCCTTAGGTGGTGGTATGGTTAGAGGGGGCTGGGGTTGTGTATTTCTCTACTCCTGGGTAGGTTTGGCTCTTTCAGGCTCTGGTAAAATAGGTTCTCCTGAGGGAAGTCCTTGTTATGAAGAACAGAGTGCTCCGGCATATTTCAAAGACTCCTTTTCCCCTCCCTGCACTGGAAGCATAAGGGAATTTTTTCCCACCATTTAATGTGAGAACTAGTTCTAGCCCCTGAAGGTAAATGTCACAGAAGTGTGGGGCCCCCCATGACTGGGTCCACCTTAAAGGTTTAACTCTCGTACTTGTCTATACTGCATCTCCAGCAATTCATCACTTACAGTTCACATTGTCCTACCTTGGCACTGGTTCCCTCTGAGGTTTCTGCTCTTGGGTTTCTGCTTGGTTAAGTTGTGATTCTCTGTATCTGCTTGTCTTTCCAGTTTGGGGGCAGTGGTTTGTCCTGTCATCTCACTTCTCTGATGGATTTAAGAAAAGTTGTATTTTCAGTTTGATCAACTTTTTATTTGTTAAGAGAGAGTTGTGATTTCTGAGTTTGTGTGCCAGCCTGGAATCTAGAAGTCCCCTGTTGCTTTTCTTTAGAGTTTTACCACCTAATTGTCTCTAAATATTAGGGTTTTTTTTTTTTTTTGCTTGTTTTGACCTTTCTATAAATTGGATCATCTGTATATACATTTTTTTTTGCTCATCCTTACATTCATGGGATAAATTCATTAGTTTGATACTTCTCTGACATTGGTGTGAACGTGCATCCCTTGGGAATTTTGTTAAAATGTAGATTCTGGTTTAGAAGGTCTGGAATGTATTCTGAGATTTTGCCTTTTTAACAAGCTTTCATGTGGTGCTGCTGTTGCTCTTCTGTAGATAATACCTGGAGTAATAATAAGGCTCTAGAGCATCCCATTTTCACCTGCTACATATGCTTTGAATAGCTCAGGTAATTTACTGTAGAGATTTTGTGCTGGAATAGGAAAAATGGGAAACTGTCCTTTGCTAAGTATCATTTTCCAGAGTTGGGGGCTTGGAGGAAACAAGTTATTTCATATTTAAAATGGATATTTTCATCAATATAATGTAAACTGAAGATACTATTTGAATAAAATATTAACAATATAGTCCTGTAAAATTTCTCACACTGCATTTCCAGTTGTAGGTAAGGTTTTGTTGACATTATTTCGTGTAGCTAATTTTTAGGTAAGGCAAAATTTCAAAGGATAAATTGGGGCACATGTATGCATGTGTATGTGCTCACTTAGATATGTATGGGAGCAATAGACAAGGTAAAAAAATTTTTTTTTGAACTTTTGACAGGAAGTAATTACTCAGGTGTTTTGATTTTTTCTGCCCTATTCACAGGGCTTGGAAGACAACCTCTTGGTATTGCAACACCTTTTCCACAGTGACAAAGTAATTCGGTTATCCTGAAAACCTTGGGAGTCATACAAATAATATTGTCAGTGCAAGTGGACTTTTAGAGTCTCTTAAGGAAATGGCTTTATACAATATATGTCAAACTTTAATTCAGCATTTACTGAACACCTTTGCTGTGTAAAGAGTGTGTGTTCTATAACACCCAGTGCTCCATTCAGTATGTGCCCTCTTTAATACCCATCATCAGGCTAACCCATGAATCATGGAATACTACATCAAAAACTAATGGTGTAATGTATGGTGATTAACATAACAAAATAAAAAATGTTAAAAAAAAAGTGTGTGTTCTAGCTTTACCGTTTGTAAAATTGAAACTTAAATTCTTCTGAAGAATGCTTCTTTTAAGCTTTATTTTAAGAGAGAGAGAGTGCGAGCACATGCAAGTGGGGGTAGGGGCAGAGGGAGAGGGAGAGAGACAATCTCAAGCAGACTCCCCGTTGAGCGCAGAGCCCAACGCAGAGCTCCATCTCAGGACCCTGAGATCATGACTTGAGGCAAAATCAAGTCAGCCTCTTAACTGACTGAGCCCCCACGGTGCCCCTCTCAAGAGTGTTATTGAGAAAGGAAAAAGAGTGTTATTGAGCATAATGAAGTGAGAATCAAATAAAGTGCCACTGTCTTGTGGGATAATCAGAGCTCTTAAAAATGTGCAATGGTTGCTTTGCTTTCTCCATTATTGGGGGGTAATAACTGGTATACTTCTTTTCAAGCTCATTCAGATACTAATGATGAATTTTTGGTAGCACTCATTATCTTCTTGAAAGCCTTGGCAGTTAAATGGGTCATAATTTAAATAACAGTTTGAACTTCTTAGGTTCAGTGCCTCGGAATTTAGAACCCAGGATTTCTTTAGGAAAATGTGTTATATTTTATGTTCCTGACTTGGAGTAAGTTCCTTGTGTTTTATTTTTTCCCTTCTTTCAAAACTGTGTCTTAGAAGAGATGTGTTATTCTGGAGTCCTAGGTAATCAGTCCCTTCCTTTTCGAGTGGCAAAGTCTTGTTCAAGGCACTGTATGTTCTGTGTATCTGCTCCATTCTGTCTCCAGTATGCCTGTTCTTTGTGGTTTGGTTTCTAATGTTATGCATTCCAGTTCTGTTAAAAAAAAAAAAATCCATATGACTAACTTGCCACAGTAATCCTCTTTGACATGTTTGCTTCAGGGAGAAATCTAGCAAAGTTAGAAACATATGCCTAGTTTTAAAATTTGCTGTCACTGCAAAAAAAAAAAAAAAAAGGAAGTTAATGGAATATATTCTAGTTTCTTTCTCTGTGTTAGTCTTACTCATGGGACCAGAATAATGATTTTGGCAAGGATATATTTATTTTCCCATGTAATTTTATCATGCTTCATTATCTCACTCATTTTTCTTTAGGATTTACCAAGAAAATATTATTACATAGAGAAGTAAAAAATACTTCTTTAGACTCATAAGCAGTCTTTAATTTTTTTAATGGTTGATTTATTTATTTGAGAGAGAGATTGTGCACACATGGGGTGAGGGGAGAGGGCAAAGGGAGAGGGAGAGAGAACCTCAAGCAGATTTCCCGCTGAGTGCGGAGCCTAATGACACAGGGTTCGAACCCACGACCCTCAGATCATGACCTGAGCCAAAATCAAGAGCTGGATGCTTAACCGACTGAGCCACACAGGCCCCCCCATTAGCAGTCTTTAAATGTCAGTCTTCAGATGTTTTTGTTGTATTAGTATTAATTATATTGCAAAATCAGTGTGTTCTTGGAATTTAAAATTTTCTTTAAAATATAAATGGTAGATGTTAGTATTTATTATTAGCATTTTATTTATGTTTTATTCTCTAAACTGTGAATGTTCACTCAGTTTATAGAACTGACCTTTGCAAAGTTCACTAGTCCATCCCACTGCTATTGTCCTAGTTCAGAGTTTATTACTTCTTTCCTAACACTGTAATCATATCTCTTTTACTGGTCTACCCAGTCATTTATTACCAGTCCTTAACTCAAATCTGCCCATCTACATATACTCAAAGCCTCCAACTTATGGGCACCACACTTCACAGTGCTCTTAGAAAGTCCCATCCACAGTTATGTACCCAACTATTCACTTTCTCAAGGGTTGCATATGCCTAACCTTTCTGAGTTGGCTTCTCCTTTTTCTGTTTAGGTTCCCTGGTTGCATTTCGGTTCTTAACCATTTAACTGGTGCTGTTTCTGTGCCACAATCTCAGCCTTAGAGCCAGGGGTGGTCAGAGCATCTATATTGTCTTTATCTACTTGATCTCTGCCTGGTTCCCAACACCAAGAGTCAGGATGATGAATATTCCTGGACTCCTTGCATCTATATTGGGTATTCTCTAGTCTGCTACAACAGGGCTGGTGTCAGGGCCCTCAGAAGACCGGGAAGGGGACTGAAGCAAATCCTGTGTAGAGTGGGATTTTGTTTTTTCTCCAGAACCCAGACCCATTCTTGGCTGGTCTGTTCACAGGAGTATACTGAGTTTATTATTCAGAAGATTGTCTGAACTATTTTTTCTCCTCATCTCTCAAGCAACTCTTGGCCACATGGGTTATGTTCTTTAATAATAATAATAATAGTAGTAGTAGTAGTAGTAATAAAGCAACTCCTGGCCACATGGATTATCTTTCTTGATAGTAATAATAACAACAGGAGCAGTAACTGCAATGACAATAACTCTTCTATGTTGTACTAGATGTGTTACTTTCATTATTTTTATTACCCTGTATGGTATATGATATTTATCTCTGTTTTATAGTGAGGACACTGCAATTCAGAGAGGTTAAATGCCTCAGGTCACTTGGGAATATGTGGTAGAGCTGGAATTCTAATCCAAGTCTCCCTGACTCTGTCTTGGAGCTTTTTTTCCGGAGGTCCCACTGCATGAAGCATGCTTTTGGGCTGCCTCTTCCCATTCTCAGTTTACAGAGCGAGCACACCGAAACTGTTTAGGAAGAGAAAGTGAATATCAAACGCTTACTATGTATGCATTTTAAGCATCGACCATCATGGTCTAATAAGCATTAAGTGCTTAATGAATGTTGAATGAATGAATGAAAGGATACCATGTAAATTAGTTAGAAAGGGTAATCTCCCTGTTCTTAACACCGCAGCAGGCATGAAGTAGGTACTCAAAAATATTTGTTGAATTGATGAGATTATCCATTCAAATATTGTTGACTTAGATTATTCACTGTACTCTTCTGTAAAAACAGATGATGATGAATATAAGTATTTAAGTCCTAGATCTCGTCTTCTGGTGAAGTAAAGATGTGTTTTAATGGATGTTTTTTCCTTTGGATCCCTCAAAAAGTTAATTGATATCATATGATGAACTCTACTTCCGGATGACTTCATTTACCTACTGCATCTTACCTGATCTCTTATTCAGTCCCTGAAACTCCTTCCTTGACTTCTGCCCTTTCCCTAGATAATGCCACCGTGCCCATGACTTCAACTTCATCTGCACACTGACAGTTCCCACAGCTATATCCAGTCAGAATTTTTCCTTGAAGATCCAGGGTCATATAAATGACAGTGTACCTTAAACTGAAATGTCTTAAATAAAACTTCTTCCCCTGCGCACTGATGTGATGGTGGGAATCTGGGAGGGAATTGTCAAGAAAGAATTCGTGAGACCTTTTCAGTGCAAAAAGGTGGTTTATTAAAGCAATGGGGTGGGAGGTGGGATTGTGGTGGGGGGGGCAGGACCTGTGAGCAGGGAGAGCTGCACTGGGATTGTGAGGAGCCATTGATTATATACTTTTAAGTTGGGAGGGGCAGAGAATAAAAGAAGTTTCCAAAAGGATTTTCATATGTTAAAGAAGACTTAACAGGATCCTGGAGGTCTGGCTATTGTCAAGCTAAGGTTGCTTTTTGCCTCTAGCAAAACATTAATGTTCAGGCAGTTGTGAGTTCCTGGAGGAATGTCTCCAGTATTTGTCAATGGGCTGCAAGTTGTAAGGAGATTTAATTTTGTCTACATTTCTTTTGCCTTTGTTCTCCGCATCACCCACTCCCCCACATATGTATCTGCTACTTTTTTGTGTCCCATGTTGTTAAAGGGGAAGGAAGCGCTATATTCAGAATAAAGACTTCTGGGTAAAAAGCAGCCTGAGTATAAGCATGAATGTGACACTTGGGGTTCCCTTGGTCATTTCTTTGGAGAAACCAGTCTTGGTCCTAGCCTTAGGAGCTCTAAATTAAGGGGCTAACAGGAGTCTGCATCACCCTCTTCAGAGAAGTTTTTGTCTTTTGGTGCTTTTCTGTGCCCTTTTGACCTCCTCCTTCCTAATGCTAGCAGGGATGGCAGGAGACGGGCCTTGTTCTCATTACCTTCTTTTCTCAAGCATAATGTGTGAGAGAATGTCCTCTGATTACCATTTATAACAGGACTCATTCCAAATTTTATCTAAAATACGAGTCTTGGCATTAAATTCTTATTTTTCATCTGATACTTAATTGACTACAATAGTCATATGACTTGGTAAATTACTTTGAGAGTTTATACTGCATTACAGGTTTAGCTTATCCTAGTGTCTATCAGTAGCCCTTAATTAGGACAGTTATATTATCTTGAATTTTCATTGTGGTTTCACATCACAGAACTCTCACTAGGTTTGTATGGATTTTTCTTCCATTATCTGTTTCTTTCTTAACTGGATAGTAGACCATAGATTGTTTTGTGGGTTATTTTTCCTTCTAGTCCTCACAGAGGGCCTGCCCAGTGACGTTGTGCCGTTATCTTTTACCTGCTTCTCTAGGCCTATCCATGGTTTCCCCTTCTTGTGCTACAGTTACTGGACTTCAGCTGATAGTGTTATTTTTTTTCCTATTACATTACTACAATGGCATGTGGTTTCGCTTCTTTTTTCTCCATCACACACTGGCTGGGACCTGTTTTCTAAAACAGTATATGAATTGTCTTCAAACAGCTTTAATTAAGTTAAATGTTGTCTCTGTATAATGTTGCCAAAGAAATCTTAAACATTACCTTCCTACATTTAGTCATATTAAAGAGAAATTTATAAGGAGTATTTCATTCTTTTTATTCCAAAAATGTTTAAGTCCTTATGTAGTATTGATGGGAGCTATGGATTCTTTTAAGATGATCAAAAGTTAATGCACTTCTAACCTTCATTTTAGTATAGGTAAATCTTAGTTGCTGTATGATCATCCATTATCTATCTGTTCATATCTGTATTTAAAGAAATGTAATTCATACCTTTTTTGTTGTAGGTTCCCCAGTTAGCCAGGACTAAGGCACGCTGTTTCAGAGAGCTCTGATACGAGTTTGTTTACAGCCTAAAGTTCCAGCACTCTCTGGAGTAGATGTTTCTGATTATAGTGCACTGGTTGTTTCAGAACCATAACCTTTGACTGACCCTACTGTATTTAATGAGCATTTAAGCAGCATTAATTCCAGAGAGTATTACCAGACCCCGAGAATATCCTGTAGGACCAAGAGTGAGTGGTTAGGGAAGTCATCCACCTGGTGCAGTGCTTCCTTCTTTGTGCACTGCACATACCTCCCACAAATAGGCCCCCTGCTTCAAGGGTGCCTGTATATGGAGTGGTGAACTCCATTAGCCTGTACAGGTAGGTGACAGAGGATATTCCGTTAAAAACTTCACACTCCTCCTACTTCACCATGACTTTCTTTTAACTAATTTAGGCCCCAGCTGAAATTACTCTGTCACCTCTTAGTAAGTGCTTCAGAAATCTTGGCATTGAACATCATTCTTGTACTTCTGGATTCCAGAGAAGCAGATAAGTTCGGCATATTGTAGAAAAGTTTCTCTCTGCAGGACCTTGGCAGCCTTGTATGTCTTCTTTCAAGCCACGGGGGCAATGTTTGACCGTAATCTGACTTAAGTCTTGGCAAAATGCCCTGTGATGCCTCCCAGAGCAAGGGTAGATAAAGCAGCTGGTGAGGACCTGCCATGAGGCAGCTTCTCATACCATATCTTGTGGGAAACTGCCATCAGGACATTGCTCACCCACCTCCTGGTTTCAGCTGAGTGCAGGACTTTCCACCTTGTACCCTGTGGGGTACAACTTCAGGTGTTTTTGTAAATTTTATAAAACTGTTTCGGTTCAGTTTAGAGGTAGCTCCTTGACAGCAACATGACACATTCACTTGGATTGTCTGTCATCTGGCCCCTCCTGTTTGATGTCATCATATGGGAACTAGGGAAATGGACACCATGCTGGTTTTGATTTTGCTGTCTATGTAAGTAATAAATTGTTTGAATCCATTTGAGCTCATTGTCTCTTTACCTGCTGAATCTATGGAAGTGTGGCAAGGCAGTCTAATAATTGTGGTAGTAATACTTGTGGCCCCATCAGCCATGGTGTTGCTCCTTTGGGAATGTTTGACTATGTGATACACTAGGACTCTTCACTGGACAAATACTCAGCTGCTTTATGTACCATGACATGCTCTTTGAGCCTTATACTTGTCTGTGGGCAGAATGGGGTCCCCAGTTTGCAGGTGGATAGAAGCCAGGGCTTTCTAATGGAATTACCCTTTTCTCACATATGCAGGCCAAGGAAAATACCAAGACCTGCTCATTAGAAAGTCTTATTTATACAACTGGAAAGACTGCATAGATTCTGAAGCTGCCTCCCTCTCTACCCCCACCACTCACCCTTCAGTGTGGTAGGAAACAAAGCATAATCACAGTGTTTGGGCCTCCTCAGAATGGTGTACTTTTTTTTTTTTTTTTTAAGATTTTATTTATTTATTTGACAGAGAGAGACACAGCGAGAGAGGAAACACAAGCAGGGGGAGTGGGAGAGGGAGAAGCAGGCTTCCTGCCTAGCAGGGAGCCCGATGCGGGGCTCGATCCCAGGACTCTGGGATCATGACCTGAGCCGAAGGCAGATGCTTAATGACTGAGCCACCCAAGCACCCCAGAATGGTGTTCTTTAAATGGTGCATTCCTACTCAGGAGGTGGTTGCCTCCTGCTCTTAGATCCTGTGGTTTCTTCAGTCTATAGTATTTTGGTTTCCAAGGAAACCAAATGTTTTACCATACAGGCATCTATAAAACATTCTTATTCTGGCCTCAGATCTGGAAAAAATAGAAGATACCATGGAGGGTAATTTCTGCTTATATATCTTTGGAAAATTTTCCATAATACTTTTTGGTTTTGTATTGTCATTTTTAATGTAGGCATTTAAGGGTATAAATTTCCCTCTAAGTGCTACTTTAACTGCATTTCACAGATTTTGATGTTGTATTTTCATTTCCACTTAGTTCAAAATATTGTCCAGTTTCTCTTGTAACTTATATCTTGATCCAGTGATTATTTTGAGTTTTATTATTTACTTTCCAAATATGTAGGGTTTTCCTGGTTTTCATATTGCTGTTTGTGAGGAAAATGTTAACACAGTGGGCCTGGTTGCTAACTTCATGACTCTAAGGGAACCTGGAACCATGGTTGACTCTTGGTCAACCCTTGGGAATGTGGCCCTTTGAATGTTTTTATTTTAAAGCTTGATTTTGTTTTGTACATCAGGAGCAATAGACCGTGCTGTACCTGTTTGTCTGAATTGCTTTGTACAGACATGCAGATTGATCGATCATGTGTACCTGGATTCATTAGTGGGGTCCTGAGTTTCAGTTACCATGGCTGGTTGCATAGCAGGATATGCCTACATGACTAGCCCTCTGTAGAAGTCATGAATGCCGAAACTCAAATGCTCTTTCTGCCCTTCCCTGGGCAGAGATATTTTGCATATGTCTCTGTATTTTGCTTCTAGAGAGAAAGCATATCTAAGAAGCCTATGTCTGGCCTTTCTGGGTTCTACCCAATGCATATCTTTTCCTGATGCTTTTACTTTGTACCCTTTGGTGTGATAAATCTTAGCCATGAGTGTAACCTACTATTGAGTCCTGGTGAGTCACAAACTTGAGGGTGGTCCTGTGCCCTAAAACTGTATTCTAATTTAATTTTATTGTGGTCAGAGAACATACTCTGTATGATCTCATTTTTTAAAAACTGAGACTTGTTTTATAACCTAGAATATGGCCTGTCCTGGTAAGTGTACCATGTAAACCCAAAAAGAATATGTACTCTGCCATTATTGGGTATGTTGTTCAAATATAGGTCAGAGTGTCTGGTAACGTTGTTTAGTTCTATGCCTTTGTTGATTTTTCCCCCTAATTCAATCAGTCCATTGCTGAGATAGGGGTCAAAGTCCCCAAATATGATTGGGGAATTGTCTATTTCTCTCTTTAAAAAATAAAAAGATTCATTTATTTTAAAGAGAGAAGGAGCACGCACAAGTGCGGGGAGAGGCAGAGGGACAGGGAGAATTGTAAGCAGTGTATATTTGTGTGGTTTGTTTTACTTTGGCCTTTTGACAATCACTGGAGCGTTTAATTTGGTAATCTTTACTGTAGTTACTGACACGATTGGGCTTAGGCCTAGTATTTTATTTTGTATTTTCTACACGTCTCTGTTTTTCCTTCCCCTCTTCCTCTTTCCTGCTTGTTTTTAGAGTATTTGAATATGTTTTTAGGATTCCCTTTCATTTTTTTCTGTTGATATTTTAGATAGTCTTTTTTTCTACTGTTTGTACTTTTTTTTAAATGGTGGCTGCCCTAGGGATTATAATGTACAAACGTAACTTTTCACAGTCCACTTTATTAATGTACTTCTCAGTACATTAATGAATAATGTACTACCAGTAAAACATGGAAATCTTACAACAAAGTTACAGGCACACATCTCTGTTCTTTTGTTACATTTCTTAGACACACACACATGCACACGGCACTGTTTTAGTTTACTATTTTCTTTTAAAGATTTTATTTATTTATTTGACAGAGAGAGACACAGCGAGAGAGGGAACAACAAGCAGAGGGAGAGGGAGAAGCAGGCTTCCTGCTGAGCAGGGAGCCCGATGTAGTGCTCGATACCAGGATCCTGGGATCATGACCTGAGCTGAAGACAGATGCTTAATGACTGAGCCACCCAGGCGCCCCTGCACTGTTTTAGTTTTAAAGAATTATTTGGTTTATAAAGAGAAGTAGAGGAAAAAAGCAAAAAATAGTCTTTTGCATTTACTCAGCCATTTACCATTTTGGGATCTCTTTATTCATTTCTGAGTATCTCAATTCCATCTGGTATTATTTCCTTTCCATATAAATAACTTTTAGCATTCCTTACAGTGCAAGTTTGCTGCCAACAAATGCACTTCTTATAGAGCCCATCTGCCAGTGACAAATGCTTTTAGTTTCCTTTTATCTGTAAATATCTTTACTTCATTTTCACTCTTCAATTATATCTTTGCTGGACATAGAATTCTGGGATAACATTTGTCCCCGTCCATCTCCTCCCCACCCCACCCCCACCCGCAAGACTTTAAATATGGTGTTCCAGTCTTTCCTCCATGGTTTCTAATAAGTTAACCATTAATTGGATCATTGGTTTCTTGATTGTGATATATGATTTTTCCCCATGCTGCCTTCAAGATTTGCTCTTTATCTTTGGCTTACAGTGATTTACTGTGTACTTTGGGCTTCTCTGTGTTTTTCTGTTTTGTGTTCATTTAGTATCTTGTATCTGTGAATTTCTGTCTTTCATCAATTTTGGGAAATTTTTATCCATTATTTCTTCAAATATTTTTTCTCTCTCCTCTTCATCTGGTATTCTAATTACACTTATTTGTGACTGTTTAGTATCATCTAACAGATCCCTGAGCTTCTGTTCATTTTGTTTCAGTTTTCCTCCCTATTCGCTTTCTGTGATTGTTATTTTTATTTTTTTTTAAAGAGGGAGGGGGAAGAGGGGCAGAGGGAGAGAGACTCTTAAGCAGGCTCCATACCCAGTGTGGATCCTGACATGGGGATCGATTTCACAACCCTGAGATCATGACCTGAGCCGAAATCAAGAGTCTGATGCTTAACCAACTGAACCACCCAGGTGCCCTTTGATCTGTCTGGTTCACTTACTCCTCTGTCATTTCCATTTGGCTATAAATTCACTATACAGATTTTTTTTCAGAAATTAATTTTTTGGGGACACCTGGGTGGCTCAGTTGGTTAAGCATCTGCATTCGGCTCAGGTTATGATCCCAGGGTCCTGGGATCGAGTCCCACATCGGGCTCCTTGCTCAGCGGGGAGCCTGCTTCTCTGCCTGCCACTCCCCCTGCTTGTGCACATGAATGGTCTCTCTTCCTCTCTCTCTGACAAATAAATAAAATCTTTTTAAAAAAAAGATTATTTTTTTTGTTATTCTAAAATTTCTTTCTTAATTGTTTCTCTCTGCTGGGGTTTTTATGAATTGATCATTCCAGCATCTCTGTCATAATTACGTATGGTTCTGATGCTTTCTCTGTCTCATCAAACTGGTTTTGTTTTGTTTTTGTTTGGCTGGTTTTATAATGCCTTGGAATTTTTTGTTGAAAGTTGGACATGATGTACTACTGGGAAAATAGGCTTTTAGTGTGAGGTTTGATGTTTATCTGGCTAAAGGTTAGGCTGTGTTTAGTGTTTGCTGTAGCTATAGGTATCAGAGGTTAAAATTTCTCCTGTTGTCTTTATTTTTGACTCCTCTGTTGTCTTTGGGTTCCCCTAGGGACTTGTTCTTTTTTTTTTTTTTTAAGATTTTATTTATTTGACAGAGAGAGAGAGAGCAAGCACAAGCAGGGGGAGCAGCAGAGGGAGAGGGAGAAGCAGGCTCTCCGCTGAGCAGCAAGCCCGATGTGGGACTTGATCCCAGGACCCTGGGACCATGACTTGAGCTAAAGACAGATGTTTAACCCACTGAGCTACCCAGGCACCCCAGGACTTGTTCTTAAATAAAGTCTGAGATGTGCAGTTCTTTCAGTGTGTTCCGCTGTTATTATATAGGAGTCATATTGATATGGTGGCAAGGTGTGGAAAGAGAGGAAGTGTTCTATAATCCTGTAGTTGGGTCTCAGTCTTTTAATGAGCCTATGCCCCTGGGTTGTGACCTTCACAAGTGCTTCTCCCCCTTGAGTGAGACAGGAAGGTTAGATGGTGGCTAGAATTGGGTATTTCCCTTTCCTCATGTGGAAGGCTAGAGAGGGTTAGAGCCAGCTGGGTATTTGGGTATTTTGAGCCAATTTGAGTATTTTACTTCTCCAGGTTTGGTTAGGGTCTGGTAAATAGTTTCTCTTGAGGACAGGTCTTGTAAAGAAGAGAATGTTCTGGGCATGTTAAAAAAAATGGCTACTTTTCTCCTCCCCCTGCTTGGAAACCTGAGGGAAGTTTCCTCTGATCTTCACTGTGAGAACCTGGTAGGGCTCCTGGAGGTAAAACTCACAAAAGTGTGAAGGTCCCCCAAGATGGGGCCTCCCTGAAGTTTTTAACTCTCACACTGTTCACACTGAGCCTCCAGCTATCAGTGATGCTAGTACTGGTTCTGGACTTTTCTGTTTCTGGGTTTCTGATTTGGTCAGTTGGATTTTCTGTATCTTCCTGTCTGTTTCTACAATTTTGGGGGCATTGGTTTGCCTTGTGACCTCATTCGTCTGATGGATCTAGGAAGAGTTGTTGATTTTCAGTTTGTTCGCCCTTTTTGTTGCTGTAAGAATGGGAGTGGTGACTTCCAAGGTCCTTATATACCAGACCAGAAACTGGAAATCAGGTTTTTATGAATTAAAAACATCCCTCCTTGTATCTCATTGAGGATTGCCACTTTAACATTCTCCTCTTTTAATTCCAACATCTGGTTCATCTTTGAGTTAGAAAAGAATGACTTTCTTTTCTCCTGATAATGTGTTATATTTTCCTGAATCTTAGTATACTCAGTACTTTTGGATTATATCTGCGATATTATGAATGTTAAAGTGAAAAGATTCTGGGGGCGCCTGGGTGGCTCAGTTGGTTAAGCGACTGCCTTCGGCTCAGGTCATGATCCTGGAGTCCCAGGATCGAGTCCTACATCGGGCTCGCTGCTCAGCAGGGAGTCTGCTTCTCCCTCTGACCCTCCTCCCTCTCATGCTCTCTGTCTCTCATTCTCTCTCTCGCAAATAAATAAAATCTTAAAAAAAAAAAAAAAGTGAAAAGATTCTGGACTGTATTCTTTTCCCTATAAGTATTATTTCCTTTGTTTTAGCAGCTAGTTTTTTTTGGCTGGGCTTGAACAGCTAACTTTTTCTTGTGTGGTAGCTCTTGTCTTTGTTCAGATCTGTTGTTGTGGGATGGGCTGCTAAGAATCTAGTCTGTGCAAGCATTGTTCAGGGTTTAGTCAGAGATAGGGGTAATCAGGGCTTAGGGATCTACTCTGGCTCGTTCTCTTCAATGCTTTTGATTTCCTGGATTTTTTTTTATGTGGTTATCTAGGCCTGAATGACTGGGTTTTTAAATATGTGCTCACTTCTGCTGTGGACTGCCCCTGGTCCCAGACTAAAAGCACACCATCTCCCCTCTTCCAAGTGAGTGCACAGTCTGCCAGTGTCATTCATTCGCTGGTACCTTCTGGGTGGCAGCTATCATCTCAGTTCAGAATTTGTTCTTTTGCTTTGCATTTGTTTAACACCAGTATGGTCCAGGGTTCAGTTAAAGATGTGGGTAGACAGAATTTGGGCATTCCCTCTCTAGCTCTCTTCCTTCAGGGATTCCCCCTCTTCCTTTGACATTTTCCCAACTCAACTTTTCTGATTCCATAGATCTGAATAATGACTTTCCCCCCCATGTGTGCCCCCTCTAACTGCTGTTCACCACAAGTGCTGCACTTAGCCCCAGGCTAAAAGCCACGGTGATGAAAATTTATTTGTTTAGCTCCCTGTCTCTGTTCCTCGTAGCAAGTATGAGTCCCCTGTGAGAGCCTGTATGCTTTTGTTCATTGTCCAGTTTTCTACTAAAACCAGCTTTTGTAGTTACTTTCTGCGTGTATATGTGCAGGGGATGGAAAGAGTCCTATAGGTTCTGTGTTTATCGTACCTGTCATATTTCCTTGAGGGCAAAAAAGTTTTTACTGAATAACCTCTTAGAAACCAAGACCATGTATTCCTTTAATGAGTGTTTGTAACACTGAATCTCATGATGTCCTAGCCTCTAGTTTTTCATACAAAAGGGAGTAGGATGTATATAGAGAACCTGAAAAATTCCAT
Source organism: Halichoerus grypus (assembly GCF_964656455.1). Lineage (NCBI taxonomy): Eukaryota > Metazoa > Chordata > Mammalia > Carnivora > Phocidae > Halichoerus > Halichoerus grypus. The sequence continues at coordinate 100,182,563 of NC_135727.1, read as the reverse complement.
CAAAAACCTGCTAGAACTGAGAAACAAATTCAGTAAAGTCAGAGGATACAAAATCAATGTACAGAAATCTGTTGCATTTCTATACACCAATAACGAAGCAGCAGAAAGAGAAATTAAGGAATCCCTCCCATTTACAATTGCACCAAAAACAGTAAGATACCTAGGAATAAACCTAACCAAAGAGGTGAAAGACCTGTACTCTGAAAACTATAAAACAGTGATGATAGAAATTGATGATGACACAAAGAAATGGAATGATATTCCATGCTCATGGATTGGAAAAACAAATATTGTTAAAATGTCTATACTACCCAAAGCAATCTACCTGTTTGATACAATCCCTATCAAAATACTAACAGCATTGTTCACAGAGCTAGAACAAACAGCCCTAAAATTTGTATGGAACCACAAAAGACCCCAAATGGTCAAAGCAACCTTGAAAAAGAAAAGCACCCTTGGATGCATCATAATTCCGGGCTTCAAGTTATATTACAAGGCTGTAGTATTCAAAACAGTATGGTACCAGGCCAAAAATAGACACATAGATCCACTGAACAGAGTAGAAAACCCAGAAATGAATCCACAATTATATGGTCAATTAATCTTTGAATTGAAAGCAGGAAAGAATATCCAATGGGAAAAAGACTATCTCTTCAACAAACGGTGTTGGGAAAACTGGACAGCTACACGCAAAATAATGAAACTGGACCACTTTCTTACACCATACAGAAAAATACATTCAAAATGGGTGAAAGACCTAAATGTGAGACCCGAGGCCTAAAAATCCTAGAAGAGAACACAGGCAGTAATTTATTTTATATCGGCCATAGCAACTTCTTTCTAGACATGTCTCCTGAGGCAAGGGAAACAAAAGCAAAAATAAGCTGTTAGGACTATATCAAAACAGAAGGCTTCTGCACCATGAGGAAAACAGTGAACAAAACTAAAAGGCAGCTACAGAATGGAAGAAGATATTTACAAATGACATATCCAATAAAGGGTTAGTATCCAAAATCCAAAATATATAAAGAATTTATAAAACTCATACCCAAAAAACAAATAATCCAGTTAAAAAAATGGACAGAAGACATGAATAGACATGTTTCCAAAGAAGTCGTACAGATGGCCAACAGACATGAAAAGACACTCAGCATTACTGATCATCAGGGCAATGCAAATCAAAATGACAGTGAGATATCACCACACACCTGTTGGAATGGCTAAAGTCAACACAAGAAACAACAAGTGTTGGTGAGGATGTGGATAAAAGGGAACTCTCTTGCACTGTTGGTGGGAATGCAAAGTGCTGCAGCCATGGTAGAAAACTGTCAGATTCCTCAAAAAGTTGAAAATAGAACTACCTTCTGATCCAGCAGTTGTACTACTAGGTATTTACCCAAAGAATACAAAAATACTAATTCAAAGGGATACATGCACCCCAGTGTTTATAGCAGCTTTATCTACAGTAGCCAAATTGTAGAACTAGCCCAAGTATCCATCAGCTGATGAATGGATAAAGAAGAAGTGGTGTGTGTGTGTGTGTGTGTGTATGCAATATATATATATATATATGCAATACACACACACACACACACACACACACACACACACACACTGGAATATTACTCAACCATGAAAAGGAATGAAATCTTGCCAGTTGCAATGACATGGATGGAGCTAGAGAGTATTATGCTTAAGTGAAATAAGTCAGAGAAAGATAAATATATGATTTGATTCAGATGTGGAATTTAAGAAAGAAAACAAAGGAGCAAAGGGGGAATAAAAGAGAGTGAGAGGCAAACCAAGAAACAGACTCTTAACTATAGAGAACAAACCGATGGTTACCAGAAGAGATGGGTGGGGGGATGGGTGAAATAGGTGATGGGGATAAGGAGTGCACTTGTTGTAATGAGCACTGGGTGTTGTATGAAGTGTTGAATCACTGTATTGTATACCTGAAACTAATATTACACTGTATTTTAACTAGAATTTAAATAAAAACTTAAGAAATATAACAAGTGAAAAAAACTGAACCCTTGTATCTAATGACAAAAAAAGAGAGTAGGAGAGGGAGACATTTTAGAGTTAAGCAGACTTCTTTGGGGACTGTGTGTAACCTATGTGATCCCACCTCACTAAGTTGTTTTGAAAATAGAATAACTTTTTATAAAGCCTGGGAATTTTAAAAAATGTATTATGGCTCTTTTGAGCTAAATGCTAGATTCTACTTTGCTACAGTGCCTGCTGTAGGTATTCAGTAAATGTTATTTGAATCCATTAGTTATGGATTCACCATAACAAATCACTCACCATTAATAAATTAGCTAAGAGTATTTTGATTATGTCAAATAAGATGATTAAAGAAAAATATTTGTGTGTGTGTGTGTGTGTGTGTATATATATATATATATATATATTTTTTTTTTTTTTTTAAGAAAGAGCATGCATGAGAGAGAGTGAAGGGAGGCGGGGAGAGGCAGAGGGAGAGAGAATCCCAAGCAGGCTCCGTGCCCAGTGCAGAGCCTGATACAGGGCTCGATCCCACAACCCTGAGACATGACCTGAGCCAAAATCAAGAGTCAGATGCCCAACCAACTGAGCCACCCAGTTGCCTCTGTATATGTTTCTTCTTGTACTCATGTGGATACATGGCTAGTAATATTTCAAGCCATTTAAAAGATGAATTTGTCTATGATATACTTTGCTATATAGTGCTATATATATGAATTATTTGGGGGAAAATCCCTATAATGGTTATTTCTTACTTCTGTCTTAATTCATTTGTTGAAGGACTGTAGGGAATAGTGAGCTAAGTAATTAAATAAAGTTCATTTTATAGTTTGTACCTGATATGACCACCACAGTAAATGAGATTATTAACTTGAACACCTTAAGAATGCATATAGCAAGTAGATTTATAGAAATCATCCGGGAATTTAGGTTATAGAATAGCTAAGGATTAAAGTTTCTCTACTGTTGGGGTTAAAGTGTTCTGGAGCATAAGTCTACACACATACAAAGTATAGAATTCATCAAAATACAACTGATAACCTTTTGCCTCAATACCTTCTTGTTAATTTACATGTAAGAAATTATGTAGAGTCTTGATATCATTATGATAAATCACAAGCTGTACTATAGGTGCTACTCACTATTTAGTGGGAAGGAGATCGAAGCAGCCACATTGGTCTGTCATTAAAATCAGAGGTTGGCACTGACTTGTCAGTGTGATTCTTGTATAAGAGATGTAGTAGGAACTATTTACTGAGATTAATCCAAGTATTAAGTATCCTAAGTCAGAAATTAGTTCTCTGCCCCAGGTTTCTATTTACCCAGTGCTGTAGGCAGACGGGTGAGCCTGAGAAGGCTTAGGACTCCTAAGGGGCTGTGGTAGCTGCTTTGCTTTTGGCTCTAATGACCCATAACTACAGATCGCCCTGTTTGCAGCTCCTTTGTTCCTCACTTAACCTGGGGTGAAATTCACTGCCCCCAAGCTGCTTTGAGGCCCTAATTGCATGAGTGAGCAGTAAAAATGTGAAAATAATCATAGACCGAATAACAGGTAAGTAAAGCCAAAGAATCTTTTTATGGATACTCATGCATGTTGCCAACAGGATTCCGTTTTTTTCCAGATGAGTCTCAGAGAGCATTTATAATTTAACGAATTTATGTGTGATTCTTTTGAGCACCCCGTTGCATTTCTTTTAGTTCTGTACCAGACCACCTTCATTAGTACCCTTTGTCTTACTGTCATATCTCTGAGGTAGATGAATGCTTCAGTTGAATGGGAGATAAGGAGGTATATTTTTAAGAAACTATTCCTCATGTTTCATGGTGTCTGTGTGATAAGGACAGGGAGGAAGTCTGTTTTGGAATAAGCTGCATGAGGTATTAGAATCCTATAATGCTTATATGAAATTTGGTGAAATGCTTTTCCAAAGAGAATTTTCTCTTCAAATTAATAACTAAATTGGTTTATGGAAGGGACCTTCCCTAAGATTGACTTTCCTTGGTAGCTAAAACAGCAGCTAGACATTTCAGAAGCAGCTTCCAAGGAGGTGAACGGATGGTAAGGTGATTCTCTTAAGTACTTGGATCCCGGTTGTCTCCAGAGGCTTTGAAGCCATGAGTTACAAAATAGACTGATTTGATCTCCTGGGATTTTTGCCAGATTAGTAATTGCACTGAGATTTTTAATACTCACAAATGACAACATGGTGTTCTTCCTTTTACTTTAAGAGAGAGGTGATTCCTAGATGATAAGGAAACAGGAGTATGTTTTAGTTTGGAAGACTTGGGAAGATCAGACTTCTTATAGGCCAAACATAGTGGTATATCTAAGCTATAGTTATGTAGCCACTAAGTTGTCACTACTTCTTTTATTGAGATAGCCTTGAAAATGTCTGTTAGAGTGAGCAACATGAGGGTAAGATTTATGTCATTTTGGTAATCATTGAATCCTGGCACAATGCTTGGCTATGGTAGGGAAGAATGAGAAGTATACTGTATTGCAATGTGCTGGGTTTCTTTACTTGTTTTAGCATAGGAAAAGAGGTAGCCATGTTGGACAGAAGACAAGGTAGCATATTCTGTCTCTTCTGCTCCGAGCAAACAAGTCTTCGTATTTCAAGACTCAAATGTTGCTATGTCTGTGAAGCCTTCATATGTTTTCTGGGTACAGTTGACCTGACCACTTTTCCCTTAATGTATACTTTGCTTCTTTTACAGCATCATGACATTTTTATTGCATTTTTGGTGTGTTTCTGTCTCTTTCTATCATAGTGGAGAACTCAATTACTATTTGTCTGTTCCTAATATATTAGTAGGAATGAGTTTGGCTGCAATTAGGAAATGCAGTTAGTGGAAGTTTAGATAAGGGTGTATTTATAAGCTTTGGAGGTAGACAGTTCAAGGTTAGGTGTCTTCAAGGGCACATATCTTTCTGTTTTTCTAGCCCATCAGGCTTAGCTTATGATTCTCATTCTCATGTTCGTACAATGGCTATGCTCCACATCTCATATCTGTATCCCAAGCAGAAGAAAGAGGGAAAATGTCAGAAGGGTTTGCCAGAAGTATGTCCTCTTAAAAAAAAGACTTTCCCCTTATATCACATTGGCTAGAACTGGGTTACATGGCCACACTTAGTTCAAGGGAGTCTGAGAACTTTTCTAGTACTTATATTGGAGAAAGTCAGGGGGCAAAGGCATTATGGATGGCTTTTGTGTAGGTAGTCTACAATGCCATATTCAGGATTGGGATCTCCCTCAAAAATGTCTTGGTACAGGGGCACCTGGGTGGCTCAGTCGGTTAAGCATCTGCCTTTGGCTCAGGTCATGATCCCAGCCCCTGGTCAGGCTCCTTGCTCAGCGGGGAGTCTGCTTCTCCCTCTGCCCCTACCTCTGCTCACGCTTGCTCGCTCTCTCGCTCTCTCTCTCTCTCAAATAGATAAAGAAAACTTTTAAAAAAGTGTTTTGGTACGTGTCCAATCAATTATGTCACATATTGAACATAATTTAACAGTAAGCTTACCATCTTAAATGTCAAGGAGAAAATCTGTTTCTTTGCTATTTCTTCAGACTCTTTGTTATCTGTTTTTTTGTTTGTTTTAAAGATTTTATTTCTTTATTTGACAGAGAGTGTGCAGAAGCAGGGGGAGCAGGAGAGAGAGAGGGAGAAGCAGGCTCCCCACTGAGCAAGGAGCCTGATGTGGGGCTCGATCCCAGGACCCGGGGATCATGACCTGAGCCGAAGGTAGATGCTTAACTGACTGAGCCACCCAGGTGCCCCTTTTGTTATCTGTTTTAAAAGTATGGCCTGGCTCATGGTTTCAAGTTAAACTTACTTTGGCCATTTCCAAAGTGAAGGGTATGGTCAGGGATGGAAATAAGCAGTAGTACAAGAGAATGTAGTTCCAGGAACTTGGCCCCAGCAGCATGGAAACCATTTAATTCTGTAAGTGATGGACTCCATAAATAATGTGTCTGCTTCCTAGGATTCTATGATTTTTTTTTTTTAGATGTCCTTCAGCTCTCAATTTCTTCCTCCTGTGAATTCCATTTGATAGAGGGAGAGGCTGCAGCCCTTGTTGTGTCCCCTTATTTGTAGTGTGAGTTTATGTAATTTCTTTATCAACAAAGAGTCTCTGGGTGTCCTCTTAAGCTTTAAGAATGAAGTTGAGGGCAGCTGGGAACCATTAGGACTCTAATCCTTGCTGCTTCCCCCTGCTGTTACTCTATGTTGCCTTCTTCAGGTACTCCTTCCCTGTGATTCATGAGTTTACATGTGTCCCTTACTGTGTTCTCTAGATAGTTGTGAATTTTAATGTCTCTTTTTTTTAAATTTTATTATGTTGTTAGTCACCATACATCATTAGTTTTTGATGTAGTGATCCATGATTGATTGTTTTGATATAACACCAGGTGCTCCATGCAGTATGTGCCCTCCGTAATCCAAATACAGAACATTTGTTTTCAGCCATAAATTCTCCTCTTACCACAGTGATAGGAAAACTCTACAGTCATATATATTAGATCCCTTTCCTCAGAGACCAAGCTTTGCTCCACAGTCCTTCCATTTAACTATTCTAAGAAAGGCAGGAGCTTTTCTGCAGGTTTCTTTATTTTTGAATTACATCTAGGAAATTTATGTCCAATTTGGTAGTGGAGAATTTTTTTTTCCTTTGAGGGCCACATACATAAAAAGGAAGAGATCAAATAAGGGCCACACATGTAAAGATCTTACTTAGAGGTTAGTTCTTTTGGGTGGAAGCTTAATTTTTGAGAGAAAATGTTCCTCATGTGTGCTTTCAAAATTAGAAACAGAGTGCACACACCCATAAAGAACAGAGAGCACAAAATTTTCTTAAGTAAACTCCATGCCCAATGTGGGGCTTGAACTCACGACCCCAAGATCAAGAGTTTCATGCTCTACTGACTGAGTCAGCCAGGGGCCCCAGAGAGCACAAAATCTTAACTAAAAGCTATAGGTTAGAAGGATGGATGGATGGATGGGTGGATGGATGGATGGATAGATAGATAGATGCATACATACATATTCAACCTGACTGGTGATCAAGGAATTGTAAACTAAAGCACTGAGATAGCATTTTTAATTCATTGAATTCACAGATTTCAAAAATAAAATGTTAATACTCATTGTTGACAAGTAGAGAATAGACAGTCTTTAAAAGTTTTTTGTAATTAAGAAAAATAAACATAGAAAAAATAGGCCAATATAATAAAAACTTATATATCTACCTTTTTTTTTCAGATCTTTTTTTAAAAAGACCTGACCCTCCCTAATCTGATTCTTTCTCCTTCCTTCACTATTATTCCCCCTGAAGGCAACATCAGGCAACCACTTTCTGTAAACAAGCACCCTCATACATTGGTGGGGAAAATGAAATTGCTTCAAACTTCCTGGAGAGCAAGTTAGTGATACATATCACCTTTGGAATTTAGTATTAGAAAATAATAAGAGATATGCATACAAATATAGGTAGGTACATTTACCAGCATTATTTATGATAAAGAAATGGAACCATCCTAAATGAACATCAATAGAGGACTGTTGATGAAAAAAAATTATATGATGGATTACAAAGCAGCAATGACAGTTTATATATGTTCCAAGTTGTTTGCTTTAAGTATACTTCAGTTTGGTGAATAGAAAATATTCCCCATAGATGTCATGCAAGAATCTGTAGTCAATCCAGTGTTAAAAAAGCATGTAATTTGGTTTTGTGTTATGGACAGTTAAAATTAGAAAAAGAAAGGTAAAAGTGAAATTGGGAAGTTAAAAAGACTGGTTGAGCTTGTAATGAAAGATAGTGAAGTAGACAGCTGGTTGTTTAGGCTGTTCAGGGGACTTGCTGTCTTAGCCATCAGTTATTGAGTGTTTTCTCTGTGTCACCTGGGTGCTAGATACTATCATCACTCTAGAAAGGTCAAGTGATGGCCTCATCTGTCAGGCAGCTTACAATCTGGGAAGAGATAATACACACACAGAAAACCAGTGAGTAAACAAGTGAGAGTAGTATTTAGCCAATGAGTACTACAGATTTGAATGCTATAGAAATTTAGAGGACAGAGAGATTATATCCTGTTAAGCTGATAGAGCTATATTTCTAAGGAGGTGGGGGTATACTGTCATTAATAATGGCTTTAGGGTAAAAATAAGCCAAAAGGAAGGGACATCATATTTATTTGTTTATTTATGTTTAATCTCTCTACCCCACATGGAGTTCAAACTCACAACCCCAGTATTAAGAGTCACACACTCCTCCAACTGAGCCAACCAGGTGCCCCAGGGGGACATCATATTTAAATTAAGGGGAATGGTGTGAACAAAGCCTTGGAAGTGGGAAAATATATAGTAATGTGTAGAGAGCCAACTTGATTTGATTTGTAGGATTCCTGTTGGAGTGAAAAAGCAAATAAAAGAGACTACAACTCAACCTAAATGTCAACCTTGTTTGTCTTAGGACCTTTCACTCAGGTTTACATGCAGTTGTATTTGTTGTATTTGTTGCTTTTAATTGTAAGTTGCAGAAACAGCCATTTTAGTATTAGGGCTCATGAAATTAAGCTGATAAGTTCAAAACATACATTCTTGGTTCATTACTACAGTGGGGAAAGTATTAGAGTGAGAATCAGACCTGGAATGTGCTACAGGTTCTACCAAGTAGTGACAATGTAACCAGACCAAAGCTTGATTTCCTCATCTATAAGACAGGGATGATATTATTCACCTTCCTGGACTCACAGGGTTCCTACTCGATCTGTATATTAGGAATCCTGTGAGTTCTTCTTGTTGTAGTGCTGGTGGAGCAAAAAAAAATTTCAGATAGAGCGCCCTCTGTACCCTCTGCTTCCTCATCTCAACTTTGATGAAAAGATGTGTAGCTAGGAGAAATAAACGAATGATAAATTTGAACCCACCCGAAAATTGAGTACTAAAGTGATGATAGTCCAGAAAAATGTGCCCCTCACCTAGTACCAGAATCTTAAGTGCATTGTCCCCAGTTGGACTCCAGTATTACAAGGTTTTGGGTTTACTTTTCAGCCATTACTATATTATAACAAACATCTTTTTGTTTTGATTGATTACTTATTTGGCAAACCAATTTAGCAAGCTTTCCACAACGTACTTGCCTGCAGTAGTAATTCTTAGGGACCCAAGGCTACCCATAGATGAACTATAGTCCCTCTCTCTTAATTATTTAGAATAGAATGATATTCTGAATTCTCTTGGCCCCTGGGGTTGCTTATAAGCATTTCTTTCAGGGCTGCTGCTGTGTTTTGAAGGGCCAGCACAGTGAGTCAGATCATGTAGGTTTTGGGTATAGAGTGGCCATCAGGATATTTGTCTGGATCAGCTAGATGCAGTGAGTTTCCTTTGGCATAGGTATCCCACTGGGCCTGGGGTGTTTGCAGTTGTATCTAGGCAGTTTTAGGAAGCCATTTGAATGGGTCAGTTTCTAAATATATTATACAAATGTAGGGTACACTGCTTCTGTGCTATCTTGTCATTGGCCTACTTATAACAAAGAAGCTACAAGAAATTGTGCTATAAAATACCTTGTTGTATTTACAACATGGGTGTTGAAGATACTCATTACATTTCTTCTTTTGAAGACATCAGGAATAATTTTTCTATTTAATCTCAAAAATCATAAGTAATGAGGCTTCTGGGCAACTGCTTTACTGCTTTGTTTTTATCTTAGGGATACTGTGGCTCATGTAACTATTGTGTTTTTCTTTTGGCATTGGCTGCTCAGAGGTTTATCTCTTCTTTAACAAAGAGCCAACCTAAAAAAAAAAAAAAGATTCAACCTTTCAGCAAGCTTTTTATATACAAACTTGAGTCCTCTCTATTCCTCTGAATCTCTTGATTTTTTTCCTTTGTCACATTTTCCTCAAATCCTTTTTAAATTTAAATTTTATTTTATCTTATATGACGTTTTATATAAATCATCTTTAATTCTTTCCAGAACTGGGTAGGGTACAAGTAAATAAAGTGAATTTGATACTGAAATGTTAAGTTTAATGTGTTGAATTGGTATCTGTTTTGCTTCTTTTGTTTATCGTGATTTGGTGATAACCTTCCGTGCCAAATATGGTGATGTCCAGAAGTATCTAACAATTGAACCTTTAGATAAGCTAGCATGAGAGGTAAAGCAAGAAGTGATCATATGCCTACAGTAACCCCTGCGAATACCTCAAGGTGTGCCCAAGTTGTATCTTGGCCCTTTCCTCTCAGGCTTCTCCAAGTCTCAGGTCATTTCACCAGGAAAACTCTAATAGGAGAGTGAACAAGATCCCAGAAATGCGTCACAGCTGATGAAGTAACAGAACAAAAATTAAGTCCAGTGCATAGTCCCAGGTCAGGATCAATTCTGCCATACCCACCCTATATAATCCAACTCTTTCACTGCCACACCATCTCCACCATAGGAAAACTCCAATTTTTGTAGTCTATTTCAGCTAGGTATTAAGAAGTAAGTTGATTAAATTAATTTACATATGTGTGAAGAGCTGATAACCTCCTCTGTTTGCCCCAAAGGATAAGATAGCTCTGTCTCTAGATGGGTAAATCCATCTTCTCCCACTTGTCTGTCCCAAGGAAATATAAAAAATGAAAATAACAGTTTATATTTAAAAAATACACTATTACTTTATGACAGCAAAAAATAGAATAAATTCTTAATGGATGCATCATTTTTTATTGTATTGGATGGAACAAAGTTTATTTCTTGGGCGCCTGGGTGGCTCAGTCGTTAAGCATCTGCCTTCAGCTCAGGTCATGATCCCAGGGTTCTGGGATCGAGTCCCACGTCGGGCTCCCTGCTCAGCGGGAAGCCTGCTTCTCCCTCTCCCACTCCCCCTGCTTGTGTTCCTTCTCTCGCTGTCTCTCTCTCTCTGTTGAAAAATAGGTGGAATCTTTAAAAAAAAAAAAAAAGTTTATTTCTCAATGACAGAATATTTAGGAAATGGTTAAGTTATGGTACATGAATATAATGGAGTTATTAAGAATTATGTTCATGAAGTATTTAATTTTATAGAACGATTATTACAATATATGAATAAAACAAGTTTGACACAAAATGGAATATCATATGAGCTCAACTTGTTTTTTTTTTTTTTTTTTTTTTTTTAAAGATTTTATTTATTTATTTGACAGAGAGAGAGAGAACAAGCCGGGGGTGGGGGGGGGGGATGGGGGCAGAGGGAGAGGGAGAAGCAGGCTCCCGGCTGAGCAGGGAGCCTGATGCGGGACTCGATCCCAGGACCCTGGGATCATGACCTGAGCTCAACTTGTTAAAATACAATATTTTATTTATTCAATAAATTTTGCATGTCTAGTATATGTCAAGTGTAGTGATGAGTATGGGAATATAGCATCAAACAAGATATACATGATCCCTGTTCAGCATTAAACAAAATAGGACATCATTATGAAATTAAATCTCCCTTTGGGGATTGGTGAGTTCTAGTCAAATGTGATTAAGCTCATTTTCTAGTTTGTGGACGCTCCAGGACCTTGGTTTCATTTCTCTTCTGCTTTTTGTCTGAGAATTCAGAGCTCTCCAGTTCAATTAGATTGAGCAGTGGAGTTTAAAAACAGTAGCAACAGACAATTCAAGCCTAGCATTCCCCGTCATCTTTAGAATTTTTTTTTTCCTACCTACGTGGTCACTGTTGCCCAACAACATCAGTGAAATAGCTTCTCATAGGAATCCATTATTGAGATTTTGTCTGGGCTGCTCCTATGAGAAGGTATTAAGTAATAAAGGATAAAAGCATTTCTGCATGGGCCTTTTTATTTTACCTTACAAACAAACCCATACTCATGCTTTTATGGAATGTAATTCTTATTGTTATGTAGCATTATCAACTTAATTTTGTTCTTGAGACAAATTTCCTTTAAAAAATTTGAATGATACTTATAGGAAATGGACCTTTACTCAGGAATAATTTTTATTGAAGAAAGCTGTAAATATTGTTTATTTAAGAACTTCATCCTACAAAATATACCTTCTTCAGAGTTGAGGTTAATGTTTTGTCTGTGTTACACCATTAAATTTTGGTTCTCTCAGCAGCTTTCATATAATATCCTTGAACATATTAACGACAGTGATATGTTTTGTTAATGATGTAACAGTATTACATGTTATAGAAATAACTCTTCTAAAGCCTCAGAGCTGTATCACATTTGTTCCATATACTATTTATGATTATTTTTCAGTGCCATTTTTTTGTAATGTGCATACACAGTAGGACAGTGGGATTATTAAAAATGTGAGAACCTATTTTTTTCTAGTTGAATTGTAAATATTGAGCTCTTGAAGTTATTTAGGTATATCTGATCTCATTTATTTAAAAAAAACTGGAATAGTATATGATCACATTTAAAGCACCAGTTTGTTACATTAGGGGCTAAGATTCTGTGCTGTGGTATGCCTAAGATAATACAACCAAAGCCACATTGTTTATTCTTCTACTTTTTCACTCACACATGGTGTCCATTATGCATTGATCTTGTCCAGCAATATTAACTTTCTTTAACTGATTGTTCTGCTATCTGAAGAGTCTTATTAAAGTTTAATCAGTAAACTAAAAATAAGCAGCTAATGCCATAGTGCATTCTGGTAACTCATAAAGGAAAAAACAAAGGTAAAGCCTAATGTAGCTTGTGAGGTTAAAGGAAGGTGAGTGTATATATTTTATTGGCTGTTCAAGGGTATATGTAAATTACCATTTTTCCTTTTTCTCAGAAGTATGATGTAATGGGAACACACAGGTCATTAACACATTTTCATTTGCAGAATATTTACTGTTTTCCCTGTACTAGCACTGAACTGCCCTGAATTATGACACTACATAATAGGGTTAAAGCCCATCTGTGCCCCCTTGTTTTCCTCAGAAAAGCTTTTGTAGATAGTGGCTACATGGCTAGCATGATTCTTGAGCTATGTCCTGTGTGTGCTGTACTTCCTTCCCATCCAGCAAAATGAAGCAAACCCTACCCTCATGAATCATCTTCATAATGGCCTCTCCCTTTTTGTCTCATTCTTACATTACGGGTTCCTTTTGCTTTACTGCTTTTCTTGTTTTTCTTCTCAAAACATTTCTAAATTTAGAAGAGGTACCTAACCATATTCCTGCTGTATTAGGTTTGTCTTTCTTTTTGATGACTCTGTTCTGCTCAAAAGTACTTGTTTTCATAATAATACAAAGAACTCATTATTTTAGAAAATTGTCATGGCATTTTGCTGATCTTAAAAGTAATATTTCTTTAAATGAACAAAAGACTTGGAACAGGCATTTCAAAAAAAGATGTCCAATGGCCAGTTAATGTACAAAAAGATTTTCAACTTCACTCATTAGGAAAATGCACAAAATACCATTAACACCCATTGGAATAGCAAAGACAAAAAAGACAATACCAAGAGTCTGTAAGAATGTGGAGCAACTAGAACTCCATTGTACTGCTGTTGGGAATGTATACTGGTACAACCACATTGGAAAAGTGTTTATCAAGTAATGAGTAGAGCTGAATTTAGGCATCCCTATGACCCAATAATTCCACTTCTAGGAATATACACAATAGAAATAGGGATATAGGTTCATAAAAAGACACGTACAGGAATGTTCACAGCATTGTTTCTAATAAACCTAAGCCCAAGACAACCCAAATGTCCATCAAATGATAAAATGAATACATTGGTGGGGATATATACCTAATATGGAATCAGTAGCAAGAATGAATGAATTATAACTAATGCAGAGATATGGATGAACCTTACAGACATCATGTTGAGCAAAAGAAGCTAGATCCAAGAGTATACACTATGATTCCATTCATATGAAGTTCACAAACATGCAAACCTCATTTTATTTATTTTTTTTTAAAAAAGATTTATTTATTTTAGCGAGAAAGAGCACAAGTGGGAGGGGCAGAAGGAGAGAGAGAGAGAATCTCAAGCAGACTCTGCACTGAGCATGGAGCCCAACAAGGGGCTTGATCCCAGGATGCTGAGGTCATGATCTAAGCCGAAAACAAGAGTCAGAGGCTTAACTCACTGTGCCACTCAAGCACTCCAAATCTCATTTCTGATACAAGAAATCAGGCTAGTGGCTACCCTTTTTGGGAGATAGTGACCAGACAGGGGGCACAAAGGAGTTCTTCTTTGGGGTGCTGGTAATGTTCTGCTTTGTGTCATGATGTGGGTACTAGTTACATGGGTGTGCTCACTTTATGAAAATTCAATTTGGAGTGTACTTATAATTTGTACACTTTTCTGTATGTATGTTATATCTTTATTATTTCTTATATAAGAGTGATAAATACTACATTACTTATCTACTGCTATATAACAAATTACACCCCAACCTGGCAGCTTAAAATTATGAACATTTATTATCTCAAATAGTTTCTGAGAGTCAGCAATGGAGGCGCCGATAAGCTGGGTGGTTTTGGGTCAGGGTCTCTCATGAAGTTGCTGTTAAGATGGCCTGCAGGCCTGCAGTCATGTGAAGGCTTGAATGGGGCTGGAGGATCTCTTTCAAGGTGGCTCTGTAACCTTTCTGTTGACAGAAAACCTCAGACTAAAAAAATATTACCTATATTCTATTCTGTTAACACAGACTAAAAAAATAAAACCCACAGGTAACAGTGTGTGTATGTATGTATAAAGTATGTTTTTACATGTGTTTACATGTATTTAGCAAATTATATCACAAACATTCTCATAATTGTTTTCTCCACTCAATATATTGTGGGCATCCTTTTTTTCCCTAACGATTGGCTCATCTATAGTTCTATTTCATCCTTTTTGTGTATAGCTTTTTTGGGGTATAATTGACACACAAAATTGACATACATGCACATATTTAAAGTGTACAATTGGATAAGGTTTTGCATATGTATACACCCATGAAATTGTCATCACAGTCAAGGTAATGAGTAATCTATCACTCTAAAAAGTTTCCTCATCTCACCCTTTTTAATGGCTGAAAAGCTTTATTTACATGTGTAAAATGTCTTTAAAATCCATATGTACAAGTTTCTCACAGATAGGTCTAATTTTTTGTTTAGATTGTAAAAGTCTCACCCCATTTGGAGAAAGAAATCTCCCCCTCCCCAGTTAAGAATGTGCAAGCGAGATTGCCTGGGTTAGAATCTTAGCTCTGCCACTTTACAAACCGTATGACTTTGAGCAAATTGCTTAACTACTTTGCATCAAATTTTTTTTTAAAGATTTTATTTATTTATTTATTTATTAAAGAGTGAGCTGGAGAGAAACAGCATGAGAGGGGAGAGGGTCAGAGGGAGAAGCAGGCTCCCCGCTGAGCCGGGAGCCCGATGTGGGACTCGATCCCAGAACCCCAGGATCGTGACCTGAGCCGAAGGCAGTTGCTTAACCAACTGAGCCACCCAGGCGCCCTGCATCAAATTTTTTATCTGTACCTCTAGTACTAATGATAGTACTATACCTAACTCATAAGATTGCAAAAATTAAAGGAATTAATGTGCATACTAATGTGATAACCAACCAGGCACTATGTTATTGTCTGCTGTTATTATTTTCATGGGTTGTTATTGCTAAAAGCTTAGGTTGTCAAGCTTCTCCTGATAATATCAAAACTATGAGTTGATAGGGCCCTGTGTTCTAATATCCTACCAGCACTTGCCTCTTCCTTTTGCTCCTGTATCACATCCCTGTGAGCTCCTTACTAAAGGTGAGGAAAGGTATGTACTTAATATTAGGATCTTTTAGTATTTAAGTAGTATCTTTAGGACATTTTATATGCTGAGAAGTACCTAAAATAGGATGTTTAAAAAAAATCCCGACTATGTTAAAATGCCACTTACATGTCTACATTGAAAGTCATTAGTGATCACTTAGATAATAGTGATTACACATGTATAATAGCTATTCCTTTTATACAAACTAAGTATGTATTCTATGAAAGATTCAGAGAATTAAGATATTTTCTGTCCTTGGGAAGCTACTATTAACTTGAAATATTAGATTTTGTAGTGATGAGTATGGAAAGACTGGGATCAGTCATTAGAGATACAATAAAGGAAGACTGAGTAGGTCTTACTGATTGGTTATGTTAGACTGAGCTAAGGAGGGGGGAGGCAAGATGGCAGAGGAGTAGGGAACCTCATTTCAGCTGATCCCTTGAATTTAGCTAGATAACTATCAAATCATTCTGAACACCTATGAATTCAAACTGAGATGTAAGAAAAGAATTGCTGGAATCCTACAAACAGAAAAGCACCCACTCTTTGCAAGGTAGGAGGTGTGGAGAAGTGAATCTGAGGGGATACGTTGGGAGATAAATGGCGCTGGAGGGAACCTCAGTAAGCCAGTTTCCAGAAGGTGATATAGCCCTGGAATGTAAAACTGGAACTTCTAGAAGTCTGCCCCAGTGAGAGACTTCCCTGCCTGAAAGGTACTCAGGTAGCAAAGCGGGGCAGAATCCTAGGAGGGATAGTGTGGTCTCAGGATCTCCAGGGTCACAGAAAGAACGGGGCCAGGGGGTTCCTGAGCCGGCAGAGTTCCCAGGGATTGGAGCGGGGAAACTGGCTATGGTCAGTGAGCCCAGGAGTGGGCTCTCAGCAAGAAACCACAACTGTGGCAGGATCAAATGACAGCTTTCTGCCAAGCGGCAGAACCGTGGCAACCCCCCCTACCCCTCACCCCAGGATCCATGTGGTTACGCAGCACAGGAGTCTGCAGAGTTTGGTGCACATAAAAGTGAAGACTGATTTTCCCTGAGGGTTTACTGAAGAGAGGGGGCCCCGATCTTTCGGCTCTGGGAATGGAGATTGGGGCAGGGCCATTTTTTAAATTTTCATCCTCTAAAGTAGCGCAGAAAGCCTTCAGGGAACAGAAGCCACACAGAGCAACCCTAAGAAGCTTACACTGAGCCTGGCCCCCTGGCAAGGGGCAGTACAACTCCACCCAGGCAAAGACACCTGTGAATCAGCACAGCAGGCCCCTCCCCCAGAAGACCAGCTGGAACATCAGGCGGATACCAAGTTTACGGAGCACACAGAACTGCAAAACTCCAGTGCTAGGGGAAAATAGTATATAGAATTTGAGGTTTTTTCTCATGATTCTTTGACCTTTCAGTTTAAAATTTTCCTTTTCAACTAGTTTCTTATTTTATCAACTCCTTGTTTTTAAGTCTTTTTTAAACTTCCTTTTTTACATTTACATTTTATAGATATATTCTTCATTTTTGGCTTCCTTTTGCTGTATTCAGTTTTATTTTTGTATATATATACATAAGTTTTGCTGTCTTTACAATTTTGGGATTTAGTGTATTCTAACCTACAGACCAAAATACACCCAGATCACCCAGTTTTGTCCACCTGGGAGATTATTCTCTTTTTTCCCTTTTTCTTTTTTTCCTTTTCTGGTTTCTGACCCCTTTGGATTTGTCTAGTGTGTATTTCGCTTGGGTCATGGTTGATATTTTTGATTTTGTTGTCTCATTCCTCCATTCTTCTCTAGGCAAAATGACTAGAAGGAGAAAGTCACAAAAAAAGAAGGAACCAGAGCTAATACTCTTGCCACAGATCTAATCGATATGGATATAAGTAAAATGTCAGAGCTGGAATTCAGGATAACGATTATAAAGTTACTAGCTGGGCTTGAAAAAAGCATAAAAGACACTCTTAGTGCAGAAATGAGATCTAATCAGGCCAAAATTAAAAACGCTCTAACTGAGATGCATTTTAAATGGATGCTGTAACAGCTGGGGTAAATGAGGCAGAAGAGAGTCAGTGACATAGAAGACAAGATGATGCAAAGGAAGGAAGCAGAGGGAAAGACAGAAAAAAAACAAACAAACTAATAGACCATGAAGGGAGTCTTTGAGAAATCAGTTATACCACAAAGCAAAGCAATATTAGAATTATTGGGGTCCCAGAGGAAGAAGAAAGAGAGGGGGGCTGCAGAAGGTATATTTGAGCAAATAATAGCTGAGAACTTACCTAATCTGGGGAAGGAAACAGGCATTCAAGTGTAAGAGGTAGAGAGAACCCCCCTCAAAAATCAATTAAAATAGATCATCACCCCGACATATAATAATAAAGCTTGCAAATTTCAGATACATAGAAAATCCTCTAAGCAGCCCGAGACAAGAGGTTCCTAAACTACAGGGATAGGAACATTAGACTGGCAGCAGACCTATCCACAGAGAACTGGCAGACCAGAAAGGGCTGGCATGATATATTCAGGGTACTAAATGAGAAGAATGTGCAGCCAAGAATACTTTATCCAGCAAGACTGTCATTCAGAATGGAAGGAGAGATAAAGAGCTTCCAGGACAAACAGAAACCAAAAGACTTTATGATCACTAAACGAGCCCTGCAAGAAATATTAAAGGGGATCCTGTAAGTGAAAAGAGAGCCCAAAAGTAACATAGACCAGAAAGAAACAGAGACAATCTACAGAAATAGGGACTTTACAGGTAATACAATGGCACTAAATTCATATCTTTCAATAGTTACTCTGAAGGTAAGTGGGCTAAATGCTCCCATCAAGACACAGGGTATCAGATTAGATTAAAAAAACAAGACCCATCCATATGCTGGCTGCAGGAGTTCATTTTAGACCTAAAGACACCTCCAGATTGAAAGTGAGGGTGTGGAG
This sequence comes from Halichoerus grypus, assembly GCF_964656455.1. Classification (NCBI taxonomy): domain Eukaryota; kingdom Metazoa; phylum Chordata; class Mammalia; order Carnivora; family Phocidae; genus Halichoerus; species Halichoerus grypus. The sequence continues at coordinate 100,163,887 of NC_135727.1, read as the reverse complement.
AACCATTTACCATGCTAATGGACCTCAAAAGAAAGCTGGGGTAGCAATCCTCATATCAGACAAATTGGATTTTAAACCAAAGATTGTAGTAAGTGATGAAGAGGGACACTATATCATACTTAAAGGATCCATCCAATAAGAAGATCTAACAATTATAAATATTTATGCTCCTAACTTGGGAACAGCCAATTATATCAACCAATTAACAACCAAATTAAAGAAACACATTGATAATAATAATAATAGGGGACTTCAACATCCCCCTCACAGCAATGGACAAACCATCTAAGCAGAAGAGCAACAAGGAAACAAGGGCTTTGAATGACACACTGGACCAGATGGACTTCACAGATATATACAGAGCATTCCATCCTAAAGCAACAGAATACACATTTTCTCGAGTGCACATGGAACATTCTCCAGAATAGATCACATACTGGGTCACAAATCAGGTCTCAACTGATAGCAAAAGATTGGGATTATTCCGTGCATATTTTCAGACTACAGTGCTTTGAAACTAGAACTCAATCACAAGAGGAAATTTGGAAGGAACTCAAAACACATGGAGGTTAAAGGGCATCCTACTAAAGAATGAATGGGTCAACCAGGAAATTAAAGAAGAATTAAAAAATTCATGGAAACAAATGAAAATGAAAGCACAACTGTTCAAAACCTTTGGGATACAGCAAAGGTGGTCCTAAGAGGGAAGTATATAGCAATACAAGGCTTTCTCAAAAAATTAGAAAAGTCTCGAATACACAAGCTAACCTTACACCTAAAGGAGCTGGAGAAAGAACAGCAAATAAAACCTAAACCAAGCAGAAGAGAACTAATAAAGATTAGAGCAGAAATCAGTGAAATAGAAACCAGAAGAACAGTAGAACAGATCAACGAAACTAGAAGCTGGTTCTTTGAAAGAATAAGATCAATAAACCCCTGGCCAGACTTATTGAAAAGAAAAGAGAAAGGACTGAAATTAATAAAATCATGAATGAAGGAGGAGAGATCACGGCCAACACCAAGGAAATACAAACAATTTTAAGAACATATTATGAGCAACTGTATGCCAACAAATTAGGCAATCTGGAAGAAATGGATGCATTTTACTTATAAACTACCAAAACTGAAACATGAAGAAATTGAAAATCTGAACAAATAACCAGCAGGGAAATTGAAGCAGTAATCAAAAATCTCACAAACAAACAAGGGTCCAGGGCCAGATGGCCTCCCAGCAGAATTCTATCAAACATTTAAAGAAAAATACCTATTCTTCTGAAGCTGTTTCAAAAAATAGAAAGGGAACGAAAACTTCCAAACTCATTCTATGAGGCCAGCATTACCTTGATCCTACAACCAGACAAAGACCCCACCAAAAAGAAGAATCACAGAGCGATTTCCCCGATGAACATGGATGCCAAAATACTCACCAAGATAGTAGCAAATAGGATCCAACAGTACATTAAAAGGATTATTTACCACGACCAATTGGGATTTACTCCTTGGCTGCAAGGGTGGTTCAGCATTCACAAATTGATCAGTGTGATAGATGACATTAGTAAAATAAAGGATAAGAAACATATGATCATCTCAATAGTTGCAGAAAAAGCATTTGACAAAATATAGCATCCTTTCTTGATTAAAACTGTCCACAGTGTAGGGATAGAGGGAACATACCTCAATATCATAAAAGCCATCTATGAAAAACCCACAGCGAGTATCATTCTCATTGGGGAAAAAAAGAGCTTTTCCCCTAAGGTCAAGAACATGACAAGGATGCCCACTCTCACTACTGTTGTTCAACATAGTACTAGAAATCCTACCCTCAGCAATCAGAAAACAAAAAGAGGGGCACCTGGGTGGCTCGGTTAAGCATCTTCCTTTGGTTCAGGTCATGATCCCAGAGTCCTGGGATCAAGCCTCGCATCAGGCTCCCTGCTCAGTGGGGAGTCTGCTTCTCCCTCTCCCTCTGCCTCTGTCCCGGGCCTTTACTCTCTCTCTCAGATAAATAAGATCTTAAAAAAATATAAGAAAACAAAAAATAAATAAAAATAAAAAGCATTTAAATTGGTAAAGAAGTCAAACTCTCACTCTTCGCAGATGACATGATACTTTATGTGGAAAACCCAAAAGGCTCCACCCCAAAATTGCTAGAACTCACACAGGAGTTCAGCAATGTGGCAGGATATAAAATCAATGCACAGAAGTCTGTTGCATTTCTATACATTAACAATGAGGCAGAAGAAAGGGAAATTAAGGAATCGGTCCCATTTACAATTGCACCAAAAACCATAAAATACCTAGGAATAAACCTAACCAAAGAGGTAAAGGAGCTGTATTCTAAAAACTACTGAACACTAATGAAAGGAATTGAGGAAGACACAAAGAAATGGAAAAACATTCCATACTCCTGGATTGGAAGAATAAATATTGTTAAAATGTCTATGCTACCCAGAGCAATTTACACATTCAATGCAATCTCTACTAAAATAACATTGACATTTTTCACAGAGCTGGAACAAACAATCCTAAAATTTGTATGGAATCAGAAAAGACCCTGAATAGCCAGAGGAATGTTGAAGAAGAAAACCAAAGCTGGGGGCATCACAGTGCTGGAATGCAAGCTCTATTACAAAGCTGTAATCATCGGGGCACCTGGGTTGCTCAGTTGTTAAGCATCTGCCTTTGGCTCAGGTCATGATCCCAGGGTCCTGGGATCAAGCCCCGCATCAGGCTCCCTGTTCAGCGGGAAGCCTGCTTCTCCCTCTCCCACTCCCCCTGCTTGTGTTCCCTCTCTCGCTGTCTCTCTCTCTGTCTAATAAATAAATAAAATCTTTAAAAAAAAAAAAAGCTGTAATCATCAAGAAAGTATGGTACTGGCACAAAAACAGACACATAAGTCAATGGAACAGAATAGAGACCCCAGAAATGAACCCTTAACTCTATGGCTAACTAATCTTTGACAAAGCAGGAAAGAATACCCAGTGGAAAAAGGACAGTGTCTTCAATAAATGGTGCTAGGAAAATTGGTTAGCCATATATAGAAGAATGAAACTGGACCATTTTCTTACAACATACACAAAGATAAACCGAAAATGGGTGAAAGACCTAAACTGAGACAGGAGTCCATCAAAATCCTAGAGGAGAACACAGGCAGCAACCTCTGTGACCTCAGCCTCAGCAGCTTTGTGCTAGACACGTCTCCAAAGGTAAGGGAAACAAGAGCAAAAAGGAACCAGTGGGACTTCATTAAGATAAAAAGCTTCTGCCCAGCAAAGGAAACAGTCAACAAAACTAAAAGGCAACCTATGGAATGGGAGAAGGTATTTGCAAATGACCTACCTGATAAAGGGCTAGTATCCAAGATCTGTAAAGAGCTTATCAAACTCAACACCCAAAAAACAAAGAATCCAGTCAAGAAATGGGCAGATGATATGAACAGACATTTCTCCAATGAAGACATACAAATGGCCAACAGACATGAAAAAATACTCCACATCACTTGGCATCTGGGAAATACAAATCAAAACCACAATGAGATACCACCTCACACCAGTCAGAATGGCTAAAATTAACAAGTCAGGAAACAGATGTTGGCAAGTTTGTGGAGAAAGGGGAACCTTCTTAAACTGTTGGCGAGAATGCATGCTGGTACAGCTACTCTGGAAAACAGTATGGAGGTTCCTCAAATAGTTAAAAATAGAGGGGTGCGTGGGTGGCTTAGTCGGTTAAGCATCTGCCTTCAGCTCAGGTCATGATCCTGGGGTCCTGGGATTGATTCCCTGCTCAGCGGGGAGCCTGCTTCTCCCTCTCCCTCTGCTCCTCTCGCCTACTTGTGCTCTCTTTCTCCCTCTTTCTCCCTCTCAAATAGATAAATAAAATCTTTTTTAAAAAGTACTTGTCTTACATAGACAGTCATCTTTAATTTTTGCCTTCCTTTCCTGTCTTATTTTTTTCTCCTTGGTATGTACCACTATTTGTCACGATTTGACATGTGGGACATTTTTCTTGTTTAAATAAACAAGCACAGGTTAATTAGTTCTTTCCATCTAGATTGTAACTTTCACGAGAGCAGGGATTTTTTTTGTCTTTTGTTTACTGCTGTATCCCCAGCACCTAGGCAAGTAGGAGAAATACAATGTGTGTTTGAGTCGTCACCCAGTATATGTTGAATTGAAAGGATGACTGTGCTGAATCTGCTCTATACTACTTTACCCAAATCTGAGGGTAATTGGATTGTAAGTTCTAGAAAAGCGGAGCATTTGTCTCTTTTCTTTGCCACTGTTTCTCTAAAGCAAGGTTTCTCATCCTTGACACTATTGACACTATTGACATTTGGACTGAATAATTCTTTGTTGTGGGAGGGCTGTTCTGTGTATTGTAGGATGTTTAGCAGTATCCCTGGCCTCAGGCCACTAGATGCTAGTAGCACTCCTCCCCAGTTGTGACAAATGAAAATATCTCTAGACATTGCCAAATGTCCTGTGGGAAGAAAATTACCCTTAGTTGAGAACAACTGTCCTAAAGAGTAGAGCAGTGCCTGGCAAGTAAAAGACAATAAGTACTTTTAAATTAACCACAGGAATGAACATTGTTCCACAAAGCATACTGCTTGTGATATGCAAAATAACTGTAGGAAATCCTGAAAAAGTTTGATATTTTAATAGTTACACATTTCATATGCATTAGAAAAATAAAACATAATCGAACCCATGCTTTCCTATACTATTTTATAGGACAGGGCTAAAGTGGACACTGAAGTAAAAAACCAGGAAGGAAGCATACATGATAAATGCATCTAGCAAGAATCATGAAATTGATTAAGGTGGTATGTAAATGACTGTAATTTGATGCAGTGATCTATACTAAGGAAAACTTAGGGAAGCATGATGTGTCCTAAATACACTTGATATGAGAGCTTCCCCTAAGCCTGGTTCGTGTAGGCCACTAGAACCCTCATCGGGAATGATCTAGTGCCCTGCATAAACTAGACAAGATGTAGAAGACAAATTGCTTACCCTCTGAGAATTGGACAGTCTGAGAGACACTGTAATATATGCACATCTGTATGAGATAGCACCTAAATTCCATATCGTATAAGAGTATAAAGGAAAAAGATTACTTCCTGTTCAGGTAATGAAGAAAGGCTTCACTGATATTGAAGGATGAATGGAATTTTAGTAGGTGTTGATAATGCAGAGGAAAAGAGCAGAGGCATAGAGTTGGAACAGTTTAAAGCATATTTAAGGGATGGGTGGAGGCCGATTTGGCCAGAGTGTGGTGTAACTGTTAAGAAAGGTGGAACCTGGTAATAGAGAGTGTTTAATGCCAGGCTGGGTAAATCCATGGAATAGTGATTTTTATTTCCTAATGTCTGGCTAACAGCTGCTCTGCTGTAGTTGTTTTTTGTTTGTTTTTAAAGCGTGTTGCCATTACTCTAGAAGTGATGCTTTAGTTTGGGATGGGGACCTGAGAATCAAGTTTGACAAATACTCCTACTTAGAGAGGTATAAAAACTAGAACGAACACACACACACACACACACACCCCACTAGAACAAACGAACACACACACACACACACACACACACCTGAAAAAAGAGAATAGAATGGAAAGAGCAGGCTACACCCTGGCATCAGAAGCATGGTGGTAACCTGGGACTGGGGGAGTTCAGGGTTTGGGAGTAATGTTGACAGTAGGCCTTGAACCTCTTATCTCTGTAAGGAAGTTGTCTTTTTTATTTATTTTTTATTTTTTTAGATTTTTTATTTATTTTAGACAGAATGAGAGAGAGAGCACATGAGAGGGGGGAGGGTCAGAGGGAGAAGCAGGCTCCTTGCTGAGCAGGGAGCCCGATGCGGGACTCGATCCAGGGACTCCAGGATCATGACCTGAGCCGAAGGCAGTCGCTTAACCAACTGAGCCACCCAGGCGCCCGGGAAGTTGTCTTTTTTAAAACAAGATTCTGATCTTTGGAGGTTTGTTCCTGGACCACTAGGTGAGGCAGCTGACAGGTGATACTGATTTTTTACTCCTTAGTTTCATCTTGCCCTGGAAGAGGGCTGCTTTTTGATGCCTGTCCTCCACCATGTTGACCTCCAGAGAGGCAAGTCCTCTTTGAAAGTCCTGGCCCATGCCTGACAAACCTTTCCTTTGTGGTTCCTCTAACACAAATGCAGGGGGCTGGATTCTTTTCAAAAAGGCTTTATTAAATATTAAAGAAAGAAGAAATAAAATACAAGAAGTCCTGCCAGATTTACCTAGCATCTCTGATATCACTGTACTCTCACCAGTCAGATCTCCTTTCCCTACTGCCATCAGAGCTATCTTCTCAAAATCCAAATTTAGCCATATGACTCCTCTGCTTAACTCTTTCATGATTTCTCATACAGGGATTGCATTTTAGTACATTAACTTTCATATGGTTTTTCCTGGACTGAGGACAGTTTTATAGTTCTCTTTACATAATACTTATTTTATTTATCTGACTTGGAGGGATTACAGTGAAAGTTAAGATGATACTTGGGAAGGGTAAAAGACCTTCCTATGAATATGTATGAGAGTTCCAGCTCTTTCCTAGAGCCTTCCACGAATAGCTTCATCTGAAGGGTCAGGGGGTCACTAGATTTCAGACTCTGCTTCCTGTGGTGCTGGCTTTCTGATGAGTTTATCTAGGCTGCTTGAAGGAGAAATCCTAGTGGGTGGGACTACAGCCGTCCTCCTCAAGTGAACCTGCAGAGTTTGGCCCTAGCCCATTTTATGTATTGGTGTTCTGTATAAGATTTTTTGACGGTGGTTTGCAGCTTTAAATAAAAGGGGGGGGGGGTAATGAGAGAAACCATTAGATGATTTCTAAAGTTCCTTTTGGTTCAAAAATTCTCTGAGAATCTAACCCCCCTGACTTCTTTCTTCATTCACTTTATGTTAATTTTGTTCCATACAATTACTACCTTGTTAGAAAATGATGAAATTTCAGAGCTGCAAGAGGGTTTAGTAGTTACCTTGTCCAGTTTCCCAAACTGAGCTCCAAAGAATAGGACTCCTGAGAAATACTGATTACTTACAAAAAGGATTATGTAGCCAAATACACTGAGAGACTGTACTTTGATCACATTGCTAATTAGCATTTTTAAGGCTCTGAAAAGTCTTATAATAAACCCATTTAACTTTAACACAGCATTTCTTACATTTATTTGATCAGAGCCCTGGTTTCAAATAATGCACTTTTTAACTTCCTGTGGAGGACAATTTGGGAAACACATGTAGTTCAGTGCCCTTCATTTGTAAGGAATTTGAGATAGAAAATTATTTTCCAGTGTCACACAACTAGTTATCAGGTCTCAGTTTCATATATATTCTCTAATTGTCTCTGTTTCATATATGCTTAACTTCTTTTTTTTTTTCATGGCTTTTTTGAGATATAACTGACATAAAGCGTTGTGTAAGTTTAAGGTATATGATGTGTTGATTTGATGCATGTATGTTGTGAAGTGATTAACACAAAAGGTTAGTTAACAGATCACCTCACATAGTTTTAATTTTTTGTGTGTGTCCCTGCCCTAGGTATGTGGGATGGGTGTCTTTATGATAATCACCTGTGACCAACAAAGAATAACCAGCCCCTAAAACAGAAGTAAGCCATTGAAGGTGTTATCAATAGAGATGTTAAAAGGATTTAAGTTCCCTGGTTAGCTTTCTATAAAAGACCAACCCTAAAAGCTCTCGCTGGCAACCCTGTAGGGACCCCTCTCACTCTTGAGAGCTTTTTCTGTATCTTCACTTAATAAACTTCTATCACTTTACTCACTGAAAAAAAATTGTGTTTGTCGAGAACTTTTAATATCTACTCACTTAATGTCTTTCAAATATACAGTACAGCATTGATAACCATAGTCACCGTGCTGTACTTTATACCCCAGAACGTATTCATCTTAAAACTGGAAGTTGGTACCTATTGACCACACCCCCCTTCCCCCTGCCCCTGGCAACAACCGTCTACTGTCTATTTTTATGGGTTTTTTTTTTAAGCTTCCACATATGAATGAGATCATACAGTATTTGTCTTTCAGTGTCTGACGTATTTCACTCAGCATAATGCCTTCAGGGTTCATCTGTGTTGTTGCAAATGGCAGAATTTCCTTTTTTGTGGCTGAATAATATTCTATTGTGTGGGTGTGTATATATGTCACATTTTCTTCATTCATCTGTCAGTGGATGTTTGTCTATGTCTTGACTATTGTAAATAATGCTGCAGTGAACATGGTGGTATAGAAATCTCTTCCAGATACTGATTTCATTTCTTTCAGATATATATTCTAAAGTGAAATTGATGTATTCTAAAGTGAAATTGATGGATCATATAGCAGTTCTACTTTTTTTTAAAGATTTTATTTATTTACTTAGAGAGAGAGAGCATGAGCAGGGGGAGGGACAGAGGGAGAAGCAGACTCCCCGCTGAGCAGGGAGCCCGATGCGGGGCTCGAATCCGGGACCCTGAGATCATGACCTGAGCCAAAGGCAGATGTTTAACTGACTGAACCACCCAGGTGCCCCAGCAGTTCTATTTTTTTAATTTCTTGAGCAACTTCCTTACTGTTTTCTATAGTGGCTGTACCAGGTTACATTACCACCAGCAGGGTACAAGGATTCCCTTTCCTCCCATCCTTGCTAGCATTTGTTATCTTTTGTCTTTTTGATAATAGACATCCTAACAGGTGTGAGGTGATATACCATTTTGGTTTTGATTTGCATTTCCCTGATGATTAGTTAACTTAAGCACCTTTTCATGTGCCTCTTAGCCATTTGTATGTCTTATTTTGAAAAATGTGTACTTGGGTCCATTGCCCATGTTTAAATTTGGTTGTTTTTTTGCTATTGAGTTGCATGAGTTCATTCTGTATTTTGGATATTAATGCCTTATCAGATATGTGGTTTCCAAATATACTCTTCCATTCCCTAGGTTGCCTTTGCATTTTGTTGATCATTTCTTTTGCTGTGCAGAAGCTTTTTAGTTTGGTGTAATCTCATTTATATGTGCTTTTGTTGCTTGTGTTTTTGGTTGTCATATCCAAAAAATCATTTCCAAGACCAGTTTCAGGGAGCTTTTTTTCCCTTTGTTCTTCCAGGAGTTTTATGGTTCCAGGTCTTACATTTCAGTCTTTAATCCATTTTGAGTTAATTTTTGTCAGTGGTCTAAGACAGGGGTCCAATTTCATTCTTTAACATGTGAATATCTAGTTTTCCCAGCACTGTTTGTTGAAGAGACTGTCTTTTCCCCATTGAGTTTTCTCAGCTCCCTTGTCAAGTGAATATTAGTTGATTTTATATGCCTGGGTTTATTTCTGCATTTGGGATTCTATTCTTTGGTCTGTTTTTATGCCAGTATCATACTGTTTTGATCACGGTAGTTTTGTAATATAGTTTGCAATCAGGAAGTGTGATGTCTCTAGCTTTGTTCTTTCTCAGGATTGCTTTGGCTATTCAGGGTCTTTTGTGGTTCCATACAAATTTTAGGATTGTTTTTTCTATTTCTGTAAAAATTGCCATTGGAATCTTGATAGGGATTGTGTTGAATCTATAGATGGCTTTTGGTAGTATGGACATTTTTAACAATATTAGTTCTTCCAATCCATGAGCATGGGATATTTTTCCATTTATTTGTTTTTCTATTACTTTCATGAACATCTTACACAGTTTTCAGTGCATAGATTGTTCACCTCCTTGGTTAAATTTATTCTTAGTATTTTTTTTTTTCTTTTTGATGCTATTATAAGTGGGGTTATTCTTTATTTTTCAGACAGTTCATTGTTAGGCTCTGTAAACAACTTATTTTTGTATGTTGATTTTGTATCCTGCAATTTTACTGAAATCTTTTATTCTGACAATTTTTTTTTTAGTAGAATTTTTAGGATTTTCTGTATATAAGATCATATCATCTGCACCCAGGGAGAATTTTACTTACTCCTTTCTGAGTTACATGCCTTGTTTTTCCTTGCCTGATTGCTCTGGTTAGGACTTCAGTACTATGCTGGGTAGGAGTGGGGAATGTGGGCATCCTTGGGAATCTAAGACCATTCCTGATCGTAGAGGGAAAGCGTTCAACCTTTCATCATTAAGTATGATGTTATGATGTGGGCTTCTCTTGTATGGCCTTTATTATGTTGAGGTATATTCCTTCTGTACCCAATTCCTTGAGAGTTTTTTTTTTATCATGAATGAATGTTGAATTTTATCAAATGCTTTTTCTGCATCTACTGAGATGATTATATGATTTTTATCTTTTTTTTTTTTTTTTTTTTTTTTGTAGATTTTGAACAGGACTGGCATTAATTCTTCTTTAAATGTTAGAATTCACCAGGGAAACCATCTAGTCCAGGACTTTTCTTTGTTGGGAGGTTTTTGATTACTGATTCTATCTCCTTACTCATTATTAGTCTGTTCAGATTTTCTATTTTTAAATGTTAGAATTCACTAGGGAAACCATCTAGTCCAGGATTTTTCTTTGTTGGGAGGTTTTTGATTACTGATTCTATCTCCTTACTCATTATTAATCTGTTCAGATTTTCTATTTCTTCATGATTTAGCTGGTGGGTTATATGTTTCTAGGAATGTATCAATTTTTTCTAGGTTGTCCAATTTGTTGGTGTATAATTGTAGTAGTCTCATTTTCCTTTGTATTTGTGGTATTACTTGTAATGCATCCTCTTTCATTTCTGATCTTATTTTTTCTTGGTCTAGCTAAAGATTTGTCCATTTTGTTCATCTTTTTAATGAACCAACTCTTAGTTTTGTTAATCTTTTCTATTTTCTTATCTTTTATTTCTGCTCTAATACTTAGTATTTATTTCTTCTACTAACTTTGGGCTTGTTTTCCTTTTTTTTCCTTGAAAGTTCACTGCTATAAACTTCCCTCTTAGAACTGCTTTTCCTGCATCCCATTGTTTTTCTTATGTTGTGTTTCTATTTTTTTATGTCTCAAGATTTTTTTTTTTTTAATTTTCCTTTTGCTTTCTTCTTTGGTCCATTGTCGGTCAGAGGTATGTTATTTAACTCCCATGTATGAGAATTTTTCAGCTTTCCTCCCATTTTTGATTTCTCATTTCATACCACTGTGGTTGTAAAAGGTAGTTGATATATTTGTTTCCTTGAATTTGTTGAGACTTGTGGCCTGCCATATGATCTGGTCCCTTTGGTCTATAGTGTTATTTAAGTCTGCTGTTTCCTGATTGATTCTCTGTTTATATGATCTATCAATCACTGACAGTGGATATTAAAATCCCCAACTATTATTGTATTGCTGTTTATTTCTCCTTTTAGTTGTGTTAGCATCTGCTTTACGTATTTACATGTTTCAATGTTGGGTGAATAAATATTTGCAATTAAATGACCTTCTTTGTCTCTTGTGACCATTTTTAGCTTAAAGTCTATCTTGTCTGATAACAAGTATAGCTATCCATACTTTCTTTTGGTTACCATTTGCTTGAAATACCTGTTTCTATCTCTTCACTTCATTTTATATGTGTCCTTAAAGTAAGTTCTTCGTAGACAATATGTCATTTGGATCCTGTTTTTTATCCATTCAGCCATTCTGTGTTTTTTAATTGGTGAATTTAATCCATTTACATTAAAAAATAATTATTGATAGGTAAGCCATTCTGTTCTATTGAATTCTGCAGTTGTATTTTTAGCTCTAAGATTTCTGATTTTGATGGTTTCTCTTTCTTTGTTGCACTTCTCATTTTGTTCATGGCATTGTTTTCCTAATTTCATTTAGCTGTCTGTGTTTTCTTAAAGTTTACTACAGTTCTTTAAGAGGATTATTCTGAATTCTTTTTCAGGCAATCTATAGATCTCTGTTTTGTTAGGGTCACTTATTGAAGCTTTATAGTTTCCTTTGGTGGTGTCATGTTTACCTGTTTCTTCATGATTCTTGATTCTTTGCATTGGTGTCTCTGCATTTGCTTAAGCAGTCTCCTCTTTCAGACTTTACATGTTCACTTTAGCAGGGAAAGACCTTCACCAGTCACTATAGCTCGGGGGTACTGGACAGGTCATCTGGTAGCCTCTGTGGGAAGGCAGGGCTTGCTATTGGGGTTTCTAGTTGGGTGAGGCCATTGTCCATGCTCTGAGGTTGGGGGGATGCTGCTGGCTGGGCTCCACAGTTGGGTGGGCCTGTTGACTGGGCTCCATGTTCAAGCAGGATCAGTGGGCAACCATCTCTTTGTTTGGGTGGGGCTGTTGATTGTGCTCTGAAATCAGGTGGGGCCACTAGCTGGGCTCTGCAGTCACCTCTGGTTGGTCAAAGTCCCAGGCTGTGTTCCCTGGCAGGGTGGCACCACTGGTTGAACTCCTTGATTGGACAGGGCTACAGGCTGGGCTCCACAATCACCCCTCGTTGTATGGGGCCTTGGATTGTGCTCCACAACCAGATGGTGCCACTGGCTGAAGGCTGTGTTTACACAGGGCCCACAGTTTGTGCCCTGAAGTTGAATGGGGCTGCATGCTCATCTTCCTGATCATGTAATCCATGGGCTGCGCTCACCTGGTAGGCAAGGTCATTGGCTAGACTTCCTTGTTTGGTGGGGTCACAGGCAATGCTCCTTGATTGGGTGGGGTTACTGGCTTGGTTTCCTGCCTTGGCAAGGCTACAGGCTATGTTCAACAATTGGGCAGGGCCAGTAGTCTGGGCTCCTCTGCTTATCAGGGTTGTAGGCTGAGCTCCATGACTGGATGGGATTGTAGGCTGGGCTGTGTCTCACAGTACAATAGGCTGTGCCCCCACGTTTCCCAGGTCACTGCTCAGGCTCCTCGGTTATGTGGGGCCAGAGGCTATGCTGAACTGTTGGGCATGGCTGCTGGCTTTACTCCCTGACTGAGCCAGGGCTATAGGATGAGCTCTGTGGCTGCTCTAGTTCTCTGGCTGGGCCTCCTGGATGGGCAGAGCTGGAGGCTTTGCTCAGCACTAGGGTGCGGCTGGGAATTTGCTTCCCTTCTTGGGCAGGGTGGTAGAACAGGCTCCCCTACCAGTATGGCCCATTGACTGGGGATCCAAATCATGCAAAACTGCCAACCAAGTTCCCTAGCCAGAGGGGACCACTGGCTCAACTCTGCAGATGGCCAGAGGTGCTGGCTGGGATCTCTGCTCAGCAGTGTTGCTGCAAGCAGGAATGCCATCTGCCAAGACCTGCTGTAAGCTCTACCCCCTTCTCCATCTCTAGCTGATCCCCAGTGGTCAAGCCCTGCAGATTCTTCCACTGACCCCTATGAGGCAAGATATGAGTGGGCTTCCTGCAAAGGGGTCTCATGTGCTTAAGGAGCTAGGTGTCTGCCTTGGGCTCTCTCTTCCCACTGTAGAAACCATAGTCCCTGGGCAGAGGTGGTGGGGGGAAGCCCTCTCAGTGTGGCACTGTAGGGGATGGGCAATGGGGTCAGAGTGTGTCCCGTCCTCTTACCCTTCTAATGTCGGATTTTCACAGTGATGTTTTTTTCTATGGATAGTTGCCAGTTGGTCTTCTTGTGAGGGGGACTATAGTTGGGAATGACCTATATGGCCATCTTGACGATATCATTCTCCCCTATATGCTTAACTTCAAGTAGGTTATACATTCCTTAATGGATGGATAGATTATGTCTTATAATTTTGCCTCTGGTGCTTAGCTCCATGTTGGGAATGTGGCAGGTGAGTAATAAATGTGTGGTAATTCTATGATTGAACTCTGTAAGAAAATGAAGCATTATGGTATGAATTAGCTTCTGTGTATGTATTTTCATCTTTTAAAAACAGAATTGCTATTCCTCCATGCATACCTACATTTGGATTATGTGTTTTTTTCCCTACAAAATTTCCATTGTCAGTAATTCATGGTTATTGATTCATACTGTTTATTGGTAATAGCTCTGTGGGCTGCTTTGCTTCAGGGATAATTTAATTAGGGGTACTGCTATTTGACACCATTCAGGAAAATGTTACACTGTAAAGGGTATATTGGATTTGTCACAGAACAACACTGAAGAGAAGCCAGGGATAGGCAAACTAATAACATGCCACTTGCTTATTAAAATTGGGCCTTTTGGCATTTTTGTCCAGCATTTTTTGTTTATATCACTGCCTTCCTAAGAAATAAGCGGGTGACCAGTTTGATGACTTTTATTTGGCAAGGGCAGAAACTAATGCTGGATAAACAAGGACATAGTAAGTTGATACAGATGGAGTCCATGCTTTCAGAATGCTGCTTCTGTTCTCTGAAGTTAGATACCTATTTGTGATGAAGAATACATTTGTGTAAGGGGGCAAGATTGGAATGCACTAAAGTGAAATGGCTCATGTTGACCACATCAGCTTTAATGGAACTTACTTGATGTACTCACAATCTGACTGTGTATGTGCTGTGTTTTATACAGGGAATCATCATCCAGGGACCTGCCAGAGACCACAAGAAAACATGGGGAGGAGTAAGTGTCTCTTTGCTTTTTAATAATTCATACTTTCTCCATATTAATCTGTGTATCCAGGAAATTAAATTTGCAACTCAGAGTTTTTTTTGTGGACATCTAACTTGTATTTCTGGTTAGTGTTAGAAAGTTTTTGTCTGAAGCAGGGCAGTGCAGGGAAAGACCATCAGACCACATGCTGCTCATTGGCTAGGGTCTTTTGTTTTCCTTCCTTCTGCTCTTTTCTGAACATCTCCCAGTATAGGGAGAGAAGGCTCCCTATATATAGACCTGTCCTAATCCCAGCTTCTTGACAACTCTTAGCAAACTTACCCATATGCTTCCAATGGTTTCAAAGCCTTGTTGATAATGACATTAAGAAACAGACAAACAAAAAAGATTCTGCTATGCAGCTAGTGACAGTATTAAAAAAGTCATCTGTGAAGTTGATTTATTAATGGTTTTGATTTCCCCTAAAATGTTAAAGCCTGGCATTAAGAACCATTAGATGAATTCGTTTGATTTTTCCTTGCTCATGAGGCTATTTATGAGCAGTAGACAGTAGACAAATTCAAGGTCATTTTGTTGTTAATATTAACTAGCCACCAGTGACTCCATAAATAATTCTAATCAACATAGACCATAAAACCAGATGCATAAAGGACCTCAGAGGGAGACTTGGTGTTGTGTAGTATAATGAGAAGAGTATTGGTCATGGAGTTAGAGGCCTGAATTCAAATTCTACTTCTACTGCCTTGATCATATCCTAGAGTTCCCCTACATTTGCTTGTGCATCTCTCAAGTGGGATTTATATATTCTGCACTTCTAGCCGCGGAAAGTTGTGGTTGGCATAAGGTAATGATACAAAAAAAAGTGTGTGAAGAACTCTAAAGTATAGGGGCGCCTGGGTGGCTCAGTCGTTAAGCATCTGCCTTCGGCTCAGGTCATGATCCCAGGGTCCTGGGATCGAGCCCCGCATCGGGCTCCCTGCTCCGCAGGAAGCCTGCTTCTCCCTCTCCCAGTCCTCCTGCTTGTGTTCCCTCTCTCGCTGTGTCTCTCTCTGTCAAATAAATAAATAAAATCTTTAAAAAAAAAAAACAACTCTAAAGTATATAAAAGAGAGCAGTGGAATCTGCTCATTGCTGTCCTTATTGAATAAGTATATTTTCATTGGTGCTGCCTTTTTTTTTAAAGATTGATTTATTTTAGAGAAAGAGAGTGCACGCAGGAGGAGGGAGGGGCAGAGGGAGAAGGAGAGAGAATCCTAAGCAGACTCTGCGCTGAGTGCAGATCTTGATGCAGGGCTCAATCCGTGACCCTGAGATCACGACCTGAGCTGAAATCAAGAGCCAGCTGCTTAACTGATTGAGCTACCCAGGCACCCCCATTGGTTCTTCTAACAGTTAAAATGAAGTTATATGATCAGATGCTTGTGTAGGCAGCAGGGCTGGGATCAGGGTTGTGCAAGGGACAAAGAGTGCCTCCTTATGTTTTGTGCTCTAGGCACTTTGCTTGCCACACCTTAGTATGGGCCCAGGTTGGCAGCCCCAGGGATTATGGATCAATCATGAAAAATTTCTTCCTGAACCTTGTTGAGTCAGATTTTGCCTGTTTTCTCCAGTGATTTCCTGG
Source organism: Halichoerus grypus (assembly GCF_964656455.1). Lineage (NCBI taxonomy): Eukaryota > Metazoa > Chordata > Mammalia > Carnivora > Phocidae > Halichoerus > Halichoerus grypus. The sequence goes on along the minus strand of NC_135727.1, from coordinate 100,147,827 downwards.
GGGACTGATTAGCCCCCGGGATTCTGGTTCTTTCCCAACCTCCACAAAATATATCAATCTCCTGATATTTTAGAAATGTAAAAGACATGAGTAAATTTGAAAAGAACTGGTGAAAGTTCTGGGACTAATCCATGCCATGTCCTAACTCCAAGTCAGCTATCAACAGAAGTGTCCAGAGTAACTCACTGTGGCTTGGTCCTCACCTAATCTCAAGCTTCAGGTGGATTTGGAGAATGTTTGGATTGTTGGATTTCATCATGACCACACAGAGAAGCTACACTGAGGCAGAGCAACACATTCCTTATTGTTTCCTCTCTTCCTTTTCAGAATGATCATCAGGTCATTAGCAAGGAGATCATTAGGAGCTTACTTTAAAAGGTGCTTCAGCAAGTCTTTGTTTAAATGGTCAGGCAACTAAAAGGAGTTCTTGTAAAGGATAGGACATGGTAATGTTATCTGCAAGGATGGGCATATTTCCAATCTGGAGATTAGATAAGGGAAGTGCTCCAAAAAATGCTACTTAACAAACACATGGAAGCTTATAATAGCATTTTGACTGTTTGTGTTGACCACTTTAAAAGCATCCTTCACATCCTGAATCTCAAAGACTCTATCCTTTTCTCCCTAAGCTTTACTTAGCTTGCATGATTTCACTTGCTAATTGCTGTCACTGTTAGTGGGGGAAAAAAGATGCTACTATGTGGTAATTTTTTTCTCTTCTGGCAACATACAATGAAGTTTTTTACTGGATTTGGCAAAGATTCTCACAAACATAGCTCAATGTGTCATACAAAGGGACAGCAGAGGAAAATATCACAAAGACATGGCACTAGCCTCATTAATGAGGAGGCCAGAAAACAAAGAACACAGCTGGAAAACCATACGGTGTAGGTGAAAAGTTAAAATTAATATTGGCGTGAATTTCTTTTAGTATTTTTTGATACTGGATGAAGAAATTATCTATTAAAATGTGTTAGATGAATCATTCTTTTATGTAACATGAAAAAAGTGTGAGCCAAGTCTTAAAAATGGTGGTGGGAGGATGAGAATACGCTTGTGTATTTAATTTTTTATTAGACCACCATCAGTGTCCATTTTATGTGTCATTGAAATCCCATTTACTACATATATATGAATTCTGAACTAGAGCTTTGTATTTAGGACTTTAAGAATATATAATTATTTTGATATCAACAAGTGTCTGTGGAGCACTTCATAACTCACAAATATTTCTCATGCATTATCTTATTTGAGTTGTAAGAGAACCCTATGATGTAAATAGGGATATTATCTTTATTTTATATATTATAAAACTGAAGGTAATGAGAGAAAGTCTTATCTAAATTCCACAGCCTATAAAATGGAGAGCCATAATGCAAACCTAGGTTTCCTTATGTCCTATGCGGTTTTTCTTTTCTTCCAATAGACCATGTTCTGAATACCCTAGTCATTAGTAGTATATAAAGTCAATTAAAAACTTAGGAGCTATCTGTTGATTTGATAGGTAGGGAAGAAAATGTTTTCTCAGATCTACGAGGATGTTCATATATTCCATGGGGGACTGGACAGATGGGCAAAGAGAATTGGCTCACTGTTCATCACCATTTATGATAACAGCTAAAACACATGTATTAGATAGTAGAGTGCCTCAAATATCAAAGTCTTCTGAGCAGCGGGGGCACAACCCATAGTGCCAGGTGCCTAAAGTAAGGGGTCTAAAATACCACTTACCTGGTGAAAGCCACCATTCCTGATCAATAGGTTTTTGTCTTGGTGGTTTTTCTTAACAGGAAGAATATAATACATTATGGAACACCAGAATAGTAGGAGACAACAAAGGGAGATGCTGTTACAAAAAGGAACAGCATGTATAAATAAAATCATGTATAAGATTTCACTGGAGAATGAACATTTTCACGAAGAAGAAAATGTGAGGATTTTATAATGTGTATGTATAGGCTCACAAAATGTTATGTATATAATGCTAGAGTATTTATCTTCATCATCTTCAGATGGAAATTAAAACTTTATTCTATGTTTTCATCCCCCACCCCTGAGCAACTGGTATATTAATGACAAAAGTCTCGATACTCCACAAAGCAATTCCTTGGGATTTTTCTTGCTAAAAATTTTGGGAGTTGTTTTGTTACAATGTGGTGTTTTGTTTTGTTTTGTTTTGTTTTAGATTTATTTGAGAGAGAGAGAGTGTGAGAGAGAGCACAGGGTGGGGAGGGGCAGAAGGAGAAGGAAGAGAGAATCCAAGCAGACGCCCTTCTGAGTGCAAAGCCCAATGCAGGGCTCAGTCCCACAACCCTGAGATCATGACCTGAGCCAAAATCAAGAGTTGGTCACCCAACCAACTGAGCTACTCAAGCACCCCTGTTTTGTTACGAGTAAATTTTGATTTTTAAGTCATACTTACTTTCCATGTGAATTTTTTTTATATCAGAACACACTTCTCTTACTGCATGTTCTAAGTGCTAGAGCAGCAATTCATGGTTTTTATCAGCCTAATATACAGTTATGGATTGTGAATTCCACTGTCTTTACCTTAAGAACAGAGCTTCTGGAAGAAATTCATTATGTTGGCTCAATAATAGCCACAAGATGCTGCTACACCTGTTTTACAAAATGGGAATAATATTTAGCCATGAATCTTCGAAAGGATTAATTTTGCTTCATTGTATAGAAAACAGTATTGGGAATAGCTGAATGATGGCAAGCAGACAGGGCTTATTTGTGGAGAATAATTAAAATAATGTAGCTTAGCATTTTTTGTTTTTCCTCTTCCCTTATTTAGTCTTTAGAAATTTACCTAGCCTAGAAGAAAATCCTGGGTCTCTAAGATCTAAGTGTGAAAAATGAGTTTCTATCTTCATTTTCTATACCTAATGGTAACTTAATGCCCTTGATGTTCTCGTATCCATGAACATATTAAAAAAACAGCGGCTGTGTGCCAGTTACAGTCTTTGTTTTTTATTAAAACGTAGCAGCATAATTTCTTTGGGTCACTGGATGTACTTGGCTCCTTTAGCCCAAGAAACGCAAACATGTTACCCCACTTATCAAGACTTAGTATAAGGAAAGATGGTTTAGAGCTACCACAGTAAATCTCTAAGCTCTTTGATTCACTGCTGAACTACTGCTCAGTTGAGGCCAATTCTAAACTTTAACTCTGAGCATACAGCTCTGTATTTTCAAACAGGGAATGAACATTCAAACTGACAAGCATTGTAAAGTGACTTTCTCTTAATGTAATATCTAATTTTATTTGACAGCTCCCTGGTTTATAGTTCAAGTAAAGGCACACATTTAAAGCCAATTAATTATTTCATTTTCTGGCCTGTATTAAATTTCAGAGTTTCTTTATTACAGTAGCATATTCATGCCTCTGCAGTTTAGATGACGTCACCAATTTATTGTAAACCCTTATCTTCATAATTTTATAACAGTAATACAAATCTGCTTGGGGTTGACAGCAGCCATTACTTTTTCCTAGCAAGTCTTTTCCACTAGGAAAATGAGGTAACTATTTAAGGGTCAAGCTACTTTAAAAACAAACAAACAAACAAACTCATTATAGTGCTTGATGCTTTTTGTCTTTGATACAATCCTCTCTGCCTTTTACCTATTTAACAAGAAAATAACCTTTGGTACTTAAGTTAGGTTTGCACTGTTGACATTTTTTTTTCACTTGAGGCAAAATTCATGTAACAGAATTCACCATGTTAAAGTGTACAATTCAGTGACACTTCATCATTCACAGTGTTATGCGACTATTTCCAAAAATGTTCATCACCTCCAGAGGAGACTCCAGACCCATTAAGCAGTCAGTCTCCAATCCTCCCTCTCCCTAGGCCCTGGCAACCTGTAATCTGCTTTCTTTCTCTATGGGTTTACCTATTCTGGATATTTCATATGCAGGGAATAATACAACATAAGACCTTTTGTGTCTGGCTTTTTTTCCCCTTTTTTTTTAGGTTTATCCATGTTGTATTTGTTTTGTTTTGTTTTAAAGATTTTATTTATTTATTTGACAGAGAGAGACACAGCGAGAGAGGGAACACAAGCAGGGGGAGTGGGAGAGGGAGAAGCAGGCTTCCCGCAGAGCTGGGAGCCCGATGCGGGTCTCGATCCCAGGACCCTGGGATCATGACCTGAGCTGAAGGCAGACGCTTAATGACTGAGCCACCCAGGTTCCCCTCCATGTTGTATTTGTATTAGTACCTTATCCCTTTTATGGCTGAATAATATCCCATTGTATAAATATACCACATTTTGAATATCTGTTCACCAGTTGATGGACATTTGGGTTGTTTCCACCCTTTGGCTATTGTAGGTAATGCTGCTGTGAACATTGTTGTACAAGTTTTTGTTTGAATATCTGTTTTCAGTTCTTTGAGATGTTTTCTAGGAGTGACTGTTGACATTTTTGGCTGGATAAATCTTTGTATGGGGGGGGGGTTGCTGTCCTGTGTGTTCTAAGATGTTTAGAAACATCGTTGGCCTCTCCACACTAGATGCCAGTGGTTCCTTCCTCTCCAAGTTGTGACAACCAAAAATGTATCCAGACAGTGCTAAATGTTCCTTAGGGGTGCAAAATTGCCCTGGGCTGAGAACCACTAATTTAGAATAAAGTAAATCTTTAGAGACAAGCCATAATACACATATTATGATGTTTTTCATAGAAGTATTTGAGTCTAAAGGGGAACGTTATATGGTTTTGGAAACCAAGGTATAGCCCTGGTTCTATAATCAAGCAGTTGTGTCCTTGGGTGAGTCACTTAACTTCTGGATTTCAGTTTTCTCATCAGTAAAATGAAGGGATTGAGATGGATCAGTGGTTTCCAGTGTGTTCAGTGAAGCCCCAGGCTTTCTAAAGGGATCCCTGAGGAGCCACCATGAGGGAAAGGAAGAAAACGAAGTATTCCTGGTAATTAGCACCTCCACTTTAGGCAGAGCAAGCAAAAGTTTGCATTGTGCTATCATTCCTAGAGAAAATTCACATATAAACAATATTAATTCCACCAGTAAAAAGTCATTTCTGAAGTCCATGTGCTAATTAACAAAGGCACTAATTTGTCAGTGAGACTCCATTTTCTAAATCCATTATGCTCTGCTGCTGTTGGCAGGAGAAAAAGGTAGCTGAGTGCTCTCTTTTGAGTGCTATCTGCATAGCCACCTCTGGAATGTGGCTTTTTGATTAACTGTAGAACATGTTCTATTAGGACAATTATTCACTCCTAGAGTCTAGATTACAGCTATCACATAGGTAATATCATACTGTCTATGTTGACAAGTTGTAAAGCGTTCACTATAACATAGAGTTAGGTATTTAAAACTATATTTCGTATTTGGTGAGTCCTGTCTACCTGCCTTTTTTCCCATTAAATGGCCATTATCAGTTATAGTTATTTCCATATTCTTCCATGTGGGTCAGAACTATAATCAGTGTAGATAGGACACGTAAACTAAAAAGAAACTTTTATGGTTCTAAGAACTGTAAACCCTGAGACAAATGATACTCTTGCTGATATAATTGAGGTACTGGTGACAGGAGAAATACCCATCTTTGGAATTCTTCTGTTCTGATGATTCCACCTGATTATGTGCTTAATTTTGTATAAATTAGACCATTTTCTAATTCTGTATTTGTTTGTTTCCTGTGGGTAAGGTGTACCCCCTCATCCATAAATATCATGTATTAGAGTATCCTACCTTTAAATCAGTTCTTATGATCACTAGTAACTTGTTTGCTGCCATCTACCATCTCAGAAAAATTCCTTAATAAGGAGTTATGAATTGTAAAATTCCTCCAGAAGAAAATTTGGCCTTCTACCTTTTTTTATGAGACAATCTATGAGACCATTTCTCTGTATCTCATTATTCCTTATTAAGCATAAAATCAGTGGACAAGAGACATCTGAATGAATATACGTTGTAAAATTTGATTTTAAAGAAAACCATTTTGAGTTAGTAAGACTCACTCTTGGGGGAACCATGTTTTGTTTTTAGAGAATATTGACTTTATAGACATACATTACTTCTGTTGTTTTCTCTCTTATAGAAATCCATTTCTGGCATTTGCTCCACCCTTATTCCTGGAAACCTGCCTGTTATCATCTGGCATTTTGTTACATACCTCCAGGGGCACAAAGATGTATTTTTTTAAGTGTTAGGTAGTGATCATAACCACCACATTGTCCTTAAGAAACAGCTTCAGGATTATTTCTTCTCTCAAACCCTGAGGCTTCCCACTCTCACTAGCTCAGTCCTGTAACTTCAAATTAATTTTTTAAGTATCTGAGTTCTTATATGGGCTTCAGCTCCCTAATTCACATGAAAACATATATATATACTACATGCCATCCTAAGCTGTACATTTGTAACATCTTGATTGGGTGTATGAACACCACTATACAACAAATTTCTGAATTAGAAAACCTACCCCCTATGAAAAAATTAACCTAAGTTCTACAAATAGGTCACAGAGGTGAAATATAATTGGGAAATACTTTATTTTTTTTCCACCTTATCAAGAAATAGGAAGATGGTCCAAATGGCATCTTTTTAGTTTGCATAATTTTGTTTTTTAGTAAGTGAAGTGTCACTTTGGAATGTGAGAATTCGTTTTTCTAGGGAAAGTTATTTCCATCAGTCTGTGATAAGAAATACCTACTTAATACCTTTTTCAGCCAGAAAAAACCTTGAAGGCATTGTATGCATGACCAACTGAGTAAATAATAGTATCAAAATGGCTTAGAAGCAAGAAAACAAGGAATTATGAATATGACACATCATAGATTCTTTTTATATAAATCTGAGCACAGGTTTGGATGGGGAGGGTGTGCCTTGTTGATTTTCTCTTCTTATTTATTTGCTGTTGGTTTGGGGGATGGTGGTTGCTTGGCTGGAAAATAGTATATTCATATCTCAAAAGGTTTTGGATAAGATAAAACTACACCTACTCAACAAAAATCTTTCCAATTAAAAAACTTCACAGTTACAACTGAAAGGGCCTAAGAAATCATAAACAGCACCTTAGCTTAGGAGACAGGCCCAGATAAATTAAGCAATAAAGAACCATGCAGCCAGTTTAGTGCCAGAGCTGGAACAGGAATCTGCATATTGTGACTACAAATTCAGGACCTTTTCACCATATTACATTCCTCTCTTGTCCTGCAGTTTCGCTGGGCTTAATTCAGGGTTGGTGAAAGTGGTGAACAGATACTGGCTTCGAAAAGATGGTTTCAGAAGTCAGTGTTCATGTGACAAACAGGAGGCTCATATAAATGGATAGCTTAGCATATTCTGCAGTCTTATGAGAAATTCACAACTAAACAAGATATTAGAGATTTATTCAGAAAAGAAAAACAGCTTCCTGGTTAGTGTGTGAACCCATTATAGATTCAGTTGTTGCTGTACCAAGATTTACACAGCATTCTCTAGGAACAAACTTTCCATTTGAATAAATACATTTTGCAGATTGCTGATGTTTATCTTTTTAATAAGTGTTTAAAAAAACTTTTTAAAAAGTATTTTTATGGAAATAGTTCTAAAACAGATCATATAATCTACTTCCTTCCTAAACAATATCGTGAACATCATGGTCCTTTCTTGATGACTCAGATTCATCATTATAAACATAATCACTGATACCTACAGCTTTGGTTAGTATGGGGGAAGGGGAGAGGTTAAAGCCTATTCCAAATAACCCTCAAAGGGCCTTCTGTCTCTCTTTTCCCTTGCCTTCAGATTAATCAGCTTTCACTTCTTGTTTCTCTCAGTGTGTTGAAGTAGTTCAGCCCATCCTGCCCCTTCTACTTTTCAGCTGTAATGTGCAGTGAGGCTTTCAAGTTTCATAGCCAGGCTCGTAGATGAGGGTTGCATATATTGATCCTTGATGAATCTAAGGGAGCTGGGGCTTCCTGTAGGTAAAGCATAAGATAAATTGTAATGCAAGACTTTGGTCATCTCTTGTTTCTAAGTTCATGAGATAGGGTTTATTTGAGTGTTTTCTGCATAAATGATATATTACTATCAATATCCACAATGATCATGTAAAATATTGAATAGCTACCTGAACTATCAGATAACCTAAAAATGAATAGAAAATAATTTAATTATTCAGTGTATTTTGTTGTAGCTACTCCTGATTCTCTTTAGATATGTCATGTGTATAATTTTCATTTCTTATTCTAACCTTCTTAAAATCTTTGTGGTCTGTTGTTAAAATTCTAATGATAATAACAGACTGTCAGCATACATTTGACCAAACTTGAAGTTAATAAAAGTAAGCATATAAGTTATTGTAAAGGATGCTTCCTTATGATTTTGTTACAGATGTCAGATCCTTATAATGAGGACCAGAAATAGACCTTAATTTACATTCTGAAGAATTTCTGATATTTTAAAATCTCTTACCTCCCAAATATTTATTAATCATCAAAGTATATTGTGGCCACTACACAACATTAGGTAATTGAAAGAACCTATGAGATTCTCATAAGGCTTTAATAGTGGCTAAATGTATGGTGCAGCAGGAGAAAAATGGCTAAGGTGATTTTTAGTCGCACGGGACACACTTTGTCTTCTAATTGTGAACCACTGAGATATATCTAAGATAACCTTGGTTTCAGGGAAGCCAAGGCACAAGTTCACTGAGAATCTTTGATACTCTGCTATCAGATAGCTGAAAGTAGACTGCATATTCATTTAAGTCAGATGCACACCATCAATCTATACATTTTCAATAAGCAGTCTAGACAGACTAGTACAGAGTGCCTCCAAGGGAGTTTCAGACTTAAAACAACACTTTATAAAGCTAGTACTTTTCATCCTAAACTTGACCAAGGGGACCAAACTCCCAGGCATCCCTAGAGTTAAGCATACAGATACACTGCAAGTTAACCCGATCCTTATTCATTCTGTATTTTCTGAGTGTATTTTTATTAGCAGTTTGGCAGATCTGTTGTTTTTCCTTTTATGCAGTAACTGCCACCATGATGGTGACAAGTCATACTACTATTTATTGAGCATTCATTCTTTGCCAAGCCCTGAGTAAAGTACATTATGTACGTTACCTCATTTATAACTATGAGACTGGTGCTATCATTCCAGTCTTACAGATGAAGAAAGCAAGCTTAGGGTTTTTGCTTTTCTCCCATAGCTGTTTGCTCTAACAACTTTTTCTTGCTTTCTAAATGTGGAACTGATGTGCACCACTGAACAAGCTTGGGATACCAATGAGATCACATTTGTTACTCAAACAACCACAGCCTCTGGTAATACAAGAATGTCTTCCTTCCCTGACCAACCCTGTTCCCAGGGGAAATTCAAGAACTTTAGGATTGCACATTAGGTCTAGAGGAGTAGGTCTTGACTCTTGCATTGAAGAAAAGATAATGGAATGCTAGATTAATTGTGCACAGTTCCTATTCTCTGTTGCTCTTGATTTTCTTGCTGCTGTTGCTACTCTATAGTCTTATATCAAAACCAGGGCAACTAAACCAGGTGTTCTGGTACCCAGAACAGTCCCAAGTACACTAAAGGAATCACTACAGTAATTGAATAAGTTGCCCTAGCTGGGCTGGTAGTAATTTCCAGCAGTTCTGGAAAAAGAAAAGGGCGCCTTTCTTTTTTTTTTTTTTTTTTAATTTTTTTATTGTTATGTTAATCCCCATACATTACATCATTAGTTTTAGATATAGTGTTCCATGATTCATTGTTTGTGCATAACACCCAGTGCTCCATGCAGAACGTGCCCTCCTCAATACCCATCACCAGGCTAACCCATCCTCCCAACCCCCTCCCCTCTAGAACCCTCAGTTTGTTTTTCAGAGTCCATTGTCTCTCATGGTTCTTCTCCCCCTCCGATTTCCCCCCCTTCATTCTTCCCCTCCTGCTACATTCTTCTTCTTCTTTTTTTCTTTCTTAACATATATTGCATTATTTGTTTCAGAGGTACAGATCTGAGATTCAACAGTCTTGCACAATTCACAGCGCTTACCAGAACACATACCCTCCCCAGTGTCCATCACCCAGTCACCCCATCCCTCCCACCCCACCCCCCACTCCAGCAACCCTCAGTTTGTTTCCTGAGATTAAGAATTCCTCATATCAGTGAGGTCATATGATACCTGTCTTTCTCTGTTTGACTTATTTCGCTCAGCATAATACCCTCCAGTTCCATCCACGTCGTTGCAAATGGCAAGATCTCATTCCTTTTGATGGCTGCATAATATTCCATTGTATATATATACCACATCTTCTTTATCCATTCATCTGTTGATGGACATCTTGGCTCTTTCCACAGTTTGGCTATTGTGGACATTGCTGCTATAAACATCGGGGTGCACGTAGCCTTTCGGGTCCCTACTTTTGTATCTTTGGGGTAAATACCCAGTAGTGCAATTGCTGGATCATATGGTAGCTCTATTTTCAACTTTTTGAGGAACCTCCATACTGTTTTCCAGAGTGGCTGCACCAGCTTGCATTCCCACCAACAGTGTAGGAGGGTTCCGAAAAGGGCGCCTTTCTATTTAGCATTTCACTTACCTTTGCCCGCCCACTCCATAATACAGTAGGCCTGATTTCCCGGTAATTCAGCTATTTAGTGACCTTGTTGTTTCAGTTTTTATATTCCTGATCTCTTCTACAGGCAAGCTCATGGAAGCAGAGTGGCTAACTGAGGAAGGGCTAACTTAGTATAATCTACAACTGAGTGATGTGACTAGGGGAACTACACTGTATTCTTTTCTTGCTACCTATAACTCTTATGAAGGCTGCAATAACCCATATGACAGGTTTCTGTCACTTTGAACCTTCAAAAGGATCTTGGTTTCCTTCCTCAAGAGAAGGAACTTCCCAGCCCATTTAAACTTGGAGTGCCAAATAGATTTGGGAGAGTGGTAACAAGATTCCATGTGTCTCCAGAACCTGTAGGTCGGAGTCTCCCACTTTCTGAGTTTTTGGTGCCCTTAATTGTCGCAGTGATTTTTTCATAGCAGCCATAGGCCGAAAGAAGCACCTAATAATTATTCCATTTAGTAAGTAATTAGGTCCAAACAACTTAAGTATTTCTATCCTGACAGCTTAGTAGCCATTTGAAAAAGTAATATACCTAAATTCAAAGAAAGTAATATTTTTATTTAAATATTAAATAGTCCTGCATAGGATGTGTGTTCCTGTTGGGTACTACCCAACTTCTCAAACCTTGGAATCAAATTGGATACTGCCACCTCCATTTCCTGTTCCATATTGATTTTTCACACAGCATATTTTTTTAATCACAGCTGAAAATCCAACTTCACGAAGGAAATGAGTATAGAACTATCTAATGATGAAACCATTAACTACCTTAAGCTGGTAATTTGTGGGCCAGCCGATGTTGAGTATCAATGCATTTCCTTCAAAAATATAAAATATCTGCACATTCTCCATGAATTTGCTGCAGCACCCTAGGGGCCCTTGGTACACACTTTGGGTACCAATCTGCTAGTTCCTTGCCAGGCCAAAAAGCATCTAGCTATGCCCTCTTCCCCAAAACAGTATGTGTCTAGCTACTCCACCTCTCCATAACTATTAGGGGAAATGAGATGGTTCTTTTAGAACTAAAAATGTTGCTCCAAAGGGAGCACAAATAGAAGTATTCTACACATTTCAAAAGATAGTTTCTCTTGCTAAAAAAGGATATGTAAGTGCTGTAAATTACTTTACTGTTGTATTTGTTTCATAATCGTATATTAAGTTTGCAGTGCTACTTTATAATTAGAGCACAGTCCATGGTTTCCCAGGTTCTAGTCACTTTCAAGTTCCTCCCATTCTGCCTTTTCATTCATTCTGCACTTACTGAATCCTATTCTTTTTTTTTTTTTTTTAAGAGTTTATTTATTTATTTGACAGAGAGAGACACAGTGAGAGAGAGAAAGAGCACAAGCAGGGGGAGTGGGAGAGGGAGAAGCAGGCTTCCCGCCGAGCAGGGAGCCCGATGCGGGGCTCTATCCCAGGACCCTGGGATCATTACCTGAGCTGAAGGCAGACGCTTAACGACTGAGCCACCCAGGCGCCCCACTGAATCCTATTCTTACCAAGTTCTTTATCAGGTGTTATGAAAGACAGGTTGGATCAAAATATTAATAATATATGGACCTCTGCCCTCAGGAAGCTTACAGGCTTCAGGGGGAACCAGATAGGCATACCAGAAATTATAATACAGCTTAATTAATTGCTGTAATTGAGGTATTCACAAATACTGAGAGTCTATAGCACCTCTGTCTAATGAAGTGGGTAGTAGAATCTGGGGAAAATTTTTACAGGCTGTTACATCTGAGTGGAATAGGAGTTCACTAGGCAGAGGAAATATTAGGTACAAAATTAGAGAGGCATAAAAGAAATGGTGAATGGTAAGATTTGGTTTGACTGAGGGATAAGGTGCATGGTGGGTGTAGTGGCCGAAAAAATCACCCAGTAGCCATATCTTTCCTCTCTTTCCCCTTCTTTCCATTCCTATTGCCACCATTCTAATGCATGACCTCATTATTTCTTAATCTGGTCTGTTGTAAGTAGCCTTTTACCTAGCCTTTATCCCTCCATTTTGTCTTCATCCCACCTCTAAATCTGTTGTATCTATACATTTTCCTAGGTAATGAAGTAGTAATCTAAAATCTTGAGTGCTATTGAATAGTTTGAATATTGTAGCTTAACATTGAGTGCCTCCATGACATGGCTATTGGCCCCCATTTCCAGTTTCATTTTCCACTCCTCCCATTTTGAATATTATACTCTGGCCCTACTGACCAAGCTCACTGTACCTTATTTATATCCCTTGCTTTATTCAATTGAAAGCCCTCATTCAGTGTTTTGTTTTCCTAGGATGTCTTTCCTCACCACCTTTGCATGTCCTAATCCTACCAATCCTTAAAAGGCCAGCCCAAAAAAACTTTTCAGGAGTCCTCCTCCGAGTTACTTTCCCACCCCCAAACATACACACCCAGTAGAGTTATGCCTGCCTTCTGACCTCGAAGAGCATCCACCATGGTCAGTCTTTCATTAGAGTTCTTTGTGTTTCTTTTATCTTTATTATCTTTTACACTGAAGAACCTTGAGGGCAGAGGCCATCTGCTAGTCATCTTTGTAACTTGTCATGATCTCCTTGTACATAGTCTATATTCAGTAAGTATGTCCTAAGAAAAAGAATTGTGTTCACTTAAAAGAAAAATGTAAATATTTGCAACTTTAAATAGTGGCTTCTTCAGTGAAATCAGACCCAAAGTGAGAGAACTGATTAGATAATTGGAGTAGACATTATTCGGGGGCAGTTCTTAATTTGCAGACCTAATTGTCTGCTGTTTTTCAGCAAATGTTTGTACGTGATTGCACTTGGCTAAAGATTTTTGGCATTATCCTACAATGCATTAAGAAATATATTCTACAACTACATAGTTTGTTTAAGGCAGTAATTTAGGTAGTTACTTGAGCCATTCTCATTTATTTTTATTCTTTTCTTTTGAAGAGAAGGCATAGGTGAGAGCTATTTATTTTGAAATTATGAAAAAGTAGTTACATTTTTAAAATAAATATAATTGGTGGGTGTGTATGTATCAGTCCTAGATTTTAAATATTTTTATTAGTAAGGGTGTTTTCTAACTGAATCTAAAGAAAACAGTTTAGGTTTTTCTTTATTTCCTTAATGAGAGAAGTACATGTTTCAGTAACACCTCAATGTTGTATTCTCAAAATAAATTTACATCCTGTATACTTGTCATATCATTTACTCTCTGATGCAGGCATACAAATGATTCCAGATAGCTGTGGCTGACTCACACCCTTTGATGAGAAGGAAGCAGAGGAAAGTGATCAACTTTAGTTAAACATCACTGCCTTAGTTTTTGAAGTCCAAATATAAGCCCTTGCATCTTGGGAAGTGCCCAGTGTTTTAGGAAAAGGTAGTCTGATCTTATCCTATAGGTCCAGGCTGCTATCTTCCTCTTTATTTTGTTTCCACATTGAAAAACTCCTAATTCTGGTATCATCCATTAGATTTCCAAATTGCTTTGATGAGGACCTGACACAACTTCCTGTTCCCTAACATATGGCAGACGTAACTAATCTATAACAATATCATTCCTACTGGTCAGATTCTTACTACGGGTGGTATCTTTTACTTTTTTGATTTAAAAAAAAATTTATTTTTTAGTTTAAATTCAAGTTAGTTAACATATAGTATAGTATTGGTTTCATGAGTAGAATTTACTGATTCATCACTTACGTATAACACTCAGTGCTCATCCCGACAAGTGCCCTCCCCCTCCCCTCCTCCCCTCCAGCAACCCTCAATTTTTTTCCTCTATATTTAAGCATCTCTTATGGTTTGCCTCCCTCTCTCTTTTTATCTTACATTATTTTTCCTTCCCTTCCCCTGTGTTCATCTGTTTTGTTTCTTAAAACCCACATACGAGTGAAATCATGGTATTTGTCTTTCTCTGACTGACTTATTTTGCTTAGCATAATACCCTCCAGTTCTATCCACGTCGATGTAAATAGCACGATTTCATTCTTTTTGATGGCTGAGTAATATTCCGTTGTGTATATATATGTATATACCACCTCTAATTTATCCATTCATCTGTCACTAGACATCTGGGCTCTTTCCATAGTTTGGCTCTTATGGACATTGCTGCTATAAACATATGCCCCTTCTAAACCCTATGTTTGTATCCTATGTTTGTATCCTTTAGATAAATACCGAGTAGTGCAATTGCTTGGTCTTAGGGTAGCTCTATATTTAATTTTTTGAGGAATCTCCATACTGTTTTTCGGAGTAGTTGTACCAGTTTGCATTCCCACCAACAGTGTAAAAGGGTTCCCCTTTCTCTGCATCCTTGCCAACATTTGTTGTTTCCTGTCTTGTTCATTTTAACCATTCCAACTGGTGTGACGTGGTATCTCATTGTGGCTTTCATTTGTATTTCCCTGATGCTGAGTGATATTGAGCATTTTTTCATGTGACTGTGAGCCATTTATATGTCTTCTTTGGAGAAATCTCTGTTCATGTCTTCTGCCCATTTCTTGACTGGATTTGTTGTTTTTTGGGGTGTTGAGTTAAATTCTTTATAGATTTTGTATGCTAGACCTTTATTTGATAAGACATTTGCAAACATCTTCTCCGATTCTGTAGGTTGTCTTTTAGTTTTGTCGATTGTTTTCTTTGCTGTGCAAAAGCTTTTTATCCTGATAAAGTCCCAGTAGTTCATTTTTGCTTTTGTTTCCCTTGCCTTTGAAGACATGTCTAGTTAAGAAGTTGCTGTGACTGAGGTCAGAGAAGTTACTGCCTGTTTTCTAACTCCAGGATTTTGATGGATTCCTGTCTCACATTTAGGTCTTTAATCCATTTTGAATTTATTTGTTTATTTATTTATTTTTTAAAGACCTTATTTATTTACTTGACAGATGCAGCGAGAGAGGGAACACAAGCAGGGGGAGTGGGAGAAGCAGGCTTCCTGCCGAGCAGGGAGCCCAATGCGGGGCTTGATCCCAGGACCCCAGGATCATGACCTGAGCCGAAGGCAGACACCCAGTGACTGAGCCACCCGGGCGCCCCTTGAATTTATTTCTTTTCATTTTGATAAGTCTGGGTAGGGGTTTATCAATTTTGTTAATTGTTTCAAAGAGCCAGCTCCTAGTTTCATTGATTTGTTCTGCTTTTTTGATCTCTGTATCATTGATTTCTGCTCTAATCTTTATTATTTCCCTTCTCCTGCTGGTTTTAGACTTTGTTGTTTTTTCCAGCTTCTTTAGGTGTAAGGTTAGGTTGTGTGTTGGAGACTTTTCTTGCTTCCTGAGAAAGGCCTCTATTGCTATATACCTCCTCTTATGACCACCTTTGCTGCATCCTAAAGGTTTTGGATTGTCATGTTTTCATTTTCATTTGCTTCCATATATTTATTTATTTATTCTTTAATTTCCTGGTTAACCCATTCATTCTTTAGTAGGATTTTCTTTAACCTCCATGTATTTGTGGTCTTTCCACATTTTTTCTTGATACGGATATAATATTCGTGATCTAATAGTTTTCTTTCCCTCTTCTTTTCCGTTACATAATTTTCCATAATTTTATTTTCTATATCACCTATTCATTCCTCCTCTTCTTCCATTCTTGTTGTGATTTCATTTTTGCAGTTAGTTTTGCATCTCAGTTATAGCATTTTTTATTTCGGCCTGAGTAGTTTTTAGGTCTTTTATCTCTGCAGCCCGTGTTTCTCTGGTGTCTTCTATATTTCTTCCAGGCCCAGCTAGTATTCTTTTTTTTTTTAATTAATTAATTAATTAATTTTTATTTTTCAGAAAAGGTTTTACTCAACCAAAATATGCACTGTTAGCATTAACTGCTCTCCCCAAATAATAAATTTCTCCAAATATTATATATTCATAATATTCAACATTGTTAAAATGTATTCAAATCCTTCAATTATTGTCTCTTTTGGAGAATATTCTCTTAGAGTTCCAAATGATGAAAGAGGTGATAATCTGTTGATAAAAAGTCAGGTGTATGTGATGGATATGGCAAAAGTTTTTGGCCCTATTCAGTTATTCCCTATGGTTGTCTGGGATTTCACCACCTGTAGCGGTCAGATGTTGTCATGGAAAAGTATAGGTCCATCCATGTCTGCTAACCAATGCAGAGTATGTTTAGATCCATTTTTGATACATAATTTCAACTTTTTTTTAAGATTTTATTTATGTATTTGACAGAGTGAGAGGGAGAGAGCACAAGCAGGCAGAGCAGCAGGCAGAGGGAGGGGGAGAAGCAGACTCCCCGCTGAGCAAGGAGCCCGATGTGGGGCTCGATCCCAGGACCCCCGGGATCATGACCTTAGCTGAAGGCAGATGCTTAACCAACTGAGCCACCCAGGTGCCTCCATAATTTCAACTTCTAGACAATAAGATGCTACTGTTAGTTTTGCCTGAGTTAAAAGTAATGAAATACTCTCTTTGCAGACCACCATACAGTTACCAGAACCTTCCTTTTGGTTATAGTGATGGTTTTAACACGTTTGGGAACTTCATCAACATCCAACCATTTTCCAGACCACTTTCATTTTTTGTCAAAGCTTATGATCCTCTTCAAAATAGGTCTCTGCTCTTTCAAATCTTGAGGTATTAGTACATCTCTAATCATCTCAGTTTATGATCACCCGTCAGTTGGTGTGTTACCTACCCACTTGTCCAACTGTCTTACCTTTCCTATTGCAGCCAGGTGTTGAGAAATTGTAGCAGAAACTAAGTCTGGTTCAAGGCCTCAAATTGCTGTTTTGGGGTTAGCTTCTACCATAGTTCTCAATTGATCTTTATTTAAAACAGATTTGGATCTCCCTCCAGCCTCATTTTTCAGACTCATATCCCCAGAATAAAATTTTTCACACCACCACCGTATAGTCCTTTCACTAGCAGAGCCTTCTCCAAAGACAGAATTGATGTTTCTACTTGGTGTGGCTGCACTATGTCCTAGTTTAAATTCACATAAAAACAGTATTCACAAATATTTCAAAGATATGGTACTGTTCACTTTTGTAAAAGGTGATGATTTCTCTGAGTGTTTTACTTCTAGAAGTTTCCTGTTAAGAAATACATAACCACAAGGACAAGATTTACATGCAGCAGGAACCTGTTGGTCGCACTAGGTGTATGACTTGGTGACCATCTTCACTTTCTTGTGCAAGTTGAGGACTTGCTCCTCTCTAGCAGCCGTGGCAGCTCGGGCTCCTCTAAGCCCAGCTAGTGTTGTTCTAAATTCTTGTTTAGATACATTGCTTATATCTGTTTGGAGCAAATCCCTGGCTGTGATTTCTTCTTGATCTTTCTTTTGGAGAGATTTCCTCCCATCTTATCATGATGTCTAGGTTTCTGTCTTTTGCATTTTGAAAGCTTGTTATGTTTCCTGTTCCTTAGAGTAGTACTATAATTAAGAAGGGGTCATACACTGTCTAGGGCCTGGTGCTTCAGGAAGTGTTTCCGGTGTATGCTGTGTGCACTCAGCTGTTGTGTTTTGGCTGCTATCTCCCACAGGTCAGTCCTCTGCACAGAGTTCCTCCTTGGTTGCAGTGGGGAGTGTTTGGGCTTTTGTCTAGGTGTGCTTTTATTTGTTTGTTAAGATAAGCCTGATTTAAAAAAAGAAGAAGAGAAGAAGAAGAAGCCTGATCCAAGAAAAGAGTAAAGGAAAAGGAACAAAAAAGCAAACAAACAAAAAACTATAAGCCTGGCTCTAAAGAAAAAGAAAGAAAGAAGGAATAAAGAAAGAAAAGAAGCCTGAGGGCGCCTGGGTGGCTCAGTTGGTTAAGCAACTGCCTTCGGCTCAGGTCATGATCCTAGAGTCCCAGGGTCGCATCCTGTATCGGGCTCCCTGCTCAGCGGGGAGTCTGCTTCTCCCTCTGACCCTACCCCCTCTCGTGCACTCTCTCTCTCTCACTGTCTCTCTCTCAAATAAATAAATCAAATCTTTAAAAAAAAAAAGAAGCCTGATCCAAAAAATGAAAAAAGTCAATAAACAAAACAACAATTGAACAAAAAACTATAAGCCTGTTTTGAAAGAAAATAAAATAAAGTAAAATAAATTTAAAAAATTTTTAAAATAATTGAAAAAAAGAAAGTCTGGTCCTATTTCCACCAGAACTGAAGCTGATGCTTTGGAACACTCTGTGATCAGTAGACCTGGTACATGCAGGGGACCTGTGTTGGTCTTCTGAGGGAGAGGCCGGCTGTGCTGGCTCACAGTCAGACCTGCCCTAGTATAGATGCCCTGGCCTGGTGCAGGCGCATGGGGTTTGGTGTAAGCAACTCCAGCCTCCACTGGAAGTGCTGTGTTTTTCTCTCTGAAGTCCAGCCTTGCTGGTGGGGGCGGGGGTGGAAAATGGTGGGGGAATTCACAGCTGCTGCGTTCAGGAGGCCCTCACAGAAAAGTGAACAATCTCCCCTCCTTTGTTCCAGGCTTTTGTCAGATCCCTGCCTTCAACCTGTGTCTGGACCGTCAGCACTGCTGGCACTTCTGTGTTTTATCTCTGGCCAGTGGCTGGGATTCAAAATTCCAAATCTTAAATGACCTGGCAAGGCGCAGACCCACTGCCCTTCCCTGGAGGAGAGCCTTACAGCGCTGCGCCCAGCACCATTCTGCCCCATAAAAACAGTCCCATGGCTGCACAGGTGCCTGGAGTCTATGGTGAAGCGCAGCAAAAAGTTGTCCCCTGCTGTTTAATGGCCGCTGTGTGGCGCCTGGTGGGCCTTTTGTCCCTGGAGAGGCAATATACACTCCTCCAAATGTACTGCAAGGAGGGGAGCATTCTCTCTCACTGTGACCCAGGGGATCCCCACACCACAGTGTTTTGCAGGAACCCTACACGTTGTTCTCTCTCCGCTCTCTCCCTCTCTCCTTGACTTCCGCTCCCTGAAAAGGCCTCCCTCCCCTCTGAGGCACTGCGGCTTTTCTCTCTGTCAGTTCATGTCTCAGAACCTCGCATCTGCCACGTTCTCTTCCTCCAGTTGTGCAGATTGTTTTCTTAATCCTTAGATCGATTTCCTAGTTGTTCAAAATGATTTGATGTTGATCTGGCTATATTCAAGGGACGAGGCAAGCTTGGGGTCCCCCTACCACTCTGCCATCATAACTGTCCGGGTGGTATCTTCTAATTGACCAGATTTGTTGGGCAAATGAGATAAAATCTACTTGCTAGCATATTCTACCTAGACTTCTCAGTATTCTATTACCTTGCCGCCCAGTACAAGAAATACAAATACTGTGTTTGTGGAATGCTCTTGGTAATTTGATTAGGCTGGCATTAGAGAGCTGTGTCCTGCTATACGTTACCTTAGAGTTGCTTAACTTTTTGAATTAGCCTGCTTTCTGGTTACAAGAGTTAGCTGCTTTCCTTGAACCCCTTTTCCATGTAGATGGTATATATGAAAATTATTTCTGAGGAGAATTTAGTTTTTTCTCTTAAAATCTTAAAATAACATTGTTGTTGATTGTTTGGTTTGTTTTCAAGAAAACTGTCCCAAAATCCAGGGGTATCTTAGACTATATTAATATATCTGTTGTGTTTAAAAACAAGGAAGCAGATAGTCCTAATGAGTTTTACACTTGTCAGACCACTCAGAGTAATGCACTGAGTGTAGGACACTGTATTTTATGAGATAAAGATGGTGCAGACTCCTGTCTGTTTTATATGGCCACAGATGAATAATCTAGACATGCTTATCCTGGAAAAGAGAAACCTCAGCAGAAATCAGTTACTGTCTTCATGTATTAGGTGGTCTATTTATGGAAGGGAATTGTGTGTCGTTTCAGAGGTCAAAAATAAGACCAACGGCTAGAAGGTTGTTAATTCAGTGAAATGTTCTTTGATAAAGGGCTCTGTAATCAAATAATTATGACAAATGTACGTATCATATTCCTGTTCTGGAAGTTTGCACATATAGATTAAATATATGTTAAGGCCCCTAAAAAGTCATGCAGTAAAAGATCTCGTTAAATTTGTTAATGCCAGAACTGGTTTTCTAAGGAGCTCACATTTAGGTAGTGGTTCTCAAACTGTGGTAGTTAGACCAGCAGCACCAGCATTACCTGGAAACTTATTAGAAATGCATCTTCAGGGCACCTGGGTGGCCCATTCGTTAAGCGTCTGCCTTCGGCTCAGGTCATGATCCCAGGGTCCTGGGATTAAGCCCCGCGTCGGGCTCCCTGCTCAGTGGGAAGCCTGCTTTCTCCCTCTCCCACTCCCCCTGCTTGGGTTCCCTTTCTCGTTGTCTCTCTCTCTGTCAAATAAATAAATAAAATCTTAAAAAAAAAAAAGAAATGCATCTTCTTAGCTCTACCCCAGACCTATAGAATCAGAAACTCTGGGAGCTGGGCCCAGTAACCTCAGTGATAATAAATCCTCAAGGGGATTCCGATGCTGCAACTGTGAGAAGTACTGCTAGAAAATTTCATTTTTTTTTTTCCCAACTCAACAGCACCCTTTTCATTTCTTTTGTACTACTTGCCACAATTTTTATTTTTTACAATTTCTTCTAATGATATTCTTTGATTCTTAGCTCATTTTTTTATAGATGGTTATCCTTCTGAGGTATAGAAGGAAGGAAACTCTTATGAAAGGCCTACCATAGTTTTCATCCTAATGTAGGTGCCATCCAGGTGGTATCAATTTGGATACTATAAAGAATCCTAAGTAATGAATCCATATCTTCTGTGAAGTGAAATATTCATTTCTATAATGAAGTAAACCTTAAATTCATTGCTATTGTTGCCATTTTTTTACAAGACCAGTGCTCTAACCCCTGAGCTATGGAGCCTGTTGTCATTTTTTTAAAAGAGCACTTACTGTTTTTCATTTACTTTAAAATGTTCTTTGTAAAATGTAGACTTTTCTTTAACATCTTAAAAGGATCTGTAATGTGCCCTTTCTTATGTTAGAAGTCAATAAAATTAGAGATTTTTCTGATTTCCTTGCATTAGCAGAGATTAAATTCTTGTAGCATTGTATTTATCTATACAAAGAAGTATGAATGACACTTTTAGAAAAATGAAATTGTAGTTTAAAATGAATCTGTATGTAAAATTAAAAATGATTCCCTGTAAGTGTGCCTATAACTAGTGCCTTATTTATTTTATGGGTATCATAAATGTGCATTTTGAGTGTTTATATGAAATGCCTCTATAAGTCATATGGAAGAATTTTCTTTTTCTGTAGGACAGTGAAATTGGGTTGATATATTAAAATATCACAATATATTTAACCTAGGTGTATTTAGGACAAAATTATTAGTGTTCCTTGGACTGAGTTATGGCCAAATTCATCTTAATTTCTTGATACTGTCTTGTCAACTCTTCTTTTCATACAAGTAAGGGTTCCCTGGGTTTATATTACTAGGTCAGTTGGAGCTTTATTTATTTTTATTCAGGGGGACAAAGACTGGTAGTCTGGAGACTGGATTTTGATTTGGTTGCTGGTGTCCAACAGCAGGATGCCTGGAGGCATCCACTTGTAACACCGAGTATAAGTGGTGGAATCATTATTACTATATTTAAATACCGATAGTTGGCAGGAATATGCTAAAGTCTGAATCTAACCAGGAATTATGTCTCTGTCCCTGCCCAGGGCAACTGCTACTGAAAAGACATGCTCATATGAGGAGGAAGACAGCAGAGGTGGTGGTTTGGAGCTAAATGTTACTTTGTTGCTGACTCAGGGGAAGAGGTGTAGGATGTTGGCTATGTTTTCTAAAGAGCACCTAGCAGTTTTCACCTTGTGTATTAAGCTTCTGCATGTTTTTCAAATTATAACTTTATGCTTATGATTTTATATCTTCTTAGTTTTCCTCACAGGAGAAAAAGCCAATTCAGTATTGAAACGCTATCCAAGAGCAAATGGACTTTTTGAAGAGATAAGACAGGGCAACATTGATCGTGAATGCAAAGAAGAAATCTGCACATTTGAAGAAGCAAGAGAAGCTTTTGAAAATACTGAGAAAACTGTAAGTATATTGGCAATTTTTAAGAAACGTTCACAGTTTTGCCTACCTTTTGGATGTATGTTTGCAATCTGCATTCCCAAATTGTGTGCATTGTTATCAGTTACAAATGGATCACAAATTACATTTGTGAAGAACGCTGGAAGTGGCATCTAACTAAGAATACTCTGTGGATAGGAGAGCCAGGTTCACTTCCCCGTCTTTGAGGGCCCTGTTTCCACGGGACTCTGCTGAGCCGAGATTGATCATCCTAGCAAGGGGAAAGCACTTGTTTCACAGGAGGCTCTGATGGGGAAAGTTATAAATACCATCACCTTACTCTGCCTCATCAGTGAGAAAGTGTGGAGGAACCTGATATTGACACTTTTAAAATCGTTTACTTCTTTGAACTCTCCTCCCCACTCTAAGAATACTCCTTACCTCTCTTTACTCTAGATGGCAAGCCATTCAAGGAGAGCAGGGTTGGGAAAGCAAAAGGCAGTGGTATAAATTCTGTGGAACTGCTCTGCAGTTGGAAATGACATTACCAGGGGTAGCCATTATAGAAAGTTCCATTTCTGTGCACCGACCATGGAAATAACACTAGGTGCTAAACAAGTGATGTCAGATGTGCTTGGAGGGATATCAGTTATGTCTCAGAAGTAGCAGATAGAGAAGTTTTAAAGAAAGGGGTTTGTTTGTTTGCTTTTAAAGATTTATTCATTTATTAGAGAGAGAGACTGTGAGTGGGGCGAGGGGCAGAGGGAGAATCTCAAGCAGACTCCCCGCTGATCATGGAGCCCAACACAGGGTTTGATCCCACAACTCATGAGATCATGACCTGAGCTGAAATCACAAGTCGGATGCTTAACCCACTGAGCCACCCAGGCGCCCCAGAGAAAGGGGTTCTGATCTTTTGTTAGATAGAAAAGGAGCCAGAAGTTAAGAGGAAGGAGCTCAAGGAGAGATGATGAGGGAAGCATCACAAAGTCAGTGTATAAATTGATAAGCTGTGAGCATCAGTTTTTATATTTTTATTTTTTTTTATTGAAATATAATTGACATACTGTATTAGTTTCAGGTATATGACATAGCAGTTGGACAATTGCATACATTACTTAATGGTGTAGTCATCTTCTGTCACCATCCAATGTTATTACAATATTATTGGCTGTATTCCCTCTGCTCTACTTTTCGTCACTGTGATTTAGTTTATAACTGGAAGTTCGTACCTCTTAATCCCTTTTATCTATTTTGCCCATCCCCCATCTACCTCCCCTCTGGCAGTCATCGGTTTGTTGTCTGTATTTAAGGATCTGTTTGTTTGTTTTTTAGATTCCACATAAAAGTGAAATCATATAGTATTTGTCTTTCTCACTTAGCATAATATCCTCTAGGCCTGTTCATGTTGTTGCAGATGACAAGATCTCATTCTGTTTTATGGCTGAGCAGTATTCTACTGTGTGTGTGTGTGTGTGTGTGTGTACACCATATCTTCTTTATCTGTTTATCCTTGGACACATAGGTTGCTTCTGTATCTTGGCTATTGTAAATAATGTTACAGTAAACATCTGCGTGCATGTATCTTTTTGAATTAGTGTTTTTGTGTTCTTTGGATAAATACCCAGTAGTGGAATTACTGGGTCATATGATATTTCTTGTTTAATTTTTTTTTAAAGATTTTATTTGAGAGAGAGAGAGAGAGTACAAGTGGGGGAAGGGGTGGAGACAGAGGGAGAGGGAGAAGCAGACTCCCCACTGAGCAGGGAGCACGACGTGGGGCTCCATCCCAGGACCCTGAGATCACGACCTGAGCCAAAGGCAGATGCTTAATCAACTGAGCCTGGTTTTAATTTTTTTGAGGAGCCTCTATTGTTTTCCACAGTGGTTGCACCAATTTACATTCCCACCAACAGTGCATGAGGCTTCCTTCTCTCCACATCTTTGTCAAAACATTATTTCTTGTCTTTTTGACACTAGCCAATGTGACAGGTGTGAGGTGATAGCTCATTGTGGTTCGGATTTGCATTTCCCTCATGATGAGTCATGTTGGGCATCTTTTCATGTGTCTGTTGCCTATCTGTAGGTCTTTTTTGGCAAAATGCCTTTTCAGGTTCTCAGCCCACTTTTAAAATTTGATTGTGTTTGTTTAAAGTGGTTTTTATTTTTTTATTTGTTTTAAATCAAATTTATTTATTTTTTTAGAGACAGAGAGCACGAGTCGGGGGAGGGGCAGAGTGAGAAGGAGAGAATCTCAAGCAGACTCCTCACTGAGTGAGGAGCCTGACTCAGGGCACGATCTCACGACCTTGAGATCATGACCTGAGCCAAAATCAAGAGCCGGATGTTTAACCGACTGAGCCACCCAGATGCCCCTAAAGTGTTTTTTAAATCTTAAATCCCACAGTTAAAAATGAAAAAAAAAAATCATCTACAGTCCCATCGTGCAATCACAAAGCACTGTTGGCCTTTTAGTTTCTTTCCAGCTTTTTTGCTGTGCACCTGCTTAGTCCTTATTTTATTTTACACATTTATATTTTTCTTATGAAATTAATATATGGTCATTATAGAGAAATTTAAACTATAGTAAAACATGAAATGAATAAAATCATTTCAATTTTTAGCACCATCAGTTTTCAGATTTTGGTATATATTATTCTGGCCTATTTTTAATACATAGATAATTTTTAAATAACAGTAAGATGGTAATATAAATAGTGCTTTATAGCATGCAGCTTTTAATAAAAACAGGTTAAAACAAGCAAAGCTTAGTTTTTGCTATTACTTTTTTTCAAAAAATACAAATTTTAGATATTCTACCATCATTTTCATAAAGCTAATGACTTTTCATCCTGCTTTATCATTCTTCTTTAATGGAAAGGTAAGAACTTTAGTGGAAAGATACTTTGAAATTATGTAAATCTTCTATTCTTCATCAGACTATTACCCACTAGTTTTAACATCTTCTGTTTATGATTCTTGACTGAATCAGTTATAGTTGCTAAATGATGATTTCTAACGCCATCATATGTACATTTGTTGTTTGGCATTCAGGAAAGTTCTAGGGCAGGAACTTTCCCATTATCTATCTATCTATCTATCTATCTATCTATCTATCTATCTATCTATCTATCTTTTAGTACAGACTCAAAGATTACTTTATATCAATGAATTGTAATCCCTTACTGTCAATGTTTTGATCAAATTGTCCCAAATTTGGCTAATGGAAGTTTCTTTAACTTCAAACTGGCTTCTGTGTCTTTTTGACATTATCATTTTATTTATTTGTTTATTTGAGAGAGAGCGCACATGCACGTGCACACAGGTGGGGGGAGAGGCAGAGGGAGAGGGAGTGAGAGAATCTTATGCAGGCTGCATGCCCAGCAAGAAGCCTGACTTGGGGCTTGATCTCACAACGCTGAGACTGTGACCTGAGCTGAAATCGAGTCGGATGCTTAACCCACTGAGCCACTCAGGCACCCCTGCTTATGGGTTTTTTTAAATGCAAATTTTTTTTTAGGTGGGCTCCACACCCAATGTGGGGTTTGAAATTTCGACCCTGGGATCAGGAGTCAGATGCTCTACCGACTGAGCCACCCAGGTGTCCCTGCAGTTGTTTTTTTAATTTTCATTGTAGCCATAAATTAAACATATTTTATTGAATGTGGATTTTTGATCATAGTAGAAAATCTTCTTCTACACCGTATTAGAGAGCAATTCACATAGTTTCTTCTAATATACTTGAGCTTTTACATTTAGATCTCTGATTGACTCACTAGTTTATTCTTGAGTATGGTGTGAGTTATGGATATGATTTTTTTTCACATGGCTATGGAGTTGTCCAAAGACCATTTCTTATAAAATCCCTCTTTGCTTCAGTGATTTTAGTTACCTGTATGCATCTCAGTGCTTCTATGTATCCGTTCCTGCCCACAGAGATAGGATGCTGCATTTCAGCAGTCTTTGAAGCAAATAGAAGAAGAAACTCCTTCAGCAATTGCTTAAGCAGTTCTCTGCCCTCCCCAGCATCACCTTTTCTTCTCTGTAGATTCATTCTCATTAGTCTACACACCTTTAAAAAGAACTCTCTTCACCCCTCATCCCACTCCAACAACTACCTCACGTCTTGAAACTCTGTTCTGTCTGTACTCAACTCCCCTGGTGAGGTTTCCTAGTGTCATGGTTTGAAATGCTAACGACTCCCAAATTTTTATCCTGGAGGGCCACCCTGCACTGCAGAGCTATGTGACTCACTGCTTACTCAGCATCTCCTCTTGGAATTGAATATGTTTTTTAAACTCAACATAAAAAATTCATGTCCCTTCCCCCCAAATCTTTTTCTACCACAGCCCTTCTGATCTGAGTGAGTGGTAACTCTATCCATCTCTTTGCTAAGCCCCCAAACCTTGTTGTTATCCCTGACTTTTCTCTTTGTTTCATATGCGCATCCCATCTGCCGATAGTGTTGGTTCTAATATGAAAATACATTCAGAATCTAACCACCTTTCACATCTCTCTACCTGTTAACACTTCACATCCAAGCCACCATCACTCTCTTATCTGTATGATTTCTTACCCCCCTCCCCATAGTTGATTCTCAAAACAGCAGGCCAGAGTGATCCTTTAAAGTGTCTTCTCTGTAATGTCTTCCTCACTTAACATCAGAGTGCTCGGAATCACCCACAAGGCACTATACTGGCAGTCCCAGGCCCTCTCCTCTCCACTCCTTCGCATCTCCTCTGCCGCTTTGCCTCTCGTTCACTTTGCTGTGGCTTTCTTGTGACTCCTTAGAAATACACAGTGCACGTCCTGCCGGTGTAGTCACAGTGCATGACTTCAGCGCTTTGCTTTTCCAGACAGATATGTCTGAGCTCCCTCACCACTCTGAGGTCAAGTTCACTTTCTCAGCAAGAACGAATCTTACCTTAACTTGTAACCTCTTGCCCCTTCTCTGAATTATTTTTCTTTCCAGCACTTCTCACCATCTGACATCTGTTAATTTTATTTATTGTTGCTCTCCCTTGAGAACTATTAGCTCTACGACAGCTGCATTGCTTGGTCATAGCTACGGTCCTTAGCATATAAAACAGTGCTGGCACATAATAGGAATTAATTAAATATTTGATGCATGAATGAAGAATGAACGACTGGATTGGCATATTATGAGGTACGTTTATTTTATAGGAAGTAGTGATTTAAAACTTATTCACAAATTAGATGATAGATGTGGACTTAATTTTAAAAACTTTTTTATTATACTGGTATTAGGTTCCTTTCCTTTATGGTTTAGAGCTTGTCATCTGAGTTAGTTTATGTCGTTAAAACCATACCATTCACAGTAAGGTGTGCCCAAAGTCTTTTGGTTTAATAAGTGTAATAGAAATAGCATTCTGATCCCTGATCTGTTTCAGACTAGTGTTTGTTATATGTTAAGAAGGATCTGCTCTGTGTTAAGAAGTACTGAACAACGCAGTTTCATCTTTGAAGTTCATGACTGATTAATTCTGGCAGTGAAGAAAATGATTGACTTTTGGGATTTGCTTTCTATACTTAGACTACTTATTAACTATCTTTTTGTTTACTAAAATTTATCGCTCAGGTTTATTCGTACATATTTTCATCATCCCCCAATCTGAACTGTGTTAATTTAGAAGTATGCTTTCAGTAGGATGGGTTGGGGTTTGTTTTTTTTTTTTTTGTAATTTTTTACCTAATTGGAACACAAGTCTAATTATAACATATAGTGGAAGAAAACGTAGTTCATGGTTCTCATTCTCATCATGTAGAAATTTGGTCAGATTTAATCAGATTTATCTGCTAAGTACCTGCTATATAACAGACATGGGACATAAAACAGTGAATAAGCTGACCCTCCATCATGGCATTTGAGATATGATAGAGACAACATACATACACACAGAATCTCACATACACAGTAGTTACCAGAATTCTGTGTCACAATCCTCTGCCTTGAGAATGACCAGTGGACCTGATTTGGTGTCTCAACTCTGCCACCTACTGACTATATTGCTTTGTGCAAACATTTTACCTTTCTAGGCATCAATTTCTGTATCTTTTAAAAAGTAGAAATTATACCTACAGCATTAGGTTTGAGGCTGTGCACTTAGCTTAGTGCTTGGCATAGAGGATGCTCTCAATAAATAAATTCTGTTCTGGTTTTTAGGTGCTCCATTACAGTCACTTTATTTAGGAATCATTATTTGATCTCTTCCGTTATTTTCTTTTTTCCTGTCTATTGGCGCATCAGGGTGCTTTGCATGTTAGAATTTTAAATTTTGAACTAACATGAATAAAATATAAGTAATTTTTTAAAGCAGCTATTTCAGAACTTTTCTTCACGTATTCTAGTTTATTTGTGCTTGACTTTTCAAAATGGTTGTCCTCAAACTTTACTAGATTGCATAAGAATCAGGTTGGCTACTTGTCAGAACTGCATAGTTCCACTTAGCATCTAGATCTGGGTTTCTAATACTATTCGACAGTAAAAGGAACCATGACTATTTAGGGAAATGGCTGATTCTAGGGCTGGGGCAGGGAGAATACAAGATGAACTGGAGTATACTGTAGTACTAGAAAGTGAGGAAGTACTAAAAACAAAGAATGGGAGCATGTCACCGGGACACAGGAGCCAACCTGAAGGAGGTCTCAGTGGTCAAAGCTGGAACAATTTGAGTCACAGAATAAGTAATGCAGTATTGGATTATAACCCAAAGCATACAATAAATACACATGTGTCCACAATGATATGAATGAATGAATGAAAAATAAATAGCTGAGAAAAATATACAGTACACAAGAATTCCAATTTATATATGCAGATACTCCCCTTTCCAGGAGGCGGAACTTAATTCTCTGCCTTTCTGGTGTGTGGTTTGGACTTAATGATCTGCTCCCAAAGAATAGAGTATGGGTAGTGCTGGGAAATAACTTTACCATGGTGAAACCTGGCAAACACTGCCTTGACCATGTGATCAAGGTTAGTATCATCAGTGATAAGTCATATATAGCATGTGATGAGAAGGGACTTCACTTCTGTGGAGTTTTCCCCCCAGTGCATAACCCCGGTGGGATCATGAGAAAATTACCAAAGACATCCAAATTGAGAGACATTGTACGAAATACCTGACTCCTCAAAACAAGATCATAAAAAAGAAGACTGAGAAACTGTCACAGACCAGAGGAGACTAGACATGATGATTAAATGCAATATGGCTCAAAAGGTCATTAGTGGGAAAACTAGTGAAATCCAAATCTGTTGTGAATAGTAATGGACCAATTTGTTCACTATTTCTAACAAATGTACCATTCCATTTTAAGATGCTAATTTTAGTGGATACTGGCTGAGGAGTATAGGAGAATGCTCTGTACTATCTTTGCGACTTTGCTATAAATATAAAATTACTGCAAAATAAAAATGTTTAGTTTTAAAATTCACGGTTCAGAGTCCACAGGTCTCCATGGGACCAGGGAACATGCTTTAAGGAGCAGCCTTGGGGATTCTAATGTACATGATCAGCAGGTAACATTTTATAAGATTGTAAAGCAAGTTGTTCAACTAAAACCATGTAGTTGGAATACTGAAAAAGCTTTGCAGTGTGTGGTATTCTTAGGGGTGTGGATGACTGTGGTGTCCTGTCTGGGTGCATCATCCCAAGTCTTTATCCCATTCCCTGTGTCCTCCATGCTCCA
Organism: Halichoerus grypus; assembly: GCF_964656455.1. NCBI lineage: Eukaryota > Metazoa > Chordata > Mammalia > Carnivora > Phocidae > Halichoerus > Halichoerus grypus. The sequence goes on along the minus strand of NC_135727.1, from coordinate 100,117,617 downwards.
CTCTACCCCCAAGCTGTGGTTGCATTTTAGAAACTGAGTCAGTAATATCCAAGGGTTTTAGATCTAGGTCCAATGATTGTGTTTTAGATAATACCTGTCATTCCAAAGTGTTGCTATTTAAATTGGTTTTATGTGAAAATTGTTGAAAGAGAAATTGAAGAACTATGCAGTGCCCTTTAGTGCTAGATGTTGTTAACAAAAGCAACACTGGAAATCTCTGAATTTAGAGCACCTGGCAAGATGTAGCATGTAGACACTTTCGTGTGGAGATAGCAATTACAAGAAGTGTTCAGTGTCTGAGGTATTTTAGACTTGGTTACTAGTTCCCCAGAGATTTCTCATCATACTTGCAGGCAGAAACTCATATTCTTTGGCATTGTTAAGGAAACTCCTATTTCACTTAGCTTCTGATGGCACTTGAGCCACTGATTCAGAACTTTGCCCTTTGAGGGATGAGGGACATCAGGAAGGAAAGGAGGTAGGAGTTGAGTCTGGGCATAGACATGTAGGGGCAAACGTGGAGCATTGCTGCCACCATCTCCCAGCCATACTCTGCATATTCATCCACATCTTCCCACGTGTTCCCTAGGCCCATCCCAAGCCCCTTCTGGGGGAGCCAAATATGAAGTTTCCCTTCAACCACATGAGAATTGTTTCCTGGGGCTCCTACAGGCATCCCCACTACTTCTTTTGGGATCTCTTGAGAATAAGATAGTAAGTTAGGCAGGGCCAAAGTATGTTATTTTGTGTGTATTTTGAAAATCCTCGTCTTGTTCCTGATCTTAGAGGAAAAGTCTCAGTTTTTCACCACTGAATATGATTTTAGCTGTGGGTCTGTCATACATGGCCTTTATTATGTTGAGCTATGTTCCCTTTAAGCCCACTTTGTTGAGAGTTTTTATCATGAACAGTGTTGAACTTTGTCAGATGCTTTTTCTGCATCTATTGAGATGTAAAGATTTTATTTATTTGAGAGAGAGAATGTGTGCATGTATGCGCATGAGTAGGGGGAAGGGCAGAGGGAGAGGAAGAAGCAGACTCCCCGCTGAGCAGGGAGCCTGATGCGAAGCTCAATCCCAGGACTCTGGGATCATGACCTGAGCTGAAGGCAGACGCTTAACCGACTGAGCCACCCAGGCGCCCCGAGATGATCATATAATTTTTATCCTTTGTTTTATTAATGTGGTGTATCATATCGGTTGATTTGCAAATACTGAACCATCCTTACATCTTTGGAGTAAATCCCACTTGGTCATGGTGAATGATCCTTTTAATGTCCTGTTGAATTTAGTTTGCTAATATTTTGTTGAGGATTGTTGTATCTATGTTCATCAGGGATATTGGCCTGTAGGTGTGGTGGTGGTTTGTTTTTTTTTTTAGTGTCTTTGTCAGGATTATGATATCAGAGTAATGCTGGCCTCATGGAATGAATTTGGAAGTGTTACTTCCTCTTCAATTTTTGGAATAATTTGAGGAGAATAAGGATTGACTCTATTTTGAATGTTTGGTACAATTCACCTGTGAAGCCATCTGGCCCCGAACTTTTGTTGTTGGGAGTGTTTTGGCTACAAAATTCAGTTTCCTCACTAGTAATCAGTCTGTTCAGATTTTTTCTTTCTTCCTGATTCAGTTTTGGAAGATTGTATATTTCTAGATATTTATCCATTTTCTTTATGTTGTTCACTTTGTTGACATAAATTTTTCATAGCAGTGTGTTATAACCATTGTATTTCTGTGCTGTCAGTTGTTACTTCTCTTTCATTTCTGATTTTATTTATTTGTGTCCTTTTTTTTTTCCTTGATGAATCTGGCTGAAAGTTTATCAGTTTTGTTTATTTTTTCAAAGAACCAGCACTTGGTTTCGTTGATCTTCTTTTCTTTTTCTTTTTTTAGTCTCCGTGTCATGTGCTTCCACTCTGATCTTTATTATTTCCTTTATTCTACTAACTTTGGGCTTTGTTCTTTTTCTAGTTCCTTTAGGTGTAAGGTTAGATTGTTTGAGATTTTTCTTATTTCTTGAGGTAGGCCTCTGTTGCTATAAACTTTCCTCTTAGAAATGCTTTCACTGTGTCCCAAATATTTTGGACTGTTGTGTGGGTTTTTTTTTTTTTTGAAGACTTTATTTACTTATTTATTTGAAAGAGAGGAGGGGCAGAGGGAGAGAAAGGATCTCAAGCAGACTCCACACTAAACGCAGAGCTCAATGCGGGACTCGATCTCATGACCCTGAGACCATGACCTGAGCTGAAATCAAGAGTCACGCAGGCTTAACCAACTGAGCCACCCAGGTGCCCCGAGAGACTGTTGTGTTTTTATTTTCATTAGTCTCCATGTATTTTTTTATTTCCTTTTTGATTTCTTCATTGACCGATTGGTTGTTTAGTAGCATTTTGTTTAGCCTCCGCATGTTTGTGTTTTTTTCCAGTTTTCTTCTTGCATATGCTTTCTAGTTTCATACTGTTATGGTCAAAAAAGATGTTTGATATGATTTCAGTCTTGTTAAATTTATTGAGACTTGTTCTGTGGCCTAACCTATGATCTGTCCTGGAGAATTTTCCATGTGAACTTGAAAAGAACGTATATTCTACTGTTTTGGGATGGAATGTTCTGTATGTATCTGTTAGGTCCATCTGGTCTAGTGTGTCATTCAGAGTCACTGTTTCCTTGTTACTTTTCTTTCTGGATGATCTCTGCATTGATGTAAGTGGGTTGTTAAAATCCCCTATGATTAATTATATTACTGTCAATTTCTCCCTTTTTGTCTGCTAATATTTGCTTTATGTATTTAGGTGCTCTCCTGTTGGATGCATACATATTTACAATTGTTATATCCTCCTGTTGGATTGATCCTCTTATCATTGTGTAATGCCCTTCTTTGTCTCTGGCTATAGTCTTTTTTGTCCAATATAAGTATTGCTGTTCTGGCTTCTTTTTTGCTTCCATTTGCATGGAGAATCTTTTTCCATCCCTTCACTTTCAGTCTGTATGTGTCTTTAGGTCTGAAGTGAGTCTCTTTTTTAGAGAGAGAGAGTTCGCAAGTAGGGAGGGGCAGAGGGAGAGAGAGAATCTTAAGCCGGCTCCATGCCCATCATGGAGCCTGAGGTAGGGCTCGATCTCACGACCCTGAGATCATGACCTGAACTGAAATCAAGAATGGGGTGCTTAACCGACTGAGCCACCCAGGTGCCCCTGAAGTGAGTCTCTTATAGGCAGTACATAGATGGATCTTTTTCTTTTTTATCCATTTACCTTGTGTCTTTTGATTGAAGCATTTAGACCATTTACACTTAATTATTGATAGATACGTACTTATTGCCATTTGTTAATTTTTTTCTGGTGTTTTTGGTACTACTCTATTCATTTCTTATTCTCTTGCTGTCTTTCCTTGTAACTGATGACTTTATTTAGTGTTATGCTTGGATTCCTTTCTCTTTATTTTTAGTGTATCTATTATAGGTTTTTGGTTTGTGGTTACCATAAGGTTCATATATCCTAAGTATATAGCCATCTATATTATGTTGATGGTTGCTTAAATTGGAGCACATTCTAAGAGGAACTTTATTTTTACTTCCATGTTTTATGTATATGTTGTCATATTTTATATCTTTATTTTGTGAATCCCCCAACTATTTTTTAGATATAATCGATTTTTACTATTTTTGTCTTTAACCTTCCTACTAGCTTTATAAGTGATTGATCTACTACCTTTACTGTATGTTTGCTTTTACTTGTGAAATTTTTTTCCTTTCATAATTTTCTTCTAATTATGGCCTTTTCTGCTTAAAGTCCCTTTAACCTTTCTTGTAAGGCCATTTTAGTGGTGATAAACTTTAACTCATTTGTCTGGGAAAGTCTTTATCTCCACAATTCTGAATGATAACCTTGCTGGGTGGAGTACTCTTGGTTGTGGTTTTTTTTTTGTTGTTTTCTTTTAGCACTTTGAATATATCATGCCATTCCCTTCTGGCCTGTCAGGTGTCTGCTGAAAAATTAGCTGACAGCCTTATGGGGTTTCCCTATTACATAACTGGTTGCTTCTCTCTTGGTGCTTTTAAGATTCCCAACTTATCTTTAATCTTTGACATTTTAATTATTATATGTCTTGGTGTAGACCTCCTTGAGTTCACCTTGTTTGGTGCTCTCTTTTATTCCTGGACTTGGATGTCCATTGCCTTCCCCAGGTTAGGGAAGTTTTCAACTATTACTTCTTCACAAAAGTTTCTGCCCCTTTCTCTCTTCTTCTGGGATCTCTCTCATGCGAATGTTACTATGCTTGATGTTGTCCTAAAGAACACTTTACCTATTCTCATTTTTTAGAATTATTTTTTTGTTTTGCTGTTCAGCAGGGTGCTTAACATTACACTGTCTTCCAGATTGCTGCTCTGTTATTCTCCATCTTCTAATCTGCTGTTGATTCCTTTTAGTGTATTTTACATTTCATTTACTGTATTCTTCAATGGATTGATACTTTTTTATATTTTCTATCTCTTTGTTGAAGTTCTCATTGAGTCATTCAGTATATCCAATCTTCTCTAGTCTAGTGAGCATCTTTATGACCATTACTTTGAACTTTTTATTGGGTAGATTGCTTATCTGTTTCATTTCTTTCTTGTTCTAAAGTTTTGTCTCATTCTTTCATTTGGAGCATATTTCTCTGTTTCCTCATTTTGTTTGACTTTCTGTGTTTGTGTCTATGAATTAGGCAGAATATCCACCTATAATGGCCTTGTGTAGGGACATCCCCTGTTTAGACTGCATGTGCCTGGCAGCTTTGGCTGGTTGGCTGGAGTTTTAACAGGCATGGGCTGGAAGTCCCAGGGCACTCCGGGCTGGGGCCACCCTGCTTGGACAGCTGGAACTGAAGTGGGCACAAGCTGGGGGGCCTTGGGGCTCTCTGGATAGAGGGCAACCTGGCAATATAGCTGGAGCTGTAACAGGTGTGGTCTGGGAGGTCCTGGGGCACTTTGCATAGGGGGTACCCTGGCGAGTGCCCTGGAGCTAAAGTGAGTGCAAGGCTGGGGTGTCCTGGGATGCTTGATATCTGTGTTGCCTTGGTGAGATGACTAGAGCTATTGTAGACATTGTCCAGCAGTGTCCAGGTATGTGTGATGCTGGGGCCACTTTAGCGGGAAGGCTGGGGTTGGTGTGGGCTAGGGGCTCAGGGCTCACTAAGGTAGCTCGCTGGCTAGGGCACCCAGACACTACTCCCATATGTGCAGTCAAGGTGGAGAGGGAATATAAATTGTGGTGCTCACCAGCCCCTTCAACCCAAACAGCTGGGAAGCTTCCTGCTGTTTGGCAGAGTTCTAGGACTGGTTCCATTATATTCTAGTTGCTCGTTTAAACTGTGCCTTCTTTTCTGTGCCCTAGGGCAGACAAATCTGTTTCTGATCCCTCAGTACTATCCCTCCCCACTGTAGTTCACAGTGTAGGAGGTGGGAGTTCTGGTCTTTTTCTTTCCTGCTGTTTTATATGCTGTCCCTCTATCCTTTGTTGTTCAGAAGCTGTTCAGTCAGTCCTCAGTTCTTTAGGAGCAATTGCTTTATATGTAGGTTTAGATTTGGTGTGTCCATGGAGGAGTGAGTTCAAGGTCTTCCTATGTCACCATCTTGGACCTTTTGAAAAACCTTATATGACCAATTAAAGTAAGTTTTTATTCATTAAATTGTTGATATTGTTTTTAAATTAGTGGTGTTTTATTCTCTGGCATTTGGGCCCTTTTTTAGATTATAAATCCTTTGAAGTCGCAGTTATCCTTTTCCAGTTACAGTAAGAACTTAATTTGGAGGGTTTCAGAATGTGTATTACCAAAACAGTGGATTTGTTTCAGTGTGGGTCTCTCCTGCCCATGCCAGCAGTCTGTTAACCTTGGCCTGAAGTTACCTCAACAGGTTTCCTCTCCCACTACCAGTTACTCTTTTTCAGACCTGCCCTCATAGATTGGGTACTGGTGGGAGTAATGGGCCCAATTTTTTGTCACTTGTACAATCATTTGCATCATAGATTTAATGTAACTCTGCATATTATTATAGGCAACAATGTCTAGTTAGTGATGCCCTGTTTAACCTCCAAATATGCCATTCACCTAGGATTATACTAAAGACACATATAGAATTTCAGAACTCATCAGTGCTTCTTACTAGAATTAATTTGCCAGAAGATGTTCTTCTAATGGATATGGTGGAAATCCAAGGATTCCATGACAATATTGCACCAGAGTTTGGGGTCACATAAATGATGAGTCAGGTGTCTAAAAAGACCCTGCTTTGTGTAGCCACTCTAGTTTGACAGTCTAAACTCCTATTCCTTAGGGATAGGCAGATCTCTTACCCATTCTCTTCCAATTGAAACTTCAGTGTTGGATCTCCTTTATGCCCACTTTTTTCTCCTTTGCTTCTTCAGCTCTGGCTAGACCTTGACCTTAAGATCATGGAGTGAGGAGAGGAGCATGATCTGCTCTTTAACCCTTACCCTTCCCATCTCTCTCCTTAAGTATTTTCGGGGGAAAGGAAGGGGAAAGGGGACAGATGTCTCTAACTTAACTGGTATTGCTCTATCCCCTTTTTGGCTGTCACTAATTCTTCGGTGGGAATTGATAGTACCCACCTATCAATTAATTAAAATTGGGTGGGAGGTGAACAGTGTTCTTCAAGGGATCCCTAAAAGAAACCTCTGTACAACATAGTTCCAGGAATAGGAGTTATGACTCCTTGTTGGCCTCTTCCACCCCCTTTCCCAGCTGGCTTCTGTCCTAGTATGTATGCCTCACATCCTTGTTGTTGGGGCCTTTAGCCCTCTGGGACAGAATAGCTGCAACGTGGCTCAAATTTTCCACAGTATCCACCTAACTGGTGGGAAATTCTTACACCCTTATTTTAATCTTTGGGAAAGGTCTGTAGCATCACTGACCCTGTTCTCTACCTTACTTTCCTCAGATCCACGCTGCCCTTCATATGGGCACAGGGGGCAGGAGTGGGGTACATCAGCCATTCCACTGCTTAAGCAGATGTCCACTCAGGGAATGAAATGTCAGTGTTCTCTTCATACACATATCCTAACTCCTGGCTTTCTTAGAGCTCCCCTCAGTAGTTCAAAGTCTTAAGTTCTAAACAGTAACTGTGACTCTGAAATGTGACATGCTAACCTAGCATGTGCAGCAGTGATCCTAGTGGCCTTGTCGGCTACTGTGCTGCTGCTTTGGGATGGGTAATTGCTTGATAGGTGGTACTGTCCTTGTTAGAAATGGCTCACATTATGTAACAGTGAGCTGCAATCAGTCAGTGAAATTGATGAGAATAAAACTTTCACATTCAAATTGGGATTTGAGTAGAAACCTAGGTCAGCAACTTTGCTTGTTAAATCGTTATTATCTATTATTTCATTTGGAAGATGATGTCACATGCCCCCCATAGCATGCTAGGAGGAGGTTAGCCATGAATTCAAAGAACAGGGGTTTACCTGTTTCCCAAGGAATTATATTCCTTGGGCTAATACACTAAGCCTCTCCCTCCACAAAAGGAAAAGAAAAAAAGTCAGAAACCACCCATTCTAGGATGAGACTGAAATGTAAAATGACACAATATCCAAGACAAAATGCGTATTTTTTCTTTATTAATGTTTTCTGTCTGTACATAATACTGTAGACTATTAGGGCCACAAATAAATTACCAAGAAGTATAAACAATTATGAATATTTTAAAAGGTAGCTACTTTGATAAATGTATTCAGACAAGTTGATGAAAAAAATTACCATATTTCATTGATTGTCTGATCACTTACTTATTCACATTTTAACATCTCTGAAAAATTGAAGTGCAGCTTAAGATCAATGACATGTCATGGATTAGTTGAAAGCATTTTTTTTTCTTTTTTAATACTTAAAAAAATAGTGTGCTTTTCAATTCATGGTATATTTGATAAAATACAGCAATGAATCACCACTCATGCCCACTCAGAGATTCCCATCTGGGTGCAACCACCACTGTAAATCACTTTCTGTTATAGTAGGTAGCTGCTGATTCCTTTAATATTTGCAGTTGTCACTGTTCCCCCTCCCCCCACCCCCCACGTTGGGGCATAGTCTCCCTGGGACAAGGCTGACAGTGGCTCTCATAGTTGGAATATCAGTAACTGTAGAAATAAGATTTCGTCGAGCTACTTCCAAAGTACAATAAAATCAGTGGCAAAGGGAATTCGAACTTTGCGATAGCCCTATATTGTTAGCCCTAGGTCTTGGGTACTATCAAGCTGAAACAGACAATTTATTCTCCCAATGCACATAAAACAACCAACTGAGCAAAGATAGCTGTGCCTTTTCTTCAAGTGTATGCTTTAAAGACTTGCATGAATGCCATAAATTGAAACAGCATTATTATTTAAAGGTTAAGGTATTGTCCCATTCCCAAAGCTAATATTTGATACCAGTCACTGCTTGTCATGAATAGACTATAGGCTGATTTTTCCTTCCATTCCATGGCTGAAGAAAGATTCATGGAATAGGCTCCAGTAATATTTATAATTGATAGGGTCCATGAAAACCAAATAGGTCAAGCTCTTCATTTTTCAAATAATAGCCCCAAAGAAATCAATTTACTCCTTTTCCATAGCAATTGGTGCAGCCCAAAATAGGACCCAGTTCTCCTAATTCAGTGTCTTCTCCACCCCTCCTTCCCCTTTCCTTGCTTTGCATTGAACATAGTTCCCTCCTAATTTAAGTGGTGATGGTTATGCCAGGAGTTTTACAATGAAACAACTTACCTCTAGGTTTCTTATGCTGGTTCTTATTAGGCCATTATTAGGCCATAAAGACACATCACAATATACTTATTTAAGTTCAGATATGATTGAAATGGAAAAATTGGTGGCTGGTACCTACTCTTAGCTGGAATTTTAATTTTACTGTTTTAAAATGCTTAAGAACAATACCATTTGGGACAGGCAAATCAGGTAATATTCTTTCCATCTCTGGGCCAATATTGTGAATGCCAAAAAGACCAATGATACACGTGTCAAGAAGGAGACCACTCCCTTACTGATGTACTTTGCCTTCCTGTTCAAGGAAAAGCCTGTTAGTGAAATGGACATCACAACTGTGGATCAGATACATGCTAATTACATAGGTTAATCAAATGTGCCCTTTATTCCTAAGTATGCATGGAAAAAGGTTTGTAAAATATTTGAGGAAAGTGAAAGAGAAGGTCATGAACAAACAACAATTCATGAGGTTAAAAAAAAAATACAGGAAACAGAAGAGAACGTTACCAAAAAATTAAAATTCATACCCAGAATTTTGAGAATATGAATTTGAATTAAGAATATGAATAAGGGGGCGCCTGGGTGGCTCAGTCAGTTGGGTGGCTGCCTTCGGCTCAGGGCATGATCCTAGCGTCCTAGGATCCAGCCCCACATCGGGCTCCTTGCTCAGCGGGGAGCTTGCTTCACCCTCTCCCTCTGCCTGCCTGCCGCTCCCCCTGCTTGTGCTCTCTCTCTCACTATCTCTCTCTCTGTGTCAAATAAATAAATAAATCTTTAAAAAAATATGAATATGAATTGAATAAGACTATGAATTTGAATTGAATAAGACTGAATTTGAATAAGAGTATGTATTTGAGTTTGAATAAGAACAGGCTGTAATAGAGGGGATCAGTTAGAGAACAAAATAAAGTACTTGGAAAATAGACACATTATCACATAATTAAAAACTTAATAAATGCCAAGTGCCCAGCGTGGGGTTGCCCTGCCTCACTTAGGCTCCAGCAAAACCTGGAACACATCACTCAGGCCCCGCCCCCGACCCCACCCCCGACTGGAAGCTCGCCCCCCCTTCCCTGGACCCCATTTCCGGTCCCATCCCAGAGCTTGCCCAACATTCCAACTGCCACTTCTCTGAGGTCTCCAACTGCCACTGATTCTGCCTCCAGCCTCCCTTGCCACTCAGGCTGGGAAATCTCTGAGGCCGCCACTGCCCTCGGCCCCGCCGCTGCCCGCTCCGCGGCCCTTGCTTCCGCACCATCTTTGCCTTAGCCTTGGTGCCCGGGCCGCCAGCCATGGCCACCGCGCCGCTCTCACAAGTGCGCCAGAACTACCACCCCGACTGCGAGGCCGCCATCAACAGCCAGATCAACCTGGAGCTCTACGCCTCCTACGTGTACCTGTCCATGGCCTTCTACTTCGACCGCGACGACGTGGCCTTGAAGCACTTCGCCCGGTTCTTCCTGCGCCAGTCCCGCGAGGAGACCGAGCATGCCGAGAAGCTGATGCAGCTGCAGAACCAGCGCGGCGGCCGCATCCGCCTCCGCGACATCAAGAAGCCAGACCGCGACGACTGGGAGAGCGGCCTGAAGGCCATGGAGTGCGCCCTGCACCTGGAGAAGAGCGTCAACCAGAGCCTGCTCGACCTGCACCAGCTGGCCACCGACAAGAACGACGCCCACCTGTGCGACTTCCTGGAGAGCCACTACCTGCACGAGCAAGTCAAGTCCATCAAAGAGCTGGGGGGCTATGTCACCAGCCTGTACAAGATGGGGGCCCCGGATGCCGGCATGGCGGAGTACCTCTTTGACAAGCTCACCCTGGGCGACAGCGACAAAAAGAACTGAGTTGGGACTGTTTTCCCTATAGCCCAGGGTGCATGGTGACTTTCCTTGATCACCATGCCGAGCATGCATATTGCAGTATTGCCTTTGCAAAACGTTCAGGATTTTTTCTTCCAGTTCTGCCATAAATAAAGTTAATTTGGTTTCAATAAAGTTATTTGGTTCTTAAATAAAGGTCTCTGGTTGATTTGTATGCAAATCTCTCACCTTTTAAGTTTTAAAACAGGTATTCAGGGATCTCTCCACCCACCCAACCCTATCTACATGCAGCTCAGGACCTCTGAAGATGGAGGGAGAAGATATTTCATGGGACTGTGGAAAACACAAAATTAATCTTACCCTTATAAACAGTGTGGGGTGGGTGGTCTAGGGCCCTGATGAATGTGGCAGCCTGTGCATAGTAAAAGTATAAAAATATGGCCTGAAAATTATGATTGGGGTTGATCTGGGGAAAGAGTGATAGAAATGGGTTTGGGCAGGGATTAAAGTAAAGGAGGTCTTCAGCTTTACCTGAAAACTTTTAGTTTGTTAAAATATGTAAATACTAATGTTTGTTAATTCTAGATAGCAAGAAAGGGACTCCAGAAGCCATGGCAGGATACCTCTTTGACAAGCTCATCATGGGCAACAGTGATAAGAGAAACTGAATATTAGGCTGGCTTCCCCAAGATATGAGAGTGATTGCCTTTGGACCCCTTTGCAGGACATGCATATTGTCATTAGGAAACTTCTGCTTCCCCTTATAAATAGTGTGATTATGTGGGATGGGGTAAGATGGGTGGTTTGGAGCCCTGGTTGCTGTAGATGGATGTGTATGACAAAAGTATAGAAAAAACATGGTCTAGAATTCATAATAGTAGTTGCTTCTGGGAAAGAAGTGAAAAATGGGATTGGGCAGGGATTAAAATAAATGGAGTCTTCAACTTTATCTGAATCTTTTTTAGCTCATTAAGTCATGCATATGTTATTGTTTATTGTTTCTCAGTAACAACTTGGGGGCCCTGGAAACTGGCATAGTAGATTATCTGCTTGGCAGGTTCACCCTTGTCAGTCAGTGAATATGGAACTGTGTTTTAGACTTATGTCTCTATATAGAGACACAGGTGTGATTTCAAATGGCCATCAGTGCCAGGTATGCATGCTGCCAATACAAAACCTCCAGTTACGGGTTTTTATGTACACTTTCTAATAGTTTGGTATAGAAAGAAGACCCTACTCAGTATAAGAGTTGAAAATTTAACAAAGATGCTAAACATCAAAATATTTAATAATATGAAGTAGATTGAATCTCCAAGAAAGAAATAATTCATAACAATAATAATTCATAAACATAGAAGGACCTTGTACAATAACAACCACTCAGAAGAAATTCCAGAAGGAGAAAGCAAGGGGTTGTTCAGAGAGAGAGTAGACAATAATCAAGAAATAATTTTTTTTAAAATAGTATAATCCAAATACTATTATCTTATATATTTCCTCCTCTAATCTACTAATGTTCTGAATTACATTAATAGATTTTCCTGTGTGGAATTATTTTTTTATTCCTGGAATGAAACTTATTTGGTCACTGTCGATTTGTTTTACTACAATTTTTTTGAGATATAATTTAGAGATACAACATTATGTAATTTTAAGGTATACAGTGTGTTGATTTGATACACTTATATGTTGGGAAATGATTGCCACCAAAACCTTAGAAAAAACCTCCATCACTTCATATAATTACCATTTCTTTTTGGTGGTGAGATTACTTAAGGTTTATTCTCTTAGCAATATTCAAAGATATAATATTGTTAACTATAATGGCCATACTATACATTAGATCTCTATAGTTTGTACCATTTGATCAATATCTCCCCATTTTCTCCAACCCCCAGCTTGTGGTAACTACAATTCTACTCTACGTTTCTGAGTTTGGCTTTTTTGAGTTCCTTATATAATTGATAGAATACAGTATTTGTCTTTTTCTGACTTATTTCACATAATATCCTCAAGTTTCATCCAAGTTGTTGCAAATGGCAGCATTTCTTTATTTCTTATTGCAGAATAATATATATATATATATATTATATATATATATATATATATATATATATATATATATACACACACACACACACACACACCACATCTTCTTTATCCATCTACCCACTGACCAACACTTAGGTTGTTTCCATATATGGCCTATTGTGAATAATGTTGCAGTGAACATTGGGAAGCAGTTATCTCTTTGAGATCCTGTTTTCATTTCTTTGGGATAAATACCCAGAAAATAAATTGCTGGATCATATAGCAGTTCTATTTTTAATTTTTTGAGGAATGTCCGTACTGTTTTCCATACTGGCTGTATCAGTTTATACTCCCACCAACAGTACACAAGGGTTTCCTTTTCTCCACATCCTTGCCAACACTTGATATTTCTTGTCTTTTTAGTGATAGCCATTCTAACACATGTGAGGTGATATCTCATTGTGACTTTGATTTGCATTTCCCTGATGACTAGTGATGCTGAGCACCTTTTCATATACCTGTTAGCCATCTGTATGTCTTCTTTGGAAAAATGTCTTTTCAGGTTCTCGGCCCATTTTTTAATTGGGTTGTGTAAGTTCTTTATATATTTTGGATATTAATCCCTTATCAGATATATGCTTTCCAGATACTGTCTTCTATTCCATAGTTTGCCTTTTTGTTTCACTGATTGTTTCTTTTCCTCTGCAAAAGTTTTTTAGATTAATGTAGTCCCACTGATTTATTTTTTGCTTTTGTTGCTTGTGCTTTGGGTGTCATATCCAGAAAATCATTTCCAGGACCAATATCAAAGAACCTTTTTCCTATGTTACCTCCTGGGAGTTTTATGGCTTCAGGTCTTACGTGAAAGCCTTTAATCCTTTTTGAGTTAATTTTTGTGTATGGTATAAGATAGGGGTCCAGTTTCATTCTTCTGCATGTGGTTATTCAGTTTTCCCACCACAGTTTATCAAAGACACTATCCTTTCCCCACTGAGTATTCCTTGCTCCCTTGTCAAATATTAGTTGACCATTTATGTGTGAGTTTATTTCTGAGCTTTTGATTATGTTCCATTGGACTATGTGTCTTTTTTCATGCCAGTACCACACTGTTTTGCTTTATAAGGTTTTGTATTATTGTTTGAATTCAGGAAGTACAATGCCTCCAGCTATGTTCTTTCTTAAGATTGCTTTGGATATTCAGGGTCTTTTGTAGCTCCATAGGAATTTTAGGATTGTTTTTCTATTTCTGTAAAAAATGCCATTGGAATTTTGATAGGGTTTACAGTGAATCTATAGATGACTTTGGGGAGTACAGACATTTTAACCATATCAATTCTTCTGATCAATGAACACAGGATATCTTTCTATTTATCTGTGTCATCTTTAATTTCTTTCATGAAATTCTTAAAGTTTTCAATGTACAGATCTTGGTTAAATTTATCCCTAATATTTTATTGTTTTTGATGCTAATGTAAATGGGATTGTTTTCTTTATTTCTTTTTCTTGTTATTAGTATATAGAAATGCAGCTGTGTTTTTGTAACCTGTAACTTTTCTGAATTCATTGATTATTTCTGACAGGTTTTTGGTGGAGTCTTTTAAGACTTTCTAGATATAAAAGCATATCATCTGCAAAGATAATTTGACTTTTTCCTTTCTAATATGGATGCCTTTTATTTCTTTTCCTTGCCTGAATTCTCTGGCTAGGACTTCCAGTACTATGATTAATATGAGTGGTGAGAGTAGGCACCTTTGTCTCATTCCTGATCTTAGAGGAAAAGCTTTCACCATTGTGGATGTCACAGCTTGTCCTTTGTGACCTTTATTATGTTGAGGTATCTTTTTATACTCAATTTGCTGAGAGTTTTTTATCATAAATAGATGTTGAATTTTGCCAGATCCTTTTTTCTGCATCTATTGAAATGATCATGATTTTTATCCATTTTGTTAAAGTGGTGTATTACATTGATTGATTTATGGGTGTTGAACCATCCTTGCCTCCCTGGAATAAATGCCCCTTGATAATGGTATATAATCCTATTAAAGTTTTGTTTAATTTGGTTTGCTAATATTTTGTTGAGGATTTTTACATCTATATTTGTCAGAGATATTGGCTTGTAATTTTCTTGTGGTATCCTTGTCTGGCTTTAGTATCAAAATGTTGGCCTTGTAAAATGAATTTGGAAGTGTTCTGTCATATTTTTTTGGAATTGTTTGAAAAGAATTTGTATTCTTTTTTAAATGTCAGAATCCACCAGTAAAACTGGTACTGGACTTTTGTTTGTTGAGAGGTTTTTGATTAGTGATTCAATCTCATTACTAATAATTGGTCTGTTCAGATTTTCTAGTTCGTCATGTTTCTGTTTTGGTAGGTTGTATGTTTCTCAGAAATTATCCATTTTTTCTAGTTTGTCCAATTTGTTGGTGCCTACAGTTGAATGGGAGTTAGGTGCACCAGCCCCCTGTGCAGTCAAAAATCTGAGTATAACTTTTGACTCCCCCAGAAACCTTACTACTAATAGCCTACTATTAACCAGAAGCCTTACCAATAACATAAATAGCCAATTAACACATATTTTTATGTTATATGCATTATAATGCTGTATTCTTACAATAAGGTAGAGAAAATAAAATGTTACTAAGAAAATCATAAGGAAGAGAAAATTACACTTAGTACTGTAAAAAGTCCACATATAAGTGGACTTTTGCAGTTCAAACTTATGTTTAAGTGTCAACTGTAATTGTTTGGAGCAGTCTCTGAAGTTCATTTGTATTTCTGTTGTAATTGTCTCTTTTATTTCTGATTTTGTTTGTTTGAATCTTCTCTTTTTTTTCCTTAGTCTAGCCAAAGTTTATTGATTTTTTAAAAATTTTCATTTCCTTATTTTCTGAACATTCTATAATGTAATATCTACATTTATAAATTTTAAAAATCTTCAAAAAACATTCCAAAATAAACAAATAACATTCCATATGTTCTGCAATTTTTTTATTAACTTTCAGAATAATAGAAATATCTTGGGAGTGTCCTGCCAAGTAACTATTGGAGGACAAAGTTCATATTGATCTGTAAGTACTGATTCAAATGTGGAAAATGGGTCTTGTGATCTCAGATACATCTGTAATATTCCAGCAACAAAACCTATTTCCTGCACTTGGGACCAGTCTTTCTTAAATCCATAGAAAGTACTTCTGTGAGAAGGTGCCCAACTGAAGCCAACTACAGGAGTATTAGCAGGGACTCAGAGTAAGCATCACCATGGACAGCAGCTGTTGCCACTGACTCCATGCAGGGCAGAGTTGTTCTTCCTTGAAGATCTCCTGACAGAAGGGATGAGCACTTTTCCCCCAAAGGCTTGAGAACTGAAAGTATAGATGAATGAATTAATGAATGAATGAATGAATGAGCAAGTGAATTTTAAGAAAATCAAAGGTGGTTGAAGAATGCCAGAGAGGTCTTCTGACCATTTGATTTTATTTATCCTTTCAAAAACCAGCTGTTAATTTTCTTGATCTTTTTAAATTTTTTTTTCTGGTCTCTATTTCATGTTTTTCTCCTGTGGTATTTTTTTATTTCCTTTCTTGTGCTAACTTTGGGCTTAGTGTGTTCTTTTTCTAGTTCCTTGGTGTGTAAAGTTGTTATTATTTTATCTTGATCTTTTTTTTCTTGATGTAGACATTTATCAGTATATACTTGCCTCTTAGAACTGCTTTTCCTGCATCCCATTTTTTTTTTGTATGTTGTGTTTCCTTTTCTGTTTAATTCAAGATATTATTCTGATTCCCTTTTGAATTCTCCTTTGACCCACTGGTTGCTCGGGAGTGTGTTCTTTTGTTGTTAAGTTTTTATTTTTAATTAATCTCTACACCCAACATGGGGCTCGAACTTACAATCCGGAGATCAAGAGTTGCACACTCCACGTACTGAGTTAGCCAGGCGTGCCAAGGAGTGTGTTTTTTTAATTCCCACATATTTGTGAATTTCCCAGCTTTCCTTTTGTTGACTTCTAGCTTCATACAGTTGTGTTCAGAAAAGATACTTGGTGGGGCACCTAGGTGGCGCAGTCGGTTAAGCATCCAACTCTTGGTTTCGGCTTAAGTCATGATCTCAGAGTACTGGGATCGAGCCCTGCATTGGGCTGTCTGCTCAACAAAGAGTCTGCTTGAGACTCTCTCCCTTTCCCCCTTGTGCTCATGCTCTCTTTCTCTTTCTCTAAAATAAATAAATAAATCTTAAAAAAAAAGAAAAGATACTTGGTGTGATTTTGGTCTTAAATTTGCTAAAAATTGTTACATGACTTATCACGTGGTCTATCCAGAGAATGTTGTGTGCACTTGAGAAGAATGTATATTGTTTTTGGATGGAATGTTCTGTAGATTTCTGTTAGGTCCATGTGGTCTAAAGTGTAGTTCAAGTCCATCATTTCCTTTTTTTTTTTTTTTGGTCTGGATGACCTATGCGTTTTTGATAGTAGAAGCTTAAAATTCCCAGCTTTTTGTATTGCTGTTTATTTCTCTTTTTAGTTGTTAGTATTTGGTTTATATATTTAGGTGTTCTATTGTTGGGTGCCTAAATATTTACATATATCTTCTTTATGGATTGATCCCTTTATCTTTTTATAATGACTTTGTGTGTGTTGATCATTTTTAGCTTCAAATCTGTTTTGTGTGATAGAAGTATAGCTGTCCCTGCTTTCTTTTGCTTGAAATGTCTTTTTTCCATTTATTCACTCTCTACATGTGTCCTTAAAGCTAAAATAAGCCTTTTTAAAAAAAGGTTTTATTTTGGGGGCATCTGGGTGGTTCATTTGGTTAAGCTTCCAACTCTTGATTTTGGCTCAGGTCATGGTCTCGAGCCCACATCAGTCTCTGCGCTGTGCGTGGACCCTGCTTAAGATTCTCTCTCCCTCTCTCTCTGCCCCTCCTCCTCCCCACTCTTGTGCACATGTTCTCTCTCTCTCAAAAATAAATAAATAAAAATGAAAGAATAAAAAAGATTTTTTTTTAAAGGTTTTATTTATTTGACAGAGAGAAAGACAGCCAGAGAGGGAACACAAACAGGGGGAGTGGGAGAGGGAGAAGCAGGCTTCCCACGGAGCAGGGAGCCTGATGTGGGGCTCGATCCCAGGACTCCGGGATCACGACCCGAGCCAAAGGCAGACGCCTAACGACTGAGCCACCCAGGCGCCCCAAAAAAGATTTTATTTTTAAGTAATCTGTACACCCATTGTGGGGCTCAAACTTATGACCCTGAGATCAAGACTTGCACACTCCTCTGACTGTGCCAGCTAGGCACCCCTAAAATAAGTCTCTTATAGGCAGTTTATCATTGGACCTTGTTTTTTTTTTTTTTTATCCCTTCAGCCATTCTGTGTCTTTTGATTGGAGAATTTAATCCTTTTGAATTTAAAATAATTATTGATAAGTAAGGTCTTACTATTGCCATTTTGTTCATTGTTTTCTGTTTTGTAGATCCTTTGTTCCTTGCTTTCTCTCTTGCTGTGTTCCTTTGTGATTTGATGACTATTTGTAGTGGTATCCTTTGACTCTTATAATTTTTTTTTTTTTTTTTTGTATCTAATACAGTTTTTTCCTTTGTGTCTTTGGGGTTGGTTGCTGGAAGGTTATTGTATCCTTTGGTTGTGTCATGTTTCCTTGATTTTTTTCATGTTCCTTGAAGTTTTCCATTGCTCTGTTCTCATTTGAAGTAGCAATCTTTTACAGTCTTTACTAACTGCCTTCAGGAGAGAAATACTTGCCATTAGCCCTGATAGTGATTCTGAGACTTTCTCGGACTTGCTATGGATACAGCTGCTCTCCACTTCTTACTCCCTCTTGTGGCAGAATTCTTAAGCTCTCTCTTATGCCTTCTCTCCATCCTGCAATGCACCAGGCCAGGTGTTGACATTCTCACTTTTGTTTTCCAAAGACTGGTACTAAAGCTTAAATTTTTGGTAACTAGCCATTTCCCAAAGCTCACTTTTGCCACTGCTGACATGAATGTGCTAATGAGGAGGCACAGAAAACCACCAGAATCTGCAAGTCAGAGACCACAAATTTGAGCTATAGTGCCACTTTTTGGAAGACCGAAGTGAGAGGAGCGCACACCGGAAGCTGACCACAGTATGGCAGAGGTGTGTGGTGGAGGCATTCTGAGTGCTAGGGGTATGCATGGGCCAGTTGAGGTCATCTGTGGGTTTTACCAGCAACTCGTGGGCAGGCTTCTTGATGAAATGTAAGACATGGTTGGTCGATCCATGTCCCCTTAATACCCTCTGAGAGTCTCATTTGCTGGCTCTCCCAGCTTCTTCCTGATTCCCAGTCATGTAGCTGAAGATTGGGTACTTCTCCCCAGTATGTCCCAAATTTGTATTTTGTACCAATGGTGTACAGAAGTTCTCTGGAAACCTGAACTTATACAAAGGCTTTCTAATCTGTGGATGCTTGTGTAAATCATTGTTTTCCAGGGGCTCCTGAACTGTAGCCAGGATGGACTGGAACCAGTTTACAGGCCACTACATGTTCCATAGCTGGGAACAAAGTCTATATGCCTTTACCCAATGCACAAGTGGTTGAGATTCCAGATTCCTTCTGAGTCATTCGGCATATGGAGCTGGATCATTTCATAGCTCCCACAAAGGCACTTCTGTCTGTGGATGGATGCCAAATGATGGTTGGGATGGGGCAGTACAAAAACCAGAACTGTCTTATTACACCATGATGCTGACATCACTCTTGCTAATATTTCTATTTAGGATTTCACATTTCTCTACCTTAACATGTAGTTTTCTTTTCAGATGTGTGAGTACCATCTTTGTCCTGTTTTGGTATTAGGATTATTCTGGCCCTGTAAAACAAATTGAGAGGTTTTCTTTCTTTCTTTCTTTCTTTCTTTTTTTTTTTTCATTTTATATGCTCTGGAATAGTTTTCATATTATAGGTTTTCTTGTTCTAAGAAGATTTAGTAGAATTCACATTAAAATTATCTGGGTCTCCTCTCTTTTTGAAGATAGATGCTTTTATTTCTGTAAAAAAAATGGCTTTGGGATTTTGATAGGGATAACATTGAATCTGTAGGTTGTTTTGGGTAGCACAGGTATTTTAACAGTGTTAAGCCTTCTATTCCATGAATATGATCTGTCTTTACATGTACTTGTTTCTTTAATTTTTTCAGCAATGTTTTGTTCACATTGATTATCATATGTTCAACTATCCTCATGCCCCAAGGATAAATCCCACTTGTTGAGGTTTGTTGCATCTATATTCATCAGAAATATTGGCATGTAGTTTTCTTTTATTGTAGTGTCTTTTTCTGGCTTTGCAATCAGAATAATACTGGCCTCATAAAATGAGTCTGGAAGGGTCCCCTCTTCAGTTTCTTGGAAGACTTTGAGAAGGATTGGTATTAATTCCTCTTAAATTCATTTAGAACCACAAAAGGCCCCAATGGCCAAACAATCTTGAGAAAAAAGAACAAAGCTGGAGGCCTCATACTTCCTGAATTAAAAACATCTTACAAACCTACAGTAATAAAAACAGTATGGTACTGGCATAAAGACAGATAGACAATAGAACTGAATTGAGAGCCCAGAAATAAACCCACAGATACACGCTCAAATGATCTTCAACAGGGGTGCCCAAATACACAATGGGGAATGTATAGTCTGGGAAATAGTGTTGGGAAAATTAGACATCCATATGGGTAAGAATGAAAATGGAACTCTGTATTACACCAGAGACAAAAATCAACTCAAAATGGATTAAAGAGTTTGACATAAGAGGAAGGTTGGGCAGTGGGCAAAGGGGATCACATTAGAGCTACTGATAAAATTGTAACTAAAACTGATAGATCATAATGCACATTGCCATTGAGATTCTCAAGCTTCGTTACACATTAGAATTACCACCAGGCTACATCCCAGACCAGTTACATCCCAGACCAATTACGTGCCTCTGGGGGCAGTACCTAGGCATTCCAGGCAGTCAAACCAGTGTGAGTGAGCACCTTGCTCGTCAAAGTATGCTCTATGGCAAGCAGTCACCTGAGAGCCTGTTACAAATGCAAAATCCCAAGCCCCATCCCAGACCTACAGTATCAGAATCTCCATTTTAATAAGACCGCAGGTGATGAATATGCACCCTGATGTTTTTGAATCACTGCTTTATCATCCTGGTTTTCAACTATGGCAATACATTGGGATAACCTGGGATGCTGGAAAATAATACTCATGCTCAGACTTAAACAACTTACCCAGTTATATCCTTATGAACGTACTGGAAGAAACACACTAAAAACTTATTGTAACTTCAGAAACTGTCATTGAATTAACAAATATTTAAAAAGACTTGAAAACCTTATCTAATTTCCATTGATGTTGGATATGTGCACACACACTCACTTTTTAACTTTTTTTTAATTCCAGTATATTTAACATACAATGTTATTTTTAGGTGTACAATATAGTGATTCACCAGTTTCATACATTACTCAGTGTTCATCCCGATAAGTATACTCTTAATCCCCCTTTACCTATTCCATCCATCCTCCTCCTCCCCCTCCCCACTGGTAACCATCTATTCTCTATAGTTAAGAGTCTGGTTTTTTTGTTTGGCTTGGTCTCACAACCCTGAGATCATGACCTAAGCTGAAATCATGAGTCAGATGCTCAACTGACTGAGCCACCCAGGTGCCCCAAGATTTCATTCTCTTTTATGGCTGAGTAATACCCTATTATTTATGTACCACATCTTTATCCATTCATCTGTCAGTGACCACTTGGGTTTTTTCCATATATTGGCTATTGTAAATAATGCTGCAATACATAGGGGTGCATGTCTCTTTGAATTCATGTTTTTGTAAATACCCAATAGTGGAATTATTGGATCATATGGTAATTCTATTTTTAATTTTTGAAGACCCTCCATACTGTTTTCTACAGTGGCTGCAATAGTTTCCATTTCCAACAGTGCATGAGGGTTCCTGTTTCTGTACATCCTCGCCAACACTTGTTGTTTCTTGTATTTTTAATTTTAGTCATTTTGACAGGTGTGAGGTAATATCTCATTGTAGTTTTGATTTGCATTTCCATGGTAACTAGTGATGTACATCTTTTCATGTATCTGCTGGCCATCTGGATGTCTTTGGAGAAATGTCTGTTCATGTCTTAACTGGATTACTTGGTTTTTTGGTGTTGAGTTGTATACGTTCTTTATACAGTTCTTTATACTCCCCCTTTATCAAATATGTCATTGGTGAATATCTTCTCCCATCCAGTAGGTTGTCTTTTAGTTTTGTTGGTTGTTTGCTTTGCTGTGCAAAAGCTTTTTATTTTGATGTAGTCCCAATAGTTTATTTTTGCTTTTATTTCCTTTGCCTCAGGAGACATATCTAGAAAGACGTTATGGCCCATGTCAGAGAAATAACAGCCTGTGCCCTCTTCTAGGATTTTTATGATTTCAGGTCTCAGATTTAGGTCCTTAATCCATTTTGAGTTCATTTTTGTGTATGGTGAAAGAAAGTGGTCCGTTTTCCCAGCACCATTTGTTGAACCCATTACATATTCTTGCGTCCTTTGTCAAAGAGTAATTGACCATAACATCATGGGTTTATTTCTGGGCTTTCTATTCATTGATCTATGTATCTCTTGTCATGCCAGTACCATCCTGTTAAGATTACTACAGCTATGTAATATAACTTCAAATCTGTAATTGTGATACCTCCAGTTTTGTTCTTCCTTTTCAAGATTGTTTTGGCTATTTGGGGTCTTTTGTTAGTTCCATAAACATTTTAGGATTGTTTGTTTTAGTTCTGTGAAAAATACTGTTGGTATTTTGGTAGTGATTACATTTAATCTATACATTGCTTTGGGTAGAATGGACATTTTAACAATATTTGTTCTTCTAACCCATGAGCATGGAATGTCCTTCCATTTGTGTCATCTTTAATTTCTTTCATAAATATTTTATATTTTTCAGAGTACAAGTCTTTCACTTCCTTCTTTAACTTTATGTATTTTACTATTTTTAGTGCAATTATAAATGGAATTGTTTTGATTTTCTTTTTTTTAACACCCTTTATTTTTTTCTTTTTTATTGTTATGTTAATTACCATACATTACATCATTGGTTTTTGATGTAGTGTTCCATGATTCATTGTTTGCATATAACACCCAGTGCTCCATGCAGAACGTGCCCTCTTTAATACCCATCATCAGGCTAACCCATCCTCCCACCCCCCTCCCCTCTAGAATCCTCAGTTGGTTTTTCAGAGTCCATCATCTCTCATGGTTCATCTCCCCCTCCGATTTCCCCCCCTTCATTCTTCCCCTCCTGCTATCTTCTTCTTCTTCTTCTTCTTCTTCTTTTTTTAACATATAATGTATTATTTGTTTCAGAGGTACAGATCTGTGATTCAACAGTCTTGCACAATTCACAGTGCTCACCATAGCACATACCCTCCCCAATGTCTATCACACAGCTGCCCCATCCCTCCCACCCCCTCACCACTCCAGCAACCCTGTTTGTTTCCTGAGATTAAGAATTCCTCGTATCAGTGAGGTCATATGATACATGTCTTTCTCGGATTGGCTTATTTCACTCAGCATAACACTCTCCAGTTCCATCCATGTCGTTGCAAATGGCAAGATTTCATTCCTTTTGATGGCTGCATAATATTCCATTGTATATATATACCACATCTTCTTTATCCATTCTTGATTTCTCTTTCTGATATTTCATTATTAATGTATAGAAATGCAATGGATTTCTGTACTTTGATTTTGTATCCTGCAGCCTTACTGAATTCATGTGTCTGTTCTAGTAGTATTTTGGTGGAGTTTTTAGGGTTTTCTATATATAGTATCTTGTCATCTGCAGATAGTGAAAGCTTTACTTCTTCCTTACCAATTTGGATGCATTTTATTCCTTTTTTCTTGTCTCCTTCCTGTGGCTAGGACTTCCAGTACAGTGTAGAATAAAAGTGAGAGTGGACATCCCTGTCTTGTTCTTGATCTTAGGGGAAAAGCTCTCAGTTTTTCACCATTGAGTTTGATGTTAGCTGTGGGTTTTTCATAGATGGCTTTTATTATGTTGAGGTATGTTTCCTCTAAACCTACTTTGTTGAAGGTTTCTATCATGAATTAATGTACTTTGGCAAATGCTTTTTCTGCATTTATTGAAATGATCATATGGTTTTTATCCTTTTCTCTTATTGATGTAATATATCACTTTGATTGATTTGTGAATATTGAACCACCCTTGCAACCCAGGAATAAATCCCACATGATCATGGGGAATGATTTTTTTTAATACATTGTTGGATTCGGTTTGTTAATACTGTGTTGAAGAGGGGCGCCTGGGTGGCTCAGTCATTAAGCGTCTGCCTTCGGCCCAGGTCATGATCTCAGGGTCCTGGGATCGAGCCCCGCATCAGGCTTCCTGCTCCGAGGGAAGCCTGCTTCTCCCTCTCCCACTCCCCCTGCTTGTGTTCCCTCTCTCACTGTCTCTCTCTCTCTGTCAAATAAATAAATAAAATCTTTAAAAAAAAATATTGTGTTGAGGATTTTTGCATATATGTTCATCAGAGATACTGGCCTATAGTTCTCTTTTTTTGTGGTGTCTTTATCTGGTTTTGGTATCAGTGTAATACTGGCCTCATAGAATGAATTTGGAAGTTTTCCTTCCTCTTCGCTTTTTTGGAATGGTTTGAGATTAGGTGTTAACTCTTCCTTAAATGTCTGGTAGAATTCACTTGTGAAGTCAGGGCACCTTGGTGGCTCAGTCGGTTAAGTGTCCGACTTTTGGTTTCTGCTCAGGTCATGATCTCATGGTCGTGGGATCAATCCCCACCTTGGGCTCTGTGCTCAGTCTGCTGGAGAGTCTCTCCCTCTCCCTCTGCTCCTCCTCCTGCTCACAGTCTCTCTCTCTCTCTGCTGAGCAGGGAGTCTGATGTGGGACTCGATCTGGGGACTCCGGGATCATGACTTGAGCCGCAGGCAGTTGCTTAACCAACTGAGCCACCCAGGCGCCCAGTAAAATCTTTTTTTTTTTAAAAAGAATTCACCTGTGAAGCCATCTGTTGTGGCTTTTGTTTGTTGAGTTTTTTGATTACTGATCCAATTTCCTTGCTGGTAATTGGTCTGTTCAAATTTTCTATTTCTTCCTACTTCATTTTTGGTAGGTTTTATGTTTGTAGGAATTTATCTATTTCCTGTAGTTTGTCCAATTTGATGGGATATAATTTTTCATAATGTTCTCTTACAACCCTTTGTATTTCTCTGGTGTCTGTTATTTCACCTCTTTCATTTCTGATTTTGTTTATTTGAGTCCTTTCTCTTTTGTTCTTGTTGAGTCTGGCTAAGGGTTTGTCAATTTTGTTGATTTTTTTTTTTCTTCAAAGAACCAGCTCCTGGTTTCATTGCTCTGTTCTGTTGGGGTTTTTCTTAGTTTCTATATAATTTATTTCTGCTCTACTCATTATTATTTCCTTCCTTATACTGGTTTTGGGTTTTGCTTTTTCTTGTTTTTTTCTGCTCCTTTAGGTGTAAAGTTAGGATTTTTGAGATTTTTCTTGCTTCTTGAGGTAGGCCTGTATTGCTATAAACTTCCCTTTTATTATGGTTTTTGCTGCATCTGAAAGATTTTTGGACGGTTAGGTTTTCATTTTCATTTGTGTCCATGTATTTTTTTATTTTTTCTTTGATTTCACAGTTGACCCTTGATTGTTTAGTAGCATGTTATTTAACCTCCATGTATTTGTACTCTTTCCAGATTTTTTCTTGTGGTTGATTTCTAGTTTCATAGCCTTGTAGTCATAAGAGAGGCATGGTATGACTCTGATCTTTTTGAGTTTGTTGAGGCTTGTTTTGTGGCCTATTATGTGATCTATTATGGAGAATGTTCCATGTGCACTTGCAAAGAATGTGTATTCTGCTGTTTTAGAATGAAACGTTCTCAGTATAGCTGTTAAATCCATCTGGTCCAATGTGTCATTCAAAGGTACTGTTTTCCTTGTTGATTTTCTGTTTGGATGATCTGTCCATTGATATAAATGGGGTGTTATAGTCCCCTACTATTATTGTATTACTATCAATTAATTCCTTTATATTTAACTATTTTATGTATTGGGTGCTTCCGTGTTGAGTGCATAAATATTTAAAATTGTTATATCTTCTTGTTGGATTGTCCCCTTAATGAGTATATGGTGTTCTTCTTTGTCTCTTGTTAGGGTCTTTTTTTTAAAGTCTATTTTGTCCAATATAAGTATTGCTACCCCCAGCTTTCTTTTCACAGCCATTTGCATGGTAAATATTTCTTCATCATTTCACTTCCAGTTTGCATGTGTCTTTAGGTCTGAAACGAGTCTCCTGTAGGCATTGTATAAATGGATCTTGTTTTTTTTATCCATTTCATCACCCTGTCCTTTATTTGAGCATTCAGTCCATTTACATTCAAAGTAATTACTGATAGGTATGTATTTATTGCCATTTTGTTACATGTTTTATGATTGTTTTTGTAGTTCTTCTCTGTCCGATTCTTCCCTTGCTTACTTCTCTCATGATTAATTGGCTTTCTTTAGTGATAGACTTGGATTCCTTTGTCTTTATTTTTTGCATCTCTATTACTGGTTTTTGATTTGTGTTACCATTAGGTTTGTATATAACATCTTCTGTAGCAGTCTATATTAAGTTTGTGGTTGCTTGAGTTTGAACCCATTTTTTAGTACTCTCCCTCTCACCATGTTTTAGGTATATGGTGTCCTACCAGCTTTTGTGAGTCACTTGACTGATTTTTATAGATATACTTATTTTTACTGCTTTTGTACTTCCTACCTTTCTTACTCTTATTTATAGTCTTTCCTTTCCAAAGAGTCCCCTTTATCATTTCTTGCATGGCTAGATTAGTGGTCATGAATTCCTTTAGTTTTTGTTTGACTGGGAAACTCTATTTCTTATATTCTGAATGGTAGCCTTGCTGGATGTTCTTGGCTGCAGATTTTTCCCTTTCAGCTTTTTTGAATATACCATGCCACTTTATTTTGGCCTGCAAGGTTTCTGCTGAAAAATCAGCTGATAGCCTTATGGGGTTCCTCCTTGTATTTAACTATTTTCTTTTCTCTTGGTGCTTTTAGAATTCTCTCTTTACCACTATTTTTTGCCATTTTAATTACTATATGTCTTGGTGTGGACTCCTTGGGTTGATTTTGTTGGGGGCTCTCTGTTTTTTCCTGCATCTGAATTTCTGTTTCCTTCCTGATTTGTGAAGTTTTCAGCTATTATTTCTTCAAATAAATTTTCCGCCTCCTTTTCTCTCTTTTCTTTCTGGCATCCCTGTAATGTGAATGTTATTACCCTTGATGGAATCACTGAGTTCCCTAAGTCTATTCCCATTTTGCCTAGCTATTTTTTTCCTCACCTGCTCAGCTTGATTACTTTCCACATTACTCTGTTCTCCAGGTTCCTGATTTGTTCTTTCACTTCTTCTAATCTGCTGTTTATTCCACCTAGTGTATTTTAAATTTTATTTATTATGTTCTTCATTTCTTTTTTTTTTTTTTTAAAGATTTTTATTTATTTATTTGAGAGAGAGAGAATGAGAGGGAGAGAGCACATGAGAGGGGGGAGGGTCAGAGGGCGAAGCAGACTCCCTGCCGAGCAGGGAGCCCGATGTGGGACTCGATCCAGGGACTCCAGGATCATGACCTGAGCCGAAGGCAGTCGCTTAACCAACTGAGCCACCCAGGCGCCCTATTATGTTCTTCATTTCTGATTGATTCTTTTGTATCTCTTTATTAAGGGTCTCACTGATTTTTTCCACTCTTTTTCAAATCAAGTAGTATCTTTATGATCATTACTTTAAATTATCAGACATATTATTTATCTCTATGCTTTTGTCCAGTTCTTTCATTTGGGATATATTCCTATGTTTCCTCATTTTGTCTAACTCTTTCTGTGTCTCTTATTGTTAGGAAAGTCAGCTATGTCTCCTGCTCTTGAAAGTAGTGGTCTTATGAAAAAGGGGTCTTGTAGTGGCCTGCAGTGCACTGTCCCTGTTTACTGGAACCTGACACTTCAGGGGTGCCTCCTATGTGTGTAGCATGTGCCATGCTGTTGTGACCCACGCTTTCCTTCAGTCCAGTTGTCTGCAGTGGCTTTCTTTGCCCATTGTGGACAGTGTTTTGTACCTGTGGTGTTAGTGGAACAGTCTGGGGCTGCCTGGGGCTTGAGTTGAGTCAGACCAAGCATTTGCCAGAGATGCAGTAGCACCAAACTGCAGGGTGTTTACCCTGCATTGTTCTCTGAGAAGCTTTCATTGTAAGCTTTTATCAGACCAGCTGTCTGCTCCTAGCCCACTGCTAGGTCCACAGTCTGACTGGTATGTGTAGTTGTCTTTCCCTCTCCCTAGGGCAGGAGTTACTTTGTAGTGGTATTGGCCCCTGTCAGGGCTTCCTGCACGCTGCCAGGCTTCTGGCCCTGGTTTGAATGGTCTCTGGCCAGGAGCATTTCGGAAGAGGAAGATCTGCAATGTGTGGGGAGGTGGGGGTTGGTTGGGCAGCCATGTTAGCAAGCTCTGCACTCCCCAGGTGTTCTGTGGGAGGGGCCTTGTAGACCCCAGACTGAAGTGGGCCTGTCTGGAAGGGGTGGATCTGTGGGTTGGGGGCATGGTATAAGTAAGTTAGGTGGTGAATGTCAGCTCCCTGCTGTTTATTCCAGGGGGCGAGGGAGGGAAATGGTGCCTGCCAAGCTCCTTTGTTCTTGGAAAAGTCCCTCAGGGATCCCTGCCCCTCCAAGGCATGCTCTGAGATGAGGAAACAACTCTCCCTCCTGTATGACTCAGGTGTTTTTCTCAAACTAGTGATTCTGTGCTATATTTCAGGGGGCTGTTTGTTGTTCTGTCTCTTTAAGGGTGGGGACTCAGCTTCCTCTTACCCTCCAGGCTCTCCCAGAGCCAAGCCTACTGATTTTTAAAATTCTAGGCTTTAGGTCCCACTGATTGTTACAAACTCACGAAATTTGGCCCCTGTGGTTTTCAAAGTCAGATGTAATAAAGAATCATTTTTGCTGCACAGCCTCCCTGGTGTAGTAGCCTTCTCTCCCTTCCCTGTGCCTGGGGGTCCCTCCCTCCCATGGTCCACTTGCAGTCTGTTTAGCTCCCTACCACATCTCCACCCTTCCTACCCTCTTTGATGTGGCCCCTTCTCTACGTTTGGTTGTGGAGTTTGTTCTGCTAGTGTTTGGGTCATTTTCTGGGTTTTTACACTGATATGCATGTTATCTAGTTGTATCCATGGGACAAGGTGAGCTTAGGGTCTTCCTACTCTACCAACTTCCCCCTAATCCCATACTTTATACCATTTCTTAGCTAATACACATCCTACTGTCCTTGCATAAAGATGTTTCTTGTATTATTTTTAGTAGATCTAATTATGTATATTAGAATTCTTAACCCTTAGAAGCCTTAACTTCTAATAAAAACTAAGAAGTAAGAAATTGTGAATTGTTATACCACATTTAGTAGATTGGCAAATTTATGAGTAGATATCATTATTTTTGGTAGCATGTGCTTTCTCAGAGTACAAAATGTGGCACAAGACATGTTTGCTGACATATCCAAGTATCTTTAGGTAACAAGAGCCAAAAGTAGATACATCTATGTTTAGTAATTAATGTTTCAGTATTTTATCTTATTTGGAAATGATCTAGATATTCAGTGAATTTCCATCACTTAACCTAGAAAAACTCTAAAGTTCCAGGTTACCAAAAATATTTGGGTAACTGTTTTTCAGTAGGCATACCATAAAACATTATTGGAAAGTACACTTATAAACTTTTATTCCAATTATATGTTTAACATAGTTTTGAACAGTCATATTCAGATTACTTATGCAAATTTCATGAGAGATTAAAACAGCCATCATGACAAAGTTTGCAAAACATACAGAGTGAGCTTATTTGACTTACCAACTCAGGTAGAATAAAAGATACATGACTACATTATATTCAGTGCTGACAACTCTGATGACATCTCTATTTTAATTAAACCAATATAGTTAAACTAGCTTTTATTTACCAAATATTATCCCAGATCACATGAATTTTAAAGCATTTGGGTTTGTTCCTGTATTCTGGAGAGTTTAAAAATATTAAATTTGATAAGTGCTTATTCTTCTGAGTCAATTAAATCAAGCTTTTTAAAAAGTAATTTTAGCAGTACCATCCAAGGGAAGAAAAATATGTCACATATGTATCATACATCCACAGACATAGATAGAAACACGGACACCCTATAGCTTACATTCAAAATTTTAGCTATGAGGGCGCCTGGGTGGCTCAGTTGTTAAGCGTCTGCCTTCAGCTCAGGTCATGATCCCAGGGACCTGGGATCGAGCCTCACGTCAGGCTCCCTGCTCGGTGGGAAGCCTGCTTCTCCCTCTCACACTCCCCCTGCTTGTGTTCCCTCTCTCGCTATGTCTCTCTCTGTCAAATAAATAAATAAAATCTTTAAAAAAAAATTTTTAGCTATGAATCAGGTACAATACAAACTCCACTAGTTAATAACACTTGAATTCAAATTATGTTCAGGCAGACAGAACAAGTTAAAGTTACCTGCTTCAGTGGCTGAGGCTTTTTACTAATATTTGTGGAGAAAATTATTATTATTTTTTAAGATTTTATTTATTCATTTGAAACACAGAGATAGAGAGAGAGAGAGAGAAAGCATGAGCAGGGAGAGAGGCAGAGGGAGAGGGAGAAGCAGGCTTCCCGCTGAGCAGGGAGCCCGAAGCGGGGCTCAATCCTAGGACCCTGGGATCAAGACCTGAGCAGAAGGCAGATGCTTAACCATCTGAGCCACCCAGGCGCCCCTGTGGAGAAAATTATTAAGATTTGTATTTTTCCTTCACAAGCAATCTTATGGAAGCTATGGACTAGATTTGGGCAAGGGAGCTTTTATAGCAGTTTGTATTTTAAAAGGCCTCTTTCCTCCACTGTTTCTCCATTCTTGGGTGATTGAGGGCAGTGTCTTATTTACCTCCTTGGGTATTTACATTTCAAAGACATGTAAAATTTACATCTTCAAGGGAGAAGTTTTAGTGCCTTTTGGATGACCTCAGCAGTCCTAATAAAATGTAGTAGTGAAGACCCATAATTAGGGGGAGTGTCTTGTCAAAGGAATTCTCTGGACTCAGGGTCAAATAGGGCATCTTTAGGGTTGCAACTGAAGGAGGGGGTCATTTGGGTCACTAAAGTCAGGGAAATGGTAAGCCCATTGGATCATGCCAATTTTGCACGGCAGGAGACAGACCTCATCTTAATGTTTTGCCTTCACTGTGATCCTTAGCAGTGATCACTGTTGGAAGGATGGGCACAGCACCAGGCAGTAAATTATCTGAGGAGAGGAAGGCCCCTGGTACAAATATCTGGCTCCAGGGACCTTTGCCTTCTCATTTCTCTTTTCCTTCTCACTGGAGGCTTTGATAACCCTGTCAGCTTTTTCCTTGGTCTTATGGACCCCTTATGAATCCCATTTCTTGCTTTTGCCCAGTTCATGGGAAAGCTGAGGGAGCTCAGGATCTGTGGTATCTCAGAGGAAACAAGCATATAGCTCAGATGGACCTTTAAGAAGATTGTGGATTTTAAGGTCTTTAGAGATGCTGAGCATTTGGTACATTTTGGCCACCATGAGTAACAATTCATAGCCCCTTCCAAAACAAAAAACAACCTGCAAGAGCCAATTAGCTTCCCTCTATCTTATGCAGTCCTGCTGCATAAAATATTTTAAAAGGTTTAAATTTCAGTTAAGGTAGTTTCTGATCTGTTTCCACTTCTTCATTTTCTCCCATTCCCTTAATCTTATGTGTTGTTAACCAGTAAGTTTTGGGTGATGTTACTGTGCACTCCCTTCATAGGCAGTTGCTTTCCAGGGTGTCCCAATCCACCTGTCCAGGAACTGGGTCCACCTCTACTAGCCTGATATGCACAAGGTCTTTGGGAAAAGCCCCTGGGCCTCTGGAGTGTAATGCCAGAGCCTTGGCATGTTGGTATGCTGCAGCACTGAGCAATGTCCAGGAATCTTCCAGGGGGCTCTCCATTTATTAAGGAGCTAGTGCACCTCCTTGCTCGAGGTTCTTAGGGGGTGCTGGCAATAGATGTTCAGGAAATTTTTTTTTTTTAGCAACTTTGAACCAGGGATTGACCCGTGATAGTTCATCAGGTCAGAGGACAAAGAGCAACAACAGCACTGTGTTAAGTGGCAGCATAGAGACCATAGGCCTCTGTTGTATTTGCCTTTTCATAGGGCCACTGGTTTCCTGTTGCAAGGCTCTTTCACTCTCTGGGTTAGGACCTACATTCTAGGCACAACCCACTGACTCAACTGTTACAGGCAGAGGCTGTCCATCCTCTTCAACTACGGGAATCCTTTCCTCCTGCTTTATTCCACAGCCTCTCCTTGCACAGCGGCAATGGCTTTGCAGCCCACTCCACCCTACTTAGCTCTCCTCGGACCTGAGGCATGGAGGACCCTTGTGCACATTAATAGTCAGTTAAGGCCCTTATAATCAATGGTCTGATCATCTTGTTAGACCATATGGCCTTCATCGGGCTGCTCTGGGAAGAACACTGAATTATTATAGCAGCTGTGATATTTTGGGTTTCATACCACAGGCAATACATGACAGAGGCAATATGTGAAAGCACAGAGCAGTGCAGCAGACCTTCAGGAAGCAGTGTTCCTTTCTCAGATGAGGTTCCCCACTTGAGTTAGGTGGTTTTTAAGCAAGTTGCAGCTAAAGGACATTCTCTTAACTGCAAGGGCAAACACGAAGTCCTGCTGACTACCTCAATTGTGTGCAGATCTCAGCCTATCAGTAACCAATATTGAGGCTGGACCAGCCCTTGTGGTTTTTATTATGATTGCAAGACGCCCTCAGCAATACCATCAAGAAACTTTGAAACAAACAAGATTTATTGCTTACAGATTCTGGAAAGCACACAGCAAGGTCGTGGGAAGAGAGAGAGAATACAGGACTAGGATTTTGTGTGTTCACTCTTTATCTGTGAATTTAAAACATACGAGTATGAATTTAAAGCACAGGAAGTGGAAAACAAGCCATCCAAATGGTCAGTTATCTAAATCAGAGAACATCTCTAAAACAAAGGAGCAGGAGCAGAGTTGTGGGGGTGACCTGGCTCTTTATCTAATTGTATAGCAGGCAATATATTTATTCAAGATAGCCATCTTTAAAGGGGATGCCTCTGCAGTCAAACCTTAAGTCAGATGCTTGCATCATAGAAAGGAAAAACTGTCAGGGCTTACACTATAGTATCTTAAAGGTTTCAGAGTACAGGTTACCTCCTTGGTTAAATTTATTCCTAGGTATTTTATTCGTTTCAATGAAATTGTAAATGGGATTGTTTCCTTAATTTCTGATAATTATTAGTGTATAGAAATGCACCAGATTTTTGTATATTGATTTTGTATCCTGCAACTACACTGAATTTGTTCATTAGTTCTAATGGTTTTTGGCAGTCTTTAGAGTTTTCTGTATATAATATGTCATCTACAAATACAGTTTTGCTTTTTCCTTTCCATTTTGGGTGCTTTTTATTTCTTTTTCTTGCCTAACTGCTCTGCCTAGGACTTCCAAAATTACCTTGAGTAAAAATGGTGAGAATGGTCATCCTTGTCCTGATCTTAAAGGAAAAGCTTTCAGCTTTTCAACATTGAATATGATGTTAGCTGTGGGCTTTTTATATATGGTCTTTCTTAAGTTGAGGTAAGTTACCTCTATACCTACTTTGTTGAGAGTTTTTATCATAAATGGATATTGAATTTTGTCACATGCTCTCTGCATCTCTTGAGATGACATAAGGTTTTTATTCTTTATTTGTGGTATATCATATTGATTGATTTACACATTTATAGATGCTGAACCATCCTTGCATCCCTGGAATAATTCCCACTTATTTATGGTGTATGGTCCATTTAATGTACTGTTTAATCTTGTTTGCTAATACTGTGTTGGGGGGGTTACATCTATGCTTATCAGGGATATTGGCCTGTAATTTTCTTTTCATGTGATTTCCTTGTCTGGTTTTAGTATGAGGATAATGCTGGTCTTGTAAAATGAGTTTGGAAGTGTTCTCTTCTGTTTTTTAGAATAGTTGGAGAAGGATCTGTATTAATTCTTCTTTAAATGTTTGGTACAATTCACCAGTGAAACCATCTGGTCCTGGATTTTTGTTTGTTGGGAGGTTCTGGTTACTGATTCAATCTCCTAACTCGTAACTCATCTGTTCAGACTTTCTATTTCTTTATGATTCAGTCTTGGTAGGTTGTATATTTCTAGGAAATAATCCATTTCTTCTAGGTTGGCCAGTCTGTTGATGTATAATTGTCCATAGTACTCTTTTATGATCTTTTGTATTTTTGTGTTACCTGGTTTTAACTTCTCTTCTTTATCCTTTCAGAAAACCACCTCTAAGTTTCATTGATCTTTTCTGTTGTCTTTAGTGTCTCATTTATTTCCAATCTGATCTTTGGTACTTCCTTCTACTAACTTTGGGCTTTTTCTTTTTTTTTTTTTCTTTTAACCATTTGAAAGTACACCGTTCAAGGGCATTAAATACATTCACAGCATCATGCATCCATCACCAACATCATCTCCAGAATTTTGTCATCCTCCCAAACAGAAACTCTGTCCCCATGAAACACTGACTCCCCAGCTCCCTCCCCAGCCCCTGGTGCCGCCGTGCATTCTCTGTCTCTATGAGTTTAATTACTCTGTGTTCCTCATAAAAGTGTGATCATACAGTATTTTTTCATGTGTGACTGGCTTCTTTAATTTAGCATGTGTCTTCAAGGTCCATCCATGTTAGAGCATGTGTCAGAATTCCCTTCCTTGTTGAGGCTGAATGATATTCTATCCTCTACCCCATTTTATTTATCCATTGATGGACACCTGCGTTGCTTCCACCGCTTGGCTGGTGTGAACGCTGCTGCTGTGAACATGGGTGTGCAAATATCTCTTTGAGTCCCTACTTACAATTCTCTGGGGTATACACCTAGGAGTGGGATTGCTGGATCACATGGTAATTGCATGTTTACGTTTTTTTTGTTGTTTTTTATTGTTATGTTAATCACCATACGTTACATCATTAGTTTTAGATGTAGTGTTCCATGATTCATTGTTTGTGCATAACACCTAGTGCTCCATGCAGAACTTGCCCTCTTTAATACCCATCACCAGGCTAACCCATCCTCCCACCCCCCTCCCCTCTAGAACCCTCAGTTTGTTTTTCAGAGTCCATCGTCTCTCATGGTTCTTCTCCCCCTCCGATTTCCCCCCCTTCATTCTTCCCCTCCTGCTATCTTCTTTTTTTTTTTTCTTAACATATATTGCATTATTTGTTTCAGAGGTACAGATCTGAGATTCAACAGTCTTGCACAATTCACAGCGCTTACCAGAGCACATACCCTCCCCAGTGTCCATCACCCAGTCACCCCATCCCTCCCACCCCACCCCCCACTCCAGCAACCCTCAGTTTGTTTCCTGAGATTAAGAATTCCTCATATCAGTGAGGTCATATGATACATGCCTTTCTCTGTTTGACTTATTTCACTCAGCATAATACCCTCCAGTTCCATCCACGTCGTTGCAAATGGCAAGATCTCATTCCTTTTGATGGCTGCATAATATTCCATTGTATATATATACCACCTCTTCTTTATCCATTCATCTGTCGATGGACATCTTGGCTCTTTCCAAGGTTTGGCTATTGTGGACATTGCTGCTATAAACATTGGGGTGCACGTACCCCTTCGGATCCCTACATTTGTATCTTTGGGGTAAATACCCAGTAGTGCAATTGCTGGATCGTATGGTAGCTCTATTTTCAACTTTTTGAGGAACCTCCATACTGTTTTCCAGAGTGGCTGCACCAGCTTGCATTCCCACCAACAGTGTAGGAGGGTTCCCCTTTCTCCGCATCCCCGCCAACATCTGTCATTTCCTGACTTGTTAATTTTAGCCATTCTGACTGGTGTGAGGTGGTATCTCATTGAGGTTTTGATTTGGATTTCCCTGATGCTGAGTGATGTTGAGCACTTTTTCATGTGTCTGTTGGCCATTTGGATGTCTTCTTTGGAAAAATGTCTGTTCATGTCTTCTGCCCATTTCTTGATTGGATTCTTTGTTCTTTGGGTGTTGAGTTTGAGAAGTTCTTTATAGATTTTGGATACTAGCCCTTTATCTGATATGTCATTTGCAAATATCTACTCCCATTCTGTCAGTTGTCTTTTGGTTTTGTTGACTGTTTCTTTTGCTGTGCAAAAGCTTTTTATCTTGATGAAGTCCCAATAGTTCATTTTTGCCCTTGCTTCCCTTGCCTTTGGCAATGTTTCTAGGAAGAAGTTGCTGTGGCTGAGGTCGAAAAGGTTGCTGCCTGTGTTCTCCTTTAGGATTTTGATGGACTCCTGTCTCACATTGAGGTCTTTCAACCATTTGGAGTCTATTTTTGTGTGTGGTGTAAGGAAATGGTCCAGTTTCATTCTTCTGCATGTGGCTGTCCAATTTTCCCAACACCATTTGTTGAAGAGACTTTTTCCATTGGACATTCTTTCCTGCTTTGTCAAAGATTAGTTGACCATAGAGTTGAGGGTCCATTTCTGGGCTCTCTATTCTGTTCCATTGATCTATGTGTCTGTTTTTGTGCCAGTACCATACTGTCTTGATGATGACAGCTTTGTATTAGAGCTGGAAGTCTGGAATTGTGATGGCGCCAGCTTTGCTTTTCTTTTTCAACATTCCTCTGGCTATTCGGGGTCTTTTCTGGTTCCATACAAATTTTAGGATTATTTGTTCCATTTCTTTGAAAAAAGTGGATGGTATTTTGATGGGGATTGCATTGAATGTGTAGATTGCTCTAGGTAGCATTGACATCTTCACAATATTTGTTCTTCCAATCCATGAGCATGGAACGTTTTTCCATTTCTTTGTGTCTTCCTCAATTTCTTTCATGAGTATTTTATAGTTTTCTGAGTACAGATCCTTTGCCTCTTTGGTTAGATTTATTCCTAGGTATCTTATGGTTTTGGGTGCAATTGTAAATGGGATCGACTCCTTAATTTCTCTTTCTTCTGTCTTGTTGTTGGTGTATAGGAATGCCACTGACTTCTGTGCATTGATTTCATATCCTGCCACTTTACTGAATTCCTGTATGAGTTCTAGCAGTTTTGGGGTGGAGTCTTTGGGGTTTTCCACATAAAGTATCATATCATCTGCAAAGAGTGAGCGTTTGACTTCTTCTTTGCCAATTTGGATGCCTTTTTTTTCTTTTTGTTGTCTGATTGCTGTGGCTAGGACTTCTAATACTATGTTGAATAGCAGTGGTGATAGTGGACATCCCTGCCGCGTTCCTGACCTTAGGGGGAAAGCTCTCAGTTTTTCCCCATTGAGAATGATATTCGCTGTAGGTTTTTCATAGATAGCTTTTATGATATTGAGGTATGTACCCTCTATCCCTATACTCTGAAGAGTTTTGATCAAGAAAGGATGCTGTACTTTGTCAAATGCTTTTTCTGGATCTATTGAGAGGATCATATGATTCTTGTTCTTTCTTTTGTTAATGTATTGTATCATGTTGATTTGTGGATGTTGAACCAACCTTGCAGCCCAGGGATAAATCCCACTTGGTTGTGGTGAATAATCCTTTTAATGTACTGTTGGATCCTATTGGCTAGTATTTTGGTGAGAATTTTTGCATCCATGTTCATCAGGGATATTGGTCTGTAATTATCCTTTTTGATGGGGTCTTTGTCTGGTTTTGGGATCAAGGTAATGCTGGCCTCATAAAATGAGTTTGGAAGTTTTCCTTCCATTTCTATTTTTTGGAACAGTTTCAGAAGAATAGGTATTAATTCTTCTTTAAATGTTTGGTAGAATTCCCCTGGGAAGCCATCTGGCCCTGGGCTTTTGTTTGTTGGGAGATTTTTGATGACTGCTTCAATTTCCTTAGTGGTCATAGGTCTGTTCAGGTTTTCTATTTCTTCCTGGTTCAGTTTTGGTAGTTGATACATCTCTAGGAATGCATCCATTTCTTCCAGGTTATCTAATTTGCTGGTATAGAGTTGCTCATAATATGTTCTTATAATTGTTTGTATTTCTTTGGTGTTGGTTGTGATCCCTCCTCTTTCATTCATGATTTTGTTGATTTGGGTCCTTTCTCTTTTTGATAAGTCTGGCCAGGGGTTTATCAATCTTGTTAATTCTTTCAAAGAACCAGCTCCTAGTTTGATCTGTTGATCTGTTCTACTGTTCTTTTGGTTTCTATTTCATTGATTTCTGCTCTGATTTTAATTATTTCTCTTCTCCTGCTGGGTTTAGGCTTTATTTGCTGTTCTTTCTCCAGCTCCTTTAGGTGTAGGGTTAAGTTGTGTACTTAAGACCTTTCTTGTTTCTTGAGAAAGGCTTGTATTGCTATATACTTTCCTCTTAGGACTGCCTTTGCTGCATCCCAAAGATTTTGAATAGTTGTGTTTCATTTTCATTAGTTTCCATGAATTTTTTAAATTCTTCTTTAATTTCCTGGTTGACCCATTCATTCTTTAGTAGGATGCTCTTTAGCCTCCATGTATTTGAGTTCTTTCCAACTTTCCTCTTGTGATTGAGTTCTAGTTTCAAAACATTGTGGTCTGAAAATAGGCAGGGAAACTTTTGGTACCAGTTGAGACCTGATTTATGACCTAGGATGTGATCGATTCTGGAGAATGTTCCATGGGCACTAGAGAAGAATGTGTATTCCATTGCTTTGGGATGGAATGTTCTGAATATGTCTGTGAAGTCCATTTGGTCCAGTGTGTCATTTAAAGTCTTTATTTCCTTGTTGATCCTTTGCTTAGATGATCTGTCCATTTCAGTGAGGGGGGTGTTAAAGTCCCCCACTATTACTGTATTGTTGTCGATGTGTTTCTTTGCTTTTGTTATTAATTGCCTTATATAATTGGCTGCTCCCATGTTAGGGGCATAGATATTTATAATTGTTAGATCTTCTTGTTGGGTAGACCCTTTAAGTAGGATATAGTGTCCTTCCTCATCTCTTATTACAGTCTTTGGTTTAAAATCTAATTTGTCTGATATAAGGATTGCCACCCCAGCTTTCTTTTGGTGTCCATTAGCATGGTAAATGGTTTTCCACCCCCTCACTTTCAATCTGGGGGTGTCTTTGGGTCTAAAATGAGTCTCTTGCAGACAGCATATCGATGGGTCTTGTTTTTTAATCCAATCTGATAGCCTGTGTCTTTTGATTGGGGCATTTAGCCCATTTACATTCAGGGTAACTATTGAAAGATAGGAATTTAGTGCCATTGTATTGCCTGTAAGGTGACTGTTACTGTATATTGTCTGTGTTCCTTTCTGGTCTATGTTGCTTTTAGGCTCTCTCTTTGCTTAGAGGACCCCTTTCAAGATTTCTTGTAGGGCTGGTTTCGTGTTTGCAAATTCCTTTAGTTTTTGTTTGTCCTGGAAGCTTTTTATCTCTCCTTCTATTTTCAATGACAGCCTAGCTGGATATAGTATTCTTGGCTGCATATTTTTCTCATTTAGTGCTCTGAATATATCCTGCCAGTCCTTTCTGGCCTGCCAGGTCTCTGTG
This sequence comes from Halichoerus grypus, assembly GCF_964656455.1. Taxonomy (NCBI): domain Eukaryota; kingdom Metazoa; phylum Chordata; class Mammalia; order Carnivora; family Phocidae; genus Halichoerus; species Halichoerus grypus. The sequence continues at coordinate 100,078,365 of NC_135727.1, read as the reverse complement.
GATAGGTCTGTTGCCAATCTAATGTTTCTACCATTGTAGGTTACAGATCTCTTCTCCCGAGCTGCTTTCAGGATTTTCTCTTTGTCTCTGAGACTCGTAAGTTTTACTATTAGATGTCGGGGTGTTGACCTATTTTTATTGATTTTGAGAGGGGTTCTCTGTGCTTCCTGGATTTTGATGCCTGTTTCCTTCCCCAAATTAGGGAAGTTCTCTGCTATAATTTGCTCCAGTATACCTTCTGCCCCTCTCTCTCTTTCTTCTTCTTCTGGGATCCCAATTATTCTAATGTTGTTTCGTCTTATGGTATCGCTTATCTCTTGAATTCTGCCCTCGTGATCCAGTAGTTGTTTATCTCTCTTTTTCTCAGCTTATTTTCCATCATTTGGTCTTCTATATCACTGATTCTCTCTTCTGCCTCATTTATCCTAGCAGTTAGCAACTTTGGGCTTTTTCTTTCCTAATTCTTTGAAGTATAAGGTTAGGTTGTTTAGATTTTTTTCTTGTTTCTTAATGTACACATTTATCACTATGGACTTTCCTCTTAGAACTGCTTTTGCTGCATCCCATAACTTTTGGTATGTTGTGTTTCCATTTTCATTTGTCTAGAGATATTTTTAAATTTCTTTAAATTTCTTTTCTTCTTTGACCCGTTGGTTGTTCAGGAGCATGTTTAATCTCTACCTATTTGTGAATTATTCAGTTTTAATTTCTAGTTTCTTACCATTGTAGTTGGAAAAGATGGGTGATATGATTTGTCTTCTTAAATTTATTAAAACTTGCTTTGTGGCCTGATGTGTGATCTTGTAGAATGTTCCATGTATGCTTCAGAAGAATGTGTATTTTATTGCTTTTGAATGGAATGTTCTGTATATACCTGTTAAGTCCATCTGGTCTAATATGTCATGGAATATCTTTTTCTATCCCTACACTTTCCATTGTCTGTGTGATTACATCTGAATTGAGTCTCTGATAGGCAATATAGATAGATCTTTTTTTTTTTTTTTTATCCATTCAGTTACCTCATGTCTTTTGATTGGAGCATTTGGTCCATTTACGTTTAAAGTAATTACTGATACATATGTACTTAATGCATTCTTACTAATTGTTTTCTGGTTGTTTTGGGAGTTCTTCTCTGCTTTCTTTTTGTCTTCCTCTCTTCACTTGTGATTTGATGACTTTCTTTAGTGTTACACAAAAAAATATAAAGAAAGGAATCCAAGCATATCTGTTACAGGTTTTTTGGTTTGTGGTAACCATGAGGTTCATTTATCACATTCTATGTAGATAGTAGACTATATTTTTGTATTTATGTTTTTCTGATGGGGTGAATTCCATTATATTTCAGCTCACTGATCCATTCTTCTGCTCTATCCAGTCTGCTCTTGAACCTCTCTAGTGTATTTTTCAGTTCAATTATTGTATTCTTTAACTCTGTGACTTCTATTTGGTACTTCTATTTTCTGCCTCTTTGTGAAAGTTCTCACTTTGTTCATCCATTCCTCTCCTGAGCTCTGTGAGCATCTATGACTGTTACTTTGAATTCTTTATCAGATACACCACTCAACTCTGTTTTATTAAAGTCTTGCTCTGAGGTTTTTTTCTTGTTTCTTCATTTGAAACATACTCCTCTGTTTTCTCTTTTGCTTTACTCCCTATGTTGATTTCTATGCATGAGATGAAACAGCCACCTCTTCCAGTCTTAAAGAAGTGGCCTTGTGAAGGAGTTGAAACATCATTCAACCCTGCACAAGCTTTTGATGCCTCTCAAATCTTTGTGATTATCCAAGCAGCCTATTTTTAGTGCCTCCCAGTAGTTGAGGATGTGCCAAGACATGCCAGTGTCCCTAAGGGCAGGATGTCAGCCAGCATCAAGACTAAAGCTCACTGTAAGCAGAACCTCAGACAGCAGCTTTTAAAGTATGCAGACATAGTTCTTTGGGACCACGAGTGTAAATCCTGCTGGCCACCAGTGCCAGGCAATATAGAGGGGTCGTCTGGGCAGAAGCCACCAAAGAGCACCAGAAAAAGGGACCATCTCCTTTTCAGGCAATACTGATGAGTTGAAACAAGGCAGAGGGAGCATGCAAAGATAGTGTCTCCTATCCTCCATCCCGAGAGTATTTCAGTAAGCCCCTAGATGCATCTTAAATTAGATGCCTGCCCCTCCTGCCAGTGTGTTAAGATTAAGCAAGTAGGTCTCTTTCAAAGAAAGTCTGGGCACTTTTCAGTTGGCTGCATCTATACTCCGTGGTGAGTCTATTCATATGAGCCCTTTCAGAACCTTTTCTCAATTTTCCATAGCCTTATAGGTCTTGTAGATATAAGTCCCTTTAGCTTTCAAAGATCTCAGGTCTTAAAAGTTGGATATCTGATGTAGGGTTCAGACTTTTCACTCCTCAGGGAAAAGCAGCTCATGGTTTTGAGTTCCCTCACTCTTGATTGTGGGTCATTGCACCAGGGGTGGGGTTTATGGTGAGATTATGTCTCAGGCTTTCTTAAGTGCTTCAATGTGGGTTTTTTCTCATTTGCCCGATGTGTACAAGTTTAGGTATTTTTCATAGGAATTTGTATTTGTTCCATATGTAGCTATAGATTCAGTGTGTCTCTGGAAGGAGGTGAGTTCAGAATCTTGCTAAGTTGCTATCTTGAACCAGAACCCTGAAAGAATAAATTTTTAACAGTAAACTTTTAATACTGGGCATTAGGGGTATTTTGGATCTTGAGATTGCTCCTCTTGCCTCATACACCAGGACAACTATTTATTTCTTCCTCAAGTATCCTGACTCCCAACCGTAACAGTTTACAAATAATTACATATAAGTTAAAGAGGGTTTTATTTTGTGTTTGCCACCTTGCAAAATAATAGTCTCCATAATTAAAAAGACAACAAAACTGTACCATCTTCTTTCTCCCTCAGCTACACCATTTTCAACTCATAGTAAAATAAACTCAATTGGGGTGCCTGGGTGGCTCAGTCGGTTAAGCATCTGCCTTCGGCTCAGGTCATGATCCCAGGGTGCTGGGATCGAGCCTCACGTCGTGCTCCCTACTCCGCGAGAAGCCTGCTTCTCCCTCTCCCTACTCGTGCTTTCTCTCTCATTCTCTCTCTCTCAAATAAATAAATAAATAAATAATTTTAAAAACTGAATTGACACCATACTCAGCATAAATATTGTTTCTCAACAGTTTGCACCTTAGTGGCAGTTTCAAGATAATGCCTTACTTTTCATAATGTAATTTAGTTTATACATGTTCTATCTTTTCTCAGAAGTTATATCCACATATTCCTACCCTACTGATGAAGGAATTAACACAAAGATGTTAAGTGACTTTTGTGTAACACCAGCTGTTTTCTGTAGAACATCCATCATCTTGGTAAAGAATCTCTTGCTGGAACGTCCCAACTTGTTCTCACGTGCGGCAACTTTTGGAGTTAGGATTGTGATTTTTGTCCCACCTCTCTGATAGTCTTTCCCTTTCATAACCCAGTTCCAGACCACCACAATAAAGTGAATACTTTTATTCAATAAAGCTAAACAAAGGAATATTTTGGTTTCCCAGTCCATATAAAAGTTATGTTTATACTGTAGTTTATTATTAAGTGTGAAATAGCATTATGTATAAAGAGATCATGTGCATACCTTAATTTAAAAATACATTATTGCTAGAAAATGCTAACCATCATCAGAGCTTTCAATGAATCATAATCTTTTTGCTAGTGGAGGGTCTTGTTTTGATGTTGATGCCTGCTGACTGATCAGGATGGTGGTTGTGGCACACTGATTGACTCTTCCTTTCATGAACAGTTTCTCTGTAGTATGCAATGCTGTTTCATAGTGTTTTACTCACAGAACCACTTTCAAAATTGGAGTCAGTCCTCTCAAACCCTAGTGCTGTTTTATCAACTAACTTTATGTCATATTCTAAATCCCTTGCCATTTCAGCACTCTTCCTAGCCCTTTGAGCAGTTGATTCCATCTCCAGAAACCAGTTTTCTGCTCATCCATAACAAGCAACAAGCAACTCCTCATCCATTAAAAGTTTTATCATGAGATTGCAGCAATTCAGTCACATCTTCAGGTTCCACTCCTAATTCTAGTTCTCTATTTCCACCATATCTGCAGTTACTTCCTCCACTGAAGTCTTGAACTCCTCAAAGTTATCCATGAGGGTGGGAATCTACTTTTTCCAAACTCCCATCAGTGTTGATATTCTGACCTCTTCCCATTAATCACACATGTTCTTAATGGCATCTAGAATGGGGATTCCTTTCCAGAATGTTTTTTTTTTTTTTAAGTTTCAGTGGTAGAGTTTAGTGATTCATCAGTTGCATATAATTACATCAGTGCCCTCCTTAATGCCCATCACCCAGTTACCCCATCCCCCTTGCCTCCAACAGCCCTCAGTTTGTTTCTTATAGTTAAGAGTCTCTTACGGTTTGTCTCTCTCTCTGACTTTGTCTTATTTTATTTTTCCATCCCTTCCCCTATGTTCATTTGTTTTGCTTCTTAAATTCCACATATGAAGAAATCATATGATACTTGTCTTTCTCTGACTTATTTCACTTAGCATAATACCCTCTAGTTCCATCCATGTCATTGCAAATGGCAAGATTTCATTACTTTTGATGGCTAATATTCCATTGTATGTGTGTATATACATGTGTGTGTGTGTGTCTTCTTCATCCATTCATCTGTTGATGGACATCTGGGCTCTTTCCATAGTTTGGTTATTGTGGACATTGCTCCTATAAACATTGGGGTGCATATGCCCCTTTGACTCACTAAGTTTATATCCTTTGGATAAATACCTAGTAGTGCAATTGTTGGGTCATAGGGTAACTCTATATTTAACTTTTTGAGGAACCTCCGTACTGCTTTCCAAAGTAGTTGTACCTGTTTGCATTCCCACTAACAGTGTAATAAGAAGGTTCCCCTCCAACACCTGTCATTTCCTAAGTTGTTAATTTTAGCGATTCTGACTGGTGTGAGGTGGTAGCTCATTGTGGTTTCGATTTGTATTTCCCTGATGCTGAGTGATTTTGAATATTTTTTCATGTCTTGTATGTCTTCTTTGGAGAAATGTCTGTTCATATCTTCTGCCCATTTCTTGACTGGATTATTTGTTTTTTGGGCATTGAGTATGATAAGTTCTTTATAGATTTTGGATACTAGTCCTGTATCTGATGAGATATTTGCAAATATCTTCTCCCATTCTGTAGGTTGCCTTGTAGTTTTGTTCACTGTTTCCTTTGCTGTGCAAAAGCTTTTTATCTTGATGAAGTCCCAATTTTTGCTCTTCTTTCCCTTGCCTTTGGAGACGTGTCTAGCAAGAAGTTGCGGTGGCTGAGGTCAAAGAGGTTGCTGCCTGTGTTCTCCTCTAGGATTTTGATGGATTCCTGTCTCACATTTAGGTCTTTCATCCATTTTGAGTTTATTTTTGTGTATGGTGTAAGAAAGTGGTCCAGTTTCATTCTTCTGCATGTGCTGTCCAGTTTTCCCAACACCATTTGTTGAACACATGGTCTTTTTTCCATTGGATATTTTCCTGCTTTGTCAAAGATTAGTGGAGCATAGAGTTGAGGGTCCGTTTCTGGGTTCTCTATTCTGTTCTCTTGATCTAGGTGTCTGTTTTTGTGCCAGTACCATACTGTCTTGATAATGACAGCTTTGTAATAGAGCTTGAAGTCCAGAATTGTGATGCCTCCAGCTTTGGTTTTCTTTTTCAACATTATTTTGGCTATTCAGGGTGTTTTCTGGTTCCATACAAATTTTAGGATTGTTTGTTCCAGCTCTGTGAAAAATGTTGATGGTATTTTGCTAGGGATTGCCCTGAATGTGTAGATTGCTTTGGGTAGTATAGGCATTTTAACAATATTTTTTCCTCTCAATCCAGGAGCATGGAATGTTTTTCCATCTCTTTTGTGTCTTCTCAATTTCTTTCATCCTTTACCTCTTTGGTTAGGTTTATTCCTAGGTATCTTATGGTTTTTGATGCAATTGTAAGTGGGATCAGTTTTCCTTGATGTCTCTTTCTTCTGCCTCATTGTTAGTCTATAGAAACGCACCTGACTTCTGTGCATTGATTATATATCCTGCTACTTTGCTGAATTCTTGTAGGAGTTCTAGCAATTTTGGGGTGGAGTCTTTTGGTTTTCTACATAAAGTATCAAGTCATTTGTGAAGAGTGATTTGGTTGCCTTTTATTTCTTTTTGTTTTCTGAATGCTGAGGCTAGGACTTCCAATACTATGTTGAACAACAGTGGTGAGTTATGAAATTGAGGTATGTTCCTTTTATCCCTACTTTGTTGAGGGTTTTTATCAATGGGGCGCCTGGGTGGCTCTGTTGTTAAGTGTCTGCCTTTGGCTCAGGTCATGATCCCAGGGTCCTGGGATCGAGCCCTGCATCGGGCTCCCTGCTCCTCCCTCTCCCACTCCCCCTGCTTGTGTTCCCTCTCTCACTGTGTGTCTGTCAAATAAAGTCTTTAAAAAATAAAAAAGGATGCTGTATTTTGTCAAACGCTTTTTCTGCATCTGTTGAGAGGATCACATGGTTCTTGTCCTTCCTTTTATTAATGTGGTATATTACATTGATTGCTTTGCAGATGTTGAACTGCCTTTGCAGCCCAGGAATAAATCTCACTTGGTCGTGGTGAATAATCCTTTTAATGTACTGTTGGATCCTTTTATCCAGTATCTTGGTGAGAATTTTTGCATCCATGTTCATCAGAGATATTGTTCTGTAATTCTCCTTTTTGGTGGGGTCTTTGTCTGGTTTTGGAATCAAGGTAATGCTGGCCTCGTAGAATGAGTTTGGAAGTTTTCCTGCCATTTCTATTTTTTGAAACAGGTTCAGAAGAATAGGTATTAATTCTTCCTTAAATGTATGATAGAATTCTGCTGGGAGGCCATCTGGCCCTGGACTCTTCTTTGTTGGGAGGTTTTTGATTGCTTTGATTTCCTTGCTGGTTATTTGTCTCTTCAGATTTTCAGTTTCGGCAGTTTATATGTTTCTAGGAATTTACCCATTTCTTCCAGATTGCTTAATTTGTTGGTACATAATTGCTCATAATATTCTCTTATAATTGTACGTCTTCGGTGTTGGCTGTGATCTCTCCGCTTTGATCATGATTTTATTTATTTCGGTCCTTTCTCTTTTCTTTTTGATAAGTCTGGCTAGGGGTTTATCGATCTTGTTAATTCTTTCAAAGAACCAGCTCCTAGTTTCATTGATCTGTTCTACTGTTTATTTTTATTTCAGCTCTTGTCTTGATTATTTCTCTTCTCCTGCTGGATTTAGGCTTTACTTATTGTTTTTTCTATCTCCCTTTAGGTGTAAGTTTAGGTTGTGTATTTGAGACTTTTCCTATTTCTTGAGAAAGGCCAGTATTGCTATATACTTCCCTCTTAGGACCGCCTTTGATGCCCCCCAGAGGTTCTAAAATGTCATGTTTTTATTTTCATTTGCTTCCATGTATTTTTGTAATTCTTCTTTAATTTTGTGGTTGACCCATTCATTCTTTAGTATGATGGTCTTTAATCTCCATGTATTTGTGTTCCTTCTAAATTTTCTCTTGTGATTGAATTCAAGTTTTAAAGTATTGTGGTCTGAAAATATCCATGGTATAATCTGTCTTTTTGTACACATTCTGTGGCACCTCAAAACAATTACAATAGTGATATTAATATATTTGTTATGGTAATCTTTGATAAGTTTGAAATATCCCAAGAATTACCAAAATGTGAAATAGAAACAATTGTTGTTGGAAAACTTGCTCCATGCATGGTTGCCACAATTTGTAAAAAACACAGTATCTATGAAGTAATTAATAAAGCAATGTGCATTACAACAAGGTATTGACTGTACTTTTTCAGAAAAGGAAGAAGTCACATGAGAGCTGCTGGGCCCTTTTCAGAAATACAAACCCACTGAGAACACCACCCACTTCCAAACTTTATTATGTATGTTCCAAGCTGATTAATCAGATTGTAAGACATGTTTATCTCTATTCCTTCCAATTATGAATAGAGTCCTTCAGGTCTTGAGTCACAATCTGAGTGACTCAAATACAATTTGACTATTCAAAAATGGAAGTGAGAAAATTCACAACCAAAAAGCACACAGTTTATAAAACAACAAATATTGCTTGATAGAATCCTGTACATAATGAATTTTGTTCTGAAACCCACCTGTGATGAAACATTTACTTTGGGGCTCCTCCCTCTGAAATGGTTCGGATCTCTCTGGCAGCTTCAGATTACATTCTTTTCTTTTTTCTTATTTTTTATTATGTTAGTCCCCACACAGTACATCATTAGTTTTGATGTAGTGTTCCATGATTCACTGTTTGCATATAACACCCAGTACTCCATGCAATAGGTGCCCTCCTTAATACCCATCACCAGGCTAACCCATCCCCCCACCTCCCCTCCCCTCTAAAACCCTCAGTTTGTTTCTCAGAGTCCATAGCCTCTCATGGTTCGTCTCCCCCTCTGATTCCCCCCCTTCATTTTTCCCATGCTATTCCTTATGTTCCACAAATAAGTGAAACCATATAATTAAATTTCTCTGCTTGACTTATTTTACTTAGCATAATCTCCTCCGGTCCCATCCATGCTGATGTAAAAATTGGGTATTCATCCTTTCTGATGGCTGAGTAATATTCCATTGTATATATGGACCACATCTTCTTTATCCATTTGTCTGTTGAAGGGCATCTCGGCTCTTTCCACAGTTTGGCTATTGTGGACATTGCTGCTATGAACATTGGGGTGCATATGGCCCTTCTTTTCGCTACATCTGTGTCTTTGGGGTAAATACCCAGTAGTGCAATTGCTGGGTCATAGGGTAGCTCTATTTTTAATTTTTTGAGGCAGCCCCACACTGTTTTCCAAAGTGGCTGTACCAACTTGCATTCCCACCAACAGTGTAAGAGGGTTCCCCTTTCTCCACAACCTCTCCAACGTTTGTTGTTTCTTGCCTTGTCAATTTTTCCCATTCTGACTGGTGTGAGGTGGTATCTCAATGTGGTTTTGATTTTAATTTCCCTGATGGCTAATGATGATGAACATTTTTTCATGTGCCTGTTCATGTCTTCTGTCCATTTTTTGACTTGTTTTTTGGGTGTTGAGTTTGAGAAGTTCTTTATAGATCTTGGATATCAGCCATTTGTCTGTAGTGTCATTTGCAAATATCTTCTCCCATTCTGTGGGTTGCCTCTTGGTTTTGTTGACTGTTTCCTTTGCTGTGCAGAAGCTTTTTATCTTGATGAAGTCCCAAAAGTTCATTTTTGCTTTTGTTTCACTAGCCTTTGGAGATGAATCTAGAAAGAAGTTGCTGTGGCCGATGTCGAAGAGGTTACTGCCTATGTTCTCCTCTAGGATTTTCACAGATTCCTGTCTCACATTGAGATCTTTCATCCATTTTGAGTTTATCTTTGTGTATGGTGTAAGAAAATGGTCGAGTTTCATTCTTCTGTATATAGCTGTCCAATTTTCCCAGCACCATGTATTGAAGAGACTGTCTTTTTTCCGTTCCATATTTTTCCTGCTTTGTTGATTATTTGACCATAGAGTTGAGGGTCCATATCTGGGCTCTCTATTCTGTTCCATTGGTCTATATGTCTGTTTTTGTGCCAGTACCATGCTGTCCTGGTGATCACAGCTTTGTAATATAGCTTGAAATCAGGCAACGTGATGGCTCCAGCTTTTTCTTTTTCAACATTTCCTTGATGATTCAGGGTCTTTTCTGATTCCATACAAATTTCAGGATTGTTTGTTCCAGCACTTTGGTATTTTGATCGGGATGGTGCTGAAAGTATAGATTGCTCTAGGCAGCATAGACATTTTAACAATGTTTATTCATGGATCGGAAGAATAAACATTGTTACAATGTCTACATTTATTATTTATATAATTTTAACCTTATCTAAAACTACTGAGGTCCTTTAATGATATTTTAAACAAATTTCCACTTCCTCTAAAAGCACTACTTTACCAAGTCTTGAAATCATATGTTCTTTCTGAATATCTTTTGGCTGCTTTCCGTGAGATAAAGGAGTACTTAAATAGCTTACAGAGATATAAACTTGATTCTTTTGTATGAATAACAATTATAATATTAGTCTTTATTTCATGTGAATTTTCATCTGATTCTCTGGCTTCACATACAAAATAAATCTAGTTCCCAAAGAAAGAAATGTGATAATTACTTTTTGAGATGATGTTACTTTAATCTATAAAATGAGCCCACTTGCTTTTGACTACACATTTAACATGATGCCTAGGAAAATGCCAAACAGGTCCAAAATATCTAATAGATCAAGGCAGATTGCTTTTTGGCTTGCTCTGATGCCTGTTCTGTTCAAGGCCCAGTTCTAACGTTTATATTTGAAATGACCTTGGCTTTATTATTATTTTTAAAATATCTTATTTGAGAATCTCATCAAGAGTTGGGTGCTTAACTGAGCCACCCAGGTGCCCCACCTTTGGTTTATTATTAGGTAACCTCTCTATGCCTTCATTTTGGCATCTTCAAGTGTGGATAATAAGTATGTCTTTATTATTAGGTGTGGATTAATTGAGTTACTATAGATAAAGTAAAAATCTGATTTTATGGGGGCACCTGGGCGGTTCAGTGGGTTAAATGTAGACTCTTGATTTCTGATCAGATTATGATCTCAGGGTCATGAGATGAGCGCTGTGTCAGGCTCTGTGTGGGACATGGAGCCTACTTAAGATTCTCTCTCTCCCTCTGCCTGCTTGCTCTCTTTCTCTCATTTTTGTCTAAGCTTTGTAACACTTCAAAATAAAAGTTGATTGTTTTAGTCTGTGGATTATTTACTAGGATGCCAAATAAGCCAGAAAAATTTAATTATACAAGCCAAGCATGAAAAAAAGGTCCTTTTCATGTGCATTGTTGATGCTTATCTCAAAGTGATAGGACAATATTAAAAAAGCCACTTTTAATTGTATTTACCTAAGGCTAGCATTATATAATTATTTGAAATCACCTTTTGCCCCATTTAATATTATCCACAAAAAGGAAATACATGTGATTCGAGAGATTAGGAGGAAACAGAGGAAATTGTCATCTGCAGGTAAAGAAAATTTACTACAAATCAGATATTTGATAGGTCTCCATAAATACGTGATTACTAAATTAGAAAAAAATTTTCAGTTTGTGTAAGGATTCAACTGAACTGATAAAAGTAGATATAAAACATTTTTAAGTAAGTTATAAAACAAATGTTCATAGTGATTATATCTTTGATATTTTTTGCAGATTGATTTGTATTCTTTTTTAGATGTTTAAAGTTGGCCATCCTAAAAGTGACAATTTTATACAAAAAGTTAATAGTGTACACCTTTAGAAGCACATTTAGTTTTTTCTAAATGTCATTAGTTTGGACCTGTGATTAAATTTTTATTAGTGAAACAAATGAATCACAATATAAAGTTTTTGGTATTGTCCTAAAATGCTGTATTCTTGGGAGTGTGCTATTTCTACTTTTGGCTTATTTTAATATTGAATCTTGCATATTTTCATCTGTCTATAGCCTTCAGGAGATCATACAATATTATAACATGTGCAAATTTATCTTAGAATCACAGAATGTTGGAGTAATAATGTACCTTTTAGAAAATCTAGTTCAGGGGTAGAACAGATGATTTGGGGTCACTTTTATGCCCACAGGGTACTTTCTAAGCCTGTATGGGAGGGGATTCATGATGGCAGCATAGGAAGACCTAGGACTCACTTCCTCACACAGACACCACAAGTTTATAAAGAAACTATTCCAAATGTAGCTGTAAAGTACCTGAGAACTAGATGAACTGCACCTTCACAACAAAAGAGATGCTTCAAGAAGGGTAGCTGAGGCAGAGATATGACCTCACCTGGGAACCCACCCCAGATGCAGGAACCCCACAATCAGAACTGTCCCTTGAGGAGTGAAGCTATTAGGTCAGCCCTGGAGAGATGAACCCCCAAAATGTCTGGTTTTGAAAATCAGTGAAGATTAAGACCAAGAGAATCATAGAACTATGGGGAATGGAGATTCTGCTCTTAAATCTACTTACCCTGATAATCAGCATCAAAGTAACAGATTGAAAAACCTAGACCACAGTGATGGAGACCCATGTACTAATTTTAAAGTGACTGCAGGAGAAGCAGGGACTTTGTGTGAGGATGGAAGTGCTACCTGACACTATTTCTGCAATCTCATCCTAACTTGCTGATGATGGAGTAGACCGTCACCATATTTTGTACTTTTCCTCTAGCCTGCTAGCACTGGAGGGTATGCTTTGCCCACCTCCTGCAACAGCCAAGCCCAAACTGAGACAGGTAAATAGCTTCAACCTCACTGAGGTGCAACTATCCCATACAAAAGTTTCCCATAGGGTGCCTGGCTGTGGTTGGCAGGGCAGATTGAACTTCTGGGCCACAGAAAATGGCTGAGGGAGATAGCCATTTTGCCTAATATATATGGACAAACACAAAGAGACAGGAATGTGTCCAAATTAAAGAAAAGGCAAAACCCCAGAAAAAGGCCCTAATGAAATGGTGATAAGCAACCTACCCAATAAAGAGTTCAAAATAACAGCCATAAAGATACAGAACTCAGGTGAAGAATGGATGTGCACAGCAAGCACTTCAACAAAGAAATAATAGAAGTTAGAAAGAAGTGAGGATACCTTAAGGGACCTCTGAGACAACAACATCAAGTGGAATAACATTTGCATTATAGGGGTCCCAGAAGTAGAAGAGAGAAAGGGCCACAAAAGTCATTTGAAGAAATAATTGCTGAAAACTTAAACCTAATCTGGGGAAGGAAACAGACATCCAGATAGCAGGAAATCCAGAGAGTTCCACATAAGATGAACTCATAGAGAAACACACCACAACACATAATAATTAAAATGGTAAAGGTTAAGTATAAAGAGAATCTTAAAAGGAGCAACATATTATGTACAAGGGAAACCCCATAAGGCTATGAGCAGATTTTTCAGCAGAAACTTTACAGGCCAGAAGGGAGGAGCATGACATATTCCAAGCACTGAAAGGAAAAAGCTGCCAACCAAGAATTCTCTACCCAGCAATATTATTATTCACAATTGAAGGAGAGATTAAAAGAGTTGTTCAGATAAGCAAAAGCTAAAGGAGTTTGTCACCACTAAACCAGCAGATGATTGTTAAAGGGACTACTCTAAGCTAAAAATTAAAGGAACTAATAAAATATGCAAAAGTAAAAATCTCACTTGAAAAATAAATAGGAAAGGTAGTGGGTCAACCACTTGCATGAGGAATGGAAGACAAAAGTAAAATTTATTTAAAACAGCAGTTAAGCGATACATAAAGGTATAAAGCTTTGGAATGTGTTCAGATTTAAGTTACTATCCAACTTAAAAGAGACTGTTAGAACATCTTATGTATTTATGTGAAGTGAACCTCATGGTAACCACAAAGAATAAACATAAAATAAATACACAAAAGAAAGAGAGAAAGGAATCTAAACATGACCCTAGTGAATATAATCAAGCCAAAAGGGAAAAGAGAAAGAGAAGGAAAGGAACAACAAAAAGCAGTAAGTACCTACCTATTAATCATTACTTAAAATGTAACTGGACTAAATTCTCCAATCAAAACACACAGGGTGACTGGATAAAAAACAAGATCCTTCTTTATGCTGCCTGTAAGAGACTCACTTCAAACCTAAAGACACAGACTCAAAATGAAGGCATGGGAAAATATAATTACTATATAAGTGGAAATGAAAAGAAAGCTGGGGTAGCAATACTTAAATGGACAATAAACAAAGACTGAAACAAAGAAGGTCATAACGTAATGATAGTCAATCCAACAACAGGATATAACATTTGTTATTATTGGCTTTATACATTTAGGTGCCTCAATGTTGGGTGCATAAATTTTAACAGAAATAAATAAAAGGGGAAATAGGAAGGGACATTAATACCCCACTTTCATCAATGGATACATCATCCAGACAGAAAATTAATAAGGAATCATTTGGCCTTAAATAACATGTTAGACAAGATGGACTTAATAGGTATATATAGAACATTCCATCCCCAAACAGCAGAATACACAATTCTTTTCAAGTGAACATGGAACATTCTCTAGGATTGGTCGCTTGGTGGGCCACAAAACCATTCTCAATAAATCAGTTATGAGAAGAAAAGTGGAAAATGCACAAACACATGGAGACTTAACATGCTATTGAACAACTAATGGGTCAATGGAGAAATCAAAGAGGAAAAAATAATACCTTGAGAAAATGAAAATGGAAATACAATGTTTCAAAATCTTTGGGGTTCAGTAAGAGCAGTTCTAAGAGGGAAGTTCATAGCAATACAGGCTAACCTAAAGAACAAAGAAAAATCTTAATCTAAGCCCAAAGTTAGTAGAAGGAAATAATAAAGATCATAGCAGAAATAAATGAAAGAAAAAAATAATAGAAAAGAGCCATGAAACTAAAACCTGGTTCTTTGAAAAGATAGACAAAATTGATAAAAGAGAGAAATTACAAGCAATACTTCAGATATAAAAAGGATTATATGCCAACAAATTAGACAACCTAGAAGAAATGGATATATTCCTAGAAACATCCAATATTCCTAGACTGAATCAAGAAAAAATATAAAATCTGAATAGACCGATTTTTAGTAACAAAATTGAATTAGTAATCAAAAAACTCCCAGTAAACTCCATATCCAGGCTTCATAGGTGAATTCCAGCGAACATTTAAAGAAGAGATAATACCTTCCTTTCTTAAATATTCCAAAAAATTGAAGAGGAAGGAACACTTCCAAACTAACTTTACAAGGCCTGTATTACCCTAATACCAAAATCAGACAATGACACTACAAAAAAACCACAAAATTACACACCAAAATCTCTGATGAACATAGATGCAAGAATCCTCAATAAAATATGAGCAAACCAAGTTCAACAACACACTAAAAAGATCACACAGTGTGACCAAGTGGGATTCATTCCAGGCATGCAAGGATGATTTATCACTCACAAATCAATGTGATACACTATATTAGCAAAATGAAGGATAAAAATCATATGATTATTAAAATAGACAAAAAGCACTTGACAAAATTCAACTCCATTTATGATTTAAAACTCTCAACAAAGTTTGTATAGAGGAAATATACCTCAACATAATAAAGGCCATATATGACAAATCCACAGCAAACATTATACTTAATGGTGAAAAGCTGAAAGCTTTTCCTCTTGATCAGGAACAAGACAAGGATGCCCACTGTCAACACTTTCATTCAATATGGTATTGGTATTGGAAGTTCTAGCCATACCAATTAGACAAGAAATAAAAGGTATCTAAATTAGAATGGAGGAAGTAAAGCTTTCACTATTTGCAGTGGGGACATGATACTATATATTGAAAGTCCTGAAGACTCCACCAAAAAACTAAAGTTGCAGGATACAAAATTAATATACAGATGTCTGTTGAATTTCTATACACTACTAATGAAGTAGCAGAAAGAGTAAATTAAGAAAACAATCCCATTTACAATTGCATCAAAAAGAATAAAATACCTATGAATAAATTTAACCAAGGAAGTAAAAGACCTATACTCTGAAAACTTTTTTTTTTTTTAAAGATTTTATTTATTTATTTGACAGAGAGAGAGACAGCTAGAGAGGGAACACAAGCAGGGGGAGTGGGAGAGGGAGAAGCAGGCTTCCTGCTGAGCAGGGAGCCTGATGTGGGGCTTGATCCCAGGACCCTGGAATCATGACCTGAGCCGAAGGCAGGCGCTTAACGACTGAGCCACCCAGGCGCCCCTACTCTGAAAACTTGAAAGAAAGTGAAGACAACACAAATAAATGGAAAGATATACTATGCTCATGGAGTGGAAGAATACTTTTAAAATGTCCATACTACCCACAGCAGAACGCCAATGGCATTTTTCAAGAAACTAGGACAAATAATCCTAAAATTTGTATGGAACCACAAAAGACCCCAAATAGCCAAAGCTAATCTTAAAAGAGAAGAACAAAGCTGGAGTGTCATGATCTCTTATTTCAAACTATACTATAAAGCTATAGTAACCAGAACAGTATGGAATTGGCATGAAGACAGGCACATAGATCAATAGAACAGAATAGACAGCCTAGAAATAAACCCATGCTTACATGGTCAATTAACCTGTGACAAAGAAGGCAAGATCATTCAATGGCAAGAAGACAGTCTCTTCAATAAATAGTGTTGTGGACACTGGACAGCTACATGCAAAAGAAAGAAACTGGGCCACATTCTTACACCACATGCCAAGTCAACTCAAAGTGGATTAAAGAATGCAATGTGGGGCACCTGGGTGGCTCAGTCTGTTGGGTGTCTGACTTTTGATCTCAGCTCAGGTCTCAATCTCAGAGTCATGGGTTTGGGCCCTGTGTTGGGGTCCATGCTGGGTGTGGAGCCTACTTAATTAAAAAAGAAGAATGGAATGTAAGACCTGAAACCATAAAACTGCAGGAAAACATAGGTAGTAAGCTCTATGACGTCAGTCTTAGCCATTTTTTTCTGGTGGGGGAGGAATCTGTCTCCTCTGGCAAGAGCAACAAAAGCAAAATAAACAAATGGGACTACATCAAGCTAAAAAGCTTTCCCACAGCAAAGGAAACTATCAACAAAAGAAAAGGCAACCTACTAAATGGGAGAAGATACGTGGAAATGATAATCTGATAAGGAGTTGATATCTAAAATATATAAAGAACTCCTAAAACTCAGTAATGGCAAAGAAAAACCAACCCAATTAAAAAATGGCAGATGACCTGGATAGACATTTTTCCAAAGATATATAGATGTCCAAAAAACACATGAAAATATGTTCAACAACATTCTTCATCAGGGAAATGCAAATCAAAACTACAAATGAGATACCACTTCACACCTGACAGAATGGCTAGTATCAAAAATGTAAGAGTTAACAAGTATTGGTGAGGATGTGCAGAAAAAGGAACCCTCGTGCACTGTTGTTGGGAATGTAAATTGATGTAGCTACTATGGAAAACAATATGGAGGTTTCTCAAAAAATTACAAATAGAACTACCGTATGATCCAACAATTCCACTTCTGGGGATTTGAAGAAAATGAGAATACTAATTCAAAAACATATATATGGACCTCTATGTTCATTGCAGCATTATTTATAATAGCCAGGATATGGAAGCAACCTAAGTGTCCATCCATAGATGAATGGATAAAGATGTGGTGTGTGTATATACACACACACACAGTGGACTATTAACCATAGAAAAGAATGAAATCTTGCCATTTGTGGCAACATGGATGGACCTAGATGATAGTGTGCTAAGTCAGAGATTGACAAATACTATAAAATTTCACTTACATGTGGAATCAAGGAAAGAAAAAACAGAAACAGAAACAGACTCATAGAAACAGAACAAACTGGTGGTTGCCAGAGGGGAGGGGAGCAGATGAAATAGGTGAAGGGGATTAATAGATTTTACAACTTCCAGTTACAAAATAAGTCATGGGGATGTAGTGTACAACAGAGGGAATATAGTCAATAATATTATAATAACTTCGTATGGTGACAGATGGTAACTAGACCTAAATGATCATTTTGTAATATATAAAAATATCGACTCATTATTGTATACCTGAAACTAATATAATATTGTATATCAATTATAATCTAATAAAAAATAAGAGTGATAGAAAACAAAAACCAAAAGCCTCAGCCTGGTAAAAAGAAGTATAAAAATAAAATCTCACAAATAAGAAATAAATATTAAAGTCCAACGAACAAGTATAGGATTTCTTAGCTGCACATTGGAAACTGTAGTACCATGGAACACTACCTAGACTTCTTAGGGAAAAAGATAGCTACAACCTAAAAGTCTGAAATATCATTATGATAACATTTACCAATCAGGGTGAAGGAAAATTATTCATAGAGCTGCAAAATTTTATAGACTATTTCCCATGTGCCTCATCTATGGAAAATTCTTCAAAAAGGACTATTCAACTGCAAAATAGAACAGCAACTTCAAAATCAGGGAAGATGAAGAGAACAAATAGTAATGAGCAATGACTCATGCAATGTATGTATAATTAAGTTTGAATAGATAATGATATAGTGACTAGGAATTGGTAATGTTGTAAATGCTACATATTCTTTCTTTAAAAAAAAAAAAAAAAGCCTGTGTGACTAATAAAATATATGACTATAAAACAACCAGCTTTAGTGCCCAGAGTCTTACTTTTAACCAGATCCATAGATTTATGTTAATGCCATGCTATCATGGGACGTCTGGCATTACAATCCCCAATCTAGTCCAACTCCCTCTATTTGCCCGTTTAGATAATGACCTGGTTCCCTTCCTTGGTGCCAGATATTTACTATCAGTGATGTGTAGTGCCTGCAAATAAATAGGATTGTAAGAAAAGCACTTACTGGTTAGGTTTAAACATTGAAAAAAGAGTCAGTAGCATTGGGATTGGAGGTGGTCTCCATACCAAGGTATGGGATAGATTAATCAGTGAATTTGAGGCAGTGACTTGATTATGATATACAAAAATTATAATTACCATTTGTGTATATGCCAAGGATTTAATTAGACGTGTTATATATGTTATTTCATATGATGCTTAGCCTATAAAGACAGATTAGTATTATCCTGTTTTTCAGGTGAGGAAATTTAAGATTCAAAAGAGTAACCTGTCCAAGTCTCATAGCTAGTAATTGGGTCAGGTTACCTTTTTATGTTTTCAGTATTTCCCCCCATACAAATATTAAATATTTGAACTACTAGGTCTCATGCCTTTTGGGATTATAGTCTATGTTTGGAAATAACCTAACACAATTTCTTCACTAGCCTGAGCTTTCTACTAGGGGCAATGTGTAATTACGACATTCAATGAACATCTGTGTACTAAATTTTGGGGGTTGGAAAGGGAGTTGAGGGGTAAGGTCTGGTGGAAGGGGACCTCAAACAGAACCATTAGAAAACAAAAGCATTCATCTGTAAAGCGTTTGACTACTGAAGGCCTACAACAGCCTAAAATAGCACATACCATTAATGATGATGGGGATTAGGGATCAGAAACTTCAGAGTTGGACATGGAAAATATCTGACATTTTTAAGGGAATATTATTTGGTTTAATTGAAAAACAGGAAATCTCTCACGCTTTGTTTTTCCTTCTAAAATGTCATAGCTGAAAATATAAATAACTCCAAGTCTTGAAAAAGACTCTTGGGTTCTCATTGACCATTTTAGGAAGGATCCAGAGTGAACATCGTAACATGATTTATTTGTAATTTCTTGTCATGGAAAATATAGGCAGTCGGTTATTTAAAGCAACAAATCTGGTTTTGGTTTTTGGTTCATTATGTTAATAGAACCCAGACATTTGTTCATTTGCTATTTCCCATCTTTTGATCATACTGATTTTTATTTTATCTTTTATTTTCAGAAGGAGTTTTGGAACACCTACACAAAAGCACAACAAGGAGAGAGTAACAGAGGAAGTGACTGGTTTCAGTTTTACCTTACCTTTCCATTAATCTTTGGTCTCTTCATTATCCTTCTTGTCATTTTTCTAATTTGGAGATGCTTCCTCAGAAACAAAACTCGCAGACAGACAGTAACTGAAGGCCACATTCCTTTCCCACAGCACCTTAATATTATCACTCCGCCTCCCCCAGCAGACGAAGTGTTTGATAGCAGTGGATTGTCACCAGGCTTTCTGGAATATGTAGTTGGGCGCTCCGATTCTGTCTCCACTCGCCTATCCAACTGTGATCCCCCACCCACCTATGAGGAAGCCACTGGCCAGGTGAACCTCCGGAGGAGTGAAACAGAACCTCATTTAGACCCACCCCCAGAGTATGAGGACATCATTAATTCCAACTCAGCCAGTGCCATTGCTATGGTGCCTGTGGTCACCACCATCAAATGAAACTGCAACCTTCTTTTTACTGTAATCATTTTTAAAATACTAATGAAAGAACTTTCTAGCACTTTACCACTACATAAATGCGCATTGACTTATTTTATTGGACTCTGACAGCATACCACTTTACATTTTCTGATTTGATTTTCATTAGTTTTGTTTCCTACTATAAAATCATTATCCATGCTCATTATCTCTAATGGAAATATGTGAAGAGGGAAAAAATCTTAGTGGAGGTCTTCACGTGATGTGATGAGACGTGTATCAGCCCAGTATATGTGCAAGTGTCTTAAAAAGCCATTAACTTCTGTCTAAGTCACCTATAAAGAAAATATTACTCTCCAAAATTGGGGGTGGGGAGAGACACCAACAATTTGTGTAATAGCCACATGCTGTTGAATTTTGAAAATAAGATGAACTTAGCATGTTTTCTAATTCTTCCTGGATTTTGTTGACATCCCTTTTTCTTCAACTACCTTAAATAAATGCATGTATTCCATCTTGATTTTAGGAACATCTCAGAAACAGAGATAGAAGGAAGGCACAAATAAAGGATAATTTATTTATAGCGTATAGCAAGAATATCATTGGTCATTAGTGACATTTGGCTAGTTTTGGAGGAAGGATTTTGTTGTTGACTGCCTTTCCCCACCCCCTCACCCCCAAATTAAACAGTGTTGCTTAGTGTCTTTGAATGTCTCATGCTATTTGTATTAACATCTTGGTAGAGAGGATTTCCTGGTAACATAATAGTTTCTAAAGTAGTTATATGTATTAATGACAGGGAATAGATACAGATTTCTCCTTTGCTCATTTGTGACAAAATTATTTTCTTTTTGCTATTTTATTGCCTTTTACTCTACTGTCTACTCCCTCTCCTACCACCACAGAATCTATAAGAACCTAAGAATTTAGTTAAAATTCTTGAAATTATTTTCTTAGTTTTTGTATAGACTGGAGTCTTTGCCTCAAGATGGTTAGGAGGCGTTTTTCCATTAAATTAAGAACTGTGATTTTATATTGCTCTTCAGTTGGTGGGGGAAAACTGCAAAGTCTATGTTGTGCCAGGTGCACAATAAATCTGTTATAGTTTTACATAGATCTCATTATTGTTGCTATTTCGTTTTGTATTTTCATCATTTTTTTTTTTAAGTGCAGGATTTTTCTTTCTTTTCCCGTGGAGTAGAGGGAACAGGCTATGAATGAACTGCCAACATAAACTGGCTCAGAAAGAAGTTGTTTCATATAAAGTTACATTATGTATGCACTGATGGAAAATTTACTATATTGGTCAGGGAAATGGCTGTGCCACTCCCAAGCCTCCTTAGTGTTGGAGAAAATGGTTAATTGAGGCAGAAGGAACACAGGTTCTGGAAGCATCAGCCATATCCTGCTGCCTCCAT
Organism: Halichoerus grypus; assembly: GCF_964656455.1. NCBI lineage: Eukaryota > Metazoa > Chordata > Mammalia > Carnivora > Phocidae > Halichoerus > Halichoerus grypus. The sequence goes on along the minus strand of NC_135727.1, from coordinate 100,056,985 downwards.
CTTCATCCCCACAGGCCCCTCTCCCAATCCTGCCCTGGAACCCCAAAAAGGAGGAATGCTGGGAGGAAACCCTGAACTAGGACTCAGATGACCTGAATTCTCATCCTGTTCTGTAAAAAAGGTACTTGCCATGGTGCTCTGGGGAAGGCCCATATCTGCACCTCAGATTCCTTAACTCTGAAACGGATAATGTCATTTGGCCTGCCCATCTCCAGGGGCTTTAAAAGGATCTAATGAGGTGGTGTGAATGAAAGTGATTTGTAAGATGTGAAGAGCTGCCTACGTGTGATGTCATAGCATTGTTCTTACTGTGCTTCAGGGAGAATTTTCTCCGTTTCCCTAAAATGTATCAGAGCTTTCACATAGTGAGAACTAGAGGAGCCGCTCCATTAATGGCTAACATGCTCCTGATCTGAGTATGTGGGCTATATTATACTTCTGTCCCTCTCTGGTCTATACCAATGCTGTGCCAGTTCAAGAGATGACAGCCAGCTTAGCACAAACAGGATTTAGCAGATGTTGGAAAGGGAACTAAGATGTATATGTTTAGTTAATAGGTTTTGTAGCTTTCATGAACCAAAAATTAATAAATCTTGACCCTGGTCTCAGTTGAAATGACTATTTTGAATTTGACTGTGAGCACATGGTGACTTTTGGCTTCTTACAGCTAAAAATGGGAGTGTTTGATCCAGTGACTTGTGTGTGCATTTATGACTATTTTGGTTTATTTTTAAAGGAAAATTAAGGTTCCTTTTGTGTGGATTTTTTTTTTTTTTTTTGGTCATTAACATTAGGCCTTAGATTAAACCAGCAGTTTTTAAAGTGTGCCTGGCCCATGAACCCTTGGGAGTCCTTGAGAGCCTTTCAGGGCACCTGTGAGATCAAAACTATTTTCATAGTAATACAAAGGCATTAGTTGTCTTTTCACTCCGTGTCTCAAAAAGTAGTTGAAAGTGTAAAACAATGCCATTTCCCACAAATCTTTTTTCTGTTTTAGGAAATACAGCTATTTTCTTAAACATGTTATTTATGTTAGCATGTAATAAACTAATTTTTGAATACTTAAATTTTTTTTCAGTTTTATTTTCTAATATGGCAAATATTGATGGATATAAACTATATAAACAAAAGCTCTTTAACATCCAGGTCTCTAATAAATTTTAAGGAATGTAAAGGGGTCTGGAAATCAAAACTTTTAGAATTACAGGAGAAAGGAGCAGGATATTCTATTACTATGTATATATTCTTGCAACTTTATTTTATATTTTAAAGTCCTGATACTGGATTTAATGCTGCCTCTTAGAGATACCTGCATTACAATATGAGAATGGATGTTGGTTCTTGAAGCAAAAGCCAAATGCTTAATCTAATCAATGGCTACAGCTTTTTCACCTGTTGGTCAAAGAAAACACACCACTCTGTAGTGATAACTGACACCAGCCATAGATCTCATGGCAGCATTCATGGGATAATGACAGGATAAACAAAAATACCACTTTCTTCAAGAAACATTCTCTTAGGTTTGGTTTGTTTGATTTTGACTTCATTTTACATTTTTCAAAACCCTTTTGCTGCCCCATCTGGTTTTATAAACTGAGTTTCTTAACATTTGTTATAATTAAAGGGGCTTGTCTGGAATAATATGTATTTTTTATGCTTTTGCCTTTCTTACATGATTGATATTACATTCACCTTTGGTCATTTTTAATAAAGGTTTATTTTTGCAGACATATTTAGTACCTTTCTTAAGCATTAACTAAATTGAATCAACCAGTTTGCATTTAAATAAGACACTGGGCTTAATGGTCTTCCAGTGGAATGATTTCCAGGCCTCCACATGCAGTGGCTGTGTCTGGAATCCTAGAACTGGCACTTTGCCTTTCTGCTTGGAATTATATCTGTTTAAAGTGAATTAAAGGATTTTTTTTTTTTTTTACTGACCAGTACAAATACAAATGCTGTGTTTGATTCATTGTTAATGATGACTTCAAGATTGATGATCTGATACAATAACTTGGTTCTGTGTAAATAGCATGTATTTTATTACAATTCACATTTTTAAACACCTGGTTTACATTAAATTATGGTATTTAACTATTTTTATGTTTGTTTATACTAGGTAAGGTTTTTCTTATGTTTCTGTGTTTTTGGTATGCTAAATAAAGCTATTTTTAAACCCAAGAGATTTTTTTCTGCCATGCATTAATTATATTATGGTTAGGTAATAAACATGCTTCATAAGCTTTTATTAATTATGGTCTTTTTAACAAGGAAAAATTCTTGTTTTTCTTATCAATTTAAGAAATACTGCTCAGAAAGAAATCAGAAATTATCTGGTGAAAACTTCAGGGTGTTCTCAGCATAAGAAAGAATTTTCTGTACTAACTTTTTGAATGATGCTGGCGTGATACAAAATGGGAACACTCACTCCAAAGGGACCTCCCTGCTGTAGTGTAGTTTGTCAAGTATAGTGTTGTCCGCAGATACCAAGGAGCTACTTTTTTCCCTCCGTAACAGCTTGCATTTAACATTTGAGAAGATGAGAAAGGAAAGCATAAGATGGAAACATTTATGACCACAGGACATCTTCCTAAGTGTAGTCACCAAACAAACAGACTAGAAGGTGATGTGATGAGTCATTGACTAAGCAAATGTAAATATGACTTGATCTTTATGGTATAAAAATTAAAATGATTTACTTATCTGAACATTTCTCCTTGACTGTGAGTATCCATTTTGTAAGCATAAATCCCAGAGTTGTCCAATCATAAAAAGATAATTTTTAAAAATATATAGCAATTTCTAAAAATTATATAACTTGGATTAAAACATCCATGAAACCCAACACCTAGATCAAGATATTTCTAGTACCCCAGAAGGCTCCCTCACACACCTCTCCCTAAAGATAACACTATTCTCACATCTATCATAAGAGATCAAGTTTTTAAATTTCATATTTGGCTGTAACCATAAGCCAAAAGACTCAACTCTTTTCCTTTTTTAAACTCTTATTTCAGAAAACTTCAAGGTAGAAGTTCCAGAGCTGCTCATCCATCTCTTGGCTCTCCTTGAACCTACTCCTCTCTAAGCCTTTTCTACATACCTGAAGCTGTTTGAGGTCAAGAATTATGTTTAATCCTTTTAACTCCCTCCCCACAATACATCAAATACCTAAAAGTGAGGGCTTTCTTAAGCCTATGTATTGACCAAAACAGCAGTAGTTTTCTGTCTTAATGCTTGTTTCTGCTGTAATTCTTATCATCTACCATTTCCTTAAACTTTGTATGATGACATTTTGTTCTCAGTAATTTTATTTATCTACTTTCTTTTTTTAGGCTTCAAATCCACTATAATCTGGTCCCACAGGCTTATCTAACCTTATTTCCTTACATAGCTAAGATAATAGATATTTACAAAGTGCCTATTTTGTGTGAAGCTAAGGTGGTAAGAAAATAATGGTGCCTATAGACATCATCTCTGGGGATTTTGCAGTCAGGTTAAGACTGGGATAAATTTTTAATATAGTGTAACCCTAATTCCATTCCAGCTCACAGAGATTCTTTTTGCCCAAAGTCCCATGGTATTTACAACCAGGCATATTTATCGTGCAGTCCTGTATATCAGTCTATTTGTTGTTTGTATGAGTTTTTAGCAGTGGAAGCTAACTTGCAAAAAATTTCATAGAACCGTAATATAATCTACAGAATTATAGTGGTGGTTGACTACAGAAGTGGGAAGCTTGGAACCTCACCATCTGTGACCTTTCTTGTCAATCCCCCTTACTTCAAGTCAGTTCAAGTCACAGAAAACACTAGAACTTTATGAACATAATTAGACAACCACTGGAATATAACATCTATTGATGTCCAACTTCATAGCTCATCTTTACACATACACACACACACACACACACACACACACAATCTGTAGAATCCCTTCCACTAACAGACTGCTTAGGGTTCAAAATGCTCTTTTTAGTCCAGTTGTTCCTAATTCATAAGTATACTGCACTGGCCACTAACATACACTATCTATAAAAATGATGTTTGAAGAGAGAGCCATGGAATGTTAATAGTTCTGATTCTTTGTTTACATCACTTCAACATCACCATACTTCTTGCTACATTTTCAGTACTCAGTTGCATTTGTGGTTAATGATGGTTTTAATATATTCATAAATCATATTTAAAAATAAGCATACAGTGCTGTCACTGAAAACAGTATGGAGTAGGGAATTCCAAAAGCATGTTCTTCCACAAAAGCAGCAAATAAACTGGCAAAAACTGTCAGCATCAACTTCATCAGAGTTCTAGAAACTAATTACGATTTATAGCAACCAGGGAAGGAAAAAAGCCTTTAACAGCCTCGCCTTATCTCCTGCTTCCCCTCTCAGTGACATCTTGGAAGGCAACTGCCCACATTCTAGGTTTAAGTTCCTAGTACGAGAGGGAGGAAAATGGACCTTATTATCAAAGAACCGAGGTTGATTATGTAGTCCTATATTCTGGCTTCCTGAAGTACCAGCTGTAAGGCTTGCCTGTATTTTTTCTTACTGAGAACTCTCCCAAATTGGAGGCAACTACCTTGGGGGTGTTTTTCAAAAACACTTGAAAGTAAATGCATTAGCTGCTACCATCTGGATAAGGGATAACACCTGAGATAAACAACAGACAAACTGAAAAGCTTGGGAGGAAAGGCTGGGGAATAAAAAGAATAAGGACTTTGAAAAACTTCCGCATAGTCAGGAATCTAGAGGGCTAAACACACATAAAGAGCTCAGGGAATGCTCTAAAAAAAAAAAAGAAATCTGAGAGGCTCTAAACTCTCAACTTTGACCTTCACATTCTCCATAAGCAGAAAGCGAAGGTTATGGTAGAGTTGTATGTTGCCTGGCTGAAAGTTGAAGGTTTTCCCCAACACACAAGAGAGCCCATCTGCTAAAGATAGGATACTTTTGAGGAGAGGGGGCGCCAGGCGTCTAACGAACTCTGTCAGATCACTAGCTGACCACTACAGTAACACAAGCAAGACTACAGTGATCACATGTGACAAAGAACACAGACTTTACAAAATGAGTTAAAAACGTCATTAAACCAACCAATACCTAAAACAGGCAGCAAAACCAACCCTGAAGACAAAGGAAAATTGATTTTCCAGAGTTGCCATTCTATAATATTAATTCATAGCCCTATGCACTACTGAGAATAGTACCCAGCCCTGAACATCTAGAAGCCTGACCAGAGAACCTAGGAAACCAGAGCCTAGCCTACAGCCTTGCTTAGGAAGGAAACCAAGCCAGCAGTCCAAATGTTCTCAGCTAGTGGCATCCCCTGCCCCCATGCCAACCTCAGAGCTTGGGCAGTGGCCTCACCCAAAAATAGACCCTGACAGGAAGCCTCACCTACCCAAGGATGTTACCAGCAGACATGTCCAGAAACCCACAAGTCTCAACAAATTCAAAAAGATCAAAGTCATACCATGCATCTTTTCTGACCACAATGCTATGAAATAAGAAATCAACCACAAGAAAAAGTCTGGAAAGAGCACAAATACACGGAAATTAAATAATAGGCTACTGGACAATGAATGGGTCAACCAAGAAATCAAAGAAAAAAAATCAAAAAGTACATGGAAACAAATGAAAATGAAAATACAATGGTCCAAAATCTTTGGGGTGCAGCAAAAGTGATTCTAAGAGGGAAGTTTATAGCAATACAGGCCTACTTCAAGAAGGAAGAAAAATCTCTAATAAACGACCTAAACTTATACCTAAAGGAGCTAGAAAAAGAACAAAGCCCCAAGCCATCAGAAGGAAGGCAATAATAAGTATTAGAGCAAAGATAAATGACACAGAAACTAAAAAAACAATAGAATAGATCAACAAAACCAGGAGCTGGTTCTTCAAATACACAAAATCAGAAATTAAAAAGGAGAAATAACAAGCAGCACCAAAGAAACAGAAAAGATTGTAAGAGAATATCATGAAAAATTATATGCCAACAAATTGGACAACCTAGAAGAAACGGATAAATTCCTAGAAAAATATAAAACTGAATCAAGAAGAAATAGAAAATTTTAACAAACTAATTACCAGCAATGAAATTCAGTCAGTAATCAAAAATCCCAACAAACAAAAGTCCAGGGCCAGATGGCTTCACAGGTGAATTCTACCCAACATTTAAAGAGTTAATGTGTATTCCTCTCAAAATATTCCAAAAAGTAGAAGGGGAAAGAAAACTTCCAAATTCACTCTATCAGGCTAGTATTACCCTGATACCAAAGGCAGATAAAATACCACCAAAAAAAAAAAAAGAGAGAGAGAGAGAGAGAGAGAACCACAGGCCAATATCTCTGATGAACACCGATGCAAAAATCCTCAACAAAAAAGTCAGAAACAAAAACGGAGATGTAACAACTGACACCACAGTAATACAAAGGATTATAAGAGAATACAATGAAAAATTATATGCCAACAAAATGGACAACCTAGAAGAAATAGATAAAATTCTAGGATCATACAACCTTAAAAAACTGAATCAGGATGACATAAAAAATCTGAAGAGACTAATTACTAGTAATGAAACTGAATTGGTAATCAAAAATCTACCAAAAAATATGAATCCAGAATCGGATGACTTCACACGTGAATTCTACCAAACATCTAAAGAATGGTTATTATCTAGACTCCTCATAATATTCCAACAATAGCAGGGGAAGGAAAGCTTCCAACCAAATTCTACAGGGGCATCATTACCCTGAAAACAAAAGCAGACAAAGACACCACAAAAAAGAAAACTACAGGTCAATTATTCATGATGAACACAGATGCAAAAATTCTCAGCAAAATATTAGTAAACTGCATTCAACAATACATTATAAGGATCATTCACCACAGTCAAGTGGGATTTATTCCAGGGATGTAAGATGGTTGAATATTCACAAATCAATGAACACAATACACATTAACATTAACAAAGAATAACAATCATATAGTCATCTCAAAAGATGCAGAGAAAACACTTGACAGAATTCAACATCTGTTCATGATAAAAACTCTCAACAGAGTGAGTTTAGAGGAACATACCTCAACATAATAAAAGCCATATGTGAAAACCCACAGCTAACAGCATACACAATGGTGAAAAACTGAGATTTTTCCTGTAAGATCAGGAATAAGACAGACAAGGATGTCCACTCTTGCCACTTTTATTCCACATAGTCCTGGAAGTCCTAGCCACAGCAATCAAAGAAGAAAAAGAAATAAAAGCCATCTATATTGGAAAGGAAGAAGTTAAACTGTCACTATTTGCAGGTAACATGATACCATACACAGAAAACTCTAAAGACTCCACCCAAAAACTAAGAATAAACTAGTTCAGTAAAGTACAGAATACAAAATTAACACTGAGAAATCAATTGCATTTCTATATACTAATGACAAAGTTGCAGGAAGAGAAAGTGAGAAAATAATTCCATTTATAATTGCACCAAAAAGAATAAAATTCCTAGGGATATACTTAACCAAACAAGTCCAAGAATCTGTAGTCTAACGACTATAAAACACTGATGAAAGAAATTAAAGACAACACAAATAAATGGAAAGATATACCATACTCATGGATTGGAAGAATTAACATTGTTAAAATGTCCATACTACCTAAAGCAATCTATAGATCCAATGCAATCCCTATCAAAATACCAACAGCATTTTTCACAGAACTAGAACAAATAATACTAAAATTTTATGAAACCACAAAAGACCCCAAATAACCAAAGCAATCTTGAGCAAGAATAAACTTAGAGGTATCACAATCCCAGATTTCAAGATATACTACAAAGCTGTAGTAATCAAAACATGGTTCTAGCATAAAAATGGACACACAGATCAAGAGAACAGGACAGAGAAATAATCCCACACATATATAGCCAATTAATCTATGACAGAGGAGGCAAGAACATACAATGGGGAAAAGACAGTCTCTTCAATAAATGGTGCTGGGAAAACTGGACAGCTACATGGAAAAAGAATGAAACTGGACCACTTCATAACACCATACACAAAAATAAATTCAAAATGGATTAGCCACCTAAATGTGAGACCTGAAACCATAAAACTCTTAGAAGAGAACACAGACAGTAATTTCTTTGACATCAGCCATAGAAACATTTTTCTAGATATGTTTCTTAAGGCAAAGGAAGCAAAGAATTTCCTTCCACACAGCAAAGGAAACCATCAACAAAAGGGCAACCTACTGAATGGGAGAAGATATTCTCAAATGATATATCCAATAAGGGGTTAATACCCTAAATATATAAAGAACTTACACAATTCAACACCAAATTAAACAATTAATTAAAAAATGAGCAGAGGACCCGAAGAGACATTTTTCCAAAGACAACATATGGATGGCCAACAGACAAATGAAAAAAATGCTCAGCATTACTAGTGATCAGGGAAATGCGAATCAAAACCAAAATGAGATATCACCTCACACCTGTCAGATTGGCTAGAATCAAAAAGACAAGGATAAAGAGAAAGGAGGAACCCTCATGTACTCTTGGTAGTAATGTAAACTAGTACAGCCACTGTGGAAAACTGTATGGAGTTTCCTCAAAAAATTTAAAATAGAAATATCATAGGATCCAATCATTCCACTATTGGGTATTTACCCAAAGGAAATGAAAACACTAATTTGAAAAGATATCTGCACCCCTGTGATTACTGCTGCATTATTTACAATAGCCAAGATATGGAAGCAAGTGTTCACTGATAGTAAAAAACGAAGTGGTAGATATACACAATGGAATATTACTCAGCCATGAAAAGGGATGAGACCTTGCCATTTGCAACAACATAGATAAACCTAGAAGGTAATATGCTAAGTGAAATAAGTCAGACTGAGAAAGACAAATAACAGTATGATTTCACTTATAGTGGAATATAGGTGGAATATAGGTGGAATCTAAAAAACAAATGAATAGACAAATAGAAAGCAGAACTAGACCTATAAATACAGAGAGCAAACTGATGGTTGCCAGAGGGGAGGGGGGTAGGGAGATGGGCAACATGGATGAAGGGGAGAAGGTGATACAGGCTTCCAATTATGAAATGAGTAAGTCATAGAATAAAAGATACAGCATAGGGAATTTAGTCAGTGGTATTGTAATAGTGTTGTATGGTGACAGATGGTAGTTACACTTGTGGTGAGGAAAGCATAACGTATAGACTTGTTGAATCACTAGGCTGTACACCTGAAACTAATGTAACATTGTGTGGCAACTATACAAAAAAAAAAAAAGGAATGAAATTAGACTCCTATTTTATACCACCCAAAAAAATGAATTAGAAATGGATTAAAGACTTAAATATAAGCCCAGAAACCATAAGACTACTAGAAATAAACATAGGAAAAAGTTCCTTAACATGGGTCTTGGTAATGAATTTTTGTATAGAATACCTAGAGCATAATCAAAGCAAAAAATAAACAACTGAGACTACATCAAACTAAAAAGCTTCTGCAAAGCAATACTAAAAAATCAACAAAATGAGCAGAAAATGTGCAGAATGGGAAAAAAATATTTGCAAACCATATATATGATAAGGGGTTAATAATCAAAATATATAAATAACTCATACAACTTAATAAGCAAACAAAACAAAATGCAATCTAATTTAAAATTAGGAAAGGACCTACGTAGACATTTTTAGGCATTTTTCCAAAGAAGATATATGAATGACCAGCAGTTACGTGAAAAGGTGTTCATCATCACTAATCATTAGGAAAATGCAAATAAAATCCACAGCAAAATATCACCTCATGCCTGTTAGAACGGCTAGCATCACAAAGAGAAAAGTTAACAAAGATAACAGATGCTGGCAAGAAAGTGTACAGAAGGGAATCTTTGCTATTGGTGGGATATAAATTAGTACAATTGTGGAATATATTATGGAAGTTCCTCAAAAAATAAAAAATAAAACTACAATATGATTAGCAATCCCACTTCTGAGGATATATCTGAAGGAAATGAAAACACTATGTTGAAGAGATATTTGCCCCCAATGTTCATGGCATCATTATTTATAATAGCCAAGGTATGGAAAAATCCTAAATGTCCATTAATGGATGAATAGATAAAGAAGACTTGGTATATATACACCATGAAATATTATTCAGCCATAAAAAAGGGAAATCCTGCCATTTATGACAACAGGGATGGACTTTGAGGACATTATGCTAAGTTACCTAAGTCAGACAGAGAAAAACAAATACTGTATGATCTCACTTACATGGGGAATCCAAAAACAAACTCCTAAAAAAAGACATCAGATTTATGGTTGCCAGAGGTGGGGAGCCAGGGAAGTGGGGACTGTATAAAGCAGGTCAAAAGGTATAAACTTCCAGTTGTAAGATACAGAATTACTAGGGATGTAATGTACAACATGATGACTATTGCTAACACTGCTGTAGGAGATATAAGAAAGATGTTAAGAAGAGTAAATCCTGGGCGCCTGGGTGGCTCAGTTGTTAAGCGTCTGCCTTCGGCTCAGGTCATGATCCCAGGGTCCTGGGATCGAGTCCCACATCGGGCTCCCTGCTCGGCAGGAAGGCTGCTTCTCCCTCTCCCACTCCCCCTGCTTGTGTTCCTGCTCTTGCTATCTCTCTCTCTGTCAAATAAATAAATAAAATCTTAAAAAAAAAAAAAAAAAAAGAGTAAATCCTAAGTGTTCTCATCGCAAGGAAAAAATGTTTTTCTTTTTCTTTTTTTTGTATTTGTATTTATATGAGATGATGGATGTTAACTAAACTTGTAGTGGTATCATTTTATATATATATAATATATATCATTATATATTATATATATTACATGTATATATTATATACATTTTATATACATATATCATTATATATATATATATATATATAATCATTCTGTATACCTTAGACTTATACAATGCCATATGTGAATTATATCTAAGTAAAACTGGGGAAAAATCATACAGCGTTTATGCATTTGAAGCATACCCTTGTTCCCTCAGCCATTTCTATGACCAATCCTTGCCTTAGAGGATGTAAAATAAGATGTGGCAAGTAAGGGCCAGTCTTATTTATTGTAATGCCCGTGCCTCACATCAAGCTTCTGATTGCTGAGGCATCCACTTCAAAGACACCTATCTTGAATAAACACATTGCCAGCCACACTGATAAAGAGCCATGCCACCTACCCCTGAAGTTTCCTTTGTTTTAGAGATTTCTGGTTTACTTAGATAACTGTCCATTTGACACTTGTTTGTTCCTTCCCATATTTTAATTGCTGCTCTTATGTTTTAAATTCACAAGTAGGGAGGAGGCAAGCTAGCAGAAGAGTAAGGGACCTCACTTCATCTGGTCCCTTGAATTTAGCTAGATAACTATCAAACCATTCCAAATACCCATGAATTCATCCTGAGATGTAAGAAAAAATATCTGGAACTCTACAAGTAGATAAGTGACCACTTTTTGCAAGGTAGGAGGTTCGGAGAAGTGAATCTGAGGGGAGATATCAGAAGATAAATGGAGGGGGGAGGGAGCCTCTGTAACCAGCTACTGGAAAGGGATATAGCACCAGAGGGCAAAATCGGAACCCTTAGTAATCTGCTCCAGGGAGAGGCATCTCTGCCTGAAAGGAGCTCAGGGGATAAAATGGGCAGAATTCTAGGCGGGTCAGTGTGGTCTCAGAATCCCAGGAGTCACAGAACTAATGGGGGTGCCTGAGCCGCTAGAGTTCCCAAGCAATGGAGCAGGGGAACTGGTTATGGTCAGCGAGCCCAGAAGGGGGCTCTCAGCTCGGTTTGCCATAAACCAAGAGCCAGGCCTGATAAGTGACCGCCCTCTGGCTGGGCACCCTGCAGTGGACTAGAATGTGGGACCCTCCGCCATCCCCTGGGAGGCACGGGAGGGGTGAGCCCATGACCGGGTAACAGCTCTCAGGGCAGTGGCCCTGTAAAGGACAGTACGGGGTGACCCTCTGCCTTCCCCTGGGAGGATCGCTGTGGGCATGCACCACAGGAGTCTGCAGAGTTTGGCACACACAAAAGTGAAGACCGTTTATCCCAGAGAGTTCACTAAAGAGAGGGGACCGTGATCTTTCGGCTCTGGGGCTTGAGATTGGGCATGGCCATTTTTATTTTGATCCCCTAAAGAGGCGCAGAAAGCCTTCAGGGAACAAAAGCCACACAGAGGACCAGCTTACACGGAGCCTGGCCCCCTGGCAAGGGGCGGTGCAATCCCGCCCAGGCAAAGCCACCTGAGAAGCAGTGCAGCAGGCCCCTCCTTCAGAAGACCAACTGGAAGAACAGGTGCACAACTAGTTTAGGGATCCCCCAAGACTGTAAAACTCTGGTGCTAGGGGAATAGAACTTGAAGTTTTTTCCTCATGATTCATTTATCTTTCAGTCTAAAATTTTCCATTTCTCTTTTTTGCTTTTTTCCCCATTTCAACTAGTTTCTTATTTTATCAACTCTTATTTTTAAGTCACTTTTTAACTAAAACAGTTGACAATTTTATTTTCACATTTTACAATAGAAATGAAAATTGTTTTTTTTGTTTTTTTTGTTTTTGTTTTTGTTTTTTTTTTTGTCCCACTACTCCCCGGCAAAAACTATTCTCTTTGATAGGAAGGGGGAGCAAGTCTTCCTTGTCCTGCTGTGAGAAAACACCCAGAGTCACAGCACCATGATCTCCTGGTGAAGTAGAACAAGTAATATAAAATGAATATAAAGAGGTTCCTCTCTCTTCTTATCTGTCTGGTCAAGTCATTCCTGGCCGAGTGGGCACCATCATGGGATGGGCAGGAGGTCTCATCATTGGGGGCCCAGGCATCATTGGCATGTGGCCTCCCGTAGGTGGCCTCATTCCAGGAGCAGGTCCAACTGGCATCATCCCAGGAGGAGGAGGGCCCATCATTGGCATCATGGGAGGGCCCCCTTATATGGGGCGCTGGCATCATACCAGGGCGAGGAGGACCCAGGAGACTGGGAGGAGGTGGGATCATTGCCCCTGCAGGAGGAGGAGCAGAGAATGGAGTAGGAGGTATCTTTCCTTGTTGAAATGCAGCGGTTGTTTTGTCGATCAGGCTCTGAGCCTGCTCTTCCATCCATTTCTGATAGTAGTCTTTCACATTCTCTTTGTGTTTCCTACCACTGCAGTGTGTCTTTCTCACAGACGGAGAGTCATGGGTGAGGTACGTGTCACAGTAGTCACAATGAAACTTAGGCATGTTGCTCTGCAGGCCGTTGGCCACTCCGTCCCGTGCCGCCCGGAAATGACGCCTTAAGTCACTTTTTAACTTTGATTTTTTATATCTACATTTTATAGGTATATTCTTTATTTTTGGCCTCCTTTCACTATATTCAATTTTATTTTTGTATATATATAAGTTTTACTTTCTTTGCAATTTTGGGATTTAGTGTCTTCTAACACTGAGACCAAAATGCACTGAGGAACAAGTGGATCACCCTGTTTTGTCCACCCTGTGAGATTGTATTCCCCATTCCCCCCTCTTTACTTTGTCTTTTGTTTTTGTTTATTTTTCTGTTTTGGTTTCTGACCTCTTCACATTTGTCTCTTGTGTATTTTGCTTGGGCCATGGGTGATATTTTTGATTCTGCTCACTCGCTCATCCATTCTTCTTTGGACAAAATGACTAAAAGGCAGAATTAACAAAAAAGAAAGAACCAGAGGTTGCTCTCTGACACAGATCTAATCGATATGGATATAAGTAAGATGCGAGAGATGGAATTCAGGATAACAATTATAAAGTTCATAGCTGGGCTTGAAAAAAAGCATAAAAGACACTAAAGAATCTCTTTGTGCAGAAATGAGATCTAATCAGGCCAAAATTAAAAATCTCTGAGATGCAGTCTAAATTGGATGCTCTAACAGCTAGGGTAAATTAGGCAGAAGAGAGAGTAAGTGATCTACAAGACAGGTTGATGGAAAGGAAGGAAGCTGAGGAAAAGAGAGAAAAACAACTAACATCCAATAAGGAGAGGCTTTGAGAAATCAGTGATGCCATAAAATGATCCAACATCAGAATTATTGGGGTGTCTGAGGGTGAAGAGAGGGCCAGAAAGTATATTTGAGCAAATCATAGCTGAGCACTTCCCTAATCTGGGGAAGGAAACAGGCATTCAAGTCCAAGAAGTAGAGAGGACCCCTCCCAAAATCAATAAAAATAGATCAACACCCCGACATATAATAGTGAAGCTTGCAAATTTCAGAGATAAAGAGAAAATCCTGAAAGCAGCTCAAGACAAGAGTCTCTTAACCTACAGAGGGAGGAACATCAGACTAACATCAGACCTAACCACAGAGACTTGGCAGGCCAGAAAGGGTTGGCATTATATATTCAGGGTACTAAATGAGAAGAACATGCAGCCTAGAATAATTTATCCAGCAAGGCTGTCATTCAGAATGGAAAGAGAGATAAAGAGCCTCCAGGATAGACAGAAACTGAAAGAATATGTGACCACCAAGCCAGCCTTGCAAGAAGTATTAAGGGGGATCCTGTAAGCAAAGACAGAGCCCAAGAGTAACATTGATCAGAAAGAAACAGAGACAATCTACAGAAACAAGGACTTTATAGGCAATACAATGGCACTAAATTTATATTTTTAGTTACTCCGAATGTAAATGGGCTAAATGCTCCAATCAAAAGACACAGGGTGTCAGATTGGATAAAAAGCAAGACCCATCCATATGCTGTCTACAAGAGACTCATTTTAGACCCAAAGACACATCCAGACTGAAAGTGAGGGGGTGGAGAACCATTTACCACACTAATGGACATGAAAAGAAAACAAGGGATACAAGGGTGGTTCAACATTCACAAATCAATCAATGTGATACATACATCATTAAAAGAAGAGACAAGAACCATATGATCCTCTCGATTGATGCAGAAAGCATCTGACAAAATACAGCAGCCTTTCTTGATTAAAACTCTTCATCATGTAGGGAGAGAGGGAACATAGCTCAATATCATAAAAGCCATCTATGTAAAGCCCACATTGAATATCATTCTCATTGGAGAAAAACTGAGAGCTTTTCCCCTAAGGTCAGGAACACACAGGGATGCCCACTTTCACCACTGTGGTTCAACACAGTACGAGAAGTCCTAGCCTCAGCAATCAGACAACAAAAAGAAATAAAAGGCATTCAAATTGGCAAAGAAGTCAAACTCTTCACAGATGACATGATACTTTAAGTGGAAAACCCAAAAGACTCCACTCCAAAATTGCTAGAACTCATACAGGAATTCAGCAACATGGCAGGATACAAAATCAATGCACAGAAATCCGTGGCATCTCTATACTCTAACAAGACTGAAGAAAGGGAAATTAAGGAATTGCACCAAAAAACATAACTAGGAATAAACCTAACCAAAGAGGCAAAGAACCTATACTCAGAAAACAATAGAACACTCATGAAAGAAATTGAGGAAGACACAAAGAGATGGAAAAACATTCCATGCTCCTGGATTGGAAGAATAAATATGTTAAAATGTCTATGCTACCCAGAGCAATCTACACATTCAGTGCTATTCCTATCAAAATACCATTGACATTTTTCACAGAGCTGGAACAAACAATCCTAAAATTTTTGTGGAATCAGAAAAGACCCCAAATAGCCAGAGTAATGTTGAAAAAGAAAACCAAAGCTGGTGGCATTACAATGCCAGACTTCAACTTATATTACAAAGCTGTGATTATCAAGACAGCATGGTACTGGCGCAAAACCAGACACATAGATTGATGGAACAGAGTAGAGAGCCCAGAAATGGACCCTCAACTCTATGATAAACTAATCTTCAACAAAGCAGGAAAGAATATCCAATGGAAAAAAGACAGTCTCTTCAATAAATGGTGCTGGGAATATTGGACAGCCACATGCAGAAGAATGAAACTGGACCACTTTCTTACACCTTACACAAAGATAAACCCAAGATGGATGAAACACCTAAATGTGAGACAGGAATCCATCAAAATCCTAGAGGAGAACATAGGCAGTAACCTCTTTGCCATCGCCCACAGTAACTTCTTTCAAGATACATCTCCAAAAGCTAGTGAAACAAAAGCAAAAATGAACTATTGGGACTTCATCAAGATAAAAAGCTCTGCACAGCAAAGGAAACAGTCAACAAAACTAAAAGGCAACCTACAGAATGGGAGAAGTTATTTGCAAATGACATATCAGATAAAGGGCTGGTATCCAAGATCTATAAAGAACTTATCAAACTCAACACCCAAAAAACAAAGAATCCAGTCATGAAATGGGCAGAAGACATGAATAGACATTTCTCCAATGAAGACGTACAAATGGCCAGCAGACACATGAAAAAATGCTCCACATTACTTGCCATCAGGGAAATACAAATCAAAACCACAATGTGATACCACCTCACACCAGTTAGAATGGCCAAAAATAACAACACAGGGAACAACAAATGTTGGCAAGTTTGTGGAGAAAGGGGAACCCTCTTACACTACTGGTGGGAATGCAAGCTGGTACAGCCACTCTGGAAAACAGTATGGAGGTGCCTCAAGAAGTTAAAAATAGAGCTACCCTACAACCCAGCAATAGCACTACTGGGTATTTACCACAAAGATACAGATGTAGTGAAATGAAAGGGCACCTGCACCCCGATGTTCACAGCAGCAATGTCCACAATAGCCAAACTGTGGAAAGAGCCAAGATGTCCTTCGACAGTTGAATGGATAAACATGTGGTTTAGGCAGCAGCTCTTTCTGCCCACGGGTCCTGTCCCCGTGCTTTAATAAACCACCATTTTGCACTAAAGATGTCTCAAGAATTCTTTCTTAGTCATTGGCTCCGGACTCCATCCCAGTGAACCTCGCCTATATCCCAAAACCCCATCATATGGTGCCCAAACATGGGGCTTTGAGTCTTACATCTGGACTCTGAGCTTCGGTGGAAAATTGTGTCTCAGGCACCTCCCTTCACTGTCAAGGAGCAAGAAGAGCACCTCCTGGACCTAACACCACCTACTCTAGATTTCCCCACCAGTGTCTCAGTGTCAAGACTTCTTCACTCCATAACTTCCAGCTAACAGATGATCCTTTCTACTCAAGGAGGTTCATCGATGTTGACCGTGTTGGATTCAGCTGCCTCCCCCTTTTGTAACTCCCCTATACATTCCCCAACTGACCAGTATTGACCCATAGGTAGAGACATCTCTATGCCCCTGTTCAGCAGGAAGACATTACGGAAGATGAGACCTTCCACCTTCAACAAGCTTAAAGATTTAAGGGTCAAATTGTTCAGGGGGCAATCATGAGGGAACAGAAGGCAAGCTGAGGACAAAGCAGAAGCTGACACCCCACAACCCACCCCCCCCCCATGGGATATATATGTGACATTCCTCAGGTACTTCTGGCTGCCCTAAAGGAAAAACTAACTTATGGAGTCTCCCTCAGTTTACAAGTCTTAGCAATCTACAAGAACAAAGCATTCGATACTATCCTGAATAACCTAGCTTCCAGAAGGAAATGTAGATACGATAAAAGACGTTATAACCTGCAGCCCATCGACAGATACTTGAAGTGGGCAGAGTGTAATGTTCCTCCAGGAAGTTCCCAACTATCTTCATGTTAATGCCTTACTACAGGGGTAAACAACCTTAACTTGACAATGGCAAGGCTCCAGTATCCTGTTATCCTGTGAGTCTTCTTTAGCATATGAAAGTTCTTTTGGAAACCCCCCTTTTTCCTTACCTCCCCCAACCCCATAGTATATAACCAGCCACCGCTCACAACCCCAGGGCAGCAACTCTTTCTGCCCACGGGTCCTGTCCCCGTGCTTTAATAAACCACCATTTTGCACCAAAAAAAAAAAAAAAGATGTGGTTTATATCTACAATGGAATATTATTCAGCCATCAGAAAGGATCAATACCTACCATTTACACACCAGTGTGGATGGAACTGGAGGGGATTATGCTAAGTGAAATAAGTGAATCAGAGAAAGACAATTATATGGTTTCTCTCATATGTGGAACATAAAGAATAATGCAGAGGACAATAGGGGAAGGGAGGGAAAACTGGGAAGAAATCAGGGAGACAAACCATGAGAGACTCTTAACTCTGGGAAACAAACTGAGGGTTGCTGAAGGGGAGGTGGGTGGGGGGATGGGGCAACTGGGTGATGGACATTAAGGAGGGCACTTGATGTGACAAGCACTGGGTGTTATCCGCAACTGATGAATTATTGAACAGTTATCTGAAACTATGTTTCATTGAAAATGATGTACCTATATGTTGGCTAATTGAATTTAATAAATAAATAAATAAAAAATAAATTCACCACTAGTAAACCTGCAAAACTCTAGGCACCTCACCCTAAGCCCTAATAAAAGCAGAACCCCAGATCTTTGTATGTGCATCCTCTCACACTCTCATGCTCTCTCTCTCTCTCTCTACTGCAACCCCACTGTGTGGTCCCAGGCATACCATGTATTCTCCAGGATTTGTGAGTAATAAATTGTGTTGTTTTTCCAAGTTCCCTGATGCCTGTTGCCTAGGTAGGCCTTATAAGAAGAACCATAAGGGCTGGTCTAGCTACAATATTGGCTCTGAAAAGCGAAATGTCTGTGATGGTTCATCTCAGGCCCAGGTGAGTGCCCCCAGGCACTTCATAACATCACTACTGGTAGGCTGAGACTGGCACAAAACAATTGGGGTAGTTGGTAGGATTGCATGATTGCTGTTGCAATTAACTGAAGGGAATGCACATGAGCTACAACTGGCTTACTGACTGACTAACCCAGGTGGGTAACACCACCTGCGAAAGGAGCACTGTCTATTACAGGTCTGTCACACTGCTCTGTGCTTTCACATACTGCCTCTGCCGTGTGTTGCCTGTGGTATCCATCCTAAAATGTCACTGCTGCTATAATAATTCAACAATCTCCCCAGAGCAGCATGATCAAGGCCATATGGTCTACTGAGACAATTAGACCACTAATTATAAATGCCTTAATTGACTATTAATGTGCCTGAGGGTCCTTCATGCCTCGAGGCCAAGCGGAGCTAAGGAGGATGGACTGAATCTCAAGGCTATTGTCACTGTCCCAGGAAAGGCTCTTGGCTAAAGGCACAGTGTAAGGATGTTTCCATAGGTAAGGAGGGTGGGAGACTCCCACCAGAGACCTCTGTGTCAGTGGGTTGTGCCTGGACTGTAAGTCTTAACCCAAAAGTCATAACCTTGCAACAGGAAACCAATGGCACTGTGAAAGGGGAAATACAAATACAACAGAGGCCTCATGTCTGTGTCATCACTTCGCTCGTTGCTGTCACTTTTTATCCCCTGACCTGATAGGATATCATGGGTCCAATTCCTGGGGCAATGTTGCTAAAAGAAATTAATGGACAAATGTAAGTGTCCTGAACATCTATTGCCAGCACCCCCTAAGAACCTCGAGGAGGTGCACTAGCTCCTTGATAAATGGAGAGCCCCCTGGAAGATTCCTGGGCATTGCTCAGTGCTGCAGCATACCAACATGCCAAGGCTCTGGCATTACACTCCGGAGGCCCAGGGGCTTTTCCCACAGACCCTGTAGATACTGCACTAGTGTAGGCAGACCCCAATCCTGGGGATGTCAATTAGGATAACCTGGGAAAGGAATGTGGCCACCTATGAAGAAGGCTTCACAGGGTATCAACCACAATTTTTTTTCTGGTAACAACATGTAAGATTAAGGTGGCAGGAGAAAATCATAAAGTAGAAACTGCGATCAGAAAGTGTATCCGGAAAAAAAAAAAAAAAGTGTATCTGAAAAATTCAAACCTTTCGTGCAGCAGGAAGGAGAGAAGGGCGCTTATAGACCATTTTGTGTCTTCGGGACAGGCTCTGAATTGTTACTCATGGTTGCCAACATGCATTAACCTGGCCAGTATCCCTAAAGATCTAAAATCCACAATCTTGTAAAAGATCCATCTGGGCTATAGGCTTATTTCCTCTGAGACACTACAGATCCTGAGGCCCCTCAGCTTTCCCCTGAATGGGGCAGAACCAAGAAATGTGCTTCACAAGGCATCCCTGCCACCAAGGGAAAAGCTGACAGGGTTATGGGGGCCTCTTGTGAGGAGAAGGAGGGAAAAGGAAGGCAAAGGCCTCTAGAGCCAGCAGTATTTGTATGAGGGCTCTCCCTTTCCTCATTTGGATTATTTACTGCCTGGCATCATGCCCATCCTTCTATCATAGCAATCACTGCTAAGGCTCACAGTGAATGGAAAACATTAGATGAGGCTCATCTCTTGTTGTACAAAATTGGCACAGTCCAATGGGTTTATCATATCCATGATCATCATGACCCCCTCCTTCATTTCCCACCTTCATTTCTCACCATGAAGAGGCCTCATTTGACACGGAGTCCAGAGAATTCTTTTTACAGTGCACTCCCCCTAATTACAGGATGGCACTACTATATTTTATTGGAACTGCTGAAACCATCCCAAAGGCCCTGAGGGCACTGACATCATTGATAGACCTAAAGGAGATCCTCACCCAGATTCTTCAGACTCATGCCCCTCTGCTCCCACTGCCCCAGAAAGGTCTCACTCAAACAAATTTCCCTCAATAGAAAGGGTTCCCCACTCCTTCCCCAATGAACTCTGATCTAATTTTGCCCCTTATGGGAATACACAGGCAAGTTTCTGCTGGAAGTTATAAAATCTCTTGGTTCCTGACACCTAATCTCTAGACAGCCAGTTTCTAAACTTCAGGCCCCAAAACTAGCACTTTCCCAACTACAGCCTTCTTCGGCCATCCATCTTCTTGCCACATGGCTGCCCTTTAACCCCTCTGGCCCCAACCCAGTCTCCACTATTCCCTCTGCCCCTTTCCCTAACCTCAAGGACTGGCAGCCATTTAAGCCCTACCCTTGAAAATTGGTGACTCCCTAGAGCTTGTCCCATCTCCCGAGGACAACTGCCCCTATACCACCCTGAGGGTCCATTGGGACAATAAAAACACACAGTCCTTTGTGGCCGTATTAGACACCAGGGCCCAAGTCACTGTCATTACATGTGACCGAAGTTGCTGCCAGTCCAGGCAATTTCTCTAAATTTCCAAAAGGGGAGCCCTTCTACCTATAGGGCATTGCCAGTAAAATAATCAAACATGTACAAATCCATTCAGATGTAACTATTGGGGCCATTCCCCTCAAAAGCCTTCCACTGGTTGTGGCCCCTCTGGCTCTTTTTTTCCCTATTATAGGCATGGATGTACTGACACAATGTCATGCCACATGGAAAAAGCCCAGGTTCTTGGCATTCCTGGTGGGACTTGCCAAATGGTCACTGGTGACTTTCCCTCCCAGTCAAGATGGTCGACACTCCCAAATACCAACTTAAACAGGGCACTGAAGACCTACGTTCTGTCATTAAAGATATTCTTGAGACAAGAGTCATTAAGCCCACAATCCCCCCTTTTAATAACCCCATCTGGACAGTACTTAAACCAGCCACTAATGAATGGCACCTCACCACTGACTAGCAGAAACTCACTGCTCAGGTGCCCCACTTAAGGCTCTAATTCCACATATTACAGAACTGATTGAGGACATACAATGGGCCAAGGAGGCACTGACCTAGCTAATATGTTCTATTCTGTTCTTACCGTGGAGGAATCCCAGGCCCAATTTGCTTTCACTTTGGAAGGGACTCAGTTTACATTTATGAGATTCCCAATGGCATATTTAAACAGTCCTGCAATTGCACAGAACCTCTACCACTGGGATTTAAATACCTTATAATTGGAAAGGTGCCAATTTTGGCATTATATTGTTGACATTATGCTGAGGGGTCCCTCTGAAGAAAAAGTATGGGCAGATTTGCACACCCTCACACACTACTTAAATGAAGGCAACTGGGCAATTGCCCCTCACAAGATCCAATGCCCAGCCTCATCTGTCAAGTTTCTGAGCATCATCTGGTCCCCTAAAGGCCAAGAAATTCCCAAACATCAGTTAGTCACCATTAAGCCACCTACTACACTCAGGCACAACACATACTAGGTTTTCTCATGTTCTGGAGGCAACACATCCCTCACCTCTCACTAATTCTTCACCCTATATATGCAACCACACCAAGTCTGCCACCTACCATTGGGGTGAGGCCCAACAGTATGCTTTGGAAGTTGCCCAGCAGGCAGTCCAACAAGACTTACCTTAGTTCCCTCTGGCTCCAAATTTGAAGTCAAGGCCTTGGCCTCCTTGAGTCTCTGAACCAAACATGGGTCTACCTGGCTTCCTATGGGGTTTTGGACTAAGTGCTTACCCCTAGTGACAGCCCAATATACTCCCCTTGAGTGCCAGCTTTTGGCATCCTATTGGGCTCTTTTAGAAGCTGAGGCCCCAACTAGCCCCCACCCAGTACTACTCTGCCCACAAGCTCCTATAATGCCCGGGTTAGAGATGTATCCCAATAGAAGGCCAGCACAGCCACTGATGCCTCCTTGGTAAAACAGAAATGGTACCTTCAGGAAAAGGCTAAACTAAACAAACGTCAAAGGCCTTTCCAAATTACAGGACGATGTGGCTTCCCCCACGCTGAGCCACTTACTTGAGATCCTTGAGGAAGTAATAGTGGCACCCCTGCTTCCTCCTCCTCTGACTACTTGGGAACTTTCTTGGGACTAAATGAGATGGACAAGGAGTTGGTATTCTTCATGGATGGCAGGACCACCACTCTATACAACGCAGCTCACCAGAGAGCCACAGCATTCCACCTGGCCTCAGGCACCTCTCTAGTCAAGGAGGGCACTCCTAGCTCAGGCCTTTTACAGATCCACATTATCAAAGATTTCTGGACTGTTCCTAATGGTCTTATGGTTTGGTCTGGTCAATGGCTAAGGGACAATTTTCTCATACAAGCCCAACTGGGGTGCTCAGATATAAAAGGAATTAGCAGAGTCTCCAATTCCTATCATTGTTATTCACATTTCTGCACAACTAACCACTCTACACCAAAAGCCATTTTCAACAATATCACAGACTCCCTCAGTCGGTTAAGTGGCCAGCTCTTGGTTTTGGCTCACGTCATGATCTCATGGTCCTGGGATCAAGCCCTAGGTCAGGCACCATGATCACTGCAAAGTCTGCTTCAGGATTCTCTCCCTCTGCCCCTCCCCCAGCTTGCTTGTGCTCTCTCTAAAATAATCTTTTTTTTTTTTTAAGATTTTATTTATTTGTCAGAGAGAGAGAGTACAACAGGGGGAGCGGCAGGCAGAAGGAGAAGCAGGTTCCCCACTGAGCAGGGAGCCTGATATGGGACTCAATTCCAGGACCCCGGGATCATGACCTGGGCCGAAGGCAGACGCTTAACTGACTGAGCTACCCAGGTGTCCCTAAAATAATCTTTTTAAAAAATTATTTTTTTTTTTTTTTTTTTTAAAGATTTTATTTATTTATTTGACAGAGAGAGACACAGTGAGAGAGGGAACACAAGCAGGGGGAGTGGGAGAGAGAGAAGCAGGCTTCCCGCCGAGCAGGGAGCCCGATGCGGGGCTCGATCCCAGGACCCTGGGATCATGACCTGGGCCGAAGGCAGACGCTTAACTGACTGAGCTACCCAGGTGTCCCTAAAATAATCTTTTTAAAAAATTAAAAAAACACACAACAATATCATAGACTCCCTCACTAAATCCTCCACAATCTGCCCAGTACAGATAACTCAGGGTACTGACCTTTGCCAACAGCTCACAAAATGGGCCCACATAACCTTGGATCATGGGGAATTCATGCTTTAATAACTTGGGCTCAAGTGAGAGGACTCCTCCTCTCCTCAGCAGCAGCTAAGGTTGTGATAGATAAGTGCATTCTCTGCTCCCAAACCAAACAATGGAGGCTATCTATATGGGGACATGGCCCCTTGAAGAGACAAACTATACCCCCTCTGGAAGATTGATTTCATCTACCCCCTGCCCCCTTCTGCTGAGGCTTCCAGATATGTCATCACAATCATCAATACTTACACGGGACTCCTCTTGTGACCCCCACCTGGAATTCCTTCCTCCTTACTAAAATTTATTCTTGTTCCCTTCTGATTGCCAGACATATTGCTCTGACCAGGGTACCCACTTTACCTCCTAGGAGGCTTAACAATGGGCTCTCCAAATAAGATTTTTGCAACTTCCATCTAGGTTACCACCCTCAGGTGGCCAGGCTCATTAAGCATCCTAACAGCCTTCTTAAAGAGACACTACTTAAATTACTTTCAAGCAAGTAGTCCCCTAAATGGATCAAACTCTTGCCCCAGCCCCTCATCTTGCTTAATTCTGACCCCTGGGGCCTTCATACCTCACATACCAATTACTATACACCCTCCAAAATTCCACATTTGGTCATCTCTGGCAATCCTCAAGCTTTTGCACTCCAAGACAATGTGCTTTTTATTTTGTCCTCTGACTCTACTGCCCCTTCTACTATGATTTTTCAATCATCTCACCATCTGCTTCATGCTGGCAACCTGACTGAGGGCATATAGTCCAATAAGATTCCCTCATCACTGAATGTCCCCCAGGACAAAAGCCCACCAAGTTAGTGCAAAATCATTTCTTTGGAAACCCTGACAACAGTGAGCACTTTCCAAAAGGAGCCACCTCCAGGCTGGCCACCTTCACTGAATATAGTGTTTATAAGGACTGGCTAATGAAACTCAATTCCCTTACTAATTTATAAGTAGTATAAATGGTCACCCTGCAACTAACCAGTGACAAGAGTTTAGGTGTCTGAAAGAGGGAAAGAAACTCTCCGGTTGGTAGACATGAGCCATACTTGGAGATGAGTATGGAGGGAAAGCTGCAAGTCATGGCCTTATCCCACACTAGACAAGGTAACCCAGTACTTTCTCACCAAGAACAACCACACTCAGCCATTAACCAATATACAAATAGCTCATGCAGAAGGAACCCGACCCAACCTCACGTTCTATATGGCTATGGCTATTCTTACTGCTTTGTATGGCTGGGTGATAGGGTTACTTGGTAGACCCCTCAGGCCTAACCACCACAGACAGATAGAATGCTGGAACAATTCCACTCCAGCCCACAACTGCACCACAAGAAAACTAGGCCTCTAGTTTAGAGTGAACTTAGCAGAACATGCAGTGTGGATGAATATTTTCTGGGAACAATGGGCTAAACGTACTGCCCTGATGGAATAGGAGGATGACCCACTGGAATATTATTTTGCAGAATTTGCCAGGTGATTGCTGACTGACCCTACCCTATACCAAGAGGCCTCTCAGACCCACTAGGATATTTCTTGCTGACTGCAAGGCAGCACTGTATCATATTTTCCCATTATGGCAAGCCAAAATGTGCCCTCAGAACCAGACAGCTCTCCTGCCTACAAATACTGCAAATTGTTAATATCCTCACCATTAATTCTGATGCCTCAGCATCACATGGTGGATTGCAGTGTAAACACCTGATAGTTTTTTTTTATTGTAACCCAAGTGCCTGACATTGAGCTTTTGATTGCTGAAGAGGCCACAAACACATTGCCAGCTACATCACTAGAGAACCAGGCTGCCCCACCCCTAAAGTTTCCTTTGTTTTAGAGATCTCTGGTTGATTTAGATAACTCACCATTTGACTCCTTGTTTTTCTCTTCCCACATTTTAGTTCCCACTCTTATGTTTTAAATTCACCAATAAAGAGTGAATTTATGAAACCCTAGGCACCCACCCTGGACCACAGTAGAGTAGAACCCCAGGCCTGCATGCTTTCTTTCTCTACCTACAACCTCACTGTGTGGTCCCAGGCAGAGCATGTACCCTCCAGGACTTGTGAATAAGAAACATTTTTTTCCCCAAATTTCCCTGATGGTTGTTGCTGACGTGTATTCGCAATCATAAGCACCACAAGGGGCCAGTCCAGCCACAATATTGGCTTTGAATGGGGAAATGTCTGTGAGGGCTCATCACAAATATATGGGCCCAGGTGAGTGCCCCAGGCATTTCTAGCCAATACCATCACTATAGATAGGCTGAGACTGACCCAAAACAGTAGGGCAGCCCCCACCACCAAGACTTCTGCTGTTCACCTTCCTCATGTAGTGGTTCTTCCACGCTCCTCCTTGGGTGAAACTGGTCATTTGATAAGCAGTAAGTGGTCACTGGGGCCACTGTCAGTCTAGAACTTTCCCCAAGAAAGTCACTGTCTCTGGCCACATGTGACAGAGGAATCATTTGAGGTCCTTCCAAAATAAAAAGTACAACTGGGGTACTGGATACTTGAACCATGTGCTCAATCATAAAATAACTGTTAGGAGAGTATTGAGGACCAATGATAATCCCTATTGCTCTGTGTTAGTTTCTACACAAAATGGGTATGAGTCTGTTGCTAGCCACTAAATGCAGAACACAGACCCTAAAAATTATCTGACATACCACCCCACCCCTCACCTCCAGATTCAAAAATTGAGTGTGAAGAATTATGGTCCATTTGAGAAGCGTTGGCTTAGTTAAGCCAAATAGGTACATATAACCAGTAAACGATTACTTGGGACTTATGTGCACCAAACTATTGAGAGATGGAATGGGGAGATGATCTTAAGACCTCACAAAACACAGTCTAGTTCAAAATAAGCATACACAAATATCATGGTTATCTGGAGTATTGACCAAGAACAATAGCTTGGGAGAGAGGTGCTAAATAACTCCCTAGAAAACATTTTAATCCCATGAGGAAAAGCAATCGGAGTACCTCTTCTACTCTTAGGATGAAATATTCATTAGGCTCAATGAAAAAGGATGAAAGACCACAACCTTACAAGGAAATGTCACCTACAAATTAGACCAGTGGAATTAATCAAGAACAATCCGGATAAAGGGCTGGGAAGATGGCAGAGTAGGAGGATCCTAAGCTTTCCTCATCCCACAGATACAACAAGGTAACACTCACATCAGTGTAAATAACCTAGAAAATGACCT
Source organism: Halichoerus grypus (assembly GCF_964656455.1). Lineage (NCBI taxonomy): Eukaryota > Metazoa > Chordata > Mammalia > Carnivora > Phocidae > Halichoerus > Halichoerus grypus. The sequence goes on along the minus strand of NC_135727.1, from coordinate 100,029,990 downwards.
GAAGACTGGCAGAACAAACTCCACAATTAAAGGTAGAGAAGCCACATCAAAGAAGGAAGGAAGGGCTAGGATGTAGTTTGGGAGTGAAATATGGAGACCATGGCCATCCATGGTGGGGAAGGAGCTGGTGGCACCAAGAAGGGCAATAAAAACACACCAGACTACAATACCAGGGAGCCCTCACGGGGAAGACAAATCCCCATAATGTTTGGCTTTTTGAAAGCAAGAGGGGCTGAATTTTGTGAGTTCCTACAACTAGCAGGACTTAAAGCCTGGAATTTTAAAAATGTGCGGCCTCAGCTCTGGGACAGCTGGGAGGGCCTTAGAAAGTGAAGTCACCACCCTTAAAGAGACAGCAGAAAAAACAGCCCATGGAGATACAATTTAGAACCAGCAGTTTGAAAAACGCCAGGGGCAGACAGGAGGGAGAGTGATTTACTCATCTTGGAACATGTCCTAGAGAGGCAGGGATCATGAGGAGACCTCTCCAGGAACAAAAGAGATGGCAAGTGCCATTTCCCTCCCCTGCCCCCTCCCTAGAATAAACACATGGCCACCTGTGAGAACCAGAGCTGTACCAAGTCACTACCTAACTTGCTTACACCAAGCCCTGCCCCCCACACTTCAGTGCATCCACCCTTCCCAGTCATGTTTGCCTCAGTCACAGCACAGCAGGTCCCCAGAAGATGGATGTAAACCCCACCAACACCTTATCTTCCAGCCACACATTTTGCTGGACCTCAGTTCCAGCAGTGGTGGTGGTGGTGGCAGTGGCAGGTCTCATTTCACAAGGAGACCAGTGCATACCTTATTTTTTTTTTTTTAAAGATTTCATTTATTTGACAGAGAGAGACACAGCGAGAGAGGGGACACAAGCAGGGGCAGAGGGAGAGGGAGAAGCAGGCTCCCAGGGAGCCCAACGCGGGACTCGATCCCAGTACCCTGGGATCACGACCGGAGCCAAAGGCAGACGCTTAATGACTGAGCCACCCAGGCGCCCCCAGTGCATACCTTATTAAAACATGCCTCACCCAGCCAGGGACCAAACACTGCCTACAACAGGCAAAGAGAGCCTCTGCTGATAACTGGACTGAAGGAAAAAGAGGCCAGGACACAACAACAGAGCCAATGCAGCACACATCGGAGACACTCCCTGAAGTGCCAGGTCCTGGGGAAACAGGTGGCACTGCACTGCAGGGCACTACAGGACCTCTTCTTCATAAGGCCATTACTATCAAGAACAGCTGACTTGCCTAACACCCAGAAACAGGCACAGAGAATTAGACAAAATGAGGAGAAAGAGAAATATGTTAAAAATGAAAGAAAAAGACCAAATCACAGCAAGAGACTTAAGTGAGATGGATATAAGTAATATGCCTGATAGAGAACTTAACATAATGATCATAAGGATACACAATGGACTTGAGAAAAGAGTGGAGGACATCAGTGAGACCCTTAACAAAGAGATTAAAAAAAAAGAACCAATCAGAGATTAAGAACACAATAAATGAAATTAAAAATAAACCTAATAGAATAGCAGGCCAGAGGAAGGAGAGGAAAGAATTAATGACCTGGAAGACAGAGTAATGGAAATTACTCAAGCAGAACAAATTAAAGGAAAAAGTTATGCAAATTGTGAATAGTCTTAGGGAACCCTAGGGAACCCAGTGACTCCATTGAGCATAATAACATTAGCATTACAGGGATGTCAGACAAAAAAGAAGAGAGAAAAGAGGAAAGAAAATTTATTTGAAGGAAAAATAGCTCAAACTTATCTAATCTGGGAAGGAAACAGAAATCCAGATCCAGACAGCACAGAGATTCCCCCAACAAAATCAACCAAAGGAGATCCACAGCAAGACACGTAGTAATTAAAATGGCAAAAAATAGTAATGAAGAAATAAATTTTAAAACAGCAAGAGAAAAGAAGACAGTTACATACAAGGGAAACCCCATATGGTTCAGTGGATTTTTCAGCAAAAACTCTGCAGGCCAGAAGGGAATGACATGGTATATTCAAAATGCTGAAAGGGAAAAATCTGCAGCCAAGAATACTCTATCCAGCAAGGGTATCATTCAGAATAGAAGAAGAGATAAAGAGTTTCCTAGATAAACAAAAACTAAAGGAGTTCATGACCACTAAACCAGCCCTACAAGGAATATTAAAGGTGACTCTTTCGGAGGAAAGGAAACACCATAAATGAGAATAGGAAAAATATGATTATCTGTAAGAATCAGTCAAGGGATGCACAAAATAAAAGGATGTAAAGTATGACACCTTATACCTAAAACATGGGAGGAACAAAAGTAAAGAATGAGTTCAAACTTAAATGACCATCAACTTACTGTAGACTACTATATGTAGAAGATGTTATATACAAACCTAATGGTAACCACAAATCAAAAACCAGTAATAGATAAGAATAAAGAGAAAGGAATCCAAGTATATCACTAAAGAAAACCAACAAACCATGAAAGAGAGCAAGAGAAAGATCAGAGAAAAACTATAGAAACAATGACAAAACAAGTAACAAAATGACAATAAATACATATCAGTAATTACTTTGAATGTAAATGGGCTAAATGCTCAATCAAAAGGCATAGGGTGATAGAATGGATAAGAAACAAGACCCATCTATATGCTGCCTACTAGAGACTCATTTCAGACCTAAAGACACCTGCAAATTGAAAGTAAGGAGATGGCGAAACATTTATCATGCAAATGGAAGTCAAAAGAAAGCTGGGGTAGCAATATTTAACCATCACACAAAATAGACTTTAAAACAAAAACCATAACAAGAGACAAAGAAGGACACTATATAATAATAAAGGGGACAATCCAACAAGAAGATATAACATAAATTGTAAATATTTACACACCCAACATGGGAGCACCCAAATACACAAAACAGTTAATAACAAACATAAAGGAATTAATCAATAGTAATATAATAATAGTAGGGGACTTTTAATACCCCAATGACATCAAAGGAGAAATCATCCAAACAGAAAATCAACAAGGAAACAGTGGCTTGGAATGATACCCTGGACCAGACAGATTTAACAGACATATTCAGAACATTCCATCCTAAAACAGCAAAATACACATTCTCTCCAAGTGCACATGGACCATTCTCTAGAACAGATCACATAGGCCACAAAATAAGTCTCAACAAATTCAAAAAGATCAAAGTCATACCATGCATCTTGTCTGACCACAATGCTATGAAACTAGAAATCAACCACAAGAAAAAGTCCGGAAAGAGCACAAATACATGGAAATTAAATAATATGCTACTAGACAATTAATGGGTCAACTAAGAAGTCAAAGAAATCAAAAGTACATGGAAACAAATGAAAATAAAAATACAATGATCTTTGGGATGCAGAGAAAGAAGTTTATAGCAATATAGGCCTACCTCAAGAAGAAAAATCTCAAATAAACAACCTAAACTTACACCTAATGGAGCTAGAAAAAGAAAAACAAACAAAACCCAAAACCAGCAGAAGGAAGGAAATAATAAAGATTACAACAGAAAAATGATGTCAAACCAAAAAAATAATAAAGCAGATTGCTTAAACCAGGAGCTGGTTCTTTGAAAAAGTCAACAAAATTGATAAAGTTCTAGCCAGACTCCTCCAAAAGAGAGAGAGAGAGAGAGGACTCAAATAAACAAAATCACAAATGAGAGGAGAAATAACAACCAACATCACAGATATACAATTATAAGAGAATATTATAAAAAATTATATGCCAACAAATTGGACAACCTAGAAGAAATGTATAAATCTCTAGAAACGCATAACCTAACAAGGAAATTGAATAAGTAATCAAAAAACAAAAGTCCAGGACCAGATGGCTTCACAGGTGAATTCTGCCAAACATTTAAAGAAGAATTAATATGTATTCCTCTCAAACTATTCCAAAAAATAGAAGAGAAAGGCAAATTTCCCAATTCATTCTGTGAGGTCAGCATTACCTTGATATCAAAACCAGATAAAGATACCACAAAAAAAGATAACTACAGGCCAATATCTCTGATGAACATAGATGCAAAAATCCTCAACAAAATATTAGCAAACTGAATCCAACAATATATTAAAAAAATCATTCACCACAATCAAGTGGGATTTATTCCTGGGATGCAAGGGTGTTTCAATATTCACAAATCAATCAACATGATACATCACATCAATAAAAGGAAAAAAAGTGATCATTTCAACAGATGCAGAAAAAGCATTTGGCAAAGTAGAACATCCACTCATGATAAAAACCTTCAACAAAGTAGGTTTAGAGGGAACATATCTCAACATAAGAAAGCCCTTGTATGAGAAACCCACAGCAAACATCATACTCGGGGGGGGGGGGGGAAGAGCACTTCCCCTAAGGTCAGGCACAAGACAAGAATGTCCACTCCCACCACTTTTATTCAACATAGTAGTGGAAGTCATAGCCTAAGCAATCAGACAGCAAAAAGACTTAAAAGGCATCCAAACTGGTAAGGAAGAAGTAAAACTCTCACTATTGCCAGATGACATGATACTGTATATAAAAAACCCTAAAGACTCCACCAAAAAAACTATTAGAACTGATAAATGAATTCTGTAAAGTCACAGGATACAAAATCAACATACAGAAATCTGTTGCATTTCTATATACTAATAATGAAGCAGCAGAGAGAGAAATTAAGAAAACAAACCCATTTGCAATGCACCAAAAATAATAAAATACCTAGAAATAAACTTAACCAAGGAGGTCAAAGACCTGTACTCTGAAAACTACAAAACATTGATAAAAGAAATTGAAGAAGACACAAAGAAATGGAAAGGCATTCCATGCTCATGGGTTGGAAGAACAAATATTGTTAAAATGTCTATTAATAGATTTAATGCCATCCCTATCAAAATACTAAGAGCATTTTTCACAGAGCTGGAACAAAAAAAATCCTACAATTTGTATGGACCACAAAAGGCCCTGTATAGCCAAAACAATCTTGAAAAAGAACAACGAAATTGGAGGTATCACAATTCCAGACTTAAAGTTATAATACAAAGCTCTAGTATCAAAACAGAATGGTACTGGCACAAAAACAGACACATAGATCAATGGAACAGGATAGAAAACCCAGAAATAAACCCACAATTATATAATCAATTAATCTTCAACAAAAGACACAAGAGTATGGGAAAAATACTGTCTCTTCAACAAATGGTGTCAGGAAAACTGGAAAGCAACATGCAAAAGAGTGAAACTGGACCACTTTCTTACATTATACACAAAAGTAAATTCAAAATGGATGAAAGACCTAAATGTGAAATCTGAAACCTTAAAAATTCTTGAAGACAACACAGGCAATAATCTCTCAGACATCAGCTGTAGCAACGTTTTTCTAGATAGGTCTCCTGAGGCAAGGGAAACAAAAGCAAAAATAAACTATTCAACTTCACCAAAATAAAAAGCTCCTGCACAGCGAAGGGAACAATCAACAAAACTAAAAGGCAACCTTACTCAATGGGAGAAGATATCTGCAAATGATGTATCCAATAAAGGGTGAGTATCCAAAATATATAAAGAATTGATATAACAACATCCAAAAAACAAGCCAATTTAAAAATGGGCAGAAAGCATGAATAGACATTTCTCCAAAGAAGACATCAGATGGCCAATAGACACATGGAAAGATGCTCAACATCACTTATCATCAGTGAAGTGCAAATCAAAACCACAATGCAATATCATTTCACATGTATCAGACTGGCTAAAATAAAAAACACAAGAAACAACAAGTATTGCGAGGATGTGGAGAAAGGGGAATGGTCTTGCACTGTTGGTGGGAATGCAAACTGGTGCAGCCACTGTGGAAAACAGTATGGAGTTTCCTCAAAAAGTTAAAAATAGAACTACCCTACAATCCAGAAATTATATCACTGGGTATTTACCTACCATCCAGCAATTATATTACTGGGTATTTACCCAAAGGATACAAAAATTCTGATTTGAAGGGATACATGCACCCCAATGTTATAGCAGCCTTATCAACAATAGCCAAATTATGGAAAGAGCCCAAACATCCATTGACTGATGAATGGATAAAGATGTGGTATATATGTACAATGGAATATTATTCAGCCATAAGAAGAATGAAATCTTGCCATTTGCAACAATGTGGATGGAGCTAGAGAGTATAATGCTAAGTGAAATAAGTCAGAGAAAGACAAATATCATACAATTTCATTCATATGTGGAATTTAAGAAACAAAACATATGAACATAGGGGGAAAAACAAAAAAAAAGGGCAAACCATAAAACAGACTTAAATACAGAGAACAAACTGAGGGTTACTGGCGGTGAGATGGGCAGGTGGATGGATTAAATGGGTGATGGGTATTAAGGCAGGCACTTGTGATGAGCACTGGATGTTATAAGTGATGAATCGCTAATTCTACACCTGAAACTAATATTACACTGCATGTTAACTAACTGGAATTTAAATAAAAACGTGAAAAAAAGAAAAATGGCAAGCTTTTGCCATTTGCGATGGTCCCTATCCTACCTGCAAGCCCCAAACCATGTATCCCAAAGGCAGAAATCTCCTTAATTGACACACTCTGCCCTCCCATTCAGATGAGAAGCCTATTAGTGAAAGACATCACAACTGTAGGTTAGATCTTTGTTAATTACCTAAGCTAATCAAACAAACCCTTTATTACTAAATATGAATGTGCAAAGTTTTAAGTATTCCAGGAAAGTGAAAGAGAAAATCATGATAAACCATACAATTATATATATCAGTTAATTATATATATATATATAAATTACAGGAAAAAAAGAACTTTATCAAAAAATCCGAACGTTTTCAGAATTTTAAGGACAACGGGGTTTTAAAATGAGAACAGGGTGCTATAAAAGGGAGTAGTTTTAAAGCAAGAGTCCTTGGAAAATAGAAATAGTTGCAAAATTAAAAATTTAATAGATGTCAGGTGCTCAACGCAGAGTCGCCCTGCCTCACCCAGGCTCTGACGGCGGAACCTGGAACACAGCGCTCACGCCTGCCCAAACCCCCCCCCCCCGCGCGTTTCCTGCTTCTCCCCTTCCTTCCCTCCATCCTTCCTCCCCCGAGGAATGTAACGGATCCTCCCTCCTTTAACCCCCCCCACCCCGCGTAACGGACCCCATTTCCTACCTCAAAGAGCTGCGGCCGGACCCCACCGTCATCTGAGAGCGCCCTCCACTTCCACTCGGACAGTGCCCCGAGGTCCCCGCCATCGTCACCGGCTCCCTCGTCGCCCACCCTGAAAAGGCGCCGAGGACCCGCCGCCTTTGGGGCGCCTGGGCGGCTCAGTTGGTTAAGCGAATGCCTTCGGCTCAGGTCATGATCCTGGAGTCCCTGGATCGAGTCCCGCATCGGGCTCCCTGCTCGGCAGGGAGCCTGCTTCTCCCTCTGACCCTCCCCCCTCTCATGTGCTCTCTCTCTCTCATTCTCTCTGTCTCAAATAAATAAATAAAATCTTTAAAAAAAAATATGAATATGTAGTTCATCTGCAGTGAGAGGACCAGGGCAGAGCCTAGTGAAATCATGCTGATAGTTCTCCTCTCACTCTGAACATGTTGACATAGATAAAATCAAATTAAAGAAACATCAAGAAAAATCTAGAAAGGAGTATTATTATTCAAGGACAATCTTAGCCTAAAGGTTGGATTTCCATCCTTTTTCTTAGGGGCAGGAAATTAGGAAGGTAACTAACAAGAAGAACATTTGATTTTGAATTGGCTCTTCTTGTTCAGACACTTGGTTCTAGGCATACAGGTACAAGTCATTCAAAGGACAAAGCCTCGGGTAGTCATCTCAATTTGCCCTGGTCCAGAACCTACCAAGAACCCTCACTCTGTCCCATGTCTTTGATCCAGTCTCCTTTGGCATCATACTGTGGAAAGAGTTCTCACTTAGACCTCTAATCCAAATGAGCAGCCCAACCACATACCTTATAGCAGACCCACTGGTCTCTCCCTAGGGCCAATCCTCAATAAGAGTAGACATGCTTTACCCTTGGTTTATTCAAGGTTCTCAACATTTTAGCTTTGTCCCAGGCTGTAAAATACTTACTGACTTGTAACAAACTCTTCCTTACCTCTGCCTAATTGGACTTATTTTATTCTTCATTCTTTTAGTTCTTTTAAAAAAGATTTTATTTATTTATTTGAGAGAGAGAGTGTGTGCATGAGGAGGGGGAAGGCAGGGAGGTGAGGGAGAAGCAGACTCCCCGCTGAGCAGGGAGCCCAACGTGGGCTTGATCCCAAGACCCCAGGATGATGACCTGAGCCAAAGGCAGACGCTTAACCAACTGAGCCACCCAGGTGCCCCTTTTCTTTTAGTTTTTAAGGTGGGGAGTTCTATAATTTATTTGAGACTTTTTTCTAATACAGGCACTTAGTGCTATCGATTTCCATCTAAACATTGATTTTAGCTGCATCTCAAAATATTGATATGCTGTGCTTTACTTACATTGAGTTCCAAATAATTTTTAATACCCCTTGATCTCTTGGATTGTTTAGAAGAATATTGTATTACTAGTTTCCAAATATTTGGGGATTTTTCAGATACTTTTCTGTTGACAATTTCTGGTTTAATTCCATTGTGGTCAGAGAACATATCTTGCATGATTTGAATCCATTTAAGTTTATTGAGACTTGTTGTATGGCCCAGAGGATGGTCTGTCTTGGTAATGCTCCATATGCACTCAAAAGTAATATGCTTCTAAAGAATATGTTTCTAAAGATTCTTATGTATCTATGATTTTTCTAAACATGAGCCATATTTCTTCTTTTTCTTCCTCTTTTTTCTGACTATAACAAGTAATACCCCATTGGTTGCCTACAGGGAGTAGAACTATGTGGTTTTTGAGCCATGTGAATGCATTAATTATTTTAAAAACATAGGTATTTATATTTTTAAAAAGTAAAAAGTGGTAACTGAATCATGGTGGTGGACCAGACCCAAAAACATATACAAACCAGAATGAATATAGTTAGGAAACCAGAGGTCGTGAAGAATGCTTGGAAGATAGAAACAGGAGCTGCTTTCAGACTGATAAAACCAGAGAACTTAAAATCCCTGCAGTAGAAAGTCAAGCACACTCAAAGAAGGTTCAAGAATAGAGTCAATGAAATCAAAGGACAGCGAAGGTCCTGGGTAGACTGTGAGATTAAAGCGTTACTCTCTGAACAACAAATCTGTTTTCTCCTGCTCTGCTCTGACCCAATGTTACTTACATTCAACAAAGCCACAGTGGCAACTGAACTGCTTTAATCTCTTTAAACTACACTCCAAAGACAGTGAATTACTTTATCAGAAAGGGAACCCAAGTTAGAGCAGGTCTGAGACAACTGCAGACCTGCAAAGCAGAAGAGAAACAAAACTGAACACATCTACCTAGAAGAGAGATCTACGGAAGTCTTTCAGTGTCAGAGAAATGCCATGCTTTTGGCTTTTGGGATGGCACATTTCCTACCTGCAAGCTCCATGATATGTACTCCCAAAGGAGAAGACCACTCCTTAATTGATACATTCCATCCTCCCCATTCAGAGGAGAAACCTATTAGTGAAATGAACATCACAACTGTAAATCAGATCCATGCTAATCACCTAGACTAATCAGATGAGTTCTTCATTACTAAATATGAATGTGCAGTTTTAAGTATTTCAGGAAAGTAAAAGAGAAGATGATAAACAGATATATTTATATTTTACAGGAAACAGAAGAGAAATTTACCGAAAATTCAAATTCACATGCTCAGAATTTTGGGAGACAATGGTTTTATAAAATAAAAACAGGCTGCAAGAAAGAAAGTACTTGGAAAATAGACATATTATCCCAAAATTAAAAACTTAATAAAACACCAAGTACACAGCACAGGGTTGCCCTGCCTCACTTAGGCTCCAATAGAACCTGGAACACTGCCCTTGTGGCCCACCCCACCCCCCTAACGTCCTACCCCCCTACCCCCACTCCCCCAACCGGAAGCTCGCCCCCCCTTCCCTGGACCCCATTTCCGGTCCCATCCCAGAGCTTGCCCAACATTCCAACGGACACTTCTCTGAGGTCTCCAACCGCCACTGGTTCTGCCTCCTGCCTCCCTTGCCACTCAGGCTGGGAAATCTGCGAGGCCGCCACCGCCTTCGGCCCCGCCGCTGCTGCCTGCTGCACAGCCCTCGCTTCCGCACCGCCTTAGCCTTGGTGCCCGGGCCGCCAGCCATGGCCACCGCGCCGCTCTCACAAGTGCGCCAGAACTACCACCCCGACTGCGAGGCCGCCATCAACAGCCAGATCAACCTGGAGCTCTACGCCTCCTACGTGTACCTGTCCATGGCCTTCTACTTCGACCGCGACGACGTGGCCTTGAAGCACTTCGCCCGGTTCTTCCTGCGCCAGTCCCGCGAGGAGACCGAGCATGCCGAGAAGCTGATGCAGCTGCAGAACCAGCGCGGCGGCCGCATCCGCCTCCGCGACATCAAGAAGCCAGACCGCGACGACTGGGAGAGCGGCCTGAAGGCCATGGAGTGCGCCCTGCACCTGGAGAAGAGCGTCAACCAGTGCCTGCTCGACCTGCACCAGCTGGCCACCGACAAGAACGACGCCCACCTGTGCGACTTCCTGGAGAGCCACTACCTGCACGAGCAAGTCAAGTCCATCAAAGAGCTGGGGGGCTATGTCACCAACCTGCGCAAGATGCGGGCTCCCGAAGACGGCATGGCGGAGTACCTCTTTGACAAGCTCACCCTGGGCGACAGCGACAAAAAGAACTGAGTTGGGACTGTTTTCCCTATAGCCCAGGGTGCATGGTGACTTTCCCTGATCACCATGCCGAGCATGCATATTGCAGTATTGCCTTTGCAAAACGTTCCAGTTTTTTTCTTCCAGTTTTGCCATAAATAAATAAAATTGTTTGGTTTCAATAAAGTTATTTGGCTCTTAAATAAATAAAGGTCTCTGATTGATTCATGTGTGCAAATGTCTCACCTTTTACGTTTTAAAGCAGGTATCTAGGCCACATGCAGCTCAGGATCTCCATGGATGGAGGGAGAAGGTATTCCACAGGACCCTGGAAAACACAAAATTAATCTTTCCCTTATAAACAACGTGGATAGATGGGGGTGTGGTGGGATTCTGGTGAGTGTGTGAGCCTGTGCATGGTAAAAGTATAAAAACATGGTTTGAATATCATTGGGATAGATCTGCAGAAGTGAAGGGAATGGGATTGGGCAGGATTGAAATAAAGTGCATCTTTGCTTTATTTGAAATATTAATGGTTAATTCTGCGTAGCAAGATGGGAGCCTTGGAAGCCAGAGCAGCAAAGTATCTGTGAGAAGCTCACCTTAGGCAACAGTGATGTAACTAGCATAGGACTGGCTTTCCCATAGCCAGGGGTGAGGGGTGACTTCCTATGGTCACCTGACTGGACATGAACACCGGCCTTACAAAACATCTACGTAAGAGTTTTACTTCAACTGTATCATCTTGCATTAAAGCAACATGGTACCCCAAAAATGTTTACCTCAATAGAAGGGCTAAAAAATAGAAAATCATGGATGAAGCTCAAATTTGTGATACTGAATGTGAAGTACAATAAATCCCCCTAAATGTTAAGCCAGTGGTTCTGGCTGCTTTGAAGTATGTAGCGGGTGGGAGAGAGTTGAAGCTGGGAGGCTGGTCAGATTTTGTAACTAGTCCCATGAGAGACATTTGTGGGTGAACTGGAGTGGAAGCTGAAGAAAATGTGATGGAGACAAATTCTAGTTGGATTTGCTCATGGACCACAGGTGAAGAAGGAGAAATGAGGAAAATTATCTAGGTTCTGCTGTTTGTACTTGAACACCTGAGTTGATGGTAAAGGTAGTTATTAATTTGAGGATGTGGGGAAGGCATGTCGTGTAAAATCTGAGATGCCTATTAGATATGCAAGTGGAACTGTCATGCAGGTAGTCAGAAAAAATGAATCTGGAGCTCAGGTGGGATGTCAGGTTTAGACATAAACATATGAGAGACATCAGTCACAGATGGTGTTGAGGTCATGGGACTGGATAAGCTTACCAGAGAGTGTGGCACAGTCAGCCCCATGCCCTGGGCAGCTACCATTAGAGGATGGGTTGAGGTATTACAACTCCCAGAGGGCTACTGGCCCCACCTTGACCATTACCTCATTCCAGACTGTGACCATGTGTGCCCATATCCAGTGTCCCCAAATCAGCCTGTTCCTGATGTCAATGTGGTTTCAGGTTGCTCCTTTCAAGATGTGCAGAGGAGTTAGCCTATTACCATGTCTTCATGGCTATTAGAAAGAAATTCCTTCCCAGTTTTATTTTTTTTTAAAAAGATTTTGTGTATTTATTTGACAGAGGGAGAGGCAGAGAACACAAGCAGGGGGAGTGGCAGGCAGAGGGAGAAGGAGAAGCAGGCTCCCCACCAAGAAGGGACTTGGGGACTCGATCCCAAGACTCTGGGACCACGACCGGAGCCTAAGACAGAAACCCAACTGACTGAGCCACCCCGGCACCCCTACTTCCCAGTTTAAAAAAAAAAGATTCCTTAAGGAAATGCTAGATCTATTTTTTTTCTTTCTGTTTTCTGGGTAGAAAAATTATTTCTCAGTAAAAATATTTCCCAAGGAAATGACAGCGCTGCTTCTCTATGGATTTTTTTCTGCTCCCCTTTAACAACTCAGCTTCTTTTTCTGTCCATGGTATTTGACCAAATGAAATCTATACCCATATAAACACTAAGGTTGTCCTTGCCCAGGAAAAATACTCAGAACATGTTTCCATGTTGGAACCACCAACTAGGTTGGTTACATAGATAAAGGTTAAAATTTAGATTTTGCATGCCTTAATAAGGACACATGGCTAGCTCGAGTCTCTTTAGAGTTTGCAGATTGCTCTGAACATTTACTAAAATATGAACAAGCTTAGCTACACCATAATTACCTTTCACATTTCACCATGACTGTGCTTTAATACTTTCTTAAAAATGAGGATTATGTCCCTCTGATTAAGTTTCCAGAAAATGCTCTTGCCCCTTTGCTCTTCTTAGTCAAACTCAATCCTTTGACTCTTTCTTTCTCTGCCTCCTTTGAGGAGCAAGGAGAGGAGAGTAAATCATATGTATGATCTCATACATATGTATGAGATCTACATATATCATATGTATGATCTCAGATCATACATACAGGTGTCGGTTGACCTCTACATATGAGGAAGCATAGGGTGAGCATCAACATATGAGTGTTTAAAAACTGTAAATTGACTGAGGATCCTTCTTACTTCCCTGTTTTGGAGAAGCAGTTGGTGTAGTGGTTTCTTAACCTCACGTTGCCTGGGTTCATATCCCAGCTTAGCCACTTACTAAATTGGGTGAATTGGGGCATGTCACTTAACTTTTCTGTGCCTCCGTTTCCTCCCACCTAAAAGAGGGATAAAAAAAGCATCAACCCCATTGGGTTGCTGAGAAGACTAAATGAGCTAATATTTTTAAATGCTTACGACAGTGCCTGGCACACATAGTACACGTATTATGTGTAAGCCGTCACTTATCATCATCACCTTCATCCACTAAGTTCTTCGTGGTGTTCCTCTGAGGAGAAGATTTCACATCTGCACTTTGCCACTGGGGGTCTCTCTTGCATTTCAACCAACTGTGTCATTCTGCATACTGAGAAGGAAAAATCCTTGCTAGCTGCTTGCCTGTCAAGTGCTGCCAGGATTCAGGAGGGCAGATCGCTGTTTTCACTGCCCCACACTCAGGCCCAAGCCTGGAGGTGTGTTTTGCTGCTTCAGACAGCCTCCCCTTCAAATTACTCCCTAGAACATCTTTTGCTTATTCTTCCCAAACCCAGGTTGCCTGAGCCTCCTCTTTCCAACTAAACTACATTCCACTCCTCAGAGGTGGGAAAGAAAGGATGAAGTGTTAATCCTGATCCCACCATCACCTGGATGTTTGGACCTGAAAAGGAGAGAAATGAGTCAGGGAGAGAAAGGAAGGGAAGAGAAGACCACATGTGGGCTACTGATAAAATAATTAAAATTAATAAAATCTCCATGCAACTTTGCCATGGAGGTTCTCAAGTTTTGCTGTACATTAGCATCACCTGCAGAGCTGGTTAGACCAGCAATCGTTTTAAGGCCTACCCCAGACCTACTGCATCAGAATCTACCTTTTAACAAGACCCCAGGTGATCAATATCATACTGAATTTTGAGTGGCACCCTTAACATCCTGGTTGTCAAACATGGCTGAACCTTGAAATCACCTGGGGTGCAAGAAAACAATAACGATGTCTTGGTTTAAACTCACTCAATTACACTCTAATTGAATTGGTAAATACCCAAGGGACTTGGAAACCTTTCGTTTGATGTGTGCACATGTGCACGCGTGTGCGCACGCGCACACACACGTAATTTTACCCATTTAGTTTTATCACAAGCTGGTTTGTCTTAGACCACGGGTGGTCAAACTATGACCTGCAGGACAAATCCAAGCCACTATTTGTTGTTTTGGTTTTTTAAAAAAATTGTTAAACACTTTATTTTTTAGAGTAGTTTAGGTTCATAGCAAAATTGAGAGAAAGGCAGAGATTTGCCATCTATCCGCTGCTCCCACATAGACACAGCCTACACCACTATCACCATCCAGTACCAGAGGGGTGAATTTATTACAATTGATGAACCTACATTGACACATCATATTCACCCAAGGTCATAGTTTATATTCGGGTTCACCCTTGGTGGTGTATATTCTATGGGTTTGGACAAATGTATAATGACATGTGTTCAGTATTATAGTATTACACAGAGTATTTTCACTGCCATAAAAATGCTCGGTGCTCCATCTATTCTTCCCTCCTCCCCTCTCCACTCTGGCAACCACTAATTTTTTTACTGTTTCCATATTTTTTAAATTGAGATATAATTGACATAACATTATATTAGATTTAGGTGTACAACACAATGATTCGATATTTGTATATATTGTGAAATAATCACCACAATAAGTCTAGTTAACATCCCAAACCACACAGTTAACAAATTTTTTTCTTCTGATGAGAACTTTTAAATTTTACATTTTTAGCAACTTTCAAATACACAATACTGTATTCCTACTTTTTTAAGCCACTGAATTTTGTGGTTTATTTATTAATTACCTATTACAGAATCTAAGTATCTCCTACATATAACAATTTTGCATTTTAAATAATACCTCCAATTTTTAATGTCTACTTAGATAGTATAGCTTGCTTATGAAAAATTTCAGTATTTCAAGAGACAGTAAAGACTAATAATATGCTCTGGACTGTACAAGGAATGAAAATATATGCCTTAACAATAACATTATTGACAAATAGGAAAAAAACACTCTAAAGGCATTCTTTTTATTTATTTAGCATCAAGTAAACCTAAAAATAAGATGACAATAAAATGAGGTGATGAGGATCTGAGGAGTTCTACCTCCAGACAAGATGCCAAGAGCAGGCCCATGTCTTGGGCCTCTTGCTGTGGCAGTGAGGACGAGGAGAGAAGGGGATGTTCTGTGGTTGAAAAAACAGGGTATAAAGAAGAATGGTGTGTCCAGAAATTTGGGCCATGTTTAGATTTGCTGAGTATTTTATGCCCCCTCTTGCCCATGCTTATTTTAGATTTTCAGCTTAAAAGCACTTCTCTTCAAAAAATAAGAGCAAAAGAAAGGAATATAGTTGTCTTACTCTGTCATCCATTAAAAATATACTGTCTTCTCAAGCAGTGGGTTAAGCTTTTGAAATTTTTAAAGATTTATTTATTTATTTGAGGGGGGTGGGTAGAGGGACGGAGAGAGTCTTAAGCAGACTCCATGCTGAGCGCAGAGCCTGATGTGGGGCTCGATCTCACGACCTTGAGATCACGACCTGAGCTGAAACCAAGAGGCTGACATTTAACTAACTGCACCACCCAGGCGCCCCAAGCTTTTGAAATTTTTATGCTTCAGATGTTTTTAGCCTTTTCGTGGATATTTAATACTGATATTTAGACTATGGCATATTATCAAGTAAGAACGTATTTGTTACCTACAAATACCTATTTAAGAAAAATCTAATATACACACACACATAAATTCTTACACAAAGGTAGACAGTCATTTTGTATTATTTGAGAATTTAAAAAAATCTCATCTCTTTTTGAGATTTAGTCTTTAGTATTATGTTGTACTGATTTGAGCAATGTCCTTGGCTTTTTGTTCCATTCATAATTTAAATACGCCATTTTTAAGAATTTGTTTTTAAATGCCTTAGACAGGGGCGCCTGGGTGGCTCAGTTGTTGGGCATCTGCCTTCGGCTCGGGTCATGATCCCGGGGTCCTGGGATCGGGCCCCGCGTGGGGCTCCCTGCTCAGCGGGAGGCCTGATTCTCCCTCTCCCACTCCCCCTGCTTGTGTTCCCTCTCTCGCTGTCTCTCTCTCTCTCTGTCAAATAAATAAAATCTTAAAAAGAAAGGAAATGCCTTAGACAATTATTATATACATAATGTGTCAAAAACATTGGTATGTGTTTAATGACTATGTGGGAACACATCAGGCCCCCTATATTGCTACCATCACATTTCTTGTGGCTACAGTTACAGATATTTTTGTGTACTTGCCCTTTTAAAACTCTAGTTATAGCACTCCTTATAATAGAGTTTCTATCTCCTCATCATCAGGATCATTAACAGATATGGTGTCAGCACTGTTCTGTGTTGTTTTGTTGATCTTTCCATTCTCCTTGAAATGTAAACACCTTATAATACTGTATTATTAACTACAGTCACCATGCTGTTCATTATATCCACAATTTATTTTATAACTGGAAGTTTGTACCTTTTGAACCCCTTCACCCATTTTGCCCATCCCCCAATCCCCACCTCTGCTCTGGCAATCACCACTCTGTTCTCCGTATCTATGAGCTTGAGGTATTTTTGCTTGTTTTTAGATTCCACGTATAAGTGAAATCATATGGTATTTGTCTTCCTCTATCTGACTTATTTCACTAGCCTAACACCCTCAAGGTCCATCCATATTGTCACAAATGGCAAAGTTTCCTCATTTTTATGGCTGAATAATATTCTGTTTTGTGTGTGTGTATGAAATCACATTTTCTTTATCTATTCATCCATCAATGGACACTTAGGTTTCTTCCATATCCTTGCTATTGTAAATAATGCTGCAAAGAACAAGGGAATGTAACTTTCTTTTCCACTTACTGTCTTCCTTTTCTTTGGATAAATACCCAGAAGTGGGATTGCTGGATCATATGGTAGTTCTATTTTTATTTTTTTGAAGAAATTTGCATTAGTTTACATTCTCATGAAAAGTGCACAAACGTTCCCTTTTCTTCACATCCTCACCAACACATTTCTTTTTGATAATAGTCATTCTGACAGGCGTGAGGTGATATCTCATTGTGGTTTTGATTTGCATTTCCCTGATGATGAGTGATGTTGAGCATCTTTTCATGTGTCTGTTGGCCATCTGCATGTCTTCTTCGGAAAAATGTCTAATCAGATTCTCTGCCCAATTTTTTAAAGGAGCTGCTTTTATTTTTAAGATTTTATTTTATTTTTAAAATTTTAAGTAGCCTCCACACCCAACATGGGGCTTGAACTCACAACCCCAAGATCAAGAGTCACATGCTCCACTGACTGAGCCAGCCAGGCACCCCAGATCCTCTGCCCATTTTTTAATAGGATTGTTTGTATTTTTGTTTTTTAGTTATATGAATTCTTTACATAGTTTGGATATTAGCCCCTTAGGAAATATGATTTGTAAATATTTTCTTCCGTTTAGTAGGTTGTCTTTTCATTTTGTTGATGGCTTCCTTTGCTGTACAGAAGCTTTGTAGTTTGATGTAGTCCCACTTGCTTTTCTTTTGTTGCCTTTGCTTTTGGTACCAAATCCAAAAAATCATCGCCAAGACTAAAGTCAAGGAGCTTACTCCCTAACTTTCCTAGGAATTTTATGGCTTCACGTCTTATGTTCAAGTCTCTAATTTATTTTGAGTTTACTTTTGTGTATGGTGTAAGAAAGTGGTCCAGTTTCATTTTTTTGCATGTAGCTGTCCAGTTTTCCCAGCACCATTTGTTGAAGAAACTGTTTTTCCCATTGCATATTCTTGTCTCCTTTGTCATAGACTATTAACCATATAATCATGGGTTTATTTCTGGGATCTCTGTTCTGTTCTACTGATCTATGTGTCTACTTTTGTGCCAGTACCGTACTGTCTTAATTACTACAGCTTTGTGGGATATCTTGAAATCTGGGGTTGTGACAACTCCAGTTTTGTTCTTCTTTTTCAAGACAGGTGTGGCTATTCAGGGTCTTTTGTGGTTTCACACAAATTTTAGGATTATTTGTTCCAGTTCTGTGAAAAATGCTCTAAGTATTTTGATAGGGACTGCATCAAATCTGTAGATTGCTTTGGGTAGCACAGACTTTTTTTTTTTTTTGATTAATTGCAGGTATTTATTTTTTTTTATTTTATTATGTTATGTTAGTCACCATACAATACATCATTGGTTTTTGATGTGGTGATCTATGATCCATTGTTTTCATATAACACCCAGTGCTCCATGCAGTACATGCCCTCCTTAATACCCGTCGCTGGGCTAACCAATCCCGCCTCCCCCCTCCCCTCTAAAACCCTGTTTGTTTCTCGGAGTCCATAGTCTCTCATGGTTCATCTCTCCCTCCAATTCCCCCCCTTCATTTTTCCCTTCCTTCTCCTAATGTCCTCCATGCTATTCCTTATGTTCCACAAATAAGTGAAACCATATGATAATTGACTTTCTCTGCTTGACTTAGTTCACTTAGCATAATCTCCTCCAGTCCCATCCATGTTGATGTAAAAGTTGGGTATTCCTCCTTTCTGATGGCTGAGTAATATTCCATTGTATATATGGACCACATCTTCTTTATCCATTCATCCGTTGAAGGGCATCTCGGCTCTTTCCACGGTTTGGCTGTTGCGGACATTGCAGCTATGAACATTGGGGTGCATATGGCCCTTCTTTTCACTACATCTGTGTCTTTGGGGTAAATACCCAGGAGTACAATTGCTGGGTCATAGGGTAGCTCTATTTTTAAATTTTTGAGGAACCTCCACACTGTTTTCCAAAGTGGCTGTACCAACTTGCATTCCCACCAACAGTGTAAGAGGGTTCCCCTTTCTCTGCAACCTCTCCAACATTTGTTGTTTCTTTCTCTGTCCATTTTTGCCATTCTAACTGGTGTAAGGTGTTATCTCTGTGTGGTTTTGATTTGGATTTTCCTGATGGCTAATGATGATGAACATTTTTTCATGTGTCTGTCAGCCATTTGTAGGTCGTCTTCAGAGAAGTGTCTTTTCATATCTTCTGCCCACTTTTTGACTTGATTGTTTGTTTTTTGGGTGTTGAGTTTGAGAAGTTCTTTATAGATCTTGGATACCAGCCCTTTATCTGTAGTGTCATTTGCAAATATCTTCTCCCATTCTGTGGGTTGCCTCTTTGTTTTGTTGACGGTTTCCTTTCCTGGGTAGCACAGACATTTTAACAATATTTGTTCTTCCAACCCATGAGCATGGAATATCCTTTCATTTGTATCATCTTCAATTTGTTACATTAATGTTTTAGTTTTCAGACTACAGGTCTTTCACTCCCTGGTTAAGTTTATGCATAGGTATTTTATTATTTTTTGTGCAATTGTAAGTTCGTTCTTTTCTTTTTCTTTCTCTTTCTTTTTCTTTCTTTCTTTTCTCTCTCTCTCTCTCTCTCCCTCCCTCCCTTCCTTCCTTTCTTTCTTTGAAAGAGGAAGAGCAAGCAGGGGAAGGAGGGACAAAGGGAGAAGAGAATCTTAAGCAGACTCCATGCTGAGTGTGAACCCAACGTGGGGCTTGATCTCAGGACCTTGAGATCACAACTGAGCTGAAACCAGGAGTTGGATGCTTTTTTTTAAGATTTTATTTATTTATTTGAGAGAGACAGAGAGAGCACAAGCGGGGGCAGGGGCAGAGGGAGAGGGGGAGGGAGAAGCAGCCTCCCCACTAAGTAGGGAGCCCAACCCAGGGCTTGATCCCAGGACCCCGGGATCATGACCTGAGCCAAAGGCAGATGCTTAACCGACTGAGCCACCCAGACACCCCCTTTATTTTATTATTTTATTTTATTTTATTTTATTTTATTTTATTTTTCAGTTCTTTTTTTTCTTCCAAGATTTTATTTAAGTTCAAGTTAGTTAACTTACAGTGTAGTATTGGTTTCAGGAGTAGAATTTAGTGATTCATCACTTACATATGATACCCAGTGCTTATCACAAGTGCCCTCCTTAATGCCATCACCCATTTAGCCCATATCACCACCCACCTCCCCTCCAGCAACCCTCAGTTTGTTCTCTATAGTTAACAGTCTCATATGATTTGCCTCCCTCTCTATTTTTATCTTATTTTACTTCTCCTTCCCTTCCCCTATGTTCATCTGTTTTGTTTCTTAAATTCCACATATGAGTGAAATCGTATGGTATTTGTCTTTCTCTGACTGACTTATTTTGCTTCGCATAATATACTCTAGCTCCATCCACATCATTACTATTTTCCACAGTGGCTGCACCAGCTTGCATTCCCACCAACAGTACAAGAGGGTTCCCCTTTCTCTGCATCCTTGCCAATATTGTTGTTTCCTGAGTTGTTAATTTGAGCCATTCTGACAGATGTGAAGTGGTATCTCATTGTGGTTTTGATTTGTATTTCCCTGATGATGAGTGATGGTGAGCATTTTTTCATGTATCTGTTAGCCATTTGTATGTTTTCTCTGGAGAAATGTCTGCTCATGTCTTCTGCCCATTTCCTAACTGGATTGTTTATTTTTTGGGTGTTGAGTTTGATAAGTTCTTTAAAGATTTTGGATACTAGCCCTTTATTGGATATGTCATTTGCAAATATCTTCTCCCATTGAGTAGGTTGTCTTTTAGTTTTGTTGATTGTTTCCTTCACTGTGCAGAAGCTTTTTATCTTAATGAGGTACCAATAGTTCATTTTTCTTTTGTTTCTCTTGCCTCTGGAGACATGTCTAGTAAGAAGTTGCTACAGCCGAGGTAAAGAGGTTCCTGCCCGTGTTCTCCTCTAGGATTTTGATGGTTTTCTGTCTCACATTTAGGTCTTTCAACCATTTTGAGTTTGTTTTTGTGTATGGTGTAAGAAAGTGGCCCAGTTTCATTCTGCATGTTGCTGTCCAGAATTCCCAGCACCATTTATTGAAGAGACTGTCTTTTTTCCCATTGGATATTCTTTCCTACTTTGTCAAAGATTAGTTGACCACATAGCTGTGGGTCCATTTCTGGGTTCTCTATTTTGTTCCATTGATGTATATGTCTGTTTTTGTGCCAGTACCATACTGTCTTGATGATTACAGCTTTGTAATATAGCTTGAAGTCCAGAATCATCATGCCTCCAGCTTTGCTTTTCTTTTTCAACATTCCTTTGGCTATTTGGGGTCTTTTCTGGTTCCATATAAATTTTAGGATTGTTTGTTCTAGCTCTGTAAAAAATGCTGGTGGTGTTTTGATAGGGAATGCCTTAAATGTATAGATAGCTTTGGGTAGTATAGACATTTTAACAGTATTTGTTCTTCCAATCCATGAGCATGGAATGTTTTTCTATTTCTTTGTGTCTTCTTCAATTGATAAGTGTTCTATAGTTTTCAGAGTACAGATCTTTTACCTCTTTTGTTAGGTTTTTTTTCCTAGGTATCTTACAGGTTTTGGTGCAATTCTAAATGGGATCATTTAGAATTGATTTCTCTTTCTGCTGCTTCATTATTGGTGTATAGAGATGCAAAGGATTTCTGTACATTGATTTTATATCCTGCAACTTTGCTGAATTCATGTTCTAGCAATTTTTTGGCAGAGTCTTTTGCATTTTCTACATAGAATATCATGTCTTCTGTGAAGAATGAAAGTTTGACTTCTTCCTTGCCGATTTGGATGCCTGTTATTTCTTTTTGTTGTCTGATTGCTGAGGCTAGGACTTCCAGTACTATGCTGAACAGTGGTGAGAATGGACATTCCTGTCATGTTCCTGACCTTGGGGAAAAGCTCTTAGTTTTTCCCCATTGAGGATGATATTAGCTGTGGGTCTTTCATATACGGCCTTTATGATGTTGAGGTATGTTCCTTTAATCCTTACTTGCTTGAGGGTTTTTATCAAGAAGGGATGCTGTATTTTATCAAATGCTTTTTCTACATCTATTGAGAGGATCATATGGTTCTTATCCTTTCTTTTATTGATGTGGTGTATCATGTTGATTGATTTGTAAGTGTTGAATCACCCTTGCCTCCCACGAATAAATCCCACTTGGTCATGGTGAATAATCCTTTTAATGTACTGTTGGATCCTATTGGCTAGGATCTTGGTGAGAATTTTTGCATCCACATTCATCAGGGATGCCAGTCTGTAATTCTCCTTTTTAGTGCGGTCTTTGTTTGATTTGGGGACCAAGGTAATGCTGGCCTCATAGAATGAGTTTGGACATTTTCCTTCCATTTCTACTTTTTTGAACATTTTCAGAAGAATAGGTATTAATTCTTCTTTAAATGTTTGGTAGAATTCCCCTGGGAAGCCATCTAGCCCTGGACTCTTGTTTGTTGGGAGAGTTTTGATTACTGATTCAATTTCTTTGCTGGTTATAGGTCTGTTCAAATTTTCTATTTCTTCCTGTTTCAGTTTTGGTAGCATATATATTTCTAGGAATGCATCCATTTCTTCCAGATTGCTCAATTTGTTGGCACATAATTGCTCATAATGTTCTCTTATAATTGTATTTCTTCGGTGTTGGTTGTGGTCTCTCCTCTTTCATTCATGATTTTATTAATTTGGGTCCTTTCTCTTTTCTTTTTGGTAAGTCTGGCTAGGGGTTTATCAATTTTGTTAATTCTTTCAAAGAACCAGCTCCTAGTTTCATTGATTTGTTCTACTGTTTTTTTTTTAATTTCTGTGTCATCGATTTCTGCTCTAATTTTTATTCTTTCCCTTTTCTTGCTGGTTTTATGCTTTATTTGCTGTTCATTTTCCAGGTCCTTTAGGTGTAAGGTTAGGTTGTGTATTTGAGACTTTTCTCGCTTCTTGAGGTAGGCCTGTATTGCAATATACTTCCCTCTTAGGACTGCCTTTGCTGTATTCCAAAGGTTTCATATGGTTGTGTTTTCATTTTCATTTGCTTCCATGTATTTTTTTAAATTTATTCTTTAATTTTCTGGTTGACCCATTCATTCTTTAGTAGGATGTTCTTTAACCTCCATGTATTTGTGGTCTTTCCAAATATTTTCTTGTGGTTGATTTCAAGTTTCATAGTGTGTGGTCTGAAAATATGCATGGTATGATCTCTATCTTTTTGTACTTATTCAGGGCTGATTTGTGACCCAGTATGTAATCTATTCTGGAGAATGTTCCATGTGCACTCAAAAAAAATGTGTATTCTGTTGCTTTAGGATGAAATGCTCTGAATATATTTGTTAAGTCCATCCAGTCAGTGTGTCATTCAAAGCTATTGTTTCCTTGTTGATTTTCTGCTTAGACGATCTGTCCATTGCTGTAAGTGTGGGGTTAAAGTCCCTTACTATTATTATATTATCAATGAGTTTCTTTATGTTTATTATTTATTGATTTATATATTTGTGTGCTTCTAAGTTGGGGACACAAATATTCACAATTGTTAGATCTTCTTGATGGATAGACCCCTTAATTATGATATAGTGTGCTTCTTCATGTCTTGTTGCAGTCTTTGTTTTAAAATCTAGTTTGTCTGATATATGTATGGCTTCTCTGGCTTTCTTTTGACATCCATTAGCATAATAGATGGTTCTCCATCCTCTCACTTTCAGTCTGCAGATTCTTTAGGTCTAAAATGGGTCTCTTGTAGGCTGCATATAGATGGATTTTTTTTTATCCATTCTGATACCTTATGTCTTTTGATTGGAGCATTTAGTCCATTTACATTCAGAGTTATTATTGAAAGAAATTAATTTAGTGACATTTTGTTCCCTGTAGAGTTAGCGTTTCTGGTGATATTCTCTGTCCTTTCTAGTCTTTGTTGCCTTTGGACTTTTTTTCCCCTCCCCTCAAAGAATCCCCCTTAAAATTTCTTTCAGGGCGGGCACCTGGGTGGCTCAGTCATTAAGCGTCTGCCTTCGGCTCAGGTCTCCAATTCCAGGGGCCTGGGATCGAGCCCCACATCAGACTCCCTGCTCAGCGGAAAGCCTGCTTCTCCCTCTCCCACTCCCCCTGCTTGTGTTCCCTCTCTCGCTGTGTCTCTCTCTGTCAAATAAATAATTAAAATCTTTAAAAAAAATTTCTTTCAGGGCTGCTTTAGTGGTCACAAACTCCTTTAGTTTTTGTTTGTCTGGGAAACTCTTTATCTCTCCTTCTATTCTGAATGACAGGCTTGCTGGATAGTGTATTCTTGGCTACATATTTTTCCCATTTAGCACATTGAATATTTCCTGCCATTCCTTTCTGGCTTGCCAAGTTTTGGTGGACAGATCTGCTGCAAACCTGATCTGTCTTCCCTTGTAGGTTAAGGACTTTTTTCCCTTGCTGCTTTCAGGATTCTTCCCTTATCTGTGTATTTTGTGAATTTGACTATGATATGCCTTGGTGACGGTCATCTTTTGTTGAATTTAATGGGAGTTCTCTGTGCTTCTTGGATTTTGATGACTGTGTCCCTCCCCAAATTAGGGAAGTTTTCAGCTATTATTTGTTCAAATAAACCTTTTGCCCCTTTTTCTCTCTCTTCATCTTCTGGGACTCCTATGATATGAATGTTATTACATTTTAATAAGTCACTGAGTTCCCAAAGTCTACCTTTATGTTCCATTACCTTTCTTTCCCTCTTCTTTTCAGCTTCATTATTTTCCATAATTTTATCTTCTATATCCCTGATTGACTCCTCTGCTCTGTCCATCGTTATTTTCATGGCCTCCACTTGGGATTGCGTCTCAGTTATAGCATTTTTAATTTTGGCCTAACTAGATTTTAGTTCTTTTATCGCTGCAGTAAGGGATTCTCTAGTGTCTTTTATGCTTTTTTCAAGCCCAGCTAGTATCCTTATAATTGCTGTTTTAAATTCTAGTTCAGACATCTTATTTATAACTATATTGATTGAATCCCTGGCCATGAGTACTACTTCCTATTCTATCTTTTGGGGTGAATTTCTTCATCTCCTCATTTTGTCCAGAAAGAAAAAAAAAAGAAAGAAAAAGAAAAACAAAACAAAACAAAAAACCCTAAAAACTCAAAACAAAAAAAACTAGACCCTGGGTGTGTTTTGTTCTGCTTGTTAAAAGAATCTAGATCCCAAAATAAAAGAAATAAAATTAAATAAAATAAAAGTAAACAAACAAAAAATATATGTAGTATATATATAAATAAAAATTTTAAAAATTGATAATAAAAATTTAAAATGAATGAAAAAATAAGAAAATTAATGAAAAAAATAAAGAGTAAAAGTAAACAAGAAGCTAGATCCTGTTTTCCCCCTAGAGCTGAAGCTTTGTAGCACTCTATGATCAGTAAACTTGGTGCAAAGGAGTTGTTGGTACTGGTCTTCTGGGAGAGAGGCCTGCTGCATTGGTTCTCAGGCTGACTTGTTTCAGTGGAAATGTGCCTCCAGGGCTCAGGAGGGTGGGCCTTGGTGTGAGTGGCTTAGGCCTCCACTAGGTTTTGTTCCCTGAAGGCTTTCAGGGCTGATGGGCAGGATGAATATAGTGCCCCACCCCCTAGCCCCAGAGCTGAAAGTGCACCTCCCCACTCTTCAGTGAGCCCTCACAGAAGAGCAATCAATCACTCTTGTCTCCCTGGCTTCCATCAGTACCCTGCATTTGCCCTGCCTGTGTCCAAGCTTCTTTATCTCAGGTGCACAACTGAGTTTCAAAACTCCAAATTTTAGGGACTCCTGAGGTGTGGACCTCACTGTTTTTCTGGGGGAGGGTCTCACCACACTTTTGCTGCCAGGCTCATCCCAGGAAAGCAGTGGCATGCCCATGCAGCCGTTCACAGTTTATGGCAAAATAGAGCAGAAAGCCGGCACCAAGACCTGCTGCTCTTGGCTGGCTTCCATATTCCTATGCCTGGGAACAGTGCAGCACTTAGGGGCCATCCATTCTTCTTGTGACCCATGGGATCCACAGACCATGGTGTCACACCTGGGATTCTTCCCAATTTGCCACCAGAGCACCTGTATGCCAGGCAAAACCCCCATGGTAGGCAAATTTCTAAAAGTTCAGATTTTGTGCTCTGCTGCTTCTAATACTTTGCGGTAGCCTCCGTAAGCAGTCTCCCTCCTTGCCACCATATCCACAGCTATATCTCCCCCCAAGTCAACTCTCCATATGTCCTACCTTCCAAAAGGTGGTTGCTTTTCTACTTGTAGACTTGCAGTTTTTGTTCTCTCAGACCTCCAGTTGATTTCTTGGGTGTTCAGAATGATTTGGTAAATATCTAGCTGTGTTGGAGGGACAAGACAAGCTTAGGGTCCCCCTAATCCTCTGCCATGTTAACTCCCCCAAGGCATTACTTTTAACCAGATTCACAGATTTATGTTAATCTCATGCCCCCATGGGACATCTGAGATTGCAATCCCAGATTTAATCCAACTGCCTCTATATGCCTATTTGGATGACCTAACTCCCTTCCCCAAATCCACTTTTTCCAATTTGGATTCCAAGAGCTTCCTCCTTTAATGCTAGATATTTAAATAACATCAGTACCTATAGTGCGTATGAATAAATATAATTTGTGAAAGGCACTAATTGGCTAAGTTCAAACATTGAAAATAAAGTCAGTAGCATTGGGATTGGGGGTGATCTTTGCACCATGGTATGGGATAGATTCATCAGCCCATTTGAGGCAGAGACTTGGTTATCATATGCAAAAACTAATTATAATCACTACTACCTATTGACTGTTTATATGCTAGGGATTTCATTAGATGTGTTATATAAGTTATCTCCTATCATGCCCAGACAGCCTATAAGATAGGATAATATTATCCAATTTTTTTCTTTTTAGATTTTATTTATTTATTTGAGAGAGAATGGGAGAAAGAATATGAAGCATACTATGCACTGAGCACAGAGCCCAATGCGGAGTTCGATCCCACAACCGCGAGACCATGACCTGAGCTGAAACCAAGAGTCAGATGCTTAATTGACTGAGCCACTCAGGCGCCCCTAATATTATCCAGTTTTACAAGTAAGGAAACTAAGACTCAAAAGAGTAACTTGTCCAGGTCTCATAGCTGGTAATTGGGTCAGGTGACCTTTTTATGTTTTCAGTATTTCCCCCCATACAAATATTAAATATTTGAACTACTAGGTCTCATGCCTTTCAGGATTATAGTCTATGTTTAGCAATAACTTAACACAATTTCTTCACTAGCCTGAGCTTTCTTCTAGGGGCAATGTGTAATTACGACATTTAGTGAACATCTATGTACTAAACTTTGGGGGTGAAGAGGGAGTTGAGGAGTAAGGTCTGGTGGAAGGGGACCTCAAACAGAACAATTAGAAAACAAAGCATTCAGGGTGCCTGAGTGGCTCAGTCAGTTAAGCGTCCAACTCTTGATTTCAGCTCAGGTCATGATCCCAGGGTCCTGGAATCCAGCCCTGCATTGGGTTCCACACTCAGTAGGGAGTCTGCTTAAGGATTCTCTCCCTCTCCTTTTGCCCCTCCCCCTGCTCATGCACTCTCTTTAAAATAAATAAATCTTTTTTTTTTTAAAGCATTCATCTATAAAGTGTTTGACTACTGAAAGCCTACAACAGCCTAAAATAGCACATACCACTAATGATGATGGGAATCAGTGATGAGAAACTTCATAGTTAGACATGTAAAATAATTTTTATTTATTTCTTTGAGAGAGAGAGAGAAAGAGAGAGAGAGCACGCGAGCGCATGAGCAGGAGGGAGAAGCAGAGTCCCTGCTGAGCAGGGAACCCAACTCAGGGCTCAATCCCAGGATGCTGAGATCATGTCCTGAGCTGAAGGCAGCTGCTTAACCAACTGAGCCACCCACCAATAATAAAAAATTATTTAAAATAATTTTTAAATAGTAAAATTCTTTTTAAAGAATTTTTACTATTATAAGGGGAAAGGAAAACCCTCATTCCTTTCCCCCCATAAAATGTCATAGCTAGAAATGTAAATAGCTCAAAATCTTAAAAAATATTCATGGGTTCTGAGTGACTATATTAGGGAGGACCCAGAATGAGTACTAAGATTTATTTGTAATTTCTTGTCATGGAAATTATAGGTGGCAAGGTGTTTGAAACAACAAATCTGGTTTTGGTTTTTGCTCCTTATGCTAATTGAAGTCAGACATTTGTTTATAAGATATTTTTCATTTCTTTAAAAATCATACTGATTTCCAATTTATCTTGTCTTGTATCTTCAGGAGGAATTTTGAAGCACCTATACAAATGCTGCTCCAGAGAGAAGGTGATTTGTGGAGGAAGATTGCAATGTCTTTGTTGGGCCAGGTGCACACTAAATCTAGTTATAGCCCCACATAAATTTCATGACTGTTGCTAGTTCATTTTTGTATTTTCATCAGATTTTTTTAAATGGAGGATTTTAACTTCTCTTGGAATGAAGGAAACAGTTTGTGATTGACTCGCTGCATTCACTGGCTCAGAAAAAAAAAAATAAGACAGTTGTTTCATATGAAGGTCCAGGCAGTGAGGAGCAGAGAGGAAACCAGGCTGAGGCCTGTCTGGTTCCCAGGTGTGTACCTCTGGCTTCTTCCTCTACGTAGCACTCTCCTGTCTCTCCACAGGGTTCAGAAGGCTGTGGTTTCACAGCCAGAGGCCCAGGCGTCCAGCCATCATGGGAGAGCCAGGCCCAGGGGCTACTTGGGGAAGCACCCCTAAGCATC
Organism: Halichoerus grypus; assembly: GCF_964656455.1. Lineage (NCBI taxonomy): Eukaryota > Metazoa > Chordata > Mammalia > Carnivora > Phocidae > Halichoerus > Halichoerus grypus. The sequence goes on along the minus strand of NC_135727.1, from coordinate 100,001,036 downwards.
TGGTCTACAGAAAGGGAGACATGCAGCTACTCATTAAGGGCACACTCTGTGCCGGGCACTGTGTTCTGCAGCAGCTAACAGGCACACATTAACTTAACCTTTGTGAAAATCCAAAGATGGAGGAACTCTTATTGTCCCCATTTCACACATGAGGAATGTGCTGCTCAGAGAGAAGAGAGGACTGTCCAAGGTCACATGGCCAGAAAGTGGTGAACTGGGATGGCCAGCCCAGCTCCTCTGATCCTGTTCTGAGTGTGTCATATCCTGCTGCCTCCATCTCCATCCCCACAGACCCCTCCCCCAATCCTGCCCTGGAACCCAAAGAAGGAGGAATGCTGGGGGGGGGGGAACCCTGAACTAGGAGTCAGATGACTTGAATTCTTATCCCATTCTATGACATACTTGCCATGGGTCTTTAGGAAAGACCCATATCTGAATCTCTAATTCCCCAACTCTGAAACAGGAATAATACCATTTGCCCTGCTCCTCTCCAGGGGCTTTAAAACGATCGAATGAGATGGTGTGTATGAAAGTAATTTGTAAGATATGAAGAGCTGTCTATGTGTGAGGTCATAGCATTGTTCTTATTGTGCTTAAGGGAGAATTTTCTTCCTCTGTTTCTGTAAAATTTATCAGTTTTCACACAGTAAGAAATAGAGTAGGCTGTTCCATAAATGGCTAACATGCTCCTGATCTGAGTATGTGGGCTTTTAGTTAAACTCCTGTCATTCTCTGGTATATACCATTATTGTGCCAACTTAGAGACAACAGTCAGCTAAGCAGGGGGCATGTGGAAATTCTCTGTACTTTCCCCTCAATTTTGCTGTGTACCTAAAACTGCTCTAAAAATAAAGTCTTAATAAAAAACAAACATGTCTCATTATCTTCAGACTGCAAGTAGAGTCTCATTTATGTATAATTCTAATATTTATGCATAATCAAGTCTATTTCACAGAAAAGTAAGGAATGAGTAATTTATGCTGTCTGTAATTTCAGTGGTCTAGCACAGTTCAGAACACGAACAACCCAGCTTTCTACATTGGCACACATCCCTTATCCAATTTCTCAACACAGCAGAAACAAACGTTTACTGAAAGACACAAAGATAGAGCCTCCCTAGCATATACAAGTAAGAATCAGAAGTACATAAACTTATCATAAAATTCCTAGAAGAAAACATAAGCAGTAATTTCTTTGTTATCAGCCACAGAAATGTTTTTCTAGATATGCCTCCTCTGGCAAAGGAAACAAAAGCAAAATTAAGCTATTGGAACTATACCAGAATAAAAAGCTTTTGCACAGTGAAGGAAACCATCAACAAAACAAAAAGGCAACCTATTGAATAGGAGAAGGTATTTGCAAATAATATATACAATAAGGGGTTAATACCCCAAATATATAAAGAACTTACACAACTCAACACCAAAAAAGCAAATAATCCAATTAAAAAATGGGCAGAGGACCTGAATGAACATTTTTCCAAAGAGGACATACAGATGGCCAACAGATACATGAAATATCACTCAACATCACTAATCATCAAGGAAATGCAAATCAAAACCACAATGAGATATCACCTTATACCCATCAGAATGAAAAAGACAAGGATGTGGAGAAAAGGGAACCATCATGCACTACTAGTGGGAATGTAAATTGGTACGGCCACTGTGGAAAACAGTATGGAGGTTCCTCAGAAAATTAAAAATGGAAATACCATATGATCCAATAGTTCCACTACTGGGTATTTACTCAAAGAAAATGAAAACATACATTAGAAAAGATATCAGTACCCTTATGTTTATTGCAGCATTATTATAATAGCCAAGACATGGAAGCAGCCTAAATGTCCATCAATAGGTGAATGGATGAAGTATATATATAGTGGAATATTACTCAGCTGTAGAAAAGAATAAAATCTTGCTATTTGCAACCACATTGATCCTACAGTCTACTTAAGGAAAGGGAACAAACTGTGAAGGAGGCAGATATGGTGGGTCATATCTTGATTTTTCTGTCTGAAAAAATGTCTTGTTTTATGGATTTGACTTAGGAACACAAAATATTTTATATAATTTTAAAACAAAACTAATTTTTTGTAAGAGCAATCTCTAAAAACAAAACCAAAATTAAATATTATAAATGTAACTGTGTGACAGTTGGTGGCTTAACTACACAGAGAGCAATTTTTTTAATGTCTTTAAAACTCAATAAATTGACTATAACCATTTTAAGATATATCTTCAGTTTAAAAAGCTACAAAAAATCAAATAAATTTTAAAACATTAAACTGTTTAATTCTAAGACTGTTGTATCTGTATACTGTGAGTGATTTTATTGATATAATTAGAAACCTGGATTTTCAACTTGGGAGAAAGGAGATACAGATCAATGAAGTTAAGAAAAAGTCATGTAGTTCTGAATTAAAGAATTTAATTGAAGGAGCAGCATAATCTCATTAGGTATGTTATCATTACATATAGATATATCCCCTGAAAATTCCTTGGAATAATCACCAATGCAGTAGGAATGAACATCCATAAGGCCCCAGTTGGGGTCTCTAAATACCATTTCCCCCCAGAAGGAACTAGGGCTCCTTGGAGAAATGGCTGATTTCAGATTTGGGGCTAGAATTTCTTGTCATACAGAATACAAAGAAAGTATCTGGATCATATATCAAAGAGCCTTGGGAGCCAATTTGAAGAGGATTCCAGAATCATTACTGCAATGAACTGTAAATACCAATACCAAATATGTCTAAATCTAAGATTTCATATTGATATTTGAAAAATCTCTCGAAGATGATAGAGAATCAACATATTATTTGGAAAACAGGTACTTAAAGTGAAAGATAGAAGCATTTATCCTGATCTTCCATACAAATTTAAATCTCAGGTTAACCAAAGCCTCTAAAACTATTAATTTATATGAAACATAGAGCAGGGCAGCATATTAAATGACACCATAGGAATTCAATTAGCAAAACCTTGACTCTGAAAAGTCTCCAGGACAACTGACCAAGTTCCTTTAACAAATAATTTACAAAGAAAAAAATCAGAGAGGGAAAGGGAACCTAGAGATTAAAAGAGACTTAAGAGACACATTAACAAACTATAAAATAAATATGTATAAAATGCTTTGGGCATATTGTTTGTGTACTTCAAGCAGGCTCCTTTTCTTATTACAGCCATTGCATATATGCTCATATTATCTGGCAGGGCCTTTCCTTGGGCCTAGGCAAGTGTGTATCTCATTTCCTGCCAGGAGCTTCTCTGATGCTAAATCATGGGACAACGCATAGACCAATAGGCACTCAGTCATGTACAAACTGCAAGTATAGGACAATTAAAGCATGTGGGATTGTCTTGACTAATGAGAGATGGGAGTTATTGGATAACTCTTTCCCTGATATGTCTCTTAAGCAGACAGTTCTAAGATGTATTTCATGAGGCAACTTAGAAGGTTCCCAAGATCACATACCTGTTACCCTTAGCAGTGGCCAACTTGATTATACATTTTGTATTGACCTTCTCTTCCTCCATTAACACTCCTCTTATACTTCATTCCTGCTCCCTGGGATCACCTCTTAAAAAAACTACCTCACAGAGCTTTTTGTCTGTTTGGGACAAAACCTAAGCTAAGACATGAACAATGAGAAACATGTACCTGCAAACTGGGTATTTGCTGATATTAAGAAATTATTGTTTATATTTTTAAGTTTGATAATGACATTGTGGTTGTGGTAGATAGTGTCCAAAGATGCCTCCAGTGGTTTTAAGGCCTTTGTGTAGTTCCTCCCACACTGAATCCAGACTGAACTGTGATTTACTTTAACCATTCAAATGTGGCAGAAGTGATGCTACACCAGCTCAGTGTCTAAGCTTTAAGAAGCACTGGAAGCCTCCACTTCCACACTTTGGAGAACCCTGAGTTGTCATGAAAGAAGTCTAGCTGCCCCACCAGAGTGACATGCAGTGACCACATAGAAAGACCACATAGAGAGGAAGAGGCTCTGAGATTACAATGAAGTAGAGAGGCCCAGCCACCTCAGCATCCCATTTGAGCTCCTTGCAGCCAAATCTGCCAGTGTGCCAGACATATGAGTGAGACATTTTGGATATTCTAGCCCACTCAAATCCTCACATGAATTCTGCTCCAGCTGACATCAAAGGTAAGCCTCTGTGCCCTGTCTGAACTTTTGACCAATAGAATTATTAAAAATAATAAAATGGCTGTTGTTTTAAGGATCTAAATTTTGTAGAAGAGGAAGGAAAACTGCCAAACTCATTCTTTGAGGCCAATATCAGCCAGATACCAAAACCAGATAAAGACACCACAAAAAAAAGAGAACTACAAGCCAATAACTCTCATGAATATAAATGTAAAAATCCTCAATAAAATATGGCAAAATGAATCCAACAATACATTTTTAAAAAATCATACATCATGATCAAGTTGGATTTATTCCCAGGATGCAAGGGTGGCTCAATATTCACAAAACAATCAAAGTGCTACATCACATCAATAAAAGAAAGGATAAAACCCATATGGTCATTTCAATAGATACAGAAAAAGCATTCAACAAAGTACAACATCTATTCACAATAAAAACCCTCTGCAAACTAGGTCTAGAGGGAATATACCTCAAAATAATAAAGGCTTTATATAAAAAACCCATAGCCAACATCATACTCAATGGGGAAAACCTGAGAGCTTTTCCCCTAAGGTCAGGAACAAGACAAGCATGTCCCCTCTCACCACTTTTATTCAACATAGTACTACAAGTCCTAGTCACAGCAATTAGACAACATAAAAAAACAAAAGGCATCCAAATTGGTAAGGAAGAAGTAAAACTCATCAGTATTTGTAGATGACATGGTACTATATACAGAAAACGCTAAAGACTCTACCAAAAAAAACACTAATGAATTCAGCAAAGTTGCAGAATACAAAATCAATGTACAGAAATCTGTTGCATTCCTATACATTACTAATGAAGCAGCAGAAAGTGTAATTAAGAAAACAATCCCATTTAAAATTGCACCAAAACAGGGGGTGCTTGGCTGGCTCAGTCAGTAGAGCATGTGACTCTTGACCTCAGGGTTCTAAGTTTGAGCCCCACATTGGGTGTAGAGATCACTTAAAAATAAAGTCTTCATAAAAAATAAAATAAGGGGCACCTGGGTGGTTCAATCTGTTAAGCATCTGATTCTTGATTTCGCTTCAGGTCATGATCTCAGGGTTGTAAGATCAAGCCCCACATCAGGCTCCATGCTAGGAGTGGAGCCTGCTTAAGATTCTCTCTCTCCATCTCCCTCTGCCCCTCCTTGTACTCTCTCCCTCTCTCTAAAAATAAAATAAAATAGCACCAAAACAATAAAATATCTAGGAATAAACTTAACCAAAGATGTAAAAGACCTGTACTCTGGAAACTATAAAACACTGATGAAAGAAATTCAAGATGATGCCAAGAAATGGAAAGACATTCCGAGCTCATGGGTTGGAAGAACAAATATTGTTAAAGTGTCTATACTACCTAAATCAATCAACAGATTTAATGCAATCCTTATCAAAATACCAATAGCATTTCTCACAGAACTGGAACAAATAATCCTAAACTTCGTATGGAACCAAAAAGACCTCGAATAACCAAAGCAATCTTGAAAAAGAAAAGCAAAACTAGAGATACCAAATTCCAGACTTCAAGTTGTATTACAAAGTGGTAGTAATTAAAACAGTATGGTACTGGCACAAAAATAGACACATAGAGCAATAGAATAGAATAGAGAGCCCACAAATAAACCCACAATTATATGGTTAATAGTCTGAGGCAAGAGTATGCAATGATGAAAATACAGTTAAATGGTACTGGGAAAACTGGACAGCTACATGCAAAAGAATGAAACTGGACCACTTTCTTACACCATACACAAAAGTAAACTCAAAATGGATTAAGGACCTAAATGTGAGACCTGACACCATAAAAATCCTAGTAGAAAGCAAAGGCAGTAATTTCTCTGACATTGGCTGTAGCAACATTTTTCTAGATATGTCTCCTGAGGCAAGGGAAACAAAAGCAAAAATAAAGTATTGGGACTATATCAAAATAAAATGTTTCTGCACAGTGAAAGAAACAATCAACAAAACTAAAGGCAGCCTACTCAATGGGAGAAGATATTTGCAAATGACATATCCAATAAAGGGTCAGTATCCAAAATACATAAAGAACTGATACAACTCAACACCCAAAAAACAAAAAGGCAATTAAAATGGGCAGAAGATATAAACAGACATTCTCCAAGGAAGACGTACAGATGGCCAACGGACACATGGAAAGATGCTCAACATCACTTATCATCAGTGAAATGCAAATCAAAACCACAATGAGCTATCTCCTCATACCTGTCAGAATGGTTAGAATCAAAAACATAAGAAACAAGTATTGGTGAGGATGTGGAAGAAAAAGGAACCCTCATGCACTGTTGGTAGGAATGCAGACTGGTGCAGCCACTGTGGAAAACAGTATGGAGGTTCCTCAAAATATTAAAAATAGAATTACCATATGATCCAGTAATTCCACTAGTGGGTATTTACCTCCAAAATAAAAAAAAAAAAACACTAATTCAAAGGGATACATATACCCCTATTATGTTTACTGCAGCATTATTTACAATAGCCAAGACATGGAAGCAGCCCCAAGTATGCATTAATATATGAATGGATAAAGATGTGATACACACACACAAACACACACACACACACACACACACACACACACACACACACAATGGAATATTACTCAACTGGAGAAAAGAATAAAATCTTGCCATTTGAAACCACGTGGATGTATCTAGAGGGTATAATGCTAAGTGAAATAAGTCAGTCAGAAAGACAAATACCATATGATCTCACTTATATGTGGAATTTAAGAAACAAAACAAACAAGCAAAGGGGAAAAAAAGAGAGAAACAAAACCAAGAAACAGACTCTTAACTATAGAGAACAAATTAATGATTACCAGAGGTGAGGAGGGTGGGGTGGGTGAATGGGTGAAATAGGGGATGAGGATTAAAAAGTACACTTATCATGATGGAAAAGATAAATAAAATAAAAATAAAAGTTCTTAGTTTAAAAAAAAGGATATAATTTGGGGATGATTTATTATACATAAATAGATAACCAAAATAGTTGTTAGGGGTTTTTTGAAGTTCTTATCTTTTAGAAATATATACTGAAATATTTACAGATGGGAAAATCATAAATTATATGGTTCAGAAACATCTGATCATCTATTCCACTGCTGAATCAACCTGGACTTCAAACAATGCTAAAATCTCCAAGGCTAGGGTTTAAATTTCAGCAAGTAACTTTCCCTTTGCTTCTCCCAAACTGCCTTCTTTGGTCAACTCATGGTGACAGATATGGAATTCAAACCCAGGACTGTTGACTCTAAGTCTCCTGCTTTTAATAACCCTTAGGCTATTCTGTTACTATTTTGTAAACTCTTTCTATATCTGGATAAAAACTGCTAGAGAGAAATCCAGTGACAGTAAGGTGAATTCCTTATCTTTTGATCTTAGTTCAGTAACACAAGATACTTTTGGCAGTGTAGAGAGGCAGGGGGTAATCTTTCTTCCAGCCAAACAGGTTGCTTATTAAGAGAAGATATTTTTATTCTTCAGTGACTCAAGCAAGGAAGTCATCTCTCTTTATCCTGGATTGCATTTAACTTCTGGTCTTTCTGTCAACTAACAACCTTGGCATTTTAAAAGGATTTTTGGAGATTATAATCTTTCTAACCTCTGCCCTCACTGAAGTTTTTTCCTAAACCCTTGGACATAAATTGGCACTCTTTTAAGCATTTAATCCTTTTCCTTTCAGCAATTTCTTTTGGGGGCATATTTCACATATGAAGATTTTTCTTTTATTTTCCCATAAATGCCATATAACCTGTCAGCTGTTTATTCCTGAGCCATGGAATTGTTACTTTTGAGACTATCTGGATTTCTTCATTTAACCTCAAAAGGGGTTATGTGACTTTGTTTCAGGCCATGCTTAACAAAGTTCAAGGGTGACAATCTTCTATAACCTCATGTACTAGATATCTTCAGGGAAGGAATGAGGGAGTGAAAGGGAAGAATGTAAGTGATCCCTAGCTTCCTGAGTTTGGCCAACTATCTGAACAGGATGACTTTAAGGGTAGGTGGTAAGCAGACCTTAGTTGTATGATTTTTAGCTTGTGAGAAGGCTTCTTACCCTACCTCACAACCCAAAGGATCACATAATATATCCCCATCAACTAAAAAATAACATGTTTGACATAGAAGGTAAAGTGCTTGGGTATTTTTCTTTCTGCCACTCGATGGGAGAATCAGCAGTACCTGCAGGATCTTATTTGGAATTGACATTCTCTATTGTAATTTTGTTCCTGTTTGTTTTTAAATTTTCTTTTTGTTTCACTGGAAAGGAAAGATGATGCTCAGTTTTAAACATTAAAAGTGTCTAAGTTGCTTTGTTACAATAAAACTAAATGTGTACAGAAAGGCGAAGAAAAACAGCTTTTGATTTTTTTAAAAAGGGAGAGAATACTTTTTCTATAACAGTGGTGAGTGTTTGAGGGGCCAATGAAAGTTCATAATGAAGAGACAGAGGATTTCTAACAAACTTTTTTTTGGCATAAGGCAGCATTTCTCAGATTGTATATTTGGGAAACATTTGGTCTGAGATACATTTATCTTTTAAAAAGTTTTATGATCAATTAAGCTTGGAAAACACTTATATTATGACACATTTCTTAGAGATTCACAGTGCACAATATCATATTAAATCTCTAAAACTACTTCAATTTAAAAAGCAAGCTAAGTGGTGTTAGAGACTATTTTTGCTCCAGAAAAGAGAAAGGACCTCTTGCCTTTGATAATTTCTGGATATTATGTTCAAGTGATAAAAGGTACATACTCTTTAAAACCTAAGCATAAGAAATCATAACAAATCATATTTGTGTAAGAAAAATGCAGGTGATGGGGATTAAGGAGTGCACTTATGGAGATGAACACCAAGTGATTAAAATAAAAAGTTAAAAAAAATAAGAAATTAAATAAATAAATGAATGAATAAATAAAAAATTCCCAGAGTAGTGGTGGAAATTCCAGGGAAATGAAACTGGATTTAAAGTAATTTGAAAAAGATATCCAGAAGAAAGGTGTTTTTTTAAAAAGAACTTATTTATTTGAGAGAGAGAGAGAGTGAGAGAGAGAGAGCACAAGCAGGGAGAGTGGCAGGCAGAAGGAGAAGCAGGCTCCCCGGTGAGCAGGGAGCCCAATGCGGGGCTCGATCCCAGGACCCCAGAATGATGACCTGAGCCGAAGGCAGACATTAAACCAACTGAGCCACCCAGGTGCCCGAAAGGTGTTTTTTTTTTTTTAGATTTTATTTATTTATTTATTTATTTATTTATTATCTATCTATCTATTTATTTATAAAGTGTGTGAGCAGGGGGAGGGGCAGAGGGAGAGAGAGAATCTCAAGCAGACTCCCTGCTGAGCACAGAGCCTGACACAGGGCTTTGTCTCACAACCCTGAGATCATGACCTGAGCCAAAATCAAAAGTCTGATGTTTAACTGACTGAGCCACCCAAGCGCCCCCAGAAGAAAGTTTTATAAGCAAATTGACATGAGTAAATCTGGTCCAAATAGGAAAATGGCAAAATACAGGTTAGAAAATGTCATGTATAATCTTCAAATGAGATTTGTTTCATTGCCCTATATTTTTATGAAATAAACAATTTTCTGAGCCTCTATCATGACTATTTAAATGCTGATCTGATGGTCCCTAACAAGATAAGTTTGCACCAGAACGTAAACCAATTCACTGTCTTCTTCACTGAGAGTCTTGCTTCCAAAAATATGTTATTTAGGGGCACCTGGCTGGCTCAATTGGAAGAGTGTGTGACTCTTGATCTCAGGGTTGTGAGTTTGAGCCCCACATTGGGTATAGAGATTACTTAAATAAAATTAAACTTAAAACAAGCAAAAAAACCACCCCAAAATATGTTAGTTAAACTAAACAATGTGCTTGGTAACATATTTGATTCACTTCATGGGCCAAGCTCTTATCTTGTTGCAAATAATTATTAGAGTTTGCAGACCAGGATTGTAAGTAGCACTGTTCTGGATGATATAAAATACATGAGCACAAAGATATAGCCTCAAAGGCTTGACATTTAGGCAAGTATATTGTTAAATAAAATAGTTCAGGTTATAGAAAAGCATGATTCCATGATGCCATTTATGAAAAATTTGTGCACATGGGGGGGGTGTGTGCATGTGTGTGTGTGTGTGTGCGTGTGTGTGCATGGACTGCTAACTAGAAGAATGAGCTTCAAAATAATAACTATGGTATTTGGGGGTAGTAGGATTTTGGGATATTTTCACTTTTTTATAATTTATTATATACTGTTTGTATGGTTTTTTGTTTGTTTGTTTGTTTGTTTTACAACAACCATGCATCATTGCCTTCAGTATACTAGAAACTGCAAGGAATCCCTGAAATCTGGAAATTAGATGGAATGAAGCAAAAGATGGGAATCACAGCCCCAAATGCCCAGGATAGGACTGCTACAAAAGTTGCTCCACTTTCAGAGGTGGCAAATATCATGAGGAACAGGGAGCCTGCAGTCAACCAAGAGAGTGATTAGTTGGGTACCACAGGAGGAACACATACTGTTGCGCATGGCCTCTTCCTACTCTCAATGCTTAGCAGTAGCAATAGAAGCAAGTGCTTTTAGATCAAGGCAGTATGTATGGAAGCTTAAGTCAGAAGGTTGGGACAGTGCCCACAGGTAGTAGGCAATACCCAGGAAGAACAAGAAGCATCCAAACTCAGAAAACCAGCACTTCACCAAAAATATGAGCAGACTCTCTCCAAATTCACTACTGGCTGGAGCACATGATGTCCCAACCCTGGCCCCACCAAGCATTCTAAATTCGCACAGTAAAATGTCCAAAAAGGAATCTCAAACTCAAACATGAGCACACAACAAAGAAACACCATCAAATACTTGAAAAAAAACTTATTAAAAAGTGAATTACAAAAAGTAATGTTGGAGGCAGTCCAAGACAGCAGTGTAGAAGGCCCTGAATTCAGCTCCTCCCAGGGACACATTGAATCCACACCTAAATATAAAGCAAGTCCTGCAGAAGAAGAACTGAGGGCTAATTGACTATCTTCTGCACAATAAACAATAGAGGAACCACAGAGAGAAAGATAGGAAAGAAGGAGACATAGTAACAATGGGAACCCCATCCCTAATGTGATGACCTGCAGTAGGGAGCGATATTACTGAGGGGCCTGTGTACAAGAGGAACATAAGGCTATCAGCTGATTTTTCAGAAACCTACAGGCCAGAAGGGAATGGCAGGATATACTCAAAGTGCTGAAAGGAAAAAACTACAACCAAGAATACTCAGCAAGGTTGAAAGAGAGTTTCCCAGATAAGAAAAGCTAAAGGAGTTCATTACCACTAAACCAGCCTTACAAGAAATGTTAAAGGACCTTCTTTAAGTGGAAAAGAAAAAGCCATAATTAGAAATAGGAAAATATATAAGAGAAAAAAAATCTCACTGGTAAAAGCAAATTTATAGCAAAGGCAGTAAATCAACCACTTAAAAAGTTAGTATGAAGGTTAAAGACAAACACAGTAAAATCAAATATAACTACAATAAGTAGTTAAGAGATACATAAAATGAAAATATGGAAAATAAGACATGAAAAACATAAAATACGCTGGGGAAGTAAAAATGTACTTTTAGAATGTGTTTGAACTTAAGCAACTGTCAGCTTAAAATAGACAGATATATATATGTATGTTAAAATACTTTCAATCTTCTTAAAGATTGAATATACATATATATGTATATTCAATACATATATATGTATATATGTATATGCATATATATACATATATATAGATGTATCAATATATCATATCAATATATATGAACTTCATGGTAACCACAAACCAAAAACCTACTATAAATACAAAAAAAATAAAGAGAAAGAAACCCAAATATAACACTAAAGAAAACTATCAAACCACAGGGAAGAGACCAAGAGAAGAAGAAAGGAACAGAAAAGAATACAAAAACAACCAGAAAACAATTAACAAAATGGCAATAAATACATATCTATCAATAATTACTTTAAGTATAAGTGGACTAAATGCTCCAATCAAAAAGGGTGACTGA